>NC_136059.1:796558176-797758176 GCF_964261635.1 Lissotriton helveticus | reverse complement strand
TGTCAAACTTCCTTAACAATAGCTGTATTCATGTTGATTCCCAATTCACAACCTTTAGTGATCATGCTATTTTAACTTGTGAGTTACAGTCCTCCCATAGAGAAGTGGCCAGTCAACACGAAAAAGGTCCACCATTATTAGCAAGGATAAATGGTTATCAATTAAAGTGCGCCCACATTGATAAACCTAATCTCCTCTTTGAAACAGTTATTAACTCCCTTGATAGCATTAAAAACCGTTTGGATTTAAATATTTCCCCTGCATACTGTTGTTAGGTTCTACGGAACTCCTAGAACATATAAAAAGGGCCCTGACATGGTACAAGTCAGACAAATCCAAAAGGGCTAAGGGTTGGTTTGACTTGCCCAGTTCAAAATCTAGGAAGGTCCTGGCAAAAGCACTAAGGACGCAAATTGCCTTACTTTGTAGCGAATATAAACTGGCAAGAAGGTCTAGGGAGAGGGTAATGAGGGATACAGATCTGGGCTAGATTAGAGCATTCCTCAGTAACAGGAAATAAGTATAGAGTTTTGGGAGACAATAAATGTACCCTACTTTAAGACCCAAAGAGACCCTACTTTGGACACCTATATAGGTGAAGATGATTGGGCGGAACATTACTCAAGTATTTTTACTCTTAATACTTCCCCTCCCACTTCACCTAATCTAACAGGCACTAACCTTCATAGAGGTGAAGTGTGGAGTAGGGGGCCTATGGTACTGTGAAAGCGCCAGGCCCAGATGGGATTCCAATAGACTTTTTTCAGGAGAATCAAGATCTCTGGGTGCCCCTGCTGACACATGTTTTTAATAAGATAGTGCTAATAGGCTCTTCACCCTCATGGAAGACAAGGGTAATAGTACCAATCTATAAAAAGGGCGATAAGGGAAACCCTAAACATTATAGACCAATCTCCCTTACAGATACAACAGCTAAATTGATGGGTCGTATCCTCTTGACTAGGCTTGAGTCCTAGGCGCGGGATAGGAACCTCTTTATGCAGACCCAACATTCCAACTGGAGAAGGGCACTATTGACCAGTGCCTGAACATCTCCCTAATCAAGGACAAATATACCAGAGCTAAGGGTGGGAAACTTTACCTTGCTGTTATGCATTTATCTGCAGCGTTCAACTGCGTGTCCCACCCAAAGCTGTGGAAGAAAATGGTAGAGATGGGAATTAACCAGCCCCTAATCGATTTCATTCATCAACTGTATTCTAACGCCTCTGCATCTGTCCGCGATGGGAAAAATGGGGAGCGGACCTGCCCCTTTAAGATCTTAAGCGGGGTAAGGCAAGGCTAACTCCTCTTACCATTTCTTTTTTCAATCTATACAAATGGTGTGGAGGAGGCGCTGGCGGGTGCAACCTTGGATGTCCCTGAATTTGATTCTCATCGGCATCCTATTTTGGCATATGCCGATGATGCCGTATTGATATCCAGAACGGGCTTGGGTCTCCAGCGTTTCATAACAGTATATTCAGCTTTTATGTATACGTTGGACCTAAAAGTCAACCAGGCAAAGTCTTTTATAATAAATGCAGGTGCAGGAAGAAAAAAAAAACATACTTCCATATGGACCACGAAAAATCGAGGTGGTCAACTCCTTCCCATATCTAGGATTACTTTTTGATAAAAAATCGAACATGGATACTGTTGATTGAACGAAGAGCTATGACCATTGAGAGGAGTTTAGCGGCATTAAAATCTTTCTCTAGAAGGTTGGGCGCTAGACCACTTGGCCCTGTAAAAAAGATTTATTACGCCAAGACAGTATCAGCTGTAATTTATGGGGCAGGCGTATGGGGTATGGCGCCCAATGAAACAATCCAAATATTCGATAATACATTTTTCAAATCGCTAACCTCTCTTCCACAATCCTACTCAAATTATGTCTGCCACATAGAACTGGACTTCCCATACATTACTGACTCAATCCGCTTGGACCCGTTCATGCTGTGGCTATCGATCTGGTGCAGGGACAATGTCCCCCTTAACCAGAAATGGACAACCACAGCAAGACTAGATGGCTACATTATGTAGAGCTGGAGCTTACTGCCTTAGGCTTGACAGACCTTTTTAAGGATCCAACGACATGTAAAAAGTTTACTAAACAGAGGTTGGCTGAGATTTTTAAGCTGAGGGTCCAATATAATCTGTGAGAGAGGAATTATGGCATGCAGATAGTCTGGATGTACCAAATAACACCCCCGATGGTAGAGGGAGAGTTCTTTTATTTAGCAAAGATCCCACTCTCACAACACAAGTTTATCCTGCTGAGATTCTGCCTGAATCTGATACCGTTGATGCAATGGTATCCGGGCAGAAGATTCAAACATTTCGACCTGTCCTTGTGCCCATGTGATTTTATTTCACCTCAAAATGATTTGCATTTGGTATATTTCTGTAGTTTGTACACTCAGGAAAGAAAGAAATTCATTATACCGATTTTAAAGAGGCACAACTTTCGACTATGTTGGATTGCATTATACTATTTCAAATCTCTGCCCAACCCGTTTGTCTGTTTTTCAGTAGCATCTTTTTTATGGGCATGAATGCGGAAAAGGAAATATGTGGACCATTTAATGAATTATAATTATCTTTTATTGCTCACCTTTTTAAAATATTTAATAACTTCTGTTGTAACATATATTTTATGAAGCTGGGTGCGTTTTTTTTTACGCTTCATGAATTTGACTGGGCCAGGTTCTTTTACAAACTGAACTATGATTGGATGTGATATTTGTATATCTGTATTCATCTACTTTTATGATCTGAATCAAGAAAGATCGAATAAAAATTTCTATGATGATGGAGCGAAATAAGAACTTACAATAACAGGGCGCAGTGTACTCACTCCACCTAGATGGAACACACCTTAGTCATGTATATAATTGGAATTCTAGTAAATTACATCTAAACTGGTTTTAGGTAGGACTAGTGGCAGCTGGAAGTTCGAGCAGGGGGGTTTGGGGATTGAGTCGCACATGCCCAAATGCTCTCACTTATACTCATACATTTACAAGCACATACACACTCACACACACACACATTCACAGCCTGTTCACAAATATACATATATTAAACTTACGCACATTCACTTACACACCAAACATTAAAAAACAAAACCCGCTGAGTCGGTGGCTAGAAGGAAGCCTTGGTGGTGGCTGACAATTAGGACAGCCACCTCCTCTCATTACCTCCTTGTCCGTCTTCCTCGCCACAGTATTAACACGTGAGCCTCCGGCTCCCACAGAAACTCCAAGCAAACTTTTTAGCATTCTAGTCTCCCTCTCCCTCCTCCAAGATGGCCCAGAGTGGCTACATCCAATCCCATAAAGGGATACAGAAAACATCCTAACGACCTGTTTTTTGGTTTCTGCACTGCTCCGAGTGCTGTCTGCCTGGTGTACAGGTGAGTGGGGACTGGGGTCTTGCTGGAGCAGCCCCGTATGTCCTTCGATATGTGGAAGGGGGGAAGTTAGTTGGACTTGGAGGAGTGTTTATATATGCGGGTTCGCTTTGGGACTCGCTTCGGGGGGCCGCGCCTGAGATTCGTGCGGAGTGGGATGTTTTATGTGTGTGCGCCCTTTGCCGACCGCGCGTCCTGCTTAGCGGACGTAGCACGGTCGGGTGCTTTCTTTTGCCGGTAAAGCGAGCTTACCTTGTGGCCGATTGTATTACTCAGAGGCTACGGGAGGCGCGTTTTTTTCATGCTGCTGTTGCTCTTTGGATGGTGGGGGTCCGGGACTTTATTAAGGAGTGCGCGCGGGACTTCCTCAGTTTCTATTACTGATTCATGGCCGTGTAGTGGGAGGTTTACATTGGTTGCCTAGCAACCTCCGGTCTCTTTTACCGGTCATGTTTTTCAATGGGTTGCCTGTGTTTTTCACTCGTGTGTGGCTGTCATGGAGAGTGGTTCTTCCAATTTGCCTGCTCCTGGTTCCGTGGATATGCGTTCTGGTTCCGGGGTGACGATTCCTTCTATGGAATTATTACAACAGATGATTAATTCTGCTGTGGCTGCTGCTTTGCAGGATAAAGTGGCTGTTCCTCCTGCTAAAAAGGCGAGAACTGATGACGCTCCTGATCTTGACCTTGAGACGGAGGAGGATGTAGACGTCAGGGGACGGTTTGTGCAGGGTGCCGACCTTAAGGTGGTGCTTGGTCACATTCGCAAGAATTTGGTGTTTCATGATTCTGTTGTGCCTCTGGAGGATGATTTGTTTTCTCAATATCAGTGTCTTGAGCTTGATTCTTTGCCTCTTCATTCTTCTGTGTTGAAAGTCTTGGAAAGGCAGTGGAAGGATGTGGACAAGGGGTCTTTTCCACGTTTTTTTGAATAAATGCTATCCTCTACAGGACTTTTCGCTGAAATTTCCTTCCTCCGTTAAGGTTGATTCCTTGATGGCCAGTATGTCATCTAATGGTACTGTTGTTTCTGAGGATTCCTCTCCTGCTGACCCTGTGGATCGTAAGGTGGATGGTGCGGTGAAGCGCACTTTTGCGGCTGCTACTTTTTCCATCCGGCTGCGGCCTATTCTTCTTACGCGATCCAGTCTTTGCTTAAGGATTTTCAATCGTTAGCTGAATTATTGGACCAGGGGGAGGATGTATCTTCTACTCTGGTGATGATGGAACAACAGGTTTGGCTGCTTTCTGATGTTTCTTTTGATTCGTAGGGGGTTGCTGCTTCTGCGGCTGCGTCTCTGTTGCTGTGAGAAGGCAGTAATGGCTCCGCTCCTGGAAGGCTGATGCTACGCAGAAGGGTCTGCTGATGAAGATCCCTTTTTTTGGTGTTAAGCTGTTTGGTTCGCCATTGGAGGATATGGTCAAGAAGACAGCGGAGGACCGTAAATTGCTTGCTCCTGACCGTACTGGACGCGTCTGTGCTTTTGGTTCCCAGAGGGCTTTTGGTCCTTTGCGGAGGGGCCGTGCTGGTCAGCTCTGTCGGGGGAGGGCGCATGGCCGGGGTGCTCCTTCCTTTGACAAGTCCCGGTTCTCCTGTGCTTCTGCCTCCTCCTCTCCGGCTTCCAAATCATGACTGGATCTCTCCTGGAGTGGGTTCGGTTGGGGGTCGCCTCACTTGCTTCATGGACTCTTGGCGCGAGACTGTTTCGGATCAGTGGGTGCTTCGGGTGGTTTCCGAAGGTTTACGTCTTGGGTTTACCCAGACTTTTTCAGGTCCACTCCTTGTCCCAGGGACGCTCTAAAGCGGGTGGCACTTTTGGAAGGCATCGAATCCCTTATTGTGAAAAAGGCAGTGATTCCCGTGCCCAGCGATCAGTTGGGGTTGGGTATTTATTCCATTATCTTCCTGGTGTCCAAATGCACAGGGGATCTGAAACCTGTGATGGATTTGAAGTAGGTGAATACTTTCATTCCTCATCAAAAATTCAAAATGGTTTCGCTCCAGGTGATCCTTCCTCTGGTGTCTCAGGGGGATTATCTGGCCTCAATAGACTTGAAGGATGCTTATCTACATGTACCTGTTCACCCCGACTCTCAGAGATTTCTGCGGTTCTGCATCCTGGGTCGACACGATCAGTTCCAGGTATTGCCTTTTGGGCTCTGCTCTTCGCCCAGGGTTTTTACTAAGGTTCTGGCTCCTCTTATTGGCCATTTACATGGGGAGGGCATTAGTGTTTTTCCTTATCCGGACAATATTTTGATTTCTGCTTCTTCTCTTTCTAAGGCGGAGTTGCATGTCCGGAGGGTGTGCCATGTCCTGGAGCATCACGGATTCCTAGTGAATATTCCGAACTCCTCCCTGGTTCCTGCGCAGGAATTGACTTACATTGGGGCTCTTTTCAAGACTCATTTGGGGATGGTGTTCCTGCCCCCTGCTCGGATTCTGTCCCTGATGTCTGCTGTTCGTTCCCTATTGTTGGGGCCTTCTCTTCCTGTGAGCCTGTGGTTGAGGGTACAGGGTCTGATGTTGGTGTCTTTGTTGGTGGTGCCGTGGGCTCGCCTTCACATGTATCCTGTGGTGTCTCACATTTTGTTGCATTGGGACCTCTGTTCCCTAGATATGGATGTTTTGATCCCTGTGTCCTCCGAGGTTCGGGTGGTCCTGGGTTGGTGGTTGGACGAGGTTCATCTGTCTCGGGGTCGCCCATTTCTGGTTATTCCAACTCGAGTTCTCACTACAGATGCCAGCCTGCTGGGATGGGGTGCTACTCTGGGGGATTCATCGACCCAGAGGGTTTGGTTTCAGTCTGTGATCTCATGTTCTTCCAACTACAAGGAACTGAAGGCTGTTCTGTTGGGTCTGTTGGCCTTCGCGGATCTTATTCGGGGTCACCATGTGCAGGTCCAAACGGACAATCAAGTTTTGATGTCTTATGTCAACCATCAGGGGGGTTGCCGGGTTCTTTCCCTCAGTTGCCTCAGTCGTCCCTGTCTGCGATTTACCTGCCTGGTCGGGAGCACACTGTGGCGGACTGTCTGAGCCGTGTGTTTCCATCCATGGGGTCTTTGTCCCTGATGCCCTTGATGTTTGGGAGGTTGAGGAGGATGTAAATGTAAATGTAAATGTAGTTGAGCTTATATAGCGCACAGCTACCCGCAGTGGGTTTCCCGGCGCTTGCTTAGGGAACCCTTCCTGGTATTCCCCTGTGAGATAGCAGGGTATCCACAAGGTGAAAGTCAGGCATTCCGCCGCGAGGGGCCGTTGTGGAGATTAAGCAAGCTATTGCCCAGAGTCGCAGAGTGTGAACCCGTGAGTCGAGGAGGCACCGGGGCGAGAATTATCGAGTCCCTGGAATTTTTAGCCCAAGACCCGCCGAGGCGGGGAATTGAACCCTGGTCCAGGACCGATCTCAGCTTTCGGGTCTGCTGCCTCTAACCCCTGAGCCACACTTCTCCAGGATGTTTGGGTCTCCGATTGTAGACCTCTTTGCTTCCCAGTCGAATGCCAAGATCCGCTGCTTTTGCACGATTATGCCTTGCCGGGATGCTTGGAGGGTGGATGCTCTGTCATTCCTTTGGCCGAGGGGCCTGTTGTATGCTTTTCCTCCTGTTCCCCTGATTTCGGCTGTCTTGCAGAAGATCAAGAGGGAGGGGTCATTTGTCCTTCTGATTGTTCCGGGGTGGTGCCGTCGCCCTTGGTATCCCTTCTAGTTGGAATTGGTTGTGACACCGGGGTGGGCCTTGCAGTTTGTGCCTTACCCTCTGTTGGGCCCTC
Organism: Lissotriton helveticus; assembly: GCF_964261635.1. Lineage (NCBI taxonomy): Eukaryota > Metazoa > Chordata > Amphibia > Caudata > Salamandridae > Lissotriton > Lissotriton helveticus. The sequence continues at coordinate 797,750,987 of NC_136059.1, read as the reverse complement.
TACTTCCTCTGCCTGTGTTCCGGTCCCTGGGTCTGCGGGCCTGGCTCTTGAGAGGGATTTGCTGATCCGTGGGGGTTGTTCGTTGACTGTTGCTGGGGTTATCCAGCAGTCCTGGAGGCCTTCTACGCTGAAATCCTATGCTAAGCATTGGGATAATTTTGCTTCTTGGTGTGTTCATCACGGACTGTCGGTGGCTTCTTTGGACCCTGCTCGCATTCTTGATTTTTTGAATGATGGGTTTGAGTTGGGTTTGGCCATTTCTACGCTTCGTGGCCAGTGGGCCGCCATTCGGGCATTTCATGTCCTTCCTTTGGTTTCGGTGACTCCTTTGGTGGCACAGCTTTTTAAGTCTCTGTCTTTCCAGCGTCCCCGTCCTATCCTGTGACCTCCTCCTTGGGACCTTCCATTGGTCTTACATTCCTTGCAATTGGCTCCTTTCGAGCCTTTAGAGTCGGTTGACTTGAAGTTTTTGACGCCTAAGGTCGTATTTCTTGTGGCTATTGCTTCTGCCAGGCGTATTGGGGAGTTGGGGGCTTTCCTGGGGTCTGCTCCGTTTTTGGTTATTTTGTTGGATCGGGTGGTCTTGCGCCCTCATCCTATGTTTGTGCCTAAGGTTGATTCATTTTTTCATCAGTCTGCTGAGGTGGTCCTTCCTGTTCTATGCCCTGATCCTCCTCGGCTGAGGAGTGTCTTTTGCATCTGTTGGATGTTTGGCGTGCCTTGTTGGTATATTTGTCTCGCACGTCTTCCTTCTGTAAGGTGGACAAATTATTTGTCAATTTTGGGTTGTCCCGTCAGGGCTTGAAGCCTTCCCTTTCCATGGTCAGTCGTTGGATTAAGGAGACTATTTTGTTGGCATATGGTTCGGTTTCCGAGGTTCCTTCCCTTCCTGTTCAGGGCCGTTCCACCAGGTCTGTGGCTGTCTCTTGGGCGGCGTTTAAGGGGGTCTCCATGGAGGATGTTTGCCGGGCTGCCACTTGGTCGTCCCCTCATACCTTCATGTCCCATTACCGCCTTCAGGTTGGGGGTGTGGGCTCTGTTTCCTTTGCCTCTTCTGCGCTGACTACTGGTGTTCCTTGAGGGGATTCTTTTGTTTATCTGCCTCTTGTTTAATAAACATATGGCTTTGCTGTCTTCATCTTGTGGGCTGTTTTCCTTGCATTAAGCTGCTATGCTTTGGTATCAGCTCATGTGTTAATACTGTGGCGAGGAAGACAGACGAGGAGGTAATGACCCGGTTACTTACCAGTAATCTTCATTACTCCGAGTCCTTGTCTTCCTCACCACAGTATAGTTTCCCTTCCCTCCCGGCCCTCTTGGTGGCTTCATGTCTGCGGCTTGGTTGTCAGGTCTTTAGGATGTTTTCTGTATCCCTTTATGGGATTGGATGTAGCCACTGGGGGCCATCTTGGAGGAGGGAGAGGGAGAATAGAATGCTAAAAAGTTTGCTTGGAGTTTCTGTGGGAGCCGGAGGCTCACGTGTTCATACTGTGGCGAGGAAGACAAGGACTCGGAGTAATGAAGATTACCGGTAAGTAACTGGGGCATTATACATTGATTTAACACAAAAGCGCACAGGGTGTTAACCGGAGAGTAATGTATATTAATCTTCCTGCCAAATACGAACAGAAGAATAACACGCAAGCTGGGAAATCATAAGCAAGACGTCCTATTAAGTACTGAATTCCATGTACTAATGTTTGCAGCAAATCGTATGATATAGATTTCTGTGACCCCATATGTTCCCCAAGTAAGCACCAACTAATGGAAAACCATATAGAAGCCCTCGCTGTAACACGTCACGGGCAAGTGTTTACCCGATAAAGATACAGTGGGAAAGAACCAATAAAAGGCCTATCAAACCTGTGTTAATACTGCTAGTGGTAAGACTCCTCCCCACAGCGTCTGCTGGCAAGTGAATGAGATTGTACAATCGTACTACGTGAAAGTGTGCTCGAGGGGGAAATAGGACGAACCTACAATGGCAATCCAATAGCGGAGGTCCTCCCGTAACAGTTAAAGGGGCAAGACCGACATAGTGGCCCTGATAAGCCTGAGCGCAGCCTTATCGGAACTAAACAATCTTTCTATGGAATAGGCTAATTGCTGACCTTGTTATGGGTCAGCGAATCAGAGGAGGCAGCAGTCCCTTACTCATCACAAAGTGGGATAGGGTCAGTGAGACTATAGAGCGCACCCCACTCTGTGACAAGCGTCACTGATGGACAGTCTGCCGTGAGCACTTCAGGGCTTAAAACAGAAGCAACAAAGGTTCAGTCGTGCTCCCCCTCATCATTGTCGTGGCCACTCACCTGAAAAGCAAGTATTCTGCAGGGGTGATGCTGGTCCCCTGACCTCCTGAGACAACTCTCGACACTACCATGTAACCGGGAAGTCTCAGCAGGTGTCCCAAAATGGATGGGGGGTTTGAAGAGAGAAAGAGAAACACTAACACACCTTGCAGCCTGGTCCGGCCGAGCACCCGGGTTCTTCAGGAGTGCGTAGAAGACACCGTTCGTCTGAAAGTAGTGTTGTTCTAATGATAAGTAGAAAGACATAAATCATTGGCACTGTACATGGTAATCACAAACGCATAATACCATATTTTCACAGTTGAATGTTGCACCTGTCACCTATTGATCTGTCAGGATGATTTTCATCTGTAAATCTGCTCTCTTCATTTTAAATATTGGTGAAGAAGCCAACACACAGCTCAAGTTCAATCTTGCACCCTTGTGCATTAAAGTGTTAGGATGATGGCAACAAGCACTACTGCACAAGCGCTAACACAGTAGAATGGGCTAGTATAACATCACAGATACTCAGGGCAAACATAAATAAATGCAAATCCAAAAACTAGATTGTGTATCCACACTAGTTGTGCAGAGTGCTGCGAGTCTCCCTCTCAAAATGCATAGGGATTTATAGTCTCTTGTGCCTGGAGGTGCGCAGGCTATTGTCAGTGTTTGCCTCTGTTTTGAGGAAATTGCTGTGCGGTGCGCAATCAGTAATTACTTAGCGTTCTCCTTTTACTCTCAGGTCGAGAGCGTTGCTTGGCTGCAGGATTTGGGTTAGAGAGCATCATAGGACTGCAGGATTCAAGGAATGTGGGATCTGAGCGGGCAGGAAACTGGTGAATATCTTGTAGGAGCACCCGGAGCACACAGTCCAGAGTGGGCGGGAAATCACAAAGGCATGCAGATGGTGGTGACTGGGATGTGATATTTATACCACTGGGAGTCCTGATGGCCGCCGCCCGATCACGTGTGCACGTGTACAGTGGCATCTGGCAGAGTGGTCTATGATTCCTTGCAACAATGTTACCACTGTGTGTGAGCCTTCATTTCAATCATGCGGAGTCTCGTCGGAGATGCATGGTAACACAAATGTTACCTAAAGCAGTGGGATTGTTTCTCAACAGGCGAAGGGTCATTGAGGTTTCAACAAAGTCTGTTCACAATGTAATGTCCATACACTATACAATGTCCATTCATGAGCATGTCAATAAGCATGGTGACATATTAGAATAATCCAGCATGCCTACAATAGCCCTAAAAGCAAGTATACACACTGTATAACACCGTAATCCGAGGCGAGGGGGGCCACAATAGCCACATGACTAACCAAACATCCCTGTGGATGCTGACAGATGAGACAGGCAGCAGAATGATCCCTGACAGTCATGAGGGGAGGGCCATCAAGTGCTTTGCAGGGCTGAGGTCATGCCCCAGAGCTGTGACGTCTTCTGCTGGGAACTGTTTAGCTCAGGCAGCCAGGCTCCTGTGCCTTTAGCGCAAGTACAGAGCCTGTCTGCCTAACCTGAACATGAAGACTGTTGGTCAGTCTGACCTTTGCTCAGGATGACAAACACCTTTCACATTTGAAATAAGATGGGGGGGGGATGGGGCCCCTCCGCCCTTAAGAACGGGCTGCTTCTGCTGGATAGGAATCACTGTGAAAAGAGGACATGTACCACTGGTGAGAACCCAGGCCACAGCAAAAGATACATCTTTTTTCTTATTAGTCTCTCAGTGAAGAGTCTCCTCTGTACATAGCATAAGCTAAGTCGTCATGCACACTGAACGGGCTTGAACGAGCAAGAAAATTAGAAACTGCCTCTCTTCCAGTTGAGTAGAAAGACGTTCTGTAAATTACTTGTCATTACCAAGATACATATTAGAAGAGTTTCTTCAATTAATAGGGATATTGACGTTCATTCTACCAATTGGGAAGGGGCACCGAAAGTTCATAATCACAGCCATACAATAGGCAATACAATCATTATATTTCTAGTACATTTAACATAATGCAAACCTCAATGTAATTGTCCCTGCCTAAGAGAGGTTGCGCACCTGTACTGCTCGAGAGGAGCCTGGAAAGGTTGCTTGCCTTCTATCCTTCTATCAGAAATATCCATTTGGCTCCCTTTATTTTTGCATTACCCTTTGACTATGATAGAAGACCCTTGCACAAATGGCGAAAGCTGCAGAGATTCACATTTTTGGCCACTATGCTTTCAAGAAAAATGTTTCTGTGACTACCAATATTCCCAAAAAAAATGTTATCATAAAATAATTTTCCAACTGAAGTGGGGACTGTGCATTCTTGAAGACGTTCTGTCAGAAGTTTCTTTACACTCTAACTTTCTGTTTATAACTTCAGTAATTAGTTCAAAAAGATCACATAGACAGTGATTTTTTTAAAAGCAACTTCACAAGTTGTGGGGAAAAACATAATAACATTGTACACTTGTATAAGAAATCTATCTTTTCTGTCTGGTAACCTCAGATTTGTGCCCTATCTGCTTTGCTGGATTTCGAACACTGGCCCTTTTACCTATGATAACAAGGAGTGGAGTGGGTGTGTTCCCCCTTAAACATAGTTAAACTGGCTTTGTTCACAATTGGCACATTTATTTGCATGTAAGCACCTGGTATATGGTGGAGAAACTGCACTCAGAGCCTAGAGGTTACATGACACTTGTAGACTGTACCACCTATTGTGCTATTCACTACAGTGGAAAGATGGTGACAGGTCCGCCCTGTGTAGACTGACTGCTGTAGTGCAAAATCTGCTGCAGGGCAGGATATTACAATAACCCTTTTTTGTCAAGTTAATACCTCCTTTTTAAATATTATTAGGTCACCACTCTGTAAGCATGATAGCCTACAAGGTAGAGTGCATGGTATCCAAAAGTGTGGTATATAGAAATTAATATTAATTACTGTGGCCCTGCAAAAGCAATGCCCCAAAAACTTTTTTCACTGTGGCAGGCCTGGCTGTCCCACGTAGAAAATGACAGTGCAGACTAAATTACCAATCCTACTAATTCAGGAAAAGGACCAGCTAGAAAAACATTTAGATCGCTATCTGCAATAGTTATTAAAAATCCAATTAAAAGGTAAAGTCAATGTATTAAATATTAGGGAAATTTAAGTCTTAAAAAGTGCCTTTGTCCACAACTAAATTTCCTGGAGCCTAATTTGCATTAACTCATCTGCTAGCAACGTTCAGCCTGTACTTAGCCCAGGAATAGTTGTGAAAGAGTGTTGAAATGCCTCCCAGAAGCAAACAATGAGCTGACCTGAATAGCAGAGATGACTCTTCTGAACGCCACAGAATATTCAGAGTGGGGGCTGTGGGCATCCTGTTGATACCACACTGTCAAATCTTGCTTCACAGGTCTGTTGTGCCACATGTATCACTTAGGCTGCACTTGAAAGGAAGAAAACAGGATACAAAGCTATTCTTGTGTATACCCCATCCGATTGCTGACTGGCTCTGTTTTTGGCCTACTGGACTCCTGTGTCTGGGTTTGTTGTGGGCACATTGGCTGATTCCAACTGGATTTTAGTGTTAAATGTAGGAGGACACTGGTGATTTCCCTGTGACACTCTCACACTCACCTCCATCTCTCCGAGACCATGACATTTTGGACTTACTTTCAGTAAGGCAAACAGAAACTGCTAAAAACATGGTTAGGGTTGGGCCCGGGGACTCTTACCCTATTGGTTAGGGAGTTCCCAAGAGTTACCCCCACCCACTAGCTGGGACCAAGCATAAATGTGGCCCCTCCAAGCACCCACTTCAAAACTTTCTGAACTTGTAGCAGAACAGAAGAGAACCAGACCTTCTGTTTGTAACCTTAGAGGAGCCCTAAAGGACTCAAATTGCTCCCCCTTGTACCCAGGACAAAGAAGTACATTTCAAGGTTTAATTGGCTTACCTCCTGTGTGGGTACAGAGATATCAAAAGCTGCAAGAGGCCTTTTTCCTTAAGTCCCGCGCTGATTAGTGGCAATTGGATTAAAACTGGATTTTTCTGTTAGTCTCTGTCAGGCTGATGGTCTTTAAGTACCCTCACCTGAGACACGGGGTCTTATAAGTTTACACATGTGGTTGGTTGGGATTTAAGAGACTAAGGGCCTCATTTATTTGTTAGCAATATGCATACTTTGTCATGATAGAGTGTAAATACCGCCAACATGATGGTCCGCCGTCCCAATTGAAATGAAGGCAGACCTTTGGTTTGGCCATGGTGGTGACTACCGCTTCAACAAACGGGGTAAGGGCTGTCCGAGAAATGGCTACATGTCTGCCCGCCGAATTAGGACGGGAGGAAATGTAGCCATTTTTCTGCTGTCTGTCGCCACCAGGCAAATTCTGGTGGTGAGGGATATTAAAAGTTAAATAATGCTCCCCCACAATTGGGATATAATTCTCATTGCGAGGGGTTCATTACTTTTTTTTATTTTCAGAAACAAAATCCTGTTTCAGGATTTTTTTTAAATAAAAAAAACAATACTGTTTGGTGCAGGGTGGCTTCATGCTGATGCAGCCCTGCACCAAGCACTGGATTCCAATGACCGGAACCGCTGTGATGGGTGGTTCCTCTGTAAATACCTCCCTCCCCCTGGTGGAATATTGGGCCGTCTACCAAGATATAAAAAAAGGTCCTAAAGCACAATCAAAAATCTTTGACCAGGACAAACTTGGTTGGTGTATCCAACCCAATCTCAATCATGGTTGGCCTCAAATCATACCTAGGTCTTGGTCGACAGTGACCAATGTCTATCATTGGCACTTTGTGCTTTTTCACTTTAAGTTTAACAAATTCAGCTCTCAAGTTCCTCTTATTGTATTTTTGTCATTTTGTTTATTCAATTTTACTCTATTTTTCTAAGTTAGCATACATTGGGGATACCGGCGTTTTGACATTATTACTATTTTGGTACTGCATAAGAATTTCACATATTGCCCTAGGTTGAGCCTATCTGATCTGTGCCATAGCTACCAGGGTGTTGTGCTCAGGTTAATTTGCCAGGGTATATGGTCAAAATATCGATTCCAAAATATAGAATGGACAAAATACTGAATGGACAGAATATAGACATAAAAATATCGTTTTTAAGGTAAGTAATGTAATATCGATTTTAAAAATATAGAAAGTCAAAATATCGAAGTACATAATATAGGTTATTAAAAATATTGATTTTTTTTAAGTGTTTTGTATGTTAGTATATGTGTGAAAAGTGTATATTTTTTGTAATTTATTTGAAGTAATTAATTTTATGTTATTTAATTTTTGCGTAATTTAATTCTGTAGCGGGTTGTGGCTTTATAGGGAATAGGGTAGGAAGTAATTTAATCATAATTAATTAAATATGTTAATTAATTTATTGGTATTTATTTTGAATACATTGTTAATTAATTTTTAATTGCTAATTAATTAATTCGTAATTGATAATTAATTTTTATTAATTGATAATTATGTGAATAATATTAATTTATTATCTGTAGCGGGTTGTGGGTTTATAGGGGAATAGGGTGGGAAGTAATTTAATTATAATTAATTAAATATGTAAATTTATTTATTGGTATTTATTTTGAATAAATTGTTAATTAATTTTTAATTGGTAATTGATTCATTTTTAATTGGTAATTAATTTTTATTAATTGATTAATTGATAATTATGTGAATTATATTAATTTATTTTCAGTAGAGTGGGAATAGTAAAATTTACCCCTATGCTATCCAACGCTTTCCCTACTGTTGCACTCACTGGAGTGGGATTAGTAATTTTTACCCCTACGCTATCCAACGCTTTCCCTACTGTTGCACTCTCTGGAGTGGGAATAGTAATTTTGACCCCTACGCTATCCAACGTTTTCCCTACTGTTGCACTCTATGGAGTGGGAATAGTAATTTCTACCCCTACGCTATCCAACGCTTTCCCTACTGTTGCACTCTCTGGAGTGGGAATAGTAATTTTTACTCCTACGCTATCCAACGCTTTCCCTACTGTTGCACTCTCTGGAGTGGGAATAGTAATTTTTACCCCTACGCTATCCAACGCTTTCCCTACTGTTGCACTCTTTGGAGGGGGAATAGTAATTTTTACCCCTACGCTATCCAACGCTTTCCCTACTGTTGCACTTCCAGGAGTGGGAATAGTAATTTTTACACTCCCGCTATCCTATAATATTGTGTATTTTTTATTAATATTATGTTAATATATATATATATATATATTTTAACATATATTATTGTATTTTGTTTATAAGTTACATTATTTATTTAATAATTTTAAGTTAATTTAAGTATTTATAAGTATATTTTAGCTATTTATTTTTTATATTTTTTTAATTTTACATTATTTTTAAGACATTTGATATTTTTACAAAGTATATATTTTTAAACGATATTTTGGGTTCGATATTTTGGTACTTACCTGTTTGTAGATAGGAATTCGATATTTTGTCTGTCGATATTTTGGAATCTATATTTTGGGTAGTCTATATTTTGTCCCTCGATATTTAGTCAGTGATCCATTTGCCAGATCAGGAGAGAATCTACTAGACTTGGGTAAAACGTCTTTACACCAGCATAACCTCACATAATTTCAGCATTTTTATTATGATTGTTACATGAAATACCTCAGATTGTGCCATTACACCACACAGGGTAAATCAAACTTGATTCATGTAAAAATCCTTTTGCAAGGGAAGAAAGCAAATGAACCAAACTTGAGTGGTTGCATGCCACATCATGTGCAATTTTGGTTTATCATTTTATCAAAAATTATATCCTCGTGCCAAAAAAGGGCACAGCTGGTGAATTGTATCATATTATGTACATTTATATCTATTTTTGGACATTTTGCATAATTTCTGCTAAACAAATTACACACATTTCACCCAAGCCAAGAAAACCACACAGTAAAGAAGACCCACCGGAGTGCTTCAGCTCAAAGTCCCAGGAGCCGTCACACCAGTGGAGCCCCTACCATTCTTGCAAGAGTCCTTTACACAGACCCTAAGGAAAAGCAGCCACAGGCAGGCAGATGGCAGGAGTGACTTGAGGAGGAGTTTTGTGTGAAGCAATTGGTCGTTTACACCACAGGATTTGAGCCTGGATTAATATTTCATATTTTGTCTATGTGGTTGTTGGAAATTACCCTTTTTGCAGGGTTATCTCCAAACTTTTTGCTTCTTCCTCCTTTATTTTTCCTGATCTCTAATTATTGGCTATAGGACTCTGGGGACTTTACCACTGCTGATCAGTGCTAAAGTGCATATGCTCTCTGTGTAAATTGCTAGTATGATTGGTTATCCATGATTGGCAGATTTGTTTAATCAATAGGTCCTAGTAAAGTGCGCTGAGTGTGCCAGGGCTGGTCTTTCAAGTGCTACTAGTGGGCCGGTAGCACTGATTGTGCCACCCACATTAGTAGCCCTAAATTGGTGTCTCAGGTCTGTCACTGCAGTGCCTGTGTGAAGTTGCTAACTGCCATGCTGACCTGACCAGTGTCCCTACTGGCCAGGCCTAACTCTTCCCTTTCTGTACACATTGGACACTCCTATGGAAGGCCCCAGGTACTCCCCTGGGCAGGGTGCAGTGTATGTGAAAGGTAAAGAATGTACTAGTGGGAGTGACATGCTCTCATAGTGAAATACTGCCAACTTCGTTTTTCACTATTGAAAGGCTTTCGTGGCCGTAGGCTAGAATGGGGACTGCTGTGTATAATGTTTACCTGCATATCCTCCCATAGGAGCAAGATAGAAAATTGAAGTCTGGTATCCTTGAACTCAGAATTTAATAACCCATGTTTTAGGAAGGATGTTTTTTAAATCCGGTGTTTGAAAACAGCACTTTTAGAAAGTGGATGTTTTCTTATCTAACCTTTCTGTGTGCCTCTGCCGGTTTGTGAATTGACTGTCTGGTTTGTGAGTGACAGGGGCTGGGGTGGTTCCAGGAGGCTGGATGAGTCAACACTCGGCTGAATAGCTCCATCTGCATCTTGAGTGGTGGGAGGGGATAGCACTTGTGCCTGAATAGGGCATGTCCTGCTTTCCACAATGCTGGCTCCACCTCCTGCTGGGCGGCTGACGACCCTGCCCCTCTCTCTCAAAGGAAAGAAGGAGTTATGTAAACAGAGTGCTCCAGGACTGACCATAACTGGTTTGGACTAGGCAAAGACCTCTCTGCCTTCAGAGAACAAAGAAAATATTGGTATAAAAAGGGATACCCAGACCCCAGAACTTTAGATCATCCTAAGGGAAGGGTCCTTATTTAGACATTGGCACCTAGCTCTGCCAACTAGAGACCCCCCAGATCAAATAGTGGTTATTAAAGTTAGACAGGTACTCGAATAAATCAAAGGTTAGGTCCAATTTAGGTGATATAGGTGTCCTTTCATTGGTGTGGATATTGGTGTCCACCCCCCACATTTGTACATTGAGCTGTTTTGATGAAATGCTTACGTGATTCAAAGAAGATCACTTTCGCCTTTTGCCACTACTTTATTGCCAATGCCAATATATGTTATAATAGCATGATCCTATCGTCTTGGGTAATGCTGTGCCCAGAAATACCCAACTAAACTATGTTGGAATTCAATATATTAGCATCAGAAAAAGTAGTGTAAGACCACAGCTATCTAAAATGCAATAGTGGCTGGTATTTAACGGTGGTACGAGGGGGGGGGTCTGCTGTCTAACGCCGCCACTGCCGCATCCTCTCCCTCTTCCCCTGCTTTCAGGGCAAGAAGCAGGAAGCACACAGCTCCCAGCCTCCGGAGAGCCAATCACATTGCTGCAATGCAATATAGATCGCCGCTCAGCCAGAGAATGGGAGGCTGGGCATGTTCTCCATGCAAAGTGTGCATTACGGTTTGACCGGACCAAGACGGCCGGCCAAGGTGTCCTACACACTTGTGGAGTGGGCACACCACTCCTCCCCTGCCCTGCTCTGTGAGCAGAGCAGGCCTGTCTCTACCCAGCTAAGCAATGGGAAAAACAAAATGATAATAATAATGAGTTATTATAATTTTTCTTTTTCCTCTTTGACCTGCTCAGTGGGGCAACTCACCTCCGCCCTAGCAGAGGAGTAGCCAATGCTAAAAAGTTACTGTAGAAAAGGATACGTCCCAGTTTCATGAATTATATCTGAATTAAGGCATGTGCCCAACTATTGATTCAGAATGTACAAAATAGTACTGGAGGGTCAAGAGGTTGCGTAATAAGGACCCAGTATTCTGTTATTGATGAAAGTATCTTCCACAAACTTGAAACTGAAGAAATGAAACCAATTTGGGTTGTATTAGACATCTTATATATGATCTGTGGGAATGTAGCAAATTTGCATTACAGCGGCGAGATGTGTCTATTATTCCTTCATGCTGTAACTTGTCCCTTTCTTTCATGGCCCCCCCAAAATGAGACAGCAGTTAAAAAGCAAAGCAGGTCAATAACACATACTATATTCAATGAGGGTCAGTGTGGGCCACGTTTCAATCTAAAATTGGGCCCATATACTACTGTATTTGTTAGCATGAACCCATTTTCTCTGATGGCTTCTCGGCACAGATTCACAGATGTCTTCAGTTATCTAACTTAATGATACTCTTTTTATTAATCTCAAGCGTAAGAAGAAACATGTAGCTCTGCCAGTATTCAAACCTTTGACCATGTGTCAATCACACATCCCTGTCATGGATGCTTCAGTGCAAATCTACAATGCCTTTTTCTTGAGTAACCAATAATCTCCTTCAATGGGCTGGGTCACCATTATAATACTCATGGTTTTAAGAGGGTAACATGACACAGTCTTGGCATCTCCACCTAGATGTGGTAGCCGAGAAGTGATGATGGATCAAGTGATGATGGATATTCCAACTTTTATTTGAATGCTTCTTTTAAAAGTAAACATATATTGCCCATTTCTTTACAGCTCGTTAAAAACAGAAGCTAGCAGTAATGTTGGTGTTTACACATTCAGACATGCAAACTCTGGCTTGACCTCCAAGAAGTCTAGATGCCCCTGATATTATAATAACCGGTGGCCTGGTGAAACCAGGAATTTTATAGCTAGTGCTGGAAAATGACAAATGTACTCAAGGACCCACAAATAGGAGCAATGTTAGGAGGGGGAAGAAAAGGGTTGGAGTCATAAGGAGGAAGCCATGGGGCTGGGTGGTGCTGTTGTCTAGAGTCATAATGAAGTCCTTCATGTTGAGTTGGAAAGTAGCCTTTTCTATGTGGTCACCCCAGATTGCTTTCAATTCTTTGGACTGTGTTTTTACTGGTTTAAAGGGGTGACAATGCTATTCAGTACCATAGTTTATGTTCTGCCCCTAATATGGTGCTGGTAAAATTGATTTCTCTCACTAAGTGTATTTAACATTACAGCAACATTTTTATACATTGGTTCAGAAATTTCTCCAGTAGCATGGAAGTTAAATGTTATATGTGAGCAGCAGTGTGTATTTCCACCACCAACATACAAGATAAAAACCTATGGTTGCCAGTAGCTTTATCATTTTATCTGAACTTCTTAAAATCTGGAGCTACAAGCCACATCCTCAGCATGAACAGCTTAATATAAATCAGTCTCCTTCAAGTATCGTATCTCAGGGGATTGCGTGTAGGTACGCTAGAAATTGCATGATGGTTTTTTCAGTCCTGGTTAGCTCCAGAGAACTGTAAGTATGTATCATTGCACACACTCAATCAGTTTCCCTGATGACGAATTATTGGTTCCTAGAACTGATCTGTTCTGATTGTGGAATTTTAGCCAATTCAAGATGTCAGCTGGTATTTCAATACTCCATTGAAAGCACCACTGATAGGCATGTGTGCATCACTGAGTGAGTCTGTATATCATTCCAGGTTCTTTTCATACTGAGAGGGCTGTCAAACGTTAGGGTCCTCATGTTCAGTGCATTTGTCTGTACAATGGCACATACTATGAAGAGAAGTCATCAGTAGTAGAATTAAGAACTGTTGAAATGCAGCTCAAGGAACAGTTATAAAAACACAGTTGCATGACCTAGGTATCTGGAGGAAGCAGAACTGCAAACACAACAAGATGGATGCAGTGCTGAAACTTTTCAATCACTCACCCCCAGTCACAGATCTGGATTTAATCCATCATTCTTTTACTCACTATGCAACTCCAATTTTGACCCAGCCATATGCAAATCAGTCTTGACCCTGTTCCTCATGGGAACAGTCCGGCCCGAACTGCAAGGCCAGGTCCTCCCTGGACCAGAAACAAGCATCCTGTGACTGGTTTCGGGGTTTCACCCCTCGTTTGCCAGGCTAGCTTGAATCCAATGGCACAGCGAGCAAGGGACACCCTTGGCCACTAAGGGCAAACACCAAAAACACAACAAGATGATGGACGGAGTGATGAAACTTTTCAACCACTCACCCCCCAGTCACCATCCATCGATCTTTTGCTCACTATGCCACTCCAGTTTGGACCCAGCCGTATGCAAATCAGTCTTGATTATATTCCTCATGCCAGGCCAGGTCCTCCCTGGGCTGGAAACAAGCATCCTGTGACCGGTTTCAGGGTTTCTCCCCTCATCAGCCAGGCTAGCTTAAATCTAGTGGTACAGTTAGCATGGTACCCACGTCTTGGCATACTCTTCCCACTTAAGGCAATCAGATTATTCCTAGATCTTCTTTCACTGACGTAGCTGCTGTCTGGCATAATGGCACAGCTATCTCTGATTAACCTATTGTTACACATTATTTTAACTACACACAGAGTTGGTTTTGACTCTGTTCGGCACAGTATTACTTTCTCACCGCATACACATCGCTGTTTGGTGTATTACTCTAAGTAGTGCTTAAATTGCAAGGGACAAAGAACCATTCAACACACTGAACCAACTCATGTTATTTTTTTATCTTATAAATTCTTTTTACACAGAAACTAATCAGGTGCTTTTTTTCCAACAGAAGGCTTCCTAATGTTGCCGTCATTGCTCAAAATGCAAGCAAGACCTATTGGCTTTGCCAGTGTGCATTTGTGCCTATTATGAATCCAGTTAAAGCTAACCTTCAGTAGAAAAAAACATCAGTGTGAACTTTGTGACAGGTGGAATCTTCACACTTCTATAGTTGATTTTATATACATTTTATAAATGAAGACTCAATTTCCATAACCCAGCGGAGTCTTTAGGTCTGTTGTGCATGTTTTGATCTCTCTGATGCTTTTATTACTCTTAACTGCGAACCTTTTAGAATTCAAGTTGAATTCTGTGTCTCTGTGCACCCATTACTATGATTGGGATGTATGACGGTACAACGCGTACCGTTACAACGCGTCCCTTTACGACGCAGTTTTAACAACGCAAGTCGTTACAATGACTTGCGTTGGGGGGCGCTGATAGTGAATAGTTTAATTTACTATTCCTACACCAGTCCCCGTGGATAGCAGGGAAGGTGTTGGATAGTAAATTAAACTATCCCCGATCCTAGAGCGCCCTCCAGCGAAAGTTGTTGTAACGACTTTCGTTGTTAAGACTGCGTCGTAACGGCACCACGTTGTAGCGGTTCCATTGTAAAGGATGTTTCCCCTTTGATTGCCCCTTGCATTTCAGCTTAGGAGAACGTAGTGTGTAATGTAATTGTAAAATTTGAATACATAAATGAGAACTGTCATTCATTTATATTGATAGTTTTAATTTCTAACAACTTTTAGTTTGTTTTCATTAGGAAAAATATTATTATTACAAAAATACCCACATTTTTTCAAAGAAATGTGCAGTCTTTAGTTAAGTTTCAATTATACATAGATTTACAGTATGTGGTTGAAACGGAAAAGCAAACACGTACAGCATTCTTGTCCGCAGGTAATACCCAAGGCGGTTTTACAATTACAGCAGCTGAATGGTCTCCTGGGAAAGACAATTAATTTGAAATTGGCCTTTTCAAAAGAAACCCTGATTACAAAGTCGGTTACAGGCGATGATCTCATAGGCCCATGAGAGTACTAGACTTGATTGCAGGAGAGAGAAGTGAGCAGACCTATTCCGTCATACGATTGAAATGAGGTACACAACTGTAATCCAAGTAGGGTCAGCAATTAACATGAGAGAAACCCACTGCACTCAATACATTCAGAGGGCGTTTCGGACTACCAATCAACATGTTGAAAACCATTATTTCATTTACAAGGCCGGGAACGTACAGAAATGGCCAGCCAGTCAGCAACGAGCTGCTGCTGCGTGCAAGCTACAGTTTTCCAGCTCGTTTTAAAAAGATGGGCCAATGGGGACAGAAGGCAGAAAGGGATGATGGGAAGAGATCTTGGTAGAGTCATCAACGTGGTTTACGTTGATTGGTGTCTTGAAAAGTTAGTGCACCAGTATTTTATTGGGTTTCGTTTCTTGGATGAGACCTGTTTTTCCTATTTGTCCAGTGAATCACGCTTGTCGTTCAGCATCACAAAGTAATGTTTAGTTATTCCACCTGCCATAACCTTAAGTATCACTGGGAATATCATCATGTATCTCACCAAAGTGACCCTGCATCAAAGGCGAATACGTTGGTTTCGACTGATGCAAAACAGGCAATGCATGGATTTTGGAGAAAAAAAACAGCTGCAAAACCCCTCTTGAAGGCTCAAGACTGGATTGGCATCTCTTGGCAGGGCAGAACACAATTGACCGTACTGTTGTTGTTGTGAAGTCTCCGAAACGGCCCTGCATCTAAGGCAAATGTGTTGATTCTGCCGGCGCAAAGGAGTCAGTGCACGGATTTTAGCAGAAAACAGCTGCTGAACCCCTCTTGAAGGCTCAGGACTGGATTTGTCCCTGTTGGCAGGGCAGTCCAGCAGCTGAAGCAGAGTGGAATGAAGTATTGTATGTCCCTGAGACTTTAGAGCAGGCAGCAAGCTGGCCAGTGCTTAATTTGTAAAAGAAAATAAGTGCCCGGGCTTTCGTCAGTAGGCCACTGCAGTTTGCACCACACATTGGCCCAGCTACCCTGTCAATGATAATTATAAAACAACTACTAACCAGTACACTTCCACTTCCTACAAGTGAATTTGAATGTATTTATTGGAAATTGTTACAAAAGGACTGGGCAGGATATCTCCATCAACGCACCTTCTTCGATCGTGAATAAAACTTAATTGTATCATTTCTTTTAACAGTACACGACATTAAGAGACAGATACAATTAGATGTATATTCACTAATTTAAAACTGATTTCGGACTCTAATTCTTGGCTGAGTCTTTACTTATATGTTCTTTCAATGTGTGTGCAAATTTTGCTAGTCTGGCCATTACAATTGGTATCTCCGAATTAAAAAGAAGTTTCATTGCATCTGTGCAGGTACGAGTGCCTTATTTTAAAAACAGAGGTTTCAATAAAGTGCAACGTGCATGGTTCAGTTGATGGCAGATGCAAACCAAATGAGCCACACATTCCTCGTGCTGGGGACACAGTCTGCAAGTGGTAACCGCCTCTAATGTTTTCCAGCGAGTATTTATAGCTTTTATTGTCAGTACCATAAGTCTGACAGAATTTGCTTTAAATTATTTTATTGAAGGCTGAGTCGAGATATGGCTGTCTCTGTTTATACCAGATGGAATTAACTAAGATCCCGGTATTGCTACAGGAGGACTCTATCACCTTCATGTCATCTTCCGTAGATAATAGTCTAACTTGTTTCTTTAAAATGGATTTTAAAACTCCTGGTTAGTGAATAAAATCCTGCCAGTTGGACAGGTCAAGATGCAGTTTAGTTCAGGCAGTAAGAAGGTCACTGGCCCAGGAATTTTTACTTTTAGTGAAAATTTCCTTTAAAATTACTTTCATTGTGTTTGGTGGTGCTGCGCAGACCCCTTGATAGTACCGAGCAATCGATGCCCAATGTTCATAAGATTGTTTATTTTGCCTGAATTCTAGCCCTACCAAGGGGTTCCAGGCATGGGTGGGTATCTGAAAGATCTGTTTGAATGCAGCTGGCGAGCTCCATTGTGTTAATTAATAACACATGACATACTAGTTGGCCATATGTGATTGAAGAAAGTAACTTGGCTCTTATGACCTTTCGAATGGGTTCAGTTGTCGGGCTGCACAATTTGGAGTTCTGTTTACATAGGCCGTACGTCACCACCTTAGCTTTTGATTCTAGGGATAATAATAATAATAATAATAATCCACATTTGTAAAGCGCACAATCACCCGTAAGGGTCTCTAGGCGCTGGGGGCCGTCGGGAAGATTAAGCGAGCTATTGCCCAGAGTCACATGGTGCTGGGCTAACCTGCCGCCGGAGCCGGGGATCGAACCCTGATCCCCAGATTCCAGCGTCAGTCGCCCTGGCCGCGGCGCCACACCTCTCCCACAGGGATGCGGTGTGTGCTGTGGGATTGCCATTACTCATGATCCAAACCCCCAGATTATATTTTCAGATTGCCCATTCCCCATTGTTGTTTGAGTTTATTAGTGTGCATCCCAAAAATTACTACCTTAGTTTTGCCTGCATTTGCTGTTAAATCATTTTCATTGTTGTAGATTTTTAATGCGTTCAGTGCTCTTTGCATACCCGTCTTAGTATGATCCATTAGCACCATGTCATCTGCAAACTGCAATAAAAACAGTCTAGTTGACCCATAGATTTTTTGGGTATTGTGCTCGAGGATAATTTCACCCGTAACCAAGTTCCGGTGTACATGGATATTATAGCTTTCAGCAGCATAGTCTGGACCCCCTACTTTTGTAGTTTCAGCCAAAGCAGATTCCTATAAACACAGTTGAATGCTACAGAGTAGTCTTCAGAGCATGGGAAAAGAGGGTGCCGTTTTTCCTGGATAGACTGTTCTGCCAGATCTGCAAGGGCTAAGATGTTATCCAGCATTGACGCTCCTGCCCTAAAGCCAGATTGGTAGACTGGTAGGATTTCGTTGTGTTTGGCCCAGTTTTGCAGATCTTGCAGGAGGAGGCTTGCATATCCATTTGCCTCGATCTCCAGGAGGGCTACCAACCTATAGTTGGTTGGGCTTCCGGTATTATTATTATTATTATTAAATGAAATTTGTAGAGCGCACTGACACCATGAGTTTCCTGGCGCTATGAGACATCGGATTCCAGAGCTGAGGTTGGGTGCAGGGTTAGCAGGGAAGGGGAAAGAGAAAAGTTTTGAGCAACTTCCTAAAATGCAGGAGGGAGCTGCTTGATTTGATGTTCAAAGGAAGGGAGTTCCAGAATTTCGGAGCCAAAAAGGCAAACCTACGTCCACCAAATTTGTTAGTTCTAATTTTGGGTGTGGTAAGGTATCACCTTTTTTGTGAATTGGTTGTAACAGGGAACCTTTAAAGGCTTCGGGGATCGTTGAGTTATCCACACATAACCGGTACAGCGGAGTGAATATAGTTCCCCAAAATTCAAAGTCTTCTTTGAAAATGTGTCCCGGTAGACCACTGGGACCCGGAGCCCCATCCCTTTTGATGTTCTTTAGTATTAATGCCACGCATTTGCCCACATCAATAGTTTCAGTTGTTTCTTCGATAATTGTATGATTGGCGTTAACCGTGCTGATACGTGTAAATGGGCATTGGTGGTGTGGCAGGATATTGTCAGAAGTTCTGCAGTACAATGAGTTCACATGGTTAATCCATGTGTCACTGGCGACTCCATTGCACCGGTCTTGGACGTGCCTAGACAGCCTATTAATATATAGCTAGAATTCCACCTGTCTGCTTGGGGTAAACAGGCTGAAAATGTGCAACCATCTGGAGTCTTCCTGTTGCCTTTTGTGGTCCCCTACATTTTTGCTGTGTTATTTCCTCGCTGTCAGCAGATTTTGGGGGGTTCGGTCATCTCTCACTCGCTTGTGGTTGCGATTAGCTTGCCTCAAGACCCGCTTGCTTAGTTCTATTCTTTTGCACCTAGGTTGATATTGGCAGCATAGCCTTTCTCCATGTACGTACTGATGGTTTGATTCTTTGCCTAACAGAAGACGATACAAAGCCGAAACCAATTTTGTCCATTTCTCAGATATATTACCCGGACTGAAATCTTGGGCAAGTGTAGACCAGTTGTTTTTCCAGGCTGACATACCGGATGTGTCTATTCTATTCCACTTTAGTCTTCTCAAGAGCGTATGTATTTCTTCCCCATTAGACAAACCCAGGGGGGTGATGTGCGGAAGACTGATTGTATGCAGAGAGATAACTGTAGCCAGTGGGAGATGATCGCTGGTCTGCAGGACTGGTTTTTGGAATTCTACTACTTGCTCATGCAAGTGATTGCACATATAAAAATATGACTGATCGTAGATTTATTTTTTCATGTCAGTCTTTGGTCATGTCAAGGTTGGGGCATTGTGTCTCTTGTATTAACCTTAGTTTGTAGGTGCTTAAGAATGTATTCAGTAAAATTCCAGCACGATCCCTGGGGGTGGAACACCTATTACTGTCCCTAGACTGCGAGTGTTAAAGTCCCCGGTCAATATAATCCCACAATCTTGTTATAGCTTGGTGTATCTTTACAATTGAAATAGACGTTCAAGAGTAAAATAGTTATTGGACGGCTGTTCAATTTCAATCCTTGCAGGTTGATAGCTTGGACCATATCGTGCTTATTGAAGATTTTACTGACATTATACTGCTGCCTATTCTTACATATATAGATAAGCCCCCTGATGGCCTTCCAAACACATTGAGCTTTTCTGCTTACTGTTTCTTGAAACCTGGGATATCCAATGGAGTAAGCAGCCAAGTTTCTTGAAAACACAGCAGATCCCTGGTCTGTAAAAATTCAAATGCAACTCTGTTCTGTAGCGTGCTTTTTAGTCCATACACATTCCATGAAATTACTTTTATGATATTATTAGTTCTGCTCGCAGGCCATTTGTTTCTCTTTAGCTAGGAACAGTTTGATTGTTGAGCTAATCGAATCATTGCAACTCCATCCTGGTAATGTATGTGTTGCTAGGATTTTCCTCTTTCTGAGATTGTACACCCTGTTGCGTTGGAGTTGTCGGAAGGTGTATTCTTAAGTTGAGGAACGATGTGGGGCAAAGAACTGGATTCATCCCTCTTAAAATGGACTTTCTCTGCATCTGTGTCTTTCTGTTATTAAGTCCACCTCCTAGCATGTATAGATATTTTTCCTCTTCTGGTTTATATACACTGATCCCCCATTTCGCAAATTGGTCCTTTTCTTTCATGATCTTTTGGACTATCGTGTTGTTTTTCCATGTTACTATTCTCGACTCTCTTTTTGTGTTGCTGCTCAGAACCTTGAATTGTACTTGAATTAGATCTTCAGTCATGATGGATAATAACTCTGGAATGTGTTGGAGGATTTGTAAAATGTTGGCCCTGTTTAGTATATCAGAGCTTCCGTGGGATGTGTATTCTCGTGTAAGGATTATGATATTGTCCTCCAATTCCCTTTGTGTGTTGACCAATTGCCTTGTGATGGAGGATTATGTTTCTAAGCAATGGACATTTTTTGTATTTGATCCGTTATCTTTGCAGCCGGCCTTGTTCCCCCGTGTCCCAGTGCTCTCTATTAGAGGGATTGGTGTCCTTTCTCTGTCCGTAATGAGCAGCAGTGCTTCTTGCTCTAGTCTTTTTGAGTGGCGTACAATGTTGCAACTCCCTCTGCTGTCTGTCTGATACGGGAATTCAATCCCCTGTAGGTGCAGCTTATTCTCTTCATTGACCTGGTCATCCCCACAGCTTGACATTTTTAGTTTGTTGTGGTATTGGTGCTGTAGTTGACCCGTCAATCCCTGGCCTAGGAGCGCGCCTAGCTTTTTGAAAAATTGGGTAGAGTTTCTGTGACTCCGGGCAGTTTTGTACTTGGGCCTCCTTTGAAATCATTTTCCGACCCAGATTGCCATCTACTGTGGTTGAGCACAGCTGTAGTTCCTTTGCCCTGCGCCTACGTTTGGTGTTTTTTTTTGCTTCTTCAAGCATTTTTTTGCTCTCCTGGACAGCGTTATGCAGGGTTCAGCAGCCTCTTCTAGAGAATCTGCCACATCAGTTTTCCAGAGCATAATTTTGCCTACTGCTATTTTATCATGTTTAGTTATATTTTGGACTGTTGAGACTTGGAAGAATCCAAGTCTGCAGGGTTCTCCACCTCAGTCCCTAAGGTTTCTCTGTTAGTATGCTTATTAATGCGACAGTAAATACCAAAGTTTATCAAAAAGTAACCAAGTAAACAACTTCATGTTTATACCAATTTATATGCTCGTATTCAAGCTCATGGTTTAAAAAATTCATTCACATGTTTTAAATTACATCGAAGTTTCAATGAAATGCCACAACCTGTGGTTTACCAAATAAGTAAAACAGTTCAAAATAATAATTCCCAATGCATTTCGGGTTTCGTTGAACCCTTCCTCAGGGGTTTTAGTTTGTTGAATTAATTCAAAGATCAGTGACTTGAGGTTCCAAGGCGTGATTCTGTAATGTAGAAAATGATACAACACAATATAACAATATGCATCTGATAACCTTGAGTGTTTCCATGCTTGTTTTAGAATTCGCATATCCAACTATTCATGCGTGAGCAAGAGATTTTTTGCGTGCATAAAAAAGTGCAAACGAAAGCTACAGAAGTGGTAATATTATTGTGTGCTAAGTGTGTAGTGCTCATAATGAGATTGTTCCAATGCACCTCCCGGTGAGCATGATGAAGTGCTGTGATCCGTACTGAAAATAAACTATTCAATTTCAGTGACATTACTGGATATACTCACTGAAGGAATAATGATTGGTGCGGGATAGATACCCACGTCGAATTAGACTTCCGTATACTCTATCTGGAAGAAACGATGGAGTATTGTGACCCAATGTTGGTCAAAGCTTGGTGCATGCCTTTCCTAATATTATTTATTACAATTTTACCACGCCAGTTTACTTCTGTTGAGTGTCTGACTCCTCGAGAAACTCTTAAGATCGATAGTGATTGAAGATCAAAAGATTTGATTTCCGGAACTTTTTCTAGAAGCGTGTATAGGTTTAAATTAGTACCCTCTAAACTCAACGGAAACAATAAAGTGATATCCGAACGCTAATTAGTTGCAAAAGCCTTTACCCAAACGGACCTGTCCACGGCGTTCTGGACTTTCTTCGTGCTTCTTAGACGGTGTTATGCGGTCCTGCAATTCAATGAGCTGAGTTTAACACTCAATACATAAATTATTTATGGCGTGTTCGAGGCGCGCTACTGGCGTGGAGTGCCTACGTCCCATTACTGTTCCGAGAACGTGAAAACCCGACGTCACTGGCTTCCGGTGTATACATTCGGAGTAGCCTCTTCAAATATTTAAAGGGCCGGAACGTGAAAAAAACTTTTTAAAAAATGTATTTGCTATGCCAGTGCACAAGTTTGCATGTCCTGTGTATAAACGGGGTGTGTTTGAGTAAAAGTGATGGTATATTGTGTACGTTGCTCGACTTTAAGAGATTAAATCGTGGATAACGATGTACCTCGTGGTTGAATGTAGAAGGTGATAAAATCTTGTGACCAAAAAACAGATGGAAAGTGAAGGAGGAATCTGCAGTTGAGCAACATGTGCATTATGCTTTGGATCCCAGTGCTGATGAAAATTAATTAATGAAGAGTTGGATTAGTATGTGCCAATTCTTTACAATGGTTCGTGACCCTGTGGTCTGTTAAATATTACAATCGAGTATCAACTCATACACAATTCTTATGGTATTAAATGTTGTTCTACATCATATCTTAACAATGCAGTGATAACTTCTGGTCGAGAAATAACCTGGTTATACGTGAGAAGAATATTATAGACTCTACAAAATCATGGCCATTTTGTACATGTTGTTAAACAACTAGATGAACATGAAGTTTACACTTATAGAAAACATAATAATTCGTATTGGTCATTGAGTCCCCCTGGACTCATGGTTCCTTGAAATTTTATCCAAAATGTTTCTCTTCTAGCTAAGAGAGTGGGATTTTCCTTGCCTGTTGTGCACTCAACCTTTTCTAGAACTGTGAAGCGAACCTGTGGGATGTTATGTGCCTGTTGTATCCAATGTGTTGCTAGACTAGATGACATGTGGCGATTGCGTATCGTGCTTTTGTGCTCTATTATTCTGGTTTTGATTTTTCTGGATGTTCTGCCAACATATACTCGGCCACATGGACAATGAATGGCATAAATTACTCCCATGGAATTGCAATCTGCATTATGTTTCAGCTTGATACTTTGGCCTGTTTTGGGATGCGAAAAGGAGTTTCCGATTATCACATTGGTGCATTGTCCACAGTTGTAACACTTGTTCATGCCTTTATATCTGTTGTGGCTTGGTGTTCCTTTGTTTTTCAACAGTTCTCTTAGATTCTTTGAACGTGTATGAGCGAAGATGGGGGTATCCTTGAATAAATCCTCAAAATCCGGGTCATTTGCAATCATGTCCCATCTCTGTCTGATGATGCTTTTAATTGTGTTGGCTTGAACAGATTGTTTTAGAACAAAAACCGTACGTTCTTTAATGTTTTTTTTTGAGGGTCTAAGCAACAGTGTTCTGTCCATTACTGCTACCTTTTCTTGTGCGTTCTCTAACACTTGTGTGGGGTAACCCCGTTGTTTGTATCGCTCAATTTGCTTGTGTGTTAAATCAGTGCAGTGCTGGGGATCCGAGGAATTCTTTTTATACGTATCAGTTGTGACGTAGGCAGATGATCTTTAAGCATTCTAGGGTGAGCACTAGTGTAGTGCAAAGCATTGTTGACATCTGTTGATTTCCGAAAAACTGTAGTGGAAATGCCTTGTTCGGTTTTATAAATTTCTATATCTAGAAATTGAATCCGCTCAGTTTGTATGTTATGCGTGAATTTGATTCTTGGGTTTTTCTGATTAATCTCCAATATCGCATTCTCCAATGCTGTTCTGCTTCCATTCCACATAATGAGGATGACGTCAATGAATCAACAGTGTATGTGTCTTCCAAATCGTATTATTTAAGATGTATTCTTTTTCAAAATGAGCCATGAATGTATTTGCATAGGATGGCGCTCCAGGAACACCCATGGATGTCCCTGTGCGCTGTAAGAAATATTGAGTTTTCCAGGAGAAGTAACTGTGGTACAATGAAAAGTGCAATAGATCCAATAACAGTACACCTAGATCTTGATCCAAATCTGAACTCAATAATCTCCATTCCATGGCTTCCAATCCTTCCATATGTGCAATTGATGCATATAAGGCCACTACATCTACAGTACAAAATAAGGTTTCCTCTTTGGCCTGATTACTCACCGCTGCGAGTTTAAGAAGACAATCTGTCGTGTCCTTGATGTAAGTAGTCCATGACTGTACCAGCGGTTGCATGTGATGATCTATGAAACATCCTACAGGTTCATGAATGGAGCCACATCCTGCCACGATGGGTCGAAACGGTGGATTAGTTGGATGTTCATGAATTTTCGGTAACATGTATATGTGGGGTATCTGTGGTGTGGTAGGTGACAAGTATTTTCTGGTGTTGGTGTTGATTAATCCCTTTTCTTCAGCTTTGGTTATGATTTCCTCCAAGATCTTTGTAAACTCATTAGTGGGATCATAGTCCAATCTGATGTATGTGTCTGTGTCAAGAACATGTTCGTCCACTTTCTGCTCATAGAAAGTGGTGTCCATCATTACAAGAGCCCCACCCTTATCTGCTGGTTGAAAGGTAATCTGAGGGTCTTGTCCCAGGTCATTTAAAATCCTCATTTCTTTCTGCGATAGGTTGGTGATTTTAGGTTTGTGATAACTGACTTTCTCTAGGTCCTTTTTGACGAGTGTTTCAAAGTTATCTAGTGTCTTATGTGACGTCGGAGACATGAACTTGCTCTTTGGCTTGAAAATTTCGGGAACAGTATTTCAACCAGTGTTGTCAATTGTTGAAAAAAAACATTTTAATCGAATTTTTCTTAAAAATTTGAATAGTGCTATTTCTGTTTCCAAGCCATTTGAAACATATGTAAGAACAAATGATGTGCCTTTGTTTAGGACGTTTGTCTCTTCACGTGATAATGTCCTCTTTGAGATGTTTACTACTAGATCACTCGTTTCACTATCCGCCGTGGTCTTCCGCTTTCGCTTGGTTTTTTCATGGTTTTGTCCACGCCTGGTTCGTCTCTTCTTTGCTCCGTTGATTTGTCCGGTGGAAGGTTGTGTGATGGGCCTGCCTCTAAAAAAGACGGTTTGTCAATCATGGTGATTCCTGGGCCTGGGGTTCCGCTGGTTGTCTGTGAGCCATTTAATGGTGCCGGTGGTCTTTGTAAGGTTAGATCTTCATCAGGTACAATGCTCTCTTCTGAAGACGTTTGTTTGGTATGTTTGGTGAAAAATCTTTCCTGAGCGTATGCTTCCGCCCACGAGTACACTTCGTCCAGTTTGTAATCTATCGTATCTCTACGCGCACAATAATATTACCACTTCTGTAGCTTTCGTTTGCACTTTTTTATGCACGCAAAAAATCTCTTGCTCACGCATGAATAGTTGGATGTGCGAATTCTAAAACAAGCATGAAACACTCAAGGTTATCAGATGCATATTGTTATATTGTGTTGTATCATTTTCTACATTACGGAATCACGCCTTGGAACCTCAAGAAATGGATCTTTGATTTAATTCAACAAACTAAAACCCCTGAGGAAGGGTTCAACGAAACCCGAAATGCATTGGGAATTATTATTTTGAACTGTTTTACTTATTTGGTAAACCACAGGTTGTGGCATTTCATTGAAACTTTGATGTAATTTAAAACATGTGAATGAATTTTTCAAACCATAAGCTTGAATACGAGCATATAAATTGGTATAAACATAAAGTTGTTTACTTGGTTTACTTGGTTACTTTTTGATAAACTTTGGTATTTACTGTCGCATTAACAAGCATACTAACAGAGAAACCTTAGGGACTGAGGTGGAGAACCCTGCAGACTTGGATTCTTCCAAGCCTCGACAGTGCAGTTTTCAGACAGGGTTGTGGGGACGACCCTCAGCAGGGCACTCCCTTACCAAACAGAACATTGATTACATATAAAAAATAGTTTGAGTACTTAAGGAGTGCAGGTCTAAACAACGACAGTGTAGTTATATTTTGGCCCATCAATAATGCTAGCTGCAAAAATGTTGGACAAGTGTCTGGTCCTGAAGTGTTTTTGCTGCCTTGAGGCTTGATATGCGTAAGGGACTGAGCATGGATTCTGTAAGGTATAGTTAGGGCTCCTCATTGCTACACCCTGTGACAAAATGGGCGTAATTTCTGCTCTAGCTGTGGAACTACTTCCATTGTTTCTTGCATAGGTCAAATCTCTTTCTGCTGTGTATTGGCTTAGATGATCTGAAGTCGTTAGTTATCTTTGCTTTAGTTCTATGACTATTGATGTTAAAACTTCTGGGAGAGAGCTGAGCTTCTCAATAATTGGGAGACAGGAGCACCCAACTGTTGGCTGCAATTTCTGCAACTACAGGTTTCCCGCTAAGTTGTGGATTTTGGCTTCTATGTTCGTCACAGCTATTGCAATTGCCTGCATAGTATCTATTTGAATCTCAAGTTACACGAAGGCCAGTAACAAATCAATTTATATGGGGTTCATGGACCTGGCAGCTGCTTTTGACCATGTAAACAGGGACAAGCTCTGGGACATGATGACCAGAATAGGGATAGAGATTGGCCTCATTAACATCTTAAGAGAATTGCATAGCAGTACCTCAGCGCAGGTTAGGTATAACATGGAGGGCGGATGTACTGACTCCTTCCCTTGTAAAATTGGGGTACGCCAAGGTTGCATTTTGGCGCCTTTTCTGTTCTCCCTTTATATTAATAATTTGGAGCAGCATCTCTTACAGCTGAGAACCGATTGTCCACGAGTAGGGACGCGTCATGTCCCTGTGTTACTTTACGCAGATGACGCGGTCCTCCTCGGACGCACACCAAGGAGTCTACAGATTTTAATTGATGGTTTTGTACTTTTTATGGGTTCATTAGACCTGTCTGTTAATTTGGGTAAATCCTAGGTTTTAGTCGTCGGCAACAAACCCTGCAACAAATGTACCTTCACGATAGGGAGCCATAAGATAGAGAAAGTTAAATCATTATCGTATCGGGGCTTACTATTTGACGGTGCATTAAAATTTAATTGTCTGGTGGAGGAACGCTGCCGCAAGATGAATGTTACCAATGGGGCAATTGCAGGATATGGACGAAGGTTGGGGAGATGGTGCCCTGAACAGGTTTTGAACTTGTATAACTCCATGTGTTGCTCTAAGGTCATCTATGGGGCAGAGGTGTGGGGCTTTGTGAACACTTGCCAACTGCAGCGGGAGGAGAACAAACATTTACGTTCCGTCCTGAAAGTCCCACAGAGCCTAGCTGCATCAATTACACACAGGGAGTTAGGGATACCTTACCTTGAAGACCTGGTGAAGGTTAGGCCTATCTTAGCTTGGCTAAAAATCTGGGTAAACCCAGAGGCGACTTTAAGCAGGGAAATCATGAATGACTGCCTGGGTAGAGATAAATGGATGCGAATCCCGTGGCTCAGTTATGTTAAGTCTGCATTGGAAGCCTTGGGAATCTATTCTCTGATCCAGCAGCGATTACCCCACAGCATAAAATGACTGTAAAAAAAGCGTTTCTGGTACACAAGGCTATACAGAGAACAGAGCAAGAAAGGGCCAAAACCACAGTGTTTGCCTATAACCTCGTAAAGATCACAGAAGGAATGGAACCGTACTTATATCTGATATATAATGCTCAGGACAGGTTATTAATGATCCGTTTTAGGCTCAATCTTTTACCGTATTTATCGGCATCACCATTAGGGTATTCGTCTACAATTGAGCAGAAGGGAACCTGCGGCTGCGACAATAGGTCTCCGCAGGTTTCCCTTCATTTTGTTTTGTTATGTTCTTTTTATTCCGAGCCCGGGGGTAGATTCTTGGTTGATATTTTAAAACAAGCTAACATAAAAAGTGCTCAAGAAGCTTTGATCTTTCTACAACAAGCGACTGATCCCCTTACATTGTGCTGCATTATTAACTTTATTAAAGTAGCGGTACGTTTGAGAGCAACCAGAGGGGGGGGAACTGTGAGATTTTTAGTGATAGGTTTTAAAGGCCAGTCATGTCTTTTTTAATATATTGTGACTTTGTTTGTATTAATATTGGGATTCATGTCAATTTAATTGTTTTTGTATAAACGGGGGAAAAATGGGGGGGGGATGTATATTGTATGTTTGTACTTTTATGGTGATTTTTAATCATCGAATAAAGAATCCTGACTGACTGACTGAATCTCAAGTTTTTGTGTTTGCCAATTAAGGGCATTGATTGAGGTCATTAATGTAGAGTTTATTGAAGATAACAAGGAGTTTTGATTATAGCACCCACTTTGAGTTGAGCGCTTTGTCCTGGCTGTTAAATGGTGAGAGTTCTGTTCTCCCAGGGGGCTATTGTCACCCAGTCCCAAACCCAACAAAGTTGAGCTTTGATTAAAAGTTAAGAGGTTGATTGCTGACGAGCTCAGTGACAGGGACAATTCATGTTGAGAACCTCTGCCTCCTGCCTGCGTGGTCGCCATACTTTTCCCTTGCATATTTTGTGTGTCCTCTTTTGGGAAGTCCAATGGTGATGATATTTCTAGGACTTCCGGATTTCCTCGTC
This sequence comes from Lissotriton helveticus, assembly GCF_964261635.1. Classification (NCBI taxonomy): domain Eukaryota; kingdom Metazoa; phylum Chordata; class Amphibia; order Caudata; family Salamandridae; genus Lissotriton; species Lissotriton helveticus. The sequence goes on along the minus strand of NC_136059.1, from coordinate 797,722,042 downwards.
CCATCACATCTTGCCGCGTTTCCTGCGGCAGACAGTAATCTGCTCCATTGTTCTGTGGGGGGATACAATTCCTGTTAACTGGTTTCTCATGGTGACAATGATTTAGATTTAGTTCCTGACTCGTGCCGTTGTTTGCTTTTTGCTTTGCCTGCCTTGATGAGTTTTTTTTTTTTTGGGTGTTTTATAGAGCGCGAACATGACCCGTGAGGGTATCAGAGCGCTTTACACGGTATACATTGTTGAGCAAACAAAAGATTAAGGTGCAGGGACAAACAGATCAAACGTTACACGGTATACATTGTTGAGCAAAAAGATTAAGGTGCAGGGACAAACAGATCCACACGAATGGTTGCGCTCATTGTCATAGACAGAAACAAAAGCAAGGTTCCAAATGTATTCGTCGTGGGTAGCTTTGGATATGTGAGGCGGTAGTCTTAGATTAGTCCCATTCAATGGGGAGGTTGTGGGCAGGCCTTAGGCGAAGAATTTACCCATGAGGAAGGTTTTCGTCTCAGTTTTGAAGCGTGCTAGAAGAGGGATTTTTCTGATGGAGGGTGGAAGAGAGTTCCAGATTCGTGGTGCTGCTCCGGTGAACGCCCTGTTATAAGTTCTTTTTTTTTTTTGAAGGAGGCAGGTTGAAGCAGTAGGTTTCCGGCAGACCTGGAGTTTCTGCTTCCTCCGGATATCACTAATTTCTGTGCCAGATAAGCAGAGGAGTTTGTGTAAAGCGCCTTGTGTACAGTGCAAGCCAATTTCAACTGGATTCTGGCCTCCAGGGGGAGCCAGTTCAGCGCTTTCATGTGTGGAGAGATGTTGTCAAACTTCCTGGTACCTGTGAGTAGTCTGGCAGCCGCGTTGAGGCAGGCTTTTAGAGGCGCTAAGGAGGTCTTAGGTAGTCCTGTGAGGGTGGAACAGCCGTATTCCAGTCTGGAGATGGCAAGTGCTTGAACTGCAGTTTTTAAGTCTGGTGCATCGATGAAAGGTTTCAGCTTCCAGAGGTAGCTCAGGTGGAATCTGGCTGCTTTGGCCATCGAGTTAATGTGGTCTCTCATATTGAGGTTACTGTCGAGGATTATGCCCAGGGATTTGGCAGAGTCCACAATGGTCGGTGGGCAATTCAGGGCTGTGATGGCCTTAATCCACATCTGGATCTCCGGGTTGGTTTTAGATGGGGAGATTAGGAGAAATTCAGTTTTCTTTGCATTTAGTTTGAGTTGGTTATTGGCTAGCCAGTGGATAGTTAATTTCAGGATCTCGTTCAGGGAGAGGATCTCATTGAGCGAGGAGATGTTGATGTATAGTTGGGTGTCGTCCGCATACATATGGTAGGAGATGTTGGCGGAGCGGAGAACTTCGGTGAGTGGCTCAAGGTAAAGGTTGAAGAGGGTAGGGGAGAGGGTTGAACCTTGGGGGACTCCGACTGTGACCGGGGTGGGAGCTGATAGATTGCCGTTGATGAGTAATCTCTGGGAACGATTGTGGAGGAAGGATCTGAACCATTCTAGAACCACGCCCTCCAGGCCCATCCTGAGTTTGAGGCGTTCAAGTAGTTTTTCATGGTTGACCGTATCGAAGGCGGAGGATAGATCAAGAAGGATTAGAAGGCAGGTTTTGCCTTGGTCTAGGGCTTGGAGGGCATCGTCCACGATGTGCAGCATAGCAGTTTCGGTGCTGTGCCCTGGTCTAAATCCAGATTGGAAGTCATCTAGTAGGTGGAAGTTATTAATATGCTGGTTTAGTTGCTGTTGAACACACTTCTCTAATACTTTGGCTAGTAGCGGGATATTGGAGATAGGTCTAAAATTGTCAGGAGAGGCAGGGTCAAGTGAAGGTTTTTTTAAGCTGGGGAGAACTTGGCCAGCTTTCAAAGGGTCCGGGATCAAGCCCTGCTGGAGAGAGGCGTTGATAATTGCAGTCCAACAGGGGACGACGGATTGGGAGGCTGTGGTGAGGCAGTTGGAAGGAAGCGGATCATTGAAGTGATTGTTTGGTTTTAAGCTAGAGAGAATTTTTGAGATGGAGTCTTCATTATAGTATTTGAAGTCCGTCCAGCGGGCTTTGTTTTTAGGGGAGGCCATAGAGGTAGGAGTGGAAGGGTGTGGCAGAGCAGGAGGGGGTTGGGCGCAGGTGGTAGTACTAAGTTCAATTCCTAATGCCGTGATTTTATCAGCGAAGAAGGAGGAGAATTCGTCTGCAGATAATAGCGATTTGGGGGATTCTTTCGTTGTTTTAGCCAGTTTGTTAGATTGGAATTTGACCAGTTCAAAAAGCTTTTGGGGTCTGTTCTTGGCATTCCCTAATTCCGATCTGAAGTACTCTTTTTTGCAGTTGATGATGTGCTTGTTGTATGCATTTCTCGCCTGGCGCAGCAGTTTTAGATGCACTGCGGAGGGGTGTTGTCTCCAACTTCTTTCAAACTGACGGAGGGCTCTCCTCTCCATGTTGAGGGAGCCAGTGAACCAAGGGTTTCTGTCCTTGATTTGAGTTCTTTTAGGTTTTAGAGGGGCAAGGTCGTCTAGAATGTTCGAGATGGATGATGAGTAGTGCTCGTTGAGATCGCTAACCTTGGTTATGTTCAGGGGTGGGGGTAGGTCAGATCTGCATCGAGCCTCGAATTTCCCAAAGTCAAGGTTCTTAGTGTCTCTGGTCCATCCCTTGGCACTCATCGGTTGAGACGACTTTGTCTTGCGAGTTCCGGGCAAAATGAAGGATATGGAGTGATGGTCAGACCAGTCGCAGGGGTCTATGGAGATAAGCTTGACAGCGGACTCCTTAGAGATGATCCAGTCAAGGATGGCTCCTTTTGAGTGGGTTGGCATAGAGCAGGCTTGGGTCATGGCTGGGTCATTTAACAGGTCTTTTATGGCATTGACGTAGGGATCTTTAGCGTCATTCCAATGCAAGTTGAAGTCACCCAGGAAGATTTCTGTGGCATTGGAGGAAATCTTTTTAGTCATGATTTCCAGAAGGTGATCAGTGAAAGCATTGTTTGGACCTGGTGGGTGTTAAAAGATGTGCAAGTTACAGAGGTGTACTGAATTGTTGCAGACGGAGAGTGCGAGGTATTCGCATGAGTCTGAGATGTCCGTTGCGAGTTCAGTGATAAGCAAGGAGGATCGATAGATGCAGGCTATGCCTCCTCCTTTCTTATTAGCGTGTCTATCCAGTCTGGCGATGTTGTAGTTGGGCGGGACTAGTATATCCAGGCAAGGCGAAGAGTATTCCTTTAGCCAGGATTCAGTTAAAATGGCTATGTCTAGGTTTTGTCCAGAACGAGGTCAGCGATGTCAGCGGCGTGTTTAACTGCTGACCGGCAGTTTATTAATAGACCAGATAAGGGGGTGTCGGAGGGAGAGTCAGGAGTCTGGACAGATAGAACTACAGGCGCCAGATTGCTTTTTACCACATTTCTGTTGTGGGGGGTAGCTGGCCTGTTTGGGTTAATGGTGACCGTGCTGATTGGGTGTTCGGGCCGGGTGGTTGGCGGACAGGGGATGGCTGGGGTAGAGTTGTGGTCTTGGAGGATGGCTAGGATTTCATTCCCAGTGAGGTCAAGATGGTTAGGGGAGGCGGTGGGTGCGTTGTAAGTGAGGGCGAGAGCCTGGGATTCCTCCTCAGAGAGTGGGCAAGGTTGTTTGCGTGGGCGAAGATGTCTTAGGGGTAGCGGGAGAGGTTGCTTGGCAGGCTCGGTGTTGGGTGGGGGGGGAGTATGCGGTGACTTCAGGTTAGCTAGTGAGGTCTCGGCACTGTGAAGGAGGTTCATCAGGTCCAGAATGGAGCAGTGAATGCTCTGGGTGAGTTTGGTCGCTCTGGAGTGCAGAGTTTCAAGATTGGTATAGTCAAGGGGTATGAAGGGATAAGGGTTTGAGTTGACCAGATCAGTCGAAGGGGCATGTGACAGTGGTAGGGCATTGGCTAGAGCAGGCTCCATGTTCTTTGGAGAAGGAGTGTCAAGCTCTGGATTTTGGTGGGGGGCTGGCGGGGAGAAGGTCTGGTGTCTAGGGGTGGTTCCGTTATAGATGCCTGGGTCGGGGTGATCAGGGGTAGGGGGCATTAGGGGACTGGCACTCACTGGGGCAGGGGACATTGGGAGGGTATCAGTGTTCTCGGTAGAGGGGGCCACTAGATGGGAGGAGATCGCAGGTGTGGGGGGAATGCTGATGCCTGGGACAGGAGATATGGTAGGGTGGAGTGGGAGAGCCGAAGTGGAGACCCTTGGGGGACTGGTAAATGGCTGGCTGGATCTGTTAGGGACAGTAGGCATGATAGGGGGGATTGGGTGAGCCAAGGTGGGGACCCTTATATGATTAGTAAGTGGGTGTTTGGGTCTGTTAGGGTGACGTGATGGTGGGTCATTGGTACCAGTAATAGATATCCAGTTGGAGTTGTTCACGTGGTTTCTGAGCAGGGGGAAGAGGTCTGAGAATTTGTGGAGATTGTAGGTTGAGGCTTGGATTAGCACAATGCCGTTTTTGTAGAGGGTGATGGTGAGGTCAGCTCGCAAAGTTGGGGAGGGTGCTATTGTGAGCTTAGTGCCATGTGGAATGTTCTTGGTTAAACGAATGTTGAGAAGTTGCGCAAGGGTTTTTCGCCAGGAGGCGGTTCTTCTGGAGTGGAAGATGAGGTCATTGATAATTGTGCCGCTGTCCGCGCAGTATCGCATGTCGGATATGAGCGTCTCAGGGTGTCTTTTTAGGGCAGCGTGCTTGAATGATTTAGTGGCGGTTTTAGAAAGGTTTGGGGGGTAGATAATAGTATAGGAATTTTCCCCAGACATGGATAGGTCAGGACTCGACATGGTTGATTGGAGGAGGCACTGGTAGTCGGTAGAGAGAGAGGGTCTCCAGGTACCAGGGCGGGATGGAGCTCGAGCGGCAGAGTTGCCACAAGACTCCCCTTTCCCCAAAGTTCTCAGTCTGGATGGCATTGGCGTAAATTATTTGCAGATTGTTATAGCATTTGAGTTTGGGGGTGCAATGGGGGTGGATTCTAGCCGGCCATGGATCTCTGTGAATGGCATTATCATAGTGCCAGTGTTACCTATTTTGCTCATTTTTGTGCCTGGCCTCCTCTTTATCATTTTCCACCCCTGTTATGCACAAGCTTTTTTATAGTTTCTTTGTGCAGTCCTATTCCCCAATTTGTAAGGTAGATTATTGACCAGTTTCCAGCTATCTGCCTGAAGTTTGCGTTCTTTGTCTGGTTGCTACTCTCCTATTTGCTCTGTTTGTTCTGTTCATCCGTATTTTCCTGGGTGTTATTTGATGTCATTTGGGATAATTGAGCTGGGCGTCTTTTTTTTATTTATGTGTTATTCTAAACCTAAGGATCTAGATGCTTTAGTTGCTCTCGCCATCCCTCTGCATTATTATTATTATTATTATTATTATTATTATTATTATTATTAAAACTTATATAGCGCACAGCTACCCTGAGGCATCCCGGCGCTTGCATGACTTGAGCCAGGATATTTGGGGGACTTAATTGCTCACCCTGGAACAGGGTATCCTTCCCTTGATCGCAGGTGGAGAACAGGATCTCACCCTATGGGCAGTTCTCGCTCAGCAGGCAGGCTCTTCAGCCGTCGCAACTTGAATCCTCCTCCTCCGCTCCCTAGTTCAATGGCACCTCAACGGTGCTCAGTCCACCTTGCCTATGACACTCTTACTATGTCCCTAAGGAGAGCCCTCAAGTGATCCCTTAGGGGCTATTGGTAGGGCATTGATAGGGCACTGTCCTCGAGTGCCCGCAAAGTGCCCTCGGGTGCGGTCTGAGCTGGGGCTGTAGTTTGCCACGAGATGCACACTGAGGTACAGAATGCAGAGTGCAAGGGGTCAGTTCTGGGCTGGCTAATGACTCCTGGCACAGAGACCGAGGAGCAAAGGGTCTAACAACGCAGGTCTTACCATGGTATAATGAAGGTAAGGTGAGGTAGGGCCATGGTCCGCTTTCGCTGCCCTCTTGCTGTCTGCCATCTTGGCTTTAGTATGCGTCTCTTGCTCTGTGCGACAAGTGGAGCACACCGGGTGGACCACAGGCCGTGACCGGACCTTGCCCGGACGTCTCTGTGGGTTGCCTGGGGCTCACTCTCTCTACGGCTACTGCAGCCCGAATGAACAGGACGTCTCTGTGGGTTGCCTGGGGCTCACTCTCTCTACGGCTACTGCAACCCGAATGAGAGGGACAATGTTTGCCGACCCTCCGGACACCGACCTTCCGGGCACTGAGCCCTGCCTCTCCCTGTAAAGTGCAACATGTCCCCCCCCCCCCCCGCAGCTCTAGACGTCGCTCGCCGTTGCACGGCTCCACACAGCACAACCTAGACCCTACCCGTCGAGTTGTAACCTCCTGCAAGTGTGGTAATTCTGACTATTTCAAGCCCCCAAAGCTATAAGAATGTCTTGGATGGTAGATAATATTACTTTTTAATGTATATTGAACTAATAAATAACTGTTATTGTGGTGATCCCTAAATTAGCCAGACTGTACCACCTCGTGGCAGACTGACATAGGCGCCCGTGTTGAAAGTTAAGGGACTGTGATGAGAACTGGAAACCACTAGCTCAAATTAAGCACTGAAGCCAACAAGTCTTTGGAGTCACATGGTTCTGCGAATGTAGAGAGTCAGGTCAAGTCCTTCTCACCACCAGGCAAGGAGGCAGCAGGCAGCAGGCAGCAGGAAGCAGGGCCGGCACAGCAAGACCAACAGAGTCCAGGAATGTATCAGTCCTTCCAGTAGTGCAGCAGTCCTTCTTCATGGCAGTGTCCTCAGGTCCAGAGTATAGTGAGTTGGTGGTGTCAGAGGTCCAGTACTTATACTCAGTTTTGCCTTTGAAGTAGGGGAGACTTCAAAGAGGCCTTTAAAGAATAGAAGGTCTCTACCCTTCCTCCATTCTTCCTACAGAGGGGTACTCTCTCTTTGTGTGGGGACAGGCACAGCCCCATCTAGGTGAAAGTGTCAACTCCTCCCTCCCACCTAACCCAGGAAGATCATTTGCCTGGTGATGGGCCTTCAGGATGTGAATGCCACATCTCAGCTCCCTTTGTGTGTGACTGCCTAGAGGGAATGCACAAAGCCCTGCTGTCACCCGCCCTAGACATGTATTCAGAGACAGTCAGAGGGACAGAATGGCTAAAGTAAGAAAAATGCCAACTTTCTTGAAGTGGAATTTTCAGACTTACAATTTAAAACCCGACTTTACCATAATTTATTATTTTAAATTATGAGCCCAGAGACACCAAACTCAAACTTTTATCTTGTCCCAATTCTGAGTTACACTAATAAAATGGAAGAAGGAAATCCCAATGTTAACCTATGTGCAAGATGGGCCTTGCAGTAGTAAAAACGATTTTCACAACCTGGACATGAAAACTTTAAAATGCATGTCCAGCTTTTTAAATACACTACACCCTACCCTTGAAGCCATCTAGGGCATACTTTATGGGTTACATATATGTATTAAAAATTAAGATTTGGGCCTGGCAAGTGAGTTAACTTGCTAGGTCAAAATGGCAGTTTAAAACTGCACACACACGCTCTGCAAAGACATGTGTCAGACATGTTTAAAGGACTAATGAAGTGGGTGGCACAATCAGTACTCTAGGTCCAATAGTAGCATTTAATTTAGAGGCCTTGGGCAGATGTAGTGTACTTTCTTAACCCCTTCGCCGCAGGGCTAATTCCCCCGCGATGCGGGGGAGAGGGGGGCCGCGCGCGGCACCGCGGAACTCGTGATGAGCTGAGCTCGTCATGACCACGCCCGTTTGATGGAACGCCCAGCACAGCAGGGGACTTATCCCCGCGTGGGCATTCCGCAACGGTCATGATGAGCTCAGCTCGTCATGAGCACAGCGCCACTGTGCCTCATGACGAGCTCAGCTCGTCATTGTTAGTAAATTAAATATGCCAATTGTGGATAGGTAAATATTACCACGTTTAAATCAGAGGTCACATGCACTTTATTTAGCACTGGTCAGCAGTGGTAAAGTGCCTAGAGTCCTAAAGCAAACACAAACAAATTCAGCAAAAATGGGAGAAGGAAGTCAAAATGTTTTATTTTTTTATTTATTTACTTTTTGCAGAGTTTTATATAGCGCGAACTAGACCCGAACCGAATCAGGTATCAGAGCGCTTTATAGGCACGGGGAGATTAAGTGATTTGCCCAGAATCACAGGAGGTTTTGGCATCGTTACCGAGACTCGAACCCAGATCCCCAGGTCCGAGGTCGAGCGCCCTAGCCGTTTGGCCAACTCCTCTGTTTGAGGTTGATCCAGCAGAAAGGTCCATGTCCAACAATGTATAAACTTAGAAATCAGCCTACGTTATTACTGAAGAGTTTCTCAATATCTAAATCCTATGGATGAATGACAAACTTGAATTTGACTTGTTTTCTAATGTTTCCTATAAAAGGTAAATGTATGACCGTGTGTAGCATTCTGATATGTGTGGAGATGTTTAATACGCTCCTTTATACACCAAAAACAGTTTACACCAAGACATTGAAATGAGAGTTCAGTATAACTAACAAGGTGAACCCCACAAATTCAAGTTAATCAGGCTGCATTGTAGACCCCTTCTTATTTTTAATGTTCATAAATGCTTTAGAGTCCTTTTTAACATCATGCACTTGTGACGTCCCCAGAATAGGCTCCCACATGGTTCCAGTATTATTGTATGGAGATGACGCAGTTTTAACTGTGCATACAGCAAATGGGTAAAAGCTCTTTTAAATGGTTTTACCCTTTTTAAGCAAAAGCACTTGTGCGAATCACTGGAGGCTTATAAGAAAAAGGTTTATCATCTATCATGCATCTCCTTTTAAGGCACAATGGTATCTTTTTTTTTTGTTGAACAAAAAAGCCTTTATTAAAGACCAACAGTAAGCATACATCTCAGCATGCTGCCTACAACCGCAATCAGGCTGGCAATGCGACATTTCAAATGTGTAGATAACGTTTTAAAAAGGGGGTAGGGGAGTACACAGCAAGCCGCCTTCAACCCTCTCGAGCCGGCCGCGTTGGATGGAGCACTCAGCTGTAAAGGTAGGAATATCATTGTATGCATATAGAATCAAACACTAACAGTCAACAAAGCCGTGGGTAGTGAACGGTTCCACTGATGTGCTGTAATCTAGAGAGGTATGACTATGGTGATGGGATATTCCATCTTATAGAGTATTAGGTAGTGTCCTGTATTGTCCCTTGTCCTCCAATGTGCGGTATGTGCGTGTCCGAATGAAAAGCTCTGTCAGGGGGCAGTGGTCGCTCATGAGGCTTCTGCATCAGAGTCAATGGCATGTTCCAGTAAATAAGTTTGTAGGGGGCCCCATATGTCTTTTGGGCGTGATGAGGGGGGTTGAAGATCTGCATATGTTTGTAATTGCTCTTGACAATAAATAAGGTCCCGGAGCCAGTCCTTAAATTTCGGTGCTCTCCCTCTGCCCCATTTACAGGCAATTCTTCTTTTAGCGAGTAGCAGCGTCAGGGAGGTGTATTTGCACATTTTGGCAGCGAGGGGTTCAATGTATCCTAACAGGACAGTAAGGGGATCTGTAGGAATATGTGGGCCTGTCATGAGGTCGAGCGCAGCAAGTACCGCTACCCAATAGCGCTGTATGGGTGGGCAATCCCAGGCCAAGTGTCTAAAGTCAGCCTCTTCTCTTCCGCAGCGGTCACAGTGATCGTTGTCACAAATCTTTAATCTGTACATCAGCACTGGTGTATAATATAAGCGATGGACATATTTGTAATGTATGATTCTAAACCTACTGCTGGCGGAGATTTCTCCTGTCTGTTTACAGCAGTACGTCCACTGTTCCTCAGTAATGGGGTGACCGAGTTCTTCCTCCCATCTGCTTTGAGCCGATGGTGGATCATATTCTCTGTTGGCTTGTACAGTGCGATATAAGATATAAGAGCGAGAGCACATGTGCAGGGGGCTCCTGTTGGAATAGTGCATGCAGCGAGGGCATTACTTGGGGTTCAAGGGGGAAGGTGGGAGTGATGGCTTTCACATCCTGCCGGAGTCTAATGTAATAAAAGCGTTCTAGAGGGGTGGGGTTCACATCTTTAAAGAATTTGTCCCTAGCGCTAAACTTCCCACTAGTATAAAGGTGTCCCTAAGCGTGAATGGAGCGTTTACGGAGCAGCCGGTGGCAGCCGCCCTACTGCGTGACCGGGAGATCCTGCCGTCAGGAGAGGGGCAGGAGTAGGGAATACATTAGTGTGCATTGGGTTGTCCTGGCAAGGTCATGCCATGACAGTGCACTGGACGGTGGTAGATGCAAGATGTCTGGGACCACGGGGGCACTAAGATAGGCAGCACTGGGGGTGAGGGTCATGTAACCGCCCTCTATCGCCAGGTGAGGCATGAAGGGGGGTTTCATCCAGTATGCAGCATAATGTGCCTGTGCACAACTAAAATACAATTCAACATCCGGTATTGAGAACCCACCCGCACTAAAGGGGCATGTGAGTATGTCCCATTTTAGCCTGACTTGTTTCCCTCCCCACAGGAGTCGTATGAGTTGAGTCCTGATGGCTCAAATAATTAAGTAAAGAAAAAACATTGTCATTACTGTACTGAATGTAAAGTTAATTGTCAAAATTTGAGGAGCAACGCCGCAAATGAAATTATGATCTGACCATGGGGGAAACTTGTTGATATTGTATAGATAAGTGAGGGTGTCATTGCACCATTTAAGAGGAAAATCTGGTGTGAATTTCAAGGTGGAATCAGTGAGGGGATATATCTGGGATTTACTCCAGTTAATGTTGACCCCTGATAGTTGCCCACACAGAATAAATAAGCGTAATATGGGATTCCGGCTGATGTCCGGATGGCGCAGATATAAAGTGATGTCATCAGCAAATAGAGATATATGTAGCTGCCATTCTGGGCTAATGATGGCGTGGTCTCTGTAGTGCTGTCTAATTTTTGCGGCAAGGGGTTCGATAGTCAGGGCGAATAGAAGGGGGAAAAGGGGACATCCCTGTCTTGTGCCCATTGCCAGTGGGAAGGAGGAAGATCATAGGGAATTGACCATCACAGTGACACGGAGTCCTGTTTATAATAGATGAATCCAGGCCCCCCATGCGCACCAGGACAAAAAAAAAAAAATAGTCCCACTCCAGGGAATCAAATGCCTTGGTGGCATCGAGGAATATAGCAGCCGCGTCCTCATCAGGGTCTATGTCGTGTAGCAGTGCGAACAAAGTTCGCAGGTTGTAAGCCGTACTCCCAAGTCAGGACAAATCCCGATTGATCTGGAAGGACCAGCACTGGCATAAGGGGGATAGTACGGTTTGCAATTAGTTTGGCGAGGATTTTACCATCCACATTAATAAGAGAAAGAGGCCTGTATGAATTTAAGTGTGTGGGCGGTTCCTGGTTTGGGCAAGGATATGATGAGTGCCTCGCGCATTTTCTGGGGCAGAATGCCGGTTTCATGGGCCTCTTCGAACACATGCCTCAGCACCGGGATGATCAAGTGCAGATATAATTTGTAAAACTCGCTGGTAGGCCATCTGGCCCGGGAGCTTTGCCAGACTGTAATTGCATAATAGCGGAGATAATCTCCTCGTCCTTATGGTGTACTAAAAGGAACTCTCTTTGGCCATTTCCCAACCAGGCTATGGCGGTATCTTCGAAAAATTATTCAAAGTCCAATGGAGTCTGGCGGTGGGTAGTGTACAATTTTTTATAGAATCGTTTAAACGCAGCGAGGATATCCGATGAGTTCCTATGTGTTAAGCCATCCTCATCTTCAATTTCTAAAACAGTGATGGTGAAACGTGGAGGTCGGATGGAGGAAGCCAGTGCCCGCCCCGGTCTCTCTCCCTCTCCGTACCGGTGAGCAATGATTGTAGGTGCGCTTGTAATGTGGGAGGGGGCGTGGTTTGGATATCTGACTCCGTTCGCTTTATGTCCAATTCTAATTTGTGGAGAGTGTTGCGGATATCTTTTAACAGCCCCCCACTCTTAGCCAGGCAGATGCCGCGTATGGTGACTTTAAAAGCTTCCCAAATTGTAGAGTATTGAGGGACAGAGCCATTGTTACTGAGAATGAAATCTGATATCTCTTGTTCAATTTCATTGTTAAAAACACGGTCGAGTAGGGACTGTGGATTGAGGCGCCATGATAGATGTGGGGGCTCCTCCTGTATTAGGGTGAGAGTTAGCAGTGCAGGGGAGTGTCAGTGGTCCGAGTATGTGCGGGGCAGGTAAGATGTGTGCGATGTCCAAGTCGCCAAACCACTACTGACCAGCCAATAGTCAATGCGCGACCAGGAAGCGTGGGCAGTAGAGTAGCAGGAGCCCTGACGTGTCAATGGGTGGTGAGTTCTCCAGGGGTCCGTGAGGTCGCATTCCTCAACCATGGCCTTAAGGACTGCTTGTGCAGCTATGCAGTGGTGGGTTTGTGGGTGTGACCTGTCCAGGCTAGGGTTAAACGTAACGTTAAAGTAACCTCCCCAAAGTAGGTGTGTGGTGCCCCCATCTAGTGTTTTACCCCACAGTACCCGAAAATAACCCAGGTCGTCCGAATACCGACCATAACACGACACCAGTCTCGGAGCGGGGAGTCTTCCGGGTATCGAAAGTAAGTTTGACTATTTGCTGTCCGGTTTCCCCATCGGGATCTGGCGGGAGGATCTGCGATTCAGTGGAGTCCTGGGGGGGTTCTGTGTCTTTTTCCTGGGCGGCACGGCTCTTTAGCCGGCGGCGGGGTCGAGAGTGCTATTGCGGCGCTCAAGGGGAGAGTGGGTGGCTTCCTATGGCTCGTTATCTCGTTTCCAGACAGCTCCAACTGGCCCCACAGGTATTATATGACTGGTCGCCTCTTCTATGTTCACTTCACTCTTGGATAGTGGCAGGCCAGCACCACCACTGCCCGGGACAACCTGTGGGCTATGGGCTCCTTACCGTGCCATCCAAGCAGAGTGAGATGTATATGCTAAATTGTTTATGTAGAGCGTATATCTCTCGTTCCCAGGGCCGAGGCACAAAAGGCTGTGCAGTATTGGAAGTGTGCTGTGTCCCACCAGGGAGCCCCGGCTCCCCCCACAATGCTGGGGTATTTCAGCCGTGTCAGAGGTGTCGCGCTATGGGGCTGGCACGGAGCCGGGCCCAGATCAGTGTGTGCAGCTAAGAAAAGTTTTTAGTTTCTTCTGGGTATGGGGCTGCAGGCCGGGTTAAACACTCTGCTGCTGCAAGAGATAGGCACAAGAGTCTGGTCAGAACCGGGTGCAGGCCTGCAATTTGTTCAGGGGACGGGGCTGCAGTTCGTGCTCGGCACAGGGTTGTCAGTACGAAGCAGACGCAATATCACATACTCTTTGATCTGGTTTATGGTGTAGTGACAAAATACAGGGAGGCCGGCGGGTCGCGTTGTCAGGTTTGGGTCCCTCTCAGCACTATTATCTTAGGCCAGGCGTCAGCTCCCTCCTCGTCCGCGGCGCACGCCGCCCAGGTCTCCGGACATTGCAGCCTCAATTTTGGCAGCAGGCAAGGGTCTCTCCAGGCTCCAGCGAGGAGCGGTGGCAGGAGGGGACGGCAGGCAGCGGGGTCGGGGTGTCTCGAACGGGCCTCCACAGGAGATCTCCCGCCCGCCTAACACTCTCCAATCAGCGACGGAATCGCCAAGCCAGAGCTCTTACCCCGGGTCCACGGGGTGGCATCCTCCTCCTCGCACCGCCCTTGCTGCTTCTTCGCTCCGCCACGTGCCCCCGCAGCTACCAGCCACAGGTTCGTTCAGCACAGGCTCAGTCCCAGTGCAGCAGGGGGGGCGCCACTCCGCAGCACCACCCTAGGGTCTGGCAGGTCTCTCGAGCCGGCACTCCTGCCGGAAGTCCTGCAGCAGATGGCCGATCCTCAATGCCCGCACCCGCTCCGTCGATGTCGTCTCAGGCGATCTGCCCCGTCGCCATCTTGGAAGTCGCAGTCGCGGGAGCCAGCCGCTGCAGAATTATGGTATGAAACGTTTTTGTTTTTGAGGCCAGAGTCGAACGTTTACACCTCCACTGCATGTGTTGCCGCTTCTGGCGTGCCTAGGTGTCAGGATGGCAAGGATTACAGCAGGATTCCTGCCCGAACTGCAAGAGCCTCACGCAAGTGCGGCCATCTTGCTTGGCGCCCTCTAGTGCCCCCAAAATGGTATCTTTAAAAATTTCTTAGAATATCTCTGTTATTAAATACTTATCTAAAGTGGTATAAGATTAATAAATTATCAGTGTTGCTCATTTATTAGTGACAAAAAACAATTGTAGACTTGTATAAAGAACTATGTAAGTGAACATTAATGCTAATGCACAAATCACAAAAGACATGTTATAGTGTTATACAGCTCTTGAATCTTGTTCCAAAGATGTTTTTAAAATTCAGTCTCCCCTGCTATTTGTTCGCACCATAGAGCCTTTGTCAAGGAAAATTGGAAGAGACAAAGGGATACAGAGGGCCTCATTTAATAAAAGTGATGCATCGCTGCGTGAAAACAGCGATGCATCACTTTTCATTGCACCCTTCTTGCGACATGCTGGATGCATCAAATTTACAGTATGACGCATCATGTTGCAAGGAGTCACAGATACGTCAGTAATTCTGACGTATCTGTAGGTGCAAAAATGACGCATTGCTGGAGTGTGTCACAAAAGTGATGCAACTTCAGCAATGGGTCATTACACATGGGCAAGTTCTATTTCAAATTTACCTGTGTCAGTCTTACGCCTGATGTGAGGCAGGCATAAGATATTTTGTTTCCTAGAAGTGGCGCAGTGTAATTTCATAGATTTCACTGCGTCACTTCTAGGACGCTTACTTGCGTTGGAACGCCCCCCCTGCTTACATTATACCTGGCGCAGGTATAATGTGGCGCAGGGGTTTACAACGTGACGCATCTACCTAGTGGGGTCACTTTGTAAATATGACTCAACATGGAGCATTTCTTACGACGCTGGTGCGTCACAAAAAGTGACGCACCGGTAGTGCAGAATGGACGCAAGGGCTCATAAATAAGCGCCAGGGTCTGCAATTTGGCCAGGACATGTATAAGGTAATGCTGTTTGTGGATGATATAATATTAACCTTATCAACTCCAGAAACCTCCTGTCACATTTACAAGAACTTTTGAAGGAATACGATGCAGTTGCAGGATTTATGGTGAACTTGACAAAAACAGAAATATAGAAAGTCACAGTTCCACAGAGGCCTCAGCACCCTTAGAGCCTACACACTGTTCCAAAATGCCTCATAAGCAATTCGATATCTGGGTATTTGATATACCTGGCATTCTTGACGAGGTTTCCCCTGACTTTTTGCCTTCAGACCTCCTGTTTTGCTGACTTTATTTTTGCTGGCTTTAGGACATGGAAACATTGGCTAATTCACAATTGGAATATTTTATTTACTTGTAAGTCCCTAGTAAAGTGCACTACATGTGCCCAGAGCCTGAAGCATAAATGCTACCAGTAGGCCAGCAGCACTGATTGTGCCACCAACTTCAGAAACCCTTTAAACATGTCTCAGGCCTGCCATTGCAGAGGCTGTGTGTGCAGTGCTAAACTGCCATGTCGACCTGGCAAGTTAACCCTTTTGCCAGGGCCAAACCTTCCTTTTGAGAAGGAGCCTAGGCAGTGTATGCGCTGTCTGAAAGAACTGCTGTAATCAGTATAGGAGTGTAATCCCGCCCGCTACTTGTCATTGGACCACTCCGCACTGCTCTTTTTTGCTGGCTCCTCATTGGTTGCTGCTCCCAATACATCACTTTTGTTTCTCCCTCTGCAGCACTGACTGACTACAGTGTTCTTGCCCTGTGCATTTTCATGTGTTTCTTTGGCGGCTTCTTGTTTTGTTAGCTTTGGCTCTTGTTTATTGTGAACAGCTTTTCACAGATGTGAATGTGTTTGGAGTTGCTTTCTGTGTACTCTGGACTACTCTTCAAATATGCGAATGTGTGGCTATGTGCGTGCCTTTATCTAAGCTGTAATACTGGAAGCTGGTTACTCGCGTGTGGTTGTTTACGTGTTTGTGTCTTTTTTACTTAGTTTTGAAGTTTAACTGCTCACTGTTTTAGTTGTCTTTTTGCCTCGATTATCTAGGATCTCGGATTTAAAAAAAACACCTAGGTAGAAACATCCCAATGCTGTTCAGTATCATCTAAAGAAGCACCTCTCCACAGTGCACTGTCACATATTAGGGTTTTATGCCTGATAGTGGTTACTTATTTCTTTCACTTTCAAATTCGCTCCTGTTGGAGAGAAATATTCAATGGGGAGGCACCTGGACTCTGCCATCTGAGAGTCTTGCTTGCCAAGTGGTGCCAATCCAGTCCTGGACTTTTGAAAATGGGTATAAAGTGCTGCTACTACCAAAATACTGGCATCGTCGTAGTTGGGCAGCTCAGAACTGGTGCGTCCCCATCAACGCTAACGCATCGCTACTGCTGCGAGGATCGAGAACACTGCATCTCCATTGATGCTTGTACATCACCACTGCTGTAAGGATTGTGGACATCACATCGCCGACAGTTCCCAACGCATCTCTGACTTTGTACAGCTTAGAGTCGGCGCGCTACATCCAAAGGATCGACACCGACACATTGTCCCCTTTGCTCCTCGCATTCCATCTTCTATGCAACTGCGAACCAAGGTACTGTTTCTGTGGACCAAGGCTGGTCCCTTTATCCAACCCGCGCTCCATTGCGGATGGCCTGAACTTTTGGATTTGACCCAGTCTAACACGCCCAGATAACCCCAGTTGGCGCTTTATGCTTTTAAGCACCACATATCAGTTTCATTCTTAAAAATTCATAACTCCATATTAGATTTATTGGATTTTTGTCATTTTGGTCTTGTTTCAGTCAATATTTAGGTCTGTTATTCTAACAGGGTGTGGTATCTTTTTGTGTGGTGTTTTTACCGTTTTAGTTTTTGAAGTGTTGCACAAATATTTTTCAAATTGCCTCTTAATTTAACGGTGTGTTTATTTACTCCAGTTGAAGTACCCATGATAAAATATGGTTATAGTGTACAAAGACAGGTCTACTACAGATCACACAATCCTTTGTAGAACTTTGCATTAATATTTAGCATCTGTGAATTTTTGTTTAGCAGCTGACATTTGTGCCACTAAAACCTTTAAAAATGCAACTTTTCTAAGAAAAAACATAAACTTGGGGGTCCATTAGGATGTCGGGAGGTGGCACCACCGTGGTGGTGCGGGGCGGAAAAACCCGTTTTCCGCCCGCGAGCAGCGGTACTCATGTCCGCCACATTAGGATAACAAAACATAGGGTCAATTCCCGTCCGCCGCGGAGCGACGCGCACCGCCATCAAAGTGCGCCCACCACCACGGCGGTGGGAGCCAATCGAGACTCACCGCTGTGGCGAATGACGTCTGCCCCTCTCGACAAATTAGGATGGCCCAAACAAGCAGACGCACCGCAGCGGAGACACCGCCCAGCCTGAGCAGGCGGAAAGTCGACAGCGGAGCGCGAAATCCGAGACCCGGTCATGGACGCCATGGACCCAGCCCTCCATATGCATCCGGTGATGTACCTGCTACAACACTACTGCCAGATGGGACGCCGCGGACGACGCCACAGGTATGCAACTACACATATGCAACACACAACACACATGCCGACACAGGGCCCAAGCACCACACAGACACCCTGCTGGGGGGAACAACACATCCACACGGGCACCCACACATCACCCACCTGACAACAAGGCACCCCTCTGCATCCGGAACACACATCGTCCGTCAACCAGCAGCAATGTCCCAGTCCCGGTCATGTCACCGCCGCGGTCAACACATGCGCACTATGCAGAAGGCAGGGCCACTCCAAGGCATGGGCAGGGCACAAACACCATAGGGACACACCACCCCCAACCACACATCAACACACCCCAACAAGTCACAGGCCAGGTGCCCATCCCGTGCACCACCCAGATAAAGAACCGGGTCTTTCAGAACCCAGCAGCATCAGGGACACGCCCAATGTCTTCGAGTTCCCCTGTCCTGGCAAACAGAGACATGGAATACATCTAGGTGGCGTCAGAGATCAAATTTATTAGCTGCAGCTAGTAACAGTAAACCAAGCAATACAACACGGTGTACAACTCAGGAGACTGCTCAATTTTCGTAGAGCAAGACATCACCTTTTATCTTCAATTTGGCTAATTACGAATGCACACCCACTGCGGCAAATTCTGACCAATGAAAATACATTTCTACACATTATTACATTCCAAAAAGCTCACTTTACATCGTACCAACCCACAAGTTAATTATTAGGACTGTCTCAAATTCGATTACCAGAAGCCGGACAAACCCATAATTGAAAGCAATACCCATGTAATGAAAAGTCGTTAAGAAAGAAACAATTCAGATGTTGAGTAGGATAAGATATGTGCAAGAAACTAAAAGTTAACGATATCCTGAACATTGATTGGCAATTTCAGACAACGATCGGGTAAAGAAACTGGCTTCGTGAAAGGGCCAGTTTCAGGTGATGGGGTCAGCATCTTGCAGTTCACTCGCAAGTCGGAAAGGCCACGTTAATGCTTACATGAACAACGAGGCCCGTGCAACTTCGTTCGTTCGTTTACCTCTACGGCCTACGTGAGGGCAACACAAAATGGCGTCGCGAACAGCGTAAACAAAATGGAATCCAGTCCCAAAAGCCACGGAACCTCAGCCCTCCTTTTGCCATTACGTAGGCAATGACCTAAACTCACGTCAATCTGAATCCAGGTCTATGTCTATTCTCATCAGGTCATTAAGGTGTTGCTGTAACATCATCTTATTATCCTTCACTTCTCTCGAGACAGGTTTTCTCACACAGATTGTAGCACAAAGACCACAAATGGCGGGACAACTCTGTATGCATAAGCAACACGAGAAAAGGACCGCTAAAGCCATACCAAGAAACATCAGACTCTTCCATCCCCATTTGGACAGCAGTTCCCAAAACCATCCTATCAACGACCAGTTCCCTTCGTCTACATGTATAGACTCAGCAGACTTATGGAACTTCAAGATGGCTTAACAAACAAAATACGTGCCTTTAGCTGGCACGAACGGAGGAGATTTCTGGGACGTATAGACATATATGTGAACACACACACTTTTACCAATCTGAGCTCTCGGATTCTGACCATTACCTTGCAGGCAAAAATGACCTCGGTGGGGTACAATCCAAATAGGAGGAGACCTTCTCTGTCTCTCTTTTTCTGTCAGACTAATACTATATCTCGTCTTGTTCCAACCAACATATGCTCGTACCTCATCTTTAGGGATAGCGTTATACGCATCAATATCTCTAATCATATTAACTATTGCCTGTATCAAGGCATTATTACTCGCATTATCTTTGACGGAACGTACAGGAGATGCTTCATTCACATAGATAAACATTGCTTGGGGTGCCCAAACTGACCCATTAGGCGAAAAAGGCAAAACCAAATATGGCATTCCCTTATCTGTCGTATGCGGCATAAGACCACAAACCCAACAATTCGTGGTATTTACAACTAGCTGATGCTGATGCAACATCTGTATAAACGAATTGTTCACAAATTCTGATCTTTGTGTCTGTTCATGTTCAGGCAATGTATGAAACTCATGTGGGGAAACGGTAGGAAAAGAAAGAGTAGGTTGGGAGGTAGATGCAATCGGCTGTTGTGTGACATCAAAAATCCAACCCACACAAGCTAACGTAATATTCAAAAGCATTAGAAAACACAGTATTAAAAAACATTTGCTACGAATCAATATACACGTTTTCATTTTAAGATCAACTCTCTTAACACCCTTATAAGACTCAAAAGACTCCATCCTCTAACGTGCCGCTCGCGGCTATTACCTTCTTCACTTAAGTGTACGCCAAGATCGCACTAACGACCCTGAACCACAGACCTTATGTCAATACGCGGCTCACCCCTCAAGGCTGTACCGCGACCCTGCAGCTGAATCCGGATGATGACTCTTGATCTGACAAGGTGTGATTCACTACATAAAAAAAAATCAAACTTTATTTGTCCATATTTACAGTCTTTCTCGGTCTCAGATTATAGCGCTCTTTACCAGGCACAGTTTGCTCTTGAAAAAGGAGTTCCTGGATTTGTCGTGTCGAACCTTAGATGTGGAGGCACAGCAGCTTGCAAAACGTCATCATCCTCGCGTTCTGACCGAGTCCATGTCAAATGAGCATCACTAAAAGGTACAAATCTAGGAACCCTTTCACATTCAACGTCGGCTGTACCATCCCTCACCCACTTGTCATACGGTATGGGAAAAGGGACCTTCTTACAATGGGTAGCATCTACCCAGTTTTTTTTACCAGCTACTCTAACAGCAGTTCTAGTGGCCAAAAGGACCAAGTGTTGTCCAGTCCATCTCGGCTCTAAGTTCTTAGTTCGCTGAAAGTTCTTGGTGAGGACGTATTCTCCAGGTTGAATCGTATGGCCTGGATCTGCAGTAGCTGTCGGCAAACTGTCATAGACCTGTTGGTGGAGAACACGTAATTTAGCAGTCAAGTCATGTAAGTAATCCACCAACATAGGATACTATATCTCACTGTACTTTTTAGGACGAGGCACACCCCAAACATTCGCCGGACAACCCAAAAATATTTCGTATGGGCTAAGTCCCACACGAAAATGCACTGTAGTCCTTGTTGACAAAAGAGCCAACGGCAAAGCATCGGCCATGTAAGACCAGTGCTCGCTTGTACCTTAGCTATCTTCAGCTTCAAGGTACCGTTATAGCACTCGACAAGTCCAGCAGACTGGGGGTGATTCGCTGCATGGAATTTCTGATTGATACCGAAACCAGCACACACTTTCTTCATGATTTGACCCACAAATTCACTCCCATTGTCGCTCCATACAATTCTCGGCAAACCATACCTAGTGAAATACTCCTTAAGCAAAACCTTGGCTGTAGACAAGGCAGTATTATCCTTTAGGGGGTAGGCCTCTATCCATCTGGAAAAAGCGCAAACAACCACAAGGACTTACTTTAGATTATTGCATCTCTCCATGTGAATGTAATCTAGCTGTATCACCTCAAACGGATACGTCGGAGGAGCAAAATGACCAGCTGGAGTTGGAGTTCCCTTACCAGGATTATACTTCAGACAAATCATACAACGCTTCACCACATTCTCAGCACATTTCGGAATTCCAGCATTCTGCCAAACTGGAGCCAACAATTTGCATATCCCCTTCGAACTGATGTGAGCCATTCCATGAGCCCTTGTAACCACAGGGAGCACATATGCATCAGGCAACAACCATCGCTGGTGTTCTGACAACTCAACCCAACAACCCGTAGTTTCTCTCCAAACAATCAATCAATCAATCAATCAATCAGGACATTTATATAGCGCACTACTCACCCGTAGGGTCTCAAGGCGCTAGGAGGGGGGGTGCCGTTACTGCTCGAACAGCCAGGTCTTGAGCTTCTTCCTGAAGGCGAGGTGGTCTTGGGTCAGGCGCAGGTCGGCCGGGAGGGAGTTCCAGGTCTTGGCGGCTAGGTAGGAGAAGGACCTTCCTCCTGTTGTCGCTCTTCGGATGCGCGGGACATCGGCGAGGGCGTGGCTGGTTGATCTGAGGTGGTGCTTGGGAGCGTAGAAGTTGATTCGGTTGTTGAGGTAGCTCGGGCCTTGGTCGTGTAGGGCTTTGTGTGCGTGGGTGAGGAGACGGAAGGTGATTCTTTTCTTGACGGGGAGCCAGTGCAGGTCTCTCAGCTGTCCGGAGATGTGGCTGTTTCGTGGGAGATCGAGGATGAGTCTGGCTGAGGCGTTCTGTATCCGCTGGAGTCTCTTCTGGAGCTTGGCGGTGGTTCCGGCGTAGAGGGCGTTGCCGTAGTCCAGTCGGCTGGTGACGAGGGCCTGGGTGACGGTCTTCCTGGTCTCGGTGGGGATCCACCAGAAGATCTTCCGTAGCATGCGTAGGATGTTGAAGCATGATGAGGAGACTGCGTTGACTTGTCTGGTCATGGAGAGGGAGGAGTCCTGGATGAAGCCCAGGTTGCGTGCGTGGTCCGTTGGTTTGGGTGCGGTGCCCAGGGCGGGGGGGCCACCAGGAGTCGTCCCAGGCGGAGGGCGAGGAGCCCAGGATGAGGACCTCCGTCTTGTCTGAGTTCAGTTTCAGGCGGCTGGTCGTCATCCACTCGGCTACATCTCTCATCCCTTCGTGTAGGTTGGCTCTGGCGGCGGCGGGGTCGTTGGTCAGGGAGAGGATCAGCTGGGTGTCGTCGGCGTAGGAGATTATGTTGAGGTTGTGTTTGCGTGCGATGGCCGCGAGGGGGCTCATGTAGACGTTGAAGAGGGTGGGGCTCAGCGAGGATCCTTGGGGGACGCCGCAGATGACTTCGGTGGCCTCTGACTTGTACGGTGGTAGGCGGACTCTCTGTGTTCTTCCTTCTAGGAAGGAGGTGATCCATTCCAGTGCCTTCTCCTGGATTCCGATGTTGCCGAGGCGCTGTACTAGGGTGCGGTGGCAGACAGTGTCGAACGCCGCGGAGAGGTCTAGGAGGATGAGGGCCGCTGTTTCTCCGTTGTCCATCAGGGTTCGGATGTCATCGGTGGAAGCGATGAGGGCGGTCTCTGTGCTGTGGTTGGCTCGGAAGCCAGACTGTGATGGGTCGAGGAAGTAGTGTTGCATCTGCCTTACCTTATTTTCTTGGTTTATTTCTGATGACCGCAGGGTGTGCCGATTACGCCTCCACCCCCCTCCTGTGACCCATGGTGTGCATCTATCACACTATCAAAGTGAGAAATTACCCTGATTTTAACCTTCCGGCACGATTTTGATCGCGCCCAATTTTAGGTTGATAGCGTTTTTAACCCACAACCCTTGTAAATATCACGCGTTGTACATAGCACGTATAGCACTACGCACCAACTACCCATAATTTTCTATACTTTGGGGACCAAGGTGGTGTTAACTATACTGTTATTCGACCACATGTTGTCTCTGATACCACCAACTGGAGCACCTTGGACTGTAAATAGGCAACCAATAAGACAACTGATTGTATGTTTTGTTTTTATGTTTGTCTCTGTCCTTTCTTTCCCTAATAGGTGCAGAAAACCCTAAAATCGGAAGCCTCCTAAACCAGGAGTTATTAGAAAGACAGTTTTTCTTTCTAATTTTTTGCACTTTTTTCACTATTTATTTTTCACTTTCACGTCCCTAGGTTAGGGTGGACCTTAGCGAGTCCATGCCGCCAGGGTTTATTCACACCAAGTCCTGAAGAATGCCAGGTAAATTCACACCGTTTCGTGGCTGAAACATGTCGACTGACTTAAGGAAACTACCACTTGAATAATTGTGGACGCATTTCCGACACATCATTTTATTGATAAAGTCCTTAGTGATCCTAATAAAATTGTTGTGATACACTACAGACTGATTTTAAACCTCACATCACTCACTTAATATTCTTTGCACATCACTGTCCTTACCCACTACCCGCTCCGCAGTAGTTCTGGCGTCGCAGCACACAGAGGGGATGCTAGATTCCCTCTGTGGGGCCCGATGATGAAGCATGTCATCACTAGGTGGTGAGTGAGGGCTTTCTTTCAACATAAAACGCCTTAAGTGAAGTCGTTTCTTGCTCCATATTGATGGTCTCCAATCCTTCCTTGGAATACTC
The DNA here is from genome assembly GCF_964261635.1 of Lissotriton helveticus. NCBI lineage: Eukaryota > Metazoa > Chordata > Amphibia > Caudata > Salamandridae > Lissotriton > Lissotriton helveticus. The sequence goes on along the minus strand of NC_136059.1, from coordinate 797,698,379 downwards.
TTGTTTTGTTTATGAGACAGTGTTGAACGCCGCGGAGAGGTCTAGGAGGATGAGGGCCGCTGTTTCTCCGTTGTCCATCAGGGTTCGGATGTCATCGGTGGAAGCGATGAGGGCGGTCTCTGTGCTGTGGTTGGCTCGGAAGCCAGACTGTGATGGGTCGAGGAAGGCGGCCAGCTGTTTGTTGACGGTCTTTTCGATGACTTTGGCCGGGAACGGGAGGAGCGAGATGGGACGGTAGTTCTTGAGTTCGGTGGGGTCTGCTGTGGGTTTCTTGAGTAGAGCGCTGAGTTCCGCGTGCTTCCAGCTCTCCGGGAAGGTGGCGGTGTCGAAGGAGGTGTGGATGATGTCCCGCAGGTGGGGTGCGATGACCACGTCGGCCTTGTTGAAGACGTGATGAGGGCAGGGGTCGGTTGGAGATCCGGAGTGGATGGAGTTCATAGTGCGGATGGTGTCTTCGGTGCTGATCGGGGTCCAGGCGCGGAGGGTGGTGGTGGGTGGTGTTGCTGTGGTCGTGGCGTGAGTCGGTTGGGTGCTGAAACTGTTGTATATGTCCGCGATCTTGTTGTGGAAGAATGAGGCGAGGGAGTTGCAGAGGTCTTGCGATGGGGTGATGTCGTTGTTTCCGGCGTTGGGGTTGGAGAGCTCCTTTACGATGTTGAAGAGTTCCTTGCAATTGTGTGCGTTGTTGTCTAGCCGGTCCTTGTAGGCATTTTTCTTGGTGGCGCGGATCAGTTGGTGGTGTTTCCGGGTGGCGAGCTTGAGGTTGGCCATGTTGTCCATTGTTGGTTCCCTTCTCCACACTTTCTCGAGGGCTCGGCAGTTCTTCTTGGAGCTCTTGAGTTCGTCGGTGAACCATGGGGCTTTTCTGCTGCCGGGTCTGCTGGGCGGGGTCCTCAGAGGGGCGAGTTCGTCCGCGCAGTTGCTGATCCACTTCGTGAGGTTGTCGGCGGCCTGGCTGGGGTTCGTTGAGCCGGCGGGAGGGTGCTGGCTCAGGGAGGTGGAGAGCTGGTCGGCTGTGATCTTGTTCCAGCTTCTTCGGGCAGCCTGTTGCTGGTGGTGGTGGATCGTCGTTCTTTTGAAGGTGAAGTGGACGCAGCTGTGGTCCGTCCAGTGGAGTCCTGTGGCGTGGCTGAAGGCGATGTCTTTGCTGGATGAGAAGACGGCGTCGAGTGTGTGTCCGGCGAGGTGGGTGGGGGTGGATACCAGCTGCTTGAGTCCGAGGTTGGCGAGGTTGTCGAGCAGGGTGCTGGTGTTGCGGTCGCTGTTGTTCTCCAGGTGAAAGTTGAGGTCTCCCAGGAGGATGTAGTCGGCGGAGGGGAGGGCATGCGGGCTAATGAAGTCGGCGATGTCTTCGCTGAATCGTGTGCGTGGTCCCGGGGGTCGGTAGATCAGGGTGCCTCTGAGGGTTGTTCTGGGGTCCGTGTGGATCTGGAAGTGCAGGTGTTCGGCGGTGGTTAGGGTGTCGTCGGTGTTGGTCGTGATGCGGATGGTGTCTCTGTGGATGATGGCGATGCCTCCTCCCGTCTGGTTGGCGGTGCGGTCCCTCCGTGTGATCTTGTAGCCCTCTGGGATGGCGATGGCGATGTCGGGCGCTGAGGAGGCGTTCATCCAGGTCTCAGTGAGGAAGGCGACGTCAGGGGCTGTGGTGTCGAGGAGGTTCCAGAGTTCGATGGCGTGTCTGTGGACGGAGCGGGTGTTGAGCAGGATGCACTTGAGGTGGTTGCTGCTGGTGTTCGTCTTGGCGGGTGTTGGTGCGGGGTAGGTCCGGATGCAGGTGAACTTGCAGGCGTGGCAGCTGAAGGGTCCGTGGGTGTGCTTCGGGGTGGCTCGGTGACATCCCGGGATGCCGCCGGTGTTGAGTGCGAGGAGGTCGGCGGCGTTGTAGGTTCTTTGGGTCGGCTTCCGTCGGTGGGGGCCAGGGGTCCTGGCGCTGGGCGCGGTCCGGTCGCGGACGGGCGCAGACGGGCTTACCTTTGGCGCGCCTTCGGCGCACAATCGGCGCGCCCGCTGCGCGTCAACGCTGCGCGTTCGCACGGTCACCATATATGGCGTAGTGCGCGGGTGGGCGGAGCAGCTGGGAGGCGGGAGCGGGGAGGGTACAGAAAGAAAAGGGGCGGGGTCAGTGGTGGAGGCGGGAAGCGGGAGGGATGAGACGGCGGCAGAAACTAGGCTAAACAGGCAGAAATTGGGGACAAAAGTGCTAAATAGACAACAAAACTAATCAGAGACACAATACAGTCAGAAACAGTGATACAGCGCAAGCAGCGAGCACAGACCACGCCGCTCGATGTTAGGGGGCGTGGTCACGCGGCAGAGCCGAGGCAGAAGGCGGGGAAGCACTGCAGCAGCTGGTGGCCGTGCGGCGCGGGGGTGTCCCAGGACTGGGTCACACTCACCTGCGTCGCCCGGTCGCCATATATGGCCAAGTGCGCGGGTGGGCGGAGCAGCTGGGAGGCGGGAGCGGGGAGGGTACAGAAAGAAAAGGGGCGGGGTCAGTGGAGGAGGCGGGAAGCGGGAGGGATGAGACGGCGGCAGAAACTAGGCTAAACAGGCAGAAATTGGGGACAAAAGTGCTAAATAGACAACAAAACTAATCAGAGACACAATACAGTCAGAAACAGTGATACAGCGCAAGCAGCGAGCACAGACCACGCCGCTCGATGTTAGGGGGCGTGGTCACGCGGCAGAGCCGAGGCAGAAGGCGGGGAAGCACTGCAGCAGCTGGTGGCCGTGCGGCGCGGGGGTGTCCCAGGACTGGGTCACACTCACCTGCGTCGCCCGGTCGCCATATATGGCCAAGTGCGCGGGTGGGCGGAGCAGCTGGGAGGCGGGAGCGGGGAGGGTACAGAAAGAAAAGGGGCGGGGTCAGTGGAGGAGGCGGGAAGCGGGAGGGATGAGACGGCGGCAGAAACTAGGCTAAACAGGCAGAAATTGGGGACAAAAGTGCTAAATAGACAACAAAACTAATCAGAGACACAATACAGTCAGAAACAGTGATACAGCGCAAGCAGCGAGCACAGACCACGCCGCTCGATGTTAGGGGGCGTGGTCACGCGGCGGAGCCGGGGCAGCGAGGCAGAAGGCGGGGAAGCACTGCAGCAGCTGGTGGCCGTGCGGCGCGGGGGTGTCCCAAACACTCATTTCCTTTTCCGTAGCTTCAGCCTGAATCATCTTCACACTTTCTATTGTGTCTTCACACATTCCACCAGCCATAACCCAATTAGCTGGGCCTGCAACATACATACGGCTCATCATGTCTTTCGCCGTTTCCTTCGCAACTTCATCCGCAAATGCATTCCCTCGACCTACATCGTCCACAACTTTCTTATGCGCACTAGACTTCACAATTGCAATCTGCTTTGGGAGAGTAAGTGATTCCAGAAGTTCATTCACCAACTGCCCATGCTGAATTTTTGTGCCATGGGAAGTAAGAAATCCTCTCTCTCTCCACAAACGTCCGAAACTATGGGCAACACCAAACGCATACTGGCTATCAGTGAAAACATTCACTCGCTTTCAACGTAGCTGGATTCAACACATTACATCTCCTATTGTGCACATGGCTAGCCAACAATGTCAACTCATAACCTGAAAGACGTGCACTAGTAAGGTGCTGTGTCTTGGTCCTGTTCAATAAGGTATCCACTGCATGTGGGACCATCACAATCAACGTATTATCCAATACCAAACCAGCAGACTGGTGGATAGAAACAGCCGCTGCCGCTGTAGCCCTCAAACAGCTCGGCAACGCCTTAGCTACCGGATCTAACGTAGCAGAAAAATACGCGCATGGACACTGCTTGTCTCCAAATTGTTGCGTCAACACTGACAACGCACAACCTTCTCTCTCATGAACATACAACGTGAAAGGCTTACTGTAGTCCGGAGTACCCAATACAGCAGCCGAACATAATGCATCACGTAATTCAGAAAAACTTTTCTGACATTCGTCAGACCAAGGAAGAGGATGCGAAGTATCTTTAAGAGTCAATGCTAACAGAGGTTTCGCTAATAGGGAGAAGGTCGAAATCCACTGTCTACAATACGACGTGATACCTAAAAAGGCACGCACTTCTCTCTGTGTGGATGAAACACTCATTTGTGCAATCGCTTGAATTCTTTCTGGGGTCAATCCCCTTCCCTCCTTCGACAAGAGATGACCTAAGTAGGTTACTTCTTGGAGGCAATATTGTAACTTTGAAGGTGACACTTTATGATGAAGGTCAGACAAATATCGCAAGAAAGAAAGAGTGGCCTCTTTACAAATCTTTTCATCATCAGCAGTAATCAGCAAATCATCAACGTACTGAATAAGAGTAGCACCAGCAGGCAACACAAAACCATCAAGCTGAGTTTTCAACGCCTGACTATAGATGGAGGGACTTTCAAAATAACCTTGAGGTGCGTGCTTAAACCGGAAGCTTCGGCCTCCTAATGAGAAGCCAAAAATATCTCTACTCTCCTCAGCAATTGGAATACTGAAGAAAGCATTCTTCAAGTCGATGACAGAAAACCAGGCTACCGAAGCAGGAATCAGAGTTAACAAAGCAGTGATATCAGGGACAACAGGAAACTGTGGCAGAACAATTTTATTCACTTCTCGAAGATCAATCACAAACCGGTACACAGGTGGCTGAGAAGCATCAGTACGCTTAAGAACAGGCAGAACAGGACTGTTACACACATTACCTCTCGTTTCCTCAACGACACCCTTCTCAACCAAATCATAGACAATCGCTAAAAGAGCTCTCTCGCCATCGCTCGATATTTTATATTGCAGAATACGAGGTAGCCTAGCATTCGACTTGAGGGTAACAACATACGGTGGAATCTGCAAAAGACCAACATCATTTGGACCTGTAGCCCAAAGCGTATCAGGAAGCGAACGCAATTCCAGTGGAAGACAATCTTTAGACAAATACATTGAAGAAATCACTTTCTTACCTAAGGTAAGCTGTACTCCCGAAGGACAACAATGCAATGTCGCATACAATCTTTTCAGCAAGCCCAAACCCAACAGATTCTCACCACAACCAGTCGTTAGAATAAGTGGAGCTTCCAATTCACAAGGGCCAATAGAAAGGGACAAAGGACTAGAAACCGGGTTACGAACTGGGGCGCCTGAAAATCCTACTGAAACATTGGTCAACCCAGACAAAGGTGCCCCAGGAAGTTTAAAGTGCATAATAGAACTCTTCGTCGCACCAGTATCCAAAAGAAAAGGTTCTACCACACCTGATTTAATCACTTCAACATAAGGTCAACTCTGATCTACTGGAACTGACACTACTCCCTCACTTTGTCCTTGGCTGTCCTAGTTATCATTATAACCGACACGCTCACCTTCGACACAGTAATCTTCAGCATAGTACTGGGCAGACTGACCACTCGGAACATTCTGTCTATCAAAATAATTCTCAGAATTCTGTAGGGAAGAGGAACGCTCATTCTGGGGAATCACACCACGTCCCCTACCCCTAGGAGCTTGCTGAAAACCACCACGACCTCTTTGACCAGACACACCATTCGCACGCTGTAACAAAGCCGGGCAACTATTCTTGTAATGACCTTCCTCTCTGCAGTAAGCACACTGATTAGGACCAGGAGAGAATCGCTGAGCATAAGGCTCGGGCTTCTGTAACAATCTCTGAAACTGTGGAGGTTGCTGAAACTGAGGCTGATTCTGACGAGGTGGATAAGCTTGCTGTAAAAGAACTTTCGTCTTTAAATCTTTAGTTTTCTTCTCCGCTTTATCCTTCTCATCTTTATCCCTATTCTCGTAATACTGTGCAGTAGCCAATATCTGGGCCGACCAAGAAACAGCCCATGAATTCTCGGAGTCCTTTAACTTATTAGAAAGTTCGGGAAGTAAATTAAAGACAAATTTATCCACAAACAACCTTTGACCACCTTCCGTACTCATGTCCTGACCACTATGATCAATAAAAGTCTCTTCAAACCTAGTGAAGAAATCAGAAACACTCTCGTCTTTCTTTTGCTTACACGCTGCTAACTTATCCCAATTCACTCGTAAAGGAGGCATCATAGTTTTCATCAAATTAATAATTCTTCGTGGTAATTCTGCAACTAAGGGTTCAGGTTTAGCACCTCCTACCTGTTGACCATCCGCAGCAATATTATTTGCCCACGTATCGCCTAATTCTGCTGCATGATTCTCATGGCGAATCTTCGCCCACAAAGGTTGCGGAACTACATTACCAATCAACATATCGATGTCAGCTAAATTCATAATACATGCCTCAACTGTCTGGGACAAGTCCTTGTAATAACCAGCAGGATTTTTACGAGGGTCAGGTAAGGTCGGCTTAAGAGCCAAGACCTCTGCTCTCTTCCAAGGAACATGTACCCATACTCGCTGAAAATGAGCTGGTGCGGCCACAATACCTTGATTAGGATTAGCAACAACTGCGTCTCTCCATCCAGGAGGAACCTCTCTCATAGGATACTGCGTCACTTTCCTCCTAACATAGGAATCAGGTTCGTACAATGTCTGAGGCGGAAGCCTAGATCTAAAAGCAAGTATCGTCTCCACGGCATCTATAACATCAGATTCCACTATCGTTCCTCCAGTAAATTCTGACTGAATATCAAGCACTTCCTGCGGAATCGGACCCAACTCATTATTTTCCCATTCCTCACGCAGAAAAGTACAAATTATATCAAAAACATACCTTTGCTTAGGCGGTTCCCACTGAAAGAAAACATCCATAATCGCTTGCAAAGTATACCTAGAAGCCTTCGATATCCATCTACGAGCCAACAAATCCAACACTGCCCATTCCTCGGAACTGGGAAGCTGACTACGACTCTGCTTATGTTCCGAAACAGGGGTCATATTCAGTGACCCAAACAATGGAGACAACAAATTAGTAACAGTCTCAGTCATTCGTTTTCGAGCAGAAGGAGAAGAGGCAGACATAAGAACAGGAGAATAAGTATTCTGAGGCAGAAGAGGTGTAGGGACAAGAACAGTAGGAGTCGAAGATGCAGAAGTAGAAGGCAAAGGAGTTTGAGGCAAAGCTGGTAGCAAAGCTGGCGACCTTAAAGTGGGTTGCGCAGTAGGAGGCAAAACCATCTGTGGAGCACCGGGTGGCTGAACAACAGCAGGAGGTTGAACAACAAAGGGTGGAACAACCGGGGGTAATGGAGGCGCAGTAGCACCTTGCACATAGGGAGGTGGCAATCTCAGTAAATGAGAGATCAAAGGACCTTTTTCAGGATCTTCAATCACTTTTGGAGGAGAAAGCGACAAGGCCGGATAACATTTATCTATGGCCATGCAACGCTGTCTATCTGAAACTTCACTCGCACGCTCTTCTCCATCGTCCCTATACTGCCTAGCAGCTTGTAGTACTGACATGTTCTTATCTTTCCTATCTCTTTTTGCTTGCTTAATTTCTCTCTGTTTGGCTTCCTTTCGCCAAAGGCGGAAAGAGTCAAACATCGCCTGCCGGGCTTTCTTCTTAAATAGCGCAACTTCCAGATTATCTAAAATATTTAGTTTGAAACGACCATGTTGGGGCCATCGCAAAACACCATCTTTCTTCGTATAGTGGACCCACACTTCATTATAAGTAATAGGACCCACTCCGTGTTTTGAATAGAGCTCATAAGTCGGAGTTCCAACCGGAGGTATCGGACACGAATTCTCCAATCGGTAATCCCTGTTACAACCACAACTAAACCATTTCCTAATTTTGCTAAGACCAGGCATCTTATAGCTCACTAATCTAGCTTCAAACTTCAAGGGGTTATCAACTATCGATACACTCGTAAATATACGAGCCCCTCGGCGTCGATTGTTGCAGCAACCGAATCAAACAAAACCAAGAACCAAAACAAAGTCGTGGGAGCGACCCACTTATACTTAACAAAAATATCTGTCAAGCCACCAGAATACCGTCTATCGTCTCGCTCTACAAAGCATCAATCGAGGGTCCAAGACAGGGCGACAGTCAGAGCAGCAATCCTTCGTAGCCGTCGGAAAGCGGGAAGCCTCGCAGAAAACACCTTTGGTCCACGTTGACATGCAGGGGTCGATGAAGGGGTGGCCTTCCTCCAGAATTTCCTCACGTGGCTCCTCACGATCCTCAGACTTGGACCAGTACCGCTGAAGTTGGGCGCCAACTGAAGAACCGGGTCTTTCAGAACCCAGCGGCATCAGGGACACGCCCGATGTCTTCGAGTTCCCCTGTCCTGGCAAACAGAGACACGGAATACTTCTAGGTGGCGTCAGAGATCAAATTTATTAGCTGCAGCTAGTAACAGTAAACCAAGCAATACAACACGGTGTACAACAAAGAAGACTGCTCAATTTTCGTAGAGCAAGACATCACCTTTTATCTTCAATTTGGCTAATAACGAATGCACACCCACTGCGGCAAATTCTGACCAATGAAAATACATTTCTACACATTATTACATTCCAAAAAGCTCACTTTACATCGTACCAACCCACAAGTTAATTATTAGGGCTGTCTCAAATTCGATTACCAGAAGCCGGACAAACCCATAATTGAAAGCACTACCCATGTAATGGAAAGTTGTAAAGAAAGAAACAATTCAGATGTTGAGTAGGATAAGATATGTGCAAGAAACTAAAAGTTAACGATATCCTGAACATTGATTGGCAATTTCAGACAACGATCGGGTAAAGAAACTGGCTTCGTGAAAGGGTCAGTTTCAGGTGACGGGGTTAGCATCTTGCAGTTCACTAGCAAGTCGAAAAGGTCACGTTAATGCTTACATGAACAACGAGGCCCATGCAACTTCGTTCGTTTGTTTACCTCTACGGCCTACGTGAGGGCAACACAAAATGGCGTCGCGAACACGTAAACATAATGGAGTCCGGTCCCGAAAGCCACGGAACCTCACAGGCACACCAACAAGCACTGCAACAACAAGCACAATGCAAACCCTCTGCACCACACAACACACAACCAGGGACACAGTCACTGCAGGAGTGGCTGACAAGGAACACACAACACCAGTGCCACACACACTGAAGGCTCACAATTCCTCCCATTACATACACACACAAACAAACACACACCCTGGGTGTAGCCACAAACACAACACACACACAGGGATGCCTCAGCAGATGCCGGCACAAGAACAACATACAAACACTACAGGAACACATACTGAACTCCAACAGAAACAGACATACCCTGTCAGCCAAACTGGGGAAAAGCAATGGGAGCACAGACACAACAGGAGTACACAACAACATCACTCTGGAACAAAACTCACACACCATAACACTAATCACAAAAGAAGTGCATCTGGACAAACACACACTGCCACATCAAACGAACCACAGATGCACATAAAACCCCAACAAACACCACAAGACATCAGGGGATGCACATCAGGCAATGCCAAGGCCACATACACACAGCACTGCATGCACAACAAGCAGTGTGTGCATAACACACACAACAGCCACACACACACATGACAGACACAACTGCATCACACACACCACAAAACAGCACTGCACAAATACAACAGCACACCCAGGAACTGAAGCAATACCACAGCCAACATCCAAACATCCAACACAACAACTACACATGGACCATTCTGGGATACAAGAGCCCAGCCACCTCCCCCTGAGCACAGGTCAGCACAGCTATCTGAAGTGCACATGACCACTATAGAATGACCAGTAGCACAAGGACAGCACACATAAACCATTGGGGCAATGTCCAGAGTGGAATAACTGCACCACAAAGCACAAGCCCACAAATGAAGTGATGTGGAGGCACACACACATGGAAACCAAGGGGACAGCTCACTTCAAAGTGAAGCAGCCTGCATGTCAGTAGCAGACATGTAAGGGGTGTACCACACACAAATAGAGGGAGGGAACACCCTCAATGGCCAGGCACAAGTGGCACACATAGTGGATGGACTAAAACCACACACACCATGCCATACAGGAGTGGAAAAAACACCATGTGCCTGCAATGCATGACAAACACAATGCCAGTGTGGAGCAGCAGGGCCACACAGTTTACACAAAAAAAACCAAAACAGATTGAGAATCAACCAAACACAACACTGATGTGCAACTCACACACTTTGCACACTTCTAACTTACAAACACAACAAGGAGGAGTCACACACAACACCATGGACACACCAACACACAGCACAGTGCACTACAAACAGCTCACACAAGTGCATACAATCCTCTACACAGGACAAGATAAAACAAACAACAGGAATACAACTCCTGGGTGACACATGTGTGTCACCCACAATACAGGAGCACACATACATCCACTACAAACTGACACCCTTCATACTGGACACCTCTGCTACACCCAAGACCACGCATCTCATGTAGGCCATGGTACCAGGACCAAGGGCCAACACAAGATGACCATACACATACAAGGCTGGGCACACAGAAAGGAAACCACACACATACTTCATGACACATCCCAGCCAGCTCCTAAACATTTGCAAAGCATCACACCCTGTGCTGGCAGTGTCCCCCAACCAGACATGTGAACAGTGCAGGCAACAGTAGCAAACCACTAACAAGATGGCTGCATGGCAGGTAAAATAGCCATCACACATGCCAACATTTGCAGGGTCAGAATGGACAGAAGACCCTGTCACCCCAGTCCAAAAATATGATGCCTCCAAAGAGCCTTGCAATATTGAAGTTATACATGGAGCATGGTGCTCAGGTAATCAAATGCGAACAGAAACAGAACTTTAATCAGCAAGGACACTGACAAAACACACAACAGAAGTAACTGTTTTTATTCACAGATTGCACAGATGTAGTGGTACAACAATAGTAGACAACAGCAAGGCTCAAAATGATGTACAAATGCTTGATACCATGCCCAGGTGAAACACAAACAGGAAGGCCAGTGTCCATAGCACAGGGGAGAGGCCAACACAGCAGAGCAACAGGGCCAGTGTCCATGGCAGGTGAGACAGCAAGTACATGAGAGGCTGCACAGGGGAGAGTACAGCACAGCAGAGCAACAGGGCCAGTGTCCATGGCAGGTGAGAGGCCAAAAAAACACTTAAAATCCTGTTCCTCAACCGCTCCATCCCGAATGGATAACCACCATCAGCTTTTCCCTGCTCGTCATCGGTTCCTGATATTGTAGCTCTAAGACTTTCCTCCCCCTACTACTCCAATTGCTCCTCCCCCCCTCATTTGCGTTAACCCCAAGACAACGTGCTCTCTATGAGGTTCCCTCAGGACTCACAGACGACCTCAATGCTGCTCAGCACACTTGGATTTCCGAGCCTATCTTGTTGAAACCTGCTTTATTGTATCAACCCCAAGACAACATGCACACTAAGAGGTTATCTCAGGACTCACGCACTACCTTAATGCTGCTCATTTCTTCCTGACATAGTAGCTCTAAGACACTCCTCCTCCCTGCTATTCCAATTGCTCCCTCGCCCTAAATGGGTTTAACCCCAAGACAACGTGCTCTCTATGAGGTTGACGCACGGACGACCTCAATGCTGCTCAGCACACTTGGATCGCCGAACCTATTTTGTTGAACCCTGCTTTATTATATCAACCTCCAAGACAACATGCACAATACGAGGTATTCCAGGACTCATGTACTACCTCATTGCTGCTCAGCACACTAGGACTACCTAACCTATATGTCAGAATACTGTCTATTGTATGGATCTTGCTCAGCACACTGGGACTACCAAACTTATATGTCAGAATACTGTTTATTGTATGGATCTTGCTCAAAAACTGTTGTGAAGCGCTGAAATACCCTCTGGTCAGGCTACGGCTATATAAAACTCCTTAAATGCATAAATAAATAAATAAATAAATTAGGAAGAGATATTGCTAACTGGGCTGTCTTGTGGGGCTGGCCTTGGGGGTAGTTTTAATGTTGTGGATATATTATTAATGAATTGCTCTTTAAATTGCTGATGTACTTATCCATTTGTCTATTGCATGTACTGAACTGCATGTGTGATATGTCTGTACCTTGACCTTTTTTGTGTTTTTGAGCTGAATAAGGTTTTATGGCTGACTGGCCTGATCCTTTAGCCAAGACACTGACACGCTATTAATTAAAAGAAAGCGACAAGACCCTGACACGATAGTAATCAAAAGAAAGCGGCCAGACCCAAAATCTTTTCTAGATTATTTAACTACAGAACCAGCCAACACCAACCAAGCCTGTATCCAACCTTGGTGCATATTCTCAAGGAGCTATTCCGAGTTATCGGCACTTTATCACAGCCAAATTGGCAATAAATGTATCACCCCATCCACAAGCCAGTGCTAACAGCCCATACCACCAGTTTTCCATTGATAGCATCCTCAAAAAACATCGCCACGGATGACCCTGGCAACTATCGCTAATGAGATGCAGAGTAGGCGTTCCTGAGCAAAAAGCAGCAACAACACCACTTCACAACATTCTCAACAACCAGCCAGTTTGGCGATAAGAAGACAAAACATGCAATAAGGCTCATTAGCAGCAGGAAACTAACACCTGCTCTGACCTGGTGTAAAGTCGGACAACCGGCAGCAGCCAAGGGAGCCCAGCCCAGTGCCAAACCTGAAGAACAACAGATGCCCCGAGCAACTGAACATGCAGCCTAGAGCCCCAATAAGGCAACAACACCCACCACCACCCCCCAGAATCCCTCAACCCCCACCTCCCTATGGACAAAGATAATGCACATCAACTCCACGAAAACCATGAACCAGAAAAATTGCCTGAAGCCGCACATTCACAACACCTAACATACTGGTGCGGCCAGAAAAATTAAAATAGTACATTTAAATCATATAATCCAAAAAAACAACTTTATTACACATAAACAGAAAACAACAATCTCGAAGAGGCACAGCGTGTCTTCTCCGGGCATTCTGTAAGTAACAGCCTGCAAGACAGAAATACAGATAAGAAGTTGTGTCATGCACCCATCAAAGTACAGAGAGAGAGAGAGAGAAAGAGAGAGAAAGGGAGAGAAAGAGAGGGAGAGAAAGAGAAAGAGAGGGAGAGAAAGAGAGAGAGAGAGGAAGAGAGGAAGAGAAAGAGAGGTAGAGCGAGAGAGAAAGAGAGGGAGAGAAAAAGAGAGTGGGAGAGAAAGTGAGGGAGAGAAAGAGAGGGAGAGAGAAAGAGAGAACTAGAGGGAGAGAGAGAGTCCCGACACTGCAGACCCTGGCCTCACTGCTCACCTGCTGCCACCGGTGTGTCTCCAATCATGTGCAAGTACAGACTGCGGTCCCCCAGGTCCCTAATCTGAAACAGTTGCCAGACACATGAATGGCAGAGTCCATACAGTAGCACACGCCATCGGTGCTTGCCCACCCCTGCGCACACAGACTACTGCACCCTAGCCCCTGCCGCCATCCAGCAGAGATTGCCCGCCCCTGCGCAACCAGACCTCACTGCTCTCCTTCCGCCACCGGTGTGTCTCCAAGGGGCCCACCACGTGCCGCTGGGAGCCCCAAGCCCGAGACCATGGCACCCTCCACATCATGCAGCCCCGCACCACGGGCCACCAGGTCACATGCTTGTTTCTGGGTCTTGATTTTGCTATGGCCGAGAACATATCAGTGCACCCGGCCTCATCGCAGGCTGCACACCCGTTCAACACTAGAGGTGCCACTAACTCTGTGAACTGTGAGGCTACGCCATGAGGCCCGCACTGCCCGCTGGCTCAGGCCTACACTGCGGTCCAGCAGGGCTCACACCAATGCCACCATTCCAGACCACCTGGACTACGCATCATCGCAGGCTGCACACCCACTCAGCACTTTAGGTGCCCCTACCTCAGTGTACCCAAAGACACCGTCCCGTGGCGGTGTTTCTGCCGCAGTGTATCTGGTATTATAGAGAACAAGGGTCCTAAGGATAGTTCAATAAAAGAGACAATGAAATTATAGACCGGAATCAGTACTATAATCCGATATTCTCCACCCAGCCGGGTGAGAAAATATTTAATGTATGATCAAGGTGAATTCTATTGACCTAGAAGAGGTCACATACACACACGTAGATAGGGCACAATCCTGTACCTATCCCAAAGTCAGAAAACATATAGTAAGGAAAGTAAACAAGTCAAGAAAAGAGTTTTAGCAGGCAAAAAAGCATTGGAGCCAACTGTCGCTTGCTATATGTTACACAATTCTCAGCAAGCTTTGACAACCAGTATCTACAGAACAATATACAAATGGGTTAACTGCAAAACTGTTTAAGCGTCAACGTTTCGCTCCCTCTGGCTCCTAATAACCCGGGATCATCATCAGGACTATATTAATCATTGCCTGTGTTAATTGCGAATGCCTGTTGGAGGGAAGAAAAAATAAAAGAACAACATAAGGCATCCGCCTCGAATTGTGAGGTTTTACAGTAGCGCGATCCAAAATTACATCTAACTGGCAATTGGTGAATGAACAGGTGACCTCCATTAGTGGGTATGTGGCATGCTCAAGGCGCGGACATGCCCGTCAGGGCCGCCTAGTGTGCCAGGGCTTAGTGCAACTGGGGGCCATGCTCTTAATTAAAAGACACGTCTATGTCATCACTGTGTTTGGGCGGGTGCTAGGTGGACTGACCTTGTGCCGTGTGATTAGTGACCAATTCGGCTGTTGCGGAGGTCTACAGTGTGGTGATAAATTAAAAAACGGTTTGCTGGGTGCATAACGGCGCAGTAATTATACACATGCCAAAATGCTAAAATGACCAATGTTGGTTTAGCAGCAATCTGAAAACGGCAATACTAACAATCATTTGAGAAGGCCCAGTAAATACCGGTTACTAAACGGCGCAGTGAGTGAACATATTTCAACCACAACTAGAAAAGTGCAAAATTGAGTAGAAGACGGCGCAGTGAATAAGGCCCTCATTCATAAATGACACCCACACGGAGACACCCAGTTGCAGAGTGGAAATGGTGCTCAGCAGGTGTGCCAGGCCCTTTTTATGGCAGGGTCACATGTTCTGTGACGCCAGTGCTGAATGGGTGTGGTGTGGGTGGGAACCAGCCATCAGGGAGTGGCTGTGGCATGCTGACAACTAGACCTGTGAGCAGCAGATCCCTACAGGGAAGACCTGGGACATATTACATTGTTGTCCGCCCTGTGAGCGTAAGCTGAGTGGGCTGGCGAGGGCGTATGCCAGTCCAGCGTAAGGGAGTGAACAATGACCCCGGGGCTCTGGGCGTGGTTCCGTCCTGGCCTGGAAAAGGAAGTAACTAATGCGTGTGTCTTCGTTCTAGGGTCGGCACCACCCGGAACACCATTGGCAATGTGTCATCCTGTGACCCAAGTCCACAACATGAGCGACATTGACGTGAGGGGAAATCATTGTGCCTACATTCCTCCATACCTGCGCACTTGCAAAATCATAGACATGACACATCGGTGTGACAATGAATGTTTAATGCACATTCAATGGAGTGTTATACCTGGAGCAGTACAGGGCTATGCAAAACCCACGTTACATTGATAGCCCATGGAGGGCCACCCAAAGTCCTTCAGGGAATGACAAGTACATCAGAAGGTGATGAGTTCAGTCCGCAGTCTGATAGCTGTGTCATTGGTGGCCAAACAGAATATGGCAGTCCATGTCGAGGTCCAAGGTGAGCTTCTCTGAGTTCATCGGGGGACAGTGGAAGTTGATGATGCAGAGGGCAGAACCAAGCAGTAACAGGCCATATGGCGGAGATGAATGCTGCCGCTTCCTTCTGACCACAAGGGCAGATTCATCTGCGTCTTCGTCCTCTGCCGTTGCATGTGCCTCACATGTGGATGGTAGTGTTCTGTCTCCAGCACTGTGTGGCACTGACACCTCAGGGGCCGGAGGTGGAATGTCCGCCGCACTGTGTGGCACTGCACATCAGGGGCCGGGGATGTGGATGGACTGGTAGCAGCAGCATGCATCAGTGCCAGGCTTGTGGCAGCAATGCCATGAGGAGGGTCTTTATGGCATTGAGTGACCCAGCTACCTCTCGCTCACGTGCAGCCATGGCAAATGATCTGACCGCTCGCGTCCGCTCTATGTTCTCCATAAGCCTCCGCATGAGACCCAACTCCCAGGCAAGCTCGCTCGAGCCACTCTGACTAGACAGTCATTCTTGTTGCTGAGCCAGGACCTGGCGATTTCAGCCATGGCAGATTATCTGTCCACTCGTATCAGCTCCATGTTCTCCATGAGCCTCCGCATGAGACCCAACTCCCGGGCGAGCTCGCTAGAGCCACTCTGACTAGACAGTCATTCTTGTTGCTGAGCCAAGACCCTGGTGATTTCAGCCATGGTGCATTGTAGGGCTTGGGTTGGACTGTCGGTGTCCGTTAGGGACTGTGAGTGGTCCCTGATGGGGCATTGACACCCACGTACGGCATCTAGTTTGTCTGCCATGCGGTCTATCCCCACCATCACCTGTTCAGTCAGCTTCTCCTGGCACCCCAACACATGGCGGTGGAAGGCCATTTGTTCGTGGTGGTGGTCCTGGTAGGCAGCTTTTGTGGTGGGTGCTGCCTGCTGTCTGCTCTATGCAGGGGGTGGGTTCTCCTTGTAGCAGCTGGGCTGGGCTGCCCTGCTCTTAGGAGTGGGCTGAGGAGGCTGTCCACGAGCTGTTGGAGGGCGTCGGAGTCAACGGTGTCAGGGTCCCCTTCGTCATCAGAGAAGAGAGGTTGGGACTGCCCTGCAGGAGGTGTTAAAATTTCCCTCTGCAATGTGAAGGGGAGATGCAGTTTAACATTGTGTTCACATGTATGTTGTCACATTTTACATGT
This sequence comes from Lissotriton helveticus, assembly GCF_964261635.1. Classification (NCBI taxonomy): domain Eukaryota; kingdom Metazoa; phylum Chordata; class Amphibia; order Caudata; family Salamandridae; genus Lissotriton; species Lissotriton helveticus. Next base: position 797,681,593 of record NC_136059.1, on the reverse strand, counting down.
TTACATTCAGACTGCAAGCCAGTGTACATTGTGACTGTTTGTGGGGAGTTGAATTTATGATGCGGGACAGTGGACATTCTGACATCACAGATGTGTGTTTGTACTTGCACATTGTCAACTCATATTTCCCTGCTATGCCACATGTGATTGGCAAGTTCCTGCACACAGGCGGCACCAGTTGTGTCCTCTGTTCTGTGGTGTCTGTGTTGCGGATTGTGCCACATCGTTGTCAATATTGATTTGCTCTGAATGTGATGGGTGTGTGCCGCATTTTGGGTGAGTCGCCCATGCAGGCCTGATTTGGCTGCCCCTTATCCTTTACATGTGGTGTTCCTCTGACTTCTGTGCATTTTACAGTGCTGAAATGTTGCAAATGTTGCATACTTGGGTGCATTGGTCTCTTGGTGGGAGTTGAGGGTTTGGGGCATAGTTTGTCCGCAGCTGTGCTATGCTTACTTGTGAATGTGTGCCATTGTGCCCATCTCCCCCCATTCCCGCAGTCCCTGGTGGTTACTCACCCTGATGCTGTTGTGTCCGGTCATGTTGAGCAGTGTCCGGTCCCCCAACTCCTGCCACCATCTCCCCACTGATAACTATGGACACCATTTCCTCCATCTCAACCAGCTCCTCCTGTGGCGCTGGGCTCCCACCTCCAGTCTGCATTGCTGCCTTCCGGTTGTTTGCGAGTTTGTGCTTGGTTTTGCGCTTGACATCATTCCAGCACCTCTTGACCTCTTCCATTGCCCTTTCCAGCACTCCAACTGCATTCACCTTGTCCACAATGGACTGCCATATTCCATTTTTAGTTGCCAGAGACACAGTGGAGGTGACAAACAGTAGTTGATGGTGTTCTTTCACCTCCGTTATCAGGATGCTGTTTTCCTGCGGACTGAACCTTTTCTTCCTACCCTTCTTGTCCTTTCCCTTCCCTGACTCCGAGGTCCCAGGCTGGTCCTCCGGGGAGCTTGTGGGGTTCTGTTTGTCCTCTGCACTTGCTCCGGCTGCCTCCATTGTGCTTCGCTGTTGTTTTGCTTTTGTATTTGTTTATTTTCCCAACTTTTGCAGTGCATTTTCCCGCATGTCGCGTGGGGATTGCAGGCCTGTGGCTGGTTTTTGCTGATTTTTGTATCGCAAATTGCATCATCGCTGCTTTTTCGCGTTGGTGTTTTGCATTTTTGATGCATTGCATGGATTTTAACGTGCTCATTTGTGGCGTTGTGGTGGGTCTATCGCATGGTACCGCCGTGTTCTGGATACCGCGTTGACACGGTGTTATTTTCCCGCAATACACTGCGATGTGAAGAGTTTCGTTAAGCTACTTTTGATGTCGTTTTCACACGTTCTTGAGAATATCCCCCCATGTGTACATTTTTTTACAGCTTTTTCTTCTCCCACCCGATAGAGGCACTGTTGGTGCGTCTGGTTTCTAAAGATTCCATTAAAGGCCAGAAACTCATATGTATGGTGGGAAGCCTGCTGCCTCACGAGGCACATCCCCTTGGTGAATCTGCAATCTTGTTGACTTCGTAGACAATCAAGTTTTACGTGTCTAAAATTTGTCTGAGGTGAATTACTCTCACACTGATGAAAATGTATAAACCTATAAGTTATTTCTAATATCATTAAAATTATATTTTTTATGAGACTTTGAAACATGCACAGGAACACGCTAAGACACACACACACACACCTCATCTTTTCTTTTATTTTCCTTTCTAACCCCTACTGCACTTTATTACTGGATTACCGACACATTTCAGTGTTATTAATAGTTGAGCATGAAGTGATTGACGTGCAAATCAAAACATACACATGAATGCTTATAAACTACGGGGCATATTAGCAAGAACCTCGTTAAAATTATCGCCGTTTTAGAGGCAGGAAACTGCCGCTAAAACGGCGATAATGGGATTGCTGTTGCTAATATGCGTTGTAGAATTCCTATAGAAGCCTAGGTTAGATGTCCTGCACATCTAACCTGGGCTTCTATTGAAATTCTATAATGCTTATTAGCAAGCCCATTATCGCCGTTTTAGCGGCAGATTCCTGCCGCGTAAACGGCGATAATTTTAACGAGGTTCTTGCTAATATGCCCCTACGTTTTAAAACATTTTATCGAAATTGTATATGGTGAGTAACGTGACAGCAAACAAAGCCTATTTCTTAAAGAGAGATATGTGAAATTCTAGCTGAAGTTTGTGACGCTATTTTCATAACAGTGCCAAAAGATTGTGACTTTAGGAAAACACACAGAATAGCACTGTTTAATGTGCAATGTAAGGTTTGTCTTAAAACAATCAAATTAAGCAAGCACACAAGACCTTTTACAGGCAGGCAGCTACGGACAATGGCAGTCCAACAGACAAACTGGCAGACATGCACAGGAAAATAACATCAAAATACTAATATGCCTGAATAAAAGTATGACAAGCCAAAGCAAGTCTTATATTTATTTTTAATCTTTTGGCAGTCCAACAGACAAACTGGCAGACCTGCACAGGAAAATACCATCAAAATACCAATATGCCCGTATAAAAGTATGACAAGCCAAAGCAAGTCTTATATTTATTTTTAATCTTTTTGCAGTTTTATACAGCGCAAACACGGCCCTAAGGCATTAGAGTGCTTTCCATGAGCAATATTACATTAAACTGGGTCAGCTTTATTTTCTTCTTTTATTATTTTTCATGCACAGGGCAGGAAGATTAAGTGATTTGCCCAGTATCATCACAGGATGTTGAGCAGACTGCAACCTGGGTCCCCAGTCCAGATCCTAACTTAATGTTTAAATCCACCCTAGAACAACAAGCTTGCCAACTGAAAACAATCACATTTTCTGACACAAGGAAAATAACACAGCTATTGAAACTGAACTGGTGACAAATAACTGAAACTGAACTAATTCTATGACAAAGTGTCATTGTTATATTTTTTTCCCTTCAACTTCAGCACTTTTTCTCTGCTCCTCACGGTAAAGTAATCAATCTTTAGTCTAATAGCTCTACAAGTTAACATATGCTTTGTCTTCCGTTCTTTTTCCTCGTCCATTCCCACTGTAAATCTTTATCACAGACTATAAATAAACAAGAGCAGTCCCTATACACCTTGAATCGACGTGAGGTTCAAACTTTCTCTCTGAAATGAAGTATTCAAGAGTTGCGACTTGGACAACTGAGGAATCTTGTAAAATGTATATATACATTTTTTCAAAATACACTTACATTGTAATCAAATTAAAAGGGAAGAAGTTGGTACGTTTGCCTTAAGCTCCTTGGAAACAATGTTGCACGTTAATCTGCTTGTTAATGCACTTACACATGATCAGGATCTTGTGTATGTGGAAGTCTATGTTGGCTGGTGGTAGGATACAAGAACTATTTAATGCTTAAGATGAATGTACAGATTAATGACATGGTCGTTCGTTCACCAAAATGCTAGATGTAGCTGACGTGAGTCCTGATTGAATCAATCAATCAAATAGTCTTTATTCGACCCAAATAAAGTCATAAAATAAAACACAGAATAAATACAATACAATTTAAATAGCACATTATACAATTCTTTAACAATAAAAACAGTTCTTATTCCTTTCACCTGAGATATCATAGGACGTGACGTCATAGGACTTTTACTCCAGATGACCCCATAATAAGTGAATAGGTAATACGACATAGCAGTTACTAAAACACGTACACGTCTATTTTATATACATAGCTGGATTCAAGCGTACGAGCATCTTATGCCAGGGAAACATTACACATTCCTTTTCTTTTTAACTGAAGAATATTGTGCTTCAAACATTTTTATTGGCTTTCAGTATTCTTAGAACTGTTAAAAACCTTGTTATGTATGATCACTTGATCACCCGTACTAAGCACAAAAGTGAAGTATGGTTCTAATCTAATTTTTCATGTATTCACAATAAAAATACTTGATAAGTTGTTCAACAATTTGTTGTGTTTTTTATTCCAGTTTTTTGTTCATTTAGAAGGGTGGCATTCCTCTACTAAAATTACTTATTGGGAAAAAAAACATGGATTCCAGGCAAAGCAGCAACATGTAAACAGTTCTCACCTAGAGACTCTCTACCCTCTTTCTTAGGATTTCCTTGGACATCTCTGAGGTCCAGGGTCGCAAAGGAAGTGCCAGGGGAAGCAGGGAGCAAGCCAGAGGTCCCAGCTGAGACCTCAGGCGATCCCAAAACGACGCCCATGGTGAATGAATGTGCAAATGAGTGGGTGATGAGTGATTGAATATCGTACAGAATCAAGGTAGTGTGATGGCATGACTAAATTCATAGTTAGTGATGGACAAATTGCATTAATGTAGAAATATTTAAAAGTACTAAGAGGTGCATTTCTTGCCACCAGCCCTGCATCCCATCCTCATCGAATTTCTACATGAAACCATCATCCCGGTACCCACACTGGATAAGTTCCTTCCTAACTGGTAGTATCAAGCCAGGCAGCCTGGCCTTCTACTGCCACAGACACCTATAACCTCATCTGTAGAGTACCACAAGGTTTGTCACTTAGCCTAGGCAGGCTTTAGTGCTGATGGCACCTGGTGCAAGAAACTTTTTTGTCACCCGCCCATGACCTCCTCGACTTCCCACACTACAACCCAGCAAAAGTGTCCCTCATCTCTCCATAGCACCTCTCTCACATACACTTAATTTGTTAAAAAAAACACAGGTAAAGGTTTACTAATCTACTCAGCTATCCCAATAAAATACAGATCTGTTCTTTCCAGCAGGCATATTAACCCTCTATATTACTTTATGGTGAGTTAAAACTGTCACTAGGCAAAACTCTAAAATCTTTTTCTTTAACAGGAACGTTAATCAAAAGAAAAATCTTGCATTTTTATTGCTGCCTAAATCTGAACGCACAAAGAAATCTTTTAAATCGTAAATTGTTGATAAACACAGAGCCCCGCCCCCCAAGGTCAGTGACCCACCTCTAGATCAGCGCAGTGCTGCCGTACCGGTCACACCTCCCTAAAGCCAGCCCTGACTTAGCCCAACCCTCTTCAATACTTACATGATCCTGCTCACGAGCATTATCCATGCCCACTGTACCAACATCCTATCATGCATGATGATACACATTTTACACCCGGACAAATTTTGCCGCCTGTATGACTGAAGTTGCCCACTGGTTGAAAACCAACTGTCTCAAACTAAACTCTGACAAGACAGAAGCTGTGATGTTTGGCAGAAAATCATCAGCATGGAACTGGGTCACACACTCACCACCGATGCCAAGAACCTTAATATTGCCTTTACCAATCATTTCACCATGACCGCCAAAGTTAACTGTAGCCACCTCCTACTTCCAAACCCTGAAGAAGCTAAAGAAAATCTTCAAATGGCTCCCCACCAGCATCGGAAGAATCAGTACCTAAACCCTCATCACAAGCAAACTAGATTACCAAACACCCTCTAAACTGGAATCAGCATATGACTGACTAGGTATCTCCACACCATACAGAACTCACCAGAAAATATTACACTCAACCTATCATGTCGCACACATATCACACCACACAAACATTACCACGCACTTCAATGAACCTCACTGGCTTTCCATATGCAAAATGTTTTCAAACTCCTCAATTATACCTCCAAAGCCTTACAAACCCGGGTCCAGTCTACCTCAACAACCACAAAACATTCCAAACATCTAGAGACAACTCCGTTCAGGCAGAATCCTACTTGTACACATTCCCCGTATATAAAGATCCAGATTTCTTGATTGGGCCTACTCCTGCATTTCTCCTAAAGCCTGGATGAGCTGCTCTAGCACATCAGAGCAGCATCTTCCATTCTAGAATTATGCAAGAAGTTGAAGATGTGACTTTTCAAATAGGTCAAATTCGCCCACCCTAGAGCACACCAGGTTCCCCTGCTCAAGTAGCAGGATGCCCTCCCAGGTGATAGAGTTCTCTACAAATGCACTTAGCCGAACATAACATAACATGACATGCCATAACACAAAATAACAAGCTATCTTGGAGATGTGGATTTTACCAATAAAGCAACACAGACTGCATGAGTAGCAAACACGTACTTGAAGTATTATATAGTATGGAAACCCACTTTAATACTTGCCAAGTTGAGTTTTTTTTAACCAAAACGTGTTTCGAATGTTTTATTTTTTTGTCACAGCAAATGAGTTTTTTCTTGAAACCTGAAAAATATTGTAGCCAATACCAAAGGTAAAACATGATTGTGCAGCAACAATATTTATACTTTAATATGGATCTACATGACGTAAAATCGAACTTTACCATTCCAGAGGATTGTAAATGATAATTTGCATCTAAACACCCACCATATCCCTATCTGTTTCCAATTAAAAAGTATCCATGTATTTAATCTATTGAGGAGAACCAGTGTTGACCAATGGAGAGATCGTCTTTACAGTAGTGAAAAACAACATTAAGAGTTTCTCACTACCGAGACATTAAAAATTTAAGTGCACATGTCCTGCTTTTTTAAATACCATCCACTCTGCCCTATGAAGTTTTATGGTCTTCCTTAGGGGTGGCATACATATGTATTAAAAAGCCAGATTTAGGCCTGGCAGAAGGTTTATTTTGCCAGGTTGAAATGGAAGTGCAAATGGCAGTTTAAAACTGCACTATAGGCTGCAGTGGCAGTCCCTAAAATTGTTTTAAAAAGCTACTTTAGTGTAGGGCACAATGACTGCTGCAGGCTCACTAGCAACATTCAATTTCCAGACCCTGGGTACATGTAATACCATTTATTAGGGACTTATAAGTAAATTAAATGTACCAATCAGGTGTAAGTGAATTACTCCATCTTTTACGGAGAGAGCACAAGCACTTTAGCATGGGTTAGAAGTCGTAGTGCGCACAGACGCCAAGTGCCAGCAAAAACGAATTCAATAACAGAAGACAAATATCTAGGGGAGACCTTGTAAAAAGAGTCATGTCCAACAGATGCTCTTATAAATGACTTCATCGCCTATGATGGTTTGGTGAGAACAGTTTTCACCCAGAGATTGCCATTTAATAGATAACACATTTTTAAAAGTAATGATATCTGTTTTTGTATACTGAAAACAAAGGGGCATATTTAGAAGGGAATGGCGGAGTGTGGAGTAAAGCACAAAATGCTAATGCCACGCTCTGCCATTCTGAAAACACAGGGATGAGCTGTATTTACAAAGATAAGGCACATCCCTACATTTTCCCTAGTGCTGGCACTAAATTAAGATGCCTAGCGCCAAATCAGGCACCATTGCACCATAGTGCAAGGGTGCCTGTGTTGAGGGAATGATTGTTTATGTGCAGGAAGGTGCCCCTTCCTGCACATAAACAATCACAAATGGTGATTTGAAACGTCTACGTGTGCTGCATTGTGCAGCATACATAGAAGTTACAAAACGTAATTTTTTTAATGATTGTTTAAGTGCAGGAGGGACACCTTCTTGCATATAAACAATAATTTGTGGTGTTTTGCAGTTTCTCTGTGTGCTGCACAATGCAGCACACAGAGAAACAGAAAAAATGAGGAGCATTTCTCGCATTTCTCCTCATTCCGCCATGTTAAGACGAAGTTCTCCCTGTTCTTAATTTAGGCGCTGCCTCCTATTTACGCCACCCTTGTAATTAGGGGGCAGTGTCAATATCAATGGGTCTTGCGGGGGCACGCCCACCGCAACATCGATTGCCCACCCCTTCCATGGTAAGTATAGTGTAAAAGGGTGCCTTATTTACAAGGTGGCGTTAAGCCACTTTAAGTGGCATAACACTGCCTTGTAAATAAGGCGAAGCCCTTATCGCCATAGGGATGTTGTTAAAAGTGACGTTCCTGTGGCAATAGGAGCTTGTAAATATGCCCCAGAGAGTTTTATGCATTGCAATTGAATCACTCATAGATGAACTAACATACCTACTTCCCAATGAGGTGGCCATATGATGGTAAAGAAGAAATAATCTAATCCCCTTGCTATGTATATTCTTCCGTTAATGGTAAATGCTTGAAAAACAGTTAAAGTTGTGGTTACGCCAATTCTAACTAATGATGTTTTAATTTGTTATATGGCAATGTGCTGATACGAGTGCAGCAAGGAGAGCTTCAGAACTAGGGCCTTTTCTTGAGTTAATTAACTTCATTAGGTATTGCTCATTATTGGTTAAAAAATTATGACATTCTTACGGTCATTATGTTCTGAAGAGAACGGTGCAAGAACCCAAACCAACGGTCTTTCTTAAGCAGCAAATGAGCACCACACGTGCAACAGTTGTGAAGGAAACAACTAGGCCAGCAGGTGTTTGGCAACAAGGGCTGTCGGGAGCCAGGAGAAGATATAACCTCAGGTGTGTTTTTATTTGTATGATGTTTGGGGAACATATTGAGCTGCGGGTACAGAAGTATCTGCTACCGAGAGCCCCTTTACTTTAGCTCATCGTCCATTGTCAATTGAGCAGACATTCTAGCTCAACGTTTCCAAACCCATTGATACTACTCCTCTGTACACCTCCGCTTTAACATTTACATATTTGCCTTAAAGATTTGAGTGCAGCCGTCTCGGTGTTCTTTCAACTGATGTTATAACACAGATGACTTGCTAACTAAATTAATAGATTTTTTAGATTCCCCGCGCTATTAATCACACAAACGTTCTACATTCCCGCCATGCATCTTTCTGCCACTGATTGATATTTTATGTAATAACTCCAGACCTTCCCTGCTGTGCAATCATTCACTGACCGCCACATCTGGAAGCTCAATAACTGCATCAAGAGGCTTGTTGGTGCAGCTCATGAGCTACGTCCTTCCTCTGCTGCCCATCAGAGTGAAATACCGGAACAGATAATCTTTATGTGGCGATGTTGATTTACAGCTGCATTTTGACAAAGGGGCTGGGTTGAGGTTCGTCAGTAGCCTGCATTACCTGACAGAGAAGTGTTTATTGGGTCAACAGAAGAGGCTACATATGAAAGCACATCCTACTGTGAAAGGATTTGGACTCATCTGACGTGAAATATATGTCGAAAAAGAAGTGATATGTGCAGTCTTCGCTAAGAAGTAATATGTCCAGTCTTCACTAATATCGACATTGAAATTCAAAATACAGACATTTGTATTAAATGTTGATAAAAGACAGGGTCCTTTTCACAAAGGCACTATGGAGTACGTAAAGTAGTATTCCTATAGTTCTCTTTTATGCACGTTTTCATGTCAGTGTGCCTTATAATGACAAACGATTGATCAATCATTTATTCCTGACTGACTAAACTTCTGTAAATTGCTGCAGTAGGGGGTAGGGTGCAAATAGATAGTGGTACATAATAGACAATTCAAAATAATGTGGCCAAATTGGTAACTAAAAAACACACAATACTAATGCTTCTTTGTCAGTTCCATTCCCGTCCCCAGCCTTCCTCTATCAACCAGATTGAGCATTGTCAGAAATCCACTACTGCCTGGTCTAAAGTCAGCACTTCTGCTCTTTTACAGGCACTTAGCAGCACTTAGCACAACCGTTCTTCCAGCAGACGAATTACCTCAAATGATAAGCAATGCCAATAGATAGCTGGACAGCTGGAGGTAGAGTCACTCCACTTAGACCTCTTTCCTCACACAGAAAAAACACTTTTCTGTCCAATGGTTTATCAAGAACCTCCTCCGCCTCTTTTGATCCATGTAGCACAGTCTGTGTATTGCAGGAATATCATGCCCCACAAAGTAAAGCATTCGAGCAGAAATGGAGAGGCTTCTAGAACATTAAGTCCATCATTATTTACAAAAGGGGTTAATAGTTCGGCATGTGCTTCTCTTCATACTAGGACAATTGAGACAATAAGTAACTCGTCTCAAGAAGGCTTCCTGATAGTTAAGTTCATTACGAACTGTTAGAAATGGGGGTCACTAGTTGGCAAGGGCTTGCACCTTTGTCCAAATAGGGACCCTTCCTTCTAGTCAGGATAAGGAAGTTACACTCCTAAAATAACCCCTGCTCACCCCTTGGTAGCTGAGCACAAGCAGTCAGGCTTATCTTACAGGCAGTGTGTAAAGCATTTGCACATATCCAACAGTAATACAGTGAAGACACTACAAAAGGACACCACACCAGTTTAGAAAACTAGCCAATATTTTATATATCCAAAACAACACCAATAACAATAAAAAAAACACCATACAGTTCTCTGAAATCTCAGTAATCAAAATAGACTTGAAATACAGTTCCTTGAAGTCGATAGCTCTGTCTGGGGCTATCATGGCATCGTGAACAACAAATCCAAACAGTTCTGGCTGGGCCGGCTACAGTGTCAGGAAGACCCGCAAAACAGTACTTTTAGAAATGTAGGGTGTCGGTGACCTCTCAATGAGCCCCTTAAAGCTGGTGTTCCTAGCCGTCGGTTCCGGAGGTCTGTGCAGGAGTTGTCTGGCCCTTGAAGTCACATACATTGCAAATCGAACTTCTCGCAGTTGAAGCCGGGAGCGGCGGCATTGGCAGGCGCCGGGGCTAAGGTGCGAAGTGCAGTGGTGTGGCGTGCGATGCCCTCGGGGGGCAGTGCAGACAGCGGTTTGGTGATGGTTGGCTCGTCACGGGTGCCAGCAGCTCACGGTGCAAGCAGCAGCGTTGTGGTTGCTGAAGCGCTGTTGTTGGCTGATGAACTAGAGTTGATGGTGCCAAGGCTGTGGTGCAGGATGAGGACGGTGTGTCGTGTAACTTGCGAGCAGTGCCCTTGAACCACGGTGCAAGCAGCGGCATCGATATCGGTGTGGAGCGGCGTCTTCTGGGATACCAAGGTAGCATTGTGAAGCGCGGCGGAGGGAAGTGCTGTGCCCACAGGTTGCGGCGCAAGCTGCGACTCGGTGGCGGCATCGGGTGGTGTTGTAGGCGAGACAAGGGTTGTGGTGCGGCATGTGGCGATACACTCTGTGGTGCTTTCGGCAGTGGCGTCGTAGACGGCATCGGGTTGCTTTTTCTTCTGTTGCAGCACAAAACACACAGTCTCCAGTGCTGATGGCAAAATAACTTGATGGATTTGCTGTTCCTGAGACTTCTTGAAGAGGGGGCAAGCTCTACCTCAACCCCTTGGTAAAATCCTTGGTAAAACTCAATAAAGAAGTTGCAGAAAGCTCAGTCTAGCCCTTTCACTGCCCTAGACAGAAGCAGCCACTGAAGGCCAACACAGCATAGCACTCAGCAAAGTGGTAGTTTCTTCTTCTTGGTAATCTTCTTGGTCCGAAAGGGTTCTGAAAGTTCTAGGCCCCTATATTTATACTCCAAATACATTTGTCCTTTCAGGCAGAGGTTGTCTGTGCTTAGTCCAAAACAGTTTGGCCCTCTCTGGCCCAGTTTACCAGCAGGAGGGGGAGACAGCATTGTCTACAGCAGACCAGGCCCATTCAGGTGCAAGGAAAACTCCTCCCACTACTCTAACTGCAGCCCAGGTATATCAGCCCACCCACGACTCAACCAGACTCTCTGGAGCCACTGCACATCCCCAGCCCCTGTCACTCCAAAGCCAGACAGTCAATACCCATCCTAGCAGAGGTACACAGGATGGCTAACCAAGAAAATACCTACTTTCTAAAAGTGGTATTTTCAAACACAGAATGTAAAAATCACCTTTACTATACGATGCATCTTTAAATTCTGAGTTCAGGCATACTAAACTTTATTTTCCTATCTGGTCTCAATGGGAAGTTATATTTATAAGATGTTATAAATTAACTCCCATGCTTTCCTATGGGCCAGTTAGCCAATCAGTAGCATTTCACTACCAGGACATGCCCCACACATCTGGGCATGTCCTACCTTTCACATACGCTGCACCCTTCCCACAGGGGTACCTTGGACCTACCTTAGGGGTGACTCATATGTAAAAAAAGGGAAGGTTAGGACCTGGCAAGTGGGTGCACTTGCCAAGTAACCATGGCAGTACTAGCCTGCACACAGACACTGCAGTGGCAGGTCTGAGCTACCTTTGAAGGGCTGCTTGTGTGGGTGGCACAACCAGTGCTGCAAGCCCACTAGCAACATTTGATTTACAGGCCAGGTCACACACAATGCACTGTACTAGGGCCTGACTAGTAAATCAAATAACCAATCATGGAATCACCAGTCCATAACAACCATTTACAACAGGAGCACTTGCACTTTAACACTGAAGAGCAGTGAGAAAGTGCGCATAAACCGGCAAAATCAGAGTCAAAACCGGGAGGTCAGAAAGCAAAAAGACAAGGGAAAAACGCCAAGTCTAACACTAACACAGCTTTGACTAGCCAACAGATTTTTCTCCTCAATTATGCAAAGCTTCTAGTGGAATACCACCAGTGTACTGGATGCACAGCATAAGATAATGTATTTACATTTCACAATGTTTGCTAAAGAACACCAATATAAATCATTTAAATTAAACCCAAACAATTGTCTCTAACTTCGTAATTGTTCTTCTTATATATTTTTATTATTCAACTGAACACAAGAATATATGTGCTTTACATCAAAAACAAAAATTTCAATTACATGTGACTTGGATGTTGTACAAAATCATAAACATGAACAACAAATGAACATTTCATCAATAATCCTGATTAATACACCCGTGCCCAAGGCATTTCGGGATTACACTGATCCCTTCTTCAGGGGCTACTGTTGAAAATAAAAAAAATCAATGAGAACCCATTCGTTTTATAATAGTTTTGTGTCAAATAAACAGAGATGAATGCTTCCCAAGGAAATACCAAAAGAAATAAAGCGAATTGGTGAAAATGCCAAACATTCCTACACAGTGACTGTTAGTTCTGAAACTTTGTTGGATGTTGAAAATTAAATCGTCGCTTACCACGTTTTTAGTTTAATTAATATTAGCACGTGCGAGCGGACCCATAATTCATGAACCGTTCACAGTTTGTGTAGTCTGGTGACAAGCTAACAGAAAACCTTCGTTCATGAGTAAGTGAGTAAGTAAGTGAATCTAGCCTGCCGCTGCAGGGGGCTACTCGAGCTGTTCAGGCGGTGCTTTTACCTCTGAACTGCCAGTGTGTTTTTAATGTGTGTTCCTACCTGTCGGTAGTGGTACTCTCCAGACGCTTAGGGCCTGCTTGGGCGGACTCCTGGGGACAGAGGCTGACTGCAGGGGTGCGAAAGTGATTCCTTCACTCTCGGCATTCCCGCGTGACATCTTCTGCTCCTCTGATTGGCTGTGACCGTCCTTGCGAGCGGTCCCGCCTCTCTGGAAGGTAGCGGTCTAGTCGGGGGCCGTGGAGATAAAAGGGTTACTCCGCGAGTGCGCGGCTGCTAAGTAAGTAAGTGAATCTAGCCTGCCGCTGCAGGGGGCTACTCAAGCTGTTCAGGCGGTGCTTTTAACTCTGAACCGCCAGTGTGTTTTTAATGTGTGTTCCTAACTGTCGGTAGTGGTACTCTCCTGACACTTAGGGGCTGCTTGGGTGGACTCCTGGGGACAGAGGCTGACTGCGGGGGTGCAGAAGTGATTCCTTCGCCCTCGGCATTCCGGTGTGACATCTTCCGCTCCTCTGATTGGCTGGGACCATCCGTGAGAGCGGTCCCGCCTCTCTGGAAGGTAGCGGTCTAGTCGGGGGCCGTGGAGATAAAAGGGTCACTCCGCGAGTGCACGGCTGCTAAGTAAGTAAGTGAATCTAGCCTGACGCTGCAGGGGGCTACTCGAGCTGTTCAGGCGGTGCTTTTAACTCTGAACCGCCAGTGTGTTTTTAATGTGTATTCCTACCTGTCGGTAGTGGTACTCTCCTGATGATTAGGGGCTGCTTGGGCGGACTCCTGGGGACAGAGGCTGACTGTGGGGGTGCGGAAGTGATTCCTTCGCTCTCGGCATTCCCGCGTGACATCTTCCGCTCCTCTGATTGGCTGGGACCGTTCGTACGAGCGGTCCCGCCTCTCTGGAAGGTAGCGGTCTAGTCGGGGGCCGTGGAGATAAAAAGTGATGCAGAGACGTGCGCGCAGCGGACGCGCGCAGCGGGCACGCCGACGGCGCGCCGAAGGTGCGTCTAAGGTAAGCCCGTCTGCGCCCATCCGCGCTAAGGATGCGCGCAGCGCCAGCCATGCTGCCTCTCCCCCGGTGGTCCCGGAATTGGAGAAAGTAGGGGGCCCGTTTGGTTATTCCAGTGCAGAACTCCACCGTATCAACAGAGAGGATGAATGTAGGGGAGCTCTCCTTTTAGCAGAGACTGCCTCTCCTCTGGCCGATCTTTTGGCCAAGGACATTCTTCCTTGTGGACTTTTGAATGTTAGATCTCTGCCCAAGCATAGGGTTGAAATCCAGCTAATAATGGAAGTTCATGAGCTTGGAATTCTTTGCATGACAGAAACTTGGACGCAGCCTGACTGCCTTGTTGATCTTGGCTCTGCCTGCCACCCGGGTTTCAAAATCCTTCATAAACCTAGAGCAAGGGGAGGGAGGGGGCTGGATTGATCTACAAAGAGTCCCTGAAACTAGACGCTATTGACATTGATGGTGTTGTTGGGGTTGAAACTGGTGGGTTCGTAATCAAGAGTCCCTGTGGCCAATCCGTTACAGTGATTATTTGCTACCGTCCTCCGGGGCTATTTAGCGTGCAACAGCAACATCTGTTGCTGGAGATGTTTACCAACATGGCCGCTACACATCGCAGACTATTGATTCTGGGCGATTTTAATGTTTGGGCAAATGGCCCTTTGAACACCTGTTTGGCCGATATCATTCGGTCATGTGAGGGTCTGGGCCTCCTGCAACGTGTACCTGAGCCCACCTATATTGGAGGGCATCTGCTAGACCTCATCTTTTCTGAGGATGAACAGGTATACATTGGGGAGATCCTTCTTATGGACTGGACCGATCATTATCTGGTCAAATTCTACATGAATATTGCTAACCTAGATAAGCGAGGCAGCAACCGGGCGGGTGTCTTCCTGGGCAGGGACTGGAAGGCTCTTTTGCGTAAGAGTGTCCAGGTTCCGGTGTTTCTGGTGTAGGATTGCTTCTCCCCGGAGGTTCCGGTGGAAGAGAACTACTCCGCCTTTTGTAGTAAAATTACTCTGGCCCTTGACTCTCATGCCCCTGTCAAGAAACTTCGGAACAGAGGCAGACTTTCTGCCCCTTGGTTCAGTGAAGAGTTAAAAGTCCTTAAACATGACTGTAAACGGGCGGAGAGGAAATGGAGGTCTGGCTATCAGGAGGTGGACAAGCTGTCTTGGAGACAAAAAATTGTAAAATTCAGGAAAAGCATTAATAAGGCTAAAGCTGACCACTATGCCACCTTAATACTTAATGCCCCCAACATTGCAAGAAGCACGTTTAACATTCTTAACAGCCTGTCCAACCCAGACTGTGTCATGAGGGTGATTTCTCCCTCCCAGAGTCTTTGTGATGACCTTGCTAAGTTTTTTCATGATAAAATCAATGGAATTATTCTGGATCTGGGTGGTGTCCCACATTCTCCGGTCGGGTCGTCTATCCTTGCTGCGGAGGACAGCCGTATGGGGTCCGCGGAGTCACCCCTGGAGGGGGCTACTCTGGTCTCTCTCTCCGAGTTTTCTATCTTGGAATCTGAGGAATTCTGGAGGATCGCTGAGGGTATCGCTTCGGGCTCTCCCCTGGACCCACTGCCATATAAGATCTTGAAAGAATTTAGAGCAGTCCTGTTCCCCATGCTTCGTTTGATCTGCAACCAGTCCCTCACTGAGGGGGTGTTGCCTTCACAGTGGAAGCAGGCACTAGTGACACCTTTGCTTAAAAAGTCTTCTCTCGATCCTAAGTGTCCTAAATATTTTAGACCCATCTCTCTCCTCCCTTTCCCCGCTAAAATTGTTGAATGGGTGGTGAGTAACACGCTGTCTAAATTTTTAGAACAAGCTAAGCTCCTGGAGGTGAAACAATTTGGGTTTAGACCAGCCCATGGGACGGAAACAGCTTTGGTTACCGTGATGGACGAACTGCGGAGGCGGGCAGACAGGGGCCAGGCAGCTGTGCTTATCCTGCTTGACCTGTCTGCTGCCTTCGACACGGTTAACCATGGTATCTTGTTGAGACGACTCGAGGAGGTGGGAGTGAAGGGCTGTGCCCTAAGGTGGTTTTGATCATTCCTGTCAGGCAGGCAGCAGGCAGTCTCCCTCTCCCCTTTTCAATCTGAGTTTATTAGTGTCTCCCATGGTGTTCCTCAGGGCTCGGCCATCAAACCCATTTTGTTCAACATCTATCTGAAACCTCTGTTGAGTGTCATTAAGCGATACAATATTGAGATCATTATTTACGCTGACGACACTCAACTAATTCTCTCTTTGGAGGGAGCTCAGTCAACCTCTCTTGACGATTTTCATAACTGTATGCGGGACACTACAGTGTGGCTGAGGGACAACTCGCTGCAATTCAATTCTAAGACGGAGCTGCTTTATTGCTCCCCAGAAAGGATCCCCCCCTGGGATGCCCAGTAATTTCTGGCCCTCTGACCCCCCTAACTTGGTTCAGCCGGTGAACTCAGTCCGTAACTTAGGGGTGACATTCGACCGTGAACTCTCCCTGGAGACGCATGTGAAGAAGGTAGTAGGTTGTTGTTTGGCTATCATTCGATCTCTTCGAAAGATCCTTCCACTCCTGCCTCCTCTGGTGCCCTCCTTGATAGTTCGGAGCACGATCCTTAGCAGAGTTGACTACTGCAACACCCTCCTCCTTGAGTCCCCTAGGATCCTGCTGGCCAGGATCCAGAGGTTACAGTCAACCGCAGCTAAATTAGAATTAGGCTGGTCCAGTAGGTCCTCGGCCTCTTTGGCTCTGGCAGAGCTACACTGGTTGCCTGTGAAACAAAGGATCCAGTTTGAATCTCTTTGCCTGGTATTCAAGGCCTTGCACGGAATTGGTCCTATCTCCTTGCAACGCAAGTTTGAGTGGTATGCTCCTGTCCACACACTGCGCTCCTCTGGGGCAAATCTGGTAAGAATCCCTAGATTCAAAAAGGTCAGAGCTGGTGGCAGATCTTTTGAGGTCGCTGCGGCAAAACTTTGGAACACTCTTCCGAGTGAGCTGAGACAAACTAATGATCTCCTGCCTTTTAGAAGGAAGCTAAAAACATGGCTATTCCCTAAGATCTAAGGGTTTGGTGAGGTCTTGAAGGTGGTAGGCCAGATCATTCACTTTTTAGCGCCAGGATGCCTGACAGGTGACAGTGCGCTCTATAAATGAAATAAATAAATAATTAAATGACTTACTTTGTGGCTGTAGGCAAAATGAGAACTCGAGTACTGAGTTCCAATGGTAGTTAAAGGATGACGTAACTGTTGAGTGAAGAAACAGTGCCATGAATATACAGCACCATTATCTATGTCGCCTAATCAATTATAGAAGCATAAAGCTGTAACTTACTAGAATATGTAGGCACCTGTAGGCCACTACTCCAAAATTCAAAAACCGAGACTCCAACATGTAAGCTGTTGAACAAAAAATGTCACCGTAAACACTATGACCGTTTATAAATTATGCATGTATTACCCCATGCCAAATGTCGGGATTACCTTGAGTTTAATGCACTGTCTGCAACTTCGCCTCGTCTGCCATGACAATTACGGAAATAATTGTGACAACTCAGCCTGGCCAGTCTTCAGGGTAAAGACTCTTGTAGAAAACTGCAGATGCAGCTCTTAACTGCTGCACCTTACTACCCTGTAAGTTAGTCGATAAAATTCTCTGTTATACTACGCCCGCTGTGCCTAATTGTTTACTCAGCTACTGGAAAACAAGCTTGTATATAACTCACAGAGCAATAAGTCTTTCTTAGCTACTGTGCCATGTGAAAATCATCAAGCCGTTCCTGTTATCCAGGATGCTGGGTCACCGGTGTTGAAATATGCCACGCTGAAAGCAAAACTCGAAGAAATTCCCGCGAGACCACTCGATAAGTGATCGAACTAAACGAAAGAGTACGTGCACAATAGAACCTAAGTTGGGCGCCATCCTAGAGTGTGCCACTGCACCGGAGTGCTGAATACATTGAAATACTTAGTCTGGAACATAGTGCATGATGCATGATATCACTTGAATTGAGAGTTTGCTGGAAACTCACTGGCCTGCTATCATCTGACTATCAAAACTTTTATGTTCGGTAATCCGAACTTTAATCTTGCGGGAAGTTTTACCTACATAGAGGTACAATGGAGATTGCAACACCAGTAATGATTTTTTACATGACACAGTAGCTGAGACGTATCGCTTTTTTGATGTCTTTAGGACGCTGTGCACTGTAACACTGCTGACAAGTGTTACTAAAGTGCTAGTGTTCTCTCCCCCTAAACACTGTAATATTGTCTTAACCCCAATTGGCATATTTAATTTACTGATTAGTCCCTAGTAAAGATCACTACATGTGCCCAGGGCCTGTAAATTCAATGCAACTAGCAGGCCTGCAGCACTCATTGTGCCACCCACTTAAATAACCTTCTAATCATGAGTAAGGCCTGCCTCTGCAGGGCGTGTATGTGCAGTTTTACACTACCACTTTATAAAGATAAATCTTTTGCCAGGACTAAACCTTACCTTTTATACATATACGTCACCCCTAAGGTAGGCCCTGTATGACCCACAGGGCAGGGCACGATGTATTAAAAAGGCAGGATATGTACTTTAAAGTTTTACATGTTTTGGTAGTGAAAAACTCCCAATTTCGTTTTTCACTACTGCAAGGCCCATATGTCCCATAGGATAACATTGGGATTATCTTATTACATCTTTTAAGTGTAATTCCCAACTGTGAAGATATAGGCTTCACATGTTTGGTGTCACTGGACTCACAATTTAAAATGACAACTTATGTCAAAGTTATATATTAAGATACAGTTTAGCAAATGTCACTTTTAGAAAGGTCTGGATGGGCACTTTGGGAACATAAGAAACTTGGAAAAAGGCGCGCATGCTCATGTGTGGACTAACATCGTAGATGGAGTAAAAGGAATAAATGTTAAAAGTCAAACATGAACAAGATAAAGATCGAGCAAGGAAATAAACACGCCTGCAAAGGCAAATTGTTGCTGTGCACAGGTTTGGGGAGAAAGGTCTCCCCTTGCATCGGACTTTTAGAAATTTGGCATTTACTTACTTTAGCCATTTGGTGGCTGCTGCCTGTCTCTGTTCAGTCTGGGCTTGGTGACAGCTGGGCTTTGTGTAATGCCTTTAGACAGCCACACACAAAGGAAGCTTAGGAGTGTCTTGATGGACCAGCCTGGAGGATGGGTGGGAGGAGCTGGACAGAGCCTCACACTTCACCTGAATAGACTGTGTCCTGTCCACACGCAAAGGGCTGCATACACCCCTGGAATGAGTCTGGAGCCAGGGCAGATAGGGAGGATCTCTGTGTACTTCAAAGCTTTCTTTGAAGTCACCTCAACTTAATAGGCACAATTGGGTATAAGTACTGGACCTCTGACACTTCAGTATAATTCTGAGTCTGTGAAGACTCTGCCAGGAAGGAGAATTGTTATGCTACTGAAAGGATTGCCCCTTTGCTGGACTCTGCTCGCTGTATTCTTGACCCCAAGGGCTTGCCTGTTCTAAGTCATGGGTCAAAAGACTCCAGCGCATCCTGCTACAGTACCTGGACTTTTCTTGCTGCAAGTCTTGACCTGACAAGTGGTACCAATCCAGTCCTGGGCCCTTGGAAGTGGGTATATAGTGCTGCTACAACCTGAACTCATGCATCCTCATCAGAAATAGCGCTTGTTCACCTTTGTGTGGGTTGGAACCGGCGCATCTTTGTTGAAGTGTGGAACAGATCGGGTGGATTGCACTCTGACCCAGCACATTGCCTTTGTAATCAACATATCGCCTGCTGTGGGAGCAGTAGCCACGCATTGCCTTTGGAACCTGTGCCTTGCTCTCAGATCCGATGCTTCACCGCCATTTGCATTGATAATCCCCATACATCTCACCCGCTACATGGCTCGACACCGATGCATCTTTTCGGGTGCACCTTGCATCTTTTTCGACTTTGAAGCTAGCCCAGATCGAGCTACTGTTGTTCATCGGGCCTAAGTGGGTCCCTGTATCAGCCAGCGCCCTATTGCAGTTGGCCAGAACTTTTGACTTTGCCCTATTCTGGCGCGACTAGATTGCTCATTTAAGCACTTATTGCTTCTAAGAGCAATTTTTTCATTAAAAAAAATTCATATATCAACTTCAAATGTTTGAATTTTTGCCTTATTTTATTTATAAAATTATAATCTTCTTATCCAACCTGGAATTGAGTCTTTTTGTTGTGTTTTCACTGTGTTACTGTTTGAAGGGATGCACAAATACCTTACATATTGCCTCTTAAGTTAAGACTGAATGCTCTGTGCCAAACTACCAGAGGGTGAGCACAGGATGATTTAGGGTGTGTTGTGACTCACCCTGATTAGGACTGTAGATCCTGCTTGAACAGGGTGCATACCTCTACCAATCAGAAACCAATTTTCTGACAGACACAATTTGTGGCCATAGTCCACCAGTGTTTGTCTCCTTCTATCTCTCACTTTGGCGTTTGGCATTTGGGATCTTTGGGATCTTCATTAATCCCCACTCCTTTTAACCACATGAATGCTACAGCAATTCATCCTCTGTGCTGCAGATCCCAGAGTCCCATTGTTCATGATGAGCTCAGCTCGTCATGAGCACACAAGCAGTGTACTGCATGACGAGCTGAGCACGTCATGAGCATGGAAGTGGTTAAAGCCCACCACCCACCGTTGGTGAGATTAATCTAAAAGTATGTACTACTATAGTTTTTTTGATTGTCAATGTTTCCATAGTTGGACACAGCAATTTACAAGAATGATCCTAAGTTCATATGAGTTTGCAAATTCTTTAAATGCCAATGTAAGTTGTTTCAGGAACTGCCTGCACTACTTCACTCACAAGCAGTTATTTGTCAGTTATTCACCATATTGTACTACCAGATGGGTCGCCCTTTAGAAAAGGTGCCATTTTAATACAAAGGACCTAATGTATCAAATGGTTTACCCATTCTGTGTCTGGGGGAAGAAGCATTCTGTGAATTCCCTCCTATGTCCCTCACTACTTCTTCTGACCTCCTGTCCCGACTGAAGTCTGGCTCGCCGCTGGAACCTTGTCCGGCGAAGTGTCTGGGGAGAGTGGCGTCAGTTCTTAACACCTTACTGAACCCACTTCTTAATTCCTCTTTGTCCACTGGTGTGGTCCCTCAGGCTTGGAAATGCGCTTTGATCCTACCGTTGATCAAAAAGCCAAACCTTGACCCCCTCATTCATGCAAACTACAGGCCGATCTCTCTCCTCCCGGCGCTGGCGAAAGTAACCGAGAAGCATGTACATCGGTTGATCTCCAATTTTATTGAGGAGAACGACCTTCTCCACATGTCTCAATCTGGCTTCCGTGCTAATTTTAGCACGGAAACTGCCCTTCTCGAGGTCACCGACGCCATCAGGGAGGTTTTAAATTTTGGAGGTAAGGCCATGTTGGTCATGCTTGATTTGTCGGCGGCATTCGACACCGTGCCCCACGAAGGCCTCCTTCTAAGACTCTGGGAAATCGGCCTACGGGGGACGGTGTTGAGCTGCTTTAAATCTTTTCTGACCGGCCGCCGGCAAATGATCTGGGCGCCCCCTTACTCTGCTGATATGTCGCCGCTAGAGGTTGGGGTGCCCCAGGGCTCCATTCTTAGCCCCATGCTGTTTAACATCTTTATGGCCCCTCTGGCGGTGGTTGCGGAATCCTTTGGCGCCCAGATCATATCCTATGCTGACGATACCCAGCTTCTGTTCACATGTGACAGAGGTGGGGTTTTCGACGGCACACGGATGAGGGACTGTCTTGATGCCGTCTTCGAGTGGTGTCATGGCCTTAAATGCAACTCCGATAAATCGGAGCTGCTTTTTTTTGGCTGTACCCCCGATCCTAGCTGGAAGGCCTGGTGGCCACAGGATATGTTTCCCCCGGACAATGCCTCTGTTAAGGCGAAAAACCTTGGAATTCTGATTGACTGTGACCTATCCTTTAGGCCCCATATCATCGGGCTTTCAGGGAAATGCTTGGCATTCTCAGGATGCTTAGGAAATTTCTTCCTTTGCTGTCACTTCACCACAAAAAAACCATTGTGCAGGCTCTAATAGGGTCGCGTTTGGATTATGCGAACGCCCTCTATTTGGGTCTACCCAAATATCTTTTGACCCGCCTGCAAGTGGTGCAGAATTCTGCGGCTCGAGCCATCTTCGGGCTCCCGGGACGGGCCAGTGCCGCCGAGTTACTCAAAGCTTTGCATTGGCTGCCCATCTCTAAGAGAATCCTATTTAAAAGCCTAACCTTGGTTTTTAAAGCCCTTCACGGTATTGGTCCTAAGTACATTAGGAAACGCTTCTCTTTTTATTTGCCTAGCAGGGCTCTGCGATCTGCTTCCTTGGCTAAAGTGGCTGTGCCTGCCATCAAGCGTTCCAGAACTGGAGGCCGGGCTTTCCGGTATCTGGCTTCGCGGGGCTGGAATGAGCTACCTTTGTTTTTACGAAGGGCAAATAGCCTTCTTGCTTTTAGGAAGGAATTAAAAACTTGGCTTTTTTCTGCATTGGGGTTTTCTTTGTTTTTTTTTTCAGTTTGTAGTTGTTGTGTTGTCACTCTGTACCCAGTTCTCTTCGCCAAAGCGCCGGGATGCTCTTCGGAGTAGCCGTGCGCTATAGAAGAAAATAAATAACATAACATAACATAACATTAGTGCATATGGGCTAAAGTTTGGGAACAGCAAAGACTCTTTGAAAGGGTATTGCCTCCTCGGAAAGTACAAGAGTACAGCTCTCATTATGATTCTTCATCTTCAAATGATGATGATCATATGGGTAGTGATATTTATTATGATGATGATTATTATTATCAATGTTTTTTTAAATATTGGTATTGTTGTTATTAATGTTGTTTTTTATTATTATTGTTGTTGTTATTATTATTAGTAGTATTAGAAGTAGTAGGAGTAGAAGTAGTAGTATTATTGTTGTTGTTTCTGTTGTTGTCATTACCTGTGTGTTACCAAAAATAGGAATAACGAAAAGAATACTACTACTAATGATAATATTAAATATAATAATTAAGATAATTTAATTATCTTTATTTAAATGCATACTCAGTAAAAAATAAATCATAAAAGGGGATGCCTTTCCACCTTTGGTTCATTCCACTAGACATGTTACCAGGATATTCAATAGAAACAATTTGAAAGATGTTTTAAAGATAGTTTGGACACTGCTGCCCCACTGTACTCAGATTGCTGAGGGCACAACAAGCGCTTCTGTCTAATTGTTGCATGCCAGAGCACTTTGTTATTTCCGAAGTGGTTGCAGATGTTTTTGTGGCTCCTGCTGTGATACAGATCAGACAGGCACAACTGTTACACTCACAGGATCCTAACAGGAAGTTCCCTCATTTCGATAGCGGCATTGACACATGCAAAATATGGATTTCATTTGAGCCTGCACCCTCATCCTATTACAGATGAAGATCTACGGACGAAGCTGTCAGGAGATGCAGTGACTGCACCATAGAGGAAGCTGTGTACAGTTAGCGCCCCCCCCCCCTTGAGAGGGCCTCTTGCCAGAGGATTAGTGGCCTCAAGGAACCCACTCAGAAATCACCCACATGTAGTGTTAGTCACAAGCTGTACCTGCCATTGGGAGGGTCCATGTCCTCTCTTTCATCTCAGGATAGACCATTCGCTTTGAAAAGCAGACTGGTCCACCTATCTCTACTTCCTGTCCCCATTGCAGACACCATGTGGCACTTGCACTGGGCACATTTGTTTGTCATCATTTCTTGGTCTGCGCTGAGAAAACCTTTCCAAGTATGCATCAGTGTGGCCAGAGGCAATGCACATGATCCTCAATGTGGTGCTTGGTGTCAGTGACACAAGTCTAACTAGCGACCAGTCCTAAAAACACCACCAATTGGTTTCAATTACTGTTGTAAATAGCTTTATGTCACACAGGTTATACCTTCAATCCATAATGGAGTATTTATGAAAACATTCAGATGATGCCCTGCCATTCAGCAGCTTAAGAGAAAGAATACTGCATCATTCTAGTGAAGCAGGTTTTTATTTCTCTGAAGAAGCGTCACAGTTGACTATAACAATTTTCAAATTAAAGACAGGTTATTAAAGGCCATCCTGAAAGGAATTTTGTGCTTTAAAAATGTATAAAATGTTCCTCTCTACAAACATGAACATTATTTTCAGTAGACACTGAAGGAGGGGTTCTCTGATGTAAGTTGTTAAGTCTGCATGATATGTTGCATTTTCCAAAGTAGTCTTCTAAATGTATCTCAGGTGTCACCATGACAATTTTGCGGCCTATTTTTCCTTTTCTTCTCATGTTTTCTTTATTTTTTGCTAACCACGTAGTCTGCAAATGCCAGTATTCTGCGGCTATCCATCACGTTCTTTTATCTTCCTTTATCCTATTTGTCAGGAGACAGAGTGTGTCCTTTCTAGTCGCCAAGATCATAGGCCTGGTGTTATGCACTACTAAAGGCTGGATAACTAGGGTCTGGGCGCCTTGGATCACTGCTGCGGCTTCTCAATGACGCAAGCTGCGATTAATTAATGCTGCGCCACAACCGAACTCCCAACATTGTGCAAAATACTGGGATGATCACAGTCACCTCGTTATGCTTCATGCGTTCTGCGAGCACTAACGTTTTATTTACAAATAATTAGAATTGGTTCTATACTGCTTTACATTTCACATTTCAGTTAGCCTACAGAAGGGGGGACGTTTTGTTATGCCTTGGATATAAAGCAGCCGAAACGCTGTTCATGCATTAGGATTATGTGAAGACATTGGGAACATTGTCAGGTTTAAATGCTTTTCATGAAAAATGAGCTTGAAGGGGCCTCTTCGACAATTCACGCAGAAAGAAATAGGTGTGCATAACATATAATGTTGTTTTACATATTCTTTAATTAAGAACATAATTTGATTTAGAAAACAAATGCAAAAGAAAATTTAGAAGGGGAAATACTATCGAATAGTGTGAGGTGATAGCTGATTGACCGTTACACTGAATTTATACGAAAAAGCCTAATTTACTCCAAATTCATCTATTCAGCTGTATAAAATATGGATGACATATATATCTCCTACAGCTTATTTCGCAGGCCCACGTGCTATTTTCTCCCTTTTATTAAAAGTGTAATACAACATGCACGTGCCAAATATTCTAAGATGTGAACATTTCACATCACCATCATTTATCAGGCGAAGGTTTTGACTTTCTAATTAGAAAAGTGATTGTGAATGGATTGAGACAAATGACTTACACTCTGCCAAAAGCCAATACAGTATAAATGAGTGCCAGAGGGTTAAAAGGCTCCAGCAAAAAGCATTACATAAAATATTGCAAGTATAATGAAACGCACCCTTCCTTACTTGTTTATTCAAATGGACTCCCTAATTTTTTAAATGTTATATTATTTTTTAATATAACATTTTTATATTATTTATATTTTATATGATTTATGATATTTCTAAAGTCTACACTTAGGGGCCGATTACAATGCCATAGGAAATGGCTTCGACCCATGGTAGGAGCAGTTCCTAGGGCATCGTAATCTCCTCTTTGGATTCATTTCCGACCGAACTGTTTGGATGGAGTCAGTCGGAAATGAATTTTAACAGAATTTCAGAATGGCTTACGACAGGTTCGGAGAGCCCGTATGCCATTCCGTTGAACCTCCTGTAATCACAAGGGCAGCAGCTCTTTCCGAATAGGGGATTACAATGTCGTATTCCGACAGCATTACTGTGCCAGCCTTTCTGACATAGAAAGGCTGTGGGAAGTTGAATTGGGGGCCCCCCGGCAGGTTACCTATGGGTGCAAGGCTTTCAGATGGCAGCTGAGGGGGCACCTAGTATTAAAAAACTCACCAAACGAGAAGATATTCAAACACTCAGTTTGGGTGTTCAGAATCGAAGAAGGTGATCAAATGACTTTACAGATCGGAAGGAAGAACCCACAGAAAAGCCCAAAGATTTGTTAAAATTGCCCTCACCCACTAAGTAGTGGCATGCTTCATCACAGGGCCGCTAAGACACCCTGAGGCAGACCAACGTTCAGGATGGAGCGTATTTATTTTGTTTTTGAAAGAATATTTCATGAGAGGGATCGCAAATGCAGTGAAAGAAAGAATATTTAAAACTGTCTAAGTGGATTGCCATAACCTTATTTATTTCGGTCCACCACTGACAGGATTAAAAGAAGAATGGGTATATTAGAGAAATTATGTCTCCATTACCCCCACTGCCAGTATCAACAAGTTTCATCCTCTAAAAATCGCCCCCACGGGTCAAAGGCGTTCTTCAGGAAACAGATTCCTATATTCTTCACCTTCCCTCCTAATAGGTAATACCTAATGGCAGGGATGATTAGTGCTGGCAATAGTTGCCTACTTGTAGACATACCCGACACATGTTCCTATGGAAAAAAAAAAAAATCAACCCATGTTTACTGAGTCTTGTGCAATCCTGTTGTCAGATACTCCTCCCTTTATGGCACTGTACAAATCCATAGACATGTAGTGCGCATGTGCATTTCACACCTTCATAAAGCACCCCTCACCAAGTGAAAGTGTTAGACAACCTCCTAGGGCCAGATGTACGACCCTAAATTGCAGTCGCAAACGGCAATCGGCCCGTTTGTGACCGTAATTTAGGACATGGCAATGTACAAACCTCATTTTGTGAATAGGTAAATTTGACGATTCTCAAAATATGGGTTTGCGACTCGCTATTAGGAAGGGGCGTGCCAAGGGCATCCCTTCCTAGTAGCGACTCGCATTTGTATGTTTCAATGTTTTGCAACCACAATTGCGGTCGCAAATCAATCGCAATTTACCACCTACTTCAAGTAGGTGGTAAACCATTTCCAAATGGGAAGGGGTCCCCAGGGGACCCCAACCCCTTGTGAATAGGTCCAAAAATATGGACCACTGCCTGCCCTTAAAAAATGAAACTGAAAAGTTTCATTTTTCGTTTTTTACATGCAGCCCGTTTTCCTTTAAGGAAAATGGGCTGCATTAAAAAACAGGGATTCGATATCTAGACATATCAAGAGTTCTTTTTTTTGTCAAAGTCCAAATCCTTAATCTTGTTTGTATTGTTTGTTTGTATCAACTTTATTTAGGCTATCTTAGCCATAAAAGCAAGAAAAGAAAAATAAAACATTTTACAAGCAGTTATCCACAGTACCTTTTACAAGCAATATTCCCGTAAACAGGCTACAAAAAAGTAGAAAGAGACAAGTATACAATTTATCCATTTTTACAATTACCGCCCTAAAACCAACAATTTCAATACATAAATAAGATAAAATTTGATTAAAAGCCAGAATAAAAACATTTAAATACATTAGTTACAAGTATACAATATACAAAAATGTGCAAAATCGCAGAAACTGGAATCAAGTTGGTTGCACTATAGCTTGAGGCCAAGCTTCTTTCTAATCAAATACACATTAAATAAAAACCTACTTGTGCAGAACACTACCAATTGTGAGGTGTTGGACTTAATTATACGTTCAGCTTCTTTATAGGACCTAACACCCACATTAAAAATACCTTGATAGTCTGTGCGTTTGATGTCAATATCCCAAAATACTGGAACTAGGGGAGTTCTAGTCGGTATTTTGAGTAACCTACGTATAAAGTTGTTTTCATCCGTTCGAAGTTTCTTTTACAGGAAGGCCCCCAAACCTCGGCACAGTAAAGTGCCGCTGATTGGGCCTTAGCTTTGAATACTTCCAATGCTGGTGTGATAGCTTTAGAATGGCTCCCACCATGTACTTTTAGGATCGGCATCGAATTTTGTTTAAAAGATAATCTGCTTTTTTCTAGATGCCCCTTCCAGGAAAGATTACTATCCAGCATTATGCCTAGATAGTTAAAACTCCCCACATATTCTAGTTTTTGGTTATTTAAGGCCAAGTTTTTCTTAAATGATTTTTGCGGATTTATGGACATGTATTTGGTTTTGGATGAATTGATTTCTAGTCCCTTTTCCATACAATAGCTGTAAAATGAGTTCACCAGGTTTTGAAGTCCCTTCGGGGTCTGTGAAATGAGGATTGTATCATCGGCAAAGAGTAGTGCCGTGATCGCACTACTCCTTAATCAGGTTCAATACCTCCCTTGTGTCCTTCAGGTATGCCAGCATTGTCTGTATATAGGCATAGCTGCCAAGGTTTCAGATTGCTATGTTTGGCATTTTCATAATTAAAGTGAATATATGAGTGACATTTCAAAGACTATGAGTGACAGTGTCACGCAGGCAAAATCAAGTAATGGAGATTAGGAAAACAGATAAAAATCAGAAAGTACACTCATATGAGCAACAAGAAACTCTATCTAGCAAGGTCTTTAAACTGCAGCAAAGCACCAGAAATGGAAGGGTACTAACCGGAGACGAAATGCATGACTGCAGTTCTCAGTGACAGAGACATTTCCCCCCGAAATAAAACCAATCACATAAGTCCATGGAAAAAGCTAAATATCAGAAATTACACACTTTAAAACAGTAATAAGCTTTGGAAAGACTTTCAAGCTGCTGCATAGGCCCTGAATTGCAAAGTTACTAACCTACTGCCCATTTCTGAGATAAATTTTACAGGAAGGGGACATAAGAGGACCCATTTTATAATCCACGTTAGCAAAAGGCTTGTCTTTTAAAACTCCAAGGAGATTGAAATTGCACACAGGTGATCAATCATACTAATGAAGAAATAATTTTTAGAACCATTAAATGTGCACTGTAACCAGTCCAAGCAGGATTTTTTTTTTAAGGGACCATTACTCCCTTTTCCGTTTTCATACTGCTTTTCAAAAAAGGTTTTTGTTTTGGCATTTATAAAAACAGAAGCGTTCAGATTTTACAAGCAATATTCTGCTTAGGTTGCATGTGGAGAGCAGGGCACGTGCACACTCCAGTACGAATGACAGGACTAGGTCAGGTGTCACATGAAAACAAAGTACAGAACTCCCATGATGCTTTTAGGTGACCTCAAGACACCACAATGTACTAAAGAAACAGCCCATGAAAAATAAAATGCAATTGTTTAGACAGAAACGCAGTCGTGTAGATAAGAACCAGAGTATGTGCAAAACAAGATCAAATACACTAGTGCCACTGCTAAACAATTCCCAAGCAGGCCTCTGCAACAGGTTATGAAATAATTGCGTAACATAATGTGAATGCAGAGCCCACACCCTGCCCAGATGAACAGAAGGGCCCATGCACACATTTGTTTTCAGAAGTTGCTGTCACAGAGCTACAACATAGATACTGATCACGTGACCTGTGCTGAATTTTAAGATTGCTGGCTCTGAAAGTATCAGGACTGGTAGCCCTGGCCGCGCGCTAGCGCTATTAGTAAAATGTAAAGTATACTTTGAAGAAAACTGATACCTCACTGAGGCACAATTTACTTTGTGCATCGACTCGAAGAGCGGCAATTGTACGACTACCTACGCAATAAACACCGGCCCGGCATAATTCTGTGGCTTGAAGCAGCGACATAGATAGGGCTGGTGTGCCTCTAGGCTGCTGGGGAGCAACTCCAGAGGCCGCCGCTGGTCAGGACCCTCAAGTGTTTGACGGAGATAATAAAATACGGTATCCACGGCACAGAACTTGGTCACAGTGTGTGTAGTGCGCCGCTCCCATTACTACACCCTGTGGCCTACTATTAGTTTGTGCAACACAAAAAGTTGATGGACGAAATGTTGAACATTGTTAAACAGTCACTCCCTGTCACAGATCTGGGTTTATCCATTGTTATTTTGCTCACCACGTCACCCCAGTTCAGACATAGCCATATGCAAATCAGTCTTGACCCTGTGCCTCATGGGAACAGTCCAGACCAAACTGCCAGGCCATGTCTTCCCCGGACAGGAATCAAGCATCCTAGGACCGGTTTCGGGCTTTCAGCCCTCATCAGCCACGATAGCTTGACTCTAGTGGCGTAGGTAGCACGGGGACCCATGTCTGGGCATACCCTTCCCACTTAGGGTGAAATGGCAACACAAAAAGTTTATGGACGGAATGTTGAACATTGTCAAACATTCACCCCCAGAATAGAGTGTGCTAAAGAATGATGATGGATTAAACCCAAATCAGTTGACTGGGGGTGAGTGTTTGATTTTCTCAAGCGCTCCGTCCATCATCCCCTTTGGTATCGCTTTGTTTGCCTTAAGTTGGCAGGGTATCCCCAGACGTGGGTCCCTTGCTCACTTTGCCACTGGAATCAAGATAGCCTGGCTGATGAGGGTTATGAACTCGAAACCGGTCCCAGGATGCTTGTTTCCGGTCCAGGGAAGACATGGTTTGGCAGTTCGGGCTGGACTGTTCCCATGAGGCACAGGGTCAGACTGATTTGCATATGGCCATATCTGAACTGGGGTGGTGGAGTGAGCTAAAGAATGTTGATGGATTAAACCCAGATCAGTTGACTGGGGGTGAGTGTTTGATTTGCTCAAGCGCTCCATCTATCATCCCCTTTGGTATCACTTTGTTCGCCCTAAGTTGGCAAGGTATGCCCAGATGTGGGTCCCTTGCTCACTTTGCCACTGGATTCAAGATAACCTGGCTGATGAGGGTTATGAACTTGAAACCGGTCCCAGGATGCTTGTTTCCGGTCCAGGGAAGACATGGCTTGGCAATTCAGGCTAGACTGCTCCCATGAGGCACAGGGTCAGACTGATTTGCATATGGCCATGTCTGAACTGGGGTGGTGGAGTGAGCTAAAGAATGATGATGGATTAAACCCAGATCAGTTGACTGGGGTGAGTGTTTGATTTGCTCAAGCGCTCCATCCATCATCCCCTTTGGTATTGCTCTGCGATTAGTTTAATCAGACTGCAGTCAGCCTGCTCACCACTTGCGCCTCAGCACCATGAACCAATAGCCATTAAACACACTGCTGGCGTGTAGGGTAAATCGGTTACATAATTGTAGCAGTTTATGGCTACAGACTTGCACCCAAACCTCTCGGTGACAGCGCGCGCTGCCACGGCAGACCACACCAGCCTTTGTTTCAATCAGGTAGTAATTGTGGCATGCTTATATAGTGCTGCGGAGGCGCTAATATGTGTAACTTCGCATTTCAGTGCGGTGATGCGGACCACCACACTGAAATGCGTTAGTCAAACGCCTGATGCGTGATACTTGGCAGGCCTGTATAGGTGATGGTGTGGATGTTTAGAGATGTCAGACAATTTTTTAGATAGGGTTCTGTGTAACTGTCAAGGAAGATTGGCTTTTTATGTATAATTGAAGAAAAATATGGGCGAGGTGCAGTGAATTGTCCCCTTATGAGAATGTAATGACATAGGGGAAGATAATAGTTATCAGTACGTTCAGACTGTTCTATTATATAAGTAACTGACACAATTAGCGTCCTTGGGACAGGGTCTTTTGTTGTTGGTTAATGTCTGAGTGGAGGGCAACCCAGTCCAATGTTCCCTCTGAGCTCCTATCTAGGTTAGGACTCTATAGGTCTCAAGAAAAAGTCAAAGAATTGTGACAAGGGTTCCAAGACCTGGTCTATTCCAGACACTATTGTTCTGCCCGGTGGGGGCCTGATTGTTTTATGTAGTTTTGGGAGGGTGTAGAATAAGAAAGCTGCTTATTTTTGACATATCCATCCATTGCTAAATGCCTCTTCTATCAGGATGTTAATTTATTTTTGTAAATCTGGTGTAGGGTCTTTCCTTAATATTTCTTAATTCCTTCTGTCTCCCAAGAGGCATAAACATTCTGCATTATAGGCCTCTGTGATCTGACTAACAATCGCACCACCCTTTTCTGCTGGTTTTATTATTATTTGCGGGTCTTCCTTCAATTCCTGCAAAGCCTTTATTTCTGTACATGTCATGTTATGGAACATTTTTCTCTGCATCTCAGTGGATTGTTCTATCTCCTATATGACTGCCTGTTCGAAGACACCGATCTTTGGTGGAACCTGTGCCAATTCCGAAACAAATGTTGACTTTGGACAGAGTCCAGTATCCCCTCTTGGTATTACATTTCATGTCTCATTTGCAAAGAAAACCTTCAGGCATATCTCTCTAAAAAACGCTGCTAATTTGCACCTGAGTTTAAAGATATCCACTATATTAGTAGGGACAAAACCCAATTCTTTATCGGGGAGATTCTTTTTGTCTCGGGTGTCTGTCAAATTCATAATCAGGTTGTTTCCTGGTGTTTCCTGGTTGAAGTTTGCTGGACATGCTCTGAGTGACTCATTGGTGGATGTCCTCCCTTTTAACTCGTTGTCCTTTCTGCCTACCTCTGCCTAATCCTCTGCCTCTCCCTAAAAAAGGATTTTGAGTGGGGAAATATTGGAAGGGCTGCATAGGTAGATAAATTGGTGGCCAACCAAACCCAGGACCTTGAGGTATGTGTAGAAAACTTTATGTTGCACCCCTGAAAAAACCTCTCCCTCTCATTCTTGGTCTATAGCCACTGTCTCTTCTTTCACTTCCTGAGCTTAAAGTGTCTGTGTCTCTCTTGTTTGATGTATTCCTATTGATATTCTAAGCCTCTTTTTCTTTTGCATACTCATCACTGACATAGGGGTATACTTTTTTCCAGAGAGAATGTCTGCTGCTTGGTTATTTTTTGAGTGTGCTAGATAATCCTTATATTCATTGACCTCCCTGTTTGTCTCTTCTAAATTCTTTTTAAGGATTGTCAGTTAAATTTGTATTTTGAGATTGTTCTCACTGGTCTGGATCTGAATAAGAAGGGAGTCTAAAATGCTCTTTTCAATGTTAATAATTAATATCAACCAGTCTCTGGTGCACTTCCAAGCGATTAGAGACCAGTCCTTTCTGAAGGATGCGTCTTCCAAAGAAATTAGTGGTTTATTTATGACTAGTAATCCTTTAGGTGCTGCATTAGCTCTTAAGTATTCAGTTAAAATGGCACCATGCAGGAAGGTTTTGACCTGTGTCTTTTTCAAATCTGTGAGTGTGTCCCACCCTTCTACCTGTAAGAGTGCCTGGGATATGGTTGACTACCCCAGCATCGGAGGTCCGGCTAAAATTGATGCTGCTGCATCATTCACCATAAGATAGTCTTCCATCTTACCTCCAAATACCCGCGTAACCTGATTTGTAAAAATTATTAGGTTATTTATATGGGTAATTCTCACACTTGTCCCTACAACTCAGCGGCCGCACTCACTATACCAAACACAAATAGGAGGGGACTAAAGATTAAACCTTCCCTTGTTCTCCAAAGGCTACTCTAAGAAACTCACCAAACGAGAAGGACTAAAAACAGATGCAGAGATCTAAAGACTCCGTCTGGGTGCTCAATATCAAAGAAGCGGATCAAATTACTTTACAGATTGGAAGGAAGAACCCCCCTGTTGATCCCTGCACCCCTGACAGGCACCTCAAGGTGCCTGCTAGGGGATGCAGGGATGAACTAGACCTCTTCACTTTACTCTATGAGCATGCATTCAAGTCAGAATGCAAGCTCCCATTGTAAAGGAGTGCAACCAAACAGTGTTTGGTCGCATCCTAACTGCTAGGTTGGGACCTCCGGCAGGAGTTTGGTCGGTCCCAGACGTCCGACATCATAATCGGGCCCTTCGTTTTTGGGAGGGAGGAGGTCAGTGGAGCAATGGGACAGAATGTCTTAGAGGGGACGGGGAGGGGCAGGGGAGCACGGTCTATAACAGTAGATAACATGGTTGAAGAAATGTTGGTAATTTATTTGTTTATTTATTTATTTGATTTCTTGTATAGCGCAAGAATCGACCCCGTACGGGGTATCTCCGCGCTTTGCTCACTAAGTTGGTTCAAAAACAGGGGCATTGCAGAAGAGCTAGAGGTTACAGTGATGGCATTACAGTAGATTATTCTTCTGCAAACAAGTTGGTTTTTAGCCTTTTTCTAAATAATAGATGATTGGTGGTCTGTCTGAGGCTAAGGGGCAAGTTGTTCCATAAGGTCGGTCCCATTAAGGAGAAAGCTCGGCCACCTTGTCTGGTCTTTTTGACAAAAGGGGGTTTTAGCAGAAGTTGATTGCTTGACCGCAGATCTCGGTCCGGTTTATAAAGCTGTAGTTTTTGAGTTAAGTAATTGGGACCGTTTCCAAACAGGCACTTATGGACAGTGCAGCAGATCTTAAATTTAACACGTTGGCGTATAGGGAGCCAGTGTAGTTCTCTCAACAGGGGTCTGGAAGATGTTCTGGAGGGAGCATTCAGGATCAATCTGGCCGCCGTGTTCTGGACCACCTGTAATCGATTGATGGCATCCTCATTGGCTTGTATCAGGAGCCCGTTACAATAGTCTAATCGACTTATGACCAGGGTCTGCACAAGGGTCTTTCTGTAGGTGTCTGGTAAGAGAGGGAAAACTCGTCTAAGCAGGCCAATAGTGCAGAAACAGGCTCCAGCGATCACGTTTACGTGTTCTTTTAGGGTTAGGTTTTGATCCAATTTCACACCCAGATTTTTGACTGTAAGTTTTGGAGAGGGTACAGGTCCTAAGTCCATAGGCCACCAGTCGGGAGACCAGAGTATGTTAGCTTTCCCAAAGAGCATCACCTCTGTCTTCCCGACATTGCATTGGAGGTAGTTGGAGGCCATCCAATTTGAAACAGCCCTCACACCTTCCGCAAAATTTTCCCTAACATTAGAATTAAGGGCATGGAAAGGGTAGAGGAGTTGAGTGTCGTCGGCGTAAGACACTGGTGTGAATCCATACTTCCTCACAATCTCAGCAAGGGGGGCCACATACACATTAAATAATGTGGGGCTTAGACATGAGCCCTGTGGCACCCCCTTCGTGAGCGCCCTAGAGATGGAATGGTAGGGGCCCAGGCTGACAGATTGTGAGCGTCCGGAGAGGAAACTCTCCAACCATGCCAGGGCTAGACCTCCAATGCCCACTCCTTGCAGTCGGCTCAACAAGATTTTATGAGAAACAGTATCAAAAGCGGCTGACAGGTCTAACCAGAATCATTGAGTCTCCTCTATCCTGTGACATTTTGATGTTATCAGTCACGGAGAGGAGAGCTGATTCGGTGCTGTAGTTGGCACTGAAAGCCTTCTTTCATTTTAGCATTCCAATAAAGGGTAACCCATGATTTTAAAAAACAGTACATGGACTTTGGAAACACAAACATATTTTTAAAAGCTGACATTTATTGGATAGTTTTGTTAAATTTTTTTATGTTTTCATAGTGTTGTGAATGACTGATGTCTGACAGCAATCAATAGAAATATTTTTCACCTTCAAGAAGACAGTAGACACAGAGGAGAAAGTGCACTACCCCTAAAATTAGGACATTCATGCATAGCCACCATAATGAGTCTCCTTCTAGAAACTGAGTCAGATGTGGTTCCTGTGCACACTGTGTCATGGAAACCAAGCTATACCTGGCTGACAAGTCCTAACTAGGGCAAAACTGGTCCTAGGTTGCTTGTGTTCCAGTTCAGGGAGGACCTGGCCTGGCAGTTCGGGCTGGATTGTTCCAGTTAGAGCAGAGTCAAGATTGATTTACATATGGCTGGGTCCAAACTAAGTTGGCATTGTGTACAAAAGAACAATGGACTGGAATGCAGCCCTGAGTAATTACCAATGGCTCCGATTAATTCAAGCATTCCATCCATCACTTTTTTGTGTACTTTAGTGTGCCACCCTAAGTGAGTCGGGTATGCCCAGATAATGGTCCAGGGCACACTGTGTCACAGGAGCCAAGCCATACCTGGCTGATGATTCCTAACTAGGGAAAAATAGGTCCTAGGTTACCGGTGTTTGAGTTCAGGAAGTACCTGGCCTGGGAGTTCAGGCTGAACTATTTCCATTGGAGGAGTATGACAACTGATTTCCATATGGCTGGGTCCAAAATAAGGTGGTATGATGTGCAAAATAAGGATTGACTGGGATGCAGCCTGACTGAGATCAATTCAAGCATTCCATCCATCACTTTGTTGTATACTTATGTTTAAGGGCCTTGGCAAACATCTCTACCACATTTAGTAGTTCAGAAAACACATTGTCACCCTTCTGAATTTCCTATCACCACTTTCCTCTATAACATGTCTCATCACATCAACTCCAGTCGCCTCCCATGACATATTTAGACTCTTCACTGGACATAAAAGTGGCTAAAGTGTAACTTGTGACTTGTCAGCAACTTTACACTCTAAACAATTCTCCAGTAAGCTTTACATCTCTACATCCATTCTTGACCACTATTAGAACTTTTTCACTCTCTTTTTCCTTTTGTACAATGTTTCAGTGCCCATTATGAGAAAGCTTCAATAGTCGTCTCATTAAATGGGTTAGAGGTACAACCTTCATCCACTAACCAACCTATTCTCTACCATTGAAAGTTCATAACAAACGTTCCAAAAACTGTGCAAGTTCTTCTTTCACTCTTGTTTCTGTGGCCAACCCATTCATACATCCATACACACATTTCAAACCATGGATCAGCCTGCCAGTTTACCTAGTCCTCCTTGCTCTGGTCCTCTGCGTGCCCTTGGACCTGGCCCACTGGTCTTCCTAGTCATTGGCCTGCCTATCTTAGTCTATTGGTCATACTGGTCATTGCCCTCCTGGTAATAATCTCCAGAGTACTCCTCAATCTGGGCCTGCTCATCCTAGCCCTACATGTCCTGCTCCTCAGACTCAGGTTCTCTAACAACTCACCCAGGCCCACCACAGATCATCCTACCTGCTAGAAATGGGGGTCTCTAGTTGGCAATGGTTTGCACCTTTGTCCGAATAGGGGCCCTTCTCCCTACTCAAGGTAAGGAGGATATTCATCTAAAATAACCCATGCTACCCCCTAAGTAGCTTGGCACGGGCAGGCAGGCTTATCTCAGAGGCAGTGTGTAAAGCATTTGTGCATACATACAGTAATA
Source organism: Lissotriton helveticus (assembly GCF_964261635.1). NCBI lineage: Eukaryota > Metazoa > Chordata > Amphibia > Caudata > Salamandridae > Lissotriton > Lissotriton helveticus. The sequence goes on along the minus strand of NC_136059.1, from coordinate 797,644,675 downwards.
CAGTGAAAACACTACAAATGGACACCACACCAGTTTAGAAAAATAGGTAATTTTTATCTAAACCAAACAAGACCAAAATTACACAAATCCACAATACAGTAATAAAAATATGACTTTCAAAAGGTAGAAAAAGTTCTGCTCAAAGAAAACTATATATGCAACACTTTCAACACAAAGTACCTTGGATGCATCAAAATCATAAACATAAACAGCCGGTGGGAAGGTGATGCGTCGATTCTGTTTGCAATAGGAAGGTCATGCGTCTGTTCCTTCAGGTGATGTGTCAGTTCCTTACTGCCACGCAGGGGAGGTGAAGCATCAGTTTCTTTCTGTGCTGGGAGGTGATGCATTGGTTTCTTACTGCGGCCTCAGGTTGATGTCGACTTGGCACCCCGGTACGATGCATGAGGATCGGGATGCATCGATTGTCGGAAACGGCACTGCGGTCCCAAGATGCATTAGTTCTTGCAGCCGCACGGCAGAGCCTGCGTCGGAATTGGTGCAGTGATCTCGGCCTTCGTAGATCGGTGTACTCGATGTGGCCTGCAGCGATTTCTCCAGCCACGGTTGGGCGCTGCATCGTTTTCTTCGGCAATGCGTCAGAAACAGGTGCAGATCTGTTGCGCTTCTCTTCGTTGCATTAACTTTCCAGCTCCCAACAACAGGAACAACCTCCAGAGGCCCAGAACAGCAACAGTCACCCCTTGGCAGGTCAGAACTCTCAGCAAGGGAGTTCAGGGGAGCTGGGAGTGAAGTCTTTGTATCCCTGAGATTTCCAGGCAAGCTCTACTTCAAGCACTTGGAGATCTTCCTCAACCAGGGTGGAGAGCACACAGCAAAAGTCCTTGTCCGTTCCTTGGTAGAAACAGCCACTGCAGGCCAGCTCCAGACAGCACACGGCAAAGGGGCAGTACTTCTCCTCAGTTTATCTTGCTCTTCTCCTTTGCAAAGGTTACTATTGGATCCCAGAAGTAATCTAAAAGTCTGGGGTCTGGGCCCCACTTTTTATAGCACAACATCCTTTGTTCTCTGGTGGCAGAGAAGCTCTTTGCCCAGCCAAAACCAATGGTGTCCTCTCTGGTGCAGCTTCCTAGCAGGAGGTGGATCAAGATTGTCAAAGGCAGACCAGACCCATTCAGGTGTGAATATAATCTCCCCCCTCCACTCTGAATGCAGCTCAGGTCTATTCAGCCCAGCCCTAACTCACCCTGGAAAGGCAGGACACACCTCACCCCCTAAGTGACTGTCTGAACAGAATCCACATCCCCAGCCCCTGTCACTCCAGAGCCAGACAGTCAATGCACACACCTAGCAGAGGCACACAGAATGGCTAAGCAAGAACATACTTACTTTCTAAAAGTGGTATTTTCAAACACAGAATGTAAATCGTCCCGACTAAAAGATGCATCTTTATATTCTGAGTTCAGGCATACTAAACTTTACCTTCGTATTGTGTCCCAATGGGAAGTTATATTTACAAGATGTTATAAATGAACTCACATTCTATTCTATGGGACAGATAGCCTTTCAATGTTGAAAAAACAAAATTGGCAGGTTTCACTTTCAGGACAAGCCACACACATCAGGGCATGTCCTACATTTCATATATACTGTACCCCGCCTCCAGGGGTACCTTGGGCCTACCTTAGGGGTAACTCACATGTAAGGAAAGGGAAGGTTAGGGCCTGGCAAGTAGGTGCACTTGCCAGGTTGACATGGCAGTACCAAACTGAGCACAGACACTGCAGTGGCAGGTCTGAGTTACCTTTACAGGCCGCTTATGTGGGTGGCACAATCAGTGCTGCAGGTCCACTGACAGCATTTGATTTACAGGCCCTGGGCACACATATTGCACTGTACTAGGGACTGACTATTAAACCAACTGTGCCAATCTTGGAATCACCAATCCATAAACACAGTTTACAGGGAGCACGTGCACGTTGGCACTGAACAGCAGTGGTAAAGTGCCCAAAACATCCAGACCAGCAAAATAACAGGAGGCAAAGGCAAAAATACAGGGGAAAGCCATGCCAACGATGCCAGGTCTAACACTACCCGTTCCTAATTCTGATGGTCCAGGACCTCTGATTCTTGCTAGACTTAGACTTTTTGGACCATTACACCCTGGTCCTAGTGTGTTTTTTGTCATTCCAAAGTACTCTTGCCCCTAATCGTCTGGTTCATGGGTCTCCTGTTTCTAGCCTCTCTGTCCTGAACCTCCTCACCCTAAATCTGGTCCATCAGTCCTTCTTATACTGCTCCTCTGATTGATCTAGCCTCCCTGGTTTCCCTTTTCATTAGCCCTACTCTTAGTTATGGCACTCCTTTGTCTGATCTGGTCTACTGGTGCTGGTCCCACTGGCCTTGATTTCCCTCGCCCTTCTAGTCCCCTGGTCCTCATGCCCCTTCGTGGTTCTACTAGTCCTCATAGTCTCTTAGTTTACCAGTTCCACTTTATTTGTATCCACCTGACCCTTGCCCCTCTGTCATAGGCCTCCTAGTAATTGTCCTCCTGGGTCTGGTCTTCCTTATCCCTGTGGCATTGGTCCTCTTTGTTCCCATGTTGCAAGTCACCCTTGTTCACGAAGTCCTTGTCACCCTGATTTAGAGTCCCCCTGTGTCTGACTCTCATGGACCTTCTGATCCTGCCCCACTGGGTTTGGACTGTTGATCATTTACATTACTTTTGGTCCTGCTGATCTAGGGTCTCCTGGTCCTGCTAGCCCTGGTCCTTTATGTTCGTGGTCTTCCCAGTCCATTTGCTTCTGGCCCTTGGTCTCCTTGAGCTGATCTGTGGTCCTAGTCCTTCTGCCTCTGCTCCTCACTATTGTTCCCCTGGTGTGTACCCCCTTTGGGCTATCCATCTGCATATGCTACACCTTGGCTGGTTGTCCTCATACCTCTTGCAATGGTTGGTACACTAGCACCCTCCTACTCCTCCTTGTTCTGCTTCTCCAGGGCCTTTGGTTTCTTCCAAACCTGGTCTTTCTCTTCCTCCAGTTTCCTGTTAACTGGGCCCTGAATCCCCTGCTCCACATATTCCTGGCCCTTCTGGTCTTTTTCAGTCTGGTCCTGGGACCCTCTAGACCTTTTTGCCTTCACCTGTTCCTCCTTGTCTGTTTTTCATGGTTTAATCTGGTCTTGGAAATCCTGGTCCTCGTAATTTTGCTCATCCTAGCCCTATTGTTGGTACATCTCTTGGTACTTAAAGGTCATCATCATCCTCCTCCTACAGTTGCTACTATTGCATTTCCCAGGTCCCATTCGCAATGACTTTAGCCAGGGACAGGCTTCAAGCCTGTTACTCAGATTTTTATTTTTTGGCACCCAGATTTAGTTTTCTGAGACTACACTGTCAAAGACATAAATGCGGACCCAGTAGAGACAGTAGAGACAGGACTGTGCAGATTTAAAGAACTGTTTGTCATGTAAATACGAAAGCATCATTCCCAAGATTGTTTGGATGGGTGACTAAATTGTCAATATGGCTTAAAAGATCCACTCATGATTTCGGACCAATAAGTATCTATGCCTGGAACCCATTATACTGTGTTTATAGTATGAAAAAATGTGTTTACTCAGCTGGCACCTGAGTGAACAGACACTCCTACGGTGAGTTACAGAGATGCATTTCTTACTTGTCTCCTGCTTTCACTTCCCCTATTCTACAGAAGCCCTATTTCTGTGCATCACAGGTTACCTCATGTAAGTGTCCAAAAAACTGTTACCCCAAACACCAATTGCATCCTGCAAGTGTCCCTCACTCTGTGACCGTCATACCACCTATCATTGCCTTTCCTGTTTGAGGCTACTTGGTGACTACTGCTGTGTTGCCAGGTCTAAAACACTAAGCAAGTAAAATTACCGTTAGAAAAGAAGCCCAAAACTAGGACTACGCATTACAAAAGCCTGGCTCTAAAAAACATCAGAACGAAGATCACGAACATTAAAAAGAAACAATGTATCCTCATAAGTGAACAAATTATTTATGTAACATGCTTCAAACCCATCGTCATTCTTTGAAACCAGCAGAATTCTCCTAAACTGCAGCACAAACTGCCTGTGTTTCATAAACTGAAGCTTCTGAAACAGAAGCTTGATTCCTACATTTCTTTTTAATACAATATTAACAGTGACATTTCAGATATTTAGCTGGTCGCTGAATAAATTGCAGAGACCATCCCCCAGATGCATCAAGCACCCATTCTGCGAATTCTAATTTGCGAAAAATACCGAATCGCAAATAGGAATTCGCAGAATGGGATGCATAAAAAATTGCGATAAAAAAATGCGATTCGCAATCGGCCGCAATCGCCGAATGCGAATTTCCTAAAATCGCAGAAAAATCACAGAATCTCCTTTCTTCCTACCCGAAATTGCAATTTTGCAATTACCGAAATCGCAAATTGCGATCTCGCAAATTGCGAGATCGCAAAAACGGGAAGTCGCATTTTGAGCACAATGATGACATCACAACCAGGAAGTAACCAGTTCCCTCACTCATTCTGAACACAGAGCTGGAGAGAGGAAGAGGCACAGCAGTGAGCTCCATCAGACACACCCTGCAGCCCCACTACAGGACATACATCAAACTCCAGAATGTCCCAGGATGCAGCAGGAGCCAGTGCAACTGGCAGGAAGCGAAAAATAAAATTTTCAGAACAGGAGTTGGAGTTCCTGATCCAGGGATTCAGCAGGCACCATGATCGCCTCGTGGGAAGGAATCCAGGAAGGTGCCTGAAGCAGACAAGAGGCGCATTTGGCAGCGCATCAGGGCGAAGGTGAACTCTGTGGGAGTGACCCAGCGCTCAATTGATGAGCTAAAGAAGAGGTGGTATGACCTCAGAGGCCGTGCATAAGAACGCATAGCAGAGAGGCTGGGGGAGCAACATGCCACAGGAGGAGGAAACCCCACAGTTGCGGACAACACTCCACTTGAGAACTTGTGGAGGTTACCATAAACACAGCAGCCTGCGTGGGGGTCACTCGGCTGGACACCTCCTGACCCACACAACAATCCCAAGGTAAGAGCCATACAACTGCGACCCCGTCCCTTAACAATGCCCATGCCCCCAGAGCTAGACATTTGATAACCCCAGTAATGCAGGCCATGCACATCAAAAACGCCATATTGCATTGTGGGACCTGTAGTGTGACAATAGTTCCCTGATAGCCACACACAGCCAGACCTGTCAAGTGAAACATATCCCTAAAGCCAGCCAGGGAATGCAAGCCTGCATGCATGTTGCAACATCCCATGTGCAAGATACATATCATTAATCATTCACCCATTTACATCACAGGTGCTGCAGAACAACCCAGCACAGACAGCGAGGCACTCCAAATTGAGGAGAACCCTGAGGACACCGAGGGAGAGAGCCATCCTGCCCCACGACCTGGGTCATCACAACCACCAGCACCAGTACCACCACCTTCCCATGCGGACAGGGCCACCCCTGCAGCCACAGGAGGACAGCAACCACCCCATGTGACACTCATGGCAGTGGTGCAAGCCATACCACCACCCAGGAGGCAGACACGGCGCACAGTCACTGTGCGGTCGCAGTCCAGCGGCCTGATGAGGCAGCAGCGCAACGTAGCAACACGTGCTTGCAGGGGGCACCATGTCCAAGATCCAGGGCTGGGTATAGAATGCCGGATGCTAGCTGTTCACCAAAAGCAGGCACGGCACATGGCAGCCATGCAGCTGCAGCTTTATAAGACTGCACGCAGTGTGAGCCAGCTCACGGAAAGCGTGCAGGTGTTGATGGCTGCAGTCAGGGAGAACAGCCAAATCATGGTGTCAAAGCAGGACATCACCCGCTGCCACCACCGCCAGCTGCTGACCCAGCTGTCAGCATATACCAGATTAAACCACCTGATCGGTAATGCGACCTCCCAACTTTCAAGCTGGTCCCTGGAGATGCAAATTCAGATGGTGCAATGCTGCAATGCTGCCAGGATGTTGCAAGGGCGTTGGAACAGGTCACAACCGCTGGCCAAAGTCACCCCTGGCCAAGCGGGTGTGTATGCCACTGTGCCAGAAGATGATGGAATCATGCGTACTCCCCGGGTATTGGGCCACTATGTCAGTGATGATTGTCTTTGCATTGCAGACCATCTGGATGTTCAGTGAGTGGTAGGACTTGCGGTTCCGGTACATGTACTCTTTCTCAGCGGGTGGGCAGATGTGGATGTGGGTACAGTCAATGCATCCAATTACATGGGGAAATTGCGTGATGTTGTAGAAGGCAAGCTTTGTTTTGATTTAAGTCCTCTTGGGTGGTTGGGAAGGTTATGTAGTGGTGTATCCGGGTCAGCATGGCGTCCAGGAAACACAGTAGGCAGCGTGACCGTGTGCTCTGGGAGATCCCCCCTGCATATGCAACTATCCACTGGAAGCTTCCGGAGGCCAGGAGGTGCAGGCAGCAAGGGACCTGGACATGGGTGGGCACGGCATTGGTCCTCCTTGTTGGGTGCTGCATCAGGGGGTCAAGGTCTCTGATGAGCTTGTGAATCATTGCCCCATTTAGCCTGTATTTGGAGTATATCTCCTCTTCAGTCTGGCCCAGGAGTGTTATCCGCAGCCGGAAGATGCGCTCCTGAATCCTGCATTGGTTCCGGACTGCACGCTGGAGCCTCAGCCGCCTTGCCACGATGTATAGACCTGGCATTGTGAATGTACTCATGCTACTACTGTGTCTCCTTAAGTGTGTTTGTTTTGCTCGGCCCATTGTTCCTGTTTGAATTTTTTTTTTGTTCCCAATTGAACTTCATGGTTTCCACCTGGTTTGACTTCTCCTTAAATTGCGACTCGCATTTAGCGATTTCGGGTTTTTCGCAATTTGCGATGTTTGATGAATTGTATTTGCGACTTATTTGAGAATTCGCAAATTAATTCACAGAATTAGTGGAAAATCGCTATTACAGATTCGCTATGGGGGGGTCCACATTGATTCTGCGTATTTATGTTTGCGAATTCGCAATTGGGTGGGTTTTTGCTTCTTGAATTGCGGAAGCGGAAATTGCGATCGCAATTGCTGTTTCGCAGCTATTGCGATCACAATTTCCGTTGATAAATCTATGCCTATGTGCTGTTTGGTAGGCAGAGGATAAATAGCCACTTTCTTATTTGATTTAATACATTTTAAAAGTGTGACGCAGGCCACAGTGAGCAATGAAGTGCTTCTCATAGCACTGGAGATACACATAACATACATGCCAACCGACCTGATTCACACACAAAGTCTTGATTTTGGAGCCCAAAAGAGTTTCTTTTAGCTTTCTCCCACCTCAATGATACATTTCTCACTGTTTATTTTCAAATCACACTTGTTTCATTTTCAAAATGTTGGCATGTAGGACATGAATAAAGTAAGCATGGTTGACACATGAGTGTTACAATGTTCCATTATTATGCTATAAGTAGGGGATAGACAATACAATAAAGCAACATAATACATGAGTAAATTACCCCAAAGGAGAAAAACGTATGGAAGTTAACAGATATCATATATTGTTTATTGAGAAATCAGTGATCAAATATCAGTTAATGAATAATGAGTAATCATTAATCGAATGATGTGGGAGTGTGCTCCAACTTTATCAAATGCATATTGTTCAACATCTAAATCAACCTTCCTATGCCACATAAGGTATGCATAGGTGGAGATAAGAATAACAATTGAAAACGTATCTTTTGGAATGCTGCCGAGCTGGGGGGTTATTTCACTGTGGTGGGGGCTGATTTCTTTGATGGAGACCTGCGTGTGCTTTGAAATAAACAAAGCAAAACGAATTTCGTTCAGCACACGCAGGTCCCTATCAACGAAATCAGCCCCCAGCTCAGCAGCATTCCAAAACGCCCGGTAGCCAGTCCGGCCCTGCTTATGATGTGGTGGTAGGTAATGTAGTCAATACAATATTATTGTAGTTTAAAATTATGGATAATTATATAGTTACACAAAACTGGCATCATTTTCCAGAACAGAATGTGTATAGATCCTTCCTGAAATGAAGTTGAGGTGAGGTTAGTAGGGGCAAGTTATTCCAAAATCTGAACATGTAGAGTAACATTTTCAGTTTTCAAATCATTTATTTGTTGGATCTAAATAAACAAATACATAAATGGTATTGATGTCAGGTCAGGCAACAGGGATTGCATTTGGGTGAGGCAAAAGTGTGTTATTGGTGAATTGATGGATTGTGATCGCATGGTTGTCATCAGATTGCCAAACAGCTCATTAAAAGATTGCTGAGAATATATGAGACACTGGAGGCTTGTGAGAAGACAAGGAGTGAGAGGGATAATGGAGTAATGAGTTGGATGAGTTTGTGACTCCCAGGTTCTGAAAGCATTTATCATGGTCATGTGTGATAATTAGAAGTATACTTCATTCATGTTGTGAAGGCTCATCGCTGAGCGCATCATTGCCTGATGAATGCGTAAAAGGGAGTTACAAACAGAATATAAGAACTATTGGTTCTTAATGTTTGTTTTCAATTGGTATTTCAAGAAAAAGGTCCGTATTTATTACCCTTCTAGGTTCCTAAAATGTTAACAATTGGTGATTATCCTTATTGTATTTGGGGGCATGCATGTTTGCGAACTAGGGACCACCGACTGATTTGTGTTTTTTTAGGCAGAAAAATCAAAATTTGATCCATTCTGGAATAGAGGTTCATCTAGCGACAATAAACCCTGGATTTTGATTAAAGAAAATTTTTCTAAATTCCGTGAGTCACCTGCTGATGGATGCAGAGAGCTTTAAATTAAATCTTTTTAGTGGCAGGAAGCCCTTGGAAGGTGTTGATGGCAGGAGGGATGTCATTGCGTCTGCTAAGGTTTAGCATTTTTCTAGCTGCATCGTTCTTGACCATTGGCATAGTCAAAACATTACAGGACTAGAAAGTTTGAGGCCCAGACCATGTGTAGAACATTAGCCACAGGACTTTCTAGGTGAAAAAAGGCAATTTTGATCAATTGATGGAAGTGAGGTTGTAGTAGTAGGCTGGAGTTTGTGAACACACCTAGGGCCAGATGTAGGTAAATCTGATTTACCGACTCTAGAATACCGAATTGTACCGATTCGGTATTCTAGATTCGGTAAATCAGATGTAGGTAGAAATTTGGTAATTTTTACCGAATCTGTATGATTCGGTAATTACCGAATCGGTATTTACCGATTCGGTAATTGCCATTGATTCCTATGGGCCTACAGGCCCATAGGAATTAATGTCAATTACCAAATCAGTAAATACCGATTCGGTTAAATTACCGATTTTGCAAGGGGAACAGGGTGTCACTTTGACACCCTGTTGCACCCCTGATTTTGGCTTGTGTGCCATGTGACACACATACATGCCCTTTGGGCATGTATGTGTGCCCAATGGCACAGGTGTACATGCACAGATGTGCATGTACACAGGAATTCGTTATTTACCATGCAATAGTATTACATGGTAAAAAAAATCCAGATGTAGGTGGCACTTCAAACAGTGCCACAGGCCATTACCAATTCGTTATTTACCATGTAATACTATTGCATGGTAAATAACAAATCCCTGTGTACATGCACATCTGTGCATGTACGCCTGTGCCATGTGGCACGCATACATGCCCTAAGGGCATGTATGTGTGTCACATGGCACACAAGCCAAAATCAGGGGTGCAACAGGGTGTCAAAGCGACACCCTGTTCCCCTTGCAAAATCGGTAATTTTACCGAATCAGTATTTACCGATTCGGTAATTGTCATTGATTCCTATGGGCCTGTAGGCCTGTAAGCCCATAGGAATCAATGGCAATTACCGAATCGGTAAATACCGATTCGGTAATTACCGAATCATACAGATTCAGTAAAAATTATCGAATTTTTACCTACATCTGATTTACCGAATCTAGAATACCGAATCGGTAAAATTCGGTATTCTAGAGTTGGTAAATCAGATTTACCTACATCTGGCCCTTAGTCTCTTATTGTTTTGTAATACCTAGCACTGTATGTCGCACCATGCACTGTTCACGTTGCTGACACTATATGAGTTCACTGATGCAGGCATATTGCTGCATTCTGACAGGAACGTCCACACCTCCAACAATAATGTAGTTATGCTGGAAATCTGGAATCCCCTCGTGTCCTCACACAACCTGAAACATGATGCAAGCTACAAAGATTTCACGAGCGCTCACAAGATGTCATATTCTCTCAAATCTTCAACAGGGCTCTTGATTGAGACATTATGTAAACCATGCCCCAAGAGAACCACATTTTTGGATCCCAGATCCTTTGAAGAGTTTTCCTGCTTGTTATACTGGCTCCCTCACTTACGAGCAGAAAGTAAAGATAAATAACCAAAGGATCGCATATATTAACGTGGAGCAAACCAAAAACATTTGCAATAACTGGGACTGAGCACTAGTCCTCCTCACCACATGCTGTGATGCAACAGTGGTGTAATCACACCTACAGTGGATAGCTTTCCTATAGTTATCTATATGCCATCAAGCTAGTATGTATATTCTTAGCACTGATGTTTGTATTAGTAACTATGTTGGAATTTTGCAGAGAATATAGAATTCTGACAGTTGGAAGGGCAGTTGGTGGAGCACAAGTGTATTGACGACTAACTGATGGTTATAGGAGGCCGCCTTCAAGAAGAATGAATGTCTTGGATTTGTGAGGTGGTTCTCCAGGTATGCAATCTGCAAAGTGCCACTCTTATGCTGCTTTTTCTTGCACCATGAGGTTTTCACCATCGACATAGTCACAGATAGGAGGGGAAACAGGAAGAGACATGTGTTGTTTTTTTTGTTCTCGGGTTTCCTACTTCCAATTGAAAGCAGCATTTGGGCGAAGCACGAGACATATCACCGGTAGAAATAAAAATGACACAGGCACGGTCATCTTACACAGATAGGAAAATGCTATAAAGGTATGTGCAAGACCTATTTCCTTAGAAATCAGCATTTCAGTGACGCATTTGGCAGACATATTGGATAATTAGAAAACCAAATGACCTAAGTGTTTTTGTGTTAATGAATTTTAACATCGGTGATACACACACTGCGTCTGTCATCAACAATCCATGAAAGAGGAGAACCAGCATTGATATGAGCACTAGTCAACGGGAAACATCACTTACAACGAAACTTTTACAACACGCTACCATTACAACGCGGTCATTACAACGCAAACCATTACAATGCATTGCGCTGGGGGGGGCGCTCTAGGATAGGGAATAGGTTAATTTACTATCCAATAACCTTCCCTAGTGTCCACGGGGACTGGAGTTGGAATAGTAAATTAAACTATTCACTATCCAACACCCAAAAGCGCTATGCGTTGTAATGGTATGCGATGTAAAAACCGCGTTGTAAAGGCATGCGATGTAAAAGCATGCGTTGTAACATCATACATCCCTAGTCAACACCATGTCTTCTGAGAAAATGCAATTGGTGTGATATCTTAAGGTTCCGGTGAGAAATGTTCAGTGTATGCAAGGAACTTTTTCACTAAAAAAAAGTATGTATGATATGCTCACCTTCTACAGTCCAATTTACAGTGACTTGCATATCCCTGTTAAGACTATCATAATTTTTTAATAGATATATATGTTTCACCAGGGTCATGCAAACTGGTTTATGCAAACTGCTAAGTTTTTCTTTTTCATAACAAAACACTGTAAATGTATATTGTACTACCGTAAACTTTATTTTCAAGCCAGTCAAACAGTTGTCATTGGCCTAAATATGCAATCCATTAACCCTCCACAACCTTTCTTGGAGGCCCCTGGAAATCCACTGATTCAATGGACAAATCCTACTTTTTCATTCCTTAGGTCTTGATGGAAGGACAATTTTCAAATATTCACCACCACTTGCTTTGAATGAAGGTGAAGAAGTTGATGAATTTGATTAGGCTGTTCAGAACTTGAATTTAGATTTATTATTCAACTAAATCTAGTGGTGGCGAGGCACACATTTTCTTAAAGGGATCAAAGGAGTGGTGAGTATATAGACACATATATTTTTGCCTTGAGTACGTTGGCTACTGGTTGCCAATTTGAGACTTTTTCTGAACAGCTTGGTAGGGATCAATTTATCTCCAAGTGCACTGATAACTCCTTGTCATGGGAAATCCATCTCTTGAAGAAATGATCCCTACTGTCAAAAGTATTGAAACCTATAAAGGAAGAGGATGTGGCCTAAAGGCTGGGACGATGAACTTCAAATCTGGGCGACCGGGTTCATGTCTCGGCAATGACGCTCAACATCTTGTGATTCTGGACAAATCACCATATCTACCTGTGCCTAGAAAAAATGTATGTGTTCTTATGTAAAGGAACTGGTGCTCAGGGAAAAAGCCTTAACAATGACTCCTAAAGAAAGCATGGCTGAATCACGCAGGTGGTACTATGCATGTCTAAATCATGGATATGTCTTTACCACGCATATGCGTAGTTGAGACCTTAGCGGTCTAGACTCTGAGCGGAGGGTGTTGCAGACAGGGTGGAGGGTTGTGGTGACTTCCTGTCCAGATGAGGAACGGCTTGGTAAGTATGATTTTTTAAATTATTTTTTATTTTATTTTATGAGGTCAGGGTACTTTTTTTGGCTAGATGGACAGTTTTAGGACTCAGGGCAGAGGGGATCGGGTCGATTTGAAGGCTGAGGTGATGGTTTATGGGCTCAGGGCAGTGGACTGGGATGTTTTTTAGATATGGGGCTGGGGTGTTTTTAGGTCTGGGGTGGGATTTGTTTTTAGGGCTGGGGCCTACTTTTGGGAGTTTGGGCAGGGAGTTGGGCTATTGTTAGGGCAGGGATCAGGCCACGTTTTAGGGCTCAGGGGATGGGGGGCTGGGGTATTTTCAGGGCTAGGGTGGGATTTGTTTTCAGGGCTGGGGTCCACTTTTAGGAGTTATGGCAAGGGGGTTGTGCTATTTTTAGGACTTTGGTCGGGGTAGAACTCAGGGCAAGTGACGGGGTCTTAGGACTCAGGGAGGGGGCCAGGGCATGAATTTAACCACATATATGATTTTTCCAATTATGCCATTACAACTAAATTCATTGTAAAGTCATACGTCGTAAAGCCAAGCGTGGTTAAGATGCGGTCGTGGTTAAGACCACGTTGTTAAGGCATGCGTGGTTACAGAATACCTGGTTCCGACATACAACCCATATAAAGTGCTCTTAAACCTTCAGGTCAAGTTCACACTATATAAAACTCCCCCCAAAAAATCTAAAAATGATAAAATATTAAAAACTTCATGTAAGGGAAAACAAATCATTTTTTAAGCAAACTATCTTCTGTTACAGTTGTGATAATAGCATGGCCATGAAGGACAACAAATATATCCTGCTAGCAATATAACATTAAAGGGTCTTGCAACAAAATTAGTCATTTTGCAAAAGTATGCTAGATTGGAAAACGTGGCATGAATGGTGTTGCGAATATTTCTGATTGTAATAATAATGAAAGTAAAAATAATACATTTCAAGATGATCTCAAAGAGATGGTCATGGTTGTGACTGAGTGGGAAGTTGTCTGTGTTGATCCCTGGAAGTGGGTTGATTACTATATTGATATAGGTTTAGGGGCTAAAAAAAACGTAGAAGTTTGGTTGGATCTGAATTACGATGATCACCCAGAAACTATCAATGACATGTGTAATGACAAACAGCTAGAACCACCTTACAGATCACTGGTCTCAAGTGAACGAAGAAACAGTGATCCAGCTAGGTATTCTGAATATATACTTGAGTTCACAGGTAGGAAAATGTTCGGGAAAATGTATTTTGACATTAAAAGGTTGTGTATTCTTGGTTGGTTTCATCAAGGGTTATTCCAAATGGTATTGAAACTTGTCAAGTGTCAATTGTTGCCTCCCCCAACTTTTCAGAATCTCTAGTAAGTTAAAATCCATCTGTATTTTAAAACATCTGAGTACCATCAGGGGTTTTACACACAGGATAAAAGTTAAGGAGGGAACTATAACTATCAAACACAGTGTACCTTTTCGTGTTAGAAATTATTTAGAAGGGAGGGTGAAGCTTGCCTGGCCTGAAGATGGCCGCCTATCAGACGAGCTGCTTCTGCCACCACAGGAATCCTACAGAATCCTGCACCATTGCAGGAAAATAAATGCTTTCCCCAAGCACCACGCATGCAAGCAAACCTTGTGATAGACGTGCCTCTGCTGCAGTAGAGTGGATGAGGAAGAGAGGATGAGCTCTTTCTTCAAACGGTCAGTGTTCCTGGCCCCTGGTGCATTCAGGTACAGACTGGCGAAGACAACGCCAGCGTTGCGTCCGCACACCAGCCTGCTTTCAATACATGCAGTGTGAAGCAGAAAGCAGCATAGAAACAACTAGAATGCTATTCACAAAATCCGAGTGAAAGTTCCACTTTTGGTGAACATTTACACTTGGATTTTGTGAATAGCTAAATAAAAAGTACATTTACTCAAACGAGTATTTACTCAAAACTTTATAGCCCTAAAACTATTCCGTTTGGCAGTGACGTGAGTTACACATTTGTAGTAGATTTACACTCACATTGTGTGACTAGCCAAAAGGTAGTAAACTTACTTAAAAGTGTAAATTACTATTGTGTCCAATAACATATCTGCATTCTTATCACATTAAAAACATTTACTTGATGCTTTGTGATTGGTGCAGTGAGACTTGAGGTGCAGCTCCCTAGCTGATGTGCATTCCTCTGCTCCTAAGACTTCTTGTTTGCAAATAATAGTTAAATTCCTGGGCTGGAAAGCAGTACGTTATGTTCGGGGAAGTCCCTTTTTAGGTTTCGCCTGGCGAACAGCTGCGCAGCAGCGTTTCGCGCAGGCGAAATCTTATGTTTTTACAGTATGTGGCTTATTCCCGCCTCTGTCTTCCATTGGCTAGCTCCATAAATGGAGGCTAGCCATTGGAAGAGAGAGGCGTCCGTCATTGTCCGAGGTGATTTGTGGGCGTTCCAGGCGATTTTTTCTCATCCCGCCCCTTTTTTTGCCGTCACGAACAGGTGGGTCCATTGTGGGTGTTTCCTTTTTTTTTCTTTTCAGGTTGTTTGCAGCCGCCATTTTTTATGTGAAAGCAGAGCGTTCGGGTCCTTGAATTTTGATGCTGATCACCTACTTTGCTCTTCTCTGCTCCAGGGCGGGGGCTTGTAACCCCGGGGTCGCCTCCAGCTAAATTACTCGCACTGGCAGTTGCAGTAGCTGGTTTCATTGTGTCCTCAAGGCCCGATACCGCTCCACGTCCTCTCACCCCCTTGCTTCCTGTCTTCGGCGGCATCCTTATGGCTCCGTTCTTCCTGCTGAGAGGCACAAACCACACAGCCGCGGAACAGCAGAGAGCTCGAGATAGCAGCCAGCAGGGAAGCGGAGTCCTCCACACAAGTGCTCTGCGTCCCCCAGAGTCTCCACAGCATCAAAATCGGCCGTCGGGACATTGCTGGCCAGAGCTGCTATCGCGGTGAGTCTGCAACCCCACCCCCACCCCCCTCTCCTACCGGCACCCCACGGCCGTATTTGGGCTGGTGTGCGCCGGAGGGGAAGGGTGGTCATGTAGCTCCTCCGGCGGCTGTGCGGGCCTCTGGGCCGGAGTGGCGGGAGGTATGTATCTGTATCTCTCACTGTACATTTCTGTTATCCCGCCTGCCTGTGTGTGTCTGTGTTTTGTGAGTGCATATCTGTCTGTCTGTATCTCTCTTGGTACGTTTGTGTATTGTGAGTGCATAGCTGTTTGTTTTTTGTGTGTTTATCTGTCTGTAGCTTTCCCTGTACTTTTATGTTGCCCCATGCCTGCCTGCTAGTGAGTCTATGTGTTGTGCCCTTTCTTTGTTTGCTTTTCTGTCTGGTCCCTGCGCATGCGTTTTGTTTCTGTTTGTGTGTGTCGGGATCTCTCCGTGTACGTTTTTGTCTCTGTGTGTTTGACTTTATGTTCGTGCGTTGCTGTATATGTCAGTGTATGTGAATGTAATTTTGTGTGGGCTTGTTCTGATCTGACAGCACTAAACCTAAAGTCCCCATTCAGCGGAGCTCACAGTGTGGCTTGGGGCGCTGCGGGTGGAAGCTGCTGTAGGGTGCCAAGAGGCTGCAGCAACCTGTACTTGGGCGGACTCGTGTCCCCCTCCCTGGGTGGGGTGTCTTTATTCATTTGTTGCTGTATCAGCTCTGTGGACGCTCCAGCAAAGGATCCGTCTGCCCACATGCTGGGTGGACTGCCAGAAACATGAAGGGATCTCACCTACTCTAAAGAGCATGATACTAACTATGAGGCGCGCCCAACACTTCATGTGCGCCATGTGGGTTGTTGAAGTGTAGAGCGAACTTCTTCCGTTTCTAACCCAGTTGAAGGCTGCAGGGGCTTGGGGAGTGCTCGCCCACTTCAGGCCCACGCCCTTGGCTCAGTCATGGTCCCTGGGCTGGCATTCCCTCACTGCTAGGAATGTAGCTCTGGTGTTGCGGCATTCCTTGGTGACGTTCATAGATTTCATTGGCTGGCAGTCGCATGTTTGTTCCTTCCCCTGTGATGGTATTTGATTATTGCTGTACTTACTATGCGAGTTCTGCCGTGGGGTGCAGCGGAGGAAGTTGGCTTGCGTGGGGGGGGGGGGCAGGAGTATTTGTAAGTAAGAAAAGGGGCGAAGATGCTGGTGGCGGTGCTTGCTTGAGCGGTTTCAACAAGGGGTGGTTATTATTTGTTGTTGTATCTGTCACCTAGTGTGTTTCTGGTATTATTCACCTTGCAGATGAAATGTGCTGGGCACTGCCATTGCCACCTACTTACCCTCAGCTGTCCCAAACGTAGGTGTCCTTGTTTGAGCAATGCATCTGTGACACTGCACAGGAGGTTCGGGTCTTGCTGTGACAGCCGCACTCGGTCTGTGGGCTCTGGGCTGCTTTGTTTCGCACGAGCGTCTTTTTTGGCTACATGGGTCTTCTATCTCACCCCCCTCTCTAATAACCACATGTTGGTGTCTCGTCCCTCCTACAAGCCACCCTGGCTGGTGCCCTAAAAATCGCGTCCCTTCTGGCAAACTTCTCCCGCATCCTGTAAGCAGCCAGAAGCTGATTGGCTGCCAGTCCGCGTCTTTGGACCTGGTGCAGGTTTTAGGGGTACCCAGCAGGGCTCACTTCTCTAGTATCCCATTCAACTGTGCCTGCCTTTCCACAATGCTGGCTCCACCCCCCTGCTGGGCGACTGTCACATCTGTCCCTGATACTGAGAGGAAGAAGGAAGCCAGGAAACCCCCAGTGCCTCAGCAACACCCAGAACTGGTTTAGACCGGGCTCAGGGCCCCCTTGCACAAAGACTTCAAAGGACTTCAAAGACTTTTAGGGGTATAAGAGAAGGACCCCTAAAAACAGAAAATTTAGATTCTACAATCAAGAGGAACCTCTGCTGGAAGAAGGACTGCTGGAGAACTGAAGGAAGATTGCCTTGCTGTGTGCTCTAAGGGCTGACCTGTTCTGCTGTCCAACTGCAAGCTGAGAAGAAGAAAGGGACTTTTGCTGTGTGCTGTGACCCTGCCTGCTTGAAACTACAGAGACTTTGCTGTGTGCTGTGTCTCCTGAACTGAATCTCCAAGGGCCTGAGAAGAGCTGGCCTCCTGTTTGGAACCCAGGGTTAAAGGTTCCTAAGTTTTGCCAAGAACTGCTGAGGAGATCGTGTGGTGGTCTGCCCAAACGCGTGTTTTCCTAACTGCCAGCTGTGTCGAACGATCGCTGTGCTCATCGGCACAGATTCAGCGGTGAGGAAAGGCCGTGGTGTTCTCCTGTGTCTAGGATCCCCCCTGTCGATCTGCTGGTGAGGAAACAGGCTGCCCGCGATCTACTGCCCCAAAAATCTCTTGCCGCCAAATCACCGTCGCGGCCCGGGGCCAGAAACACCCTCTGCAAAGTGCCTTTGTGATTAGGAGCAGCAGCGGCGAAGATCGGAGCCGCCGCGCTCCCATTGGTCGAAGGAGCCGAGCCCCCTCACTAACACCGCGACGGGATTGGCCCGTGCGCCGTAGCGTCATCACTGTTGCCGCATGGTGATTGAAGAACGAAGGGAACGTCATTGCCGGCCTGCCCCGGGAGCCGCACTGCCATTGGCTGACTCCCGGGTACTGGTGGAGGCTCGACAGAAGTGCCGCGACCGGATTGGCCCTCAGCCTTGAAGCTGCATCGGGAGCCGCCGAGAAGCCGTGACCGAGGCACCCCCAGCAAGGAGCCAACTGACAAGTCAGCTGTTCGACCCGTCCTCGCTGAGGGAGTCCGAGTGTGTCCCGCAACCCTGGCCGGTTGTCCCCGAGGTGTGCTGCACCAACTCCCCCGCCGCTCGTTGGATTGTCGAGAGCGGGCGGGAGAGCAGAGGGGACCGGCCAGGGCTGAGAACGAGTGTGCTCTGCTCGGCGCGGTGCGCCTGAGGTCATCGGGGGTACAAGGCTGTGCGGAGCGGCCCAAAAGGAGTCCCCAGCATATCGGTGAGGCGTGCTTGCAGCGCTTGGGGCCCCTGGCTTTGTGGGCTGATTCTTTGTTGATAATTTACCTGCTGGCATAGCTTGGTTTGCTCGTTTTTAGAGCCAATTGGACCTAAATCAGTGGCCTTATTTTTAGAGCCTGAGTTAAGAGACTTGAGACAATTTATGATATAAGAACTTCCTGAAATTAAGTACAACCATAAAGATTATGTGCAACCATTAAGATTAAGTGCTACATTCTTCTAAAGTGATGAATATCGTGCAACTGTTTTATTCTCCTTGCTGAAACTAGATAAAGATATATTTTTATAAATATACTTACCTGTGTGGTCTCAGTTTGTGGTGGATGGGGGGTCATTGTTTGTGTTAAGTGCAACTATTATACACATTGCCTTAGGGATAAGCCTGTCTGCTCGTGCCAAGCTACCTAGAGGGTGAGCAGGGGTTATCTACTGTGTGTAATTCTTCACCCTGACTAGAAGCAAGGGTCCCTTCTTGGTCTAAGGTACTTACCTCTGCCAACTAGAGACCCCCAGATCTAACATTGTTGGACAGCGGTGCGGATTTTGAACTAATAATTGCACTTGACCTGCAGTGATTTCTTGTACATCACTAGTCTAGTTTAGCAGCACAGGTTGCGCAAGATTTTTTCTTTTTGGTGAAACCTTTTTTTTGAAAAGGTTAGGAAGCATCATGTCTCAGAAAGCAGCAAGCGAGAGAGTAGAATTGGAATTTGAAATTCAGGAGTTGTTCAACTATAAAAAGGAGCAGCTGAAGCAATTCTGCAAACAGCTTGGATGCCCAGTGAAGCGCAGCGCAAACAAGGAAGAGCTACAGAAAGCTCTGAGGGCCTGGTGGGAGGCCAAACATGGTGATCCAGAAGAGGTTATCGGAGAGGGAGGCACACAGGAGAATGCTTTTGAATCCGGTGATTTGCCCGTGAGAAGGCCAGCGTCTAGGGTTGGCAGCAACCACTCCAGTAGGATCATTTCTCCAGAGGAGCTGGAGGATAATCAGAGAGCTAGGGCCCATGAGATTGAGCTTTTTAAACTCAAAGCCCAAGCAGAAGAAAGGAGACTGCGCCTTGAAACTGAGAAGAAGGCGGAGGAGGGGAGGAATGCTCTCGCTTTTGAGGAGAGGAAACTCCAGTTGGCTCATGAGTTGAGCATGAGGGAGCTGGACATTAAAGCCAAACAAGTGGAGTCCAGTTCTAATGGTGGCAGCGCACAACCAGTACAGGCGGGTAAAGTATACATACCAAAAGATCTGGTACAGAATTATCAGAGGGGTGAGGATATTTATGCGTGGTTCAGAGCGTATGAACTTGCCTTGAAGATGAATGAAGTGCCTGAGAAGAGTTGGGGGGCAGGTTTGTGGAAGCATTTTGAGGCCTCTGGGAGGGATGTCTTAGCACCCTTAGAAGCAGCAGGTACTTTATCCTACCCCGCTATGAAGGAGGCTTTATGCCTCAGGTATGGGCTCACTCCAGAACAGTACTGCCAGAAGTTTAGGAACTTCAAGAAGCTTGATTCTAGTATTTGGGTGGAGTGTGTGAGTATGTACACGCGTGCACTGGAAGGTTGGATAAAGGGCAGCAAAGTTACTGATTATGTGGGGTTGTGTCACTTGATTAGTTGGGAGCACTTGAGTAGTTTATGTGTTCCAGAGCTGCGCCAGCATCTTTTAGACAGCAAGTTAACTGATCCCAGTGAGCTTGCTAAAGAGGCGGACCGCTCGACTAGCACCAGGGTCCACAAGGGGGTGGTAAGTACCCCAGCCAAAGGTGGACAGGGTCCCCAGCAGAAGAGTGGGGGGACACGGGTAATCAAAAGGAGTCTTCTAAAGGGCCCCAAAAGAGTTCCCAGGAGAAGGAGTCTCCACCCCCCAAAGTCTAAGAAGTCCCGGCCCCCTAAGGGCAAGCAGGACAACAGGTCCCCGCCTACTTGCTATGCATGTAGGGAGGTAGGGCACATTGCCCCCAAATGTCCAAAGAAAACCTCAGCGCCCACTGGTGCTCCAACCCCGGGGTTAGCCAGTGTAGCTTTGGGGGGTATTTGGTTTCCAGTGGGGAGGAGGGGTTAGCAGTGATGACCCTTGTCTCTTTAGGAGACCAAGAGATGGCCCAGGAAACCTTGCTGCCCCAAAACACTAAGAAATATGGGCAGAAGGTGACCATCAATGGACAGGAAATAGAGGCTCTGAGAGACACAGGGGCCAGCGTGACATCTGTCAGGTGTCAGTGGGTGTCTGAAGAGCAAATCATTCCCAAGGTACTCCGGCCTGTGGTGGCGTCTGACAGTTCAGTGCGCCTCTGCAAGTTGGCAAATGTTTCATTTGAATGGGGAGGAGTCTCCGGTATTTTGGAAGTTGTTGTAAGTGATGCCTTGCCTGTAGATTGTCTATTAGGTAATGACCTGGAGAGCTCTCCATGGAAAGAGGTGGAGCACAGAACTCATTTGGAAATGTTGGGTTTGCCTGCATGGACCTGTGTGACCACCTGTGCAATGGCAGCCAGTGAGGGTGGATTAGCAGAACTGGAGCCTGGAACAATGGCCCAGGGACCTGCCAAGAGAGGAAGGGGTAGAGGGCGCGGGAAACCAGCCCCCACTGTTCCCACGGTCCAGGAGGAAGCAGAACCTGAGGGGGATGCCCTGGAACCTACAGGGGAGCAGGTGGCCGAACTGGGGGAATTGCCTGAGCTGTCCCAGTGGCAGCAAGATGGTGGTCCCTCCAGGGAGGAATTCTGCCAGGCTCAGAAGGAGTGCCCTTCTCTCATTGGTGTGCGGCAGCAGGCTGCAGATCAGGCAGCAGGCCTGGGGTCCAAGGAACATTTGATTTACTGGGAGGATGACTTACTTTATAGTGAGCCTAAGTTCGCTGAGCCCGGTGCAGCCCGTGTGCCGGTGGTACCCGAGCGCTTCAGGAACTTCCTACTGGGTCTGGCTCATGACGTGCCTCTCGCAGGACATCTGGGGCAAGACAAGACCTATCACAGGCTTGTCCCCCATTTCTACTGGCCCCAGATGAAGAAGCACGTCTCTGCCTTTTGTAAGTCTTGCCAAACTTGTCAGGCCAGTGGCAAGAGCAGAGGGAAGTGCGTGGCACCCCTCCAACCCTTTCCTGTGGTGAGCACCCCTTTTGAGCGGGTGGGCATTGACATCGTGGGGCCCCTGGACCCCAAGACAGCCTTAGGCAACAGGTTTATCCTGGTCTTGGTGGACCATGCCACCCGGTACCCAGAAGCAATCCCGCTCAGGACAGTCACAGCCCCCGTGGTGGGCCGTGCCTTGATGGGAATATTTTCCCGTGTGGGGTTCCCCAGAGAGGTGGTCTCCGATAGGGGGACAAACTTCATCTCTAGGTACATGAAGTCCCTGTGGGAGGAGTGTGGGGTGACATATAAGTTCACCACTCCTTACCATCCTCAAGGAAATGGGTTGGTTGAAAGATTCAACCGCACCCTCAAGGGCATGATTATGGGCCTGGAAGAGCCCATGAGGCGTAAATGGGACGTCTTGTTACCATGCCTGTTGTTTGCCTACAGGGAGGTGCCTCAGAAATCCTTAGGGTGCAGTCCCTTTGAGTTGCTGTATGGCCGCCCTGTCAGAGGACCTCTCACTCTGGTGAAGGAGGGGTGGGAGAAATCCCGTGGGAAAACCCCTCAGAATGTGTTCAGCTATGTGCTGGCCATTCACAACCAGACCAAGTGCTTCAGGAAGCTCGCTCAAGAAAACCTGGAGGCTAGCCAGGAGGAAATGAAGAGATGGTATGACCAGAACACTTCTCTGGTTGAGTTCCACCCTGGTCAGAAAGTGTGGGTGATGGCGCCGGTGGAGCCTTGTGCGCTCCGTGACAAGTGGACTGGGCAATATGAGGTGGTAGAGCGCAAGAGCGAGGTTACCTACTTGGTTAACCTGAGAACTCCCAGACAGCCCCTGAGAGTGTTGCACGTGAACCGCCTCAAACCCCACTTTGAGAGGTCTGAAGTGACTATGCTCATGGCTACAGATGCTGGAGGGGAGGAGGATAGTGATCCTCTCCCTGACCTCCTGGCAGTCAAGGAGCAAGATGGGTCAGTGGATGGTGTGGTACTCTCGCCCACCCTGACCCCAGAGCAGCAGAAGGACTATCGCCAAGTCTTGGGTCAGTTTTCCCCCCTGTTCTCCCAGACCCCAGGTATCACCAAATGGTGCGTCCACGATGTGGACACTGGAGACAGTCTGCCGGTGAAACAGAAGTTTTACAGGGTGGCTGACAAGGTCAGAGCTAGCATCAAGGAAGAAGTTTCCAAGATGTTGGCACTAGGGGTAATTGAGCCCTCCAGCAGCCCCTGGGCTAGCCCAGTGGTCTTAGTGCCTAAGAAAGCTGCTACACCTGGTGGCCCCCCAGAACTCCGGTTTTGCGTTGACTACCGTGGGCTCAATGCGGTCACCAAGACTGACGCGCACCCTATCCCCAGAGCTGATGAGCTTGTGGATCGGTTGGGAGCTGCCCAGTACCTGAGCACCTTTGATTTGACTTCAGGGTACTGGCAGATTGCCTTAACTGAGGGGGCTAAGGAAAGGTCAGCATTTTCAACGCCAGAGGGGCACTTCCAGTTTCGTGTCATGCCCTTTGGGTTGAAAAATGCCCCTGCCACATTCCAGAGACTGGTCAGCCAGGTATTAGCCGGGCTGGAGGAAGTCAGCGCAGCATACCTGGATGACATTGCTGTGTTCAGCTCCACTTGGGAGGAACACCTGCAACACCTCTGCGCAGTGTTGAAGGTTCTGCAGAAGGCAGGCCTCACTATCAAGGCCAGTAAATGCCAGATAGGGCAGGGATCAGTGGTGTACTTGGGACACCAGGTGGGGAGCGGCCAGGTGGCGCCCCTACAGGCAAAGATTGATACCATTCTGGCTTGGGAGCCCCCCAAGACTCAGACTGAGGTGAGAGCCTTTCTAGGTCTCACCGGGTATTACAGACGGTTTGTCAAAGGTTATGGCACCATCGTGGCCCCTTTGACAGAGCTGACATCTAGAAATCAGCCCAGGAAAGTGAATTGGACTGAGGCCTGTCAAACTACTTTTGACACCCTCAAAGCTGCCATGTGCACAGCACCGGTGCTTAAGGCACCTGACTTTTCCAGTGAGTTCATTGTGCAAAATGATGCTTCAGAGCAAGGCGTGGAGCAGTACTCTCACAAATCAATGATGAGGGCGGAAACCAACCAGTGGCTTTCATTAGCAGGAGGCTACTCCCCAGGGAACAGAGATGGAGTGCCATTGAAAGAGAAGCTTTCGCTGTGGTCTGGGCTCTGAAGAAGCAGAGGCCCTACCTGTTTGGGACTCACTTCCGTGTTCAGACCGACCACAGGCCCCTCAGATGGTTAATGCAGATGAGGGGTGAGAATCCAAAACTGTTGAGGTGGTCCATTTCCCTACAGGGGATGGACTTTACGGTGGAGCACCGCCCTGGTACAGAACACGCCAAAGATGATGGTCTGTCCAGATTCTTTCGCCTTAGTGATGAGGACTCCCAAGAGGTTGGGTAGTTCTCCCCACTTTCAGCTGGAGGGGACACGTGTTAGACCTGACACCCTTGGCGTGGTTGTTCCCCATCTTTTCGCCTCTGTCTACTGTATTTTTGATGCTGTGCTGGATTTCGTTTTTGCTGGTTTAGATGCTTTGGACACTCTGCCACTGCTGATCAGTGCCAGAGTGTAAGTGCTCCCTATGTAAATTGTCATATTGATTGGGTATACCTGATTGGCATATTTGTTTCACCATGAAGTCCCTAGTAAAGTGCACTGTGTGTGCCAGTGCTGGTGATGACAGATGCTACTAGTGGGCCTGCAGCGCAGATTGCGGCACCCACATGAGTAGCCCTAAAATGGTGACTCAGGCCTGCCAGCGCAGTGCCTGGGTGCAGTCAGTGGACTGCCATGTCCGCCTGGCCAGTGTCCCCACTGGCTGGGCCTAACCCTTCCCTGTCTGTGCACATCAGTCACCCCTATGGAAGGCTCAAGGTACCCCCCTGGGCAGGGTGCAGTGTATGGGTAAGGTAGAGCATGTACTAGTGCAGGTCCCATGCTCTGGTAGTGAGCAACAGCCATGTTGTGTGCTCACTGCTGTAAGGTTATCTTGCTCCATAGAATAACATGGGGGATGCTGGTCCCAATGGATACCAGCCTATCTTCCCATAGGAACAAGATGGGAAATAAGTTATTGATATCCCTGAACTCAGGATTTAATAACACATCGTTTAGGAAGGGTTGTTTGTAAATTCTGTGTTTGAGAATAGTACTTTTAGAAAGTGGCTGTTCTCTTGTCTAACCTTTCTGTGTGCCTGGGCCTGTTTGTGGATTGACTGTCTGGCCTGAGTGTGACAGGGGCTGCAGAGCCCCCAGGAGGTTGTCTGAGTCAGCCCGTGGATGAAAGGCAGCATCTACTGCCAGGGAAGTGGGAGGAGATCGCACCTGATAGTGAATAGGGCTGTGCCTGCCTGACCACAATGCTGGCTCCACCCCCCTGCTGGGCGACTGTCACCTCTGTCCCTGATACTGAGAGGAAGAAGGAAGCCAGGAAACCCCCAGTGCCTCAGCAACACCCATAACTGGTTTAGACCGGGCTCAGGGCCCCCTTGCACAAAGACTTCAAAGGACTTCAAAGACTTTTAGGGGTATAAGAGAAAGACCCCTGACAACAGAAAATTTAGATTCTACAATCAAGAGGAACCTCTGCTGGAAGAAGGACTGCTGGAGAACTGAAGGAAGATTGCCTTGCTGTGTGCTCTAAGGGCTGACCTGTTCTGCTGTCCAACTGCAAGCTGAGAAGAAGAAAGGGACTTTTGCTGTGTGCTGTGACCCTGCCTGCTTGAAACTACAGAGACTTTGCTGTGTGCTGTGTCTCCTGAACTGAATCTCCAAGGGCCTGAGAAGAGCTGGCCTCCTGTTTGGAACCCAGGGTTAAAGGTTCCTAAGTTTTGCCAAGAACTGCTGAGGAGATCGTGTGGTGGTCTACCCAAACGTGTATTTTCCTAACTGCCAGCTGTGTGGAACGATCGCTGTGCTCATCGGCACAGATTCAGCGGTGAGGAAAGGCCGTGGTGTTCTCCTGTGTCTAGGATCCCCCCTGTCGATCTGCTGGTGAGGAAACAGGCTGCCCGCGATCTACGGCCCCAAAAATCTCTTGCCGCCAAATCACCGTCGCGGCCCGGGGCCAGAAACACCCTCTGCAAAGTGCCTTTGTGATTAGGAGTTGCAGCGGCGAAGATCGGAGCCGCCGCACTCCCATTGGTCGAAGGAGCCGAGCCCCCTCACTAACGCCGTGACGGGATTGGCCTGTGCGCCATAGCGTCATCACTGTTGCCGCGTGGTGATTGAAGAACTAAGGGAACGTCATTGCCGGCCTGCCCCGGGAGCCGCTCTGCCATTGGCTGACTCCCGGGTACTGGTGGAGGCTCGACAGAAGTGCCACGACCGGATTGGCCAGCAGCCTTGAAGCTGCATCGGGAGCCGCCGAGAAGCCGTGACCGAGGCACCCCCAGCAAGGAGCCGACTGCCGAGTCAGCTGTTCAACCCGTCCTCGCCGAGGGAGTCCGAGTGTGTCCCGCACCCCTGGCCGGTCGTCCCCCGAGGTGTGCTGCACCAACTCCCCCGCCGCTCGTTGGATTGTCGAGAGCGGGCGGGAGAGAAGAGGGGACCAGCTGGGCTGAGAACGAGTGTGCTCTGCTCGGTGCGGTGCGCCTGAGGTCATCGGGGGTACAAGGCTGTGCGGAGCGGCCCAAAAGGAGTCCCCAGCATATCGGTGAGGCTCGCTTGCAGCGCTTGGGCCCCCTGGCTTTGTGGGCTGATTCTTTGTTGATAATTTACCTGCTGGCATAGCTTGGTTTGCTCGTTTTTAGAGCCAATTGGACCTAAATCAGTGGCCTTATTTTGAGAGGCTGAGTTAAGAGACTTGAGACAATTTATGATATAAGAACTTTTGAAATTAAGTACAACCATAAAAATTAAGTGCAACCATTAAGATTAAGTGCTACATTCTTCTAAAGTGATGAATATCGTGCAACTGTTTTATTCTCCTTGCTGAAACTAGATAAAGATATATTTTTATAAATATACTTACCTGTGTGGTCTCAGTTTGTGGTGGATGGGGGTTCATTGTTTGTGTTAAGTGCAACTATTATACACATTGCCTTAGGGATAAGCCTGTCTGCTCGTGCCAAGCTACCTAGAGGGTGAGCAGGGGTTATCTACTGTGTGTAATTCTTCACCCTGACTAGAAGCAAGGGTCCCTACTTGGTCTAAGGTACTTACCTCTGCCAATTAGAGACCCCCAGATCTAACACAGGGCGACTCTGGATCTGATGAGAGAGTATTTTACTTCCCTGTATGCTAGCATTTGCTCTCCACCTCCCTCTGGTGCACTTTTAAGCCCCAAGGAGGCCGGAGAAGCCTTGACTGAATCCATGTCAGCTGGCTCGCCCTCAGCCTCAGTTAGGCCCTCTGGATACGTAGTCTGATCCATGTCAGCTCCGGTGCACAGCCCTTCAGGGTTCCCATCTGCAATGCCAGAGCCCGATCAACTGAATCCAATGTTAGTGGTGACGATCAATGCAAGACCACTTCTCGTCTCCAATGCTGAGGCGTCGCTGCATTGAAGCTAGATGGCGGCAGGTGTGGTACCGGAGTCAGACAACTTTCCTCCTACATCTGAAGAGCCTCTTACTGTTTTTCCTTGCTACTATCAGGCTGTGTAACCTCTTTTGGCATGCAACAATAACATATTTTTGAAAACATAGTAGTGTTTCAGTTTAGTGTATTAGATCACAACATTGCATTGACATTTCTTTATAGTGAAAGTTTCTAAACATGAACTTTAAAACATTCATTAACCCTGCTCTTAACAACACCAGGCATGAACAAAGTTAACTAATTCTTTGCTGTCCCTTACATCAATGTTATTGCTATAGATGGTGTAACATTCCAGGCTAATAAAGATTACAAGTGAGTTTTTTGGTAAACAGTTCATCTTAAACTGAATTACTTGAAAGTGCTCTCTAATGTCACTACCTAGTAAATTAGACACATGGAGTATATTGATCTGCCTAGGATCACACAATTTAGCCATGCAGGAAATCTGGGTTTTGAATCCAGGGTTCCTAGTCACACATAGTGCATTTAACCACTGATTAGATTAATTTATTTTTCTCATTCACCTTTAGAACCGAAAGACAGTTTTTTTATACAACCCTGTAAGATGAATGAACAGTAAGCCATGTTAAATAAATATAGATCACAGGCTAATCTGACACAATATCTAAACAAAAAGTGACCAAATGAAGGTAAGGGAACGCAAGACACCATATGCTAATATCACTGACTATTTAAACATTATATAGCTATTCTAAGAGTGAGCAAGCTATTGAAAGCTTCAGCCAGGCTTAATCACATAGCTACTTGCTACTTTCCCCTCCTGTGCTGGACAGCAAGGAAGCACCTGAGAGGTATATGCCATGACGAGCTGAGCTTGTCATGAGCATGGAAGGGGTTAAGCTTAATCTCCCCATGCCTATAAACAATGAATGTGACTTTGGGCAATGTAAGTGGTGCTCATGTACAGTTCTCCAATACCTTGGGTGGATTTCATGCTATATAAAAACTTCTGAAAAATGCACAATGAAGTAAAAACAAAGCCCTTAACTTAAGGAAAGACAAATACCTACTGATTTGTACAAAGTTAAACTAGAAAACCAGGATAAATTGTGGCTTCCCTGCTTAAATTGTGTGATCTTAGGCAAACGTTTTACTTCATCAAAATTCTTTTTCTTCATTAATGCATAAGGAAGCACTTTCAATTATGTGAGTTCTGAAATCCACTTGTATAAAAACCTTTTGCATTTAATTTATAGGCTTTAATGTGATGTTTTAAAAATCAATGCTTCCTTCACATGTTAAAGAAATACATTTCTCTTGAATGTTATCATATTTTATATGATGTTTGTTATAAGGATTTATTTTTAGATGTTGCCCCTCCCTCCGGAATGCAGCACAGATGATTTCTTTCCTTGCACTTCGAATGGGGAATTTCATTGTGGAAATGAACTTTTGTACTTTAATTGAGATGCTAAAATTATGGACAAATGCTGTCAGTTAAGACATATGTTAAGGACAACGGACTTTAGGGCAAATTTACAGACAATCCGTGGAATTTACGGTGGGTTGGTCACCCTAACTCTGCCTAATTAGTGCCAGGTAAGGCTGTTCTCCAGAGCTCCCTCTCACAAAATGTTCCCTCCCTTCGAGGATTGTGGCGGCCTACCGCCAGCCTGGAGCACAGCAGCTCAATGGCTTTCTTGGAATGTAAGGACGCAGAGGTTTTTGTACTGGCTCTGTGCAGTGGAGCACACAGATTGTAAAGCTGCCATGACGGCCACCTCAAATGACTCCCTGCCCGAGAGGGCATTCGTTGTTCACTGCTCAATGTTTACACCCCAGAGACCCCAGTACTTGCTTTTCGAAGTAACACGAGCACTTAGAAGAGGGGGTTGTTCCCTTGTGTGCATGAACCATGAAATTACCTTCTCATAACTGCGTTCTCATTCAGTAATTACAGTTCATTTTGTATTAATTACCAGCGTCATGTTTCTGCAAAGTGAAAAGATAATGTGAGGTGCACAGTACGTCTGTTCCTGTGAAGGCAAACTTCAGACTACACAAGGAATGGGTTTCACTCAGCCCTAGCCTCTGTTACTGCAGTGAAAAACTGTACCGACATCATTTTATAAAGCTTTAACAACTGCTACTGTTCACTCTCCTTCAGGGGATGAGGCCATTATTGTAGTAATGAAGTGTTTGTGAAGCCTGATCATGAGTAAACTTGCAAAGCTCTCTGCTTTCGGCAAATGGCCTGAGGTCTGGCACACATTATTCAGAGGCTGGACTCAGCCTTTATTCAAAGAATTAAATGAATGCAATTAATATGATTAATGTGAAAACAGGAAGACATTGGGGCAGATTTATGCCCAGAAGCAGCACACTCGCATAGTCCAGGCGCAATAATATCGTAGCCTGGACAATGAGCTGCCGAACTGGCGCATTAAAGAACTTCAGGATGGGATGGAGACCTCTCAACAGGCCCACACAAGTCGCCGCCACCTTCTTAGTGTGGGACAGAAAATTGAGGGCCTCATCCATCCACACTCCCATCCTGATCATACTAAAACTTAATTGGAAGGTGCATGGGAATCTGACCAGGAATGTGAATGGACTATCAACTTTTGGGACAAACACTGGCGCCGCTCTCTCAAAATCTCTCGTTCTGCCTCTCTTACTCAATCTATGTTTTTCCTTTATCATAGTCTTTATTTCACTCCTGTCTCTTTAGCTAGGTTTACTCACTCTACTGATGCAAATTGCTGGACTTGTGGCTCTCCTACCACTGATTTCATGCACCTTCTTTTTCTTTGCCCTTCAGTTTTTCTATTTTGGGGTAAGAGATGGTCTTACATTTCTCACTTGTTTAACGTTCTCATTCCTTATTCTATTCCTCTCCTCTCCTTTCTGATTCCTTACACCTTCCTATTCATAAACATGGTCTTTTTGACCTTATATTAGCTTAAGCTATTCAGCACATAACTCTAAATTGGAAAACACTTGCAAAGCTTTCCATCCAACATTGGTGGAATAGCCTATGCCATTTTCACCGACTTGATATTGCTTTTGCCTCCTCTTGCACGCTCATGATTAACAAGGAACTCTTTTGGCTGCCACTTACTGCTTACTTAGATAAACTGGCGTTAACAGATAGTTCTCGTTTAAATGTGGAACATTTTAAGCCTCCTTAAATATTTATCTTCTCTGTTCTTTTCTTCTAAACCTTGTTAGCTTAGTGTTTTTATTAATTATACTATACTCAGTGTTCACATTCTTTTGTAGGTTTGCAATTTTCATATTTTACCAATATGTAAGAGTTGCCCTTCCCTCCTCCTTCCCTCCCTTACTTCCTTATAAAACTTGAATAGCTTTCCTTTTTCCTCTCCTACCAGCCATTTTATCATTATATACTTATTTCAATATGCTATTCCCTGTATTGCTGGCCTTTTGTATTTTCTGTTATTATTCAAATTAAGCTTTTTAAACATAAAAGAATAGTAAATCAGCCTCCTGAAATATCCATTTTCATACTTATGCAACAGAGAATGAAGCATAGTTTGCTACCGGTTTTAATACACAAAGGATTTTGTATTAAGTCAAAAATGCAGGAAAGATGTTATGAAAAAATCTCATAAATATATGTATACTTCCTTTGTTTGATAATGATATGTGTATTAGAGTTCATTAACGAAAAATTCTTGTTCTATGAAAAATTATTGCTCAAATAAACTCACAAACTTGGGCTGTCATGTAAAGCTGCACTGGCTCAGAGTAAAGCAGAGGCCCATATTTATGAAGCCTTTGTATTGTCCTTGCATCTGACAACGCAAAGGCTTCAGTAATATTTACATTCCCATGAAAGGCTTTGGTTTGCATTGCCTTGCATGGCTTTCTAAAGATATGTAAGGCAAGGTAGCTGCTTGAGCAACGTTACTTTACATGTCAACTTGGGAGGCGTTCCACTAGTGGAGCCTTGGTGTTCCCATGAATCCAACCATGGATGATTTTAGCTCATTCCCAGATTTACAAAGACTTGTAAACCTGGTCATGCATCAAAATGCTATGCCTTCCCAAATGAGGTGTAATGAGGAGAAATATTTTCATTTTTCCTCAGTATTGCCTCTTTCCATGTGTGCTGCATTCTGCAGTACACATGGAGTGAGGAAAATGCCTTTGAGGATTGTTTTTCTGCCGGAAGGCGTTCCTTCCCGTCCCAGATGAAGTGCCTAACGACCACATGCATCATTGTTGCCGTTTGCAATTTCTTAATTGCGAAAATTAAAGAATCGCAATTAAGAAATCGCAAACGGCTATGCATCAAGAAATCACAATTTTTTTTATGATTTCTTAAATTTCCTTAATTGCGATTCACAATTTGCGAATCGCAATTAAGGAATCCCTTCCGATTGATTCCTATGGGCCTGGAGGCCCATAGGAATGAATGGGAAGCCATTCTCATTTTGCGATTCGCAATTAAGGAATCGCAAAATGAGAATGCTATTTCAAGGGTGCAGGGGTGTCCAAAGGACCCCCCCTGCACCTCTGAAATTTAACTTTAAGAACATTTTTCACACACACATGCCCCAAGGGCATGTGTGTGTGTAAAATGAAACTTTGAAAAATGCACTTTTGTGCATTTTTCAAAGTTTTCGCAAATTACCATGAAGGTGAACTTCATGGTAATTTACCTCTCCCTATTTGCGAATTCGCAATTTCTAAAGTGTCATGCATTGCATTTAAGAAATCGCAAATTGTGATTTCTTAAATGCAATCGCAATTTAAGAAATCGCAACATAATTGCGATTCCTTAAATTGCAAAAAAATAAAAAAACATGATGCATCCCAAAAAAGGAAATTGCATTCGCAAACGGCCGAATTTTCCGATTCGCACCATTTGCGAATGCAATTTACCTTGATGCATGTGCCCGTTAGTGTGCAGAAGGCAATGTAGAACAGGAGTGGCCAACAATATTTCAGGTTTTCTGAAATGGGTTTGATATCCAAACAGTGTTCGCACCAGCACCCATCTGTCTACAACATCTGCATCAAAAAATACTAAAGAGGTGTTTTGAATGACTCCCAACCTTCTGAGGAGGACCCTTGCTGTAGTGAGGATTTTGAAATCATAGTCAGTTGTGTACCTGTAACTTGTCAGGATTTGCTGGGTGAAGGGATGCTACAACCATGACCCCTCATGCAAATAACAAGTACCCCCTGTAAATATTTGGAAGCTCCTAGGACAGGGTAATACTACAATGGAAGAGAAAATTCCTAGGCAGTTAAATGATTCAAATTACATCAATATATTTTCGACATAACCAGAGGGATAACTCGAACTTGGCTTTATTCATATTTATATAATAATGGGCATAAAAGAACAGATAAGAATACACAGTAATACATTATAAATCAGGCACAATGTCTTCACCATTTAGTATAACAAATAAGCAGTTAATCCAGAACACGGGATGAACACAAACATATAATCTTAGGAAGAGGTGTGGCGCCGCGGCCAGGGCGACTGACTCCGGAAGCTGGGGATCACGGTTCGATCCCTGGCACCGGCGGTAGATTAGTCCAGCACCATGTGACTCTGGGCAATAGCTTGCTTAATCTTCCCGACGGCCCCTAGCGCCTAGAGAC
The DNA here is from genome assembly GCF_964261635.1 of Lissotriton helveticus. NCBI lineage: Eukaryota > Metazoa > Chordata > Amphibia > Caudata > Salamandridae > Lissotriton > Lissotriton helveticus. The sequence goes on along the minus strand of NC_136059.1, from coordinate 797,611,925 downwards.
CCTAACGGGTGATTGTGCGCTTTACAAGTGTGGGTTATTATTATTATTATTATATAATAGATAAGCATACATCTGAATCAAACATTTATGGACAAAAACTGATATGACGTGGCTGTGTGATGAAAGTTCTCAACGTGCGCTTTGGTACTGGAAGTGCCTTTATCAGGAGTGCCACAAATATTTTTCAACAGTTAAATGATATTTGGAACAGGTGGGCTTCAAAAGAGCTATGGCGATGTCCAAAGTACAGGACCTGAGACCGATACTGGGGTGAGTAAAAAATGCTGAGCACAGTAAATAATTACTCAAGGCAGAGATGTCTAAGGGGCCAAGGACATGGGTACAGCACGGAAGAATTAACCTCCAGAAAACGTCACAGGATGGAACTGCTGTACCTTGATGTATTTGATGAAGAAAGGTACCGATGGGGCCATGAATGGTGGTCCTATGGGAAGGCGCCGTGCACAGGTTTTATGTGTTACAGGAGGCCAGGGTTACCATCAAGCTGGCTACATATACATTAATGGAGCGGCTAAAAGATCACCATGGGCCACTTTCCGTAGTGCAGGTTTGTAGGTGGATATAGATGTGCTTGTGGCCGGGGATTCGGACGGGCTGTTCACAGGCTCCTGCTGTAGTTACGAGATTTGCTCACTGTGGAAGCGCTAGGTGGCGCACACCCAAAATGGCCGCATTAGTGTGAGCTCTTGTAGGCTGGCATACAAAATCCTGCATTTATCCTGCTTACTGACCTCATCTGCGCTCTAACTTGCTGCATCACTTGAGCCCACGGCTGTCCAGGGAGCGCTTCGGCCCAATGGCGAGAAGTGCCGTGACCGGAGTAAGAAGGACTTTCCATAGCTGCGGATCCCTGCACAAAAGAACAAGGAGACCCGACCCCTGAGGTGATCCCTGGGCGGAGTATCCGGTGGGCATAGGGGGGGGCGCAGTTACGACCCCCTTTCTGTGCTGGCCTGTTCTCTGCGGCGTCCTGGATAGGGCGGTCGTTCGCGTGAGAACGCGATCCCGGGCTGGCGTATCCTGAGTGGCGGCTGAACTGCGGAAGGTTCTACTACTGATCTGCGTGCAGGTTGCAGTTTGCTGTGGAGGAGTACGGTGGTATCAGACGCCTGCGGGGTGCCCTTAGACAGGGAGACTGGTGAACGCGGAGGTAAGGAGGATAGTGCAGCAACCTCCTAATTCTTACAGACCTATGGGGAAGGTCTGGGAATCACAGTGGTGGCCTGTATGAGGCGCTATATTGTAGTGTACTGCATTCCCTTACCCAGGGTTTCTCTACATTGGACTGGACTGTGATTGTGCACATTACCGGCATACATCGTGGAATAAGTGCAAGCGGAATAGCACCTGTAGCCGCCATTTTCAGTCCCCCATGGGACAGTGATGCCAGATCTCTCTGCGGGCGCTCACTCCCGGGTGTCCTGATTTCCTGCTGTTCCCCGGTGGTGCTGGTGGCGATTGTGGACTGTGATCTTCCCTTTCTGTTGAACCCTGACTGTGCCCGACACCTGGATCCTATACACTGCGGAGATCTCGCGGACGCCAGGGACGCTGGCCTGATCGCGTCGCACAGTCCTGGTAGGCGGCGCCACAATTACTCTCGGGCAAAAGAGCAGCAATTTGGCAGGGAACCGCCAATACGTCAGGGGTGCCTTACATTAGCTATCGCAGATCACGGCTTGCCCTCCTTATAATATACGCATGGTGGGACAGCAGGACTAAAGTCAATATTTGCGTGGTAGAGAACATGGGGAAGCCAGATACTTGCCAGCCCAAAGTCAATTTTGACAGCGCCAAGCGTAGCGCCCGGACGGTACCAGATGAGCAGGACTTGGATAAGGGAGGCAATGCACAGGGGAGTGCGAGCGTGCCGGCTACCGACGTGCAGAGCATCATTCAAGAGGTACAACAAGGGTTTGCTACCATCGTAGACAAGATGGATCAGGTGTCGACTCGGATGGACGCCATTGCCCACGAACTCGAAGGGCATGAAGATCGCATCAAAGAAGCTGAACGCAGCATTTCGGACAATGAAGACATGACGTCCCAAATCACTACGCAAATCGCTCATATGGATAAATTGCTCAAAGTCATCGCTGCAAAGAACGAAGACTTAGAAGCGCACAGTAGGCGCAATAACATACACATCCTTGGGATCCCTGAATCGACCAACACAGGGAAGATGGATGAATATGTTGAAAAATTGCTGTTGTCATCAATCGGGGCAGTGGCATTCTCTACCCAATTCATAGTGGAGCGGGCTCACCGATCCTTGGGACCGCGCCCACCACCGGGCAGCACACCATGGCCTATCATTGCACGGCTTCTAAATTACAGAGACCGAGATGTTGCACTTCGAGTCGCAAGGAACAAACGACAACTGTCCTACGATGGTAATACATTCTTCATCTATCCAGACTTTACCCCTACAGTCCAGGAAGAACAACGCAAATTTAATGATGTCAAAAGCAAGCTGAGGATCACCCATATTGACTATGCATTGTTATACCCTGCTCGTCGTACGGTCACCTATCAAGGTAAACAGCGCTTCTTTACCAAGCCGCAGCAGGTCGATGAATTTTTTGAAGCATCTGAAAAGACTAAATCGTGGTGCTGGGGCGCTAGCATCGTCACAGCAGTCTGTATCGGGAGGGGCTGAGGATGACTCACAATGATCACTCCACTGATACCGGATGACGTTCGAGGGTTCTGACCAATTGCAGTGACTACTGGGCAGCTGAGTTGCTGCCCTGGGGCACGTTTACGTTGCAGATGGCGGGGTTAGTGATGAGCACCTCTTCAAGGACATGCCAGACACCCTCTGTCCACTAGGGTTCGCTTATTCCACTGCTGGTGAACTTGGTGGGTGAGGAGTACCTGTGTTGCCACCTGGCAGGGTCCCCCAGAGGGTATACCCCCAATGATGTTGTTTGCATGGACTTTGTAAACATGTATGGTTGTTTCTTTTTCTTTTTCTTCTTGCTACCACAGTTGGGGTACAGGGTGGGAGAGGCAAGGGATGGTATGGTTGGTGAAATGTTCTGGGACAGTTACGAGGGTGCGTGTTAGGGAGGGGGGAGGGCGATTGATTCTACCATGATTGTTATGCTTCAGTGGGTGGGGGGTGGAGTAGAAGGGGAGGGGGAGTGTTTAGAAGTCATCAGCGAGTATGGTGCGACGGGAGGTGGAGAAATTATATTATTGCAATGGAGTAACCTGGACACAATAATCGCACAGGCATGGCATACACTGGGTCCACATAATAGCTACAGATGAAGTGGGTATGCTGAGGATTTTGTCCTGGAACGTCAGGGGACTGGGAGACCCGAGAAAGCGAAGGCAGCTGCTGGCCTACTTAGATAGACATCAGATTCAGGTGGCGATGATTCAGGAGACACATCAGCCCCGCGTCTCCAAGCACATTTGCTAGCAAGTGGGCATCTGTCAGATTATTTGCGCCCTGCTCCTCTTACGCCAGAGGCACAGCCATATTAATTAAAAAGCAGACACCATTTGAGCTCGGAACCAAGGGAGATTGGTGTGGAGTCGGTTACTTTAGTCAATTGTTATGACCTCAATGTGGATGCCCCAGAATTTTTCACTGCAAAATGGGGAAGATACTCAATATAGGTGCTACTCAATTGATCTGGGGCGGTGATTTTAATTTGGCCTTGGATCCGGCCCACGATAGATCACACCCGGCAAGGCATCATTACACTAAGTCCCAGGAAGTGATGCGGGGCATTATGGAAGAAGGAGGTCTCATAGATGGCTGGCGTTATTTCCACCCACAGACTAGAGGAGGCACTCATTTTACATCATACAAGGGGACCTGGGCGCACATTGATTATTATTTACTGTCGAGGGGATTAGGTACTGCCATTCGTGGGGCGGTTCACCCTGCTAGGACATTGTCAGATCACTGTCCAGTGAAACTGACGTTAGCAATGCCAGGGTATGATAAGCCTCAACCACACTGGAGACTGCAACTACAGGCTTTGTTAGATACAGTCTTTCAAGCAGAATTAGGGGAGGAAATAAAAGATTTTTTTATTAGAAACAAAGGCTCAGTGGATAGCGTGGGAGTTATATGGGAAGCGTTTATGGTTACAAATAGAGGGTATTGTATATCGAAGAGCTTTGGTGTACTCAGGGACCTGCAGAGAACACTTCGGACCATGCAACAGGGATTGAAAGGGTTGGAGAGGAAGATGGAGGCGGAGGACGTAGGTCGGCCACAGAAAGAGTTTAGAGAAATTAACAGAATACGAAGCGGCCTTGGCACGCGAAACAAAATTCAAGGGGCGATATTGGGTGGCCCGCAAATACGGTGAAGGGGAGACCAGGAAAAGCGCTAGCGGAAGTGACCAGAGGTCCAAGATTTGCAACTCACATACTGGAGATAGAGGGGCCTGGGGAGGTGCTGCACTGAAATACACTTGATATCCTGGAAGTGTTCACTACACATCACCACAAACTGTACACCTCACAGCGGTATGGCACAGTAGACTTAGATGACTTTCTGGGGGATGTTGCACTTGGATGGTTAAGCGATACACAAAGGGAGTTCTTGGGATTACCAATCGAGATAGACGAAATCAGGGAGGCAATCATGCAATTGAAAAATAGAAAGACACCGGGGCTGGATGGCCTCCCTGCCGAATTCTATAAGGCTTATATTGACGTCATGACGCTGGTCCTCAAAGAAGTGTATGAGGAGTCTATGGAAGGTGGAATAATTCCTCGTTCGATGAGGGAGGCGCTAGTCACGTCCCTTTTGAAGCCTGGAAAGGCCTCCACCTCTTGTGATGCATATCGCCCGCTATCACTAATAAACTGCGATACAAAGATATTAGCTAAGGTACTAGCTAACCGACTCACTCTTTTATTGGATAAGCTTGTGTTGCCTGATCAGTCCGGTTTTGTCCCGGGTAGAGCAACTTCCCATAACCTCCGTACCCTTTTTTCCCTGATAGAGACAGTGGCACCAGACTTCCCACTCGCTGCGGTCTTTTTGGACGCCACCAAGGCGTTTGATTCAGTGGAATGGGATTACCTTTTCGGGGTGCTATACCGTATGGGTTTCCCACCGATCTTTATATTGTGGGTTAAGCTGTTATATAATCAACCTATGATCAGGGTAATGATCAATGGTCACGTGTCTCCTGCAATGTCTGTCTCGAGAGGTACCCGACAGGGATGCCCGCTGTCCCCATTATTGTTTGCTTTGGCAGTTGAGCCACTGGCCTCCAGGCTGCGCCAATGTCACCAGGATAAGGCCTTTAGATGCTGTTTGTGGCACATTCTAATCTCCTTATACGCGGACGATATGACGCTTTATGTCAGGGACCCTCAAAACAATCTCAATCCCCTTTTGAGAGAGTTCATCGTATTTGGCTGACTATCCGGTATACATATAAACTGGGGGAAGTCTCAGTTGTTCCCACTCACGCCCGCTGTCCCCCCATTTCACCTTGACTTTCCACTGGAGTGGTGTGACTCGGATCTTAAATATCTGGGCATATGGGTGACTAGGGATAGGGAGGGAGGAGACGATTTGTCAGAACTATGGTACGGCAATAATGAAGCTTACTGCCAACGTCATGAGGTGGATCTCACTGCCAATATAGCTTGCAGGTCGCGCCTCTCTAATAAAAATGATTGTGCTCCCACAATTCTTGTACCTTTTCTTAAATATCCCCTATCACCCAGGAACCTTTTTCTTCAAAACTCTTCGAACTGAACTGATAAGACTGCTGTGGGGAGGGAAGCAACCGCGGCTTCAATGGGTAACTCCGATTCGGCCATATGAACAAGGCGGGTTCGACATTCCGGATTTTGAGACCTACTTTTTGTGTGCTCATGCTCAGTTTGCCTACTACTGGATATTTCCTCCTAGATATATACCACAAATAGCCGTTGAGGACTAGCTTGCAGACCCTATTCAGCTCAATGGTGTCATACATGACCCTGGCCGCTCCCGGGCGAAACCGCCCACCACAGCCTCGAGCACGGTGGACGCGTGGAAGCGAATAATGGGCAAGCTTGCTTTGCCATTTTTATATTCTCCACGGCTACCACTGACCTATAACCCCGCAATGCCCCTGCTACTAGAACGGGGGGTTCCAGAACCTATGTACACGTGTGCACGTGAAGGTCTGGGGAGACTTATTTCATGAGGGACAGTTTCGCTCCTTGGAGCATATGTTTCAGGGGATACAGCCATCGCCCTTGGACGTATTCCTGTATGTACGACTGAGTCAGGGGATGAAGGCGATATTGGATTTCCCTCAGGAGCCGGTGATTTTGCTTCCGTTGCACAACATGCTGGGATCCATGGTTGGGGCACAGTTAATGTCTAATTTATATAAGTGCGTATGCACTCAACAGGAACCCACACTGAGTTCTGCCCGATTTCACTGGGATAAGGAGCTCGGACAGGCACTGACCTATGAGCAATGGAACTACTGTTGTATGCAAACCTCACACATCTCGGCAAGTTGTAGATTGCGGGTTATACATTATAAATTTCTACACCGCTTATACTATACACCTGCAAAAAAATACTGCTTTGGCTTACAAGATCATGATAGCTGCGAGAGATGTGGCAAAGAAGGGGCAGGGTTCCTACATTTGACCTGGGAATGCCACGTGGTACAACAGTTCTGGGATCAGGTACACGAGGCGCTTGAAAAAATGATAAATAATACACTGGTCAGAGATCCTGTAGTTGCTCTCCTGGGGCATACGGCCATGATTCCCAAGTCATGCCGTAAGTTCCTGGATGTGTAAATGTTGCTTGCCAAACGCAGAGTGGCCTGCAGATGGGGAAGAGGGCGGGCACCTAAGTTTAACCACTACAGTGCTAGCGGGTTTTCCCGCTGTGCGCTGGATGTTCATAAATCACACTCTACATGACAAAGCCAGCTTGTCATGCGCGCAGCGCATTTAACGCCCATGACGAGCTGGCTTTGTCATTAGCGTGGAAGGGGTTAAGGAATGGTTGACAAATTTGATGTATTGTCAGGAACAATCTACCATATATGCAGAGCTGATTTCGAGGGCGTCTAGACCCAAGGACATATGGGGTCCTTTGCAGGGCTATCTGATCCAATGCGAGATAGTAGATGCGGACAATGGTGGAGCCCATGATGGTTGCTAAATGTGGCAGACACTTGGTTGCTACGGATGGTAAGGGAGGCAGATGTCCCCTGCTGGATGGGTAGAGAACGGATTGTACAAGGTGCAAAGACTGCAAACCTTTAAGATGGACCTGCCCACGTGTTGTTCTGTAATGCTACTGTGTCTATTGTATATGTGGGGACATGTTATCGCTGTAATATATGCCATTCATTAGACATGATTGATGTTTTCTAGTCACGGAACTACTGTGTTGTGGTTACTACTATGAATGTATAACTCGTTGTTTGTCTATTGAACTGTACTGTTTTTTTTTCTCTCTTGTACAATAAAAAAAATAAATAAAATGAAAACAGAGTTGCTCACTGTGGATGGTCGCCATGACAGCCATGACAACCATGACCCCTACCCTGAAGGAGTTGATTTAGTGTCTTAACTGTAGAGAAAGGGTCAAAATGCCTTGTACAGCAAATCACTGTACCTTGAGAAAAGGGATGTACAGTCATCATCAACTTTCTGTCCTCCACATCTGTCCTCCACAGATGTTTTTGCAAGGTATACATTTATTTGCATAGTTAATTAAAACCATTGCAAAAGACAACTTTTTTATAAAAACAAATATCTGCAGATTCAACTCATTCCTTTATGATTCTTGTTTAAAAAAACCTGCTAAAATATTTCTATAATTAAGCAGCTTCACCAGCAAGGTGTCTAAACTCTGTCCAAGTGCTATGTGGAGCATTTCAGTAGGTCAAGAGGCTTTCTGCCAGGCATTGGCAAGCCCTCTGTCCTTGGCAAAGCAACGCTTATTAGAATATTAACAGCTCCATGTAACGTGCCCTCAGGTGCTGTGCTATCCAACCACCGCATGCTTCAAATACAAAGTTCTTAATATGTATGGAGAGACTCTTCAATGCGCCTCAGGGAGTTTGCTCATGAAATTGCTGGCTAGGTTTCTTATGTGAGCATTTCAGGCATTTTGCTTTCGCCCAGTCTCAGATACTTCACTAGACTGCAATTCAGTTGCGGATCATTGGGTGCACAGCATGCCAGCAGAGCTTGCCTCCTGGTGCGAATCCCCCGTTGGTTGAAGTGTTGCTTCAACAGTTGTTTCCGTTCCTTTAGAAGGTTTTGCAGGAGCACAGTAAATGCAGCAGATCTTCAGATGCTGATCCACATAAGCGGCACGCAGAGCCCGCTTTCTCTCCAGGGTTGAAGATGGTGAATACAGGGTAGCAGGCCCAGTCTGTTTAATTCATGAAAGCTATTTTTTTGTTTTTGTCATAAACCAGATTTAAATAGGATCGAGCCGCCAACTCTGTATATGTCTTCAATGTTATCCAACCATGGGCCTTTTTTGTCAATGAGGCTTTGTCCTCCAGCCAAGAAGGATGTTTCGCTGTCTTCCACGCTAGTTTTTTAAAAATGGTACTAGTTTTTGGTGTTTCCCAAAGCTGACGTAGCCCCATCCCATTTAAACTACTGCAAAGAGATATTGCAGCAGGTGTTGTGGTGTGTTGTTGTAACTCCTTCCATAGATGTAATTTAATGTGCCATGCGGAGCTTTTCGCACTTTATTCCACGCAATAATGAAGGCTACTTGTCTTGTAACTGTTTGTTTTTGAACACCAAATTCAAGCCTAATTTGCACAGGCGAGGTGTGTTTGGGCAGCCCAAAGATGACCCTATATGCTGTTGTTACTGTGGTATCAAGTATTTTTGCGTCTCTGCCTTTACGAGCCTCGCTGCCATAGGTGATTGTTGGCAGCAACTTTGCCGGAACTATCTCAATGAAAGGGAGGATCGATGGTTTTAGAGTGGTAGCCAATACTGTGCTGTTCTTCTGTGCCAAAAAGTGGGCCCCTATATACAACTTCACATCCAGATATTTGTATTCCGCTGAATCGTCAATTTTAGTTTCTGCCCAAACCAGGCTCCAGTTTGTCTCCTTTTTTTCCTGATTATCATAGTTCTTGTTTTATCCAAGTTGATTGTTAGATCATTTGCTTTAGAGATATCCCGCGTTGCATTTAAGAGATGTTGTAGCCCTACTTTTGTTTTACTAATCAGGACGATATCTTCCGCATCCAGGAGGCAGGGTATCAAGATGTCTCCTAATTTTGGGGCATGTGAGTTGCAGCTTATTAGAAGTGGTACTAAGTCAACCAAATATAGGTTAAAGAGAGAAGGGGCTAAAACTCAACCCAGTTTCAGCACCTTTTCCATAGGGATACGCCTCAATAAGAAATTTCTGTTTCCCAGCTTCACCTGCAGCATTGTATCCATGTGCAAGTTTATTAGCAAGTTTAATAAAGGCTGTGGCAGCCCCATCTATGCAATTTGGACCATAGTTTAGTGCAGTTAACATGATCAAAGGCAGCCTTATAGTCAATAAAGCATAAGTATAGAGGTGTCCATGCAGCCTCAGCCTTGTCCACAAGCATTGCCATGCTTAGTATTTTGGTTATTGTCCCAAATGATTTTACAAATCCAGTCTGTTGTAGAGGAATTGCAGATCTTTCTGTGGCCCATGCCTGCCGATCCTCTAATGATGTACCAGCAAAAATGTTTCCCTTATTATCTAATAAAGCCACTAATTGATTGCTTTGTGGTTCAGAATAATACATTTGGGAAATGATTAATCCTTTCCATGAGCTAGGCAGTATGTTTAACATCCTGATTTCTCTAAAGAGTGGTTCCAATGCTTCTGCCCAGAAGGTTGCCTCCTGTTTATATAATGTTGGTGGGATTCCATTAGGGCCAAGAGCGCCTTCCCTTTTCCCCTTACCTATCTGCCGTTTTATTACACTTCTATGAGTTGTTTGAAGTTCCTCCGCTGTTAAACCTCCCCTTGTACTCCCAAACTTGACGGGGTTACTTCCAGCACCGGCCTTGATTGTCATATGGCATTCTGATTCATTTTGAATATTTTGGCCCTACTCACTAAGCGCAATGCTTTGTTGGAAATGGGAACTGAGGTATTTTACCCAATCTTCCTCTGTGATATTCGAGGAAATGGCATCATGATTGTGATGAAAAAATTGATTTATGGTGTTCCAAAATCTTGCGCTGTTATTTTGTTTAACATCAGCAAATAGCTTGACCAAGAATTCCTCCTCCATGGCTATATTAATATTCATTTTCAAGTTTTTTCAAATCTGCCCTTTGACTCCGTAGTAATTCCAATTGAGTTTTATCGTTGGGCTTATGCCGAAGATATGCCAAAGATCGATAAACATGTTTTTTGTCAAGCTTGATTTCTTGCTTTGCAGTATATGATATAGGTTTCGTGCCACTGAATCTTTGCTGGTTTGGTGGTTTGATCTTTGATGCATAAACTTCCATCACTGTTAGAAAGTTTAGCCATTTCTCAACTTCCCCTTCTCTGGCTCTGGCAATGAAATGCTGTTTTGCAAGTTCCTGCATCTTGCTGCCAGCAGCTATCTTGAATTTTATTCTTTTTAGATTGATGGTAACATCTGATCCCTGTGGCGCCCGGCAGTATTCAAATGCTGGAATGGTGGTTCTTACTTCTATTTCCTGCGGCCAATGATCACTATCGCCTTTGTTGCCCATTCAAAATGATGCAATTTGATGAAACAAACCTAGGGAGACAAAGGTATAGTCCAAGATTGAGCCTGTTCTGGTTGAACTGTACGTTGTTACAGGAGGATTATCTTCGACTGATCTACCGTTTCGTGCCCTTAAATTTAAATGTTGCAGGTCCTCAAGGATTGATTGTCCTGACTTAGTGTGTTTCCCCAGTTGTAGTTTCCCTTGCCGTGGGATGTTCCAAGTTATATTTTGCTGGAGCACTTCTTCGTCCATGGAGGAACCCATTAAATTATAATTTAGATGCCCAATGAGGATAAGATCATAGTAGGGCCTTCTCTTGTGCATGTTTTCACGAAATTGCACATTTCCTTGGATGATTTAGTTTTGCGGTTTGGTTGGATATACACGTTTATTATCATAATGTTAATATCACCTTGTATTTGTTGTTGTTGGAAAGGATACAGTTACTGCTAGTGATGATTGAATTTTGGGGCCAAGAGTGCGGGCAGTGTGAACAATTGTGTTCGCCACTTATAAGACCAGACCTCCTTGCAGATTACAATATTTTGCTGTCTTCGTTGCACCTTTGTAAAAACGCTAAAATCCTTGGAGATGTGGCGGGTCCAATGCACAAGTTTCTTGCAGAGCTACTATGTCGAATGCCCTAATATAGGTGACAAATTCCAGATCTGCTATTTTGTTAGCGAGCCCATTTACGTTCCAGGAGCATAGCCATACTAGCCCATTAAGGTTGACGATATGTGGGGTACGAAGTTCTCATCAATTCTTTTAATTGTTTATGATTCTCGAAATCCATCTTATATCATCTTCCCGTTCCTTCAATGTGAAGGGGTTTCAACAAACTCTAGCTTCCTCCAGCTGTTGTTCCATGTCCGTGTTGCAGTAGGCTATAGCTCCTTTCAGCACCGATGTAACTTGTCTGTTTTCAGTCCCCTCTGATCCCCTCATAACTGCGGGTTTAACGAATCTGGATAGCCTGGTTTGGTGTACGGGTCAATAATTATCCCCCAAGACTTTAAAATCTTGCTTTCCAGGAGTTTTTTGTGTGCAGTTATTGAGGAGGTCCAGGTTGCTCTTGTTTTTTCTCCTGCCATATGATCCATACATTTAATAAACTCTATTGACTCCATATCCGTCATCCTTATCTCTGCCAATGATGGTATGTGGGATAGGAGCCACAGAATATTGCCTCGGTTCCGGACGTCATGCCTTCCTTTAGAGATGTACTCTGGAGTAAACCAGATAGCATTTCTTTCCTCCACTCCTACCACTTTAAAGATATTGTTTTGGACTCTTATGGAAGGCGGTCCTGCCTTAATTTGGGGGCATCCCTTTTCCGCTTGATCCCACTCACTGGATCCTGCTTGAACATTTTGGACCTTTTCTATCCTATGTTCCGTGCTTCCTTGGAGTTTTATGCCATGACTGGTTTGGTTTAGCTCTGAGTGACTTGATGTTAATTACAGGTATTTGTAAGTTGGTTTTGCTATTATTCAAAAACTGCCTGTTCCGTACCTGCTCTTCTTCCTTGTTGCCCATGAGTCTGATTTTGGGGTTGATCGAGTTCCCCAAAACTGTGTTCCTCCCTTCAGAGTTGGGATCAAGTGTGATAGATGTCCATGAATTTCCTTTGGGCATTAAATAATGATTTGTCTCATTCAGTTGGATGCTCGTTGTTGTATTTACTTCGATTCTATTTTTTAATTGATTTACAGCAGAATTTCCGTTTGAGTTAGGCTGGGGTGAGGCGGCTCCCTCAGGCTATTAATCTCAAAGTGAATGCTGTTCCTCTAATAGTGAAGCCTAGTAATGTGGAGATATGTGTACCATCCACCAAGAAGGAGATGGTGGTGGTGGAAGGGTACTAGGAGGGGGAGGGAGGGATTCGCAGGGGAGTCCGCTTTGGCGGAACTAGGGTCCTCACACACCCAGCAAGCTAGGTGTCATGCTTCATCATCTGGACCTCCTCCTCGTTGGGTCGGTGCTGCCATACCCAACTGGCACCCGCGAAGGGGCTCTTTGTCGGAGATCTTTTGTTCCTTTGCCGTTTGATAAAGTGGGGGGGTGTGGCCCCTGAAAGTGTAAATACAATGAGGTGCAGTGAGGGCGTTAAAAAAGGTTAGATATTCCAAATAATATTTTTATTCAGGTTGGTTATCCACCTCATTAAAGTGTGAAGAGTGGCAGCTTCCCTGACGGGAGGGTTAAGTTGAAGCTATGCTCATCTCTTGGGGTAAACATCTTTCTTGCCTTATGGTTGCTAAATACCGTGGCAATTCTTCAGGACCTTAAATGTGAAAACACTTAATGGTGCAGCTAATTGCTAACTACCACTGAAAAACACTAGATCAAGTCTCTCCGGTAGTGATGTTCGATGACCTAGAGAAAAAATTATGAAAAATGAACATAAATTCTCCTGAAAAATATTGTAAACAACCCTGTAGTAGTTGCCTGGTGTTCTCATCCGATCCCCTAGTATTCTCCTTGCATACGTAAGAAAGTACAAACGTGGACTAAGCAACATGATAGTACACAAATTAAACATGAATGAGGGGCGTGATTTACAACCCCAAGTGCATGTTAAAAATATACAGTTGGAAATGATCTACCTTATACAGGAAGACTGGTCTATAGAACTGGTGGTCACTGTGGGTAGTAGTACTTAGAATCAGGCAAAGAGCCAGCAGGCAAACAAGCACTGTGATGTAGGCAAGGCTAGCACTGTTAGCGTGGTCAGGCACCTGTATAATGGAGGAAATGTGCCAACTGTCATGATGAAACTCACCTCCCTATTTCGGGTAGGCCTCCTCTGCCGGTACTGCGAGTCAATCAGACACCTCAGAGTATTGTGTCCTGAAAAATTCATTGTAAAAATTGCATAGGGTACGAGTTAGTGGAGCTAAGGTAAACCACTGTGTTGTCAAAACAGTCCACTCCTCTTTGCAGGGGGACAGTCGCCATGAGGTGAAACTGTCTCCACTGTATCGTAACCCACCCGCAAATGCAGGTTCTGGCCAAGCACTGCACGTGAATGTTGCCACTTCCCTCATTGAAAGCACATGGCAGACCGAGTGGTTACATTGCACAATACCCGGTGAGCCCCACAGAGTGTATCAAGTAGGCTAATGGGCTAGTGGGAGCGGGGAGCGCGGTCCAAGTGGCAAACTTGTCAGCGCCCTGCAGACAGAGCACAACGTTAACGAACCGGTTGGTCCCGGGCCATTGCCCTTAAGTCTCTACAGTACTTACATGTCCAGCGTGGGACCGTAGCGGACTACCTACCCGCTTCGCCTGTACCGGGATGAGTGTTTTTGCCTCTGGGCGGAGTTAAAGTCTCATTTCTGATTCATGTGCGGGCTGGGGAGGCGACCGACGTTCGTCCCATGTCACAGACTGCAACTCGAGGTAAAAGAGGCACACTATCAGGTCGCAATGGTGGCCATCTTAGAGTGTGCTAGGTAGCCTACTCAGTAATAGGACCCGGTGGATCATGGCTTGACTACTGGGTGTGTAGGGCATGTTCCTAAAGCTGAAGCAGGGTGGGAATACTAAATGCCGCAAGGGGAAAATAATGTCTGCAGTAGGTAGACTGTGGTGGTACAAAAGGGGGTGGTGATGGACGGAGCATCTGAACCAATCAAACACTCACACCCAGTCAAAATATCTGGGTTTAATCCATCACCGTTCTTTAGCTCACTCTGACACCCCAATTCAGACATGGCTATATGGAAAACAGTCTGACCCTGTGCCTCATGGGAACAGTCCAGCCCGACCTGCCAAGCCATGCCTTCCCTGGACCGGAAACAAGCTTCCGAGGACCGGTTTCTGGCATTACAGCAGTCTTCAGCCCGGCTTGCTTGAATCCAGTGGCAAAGTGAGCAAGGGACTCACGTCTGAGCATACCCTGCCACACTTATGGCGGCCAAAGCGGTACAAAAGGGGGTGGTGATGGACGGAGCATCTGAACCAATCAAATACTCACACCCAGTCAAAAGATCTGGGTTTGATCCATCACCGTTCTTTAGCCCACTCTGCCACCCCAGTTCAGACATGGCTATATGCAAATCAGTCTGAACCCTGTGCCTCATGGGAACAGTCCAGCCCGAACTGCCAAGCCATGCCTTCCCTGGACCGGAAACAAGCTTCCAAGGACCTGTTTCTGGCATTACAGCCGTCTTCAGCCCGGCTTGCTTGAATCCAGTGGCAAAGTGAGCAAGGGACTCACGTCTGAGCATACCCTACCACACTTATGGCGGCCAAAGCGGTACAAAAGGGGGTGGTGATGGACGGAGCATCTGAACCAATCAAACACTCACACCCAATCGAAAGATCTGGGTTTGATCCATCACCATTCTTTAGCCCACTCTGCCACCCCAGTTCAGACATGGCTATATGCAAATCAGTCTGACCCTGTGCCTCATGGGAACAGTCCAGCCCGAACTGCCAAGCCACGCCTTCCCTGGACCGGAAACAAGCTTCCGAGGACCGGTTTCTGGCATTACAGCCGTCTTCAGCCTGGCTTGCTTGAATCCAGTGGCAAAGTGAGAAAGGGACTCACGTCTGAGCATACCCTGCCACACTTATGGCGGCCAAAGCGGTACAAAAGGGGGTGGTGATGGACGGAGCATCTGAACCAATCAAACACTCACACCCAGTCAAAAGATCTGGGTTTGATCCATCACCGTTCTTTAGCCCACTCTGCCACCCCAGTTCAGACATGGCTATTTGCAAATCAGTCTGACCCTGTGCCTCATGGGAACAGTCCAGCCCGAACTGCCAAGCCATGCCTTCCCTGGACCGGAAACAAGCTTCCGAGGACCGGTTTCTGGCATTACAGCCATCTTCAGCCCGGCTTGCTTGAATCCAGTGGCAAAGTGAGCAAGGGACTCACATCTGAGCATACCCTGCCACACTTATGGCGGCCAAAGCGGTACAAAAGGGGGTGGTGATGGACGGAGCATTTGAACCAATCAAACACTCACACCCAGTCAAAAGATCTGGGTTTGATCCATCACGGTTCTTTAGCCCACTCTGCCACCCCAGTTCAGACATGGCTATATGCAAATCAGTCTGACCCTGTGCCTCTTGGGAACAGTCCAGCCCGAACTGCCAAGCCATGCCTTCCCTGGACCGGAAACAAGCTTCCGAGGACCAGTTTCTGGCATTACAGCCATCTTCAGCCCGGCTTGCTTGAATCCAGTGGCAAAGTGAGCAAGGGACTCACGTCTGAGCATACCCTGCCACACTTATGGCGGCCAAAGCGGTACAAAAGGGGGTGGTGATGGACGGAGCATCTGAACCAATCAAACACTCACACCCAGTCAAAAGATCTGGGTTTGATCCATCACCGTTCTTTATCCCACTCTGCCACCCCAATTCAGACATGGCTATATGCAAATCCGTCTGACCCTGTGCCTCATGGGAACAGTCCAGCCCGAACTGCCAAGCCATGCCTTCCCTGCACCGGAAACAAGCTTCCGACGACCGGTTTCTGACATTACAGCCGTCTTCAGCCCGGCTTGCTTGAATCCAGTGGCAAAGTGAGCAAGGGACTCACGTCTGAGCATACCCTGCCACACTTATGGCGGCCAAAGCGGTACAAAAGGGGTGGTGATGGACAGAGCATCTGAACCAATCAAACACTCACACCCAGTCAAAACATCTGGGTTCGATCCATCACCGTTCTTTAGCCCACTCTGCCACCCCAGTTCAGACATGGCTATATGCAAATCAGTCTGACCCTGTGCCTCATGGGAACAGTCCAGTCCGAACTGCCAAGCCATGCCTTCCCTGGACCGGTAGGTAGACTGTGGGCAGATTTCTATAGTGGTACCAGAAGGATTACGTATCCACTACTACCCGTTGTCACAGGGTGTCATGACGTGTGAGGATTTGTCATAATGGGGTTATTTAGTTTCCCACCCATTGTTGAAGCAGTTCGGGCAAGAGCAGTCAAAAGGCAGGGAAAGTCGGTACCTGCTGCGGCTCATAGTGTATGAGGCGGTAGAGGACGCCGTTACACTCCCAATGTGTATGCAGGGTGTCTATTGTCAGTTACATATCTAAGTGATAGTCCCCACCGCGTGTGTGCATGGATGTGCATTCATATGTACAACAAGATGTTCTGTGCCCTGCACTTGTAGCGCGTCGGGTGTGGCTCGGCATGATAGTAAAACAGAATCATCCACACTATGGAGCACCTGACAAAGTAGGTGCTCAAGTATACATACGTTAAACCAGTGTTCATCTGTTGTTCAAGGCCGTCCACGGAATGTCATCATTCAAGCCATGGGTGGATGTAGTTCTATCCTAAAGAGTGCCTGTTGGGTGATCTTGGAATGGCATTCTAATACCAGCCACTGTAATGAGTTGGGGTTGTAGCCCTGCTCTCGGTATGTGTGTACATTCTAGGTGTGACCCTTTGGCATCTGATGTTGCTCTTATTTTCTGTAATGCGGATCCTCACTGGTCTCATCATCATATCCACGTACATTTTACCACAAGGGCAGGTGACCAAATAGATGCATCTTGGTGTGTTACAATTGGTGTGTTTCCTCATGGTACATGTGAAGGTGCCTGAAAGGGCTAATGTTTTCACCACTTTTGTCTGGTCACAGACCGACCAGCCACACAGCGGTAGTGCCCAGTGACGCAGGGGAGGCCCCAGAGTGTTCTTTGTGTCTCATTCTTCTTAGTGCGGGGTCTAGTCTGCACAATCATATCTTTCAGATTGGTCATTCTCTTGAAGGCAAATCTAGGTGGGGGAACTCCCTCTCACCCGTGTTGAGGATGCCCCAGTGTTTTTTGATGATCCCCTTGATGTGTGAGGAATTTGATGTGTATGATGTGACGCACGTATGTGAGTCCATGGGCTCTTTATGTGTGTTTTGCAAGAGTACCTCTCTGGGGTTGTTCAGAGCTCTCTTGGCAGAGTTATTGACCAATTTAATGGGATAGCCTCTCTATTTAAGATTGTCTTCAAGTACCTTGGCCTCTACTTTGTAATCACTGGGGGAACTACAATTGCGTCAGAGGCGCAAGAATTGCCCAAAGGGGAGATTATATTTGAGGGCCCTCAGATGGTGACTCTGGTATAGTAGTAGGCTGTTCCTGTCAGTGGTTTTCCTGTACAGGTTGGTTCTGAGACCTGTTTGTGCCAGTTGTAAATTGAGGTCTAGAAAAAGTATATTGGTCTCAGAAATGGTGTGGGTGAACCTGAGATACTGGTTTTGTGCATTAACCCATTCACAAAATTCCTCGCAGGTAGAGCGGCCACCTTTCCAGAAGACCAAAATGTCATCAATAAACCTCTTCCATAAGGTGAGATTATTGATGTATGGCTTGTTGTCGTTCCTGATGATATTCTCTTCGAAGGTGGCCATATAGAGGCAGGCCACACTCGGATTGAAAGTACTCCCCATGTAAGTACCTTGTGACTGATGAAACAACTGTTTCTGGTACTCAAAGTAGTTCTCAGTTAGAGCCAATGTGGCACACACCATGATGAAGGGGATGGGTGTGGGAGAGCTCCAGTCCTCCTTTCTAAGCCACATCTCTACTGCACTGAGTGTCACTTGTTGGGGAATATTTGTGTACAACGCTTCTATGTCAAGTGGGAGTAGAAGGTTGATTTCAGTAGTATCTTTACTTACTCTATGATGCATAATATGTCGGTGGTATTTCGCACATATGATGGAGTTTTCTTAACGACTGGCTGCAGAAAATGGTCACAGAATCTGGACAGTGGCCCCAAGAGTTACCCTATTCCTGACACTATGGGCCTCCCTGGTACCAAGGTAGTACCCTTATGGATCTTCGGGAGTGTGTAGAAATCGGGTACTCTTGGGTCCCTGGTGACAAGGAAATCAGTCTCTTTCTTAGATATCCACCCATTGGCTTCTGCCTCAAACACCATACTGCTAATCTCAGTCTTGAAACTGGTGGTAGGGTCTACCGAGATAGGGGTGCTCCCTCAAACTCCCAGACAAGCTCGGACACAGTGCTTTCTTGCTTTCCACTTGGAGGATTTTGGATGATGCCAGGCATGTTGGTAATATACTTTGTGATAGTTGTTTCTGGTATTGTTTTTTCTTCATCCATTATCCCTTTTTGCGCTGGCGTTCCCCCAAAAAGTAATCAAAATCCATCCATATTGAGGCTTTGTTTCTGATTCCTGCCCTTCCATTTTTTGTGCCCGTCTTTGTTTTGCATTCAGTTTCATTTCCCCTTTATGTACCTCAGCAAGCTCCAAAATCTGACCTTGACTAAATATAAATGTTAATGTTTGATTGCTGTTCTAATTTTTAGCATTAGTTTGTGGATTCTTATTCCTAGTGGCCGATTGATCCATTTGTACGGACACACCCCGATGGATCACTGTGTCTTTCGGAGGCCCATTCAGGGTGTTCCCTCCTCTAGTCTGTAGTTGGGCTTGATTTGATACCTTCTTGAATTGTGAGCATAAATCGGTCAGCATCGATGGGAGGGTTGCTAGTTTATCCACAATTAGGCTGCATCATCAGGTACGATGTTTGGCTAGTGTGTGCTCCTGGAAGCTTTGCAGTGTAGAATTTAAAGTACCCAACTTGCCATCAATTGCTACCACAAAAACTACCAAGGTATTCAGTAGGGTTAGTTGCATGTCCATTTTGTTGTTCTGATATTGCAAGGCCTATATCAAAAGCTGCACGGTTTTAAGCAAGCTTGCCCAGGCATCTCCGTGGTCTGATTTTTGCTCATCATCTTTAAAGTTGCTGAGGTCACCACCATGAACTGTTTTTTCTATGTTTCTTTGATGAGCTCTAGGTTTACCTATTGTGCATTTAGATGTACATTTAGATGGTGCATATAACCCCTCTGCTAACTGGAGAGCCTTGTTTTACTTGCTCCCTTCTATTTTCAAATTTTCCGATGATTCGCACCTGCACAACTCCTCCTGATAGGTTGCCAGGAGTGCCTCTCACTCATCCTCTTTGAGATATGAATGCTGTTCTGATTCTTCTAGGTCTTCTGCCATACTAGTTTGGGTAATTACTGGATTAATTTGAGATAAAACAGTCTGAGCTTCATATTCTGAGCCCTGCTTTTCCTTTAGGTTTGCCGATGCTCCCCATATGGTCTTCCATTCCTCCAGCCCGGCCGCTGTTAGGACGTATTTGGTTCTGTGGTAAATAAATAAATAATACCTCTATTTTTGAATGGATAAATGAATAACAGATAGCTCAATAAATAAGAGTCAAGATTCGAGGTAGTAGGAGTTTTGCAGGTTTAATACAGCATAAGGACAGGAACAGGACAACCTGCACAGGAATAGGATGGCAGCGCTGCCGGGGGCAGGATCGGAATCGGCGTAACATTTAATAACAGTGCACGATCATATATACTAAAACAGTTGCATTACAATACATACGATAGGCGGAGCAGTGGGTGTGGTCAATAGCAGTCGCGAAAGATAAGGGTGAAAGTAGGTGTAACAGGGGCGTATACATAGACATGTGATGCAAACGTAACAGAATATGTCATGAATGGGGCGGAAACATGGAGGGGGCTACCTAAGGAGCCGGGACCTCTAACCTAATGGTGCGCGCAAACTGGCAATGACGTGTTACTAGGAGAAGCTGGGGGCTATGAACTCTGTGCTAGGAGCAGAGACTGAAGTCTGGAGAGTCAGGGTGACATGTACCTAAACAATATCTAGTATCTGATGTTTAGAGAACATGTTGATATAATCCAAAAGTTATCGGGGTAAAGGCGAACAGACTCTAAGACTGGAGCATGCATTATTCTACATGTAGTGCGTGATGAAGAATATTAAATGATCATTAATACAGTATTTCTCTAACATGGAGACGTAAAGGCTAGACTATGACGGTAACTATTGATGCAGTTCAGTAGCTTTAGGAATGCAGAGAAGGAGGACTAACTGATAACTGGAATCATAACATACTCTTGGCAGACTCAGAGGCAGAGCCAGGCTGGACCGGGCACTGCAAGGCAGGAAGTAAGTGAAGGGTCGAGGATACAGGTGGGGGCTGTATCGCTCCTCAGCGAGGCTCAGGAGACAGAAGCTGAATCTGGTATCCAGGCCCTTTTGAGGCCTAGAAACGGGAACTTTACAATGAAATAACGTGCACACTAAGAAACGTGGCAACGTAGCTTTACATAGGCCTGATATTCGTAGTATTCACGAGAACTGGAAACTGACATACTAGAGATGGACACAACTGTAATTGCGTCATTAATCGAACATGGGGAATACATATGCATATCAATCATGCACACATAACATATGATGGAGGACGCGTAGGGACACAGAACATGGCAAAATTTACTTTTCCACATTCCCTCCTTGTCACTACGTTTCCATCAGGAAACATCAATATTCATGATACCATCTATCATTTCATACAGTATCATTTGCTCGTCTCGAATTTTCTTGGAACTGGATTTAGGACGGGACTTGGGACTAGGAATACAAGAGGTAGCACAAATGCCGCAAATCGCAGGGCCACATTGTATACAGAGGCAGCAGCTGAATATGATCGCTACTGCAATACCTAGAAAGGACAAGACTTTCCATCCCCAAGCGGAAATTATATTCCAGAACCAACCGGACCATGTCCAGGTGCCTGGATCTTGGTGTAACAGATGGGCAATTTTATGGAGTCTGGTTATAGCTGAATAAACAGACGGTGCGTTATTTGGAATGAAAATGCAGCAACTAGATCCGATGACTCTACAGGCCCCGCCCCTATCGGCCAATATGACGTCAAGGACGAGACGATTCTGTAAAACGACAAATCTCATAGCAGATTGCTCTTCAGTTAAGTTACCTAGAGCAGAGGCAGTCTCATTTACTACAGCTTCAAGGGTTCTGGTTAACCTACGGATTAGCTTACTATTCTGGATAGGTCCTATAAAGAAGAAGAAACCTCTATTGAAATCTGTATACTGTTCTAGAGCAGTTTCAGTATAATCGACAATCGGGGACTCCCTTCTATGTCTAATGTGTACTAGACGTGTGTTTCTGTGATAATCAGATGGAGCTAGGAAAACAGGTGGCAGTAGGAAGGCAATGTAACAGGTTCCCTCCCAATCGAGGGGCAGACGAACATATGCGGTTTGACCACAAATAAAATAAGAATGACGTGAAGCTTTGAAAATAGATTTCCCATTGTCCCTATACTTGATAATAGTAGTACAATCACTATGTCCTACATGTACGGAACCATTATTTCTAACACATAATTCGCCTTTGACTGGTAGTACTGAAATAGCAGGTAAGTCTGGAGTGGAATCAGACTGAACATTCAGGACCATGAAATTCGAAGAATAATTACCTAAATTGTAAACTTCGTTTTCTAGATCTAACCCTGTTCTGTGGGGAAGACCTTGCTTGTCTGGGAAACATGTACTGTTAAGAAAAGACATATCTGTTGAAGATGACGTTAACGTGGACCATGCTCCACACGAACCATTATGTGAAAATGGATAAGGAAAGAGTGGCAGAACTCCCTTCGGGGTCTGGAAAGGGGGGAGTCGACCACACACCCAACAATTAGTGGCATTGCTGGTCTGGTGTGAATAATGTAACATGCGGATAAAAGAATTGTTACGCATAGCGAGGCGGTAAGAGAGTTCATGAGGAGGCAGATCACTAAACGTGTGCTCTACTGTAACATTAGAAGACTTATTTACATGAGAAACTGGAAAATACAGATAAAATGCATAACTGGTGCAGGAAATCATAATACTGAGAAATAATATGAAACATAGGAAAACGATACATCGGATTGAGTTTTGACTAACTCTCTCACTATGGGGGTCTATTTTATACATGTCAGAAACCGGTCTAACCGTTTCACCTAGGGGAGGACTTAGACAATCAAACTGGCTGACTTATTTTACTAGACCTTAATTTCTTCTTATACTCCTGTTGCGGAGTTTTCTCTAACAGGGAGGGTGCAGTATCATTGTCTTTTGCGGGACAGTCCTTAAGAATAGTACTTTGGCAGTCCTTTAAATGCTCGGAAATGTTCTTTGAAACTGGCTTCAATCCATAAAATTTCTTGATGTGCGAAAGATGCACCCAGCCTTTGCGTCCCTCCAACTTCACGGCTGTGCGGGTGGCCAGGAGGACCTGTCGGGGCTCCTTCCAGCGAGGCTCCAGCGGACTTGAACGATCGAAATTTCGCACTAGGACCATGGATCCGGGAACGATTTCATGCGGTGCCACCTCGGTATTGTCTGGAAATGCGGCGGCAACCTGTGAAGGACAAGAGTTGAGGGCAGACATCAAGGAAGCTAGGTAATCTGTCAGCATATTACTTGAAACATCGGTAATACTTCGAGGTCTAGGTGTACCCCACATGTTAGGGGGGCGGCCAAAAACGACCTCATACGGGGACAGACCTGATCTGGAATGTGCGACCATGCGCATATAGAACAGGGCGACCGGCAGAGCTATGAGCCAGTCCACACCTTTCTCTTGACAAACTTTTGCAATTCGAATTTTCAGGGTCTGATTATGTCTCTCTACGAGACCGGCTGCTTCAGGATGGCGTACACAATGGAACTTCCACTGGTACCCTAACAAAAGGGACACGTGTTTCATGAGTTCAGATGAGAATGGCTGACCGTTGTCAGAATATACGACCCTAGGGAGTCCGTAACGGGGGAAGAACTCACGAACCAACTGCTTGGCAGTGGTCGCGGCTGTGTAATCTGGGACTGGATATGCTTCTGTCCACCTGGACAAAGCGCATACAACTACGAGGACATACTTGAAACCTCGACATCGCTCCATCTGAATGTAATCCATCTGGAGGACTTCAAAAGGGTGGTCAGGAGGCTGGAATCCCCCTTGTTCCACCGGGACACTTTTACCTGGATTAAACTGACAACATATCATACAGGTACGGACTTTCTGCTTGGCTGCAGCTCGTAAATGCTTGTTGAACCAAATGTTCTGGATACTGTCTAACATGGCTTTTTCTCCTAAATGTGCTGGACTATGTGCGGTATTAATAATGACTTGAACCATAGAGTCGGGGAGAAACCATGTGGCTCTACCCTTCGTTAACCATCCTTGATCTGTCTGGACCCCTCCTTGTTCGGACCATTTCTTGATTTCATCGGGAGTAGCATGTAACTGGATATCTATGACATCTTGAGTAGGGTCCTTAACTGTCATACATGTAGTCAGATCTGGAGTGTATGTCGGTGTCTTATTAACTGGAATGTCTGGTGTCTGTGCTGTAAGCTTGGCTGTGCGATCTGCTAGATCATTACCCTGGGAAATAATGTCAGTAACTTTCGTATGTGCTTTGCATTTCATGATAGCAATGGATGTCGGTAAATGTATGGCATCTAACAGAGCCTGAATAAGGAGACCATGCTGAATCTTGGTTCCATGAGAAGTCATGAAACCTCTCTCCTGCCAGAGCACTCCGAAGTCGTGTACGACTCCAAATGCGTAACGGGAATCTGTGTAAACATTAACTTTCAGGTTTTTAGCGTGTATGCAGGCTTGTGTCAGAGCAACTAGCTCTGCTGCTTGAGCAGACAGGGTGTCAATGCGGTGTGTTTCAATAACTTCAGTGTCAGTAGTCACTGCATACGCGGCTACTAGTTCTCCTGTACTAGTTCTCATGCATGAACCATCCACATAAAGTGTCAGGTCGGGATCTGGTAATGGAATATCTGTCAGATCTTGTCTTGGCTTTGTCATGATGTTAACTACTTCCACACAGTCGTGTGTGGCAGAATTCGAAGTAACTGATGGTAACAATGTAGCAGGATTTAAAACGTTGCAGCGTCTGATTTCTATGTGTGGCTGGAACAGTGTCAATTCATAACCTGTTAAACGTGCAATTGTCAAGTGCTGAGTTTGTGTTTGGTTTAAAAGAACTTCCACGGAGTGTGGAACTTGTACTGTCAGGGAGTGTCCTAATACTATGGAATCACTTTGTCTGATAGCTAGTGCTGTGGCTGCAACTGACTTGAGGCACGCAGGCAGAGCCTGGGCTACAGGATCTAATGTGCTCGAAAAATAAGCACAGGGCTTGTATTGTCCTGCTTGATCTTGTGTGAGAACAGATAATGCTGTACCTTCGCGTTCAGTGACGAAAAGTATAAAAGGCTTACTGTAGTTCGGTGTTGCTAGAACTGGAGCTTGACATAAGGCTTTCTTTAACTCATTGAAACTAAGTGCATGTTCAGATGTCCAAGGGAGGACAGTCGATACGGCTGCCTCCTGTGTCGTTAACTGTATCAGTGGTTTAGCTAGAAATGCATACTGAGGAATCCATTGTCTGCAATAAGAAGTAAGGCCGATAAAAGCACGTACCTCCTTCTGGGTCTTGGGCTGAGGAAGACTCGCTATTAACTGGATACGGTCTGGTGTCAACTGCCTACCCCTCTTGGACAGTAAGTGGCCTAAATAGATCACTTGCTGGACACAGAATTGAAGCTTCGAAGGGGACACCTTGTGCCCCATCTCGGCGAGAAAATACAAGACTGTAAGTGATGCTCGCTCGCAAGCACGTTCAGAACGGGCTGTGATCAGTAGATCATCGACATACTGGAGTAGGGCAGTGTCAGTTGGCATGTGAATGTTGTCTAGTTGTCTCTTGAGTGCTTGACTGTAAATACTAGGACTTTCTGTGAAACCTTGAGGAGCGCGTGTGAACATATAGCTCCTTCCATTTAAACAAAATCCGAAAAGAAACTGGCTGTCTGGATGAATGGGGACACTAAAAAACGCGTTCTTGAGGTCTATGACCGTAAAAAATGAGGCTTCGGAATCAATGGCTGTCAATAGGGAAGAGATATCTGGGACAACTGGGTACTGGGGAATAATACATTTGTTAAGCTCTCGGAGATCAATCACTAATCGATATACTGGGGGTGCATTTGGATCAGTACGTTTCATGACAGGAATGATCGGAGAATTACATACATTGGAGTCAGTTTCTACCACTACTCCTTGAGCCATGAGCTCGTCAATAATTTTGGATAAGGCTGCTACAGCCTCTGGTGGCAATCTGTACTGTCTTATTCGTGGTAACACTACACCTGGCTTGAGAGTCACACGATGGGGTGTGATTTGCATAAAGCCAACATCAGTTGGACCTTGCGCCCATAGATGCTGCGGAACATTAGACAATCTTGGATCAAAATCTCGTAATACATAGTGACCCTTGAAGTCACGTAGGAACAATCGTATTCCCTCTGGGGAACAGCATATAACTGCACCTAATTCTTTCAGTGTCTTAATGCCTAATAGATTTTCTGGACATGACTTAGTAAGTAACAGATCAGTAGTGCGGGACAACGGACCTACTTCTAGAGTAACTGGCTTTGATATTTCATTTACAATAGGTTTTCCTGAAAATCCAAGGGAAACATTTCTAGAGCCTGAGAGCGGAGCCCCTGGAACTTCGGCGTGACTTATAGTGGTCCTACTTGCCCCTGTATCAATCAGAAACTTTCTGTCTTTCCCTAGTACTTGACTATGAACATAGGGACCTTCTTGATCTACAGGTATCTCGATGAGAGGCAAGCCTACCTCCCTCTCCAGGCTGTTTCATGAATACGGTTGATACTCTGGATATTCTGACTGTGCATACTGGTACATCTGCTGTGTAACATGCTGTGTTGCAGCGATAGGCTGCGGTGCTGTAACTGTCTGTGGTGCATTCTGTGACTGAGGAGTCTGTGTAACTTGTTCTTGTCTCGGCGGACGTGGTCTTTCTTTAGTCTTACCGGTAGCTATGTTGTGTTTCAGAACTGCACACTCGTTTATAAAATGACCTGGCTGTTTACAATAATTGCAGTTTCCTTTAACGGGAGCTGCAGGATGACTGGCTTGATTCGGACCCCTCTTCTGACTGTCTTGAGGAACAGATTGTGCAACTAGTACTTTCATTTTCGTGTCTTTCATACGTTTCCTTTCATGTTCTTGCTCTTCTCTGATTCTATTCTGGTGATATTGAAGCATCTGTAACATTTGGGACGGGGTATTAGCTTGCCAGGTACTTTCGACTTTCAAAACTCGGTTCTTAACTTGTGGACTTGAATTCTCGACTAGTTTAGTAACAAAAAGATGAGGGTATGATTCACTACTCGTCTTGAGGCCACTGTTTATAATAAAACATTTTTCAAATCTAGAGTAAAAATCACTAGTGTCTTCGTCTTGTTTCTGTTTACATGCTGAGATTGCATCCCAGTCTTCCTTTTTAGTTGCTAATAGTCTGGGCAAAACTTGTATTAACAGTTCAGGTAATTCTTTACATTTATCTCCAAGACCGGTACCTGGTACTCGTGCCTTATCTTCAGCTTCTAGAACTGCCCAATCGATCTTTTTCTCTCCCACCTCCCATTCTTTTTCTTTGAGTTTCTCATATACCCCTGCGGGCAACAAGACTTTTAACATTTTAATGATATCTGGATACGTGTATTCTCCCATACGGAGCATGTCTTTTAATTCTCGGTGGAACCCTGCTGGATCTTTATCATGACAGGGAATTAATTTTTTCATCTCTAAGAGTTCCATCTTTGTGATAGGGGTGTAAACAAACACTCGTTGCATTTCACCACCCTCTGTCTTAACTGGATGCACTTCTCGTAACGGATTCTGTCTGTCTATGTAAAAGGGTTTACTTTCTGGGGGTGAGACATGAACAAAATGCGGGTTCAAAAACGTTCTGTATTTGTGGCGCTGTTCTAGAATGACACTAATTAAATCAGTACCTAAACCTTTCCATTTATACTGGAGTAACTCGTTCAGGACATCATGTAACGGACCTGGATCAGAATGTTGACCCTCATACAATGTAATGAGGTGCTGGATCATATACATACCCACCAGTCGTTGCTCGGCTGGGGGCAATTTCAGAAACATTTGTGCCACTATTTCGTCTGGAAAAGTGGTAGAATCAGTAATCCATCGGACTGCTGATCGGACTAGTTCTTGTTCATGCATAGTACTTAACTCGCTATAACCGATTCGTGACTTCAGAATGTGATCGGTAGCTTGAAATACTTGTTCTAGAGAACCTTGTTCTGGTGTTGGACGATGGAAAGTTGACTTGTGTTCTAGGCGTAAATGGCGATCTGGAAATCTAGATTTTCCTACATACGCTATTCTGGCGGGATTCTCGTCGTCTACCTCTTCAGTAGAAGAGTCATTTTCTTTCTCGTTTACTTGTGCTGCTTTACGTTGGTCGTGTAACTTTATTATTTCTTTACGGATTTTCTTGTACATACTCTCTATACTACTGATAGTCTTGTGCTTACCCTCGGCTATATTATCACTCCACCTTGTCAGGATTTTCATTTCGGCCTGATCTTTAGTCGGGGAATCTTGTTCTCTTATTAGACAATTAATCAGGAACTTTAATAACATGAGCTGGATCTCAGCTTTCCTTTGAGACATGACTTCACTAATACTTTCTGGATCATCCCCTGTACGGATGAAACGATATATTCTGTCTAGATCTTCCTTCATATTCGGTAAAGTGACTAGATACTCGGTCACCTTTCTTACGCGTAATGAATATAAAACCATATTATCCTCGCCTGGGACTGGATCATAGCCACATTCGGTAAGGGCTTTTCTTATTTCTGCAACAGACTGATATCTGGGCGTACGCTGTGACGCTTGTGCATGTAATTCGGCTAACGTTAAACGCTTGTGTGGCGGCGGGGTTCCTGGAGGACCTCCCCCTGCGGCCCCTAAACTAGAGTCGTCTACTGATGCTCTTCGTCCTGGCAGAGTGGGAAATGGAAATGCAGGCTGGACTTGTATGGCGGGCTGGACCGGGGGTACCGTAACAGGTACTCCGGTGTCTGGAGGAGCGGGAAGTGCCTGATTTACAGGGACTGGCGGAGCGGGATTTGCATATTCTGGGACTGTGTCGTCCAAATAGGACGAAATGAAAATATCAGCTGCGGTCGGTTTGTGACGTAGCTTGAGCGGAACTAATGGTGGCGGGAAATTACTGGATGCCTCCGGGGTCGCTTTTGGCAAGCCCTCGGCAAGAAGAGGATACATACCCTTAATGAGGGCATGCCTCTGTCTGTCTGACTGTTCTGTTTTAACTCGTTCACCTATCTCGATTAGTTCCCTTTCCTGGGCTCGTTCCAAGGATTCTCTACTTAGTTCTGACTTTCTGATTTCTTTTTCGGTTCTTTTATGAGATTCTTTGCGCCATAACTCAATGGCATCTTTCTGTGACTGTCTGGCTTTCTTTTTCCATAATGCTTCTTCTACTCTCATGATGCACTCGGCATCCCATGTACCCGATACGGGCCATCTATACTTTTCTTCTAACTGTTTGGTATACTCTACCCATAAATCTAGATATAGTATGGCACTTATGCCATGCTTTTGATACATAAAATGACCTGGACTGTCCCTAGGCGGGACAGGAACTGCTTCTTCTAGCAGACCCTTTCTAGTTTTTAACTGACGTAATCTCGAAAAGAGGGACATTGCAAACTTGAATCTGAACACAATACAATACACGAGGAACAATAACAATTGAGAAAACAATTCAGGCATACCACGACATTGAAAATACATTGAATAACATTATGAAGCAATAGTTCGGACAGAATACTACCTGGAACACTGAGAACAGAAACACATGAATTTCTCGAGAACGGAACAGACTAGAATTACTGGATGCGCTGCTGAAACAGCACGGAACATACCGGTCCCATAAAGGGACGCATCAAGACCCGTATCCACCTAGGTGAACACTTCGTTTCAGATCTGCGTACCCAGACCCATCGGACCAGAGACAATTTAGATTGACCCTGTCTAGATACTACCCCAGCAACGGTACTCACCGGGCAGCAAGAACGGAAGGCCTCGGACTGGACTGGACTGCTTCGACGCCGGACGGACGAACTTCGGACTTCTGTTACGGGTGGGCCTCCGGATACCTCGGACCTTGGACTCTCGGCTTGGGCTCTGGTCGGGACTCGCCGCGTTTCTCCACCGTCTCGTCTGGATGCTGGACCGCCTCCTCCGTCTCCTCCGTGGGCCTGAGGGATACTTAAAGCAGAAATATCTGCCGGTGCGCAGAAGAGTTCCGTCACGACTGCAGAGGGTCAGGGGGCCGGCGTGGCTTCACCGACGCGTGGGGAAAGGGCAAGTCCCTGTTCGGGCGCCATTATGTGGTAAATAAATAAATAATACCTCTATTTTTGAATGGATAAATGAATAACAGATAGCTCAATAAATAAGAGTCAAGATTCGAGGTAGTAGGAGTTTTGCAGGTTTAATACAGCATAAGGACAGGAACAGGACAACCTGCACAGGAATAGGATGGCAGCGCTGCCGGGGGCAGGATCGGAATCGGCGTAACATTTAATAACAGTGCACGATCATATATACTAAAACAGTTGCATTACAATACATACGATAGGCGGAGCAGTGGGTGTGGTCAATAGCAGTCGCGAAAGATAAGGGTGAAAGTAGGTGTAACAGGGGCGTATACATAGACATGTGATGCAAACGTAACAGAATATGTCATGAATGGGGCGGAAACATGGAGGGGGCTACCTAAGGAGCCGGGACCTCTAACCTAATGGTGCGCGCAAACTGGCAATGACGTGTTACTAGGAGAAGCTGGGGGCTATGAACTCTGTGCTAGGAGCAGAGACTGAAGTCTGGAGAGTCAGGGTGACATGTACCTAAACAATATCTAGTATCTGATGTTTAGAGAACATGTTGATATAATCCAAAAGTTATCGGGGTAAAGGCGAACAGACTCTAAGACTGGAGCATGCATTATTCTACATGTAGTGCGTGATGAAGAATATTAAATGATCATTAATACAGTATTTCTCTAACATGGAGACGTAAAGGCTAGACTATGACGGTAACTATTGATGCAGTTCAGTAGCTTTAGGAATGCAGAGAAGGAGGACTAACTGATAACTGGAATCATAACATACTCTTGGCAGACTCAGAGGCAGAGCCAGGCTGGACCGGGCACTGCAAGGCAGGAAGTAAGTGAAGGGTCGAGGATACAGGTGGGGGCTGTATCGCTCCTCAGCGAGGCTCAGGATACAGAAGCTGAATCTGGTATCCAGGCCCTTTTGAGGCCTAGAAACGGGAACTTTACAATGAAATAACGTGCACACTAAGAAACGTGGCAACGTAGCTTTACATAGGCCTGATATTCGTAGTATTCACGAGAACTGGAAACTGACATACTAGAGATGGACACAACTGTAATTGCGTCATTAATCGAACATGGGGAATACATATGCATATCAATCATGCACACATAACATATGATGGAGGACGCGTAGGGACACAGAACATGGCAAAATTTACTTTTCCACCGTTCCCACCAATGAGTTTCCTGCTGGTTTTTCTAGCTCGTGAATGTCCAATGGGTCTGTTGAAACACAATTGCCCTGTCGTGCTTGTATTGATCGGTAAACCTAGGCATTATAACCTTAGTGGCCATTAAAGCAGTTTCAGGTTTACGCTTATCGCTTGATGTTTCTGTGAAGATTTCCCATGCTCCCTATATTCCCTTGATCTCTGGGTTTTATTCCCTGTCTTGAGGTGGCTCTTGAATTGCTCCTTTATGTCGTTCCTTGAGCTTTTTCTCTGAGATCCCTGGGGTCTTTAGGATTCGGTTTACAAGAGCATCTTGTCCCTGTAGGACTGGTTTGGGACTGACTGAACCAGACCTTTCCATCCTGCCTCCTTTGCCTCCAGTCTCTTCAGTCCTTTCCCCCTCACCGCTGTCCTCTTGACATATAGGCAAGAGTGGAGTTTGTAGCCCTGCAACTACGGTGGGGTGTGAGATCAGGGTGTCACCTGCGTTTTTTTTAAAACGAAATTTTGTGTCAATTCTGTGAAGCAGGTCTGGTTTTTACCTGAGGTTTGCCCTCTAGCTCGGCAGGCGTTTTCAGCTTCCTTTTTCACTTGCTTGTATTGCTTGCCCTACTTTTACTTCTAGCAGGTTTAATCACCCGCGTACTTGCCCTGACCTCATAGTTTGTAGTCCTTAGAAATCCTTTTAGGGCGTTTAATTCATTTATTCAGTTAGTGCAGGTCCGTGATGGATAAGATCAGTAGGGTTATCAGTCAATGGCCAAGCTATTGTATGGTGTCGTATGGTAAAAAAGCCCACCCGCCTTATGCTGCTGCCTGTTTTTGTGAAGTTCCTCTGGCGATTGTTGATGGCTGTGACACACCTGAGTTTCCAGTCGAGTCAGTCCGGAGGTCCGGTGGTCCAGCTTGATTCAGCTCGACTTGGTTGATTAGTTGATTGTTTGACTAAATTGGCTACTCGGGCTCAGGCTCAAGTTGAGCTCCACCATGGGGAGAGCTCACGGGCGCTCTCTAGTGGGTGCGGGCTGTTGAAAACCCCATTTTCTCAGCTCTGGTTCCGACCCTGTCTCATCCTCTGGCTCCTGCTCTTCTGCAGCTCCTGCTGCTCTCTCGTCGTGTCAGGGGTGCGAGCAAGGGGAGACCGGCAAGTGGAGGGCTGGTGGAGAGCAAGTGGAGAGCTGGTATAAGGCAAGCGAGGCACACAGGGCAGAATCGCAGGCACACACTCACTGCAGCCACCGACTAATGGCGGCCGTGCTTTTCACAAAAAAATCAAGCACAGGAACACCAATGCTGGTAATTATTCTCACTCTCCACTGCTGCGGCCGCCTTGTTTCCTCCCATTCCCGCTATCAGTGGGCCACCACACAAAAGCCGCTGCAGTGGCGCGGTAAAGTGGTGGTAGTGATGGTGGCGATGCTGCCCCTGCCTGTTGCCTGCCGCTCTACACCTTTCTGCTCTGCTCTGACTGCTCGCTGACCAAGCCTTTCTGCTTCCTCTCTGTTTGTTGAGAATTTAGTCAAGAATAACTATCTCTGTGACCCTAGAACAGGATCTGACATGGGATATCTGCACCACACACTACTATTGATGCATAGAAATTCAAAGCAACTTAAGCAGGTATGTACCTCACATCGAAGGGAACTTCATAGCAATAATAAAACGTAAACAGAAAACATTTACCTAACTTCGTCAGTGAAGCGGGTGTGTCTTCGATGAAGGAGCGCATTTGCAAAGAAGTACAAGAGTAGGTATTAAGGGAGGTTCTGCCTCTTAAGTTACGGGATGGCACTTATAAAAGGATTTACTTCATCAGTTATAATGTGAGTTCATTTTCACTAATGTGTGAGAAGTGGGTGGCAAGTACAAATTTCAGGGCTGAACTATCCTACAACTTTGTGCCACCACAAACATATCTTTTGTGAGTAGACAGAACATTTCTTCAACCCCTTTCCACTGATTCTGAAAAGGGTAGGATTCATTTTCCTTTGACTCTGGGGAAGGCAACGGAGCCCCTCTAAACTGATGTAAAAATAGAAATTATATACCTGCAGCAGTAGACTTATAACTTTCTTTAGGAATCCAGCCCCTAAACCTTTAGTATGTTAAGAACAATGAGATTGTTACATTTTGTTTTATGGAACTGAAGCAAAATCAATGAGCCTAATTCACAAGGCCAATCTGAGACAAAAGTATAACTTTACAACTTTTGGTATTCACAGAGGTCATTTACGAGTCGTATCTTTATGTCTGTAGTTGGTCCAGAATCCCCACCTTTGGCCGAACTCTCCGCACCAGAGCCGTACTCTCCTGCTTTGATCATATTCTCCGGCTCGGGCCGGATAAAGTGTAATCAGTGGGCCAGAATGCAATTTTCACAAAAAGGAACATTAGGAACTTGTGTCAAATGGTAGAGGAGGACATGAAAATCCATTTGGGCAGGGAAAAGGGTGTGACCGGACACTGCATCATATCCCAGAAAGGTTTGCTGCTTTCCATCATGGTACATGCAGTAACAATTTGTGCTACCCTCAGTGTTGACATTATCCATTATGGTTGGTGTACTGTAGTGTACAGTACACACAGGAAGGATAGGAAAGAAAAAGCACAACACAAACACAAATGTGACGGACCCGGTTTGGCATTGTGTTTCATGTGGGATGCAGCATTCAGGGGGCTGCAGCTGACAATGGATGGAAGCAATACGCCAAGAGGAACAAAGGAAACACATGCAGGCCTATGGCAAAAGCACACTCACTACCACCACAAAATGGTCACCAGCCACATGGTCAATCACAACATCAACAAGCAGGAGGCCTGGAAAACAATTAACTCAAGCTGGCCTGTATGGACACAGACTTTACAAAATGGCCCCTGGCCACATGGGGAGGCTCAGCCAAGGCAAATGCTGGCCCACTCACTATTACAAACACACTCACATACTGGCCAGACAAAGGTAGAATGCTAAACAACACAGCTTTAATGCAACAATGCCAAAAACAAAAATCTACAG
This sequence comes from Lissotriton helveticus, assembly GCF_964261635.1. Taxonomy (NCBI): domain Eukaryota; kingdom Metazoa; phylum Chordata; class Amphibia; order Caudata; family Salamandridae; genus Lissotriton; species Lissotriton helveticus. Next base: position 797,577,810 of record NC_136059.1, on the reverse strand, counting down.
AGGCTAAAAAAGGTTTGCAAGGTACAACCACACACATCCAACAACGGCATTTATTTAATACACATGAAAAAAGTAAAATACCCAAAAAAACATTTTGCATTTCAATCCAATACCATCCATGCCCTAAATGATGTTTGAATTCAAGAGACACCAGAGAATCAGTTGTTCCATGCACCCATGAGTAGCTCTGGACCTATTGGTTGTAGAAGCCATTGGCAGACTAGGCCACATAGTGAATCAATTCAAATCAATAATATTGCAAATGTATTCAAAAATGTAGTGAACTGTGCTACATTTTGTGCTGGATAAAATAAGAACAAATTGCATGAAAAACAACAACCAGCAAGAAGGCATGGCCACCACAAAGAAGGCTTGCAGGCCTAATGCAGAAGCACAGTGGCTGTCCCTTCACAAAATGGCTGCCAGTCACATGGCCAGGCCACAACAACAAGAAACGGAAGACATACAATGCAGGCCTATGGCAAAAGTAGACTGGCTGCCTTTCCAAAATTGCCATCAGTCACATGGCCAGCCACAACAACAAGAAAGGAAAGACAGACAATGCAGGCCTATGGCAAAAGCACACTGGCTGCCTTTCCAAAATGGCCACCAGTCACATGGCCAGGCCACAACAACAAGAAAGGGAAGATTGACAATGCAGGCCTCTGGCAAAAGCACACTGGCTACCTTCACAAAATGGCCGACAGCCACATGGCCAGGCCACAACAACAAGAAAGGGAAGTCAGACAATACAGCTCTATGACAAAAGCACACTGGCTGCCTTCACAAAATGGCAGACAGTCACATGGCCAGGCCACAACAACAAGAAAGGGAAGACAGACAATGCAGCCTTATGGCAAAAGCATACAGGCTGCCGTTACAAAATGGCCACCGGCCACATGGCCAGGCTACCACAACAAGAAGCAATAAGCCAAGAGGAACAAAGGAAAGAAGACATGCTGGACTATGTCAAAAGCACACTAACTACCACCACAAAATGGCCCCCAGCCACATGTTCACTCACAACAAGCAGGAGGCCTGGAAAACAATGAACTCAAGCAGGCCTATATGGACACAGACTTTACAAAATGGCCCCATGCCATATGGGGAGGCTCAGCCAAGGCAAATGCTGACCCACTATTACAAACACACTCACACACTGGCCAGACAAAGGAGGCATGCTAAACAACACAGTGTTAATGCAACAATGACAACAACCACACACATCCAACAAAGGCATTTATTTAACACACATAAAAAAGGGAAATACCAAAAAAACACATTTCAATCTAATGCCATCCATGCCCTAAATGATGTTTAGATTCAACAGACACCACAGAAACAGTTGTTTCATGCACCCATGAGTAGCTCTGGGCCTACTGGCTGAAAGGCCTATTAGAAGACTACTGGGTGAGTGAATTAAATACATATTGCAAATTGATCTCAAAAGATGGAGAAAATGCAGTGAACTGTGCAACATGTTTCCTTTATAAAAGAAGAACAATTACTGACAAAGAAACAACTAGGCCCTTACTGAAACTACAGGCCACCCAACATAACAAATTTGAAAAAATAATGACAAGTACAAAAAATGTAGGTGCAATACCCCAATCAAACAAACAACACCATGTTTTAAAATTACTTGTGAGATCGCAAACTCTCGCAGGACCATGTGACCGGCTACCAAGTCTCGTGGCACTCGCGAATGGATGAGAAATCTCGTCTGCAATCGCAGGCACTCGGTAAGTCGCTTTTGCACGTGTGAAAATGCATTTTGGCCATACAAACACAAAAAAAACGCCACTCCGAGTGCAGAGTTATCGGCAACTCTGTGTTCTACGCAGAACGCAGAATTGCCAAAATTCCGCAAACTCTACGAGCAGGGCGGAGTTTTATGCCCAGGGTTAAGATTAACCTGTGCTCAATTCTCTTTCAGCTTGGCACAGAGCAGTCAGGCGTAACTTAGAGGCAAATGTTTAAAGTATTTGTGAAGCACATCAAACAGTAACACAGTGACAACACACCTTAAAAGGATCCCACACAAGGTTTAGAAAAAAAAGCAATTTCTAGTAAGTGAAACATGACTGAAACAACAAAAATCCAATGTGAAGAACTGGAGATATTCATGTTTCAAGATTTTAGAGAAAATAGAGACAAAAAGCACAAAGCGCCAACTGTGGAAAATTGGTTGTGCCAGACTGGTATAAAGTCACAGGTTCAGCCCAATTGTGATGGAGTGTGGGCTTTCAACAGGGACACAGTTAGGCTTGCAAAAAAAAGTACCTTCTGTTCTGGTTACGGAGCATTGCAAGGTCCCATACTGAGGATGCGTCATGTTCTGAGGAGCTGTGTTCATGGAGGATCCCATTGATGAAGGCTTACAATGGCAAGTTCAGCATCAAGGATGAGCCACCCAGTCAAGGCGATGCACCTGATCCGAAGAACTGCTAGGCTGTGATGTGCGAACTTGTGTTGTTCTCAAGGCTGCTGCTGATGAAAGGTTTTCGATGCAAGGGCTTGCTTCAGTGAACCTTCATACAGTGGTGGTTCTGATGTGGGCTGCAAGGTCGATGCTGAGTCCTTGGGTTGGGAGAACCCTTGCAGCAGAGGCAACGCATCAGTTCTGCTCGGGGTTGCACCATGGAGCAGAGCAGATGTGTTGGTTCTGTTGAATCCAAAGAGGGTCTGGTAAGCACCTTGAGGTCCACTTCCAAGGGTCTACAACATGGAGATGGCAGAGTTCAGGGACTGGGTTTAAGTTGTAGGAGCTTTCTGTCCCTAGGGCTCTAGTAAGGAGGCAAGCCAATCAGCCCTTGTAATCACTTTGGGGTTCTGGGTTCAACAGATGCAGGTCAAGTCCTTCTCATCCAGACAAAAGGGCAGCAGTTAGCAGGTCAGCCCAGCAAGTCAGCAGTTCTTCCGAGCAGCAGACTAGCAGAGTGGCAGTCGTCCTTTCAGCAACACAGCAGTTCTTCTACCTGGCAGAATATCAACAGGTACTGAAGTGTAGGAGTCTGAGGTCCAATGTTTATTTGATATACCATATATATACCAGCATTTGTAAAGCTCACAGCCACCTCCGGAGAGGTGTCCCGGTGCTGGGGACTGTCGGGAAGATTAAGCGAGCTATTGCCCAGAATCCCATGGTGCTGGGCTAACCTGTCACTGGCGCCGGGGATCGAACTGTGAACCCCGTGGTCCGGAGTCAGGCACCCTGGCTGCTGCTTCAAAAATCTTTGGGTTGTAACTGACAGTCACTCCCTCACCTGATGCACAGCTGTACTCTGTTTAACTCCTATTCAAAAATATTCTCAAACTTATTCCTTACATGAATTGAATTTTAAACACGGTTTTATTCACCAAATTGTTCACCAAATTATTTTTCTGTGATTATCACATATTTTACACCAAAGATTAACTGTAAATATTGAATGTTGAAAATAATCATGACTTGAAAAATATGTGATATTTTTGAATAGGAGTTAAACAGAGTAAAGCTGTGCATCAGGTGAGGGAGTGACTGTCAGTTACAACCCAAAGATTTTTGAAGTATAAGAGAGACAGGGGGAAAGGCAGCCCCATGGTTCCTGATAGCACGCAATAGTTGGAAAAAGCACCTAGAGCAACGATCATCAGAAATTAAAAAACATTAACTAAGGAGTGCCAAGGGCCGTCCATATATTTTTTCTGAATTATAGTAACCCTGGCTGCTGCGCCACACCTCTTCCACTACCTGGGTCTTCCTTTGAAGTAGGAAGAAGCTTCTAGAGGTTTCCCTGTGAAGTCCAGAGTCCTCCTGCCTTCCCTTGCTCCAGACTAACTACAGGGGATATCCTGTGGAGGCAGGACAAGGTGTATTCAAGTGTAAGCAGTGCTGTGATCAGCTCCGGTCTCCCATCCTGCCAGTGATGGCCCATCCAGGAACACCTTAGCTCTTAATTGTGAGTGGCTGTCTAGAAGGAATATAAAAAGCCCACTTGCCAACTACACCCAGTCATGTGACCCAGAGGCAGGGTGAAGGCACTAAACGGATTACGCGCGTAATCCGGTTGAAAAGAAACTGGAGTTGAGATACTTTGAACACCATGGGGACGTGTTTATAACAGATGAACTATTGGGTGTGTTGCCTATCATAGTTTACACCCTAATTGCGCAACCGAATAACACTTTTGAAGGAAAAGGAAGATTTACACAGATATTACGTTGTTTAAGGAATTTTGTTTGGACTCACATCCTGTCCAAGTTACGTCCTCCACCTTTTCTTGCTTTTGTTGCTACATACATAGGACACGTGTATCAACAAGCTTATTTGCGTGTGTATTCATACATCTGAAAAAAGTGTGACCACAGTTAATCCAAAAATATCTGCCCTGAGGAAGCCCGCAACGGGCGAAATGTGTTGGCTGTTTCTTGGCTGTTTCTTTGATCACCCTATATTAAGAATATTGGCTGTCTACTTTTATCAATGTGTCAAGAACACTTATTAAAACAGGACTTTTTCCACATCAATGAAGGAAATGTGTTGTGTCTTGTTGTAGTGATACATTTTCTTATCATTTCCATTGCTGCCTCTCCATTTGCTTGTAGTTTATCTATTTTTGTATGGTCCTGTGGCAGTGGACCTAGGAGGCGGGCAGCGTTTGTGTAGCAATCTACTTGAATTCTTGTGTATAAGTAGGTGGTGCAACAGATAATCCCTTACTGCCAACCTTTTGCTGTTTTGAGCACCTGAAAATCGACCTCCCAAATTTGGGACTTTTTTTGCTGTTAGCAAGAAGGAGTTGAACATTGCTATATGCTCCATTTGTGGATAAGGTGTTAGTCGGGGTAAGCTTGGTACAAACTATGGTACCAGAGGCCAAACAACCCATCTGAGAAAACACTGCTTGATACAGTGGGATGCACACCTCAGTCTGAGAGGGAACACGCCACAAGACAAGGCTAGGGAAAAGGAAGGTTCCAGAAAACCTTCGAGTTATGGAGGTAGATGTAGAAGAGGAAGATGATGGTGAGGCAGTCAACATGGATATCAGTCCCACCCCAGTGGAGACCAACATTGCCCCATCCCAAATTGCTGTGAGGGATGTGGCATGGATATCAGCAACACAGATAATACCACCAACACAATCTCCAACTTCCATATTTCACCGGCAGCGACCTAAATCCACCACAACCACCTCAGTAGAAGTAGGTACTCCGGAGAGTCAAACGTCACTCCCACCTACCAGTTCATCCCACATTGCAAGTGGAACCAGAAGCGACAGAAAATTTACCTCCCCAGTTTGGGACTTTTTTTCTGTTAGCAAGAAGGAGGTGAACATTGCTATAATCTCCATTTGTGGACAAGACATTAGTCGGGGTAAGCGTGGTACAAACTATGGTACCAGAGGCCAAACAACCCATCTGAGAAAACACTGCTTGATACAGTGGGAGGCGCACCTTAGGGACCAAAAACCTGCATGTGTTGTTGGTGGAGGGGATGGAGAAGAACCGATCACGGTGGAAGGTAAACAAGAGGGATACATTTTCTATGTTACTCAAAGCAGCCCTGTCCTCAGCAGTGCAGTGGTACTGCCCACATCATCGTCAGAAAAATCTCAATGGCACAAGAGTCAGGCCGAGACACCAAGGAGTCCAAGGCAAGAGAGTACCACAACGAAAAAAACATGCATTGAGCCTAACATCTGACGTCAAGAAGTCACCTGCATCAGCAGCACCAGAAAAGAAAAAAATGCAGGCTACCATTCTCAGCATGTTTAGGTCGGAGGGGCATTACAAATAAAACCACTCGCCGGCACGTTTGTACAACACGAAGCTGGCTAAAGTGTTAGCACTGGACCTTCTCCCTTTTTCTTTTGTGGAAGGGGTGGGTTCTCTTGAATTTGTGGCAGCCATCTGCCTGAAACGGAAGGTTCTCAGTCGGTCCTATTTCGCCAGAGTTGCTGTTCCAGCATTATCTCACGGCATGCTGGAATTGCTTGGACAAGCTTTGCAGCAGAGTGCTGTTCACACTATCTACCGGACAACAGACATGTGGACCAGTTGCCAAGCCACTGATTACATTTGTATCACTGCACACTAGATCTCTTTTGAGGGGTTTAGAGAAACGATATCAGCTGCAGGTGTTGTTGACACTGCTGAGATTTCTAACACCGCTCAGAAACATGAAGCTGTAGCCATGTTCACCATGGAGAAATCTCATAATGATGCAAACATTTTGGAAACCTTTGACAGCAAGGTCTTTGCATGGCTGCGACCAAGAGGGCTTAACATTGGTTTTGTTGCCACAGACAGTGGCAGTAATATAGTTAGGGCCGTGGCCGATGGTGGCTATTTCAGGTTCCTGGGTTTTGGTGCACTGCATTAACATCATTGTTCAAGACTTTCTGAAAAGGAAGACCGAGTCAGCATCTTACTGACCAACTTCGGAAGAATCTGCACACATTTCAGCCATTCTTTTAAAGCCCGGAAGCAGCTGAGGATCATTCAACCTGATAATAGAATGCCAGTTAAAGCACTCTTCTAAGAGGTGCCAACACGTTTGAACTCAACTTTTTACATGCTTGAACATCTGTTTGAGCAGTACAGACCAATCAATGAATATGTCATACAAAGAGGGGATGCTACTGTGAAATAAATGATCATTGAGATGGACCAATGGGGCCTAGTTAAATACCTGACAGCGATGCTACTTACTTTCGAGTTCTTCACACGTGAAGTCAGCAAGAAGGACTGTACTATGGGCCAAGCTATCCCATTCTTGCACAAGTTACAGGAACAGCTAAAGGGGGTGTCTGCAATGCACATAGGTGTGGAGGAAAAAAAAGAAGCATATGAGTTGGTGGAGAGCTTAACCCTTCGCTTATCTGAAAATACAAGGGTGCAAAGAGGCATTGTGTCATCCATCCATTACATTTGTGCCACAATTCTGAATCCACGGTACCAACCACTACTGCACACTTTCATTCCTTTTTCAGACGGGGATGTTGCCAACTACAAAACTTGGATAGCTGTGGAAGCCAATCAGCTAGAAAATGAACGGCCAGGAATTAGAGGCCTGCTCCTCCAGGGCACAACAAGTACTGCAGGGCAGCAGGACAGCTGGCTTCAAGTTCATCTTCAGAGCCTGAGGCTCACAGCAGCCAAAATCACCAACAGAAACAGGAGCATCAGCCCCAAAATCACCACAGGAATGGTTTCTACAGCACAGGCTTGAGTCCAGTTCTGAGGCAAAGGCAAAAGAGGCCAAGCAAAGCGGAGCACCCATGAGTATTGAGCGGATGGTCAATTATATCTGGATTACCCAACAGAGGTCTACTTTGATCAAAACTCATTGCTATATTGGTATGGGAAAAGGCGCCAATGGCCAATGCTTAGCAGGCTGGCAATAAACTATGTAGCCTGCCCTGTTGCAAGTGTCTCATCTGAGCGTGTTTTCAGTGCTGCTGGTACCGTTCTGACAGTGAGAAGGACCAGTCTCTCGCACCAAAACGTGGAGAGGTTAACTATGATCAAAATGAATCAGCACTTTATCTCACCGGATTACACCATACCTGAAGAAGCACAGCAAGAAGATGATGATGGCGACTCAGGTCCTTGAAGTAGTGTGCTAGGTTACCTACTTCTTTTTTTTTTTTTTTTCATTTTTTTTTTTCTTTTTTTTGTCCTCATATATGCCACCAGTAGATAAATGCTCTAAGTAGGCGCTCTTCAGGCCACTGACACAAACTAACGTTACCAGCCCTCTTGTTTGTGGATAGCCGATGAAGATTGCCCAGAGGTAAGGCTGTTACCCGTCCAACTTCCTCTCGTGTTGGTACTTGCTACTGAGGAAGGACAAGTCCACATACCTCTGGCATAATCATTGGACTATTTCTCACACCAGGCATTCAGGGCTGACCATAATTTAGCAGACTCATCTCCACCACATAAAATATCCAATTTACTCACCGCCATGATGTTTTTAAGGAAATCTGCAAATGTCGGGGGAAGCGCAGACTTCCACTCTTTACAGATCTCTCTTCGGGCGATCACTGTTACATAAAAGATAAACTGAGATATATTACTGTTAATATCGTAATCAGGTTGGAGACCAAAGAAAACCAGACTTAAAGTGTATGTAAGTGGAAGTGAGAGTACCTCTTCCAAAAACCCACAGACTTGTCCCCAAAAATTGTTTATATTTGGACATTCAAAAAACATATGTATGTCATCTGCCTCTTGTGACTTACATCTGGGACAAGAATATTGAACTATGGACATCTTAGAAAGTTTCGCAGGTGACCAGTAAACCCTGTACAATGTATACAGATGATTCCTTCTTAAGTTGGAAGGTTTAATTATTTTTTGGGACATAGAGAAAGAATCTGCCCATAATGTAACAGAGTTATCCGAGATCTGAAGGATAGAGGGGTCCCATAACTTGGTAATCTCCGCCTCTTGATTATCCTTATTGCTTATAAAAATTTTGTACCATTGGGCAGTCTCCCCCTTTCTTATCGTTTTATTACCGATTAGGTCAAGGAGGTGGCACTCATCATCAGAATTCGAGGCATGACTTCCCCACCAGGCCGATAATTGATAGAACTTAAATCTCGTGAGAGTTCCCCCAGTTAAGCCTACCAGCGTTTCCCATTTTAGTACTCTTGATGTATCAAGAAGGTCCCCCCATTTGAAGAGACCCGCCCTCTTTAACGGAAGTGCTAACTGATCTGTCAAACATTCCGGTGTACCAGGGGAATCCCATATCGGGGCATATGTATGATAATAATGTATGCCTAACATCCCTCTTATTTGTAGCCAGTTATGTAAAACAGCCTTCAAAAGCTTCAATCGGACCTTTTTAAAAAATTTTTGGTCTCCAAATTTAAACGTAAAGAAATCAGCCCCGTATGGGAGATCAGACAACATGGCTCGGAAGAGTATTCCATTAGAAGTGGAGTCTAATTTATTCGCTAGAAGTCTAAAATTTTTAAATTGAAAAGCATAGCAGTATAAAAGTAAATCTGGGAGAGCAAGGCCGCCTATTTTTAGTCCTCTCCTCAACTTCCTCCAGGCTATCCTGGGAGATTTTGTCGCCCAAATGAAGGAACCTATCCTACCCTGTAAGTTGAGAATGTCTTTCTTATTAAATGTTAAGGGAATGGAATTAAAAAGGAAAGTTACTTTTGGCAAGATAATCATTTTAACCAGGTTTACTCTACCATAAATATTTAAAGGCAAAGAGTTCCATCTGGTTAAAAGTTTCCTAACCTCTTTTATCACTACATCCCAACTAGTTTTAGGAATTTCATCCAGCTTATGATTGAGCTGTATGCCCAGGTATCTCATCTTAGTTTTAGCTTCTGGAATAGGGACTAAGGTATTCCAACACATAATATCGGTCTTTTCCTTATTAATGCCATACCCAGAAACGATACCAAACTCCTCAGCAAGTTGAAATAGTCTTGGAATTGCATCTGATGGATTTGAAGTATATAAAAGAAGATCATCTGCGTATAGAGCTGTCTTAATTATTAAATCTCCAATTTTAAAAGGGTAAATTATAGGATCCTGTCTTAGAAGACATACAAAGGGCTCGATATATATATCAAATAATAATGGAGATAAAGGACATCCTTGCCTCGTCCCTCTATGAATATTCAACCAATCTGACAGTCCACCGTTCACCAGGATCCTGGCTCTCGGGCCCCCATATAAAGTTCTAATTCCGTTAATGAAAGTTTCTGGGAAACCGAACTTCCTCATCGCTTTCCAAAGAAAAAGCCAATTCACTTGGTCGAATGCTTTGGCTGCGTCTATTGCGACGATAGCAAGAGGCTTCTTTTTCTCTATGGCGTAATCTATGGCAGCGATTACTTGAAATGTGAGCTCATTTAATTGACGGCCGGGAATAAATCCCCTCTGGTCGGGGTGGATAATAGATTTTATGACATTAGCCAGTCTGGTCGCTAAAATTCCAGAATATATTTTTAAATCAGAATTCAGGAGTGAGATGGGGCGATAAGATTCTATCTTTTCCGGATCTTTATTCGGTTTAGCTATTAGTGATATAGTAGCGTCCAACCATGAAGATGGTATTTGTTCTCCCTGTATGAAAATTCTATTGAATAATTTCTGAATTGGAACTAGAATTTCTTCAATATTTGCTTTATAAGTCTCTATCGGGAGGCCATCGGGACCTGCAGCTTTATTCCTCGCCATCTTCTTTAGTTGGAGTCTAATCTCCCCTTCTGATATGTCCTTTACCAAAAGAGCCATGTCTGACTCTTTTAATTGCGGTAAGTCATCCCAGAGTGACAGACTCTCCAACTCATCCATTGAGCAGGTGATTTTTTCCGTATATAACTCCTGATAGAATGTTCTAGCTTCTTGCCTGATTTCATCATCTTCAACCAAAACGAGTCCAGACCCGCGTTGTATTAAAGTTTTGATGTTATTTCTGGTTCTCTCCGACCTAGCTTTCCACGCGAGCAGGGATCCACACTTCTCCCCATATTCAAAATTACGTAATTTACTAACTTCCCATTTATCCTTGAGTAATTTCTCGGTTCTTGATCTGAAGTTCAATTGTAATTCCACTAATTCTTTTTCCAATCTTGGTACGTTAATTCTATCATCCAAAGTGGCGGAGAGAAGCTGTTCTTCTTTTATTTTAATTAGCCTAAGCTCTTTAATATCCATTTCCTTATTAAGCTTCCTATTTAAGATCATCTGGGAGCTGTATATTCCTCTTAGATAAGATTTGAATGCATCCCAAACAATATTCTCAGGAGCTGTTTCATCGTTAAATTCAAAGAATTCTATGGATTTTTCTTTGATTTTAATATTAAATGCTTCATTTAAAAAAATAGTCCTATCCAATGTCCACCTATATTCGGGAGAGCTCCTCTGAATCTTAATATTTAGTTCAACCACTGAATGGTCAGATAGACCAATCGGAATATAAGAGATAGACTCAGTGGTTGATAAGAACGATTGGTCTAATAGAAAAAAATCTATTCTGGAGAACTGGTGGTATTTTTTGCTATAAAAAGAATATTGTTTTTTTGTGCCGTATTTAACTCTCCAGACATCTAACAATGTGTAGTCTTTCATAATATTCTTCAGGATCAGAAAAGATTTTGTTGGACAATTGTATCTAGATTTAGAGGTACGGTCTAATGTGGGATCTAATAACAGGTTAAAATCCCCCCCTAGCACAATAGGGATTGTATACTGAATCATATATTTTTCTAATCTCTGAAGAAAGACAGGATTATCCTCATTCGGACCATAATAAACCCCGCATAAGAATTTAACTGAACTTATTGACACCACTGCGGCTAACCACCTCCCTGACTGATCTGTGGCCCAATCATGCAGTATAATACCCTTATTGGCACAACATATTATTGCAACCCCTCTCGTTGTACCCGTTTGTTTTGAACAGAGAATCTCCTGTACCCAATTAAGTTTAATGAATATTTTTCTACATTCATCCGCTTCCAAATGTGTTTCCTGTAATAGGATAATGGAAGCTCCAGTGTTTTTTAAAAAGTGAGAAATGTTTAATTGTTTCTTACGACTCCCTAGCCCGTTCAGGTTCCATGAAAGAATTTTAGTAGATCTTGGCTGGGCCATCATTTAATCTTACTGTCCTTCTGTTATTAACTAAAGAAAAATAGTAGCCTGCTACAAGGTTTAAATTTTGAAATAAATGAAGATTTGTGACAAATGAGGACTTTTTTTTTTTCTGATTTTCTCCCCCATCCCCCTGAACCCTTACCCCCCTCCCGTTGAGGAACCCTTCCCTCCTGATTGGCGTAATTACGCCCTAGAAGGCCCTGCACCTCCTCTGCCCTACCTCTATATATCAAAAAACAATGTCGGTCTCAAATTTCCCTTATAAGCTATGTATATACAAATATATTTTCCCCCTTTTTTTTTTTTTTTTTTTTTTTTTTAAATTTTTTTTTTTTTTTTTTTTTTGGGTGTTTTTTTTTTTTTTTTTTTTGTTTTTTCCCTCCCCCTCTTTTTTTTTTTTTTTTTTTTTTTATTTTATTTTTTTTTTATAAATTTTTTTTTTTTTTTTTCCCTCCCAAGAACAAACACAAACACACTCCCCTTTACCATCCCTACTCCCATAGTATTCTATACTAATCTATACTAAATTAAGCTAGAGTGCCAGTTGGATCTCAATTCAGTTGCATTATCTACTCCTTCCTCTCCTTCATCTTAGCTAGCACCGCATCCGCTTCCTCCGGGAAATGACAAGTAAACATTTTATTATTCCACATTATTTTGAGGATGGCTGGAAATTTCATTTGTACTTGTGCCCCCATTGAACGCAATTCAGGCATTCTGGAGCCGAGCTCCCACTGTCTTTGGGCTGTTTTACTACCTATGTCCGATCTGACTTGGTAGGGGTTGGCTTGAAAATGCAGAGAAGAACGCGAGAGACATCTATTGAGAATAAGCTCCTTAACACTATAAGTTTGAAAATAGACTAGGATTTTCCTAGGCGCCTTCCGTTCTGGGTGTAGCCTGAACGGGTCCCTATGAACCCGCTGGATTTCCGCTTCCAGATTAATGTCTGGGCGATCCTTTAGGATATCATCCCGGAGGAGTTTGCACACCAAGCCCTTTATATCTTCTACTTCTGCGCCTTCCGGAATTTTAAGGATCCTCAAGTTATTGCGCCGACACTGAGTTTCCAATCTTTCTAAGTCCATAGTTAAAGTTCGATTCTGGGCTTTCAGGGCATCTATGCCTTTAGAATTCTCTTTGGAAGACTCTGTAAGAGATGTTACTTTCACTTCTAGATCGCTAGTCCTGGCGCTGATACCTTCGATTTTAGCCTCCAATAGATCAAATCTGTCATGCAGACCCCTCTGATTTTTTTCAGAAACCTCAAATCCAGCTAGTAAGTCAGTCTTGAGTGAATGCAGTAAGGAGCCCAGTCTATCATCTGTTAAGCCATTCCCCCCGGTGTCTCCCGCTGCCCCGCTCGACTGTGTGAAAAAGGTATCGTCTTCCAGACCGAATTGCAGGGATGCTGGAACATTCTTGGATGCGGATGCGGACGCGGATGCAGCAATCTGATTATCCTGCATGTCATCCGATGAAATTATCCCACTTTGTTCGAGAATTTGATTAGGTAGATGTTTTACTGCCTCTCCTGTAGTACCCTGTGGGTTAGCTGTCCCCAAAATCGCATACTTATTACTCAGGGGGAAAGTAGCAAGAAGAGGGGAATCAACTATAACGTTTAGCTTGTTAACCGTTTCTCCTGTGGGATTCCCCGTTCCGTGCAACCCTTTATCCATTCCCCCATCATTTATATCATCCCTGGTATTGACTGTTTTAGGGGCCACTGCTTGCTCCATGATCTTGAAGTAACTCGTTAAAGACGGAGTCCCTCTAGGCACCAAAGGTTGCTTAGGTCTCCCCCTTTTTGCACCCCCCTTCTTATTTGTCTTTAACGGTGTAATGGGGATTGGCCCACTCCTTGCGCCTTCCACTAAATCCAAGGGGTTAAGAACCCCTTTCTTCTTGAGTTCTTGCCTGGAGCGCAGCTGGTAACGGTTCTTTACTAGACCCCCTTTCTTAGAGTCAACAGAGTCACCGGTAGCCCCCTTTGAGGTCGTGACACTGTCCGATACAGGGCTCCAAGCTGAACCCCCTGTGCTGCAAGTGCTGCCTGATAATAGGGTTATCTTTTGCATCAAAGGAACAGCTCTTTCTGGCTCCATACGACCTGCAAGACCCGGGTTAGTAGAGTCTGTCCCAGGGTGAGCCCGCCATGAAAAAACGCCTGCTCGATACCAAAAAGCGGCCCTTGAGCGGAGCCATATACTATGGCAACTTACCCGCAACCAGGAGGCTTCCGTTACCTTCACCGCTTGATGAGAGTCTGCAATGAAACCTTTCTCGACCGTCCCCGTATACCGGCAGGTTTCCTCGCTGGGGATCCGATGCAGCTGCCTAGTGAGCCGCTCCTCCGTGTACCTTCGCTCGCACTCTCGCATCTCCAGGTCCCGCCCTGTACTACGCAGCGGTCCTAGTGCCTCTGTGTTTGATCCACATCCACATCCACGCCCGTGCCGCTGCCGCTGCAGAACTCAGGGATGAAAAGCGGAGAGAGAAAATTTCTCAAAAAGGCGAAAATAACATCTTCAATAGGTAATACCTTCCTTCTCACCGTTCAATTTACAGCCATAATCCAATAGACCGACTTTAGGCTCGTTCTAGGGCATGTTGGAGCTGAGCCTCGCAGCAGCCGCTAGCCTGCCGCCGCCATGTTCCTCCCCCAGGTTACCTACTTCTGGGTGAATCACCAGTGTTTGAGGACAAGCTCTACTTTGCTGACAACTAGGCTTTCGAGTCAAATCAATTTACTTTCTTTCTTCCTTTTTGAAGTACAAAAAACCATATAGCTGAGGAACAACAATTACAAATGTAAGTATAAGCAAACTATGAGTTCAAAGAGAATAAAATATTTAGCAATCTTTAATAAAATTCATTGTGATAAACAAAACATTTCAATAACATAAACATTTCATCTGTTAAAAATACATAGGTGGCAAAGGTTAATTCTTCGACGCACGTTTCGACACGAAAGGGTGTCTTCGCCAGGAGTAGCCAATTAAATACCTAAAGATTTAATTAAAACATGATTTAAAAGAAAATAATCAAAGAACTCATTCTTGTAATATCGTTACGATATAAAATATCTGTTTATACATTACATATATAGGCTTTGTTACTGTCTATCTACAAATAATAAAACATGAATAAGCAGAGTATATATTTACGGCATCAGATTATCAACCTATTCAGCTACTTGGTACATAAAGGGTCCAACTGATCAGAGATTGTTACATGCTTGTTGTTATTCCAATTTGTACATACAATGACAAGTGCTCTACCTGATATAGTATAGGAAATAATAGATGTGAAAGGAAAAGAAAGGTCAGAAATCCTTTTTTGTAAGTCTTACTCTACTCCATCTTTCTATATCTAAAGCCCATCACCTGTGCTTTTTAAGAAAAACAGAATTTTATTATTAAACAAGGCTCACTTGTGATTTATTTTATGAAATTAATGATGTGGGAAAACTTTCACAACCAAGACCTTGAAACTTGATGAGGAGGTCGCGTTTTAAGCACTCTAAATATAACATGATGAATAGAGAAGACATAAGCTACCTTCTTTCAATTATTAATGGATATGTTATGTTATGTTACATTTTTTTTTTTTTTGTCAAAATATTTTTTAATAAACATTAGAGATGTGGTATAGGTAGCCTACTTTTTAATAGGGATCGTAATTTTCAGCCAATCTCGATCGTAGAACACAATATAAATTTTTTTGATAAAAAAGTATTTGGGTTGGTGTTCTAAAATAAACAAAAAAAGTGTTTCATTAACATTTATTTTCTGTATTATACTATAACTTATAAACGGAGGTTTCTACCATCATTTTAGTTGTGCTGAAAGGCTGTTTTATTAGCCTATATTATTGATTCTCCAAAGCTGCTATACTGCTTACCTTAAAATAGTTAGGATTGGTGTGAAAAGAGCCCACTTCAGATCCTGTATGGAGCGCTATGCACCGTATAATTCTAACTAAAAAGGAAAGAATTAACCTTATTGTTATATTAAAACAATTTTTAAAAGGAGATAAAACTAAATAATCTAAACATGTGACAGACGGTAAATATTCAGTACCTCGCTGTAGTAAAAGCGCTTCCAGTGTGCAGGAAATGGGTCCGGGCGTATAATGAAGCGGGCACTTTGATGCGAATGATCTACAGAATAAATAAGGACAAAAGCCAAAAGAGGGGAAAGGATTTACTAAAGTTTTAAGCGAATACCGATTCAAGTGCACACTGCGTGTTAGCGGGATTGCGATATGACGGGACAACATACCTCGCTAAAAAGTGGTCTTCTTAGCAATCTGGTGTCGGGTCTGTACTGGCATGGATATCGCGCGGTCGACCCGAAAGATTTTTTCCTAACTGTTTAAGTAGGCGCATATCAATGTCTTACTGAGTCATGTAATACACATAAAAGGCAGTCTTATATTTAAAGAGATAACTCTTGAAGACGTCCGTTTCCCATGTTAAAAGATATAGAAAGCAGACTGAAAAGACGATGCCAAGAAATACTATGTAAATATGGTGCTCAAACGATTAAGAGATCATCTATTATAAAGATGATAATGAGAAAATAAAATACGAGATATATTTATATAAAAGAAGGGGCATAGTGCTCGTATTAATATTTAAAATTAAATCACATGCTTTCAAAAATAGCCTATTTACTGTCATGTAGATGAACCCACAACATGCGGGTACGATCTACATAAAGGCTGGAGTGAAGGTTTATTACTATGTATTTGGCTTCCTCACGTCTTTTTAAAGGGTTTAAAAACATACAGATAGATGTCTAATCACTAAAGGAATACTAATTCTAATAGTGTCAAAAAGTCACCTCTAAATATGTAAAAAGCTTGTACAGATCTAAATTCTACACAAAATTTCTTATGTGGGAGTAAATACTTAAATAATAGCATTCTCCCAGGGTAAATCATTATTAAGGCCAGATTTTTTTTTTTTAAACCTTTATTTAAATTATAACACACTAGTACATGACAAATGAAGGTAACGAATATTAAGGCCAGATTTAAAAGTATTCAATGTAAAAATCCAAAACACCTCTCTTTCTTTTACAGATACGAAGTCCTCCTTTGTCATCCGGTGTATGGATTTTTTCTAATATTCACCAGCAAATATCTTCAGGTTTGTGATTAATTTCCATGAAATGTTTCACTAATGGTGCCATAACTTTACCAGTTTTTATGGCAGACCGGTGTTCTGTCAGTCTGGTCTAAATCAGCCTAGATGTCTCGCCTACGTAACCTAAGTTACAATGACATGGGAGGAGATAAATGACATTTTGGGTTTTACAATTCCAGAGGCCTTGTACTTTAATCTGATTGTTATTAAATGTCATATTTTCACCTTCCATTATTTTATCACAGGATTTACACGAGGAGCACTTTATCGTTCCTTTATTGGGGTTGTTCCCATCGAGGGTTTTCTGTATACAGGATGCTTCTGTCTTTTTTGAGGTAAACCGAGAATGTTCTACTAGGTCTTTGATATTTTTATTCCTGCGATGTGCAAACATTGGCTTTGCCATCTTTTTATGGGTTGTATTACTGTTTAAAAGGTGCCAATTAGAGTTTATAATCTGTTTGACTTGACTGTTTAGAGTGGAATGTTTAGTGACACAAACTAATTTACATTCTTCATTATTGTTGTTAACATTAAAAAGATGGTCTCTATCATAGAAACAGGCCATTTTGTATGATTCCCTTACCAGCCGGTGAGGGTAGCCTCTTGCTAAAAATTTCTTTTTCATTTCTACTGCTTGTTTATAAAAATCCGACAATTTAGTGCAATTGCGCCTGACTCTCAGGAATTGGGAAAAAGGGATACTCTGTTTCTGGCAGAGCGGATGATTACTTCCAAAATGCAGTAAAGTGTTTCTTGCTGTTGGCTTCACAAATAGATCTACTTCTAAGACACATACATTATGTCTTATGACAATATCCAGGAATTGAACACTGTCAGTACTCATGTTAGATGTGAAGTTTAAATTATCATCTGCAAGATTCAGCCATGCTAAAAATTCCAGTAGAGTCTGTTTCCCATCGGTACAGATAAAAAAGATGTCATCTATGAGCTCTAGACCAATGGGAAACAGACTAAAAAATGGTGCTACTTCATTCTGAATGTATTTACTTTAACAAAAAGCCATATAGATGTTGGCTATTGAAGGCGCTAATGAGGCACCCATGCTTACGCTTTTTGTTTGGCGGTACAGATTTTATCCAAATTCAAAGATATTCTCAGTTAGGATCAAATGAAGTCCTGCTTGAATAAAAGATTTACAACAAAGGATATTACATTCATCTATAAAACAATTCACAGCTTCAAGTATTTCTTTGTGTGGTATATGACTATATAGTGACTCTATATCTAGAGTCACTAATATGTCTAATTCAGGATTCAACTTTTACATTCATAGCACCTGTGTCTTTAATATATGAACTTATTAGGGGTACAAAAGGTCTCAAGATATTATCTATATATTTATACATTGGTTCCATAGGGGTTCTTCTGTATCTTTGGGAGTCCATAGATACAAGATGTTTTATTTTAAGACATATTTAAATACTCGTATTCTTTTATGGTGCTGTTACCATTCTTTAATGCCAGATCTGGAATATGTCGGATTTTTTGTATTATTTTTACAGTAGGGTTACCATTAATTTTAGAGTAAAATGTCTTATCATTAAGCATATTATACATTTTACGTTCATAATCTTCTGAGTTGACCACAATAATGCCGCCCCCTATGTCGCAGCTTTTCACAACTATTTATTTGCCGTTGCATGAGGGACAAACGATAAACCCTTTGATAAAAGTGATATGCTACTTTCATCTAGGGTATGAGATGACAAATTGAAAATAGGGATCAATTCCCGTGTTTCCAGTATTGTATGCTTCTGGTCTCTAGATAGTGTTGGGGGTCTTGCTGATAATGGTGATTTTGGTAATTGTCTCTTACTTGTGGTTGGAATCGTACTCTTTGGCGCCCCTGCGAGTCCCACGCTGTCCCAAAAAAGGCTGGCGAGTTCTTCTGTTACTATTCGAACTATTATATGGGCCATCTGGTTCATATGTATCAACAAAGAAGACTAGCTACTTATGACTTTATGGGTTGGACTCTGACTCGTTTTGTCAGTTGGCACCTTGTTGGTATATTCATGAAGCCCTCACCCACCAACCTAGTTGGTGGCATGCTTCATCATCGGGCCCACCCAGTAACACCTAATGTGTCCCGGGTGTGCTACAACGCCTGATTACAGCGGAGCTGGTATATTGCTGAAAGTGCAGTGTTGGCGTTTAGTGACATGATAGTTAAAACAGCTTGGCAGGGGTCCCAGTACCCGAGGGTAAATTAAATTTTAATAACTGGGCCACCGTCAGCGGTTAAAAAATAAGGCAAGAGGATGTTAGGTGGTGAGTTACGACCTCCTACATCCATTATCGGTCGACATGTTTCAGCCAGTGCCTTAGGATTAATCTGGCTTTCCTCAGCACCTATTAAAATGGTGTAGGTGCAAATTAAAAAAGGTGGTGGGTGTAATACAGACTATGTGTTACACTCGCTAAGGTGTTTTTCTAGGTGTGAGAGGGGGATTCCCTTCTCATGCATACCTTCACATACAACAATTAAGACATAGACAAAACATATAGGTAAAAAGAGTCACTTGGCAAGTTGCTTAAAGTCATGCACACACAATAAATTGCCGAAGCTAAAGTGCAAGGTGGGTAGACTAAATTCGGCCAAAGTGTAACGGTGCTGGTGGTACCGTTAGGGTGATTATCGTCATCTAATTTAGGCGTGGTGAAACTAGAACACGGGAATCACACACAATGATATACAGTGTGATGTGTAAGGCGTAAGGTAACTGTTCTTACGCTGAGAATTAGCAGCCGATGCTTCCTGGAATGAAGCGACAAGGGGATGACCCCGTGGGGAGAAATGGTTGGCCACTGGGAGTTAGGAGACCTGTAGGGAGAAAAAGTGCTTACCCAAGCTTTTTGTCCAGGGGTCGTCATACTCAAAGTCTTTCTGATCAGAGCCTGCCGTGTACCTGTAGCGCCATCTTCACATTCCGGTGAGCAGAGCGTAGGTTGTCTGTCAGTTTATATAGGCGTGTTAATGATTGTGAGCTGGATGGGGGAGTAAGAGTAGAAAGACTTCCCTGGGCGTGATGCGCGCATTGGAACGCGCAAAAGGCACATGCACGATGGCAGACGCTTTGGATTCAGTTTGGCGCATGCGTGGGTGGGGTATACTCGTGCATTTGCTAAGGAGTTGTCTGGGCATGTGTAACAGGCGCATGCGCGGTGTTACATGACATGTCTCTAAAGTCGGGGAAATTACGTATTTAATGCATTTTTAGCCTGTGATGGAGTTCCAAGAAATGGCATCGTTTAACCCTTCATTTTGTGAGGAGAGGCGGTAAATCCACCTTTGCGCTTTGTTAAGCAGTTTTTTCTCATTGTCCACCGCATTTTCAGGCAACTGCTCAATTACAGTCCAAGTTAGATCATTTGGGTGTGGTGGTGAGTGATGAAGTAGTTGGTCAGTGTGCTGATATTCTTTTTGCACCTGATGGTGCTTCTGTGTTCCGTTACTCTGGTGCGTATTTTGCGTGTGGTCATGCCTATGTAGCGCAGGCCGCATGTGCATGTGAGGAGATATATCACATAGCGTGAATTGCAATTGGTGTGACTGCGTTGGGTCCAGACTGTGTTGGGTTCAAATTCCAGGGTTTTGGTGTGTTTAGTGAGGTGACAAACACTACAGTCATTGCACGGGAAGTGGCCGGTGATTTTTGGGAGACCCCACGTGTTGAGAATGGTGTTGGGTTCAGGTCTGGTCTGTGTACTCGGGAGGGCGGACACTAGTTGGTCCTTTAGGTTGTGCGACCGTTTGTAGGCAAACCTCGGGGAGTCCCACTGTCTTTGGTCTGGGTTTATGATCTTCCAGTTTTTTCGGATCAGCTTGGCCACCTCGTTAGAAGCTATATTGTACGTAGTTACACAGGTGATTGGCTGTGCCTGGCGTTCCTTTTCCGTGGTTTCAAGGAGGGCATCTCTATTCTGGTTCCTAGCTCTTTTCTTGGTTTTGGAGATGATGGCTTTGGGGTAGCCGCGTTCCTCGAGTTTATGGGCCAGGTCAGAGGATAGTCTTTTGCAGCCTGCGATGTTGCTACAATTTCTGCATATGCGCAAAAATTGCCCATAGGGGAGGTTTTCCCTGAGTGGGCGGGGATGGAAACTCGTGAAGTGGAGTAGTGAGTTTCTGGCAGTTGGTTTATAGTACGTGGTGGTGACGAGCACTCCTTCTTTGACCGTAATGTCTAGGTCTAGGAAAGCGAGTTGATTTGCGCTAGAGGTGCTTGTGAATTTCAGGTAAGGGTCTCTGTTATTCAGCCATATGAGGAATTTCTCCAGGATTGATTGGGGCCCCTGCCAGATCATGAGAATATCGTCTATATATCGACGCCATTTGAGGATGTGGTTCGCAAAGGGGTTGGTGTTGGCTGCAATATGGGTTCGCTCAAAATGATGAATGTACAGCCCCGTAACGCTGGGGGCAAAAACGCTGCCCATGGATGTTCCATTGGTCTGAAGATAGAAAGCTCTTTCGTATTTGAAATAGTTCTCTTTAAGTGCGAGCTTTGCACATTGTAGGACAAATTCCCTGGGAGTGTGATAGGGCCAGGGTGTTTGCATGAGGATGTCCCTGAGTACTTGCAGGGTTGTGTCCTGGGGGACACTGGTATATAAGCTTTCAATGTCTAATCCAACCAGTAATTGGGTATTGGTATCAAAGGGTGTGTCGTTGATCACATGAAGAAGGTGCTTTGTATCCTTAATGTAGGTAGGGGTTTGTTGCACTAGGGGATTGAGGAAGTAGTCGCAATATCTGGAAAGCGGCTCAAGAAGGGAATTGATGCCAGACACTATGGGTCTACCGGGAGGGGGGGTTATGCCTTTGCGTACCTTGGGTACCGTGTAGAAGTATGGGATTTTGACCTTTTGTGGACATAGGTATTCTGCTTCCTGTTTGGAGATGTGTTCAGCTTCACTAGCTCTCCTTACCAGTTCTTGGATGGTTGTTCGTAGTGTATTGGTGGGGTCCTGTTCCAGTCTTTTGTATTTTCTTGTGTCGCTCAGCAGTCTGCGACATTCCGTGTCGTAATCTTTCTTGTCCATGAGTACGATGCCTCCCCCTTGTCAGCTGGTTTGATGATGATGGAGGGGTTGTTTTGGAGGCGTTGAATTGTGTTCCTATCTTCTTTGGATAGGTTGTTGAAGTTGTTGCTGGGATTCAATTTTTCAACGTCGTTGTACACAGCAAGTTCAAAGGTGGGGATCTCAGGAGGAACAGTGGATGGGGGTGGGTTGAAGGTAGACTTCCCGTGCAATGACTGTAGTGTTTGTCACCTCACTAAACACACCAAAACCCTGGAATTTGAACCCAACACAGTCCGGAAAAAACTGCTTAACAAAGAGCAAAGGTGGATTTACCGCCTCTCCTCACAAAATGAAGGGTTAAACGATGCCATTCCTTGGAACTCCATCACAGGCTAAAAATGCATTAAATACGTGATTTCCCCGACTTTAGAGACATGTCACCACGCATGCGCCTGTTACACATGCCCAGACAACTCCTTAGCAAATGCGCGAGTATACCCCGACCACGCATGCGCCAAACTGAATCCAAAGCGTCTGCCATCGCGCATGCGCCTTTTGCGCGCTCCAATGCGCGCATCACGCCCAGGGAAGTCTTTCTACTCTTACTCCCCCATCCAGTTGACAATCATTAACACGCCTATATAAACTGACAGACAACCTACGCCCTGATCACCGGAATGTGAAGACGGCGCTACAGGTACACGGCAGGCTCTGATCAGAAAGACTGTGTGTAAGACGACCCCTGGACAAAAACCTTGGGTAAGCACTTTTTCTCCCTACAGGTCTCCTAACTCCTAGTGGCCAACCATTTCTCCCCACAGGGTCATCCCCTTGTCGCTTCATTTCAGGAAGCATCGGCTGCTAATTCTCAGCGTAAGACCAGTTACCTTACGCCTTACACATCATACTGTGTATCATTGTGTGTGATTCCCGTGTTCTAGTTTCACCATGCCTAAATTAGATGACGATAATCACCCTAACGGTACTACCAGCACCGTTACACTTTGGCCGACTTTAGTCTACCCACCTTGCACTTTAGCTTCGGCCATTTATTGTGTGTGTATGACTTTAAGCAACTTGCCAAGTGACTCTTTTTACCTATATGTTTTGTCTATGTCTTAATTGTTGTATGTGAAGTTATGCATGAGAAGGGAATCCCCCTCTCACACCTAGAAAAACACCTTAGCGAGTGTAACACATAGTCTGTATTACACCCACCACCTTTTTTAATTTGCACCTACACCATTTTAATAGGTGCTGAGGAAAGCCAGATTAATCCTAAGGCACTGGCTGAAACATGTCGACCGATAATGGATGTAGGAGGTCGTAACTCACCACCTAACATCCTCTTGCCTTATTTTTTAACCGCTGACGGTGGCCCAGTTATTAAAATTTAATTTACCCTCGGGTACTGGGACCCCTGCCAAGCTGTTTTAACTATCATGTCACTAAACCCCAACACTGCACTTTCAGCAATATACCAGCTCCGCTGTAATCAGGCGTTGTAGCACACCCGGGACACATTAGGTGTTACTGGGTGGGCCCGATGATGAAGCATGCCACCAACTAGGTTGGTGGGTGAGGGCTTCATGAATACACCAACAAGGTGCCAACTGACAACATGAGTCAGAGTCCAACCCATAAAGTCATAAGTAGCTTGTCTTCTTTGTTGATACATATAAACCCCCGGGGACAAGGACTAGCTAGTCAGTCCTCTCTCTCTCTCTTGATACGTCCATCTGGTTCATAAACATGGGAACTTCCCTCCCCTTCAGAGTCAGATGTGTCTGAGTGGGATTGCCCCGGAAGAACAGGTAAATGATGGCATGCATTGCACGCTGAGTGATTGTTGTTGTATATGATGTCTACTATTCTGAATCTACACACAAAAAAAGTGACTCAAGTCAATCTTTCCCTTCTTGTTGTTCGATAACAAAATTGTACTACTGCAGGCCTTTCCATTGTATTTTTGAGTTGGGATGAGTTTAGAGTCTGGAGGACTCACTCAGGAGTCTGGATAGGGTTTGTTACAGAGTTCAACACCATACCATTCTTGCTGTCAGAGTCAAGAGGATCAGAGAGGATTGATGGAATGAAGAACTCAGGGCGTATAATGGCCTAAAGGTAAACAACGAAACCAGACCAGACCTACATGTCTGTGTAGTGGTGTGACTGACAGTGGTGCATTGACTTTTTTAAACTTAATTTTGAAAATGCTATGTTGCAGTGTGTGTGCTCAGTGCTACTGCTGTCTAGCTCAAATTCGGAGCTAAGTGGAGGTTGAGTGGGGGGGCCTGTTCCTGTTTGAGGTAACTAACTGTCAGTAACAGACATGATTTAGCCATGCCGCCTCTGAAAGCCTTCTTGTTGCACTCCTCCTTAATTATGCAGTTTAACTTTTCTCCTTGATTTTTCAATATCCTTTTTGTATTTTTATCTATAGGCCCTTGACCCTGCGCCATACTGGAAAAACACCTCATACTACGTTACCAAACCAAATCCGCCGGGCACTGAAAATTGAGGGACTGACAGTCCAAGGAGGGACCGAGAGGAATGCAGAGATGCAACTCAAAATTCGGCAAAAATATGATACAGTAACAGTATCTTCCTCATTTGATTCATTTTTTTTCTAATCAATCATTTTGGCTGTGTGTGTTGTTTGTTTGATTATATTTTACTCCTACAGATATTTTACCTTTATTTGCTATCTTTCAAAGGAAGCCCGGTACAACAGAAAATAATGTATGTATGTAACTTGGGTGTCACCGGGGGAAGACAGGCAATTTCATAATTAACATACTACCCTGTACCAATCTAGTACTACTCCTCATCATGTATGCATTTCCTTTTTCTCCCTCAACAGATTTATGATGGTCTGCTGACAAGATGAATGTGTTGTCCATGTGTATTGTTTGTCTTTGTCAAACGTTTCCCACAAATCCCCCTTCCCAACCATTCAACAAACCCTAACCCTCTTCCCCTGGACTGTGCGATTTATATTGAGGTGTGACTAAATTAAAATTACACCAATAATTGATCACAAACTTGTTGGGGCGGATGTGGTGAAAGCCACTTTTTAGGTCAATTCAACTTCAGTTTGTAATGTGTACTAGGTTATCCCTGCCACCATTATGTTTTTATTTTACTTGAGCATTGCTTATCATCATCATCATCGTTTCTTGTTTGGCAGTCTACTTCATGTGTACTGTACTACTACTTCTCATTCCCTACTCTCCCGCAGGTGACTGACTGTCTCATTTTCTTATTTGCAAATGCTACTTTCTACTACTGCTACCACCCCACCATGGCACTTTGGGAAACCTAACCAACATCATGCAGCCATCGCTATACCTAAACATCAATCACAGGTATGAGAAGAAGTGTGGGGGAAGCAATAATGTATATCCTATGCAAATTAATTAATTTACACATCCACATCCTTCCGAGCAGAGAGGGGTTTAGTTGGAGGCTGCATAGACTAGGGAGAGACTGACAGAAGTAGGACAAGTGAGGGTGCCACATCTATCTGTTGTTGTCTTACACTATCGGCAGAAGGAGGAAACAAGGCAAAGTAAAAGAGTAACCCCCCCAGAAAGATTTCCCTCATATGTATTGTAAAACTATAAATAATTTATTACCATAACAAATAAACTAGAAGAAACCCACAGCACCTTACCCACCCCTCTCCCTAACCCCAACCAATGTCCAGTTAATGTCCATGTCCACTCCAAATGTCCATAACAAATAGAACAACACCCACATTTTCCCCATTTTCCCCAACTACCACCATTCCCACCCTCTCCCCAACACATCCCACCCATCTCCAAAAATTCAAAAAGGGGCAAAGGTCAAGAAGACTGAGGTCTAGTGGCGGACGTGCCGGTTAGTGAGCTCCAAGACATCCTCCAGCCTGTCTTCTAGGCGCGCCATCTGGAGCAGCATGCAGCGTAGGAACAACAGGGGTGGGCAGCAGTGGTTGAGGATGAGTTGCGGCGGATGGCTACCAGAACGTGTGCCGTGCCACTAGATGCACGGGGGCCTGGCTGGGGCCAAGGGTATTGGCAGGAGTTACAGCTGTCGCCTCCTCCCACTCCTCCGCCTGGACAACCAGCCGGCGATATTCAGCCCAGATGGCCACCAGCTTCCGTTTCGTGTCCTGGCTGCTAACTCCTTCCTGGTGGCAGGTTGGGTAGGAGTAGCTATATCAAGAAAGAAAAAAGACAATTGTAGCCAATACTGTTAGCAAAACAGTAACACAAAATTATACACATAAAATTATAGTGGCACAGTAGCACTAGCAGTACATAACATTTGTGGTATCCTCACTTCATCAGCCCCTTAGATCCGGATGTGATGATGATTAGACTTTCAGGCATTAGGCACTATGGAGTAGACAAGTATTCTCTCTAGTTTAGCTCAATTAATGTTGTAGGCATGCCAGCTCAGTCAGCTTGCGCCCTAGACAGACAGACTTGTGTCGCAGACTCACGTTACTTTACTACTGTCTGCAGGTGGGGCAGCTGTACTACACAATTATCTATTTTTCCATTACGGCCATACTCTGTTAAATCAATGGCAAATGCTCAATTTCACTTTCACCTTAACTACTACAACAAGGCACATGATATGCTTAATATGAATGATGATGATATACTGCACAACGTCATGTTACGTGACGATGACTTGACATACTATTATGGTTTGATTGCAAGTTAACCATGCAGTCGATAGGCCAATCATGGCTGACACAGTCGAAATGACATGGTTAGGGAGCAGGAGTGTGCCTGGGAGTCAGAGGGAAGAGATTGATGATGGGTGAGTACATAGTCATACACAATACATATGTTGTGCTTTCAAACTACTGTGAGTCAAGGGGGTATTCTGAAATACAACCTTGAACCAAAACCAGTCCTTGTCTATTCTTCCCAGGGTTTTTTCATTTATCATTGCATTGCTCTTCTAGCATTTTTTTATTCTTCACCCTTGGCTTTGCTACTCTGGCATGGTTTAATTTTCCTTTACATTCTCTTCATCCAATCTGACTCTTCACCTATTATGATGCCATCCAGGCATCCATCCATCCAAACATGGCTATCATTCTTAATCTCAACAAATCATTCACTAACAACATACATTTGTCATTTAACCACCACCTATGTGTCCTTGCTTGCCTTTGAGTTTGACCCATCAAAACCCCTGGAGGACTCCTTTCACCCATACAGTTTCACTCACCCAGGCAGGCATCCTTTCTTTCACCTTTCACCAGTGCTTCAACCACCCATGCATCCTATCAGCGACCTATATGCATCCTGGGGCCCCTTCATTTACCCACGCAGCCTTCTCTGCTAGTCATATATTGCATGTCTTCTGATTCTTTGTCTTCGTCATAAAGCTTTCTCTGCTGAGTTGAAGATAGAATAGAAGAGCCATTAGTTACGCAACTCCCAGGAACGCTAATGTTAAGTAAAGGGAAGAATTAATATCCTGAGCAAGAAATGTCCATAGTAATCAAAGCAGTCCACACAGGTGGTTTCCACAGAATTCTTCTTCTGCTTGAATTCCCATGTGCCATGGATATGACTTCTAGCCAACACATGTTTCGTCAATATAGAGTGAACCACAGACTTCTTCCGGGCTAGAAGCATTAAAAAAGAAAACGCCCAAATTACATCTCAAAAATAAGCTAAAATGTAATTAAAAAAAATAACAGAACTCATATTAGGAATTTGTGAGAAGGTCGATGAGCAGAGACCCATAACTTGAGGCACCATCAAAGTGTTGAGAAAGAAGGAGTGAAGATGTCATACGTTAGCAGAGGAATGTGAAGGCAAACCCTCTCCATTCCTACCTGAAAGGAAAAAGTGTGTCTCCTAATCAAAAACACACCATCGTGCACCAGGTGTCAGAAGGGCTAGAAAAACAAAGGAAATATGATCAGTGATGTCTAAGGGACAAGAATGGTAGGTGAATAAGAAAAATAGAAACATTATAAAAAAAGTACATTCCTTTACCCATGCATACTCTCACCAAACTGTATATGAAACTTGGTAACAATCGTAGAAAGTGAAATATCTGAAGGGTACATAACCCAAAAAAACAACTCTGGTATTGTATGCCGTATTCACATGCAAGTTCTATACCAAACATGGAGGAAACGCGGAGTCACCATCATAATATCTGGGGATGTAATATAGCCTGGACAGACTATGTATAAGTTTGCACTACTCTCTATATCTAGGTGCCAAGACTCAGAACCGTACTCACACGAGTTGGTGATCAGTTTCCAAAGCAAAGTACTAGCATCTCCAAAATTGGTTCATAATTAATTGGTCAATATTTATGAACTCTCTTAATAGTTGTGGCAAGAATTAAATATGTTTGAGCTACATATAAGGATCAATCATGCTCATAGTAGTAAAATATTGACAGTCAATAATAAGTAATCCGCCATATGAAACTATAATTTGAAATAAAAGAGATAGTAAGGTTCTCTATATGTATAGTGAGGTAGGGTATGCTCTCCGCATCATTCAGCCCAGCAATAAGCGTGGGTGTGATAAAGAGAGAACAATATATTTTCCCCAATATGAAACATCCATCATGGTAATCATAATCGAAAACACCATGGTGCTGTGTAATAATAATCGGTACAAAAGGGGGTGGTGATGGACAGAGCATCAGAACCAATCAAACACTCACACCCAGTCAAAAGATCTGGGTTTGATCCATCACCGTTCTTTAGCCCACTTTGCCACCCCAGTTCAGACATGGCTATATGCAAATCAGTCTGACCCTGTGCCTCATGGGAACAGTCCAGCCCGAACTGCCAAGCCATGCCTTCCCTGGACCGGAAACAAGCTTCTGAGGACCGGTTTCTGGCATCCCAGCCGTCCTCAGACCGGCTTGCTTGAATCCAGTGGCAAAGTGAGCAAGGGACTCACGTCTGAGCATATCCTGGCACACTTATGGGAGCCAAAGCGGTACAAAAGGGGGTGGTGATGGACAGAGCATCAGAACCAATCAAACACTCACACCCAGTCAAAAGATCTGGGTTTGATCCATCACCATTCTTTTGCCCACTTTGCCACCCCAGTTCAGACATGGCTATATGCAAATCAGTCTGACCCTGTGCCTCATTGGAACAGTCAAGCCCGAACTGCCAAGCCATGCCTTCCCTGGACCGGAAACAAGCTTCCGAGGACCGGTTTCTGGCATCCCAGCCGTCCTCAGCCCGGCTTGCTTGAATCCAGTGGCAAAGTGAGCAAGGGACTCACGTCTGAGCATACCCTGCCACACTTTTGGCAGCCAAAGCGGTACAAAAGGGGATGGTGATGGACAGAGCATCAGAACCAATCAAACACTCACACCCAGTCAAAAGATCTGGGTTTGATCCATCACCGTTCTTTAGCCCACTTTGCCACCCCAGTTCAGATATGGCTATATGCAAATCAGTCTGACCCTGTGCCTCATGGGAACAGTCCAGCCCGAACTGCCAAGCCATGCCTTCCCTGGACCGGAAACAAGCTTCCGAGGACCGGTTTCTGGCATCCCAGCCGTCCTCAGCCCGGCTTGCTTGAATCCAGTGGCAAAGTGAGCAAGGGACTCACGTCTCAGCATACCCTGCCACACTTATGGCAGCCAAAGCGGTACAAAAGGGGGTGGTGATGGACAGAGCATCAGAACCAATCAAACACTCACACCCAGTCAAAAGATCTGGGTTTGATCCATCACCATTCTTTAGCCCACTTTGCCACCCCATTTCAGACATGGCTATATGCAAATCAGTCTGACCCAGTGCCTCATGAAAACAGTCCAGCCCGAACTGCCAAGCCATGCCTTCCCTGGACCGGAAACAAGCTTCCGAGGACCGGTTTCTGGCATCCCAGCCGTCCTCAGCCCGGCTTGCTTGAATCCAGTAGCAAAGTGAGCAAGGGACTCACGAATGAGCATACCCTGCCACACTTATGGCAGCCAAAGCGGTACAAAAGGGGGTGGTGATGGACAGAGCATCAGAACCAATCAAACACTCACACCCAGTCAAAAGATCTGGGTTTGATCCATCACCGTTCTTTAGCCCACTTTGCCACCCCAGTTCAGACATGGCTATATGCAAATCAGTCTGACCATGTGCCTCATGGGAACAGTCCAGCCCGAACTGCCAAGCCATGCCTTCCCTGGACCGGAAACAAGCTTCCGAGGACCGGTTTCTGGCATCCCAGCCGTCCTCAGCCCGGCTTGCTTGAATCCAGTGGCAAAGTGAGCAAGGGACTCACGTCTGAGCATACCCTGCCACACTTATGGCAGCCAAAGCGGTACAAAAGGGGGTGGTGATGTACAGAGCATCAGAACCAATCAAACACTCACACCCAGTCAAAAGATCTGGGTTTGATCATCACCGTTCTTTAGCCCACTTTGCCACCCCAGTTCAGACATGGCTATATGCAAATCAGTCTGACCCTGTGCCTCATGGGAACAGTCCAGCCCGAACTGCCAAGCCATGCCTTCCCAGGACCGGAAACAAGCTTCCGAGGACCGGTTTCTGGCATCCCAGCCATTCTCAGCCCGGCTTGCTTGAATCCAGTGGCAAAGTGAGCAAGGGACTCACGTCTGAGCATATCCTGCCACACTTATGGCAGCCAAAGCGGTACAAAAGGGGATGGTGATGGACAGAGCATCAGAACCAATCAAACACTTACACCCAGTCACACCGTTCTTTAGCCCACTTTGCCACCCCAGTTCAGACATGGCTATATGCAAATCAGTCTGACCATGTGCCTCATGGGAACAGTCCAGCCCGAACTGCCAAGCCATGCCTTCCCTGGACCGGAAACAAGCTTCTGAGGACCGGTTTCTTTTATCCCAGCCGTCCTCAGCCCGGCTTGCTTGAATCCAGTGGCAAAGTGAGCAAGGGACTCACGTCTGAGCATACCCTGCCTACTCACTTTTAAAGGGGAATTAAAGACCCATTTGTTTCCAAGGGTAGTGTAGTTCATGTAATAGATGGTTCTGGATCGGTCTCAGCGCCAGGATGCCCTTTGGGTGACAGTTGCGCTTAACAAGCAATAAAATACATACAAATACATACTTATGGCAGCCAAAGCGGTACAAAAGGGGGTGGTGATGGACAGAGCATCAGAACCAATCAAACACTCACACCCAGTCAAAAGATCTGGGTTTGATCCATCACTGATCTTTAGCCCACTTTGCCACCCCAGTTCAGACATGGCTATATGCAAATCAGTCTGACCCTGTGCCTCATGGGAACAGTCCTGCCCGAACTGCCAAGCCATGCCTGCCCTGGACCGGAAACAAGCTTCCGAGAACCGGTTTTTGGCATCCCAGCCGTCCTCAGCCCGGCTTGCTTGAATCCAGTGGCAAAGTGAGCAAGGGACTCACGTCTGAGCATACCCTGCCACACTTATGGCAGCCAAAGCGGTACAAAAGGGGGTGGTGATGGAAGCTTGTTTCCGGTCCAGGTCCAGTCTGATAATAATCAGCATAACATGGTGGTCCAATATAGAATGCAATAGTCACAACAAAAGGGATAAATCAAATGTAAAGGGTATCCCAGACTTAATATTGGAATTGGCCTGTTTAAATGGACACAAGTAAGTTACAATTCAAAGTAAAAGTCAATTGTCATTACCGGCAGTATATTAATCAAGAATGAAGGTGCGGGAGGCACCTGCCTCATGTATACATTAACGTTATTGGTACACAAAATCATAAATCTATTACGAGTTCACAAGTTTACTAGCAATATGATCTCAGTTTTGTAAAAAGGAATGAACTTTTGTCCAATGATGTATTGTGATGTAAGTGATATGAAAATTGATGTCTCTAAATTTGTTAAACAGTTGAAGCTCAAGAAATGTTTTGCCACTATATGTGTTCCTAAAAAACAATCAGGTTGCAGTAACTTACTTGTGTCCATTTTAACAGGCCAACCTGGAGCAGGATCCTGGACCAGGAGCAGGTCCTGCTCCTGGGCCAGGATGTCAGACCACCAGTGCATCAGTTGGTTGTGGGTACGCTGGACCCGAGAGAAGCAAAACACTGCCCGGCGCACCCTTTTCCACTGCCGGTGATGCTCCCGGAGCCTGTACCCGGACCCAGACCTGCCACCTGTTGCCAGTGTTAAGGGGATGTGGGGCTGCACAAAAACAACTAGTGCAGCCAACTCCAACTCGGAAAATAAGGCCCGGGCCTGCACCCCTTCCAGGCGACGCCTTCTGCAAGGAATGCAGCTCCAGCTCTCGCTCCTCCCCTCCCACTGCTTACTAGTTGTCTTCAAGTTCTTAGTCATGGTTTTGGGGGAGCGTGGGTGGAAAGGAAAATGTAGGAAGTAAAAAAAGGAAGTAAAAAAATAAAAAACAAATTATAGAAAAATGCACTGACAAACACACATAAAGTAGAAAAAAAGCAAAATATACACACAGAAATAGAGAGGGATGGAGAATAAACAAAAAAGATCAGAAAAAAAGGTTTTAGAACCAATGGATGGAAAAGATATAGGAAGGATAGAAAAAGATGGCCAGAACCATAGCAAACATGAAAAACAAGATGGCCGCGCCCATGGGCGACCACGTGGTGAAGTTTTTGTGAAATTTCCCCCCGAGCACGCAATGCGAGTTCCCGAATGTAAAAAACTCATCACGAATGTGCAGAGCAAGCAACTCTGCTCACTCACAGAACTCTGTGTAGCTCGCTGAGTTTTTTTACAACTTCGCAGAATTCGGCATAGCGCTCCTGCTCGAACCCTGCCCGGGCTTAGTTAATTTGGGGTTTGCTTGTCCCTCCACCTGAAAAGGATTGTGGTTGTTGCTTGAGT
The DNA here is from genome assembly GCF_964261635.1 of Lissotriton helveticus. Classification (NCBI taxonomy): domain Eukaryota; kingdom Metazoa; phylum Chordata; class Amphibia; order Caudata; family Salamandridae; genus Lissotriton; species Lissotriton helveticus. The sequence continues at coordinate 797,545,150 of NC_136059.1, read as the reverse complement.
ACGGTTTTACCCCCCTGAATATGAAACCCAATTTCTTACAATATATCTATATATCTATGTAGATCACAGAGTGTTGGTAGCCACTCTGTGGTTATAGGTAGGATTCCAAGAGATCAAAATGTCCCTGGTTTTTGCTTGTTAATGACTTTGCCACCTTTGACAAAACTACTCAAAGCTTTGCAGATATATTCTTTTTTCTGCATTGGCTGGTGATGCAAAGATAAGGTCGGGCAAAAAAGGGTGGGTCCCGAAACTCATGCACTTTTGTACAGAATGTTGTAAACTCGCTAGTCAGACTAAACCAACTATATTGTGCCTTCACCATGTACTGCTTATTCCCTTTTAACTTTAATCAATTATAGCATGTTAAATCATAGCATTCATAACAAATGAAATTATTTATGAGAACACTGTGCATGGTAGTGGGTCAAGTTATAATTGATTTAGTCTGTCTTTCTGATTGATTGATTGATTGATGCTTTATTTCGATATGCACATATCATAAAAGCAATACAAAAGATAAAAACAGCATGTCGAAAAAAAGTATGACTGTACATTTAGTATAAGAATAAAACACATTTGGTCAGCATAAATTAATTAAAAAAAGAATTAAATTGATATGGACAGTCTTCTAAGTCTAATCAACCAAGCCCATTTTAAAAACTTAGCAACAGCACAAACAATAGGAGAGGCTGTGTTAGTTAAAAGAATCCGGAGTGCAACGGAGTGCTGACGGGTACCAAGTTCTCTGCAGATAGGACCAAGCCAACGTGATCTGGGGCGACCATAGTCCGGGCATTCAAAAAGAAAGTGTGGCACCGTCTCTGGCTTATCACGACAAAGAGCACAGAAGCGTGATGTGGGCTGGAATTTATTCCACCTGGAGCAAAAGTCGGCCAAGGGTAGGGTTCCTAACCGAAATTTAATGTACAAGGACCTATCCATGGCAACTGATATTATGTCCATGTACGGCTCGTAGTTGACAACGTCTTTTACCAGCAGAAAAGCTGCGGTGGTTTTGCAGTGCTGCTGGCTTCTCGTGCGTCTGTCTTTCTTTACAACACTCTGTACGAGGTGCATGAATTCCAAAAAGATTTGGTTGGGGCAAAAATTATAACTTTAAGTTATAAATATAACTTTTTAATTTCTAAGCCTTGTGTAGTTTATGTTGGTTTTGTATAGAAATAATAAATTAAGCTTTCCTAACTATTACTTTTCTCTTCAACCTTTGGTTTCTTCATTGAATAAAAAAAGTATATATATACATATATATATGTATATATATATGTATATATATATTCACTGAAAAACCATAGGTTATAGACCATATATAGTTAGGAATTTGCATTTACAAAACCTTGAAAATTCACTGAAAAAACCATAGGTTAGAGACCATATATAGTTAGCTGGACATTTTATTGACATAAAACCAATGAAATTCCATATATAGTTAGTTGCACTAACTATATATCGCGCACCCGCAATCCACTGCTGATGATGTCACATATTACATCATTCATGACATCACTGATGACATCTCAAATGACATCACTGATGACATCACTGATGACATCTCAAATGACATCACTGATGACATCATCTAGTGTCTGTGTGTTTTTGTAAAGTTTAAATATGTTTTACATATTGAAGAATGAGTGGATGTATGGAAGACTGAGTGTGTGTGTGGCTGGCTGGGAGGTGTGTGACTCTGTGCATATCAATGTGTACTTGTATCAGTGATTGTATAAGAGAGTAAGTATGTGTTAGTATATGTGTGAAAAGTATGGTGTTCTGTGTTTAACTGTATAGATGAGGAAATCGAAGTGTGATTGATTCTTCACAGGACTGACTAGGTGTATGAGTGCATATGATAGTGTTGTAATAATGAGTGACTGTATGTATGAGTGATTGTATGGGTGAATGAGTGAATGTGTGTGTAGACGTAGGAATCAGTGAGTGCGTATGTAGTAACTGGTATTGGTGTGTCATGATGTCATCAGTGATGTCATCAGTGATGTCACTGACCATGTCATGAATGATGTAATATGTGACATCATCAGCAGTGGATTGCGGGTGCGCGATATATAGTTAGTGCAACTAACTATATATGGAATTTCATTGGTTTTATGTCAATAAAATGTCCAGCTAACTATATATGGTCTCTAACCTATGGTTTTTTCAGTGAATTTTCAAGGTTTTGTAACTGCAAATTCCTAACTATATATGGTCTATAACCTATGGTTTTTTCAGTGAATTTCATTGGTTTTTTAAAAGCTAATATCTATAGCTGTAAAATATATTCTTTATTACGTGACGTATCACGTAGCCACGTGAGACGCCTCATGACGCGTCGCATAACCGTGACGTATCGGCTCTGCAGCGCAAACAAAACCCGTAACGTAAGCGTGCCGGAGCACGCTTACAGATATATATATTTTTTTTAACCTTAATTAGACAAAATCCACACGTGCACATATCTTGAGGCCTTGCAAAGGCACATCAAACAAACAGTCCCTACAATTTTGCCAAGTTTGCTGGAAATCTATTCCCTTAATTTTTTTTTACTGTTTCTCTTGGTTTTCCCCTTGTTACGCTTACCGGGACGCTACCCGGTACGCGAACCGGACGCTCCAAAAACACAAGATGGCGGACTCCTGTTACGCTGCCGGTTAGCTGCCCGGTTCGCGTACCGGGAAGCGCCTCTACCGCGAAAAATCGCGGGGGACTTTAATATCCCCCTCATCAATCCTAGGGGGTCAGGAGGGGTTTACCTTGCCCCCTTTCCTTCATTTCCCCCTTCTTTTTTCAACACATCTTGTCTCTCGTACCTACCGAGAGACAAGATGGCGGCCGCTCCGGACTGTTTACAATGTTGACAGCTACGCTGCCGGTTAGCTGCCCTGGTTTGTTTTTTTTTTGCCCCGCGGGGCACTTTAATATCCCCCTCATCAATCCTAGGGGGTCAGGAGTGGTCTACCTTGCCCCCTTTCCTTCATTTCCCCCTTCGTTTTTCACCACATCTTGTCTCTCGATCGTACCGAGAGACAAGATGGCGGCCGCTCCGGACTGTTTAGAATGTTGACAGACACCGGAGAGCCAATCAGCTTCGCTTCGCGAAGTTCCGTTACGCGTCAGGTACGCGAACCGGGGCGCTAACCGGAGTGCTGTCACAGATATATATATTTTTTTAAACGTTAATTTCTCAAAATCCACTGGAGCACATATATTGAGACATAGCAAAGGCACGTCGGGCAAACCATATCTACAATTTTGCCAAGTTTCATGTAAATCTATTCAGCCGTTCGAGCTAAAAGTGAGTCCAACCGCCCTATGGAAAAATGAATGGGAAAAACGCGTTTTGGGACCCCCCTTTTTTCTCGGCCCCCCCTTGACGAAACCCCCCCCAAATTTTCAGGGCCTGCTCAGAAACAAAATGTGCCATTTCCCTGAAAATTTCAGCCAATTCCGTCCACAAACGTCAAAGTTATTAGACATAGAATTTTCAGAAATCCCATAGAGAAAAAATCCTAACTATATATACCCACTGGCTATCGCCAGTAGGTAATATACATATATAAACATATATAATCTGCATATCTATATAAATATAAATGCATGCATACATATACATATATGCATACATATGCATGTTATTTACATGAAAGTTTTAAAAACACTAATAAAAGCAAAGCTAAAAAGCCACCTCATTACAAACAGAATGGCTTTAACTTAAACGAGGGCGAGATCTATTGCATTTTCAATGCTTGTTTACTTTGGTTCTATCAAGAAGGCATTCAGATGTGTCACACATTTGCCATAAATTCTGAATGTTAGCACTCTAGTTGCTCATTAGATCACTGTAGTAAAGCTAGTGCTCACCAGGGAAGTCTGCTGCTAATCATGGTTTGCAGCCATTTTCCCGCATTTTTTATCCCGCAGACTTTCAGTCCGCATACCATTATCCCGCAAGGTCATTGACCTCGCATACCATTATCCCGCATTTTTTCAAAACGCATGTGCATTTATCGCGCATGCCTTTACTAATAATTACGTTTTAAAGGCATGTATGGTAAATGCATTTGCGTTGTGAAAACCACGATGACGAGAGAGGTAAGTGGGTTTGTGTTAATTTTTTCGTGGGTTAGTGATTGTGTAGTGTAGTGTAGTGTTGTGTAGTGTAGTGTTGTGTTAGTGTAGTGTAGAGTTGTGGTGGTTGTTTAGTGTAGGGTCATGCTGGGGGTAGTGTTTTAGGGTTTAGGGTTGTGTTGTAGTGTTTGCGTAGTGTAGGGTCATGCTGGGGGTAGTGTTTTAGGGTTTAGGGTAGTGTTGTAGTGTTTGCGTAGTGTAGGGTCATGCTGGGGGTAGTGTTTTAGGGTTTAGGGTTGTGTTGTAGTGTTTGCGTAGTGTAGGGTCATGCTGGGGCTAGTGTTTTAGGGTTTAGGGTAGTGTTGTAGTGTTTGCGTAGTGTAGGGTCATGCTGGGCGTAGTGTTTTAGGGTTTAGGATAGTGTTGTAGTGTTTGCGTAGTGTAGGGTCATGCTGGGGGTAGTGTTTTAGGGTTTTGGGTAGTGTTGTAGTGTTTGCGTAGTGTAGGGTCATGCTGGGGTGTAGTATTTTAGGGTTTAGGGTAGTGTTGTAGTGTTTGCGTAGTGTAGGGTCATGCTGGGGGTAGTGTTTTAGGGTTTAGGGTAGTGTTGTACTGTTTGTGTAGTGTAGGGTCATGCTGGGGGTAGTGTTTTAGGGTTTAGGGTAGTTTAGTTGTTTAGTGTATGCTAAAGGCATATTCGTTCTAAAAGTTTTCGTTATTTTAATTTGCGGCCTAATAGTACATGCAGGATTTTTTTTGCGGACTGATGGTATGCGGGATTTCGTCATATATTCGCTAATCATACTTTCTATGGCAAAATGAACCCCCTCATTTTGTTCCTTTTTAAATTAAATGTTTTAAGAGTTACCACTTTATTCCAATCAAGATGGCTTCAGGTGTGCCATACCTTTGTAATAAGTAGGACTGTTAGCACTCTAGTTGTTCTTTAGAACACTCTGGGACATTCTGTCATTGGGCTATAGTTGGGCTACATCTGGCTGATATTTGGGCTACATTTGTTTTTTTTTGTCTCTGGTGGCCATCTTTGGGCTACATTGGGCTACATTGGGCTACATTTGGGCTCCAACATATATATAGCCCAATGTAGCCCAATATATATTTTTCAAAGTTAATTTTCGTAAAAACCACTGAAGCCTATATCTTGAGACATAGCAAAGGCACATCGGGCTACCAGTCCCTACAATTTTGCCAAGTTTGGTGTAAATCCATTCAGCCGTTCAGGCTAAAAGTGAGGCCAACCGCCCTATGGAAAATTGCATGGGAAAAACACGTTTTGGGACCCCCCTTTTTTCTCGGCCCCCCTTGACGAAACCCCCCCAAATTTTCAGGGGCTGCTCAGAAACAAAATGTTCAATTTTCCTGAAAATTTCAGCCAATTCTGTCCTCAAACGCTAAAGTTATTCGACATAGAATTTTCAAAAATCCCATAGGAAAAAAATCCTAACTATATATACCTACTTGCTATCGCCAGTAGGTAATATATATATATATATAAATATATATATATATACCAAACTTAATCCACGATCAGTTTGAAGAAAGGATTGTCCGGGCCACTTATGCAAAAAAACTAGCTTTATTACGGCTCCACTCGACGCGTTTCGAGGTAACTACCTCTTGTTCACGAGCGTGAGTGTTTGTGTAAGAGTGATTAAAGTACTGTCACATGTTCATGAACACAGTGAACAGACTCACAGGTCTGCAACATTAGCGAGCTACATTGTAACGGGTCATAATTGAACAATTTCTTCATAGAACACGTAATGCAGATTTGAGGCAATATGCAAAGAAAATAATCACAAAAACGCATCATCATAGCTGATGAAATTAAACTTTACAATCTTCAAAATGAGTGTTCGTGTTTAAACGAGCGTCAGAAAATGTCTCTTAGATTAGAAAAACAACTATAGTATAAGGGTCAAGGGGATAATATTTACCGACCTCTCAAGTCCACACCCCCACCTGAAACAGTAATAACAACAGAGAAAAACTAGGAGGTCTATGAATGAAGAAGAAGTGACCACGAGAAACTAACTCACACCTCTATCACGACTGACGGTGAGGGTCCATCAATGATGAAAGAATCCTATCAGCCCACCCATTTGGCGGAACCTCGTCATCTAGGACCTTATCAGCAGGTGCTTATGTAGCCAAGCTCCAATGTATTAGCTTGGTGCCAACAGTTCCCATGCTGAAAGAAGATGAGTCCTCACTGCGAGTGGTACTGATATCATCTAGGACAACAGTGTGACAGTGATATTGTCACACTGTTGCCACATCTGTTTTAATCTGACGTCCAGGGAGATACTAATAAACACATTTTTTCTACCTTGACCGCCATTTTAATCACATACTTTTTCTTGAGCACTGCACCCTATCAGTACCACTCGCAGTGAGGACTCATCTTCTTTCAGCATGGGAACTGTTGGCACCAAGCTAATACATTGGAGCTTGGCTACATAAGCACCTGCTGATAAGGTCCTAGATGACGAGGTTCCGCCAAATGGGTGGGCTGATAGGATTCTTTCATCATTGATGGACCCTCACCGTCAGTCGTGATAGAGGTGTGAGTTCGTTTCTCGTGGTCACTTCTTCTTCATTCATAGACCTCCTAGTTTTTCTCTGTTGTTATTAATGTCTCTTAGATGCCTTTACTATCTAAGCATTTTGACATGGTTGGCAATCATGCCCCAGTGGGCACCTCCCTCCAAAAGCCTGAAAGATCATACGTTATGCTGTGCATCTATCTTTTGTTCGTCAGACCAAAATCAATAAAGTTTTGAAATGAAGTAAAACAATGCCCAAAGCCAAACACAGGGTTGCCAATGAGGGGGGCATATATCAATCCACAATAAGTGCCCCAAAGAAAGTTGATATTGAGCGCTCTCAAAAGAGTACGCTAATAGTCAAAACAAACCGCTTGAGCAAACTCAGCAACTTCAGTCGCATTCATGCTCTATGTGCAGTTATATTTGTCAAAAAGCTGCCAACGTGATAGATTGGACGTTTCTGACTTAAATCACAATTAAGCCCCAGTGGGCACACTAGCACAGCATACTTGGTCAGGCAACCAGAGGAGGAAGGGTTGCAATTTCTTCATTTTCATTCGTTCTCAACTGCCATACTTGAAGTGAGGGGAATCAGATGACCGTGCAATGCATTCTCTTGTTCAGCCTTTCAGAGATCTGAGAAAATAAGATCAGAACATAGTGACCAACCGTGTAAGTGGAGTGGCTCACTGGTTAGAGGCGGCAGACCCGTAAGCAGATGACGGCCCGGGACCAGGGTTCGATTCCCGACGCGGCAGGGTCGTGGACCAGGGTCAGCGGGCTCGATAATTCTCGCCTCGGTGCCTACTCCAGTCAGGGACCACACTCGGCAACTCTGGGCATTAGCTTGCCTCATCTTCACAACGGCCCCCCAGACCGCCGGGGATGCTTGGTCGCACCTTAGAGATACCCATTAGGGACCATCTCTCAGGGTGAGCCAGGACGGGTTCCCCAGCGGTCGTAGCGCGGAGATACTCCTCCGGGAGTTGATTCTAGCGCTATATAAACCCACAATTAAATTAAATTAAATTAAATTAAATAAAATGAATTCAATGCATAAAACAACCACATACATCTCAACAAACCATTAAAATTCAAACGAGCTGAAGTGACTTTTTTAGATACATAATGATGTCAAGTACTAATATGGAAAAACAGCTAACCCAGGTGTACTTCCAGTTCTTCATCATAGTTGTGACCTCCTGGCTGCATCGTGTGGAATTTTATGATGAGTTTGGATTCTGCTCTGCGTAACTCCTGCAATCTGTCACCACCTCGCTCTCTAAGGGGAACTGACAACAGGACGCAGAAGGACATAAGACTAGCATTGCTTCTGTGTTGGGACTCAAAATGTCTTGCAATGGGGTAGCTTTTGTCCCCTTCCGTAATTGCCCTCATGTGTTGCAACACTCTGTCTTTTGCTGGAAGTTTAGTACTGCCAATGTAGTATAATTGGCAGGGGCATTTCAGGGCATAGACCGCATGATCGGTGTGGCATGATGTATGTGTAAGCATTTTAAACATGTCAAGTTCTTTAGATAATTTGACCTCCTTGGTGCTTGCACTGAATCTACAGGCTTTACACTTCCCACAAACATAGAATCCCTTTACTGGATTCGTTTTAGTTTTCCCGGGAATGAGTGTGGTGCAAACCATGTCTTTAAGTGATTTTGCTCTTCTGTATGTTATTTGGGGATGTTGGCTAATCCCCAAGACTAGATCTTTGTCCAATTTGAGGACATTCCAGTATTTATCAATTGCTTTTCTCACTTCTCTGGCTTGACCATGATAGTCAGTGATGAATCTAGTGGTGACAGTTTTGGGATTCTCTGGACTTTTGTTTTTCTCTTTAAGGAGACTTCCCCTGTCTGATGCAGTGACTTTCTTGATGGCTGATTTAATACATTTGCTGCTGTACCCTCTCTGCCTGAATCGTTCTGTCATTAAACCCACTTCTTTGTCATAATCTTCTTTTTTTTAACAATTACGCTTTGCCCGTAAGAATTCTCCCATGGGTATTAAATTAACTAGATTGGTGGGATGACAGCTCCGGGCATGGAGGAGACTGTTGCCAGCAGTCTCTTTCCTGAACAGGGCAGTATCTAAGGCGTTGTCAACCACCTTAACCTTCATATCAAGAAAATCAACCTCAACGTTGTTCAAATGACAAGTAAACGAGAGGTTGAGGTCATTTTTGTTAAGGGTTTCCACATAGTTCAGTGCCTCCTCACTTGTCCCATTCCAGATGACGAAAATATCGTCGATATATCTGAGCCCCTTAATGACTCTTGTCTTGTACTCCTGGGACTGATATATATATATTTATATATTAGGTAGTAGTAATAGTTAGGACCTAATTTCCAGACGGTTTTTGACTTGCCTATATTTTTTGGCACCCGTTAAACAGATCTTCATGAAATCTTCCCCAAAAACTGGTCTCCTGATTCTTGTTGTGCATGGAAAGGTTTGGCGCGATTTGGCAAGTGGGGGATGAGAAAAAGGGGGGTTAAAAGGTGTGTTTCCCATGTTAATTCCCGTAGGATCTTTAAACACGGCTAGAGCCCGAACTGCTGAACGGATTTACACCAGATTTAACAAAAAAATCGATGTTGGTCCAGGGAAGTGACTTTTTGTTACTTGGTGTAAATCTTTTTATTCGTTTTTGAAATATTAAGGAAAATCCAAATTTGTATATATAGTCACTGGGACTTGGGGGGTCTGAGAGGCCCCCCATTTAAACACAAATAAGCCTCAGTGCCGTGCTCCCCACCTCCCTTATTATGCAAATTCCTCTGAGACCTGACCCACCTGGAGTCCACTCTTCATTTTAAATGTTTTTTTTGGCTGGATCCGTGGATCCCCTTGAACACTTGGAAAAAAATGCTGTTTGGCCCTTCAGGACCTCAGAAGGCCTAGGAGACCAGGGTATTCCTACCCAAACCCCTTCTCTTTTTACATGTTTTTTTTTCTGTGACTCGGTTCAAGCTGAGTCACAAGATGGCTGCCAACACGTCCTGGTTTCAAGTGTTGGTAGCCAATCAGACCGTAGCACAAGATCGGTAGCGGTCGTGGATTATCCGTGTCCCTATATATATTACTCATGACATGCTCAGTGACACCACTGATGACATCACTGATTACATTATCCAGTGACTGAGTGTTTCTAAACATTTTAAGAACGTTATCTCTATTTATGCCAAGGTATATTGAAGAATAATTGACTGTCTGAGAACCTGTATGGGTGCCTAAGTGTCTGACTGGGTGGGGGGATGTGTGACTCCTTTCATGGATGTGTGAGTGGGTGATTCACTGGGTGTATGCGTTTATGAGTGCGCGTGTTAGGTAGTGTATTGGTGAGTGAGTGTACGTGTAGCTGTGTTGGTGAGTGAATGGATGTGTTAGAGGTAAATGAGTAAGTAACAACATATGTAAAAGGCAGTATTTGTGAGTGTTGGAGTATATAAGTGAGTATATGTAACAGTGAGTGATCGTGACAGTAGCTGCATGGATAAGTGTGTGTTTATGTCAGTAATTGTTGAAGACAGTACGTGTCTGTATGAATAAGTGACGTGGTGTGTGTATAACTGTATAGGTGAGTAAATGGCAGTGTATTTCATTCTTTGGATGACTGATTAGGGTTTTGAGTAATTCTTTGGGTGAGTGGCCATGTGTGAGTGTCTCTATGGGTGTATGAGTGGATATATCAGTGGCTGTATTGATAAATGGCTGCGTGTATGAATGATGGTAAGGGTTAGTGGGTGAATGTGTGTGTAGACGTATGAATCACTGAGCGAGTATGTACTAACTGCTATTGGTGTGTCTATGGTGTTATGTTGTGGGCCCTAGGCCCGCATAGTGTAGAAAGGACGACACGGACAAAGGATTGAGAGACAGTGAACTAGCCCAGAGCACGTGCACTCGGGCTCTTTTATTTGCTAGGGTCACCTGACTGGTGACGGTCATGTTGGATGGGTGAGGGGTGTGTGTGTGGGCCAGCCCTCAGGGGAGTGGCTGGCAGAAACACTAGACTGTGTCCAGCAGGACACAACATTCTTCCCAAATTTTAATAAAACGAAAAACAACAAACAATAGTCCAACCTATGGGAAGAAATGAGAAAAACAACTGAAAAAAAGAAGTCTCACAGTTCAGAGATGTAGCTCGCAGGACAGCGGTGGACAGGTGCAGCTGGGAGCACCCGGACGTCTTGGCACATGTCCATACTTTAACCAGGTATATCTGGGGACGAACACAGTGCTGATGATATCCGGACCTTTCAGCTTCGCTTCAGTTGAAGGATGGTCCAGCTCCGTGATGTTCATGGGTCCAGCGTACTCTTGCTGTGAGGCAATCGGTGTCTTATTGTTCTACATGGGTGCATCAGGAGCGTATAGATGAGTCCACTGCAACACACCGGACAATTGTGTCGCTTGATCCTTTGACGACAGTCTTGGCTTGGTGTGATCTGTTGGTTCTCTGTTGCAGGGCCGGGCTGCTTCCTGGAATCCATTGGTGGGGCAAAGTAACGTCCATCTCTCGCGCCCTGGGAGGCCCCTTGGATGAGTTGCCTCAGGACGGCATATGGGCTCTGACTCTGGAGCCACCGCCTCGTCACTTGTGCAAACTTCAGGGGTAGATGTGTCTTGGTCAGAAACATGCTCTCGCTACCAAGATCAGGATATGTTCCGGTTTAAACAGATGGTCACTGTATCTTCAGATCGTCGCTTGTTCTGGCAAGTAGTGTGGGGCTCCAGCTTTTGTACTGGAGGATGGTAGTGATGCACATGACAGATGATGGAGTGGATGCCATGAGACGACTCGTACAACTGGTGGTGATGACTGGCAGTGAGTAGGGATGACTGGCGGATCTTTACAGTCATGATCCTCGTCGAACACTTGGTGTAGCTCTTCTGATTTGGCATTTGTGTAAGCAGAACAGGGATGCCCTTTTCTTTACGCAGCCGGCGACAGGTGGCTGACTGTCACTGAGAAGAATGACGTCTCTGCACCCCGGTGGCTGGCGTGTGTTTGAAGGTGCAGTCTGGTGAACGGCATCCCTCTGTTGACTTTCACTGTGCACCAGTTGTCGTCGGCTTTCTTGTGCTAGGACCGTTACAGTCCTATCTTTCTCCACTCCGCATCTTTTCTGAAAATGTGGCGAGAAGGCCACGCAAACTTGTAGGGATCTCCTGCTCACTCTGACGTGTCCTCAGAGCTTTGCATTTTCTCCCGTCATGGACCTCTCACCAGTCTGGTCCTGTCAGATAGGACAGGCATCTTCTCAGGTGCATCCACCAATTTCAGGGATGGTAGTGGATGTAGGAGTCCCTTTTCTTGCTTCAAAAGTGGTGACGCACCACTCGGAGTGCTAGACTCTCCTCCTGCCTGCAATGGACTGTTGCACGCCACCGTCTTAAGGCCGTATCGGGGGCACTACCTGAATAATCTCTGGCCCATTGCTGGGCATTGTTGGTGCAGGTGGGGTGATTACGACCTCTCTTCCTCCTGCTTTCGGGCCACATGGGGCTCCTTTCCCCTCTGGGAATCTCCTCGGTGTTTTGCAGATGGCGGATAATCGCCTTCCCATCTCCACTTTTCTTTGCCTCTGCTCTGGCAGCAGTGGCGCTGTATACTTGCTTTTCTTGCTGTGGTGGTCACTTGCCACAAATAGTGTATATATTTGTCAGGTTCTATTTACTGCGACGGGACAATTCACCGTAAGTTGGCGTGCAATGCTCGTTTTCCTCATCAGAGCTTGCCACTGTTGCGTGGTTTCTTCTCTTGGTCCACTACACTTTCAGCTGTCCAGGGTAGGTAATTCTCTGGCTGAACTATAACTACCTATACATATACACAACAAAAAAAACAACAATCAATGTTAACAAAAAGCCTTATACGTAATAAGACTTTTTTTGTAATGTTTTTTTGCACTGGCACTTTAAAGGGTTTTAAGTCACATGACACAGGCATTGGTAAAAAACAAAAATATTTAAACCAACTGCTGAACCATGAGCGCGTCATGTGATCAAGTCCCCCGAGTGGGATGAAACGCGTCATGGCTGCCGCTGCATCACGAATGGAATACTAATAAATTTTGCAGCTAATCAAGCCTTTGTGGTCCGTGCTCTTTCTTTTCCAAGAGAAGTGAAGTTTGGAGAGAGTTTTCTGCATATGTCGAGATTGGTTGTCTTCTCCAATCTCTAACGTGGACCCCTCAGCAACTGTCACTGCTCAGTTTCAAAGGAAGAAAAGTCTGGTGACGGACTTCGAATACGGCATCCGGGAGGATACAGTTATGAGTGGCCCCCCAGCAGAAATCATTGTGGTATAGCAAAACTCACTGAAGCAGAATCCAGCAAGGACTTCGCAGCGGAGCAGGCAGGTACAGGTCGGCTGACTCGTGAACCGCTGGGCCAGCACGGAGCTTGAGTTCCGGGGGTTTAACCAGATACTGACACGCTGGGAGCTGAGTCCCGGCGAAGACTTCCAACCGAGACGTGAAGAGAGGCATGTGATTACACTGTGCGAGTCTTCTGTCAAGTTGGTTTCAACAAGTTAGTTTCAACAATAGGTAAATCCGGCGTGGAGTGCAATGGCGGCCGACACGCTCAGAGAGAGAGAGCAAGCAGCAGCGGCAATGTTCAGCGATGTATTCACACAATCAGCAATTACAAACACGGGGATAAGAGAAAGTGCAAGGCATTAGAAAAGGCGATGCGCACAGAACAAAAAAGGTGGTGGGAGGCCAAGTCCCTGCAGAGGTACATTGACTTGGGACGAGTACCGCGGGGACTGAGAATATTATTGGCACCCAATTATGAAACGGCAAACCGTGAGATGATGCGTGAATGGGCAGAAACGAATCTTGAATCATAGCGCAAATTATTATTTATTTTGGTAAAATATGCGGAAAAGGATTGTATTGATTTGGCAGAGGAAATTGTCAAACTGAATAAAGAATTCAACTTCAGCTTCAGACATTAGTTCAGCTGCTGAAAGTGAGCATGAATCAGAAAATCAAAGTACAAACAGGAAAGGGGTAGCCAGAAGTTTTTCACTTACTGAGGAAGTGGATTTTTTATGTCAGGAGCGCCTGCAAACACTACGGCCACGGAAAACATAGGCCAACCCCGCGTCAACGCAAGCAGAAAACGCAGGGAAAGACGGAAAGCCTGCAGGTGCAGAAAACAACACCAACCAGAGGCAGCCCAAAAGCCAAACGAAGAAATTCCGGCGTAAATAAATCTGGAGGCCAATGAATCCCCATCAAAAACAGTAATCAATTTGACAGAGGTGGTTCTTAACAAGGCGGAAGAGCAACTGTTAGGCCTGGGGCTGTACTTTTGTCCAGAAAGTTCTTTTAATTATGCAGCAACGAGGGTGGACATTTATAAAGGTGGGCGAAAATTGAAACTTCAGAAGTTCTTCAAACAAAGCAGCATGAAAGAGAATACCAAGACACTTTGTAACAAGGATAATATATATATTTTTTTTCCAAGACCTTTATTAGGTGTAAAAAAAGGAACTTACACAGCCTCGTCAGCCTACAACCTGAGATAGCAGGCCGGCAGCAGCTTAGAGTAGTAACACAGCATCATAGCACGATTAGGTGGAGACAGTTTGTTAAACACAGCATGTCGCCTACAACCCTTTCGGGCCGGCCGCGTCAAAAGTAGAACAAGGCAATGTACATTACGTCATTTTACTAATTATGTTCCAGAGCCATTATAACTCAGCAGCTGGACATCAGAGGTCTCTTATGTTTCTGTTTTCACCCCCCCCCCCCCCACCCCCCAACCATCAAAACCTGAGAACAAAAGTGAGGAATCAACAGTGTACAATCTCCCTCTCATGTATGTCCACCCTTCAGAGTATGTGATTCAGCATAACGACCGGGGCAGGGCGAGCAGAGGGAGAAATTCCCTCCAGGGGAATGGCTGAGGCGTAGGTGTAGCGCCCTGCAATACCTGGCAAGGGGTACTGTAGAGGGGGAGTGAATCGAGCGGTTAGGTAACATGTCTGTGGTCAGGAAAGTGATCTATGCGTGCAAGTAACGGGCAAGCCCTGTACGAGCGTTTGTAGATGGAAAACGTGCGCGAGAAGGCCCACAGCCCCCAGTAGTGTGGCGCGTACAGGTTGGCTCGGGGTCTGTCACAAAAAGTTTACTGCAGTGTAAGTGTGTGCCGATGCGATTATCCCTGACATGGTGTAATGTTCGTCCGTGGAGGTCAGCGTGCGGGGGATCTGATGAGTAGGGGGGTGGGGGGGGGAAGGAGGTCTGACGGGGAGGGTTGTGGTAAGGATTGAGTATTCTCCCAGACGGATCCATTATGAGGCACGGGCCGGATTTAGTTAACTGTCCGGTTCTTCTGTGTCGTCGTCCTGTGCTCGGAGGAGATAAGCAGTGAGGGGTCCCCATAGGTCCTTGGGACGCATTTTATGGGGCAGCAGGTCCGCATAGTTGTGCAGTTGTTCCTGCCATGTGGACATGGTTGACAGCCAAGACTTAAATTTGGGGCTCGTCCCCTTCCCCACCTGCAGGCCAGATGACGTTTCGCTAGTAACAAACTTAGTGCAAAAAATGTACGATGCATCTTAAGGGAGGGTGGGGCCAGCCCCAGCAGAGCTATTTTGGGGCAGGGAGCAAGCGTTGATCCCACCATGTCGGACAAGGCACCGAACACATCAGCCCAGTATGTCGCAACGTCCCGGCAAATCCAGGCAAGATGGGCGAAGTCCGCCTCCGCACTTTTACAACGGAGGCAGCGATCATTATCCCGTAGTACAAAGCGATATAACTTGGCAGGTGTATAATAAAGGCGGTGCAGGAATTTGAAATGCACTAGGCGGAGGCGAGCGTTGCCCGTAACCGCGTTAGTGTGGGAGCAGCTTTCCTCCCATTGTTCATCCGAGAGGGGGGCATCAAGGTCCCCATCCCATGCCTGCCTAGCTTTCAGAAGCGGGGGGTCGGAGGCAGTATATGCATGCTTGTATAACATGGACACCACATGTTTCGGGTTGTCAGATTGTAAAAGCGCATGTAGTGGGGCGACCGTGTCAGGTTCATCAGGGAAGTCAGGCGTAATCGCCCGAATATTCTGGCGTAGCCGTGTGTAAAGAAAAGTGTCCATTACAGTAGGTGCATGCCCTCCAAAGAACTGTGCAGCGGAACGGAAACGGCCCTGAATGAAGAGATCTCCCCACGTGTGCAATGCCAGCTTAGTCAGCAACCTACGTCCAATTTCCTCCTGGGTAATACTCAGTCTGGGATCGTGCGCGAGCACCATGCGAGGGGAGTATAGGAGAGAAGCGCCCATGCGTGACTGGATCCTGCGCCATGCAAGCACAGTGCAATCTACTGTAGTAGGGTCGCGATCGGGGATTCGATTGTCCAAGTAGAGGTAGCCAGACGGCTTCGCGGGCCGCATATAGCCGCCCTCGACAGCAAGGTGTGCCATGAAGGGTGGGGGATGCAGCCAGTACGCAGCAAAATGGCCCTGCGCACAATCATAGTAAAGGCGAAAGTTAGGTACATCAAAGCCACCCTGGTGGTATGGAAGCATGAGGGTTTTGAGTCCTATTCTGGCTTGCTTCCCTCCCCATATCAGCCGGGACACCTGAGAGTCTATAGCACGGAAGAAATGTGGGCCAGGGCAGTAGGGGATATTAGTAAAGAGGTACAGTAACTTGGGGAGAACAACCATCTTGAGCAGCGAGACACGCCCCGCCATGGATAGGGGGAGGTGGATCCACTTAGTGATATTATCTGTCAACCTATCCAGAACCGTGCCGTAATTAGCTCGCAAAAGGGCCTCCCGGTCTCTGGTAACATTTATCCCCAGATATTTCAGTTCCTCGTCTTCCCATACTAATGGGTAGTCGAGAGGGAACCTGTGGGTTTTGTCCGTGAGTGGGAAGAGGGCAGACTTTGCCCAGTTTATTTGTACACCTGCGATGGCACCGAACCTGGTGACTTCGCGCAAGATGGGGTTTAGGTTTTCCTGAGGTTTGTGTATGTAGAGGGTCATGTCATCGGCATATAGTGATGTGAGTAACTGTCTCTCGGGGTAGATAAGGGAGCGATGGTTGTGGTGCTGACGTAGTTTGGCAGCCAGGGGTTCTATGGCAATCGCGAAGAGAACTGGGGAGAGAGGGCAGCCCTGTCGAGTGCCCCTGTGTATTTCAAAGGGGTCTGAGCGAGCACCATTTAGGAGGACAGCAGCCTGCGGTTTACAGTACAGTAATCGAACCCAATCAAGGAAGCTAAAGGGGGTGCCCATACGTTCCAGCAGCTTTAAGAGATAGTCCCACTCTAGGGAATCGAACGCCTTTGTGGCATCTAAAAAGACCGCCGCGGCCTCGCAATTGGGGTCTATATCTTGCAGCACCGCCTGGAGGGTGCGGAGGTTGTGGGAAGTGGCGCGATTTGGGACGAAACCCGCTTGATCCGGCAAGACCAGGCGTTCCATAAGAAGGTTCAGGCGGGTCGCTAATACTTTTGCTAGTATCTTGATGTCAGTATTTAGCAGGGAGAGGGGTCTATATGAGTCACAATGTTCCGGGGGCTTACCAGGTTTCAACAGGGAGGTAATAAGGGCCTCCCGCATACTCAGCGGCAGGACTCCCTCCTCAAGGGCCGAATAGTACACATTTTTAAGAATCGGGGCCGATAAGTGTATAAAAGTTTTATAGAAGTCTATCGGTAGACCGTCGGAGCCCAGGGCCTTGCCTGATTTCATAGACATAATGGCATCCTTAATTTCATCAACTTCCAATTCCAGGTGCAAAAACATTTGTTGGGTTGGGCCAAGCCAGGCGATAGCGGTGTCATCGAGATAGGAAGGGAGATCTAGTGGTGTCTGTCTCTGAGAGGTGTATAGTGTAGCGTAGTGTTCTGTGAGGACCCTAAGCTGGCAAGTGAGGTCCCTTTGGGGCGTCCCGTGTCTATCAAGCAGTGTGGTGATGTAAGAACTGTGCCTGGGTGGTCTGATAGCAGAAGCGAGGGCCCTACCTGGCCTATCTCCTTCTCCATACACCCGAGCTGTGTAGGGTTTCCCTAAGAACTTACATTCTTTGTCTGCTGCATCAGTGTACTCATTAATCTTTTCCCTAAGCTGCGCCTGAACTGCGTGACCTCCCGACCCGTTGGACAGTTCGCTCTCTAGCTTGCCTATCTCCCCCTCCAGTTTCCGCAGGTCTCCACGAAGGGCCTTGAGGACCCCACCCCCTTTGGATATGCACCACCCGCGCACCGTAACCTTGAACGCCTCCCAAAAACGGTGAGACTTGAAACAGAGTTGACGTTGTGGTCAAAGAAATCAGGTATGTCTTGTTCTAAATCAGCCTTAAAGGCTGAATCTGTGAAGTGTGCGGGGTTCAGACGCCAACTCAGGAAAGGAGAAGCATCCAGTGGAATGCGCAGTGTCAATAGGACTGGGGAGTGATCTGAGTAGGTGCGGGGGAGGTGTTGCGCCTTGACAAGCCATGGGGTGAGACCAGCAGAAAGGAAGACATAGTCTATGCGTGCCCAGGTGGAGTGGATCGCGGAGAAGTGTGTACCCTGTAGAAGAGTAGGATGCAAGTGCCTCCATGCGTCTGTCAGGTGGTGATCCTCCACTATACCTAGCAGGGTGCGTTGCGTGTGTGTATAATGTCCGGCTTGCGGGTGTGATTGGTGAAGCGCGGGGACCAGCGCGGTGTTAAAATCTCCACCTACAACAACATGAGATATGCCTAGGGTCTGTATCTTGCCCCACATGGTGAGGAGGGCAGAAGGGTCATCCGTGTTGGGGCCATAATAGCAAGCAAATAAAACAATATGTACGTGCAGTTTCCCCCAGAGCAAGCAATATCTACCCGAGGAATCAATCTCAGAGCCAAACGGTGTAAACCCCAGACCCCTTTTAACCAGGATTGTGGTACCCCTAGCATAATTCGAATAAGCAGAGAACACCCTGCACGCCGCCCACCGGGAAGCAAACGAGGGGGAGGCAGAGGGCACCAGATGTGTTTCCTGCAATAGAGCGACTGAGATCCCGTGCCTGTCCATATATCCCAGTATCTGTCGCCGTTTCCTAGGGTTATTAAGGCCCCGTACATTCCAAGTAACAAGCTGAATGTTCAAAGCCGGTTGAGGAGTGTTCACGTCACCCATCCCATCCCGGAAATGCAAATGAAGCACAAGCGTACCGCCCACAATAGCAATCCAGTAATAGCCATAAATGCAATACTCTCACATAGCAGATTGATCATATCATTCCTCAAAGTCTCAGTAGTTCCCACCGCGGCTACGCAGCGGGCTCTAAAACAGGTAAAGAACCCAACTTGTCCGGCAACCCCAACAGGCCGGCAATACATAACAGTAGTGTGTCGTGGCATGGTGCAAATAGACTGTAGAAGTGGCCCGTAAGTTACCACTGCCTGAAGGTACAATAAGACCCCACCCACACCGGCATTCCCAACTAGCCGGGAATTAGGACTCCCCACCCCCTCCCTAACAGCAACAACCCCAAAACTAAAGATACGACAAAGTTCTGTAGGGGATCACCCATTGGGGACGGCAATCCAGGGGCGCCAAACCTGCCCACCACCTCCTTACTTTCACCCACAGGAAGCTAGGGAACCCCAGCTACCCTACGTGGGACGGAGGTGGGCGACCAAGCACTTACAGAGTTTTTTCCTCCAGTGAGATTTGAAACAGTATAAGAAAATGTACCTCACCAAGCATTACAGTGTTCGGTCATGTGGTTAGTTCAGGGCAGCGTCTTCATGGTCACACCAGAAGCTCAGTAAGTCAGTCTTGTTGAGACATTGGTGACTGGGACCTGGAGCGTTGGATTCCATCCTGGTCTGTGGATCGTTCTCTCTGATGGCGCTTGAGAAAGTCCTCCACCTGCTGCGGATTCAGAAAAAAGTGCTGTGAGCCACGATGCGTTACTTTCAATTTGGCCGGATAGAGCATGGCATAGGAAATGTCCAGGGATTGGAGTTTCTTCTTCACCCCCGCAAACTTACGGCGGGCCTCTTGTACGGAGGGGGTAAAGTCAGGGAAAAATGAGAGCGTCGTGTTGCCATATGTGACCGTGCCCACTTCCCTCGCTCTGCGCAGCACCGCATCTCTGTCTCTGTAATTGAGAAAGCGAGCAATAACAGGGCGCGGTGTTGCTCCGGGAGGAGGGCGGGCAGCAAGAGATCTATGTGCCCTCTCCACAATGAGGTGCGGGGAGAAGGATTCCCTCCCAAACAGTTCCACAAGCAGCTTTTCCATAAACACTTCCATCCTCCCCGTGTTGGTTGACTCCGCAAGGCCAAGGACGCGGACGTTGTTGCGTCGGGACCTAGCTTCTAAGTCCTCATTCTTGTCCGCTATTATTTTCAACAGTCTGTCCATCTGAGTGACTTGCTTGGGGGGGCCATCACTTACCTGTGCTGGGGGGACGAGGGGAGTCCTCTTCCGCTGCCGCCACCGCCAGGAGTCACTTCAGTGTTGAGACAGTGCCGCCGCCCCGGGACTGCAACTCCCGGCTGCCTCAGCGGCGGCGCTGATTTGCCACGCACCGCAAGTGCCAGGAGGCGCCTACAAACAGGGCTCTGCTTGGCGGAGCAGGGGGGCCATCACTTACCTGTGCTGGGGGGACGAGGGGAGTCCTCTTCCGCTGCCGCCACCGCCAGGAGTCACTTCAGTGTTGAGACAGCGCCGCCGCCCCGGGACTGCAACTCCCGGCTGCCTCAGCGGCGGCGCTGATTTGCCACGCACCGCAAGCGCCAGGAGGCGCCTACAAACAGCGCTCTGCTTGGCGGAGCAGGGGGGCCATCACTTACCTGTGCTGGGGGGACGAGGGGAGTCCTCTTCCGCTGCCGCCACCGCCAGGAGTCACTTCAGTGTTGAGACAGCGCCGCCGCCCCGGGACTGCAACTCCCGGCTGCCTCAGCGGCGGCGCTGATTTGCCACGCACCGCAAGCGCCAGGAGGCGCCTACAAACAGCGCTCTGCTTGGCGGAGCAGGGGGGGCCATCACTTACCTGTGCTTGGGGGACGAGGGGAGTCCTCTTCCGCTGCCGCCACCGCCAGGAGTCACTTCAGTGTTGAGACAGCGCCGCCGCCCCGGGACTGCAACTCCCGGCTGCCTCAGCGGCGGCGCTGATTTGCCACGCACCGCAAGCGCCAGGAGGCGCCTACAAACAGCGCTCTGCTTGGCGGAGCAGGGGGGGCCATCACTTACCTGTGCTGGGGGGACGAGGGGAGTCCTCTTCCGCTGCCTCCACCGCCAGGAGTCACTTCAGTGTTGAGACAGCGCCGCCGCCCCGGGACTGCAACTCCCGGCTGCCTCAGCGGCGGCGCTGATTTGCCACGCACCGCAAGCGCCAGGAGGCGCCTACAAACAGCACTCTGCTTCGCTTCGCGGGACGCGAGCGGGACGCCGAGCGAAGCCCGGGCAAAGGGCGGGCCCTCTAAGGCCCTCAAAGGTCCGAGGAGGATGGGACGGGCCACCCCCCTTGGTGAAGCAACCTGTGGAAGTACTTTGTTTGATATATACTCCAATTAATTATTGTTTAGTGTGACTGTTTCCTTCGCAGGTTGCACTATGTCATTTAAGCGGACTAATAAGAAATCATCTCATGCACTTGACCCAGGACAGGGGACCCTAAACTTCACGGTGACTAATGGACCACTGCCCACTCTTTGTGAAGAAGCTAATGAGCCGCTACCATTGATAGACATTAGGCAATCTTCCCCACTGAACCTTGTTAGATCACAGAATTTATCTTTTTGGGAGGAAATGAATTCTCTATGTGGCACTAAGTATGCCCTAGTGGCACCCCCTTTCCATGTTAAATCCACTAGCAGTTCTTCCCCAACTAGGAAACCATGCGACCTACTACTACCATCTCTAATAGACAATACCCAAGATGTTGCCTCGCCTCAGGGAAGAAATGAAAAAAGGAACCATGATGAAATTATTGGAAGTGGGAATCATTTAAACACACCAAAATCGTGCGATGGTCCTATAGCGCCAGTCACCAACCCCCCCTTAATTACGGTAGAGAATGGGACTTATGTAGACCAAGTACTTTTACTGTCCCAGATAGAGTTATTATTTAAGTCTTTTATATCACCATTGGTAGGAAAAATCAATGCCCTGGGTGATAGGATAACGGGGATTGAGAGAATTGTTCTAGCCAATCTCAAACCACCTAATAACGATCCATCTAACGGGGAAAGACCCCTTATGGCTATCCCCAAAACAAAAGAGATAAATGCTACCATTAATTCCCCTTCTACCCTCAAGAAGGTAACACCCAATGGCTCTGATTTGTCCACCTCAAATAAAGTTTCTTTGACTACTAATCAAACTAAATACTCCCAAACTTCCCCACAGCTCCATAAAAAACCTACCACACCCAAAGCTGTTCCTAAACCAGGGTTTAATAGGCATATTGCCGCCAGAGATGACCCAACCCCAAGTAGTTTAGAATCGATACACTTGCCCCCTGAAGCTGCCCCATTTGTTCTCGTTTTATCAGGAACACCTGCACCTTGTCGTGGGAAATTTGCAAGCCGTCAGGAACTTTTAAATAAAGTCATATTCTGGCTTTCCAAAAACAGACCACTTGCACATGATCATGACGGAGGTATCCTGAATGTTAGAAGGATAGGCTGGCTAGGGTCTCAAACTAAAGATATTAGTGGGGATCTTGTCCTAGTAAAATTTAGAGATAGGAACATAGTCCCCCTTTTACGAGCTTACCCACCCCAAAAAAGAGACGGCCCTATATCCGTTTGGGATTTACATGATTTTTATCCAAAGTAAACCATTTATAAATGTTTTTATCTGTCGCCCTGCTGATAAACCAACTTAAGGTTATCCTTAACGTACTGTAAATTTTAAATATGAATGATGTCTTTCTAACAGACTGGGAGGATGTTTCTTTGCACATTTGCACATTATAAACTGATGCTGCTATTTGTAAATATATGAACACTCTTTTCTCTTGCCAGTACTGTAGTATTATAGAGACATAGATATCAATTAACTTCTTGATTTCTGGCTGCTATTTTACGATGCACTTTACTAAGACAATCCCATAATTTGGATGTATGCTGTATGCACTTTAGAAAATTGGTGTTTAATATAATGTCGTTAGATATGCTTTATGTATATATTGCCATGCCATTTTAATAGGATCGGAAGGAGGACCCTTTGCACTTTTTGCACACTGGCACTTTAGGATTTTTTGCACTTTTGCACATTGGCACTTTAAAACCCATACTGCTATTTTGTAATTATGTGAATTATCCTTTATATGTCAGTATTGTAGTAAATATAGCGATATAGCTAATAATTAACCTATTGATCCCTGTGTACTATCACATCGTGCCTTTTAGCTAGATTGGTCGATAATTAGGATGTACGCCCTATGTTTATTAGAAAATATGTGTTTAACATATGCTGCTAAATATATGCCCTATGTATATATTGTCGTTGTTTTTAACTGGTGATCCTTGCATTTGACCATGTATGTAATTATGTGCACACTTTTATGGATAATGTATTATCCGAATAAAGGTAAAGGAAGTTGGAAGTTGCGTGACTTGCTTGGCAGTGGAAGTGGCCCCATCCTCGAGCGCTGAGACCCTGTCCTCAGCCTCCTTTATACGAGTGTCATGGTGTTCGAGTTTGGCGACGACACTATCCATACGGGTATTGATGGTGTCGATCTTGGCGTCTATCGAGGAGAGACTCTGCTTCATGCCCAGCAGGAGTGTTTTCCATTCATCTTCTTGGGGCACGGGGGTGGCCGGTCCCTCCGCACCCTCTGACTGTGTTTTGGACGCTTTCTTGTGGGTTTCAAAGGGGATCTTAGATTGTCTGGCGTCGTTGCGGCCCATGTCGCGCCGTGGAGTCCGCGGTGTCGCGGTCTGAGAGGAGGCCAGGGCGTGGGATGGTGTTAGCCGATGTCAGGGGATGAGAGCCAAAGAGCAGCAAAGGCGCCGGGAAGTCAGGCAGGCGAGCGACCACAGCACCACGTGTTTCCCAGGTACTAGGCCGCAGATGGACTAGCCAGTGGGTTGAATGACAGAGTCAGAGGCCATCACGGAGAGGCGAACAGCTGAGTCCGAGGGTGGGGCCCAGCGCTGCAGTAGCAGCAACTCCGGGCCCTCGTCAGCCAGGGGGCCCCCAAGTGCGGCCAGTGACCGAGTGAGGGGGGGGGAACAGAAAGCCGCAGGCCAAACGCCAGCCGTCCCGCCTCTCAGCAGCGGGGGTCGCGGGGAGGATTACCCCTCCCCCTCCAGCAAGCGCAGGTCGCACAGTGTTGAGTCTTCGTACAGCAGGGGGGGGGGACCAGGAGGGGTGCACCCCGGGTGGTCCGCCCAGAATGGTCAATCGTGCACTTTGGGGGCCCACCCTGAATGTTCAAGCATGCAGCGCGGGGGAGCGAAGTCCATACCTTGTGTGTAAATAGGGACCGGCGGCCGGAGCGTGTAGGCCCGCAGGTCCGGAGCGGGCAGGCCCCAAAGCACCGGCCTTTCCCACGTGCCGGATCCGCTCACGTAGAGCGACCCCACCACCAGTATTGGTCGGCGCCAGGCAAATGTCTCCGCAGCTCACGAACTCCTCAGCCGATCGAGAAGATTGTGGCACCGATGGAGTCACCACAGTTCAGGGATCACTCCGAGACCATTCAGCAGTAGCCCGCACTGGAGAGGATATTGAAGAAGTGGGTGTAAGCGCTCAGTCAGTCGGGAGCCTTACATCGGTGCGGCCATCTTGGTTTGGCGCCACCTAGCGCCCCCCAACAAGGATAATATTTCCATACGAGTCAATGTAGAGGGCGCTGAAGTAACTGATTCAAGTGAGAAAGAACTGGCAACTGCACTTGAAGCCCTCTTGGAAAAGGTGATGTTTCTCCTGGAGATCAGGACATTCTATTGTCACCCACTGTTGCACAATCTGCGGTTCAGACTCCGTTTAAACCACCATCCACTTTTTATCCGATTATGTTGAAAGACACAACTGACAGCTTCCAAGACCAAGTTGTACAAGATTTAAAGATTTTGCAGCTAATCAAGCCTTTGTGGTCCGCGCTCTTTCTTTTCCAAGAGAAGTGAAGTTTGGAGAGAGTTTTCTGCATATATATATATATATATATTTGTCGAAACGCGTAACGATTAACAAGAATAAAACTTATGGTGTAGCAACTTGACCTCTGAGAGTGCGTCAAATTACTTTGGTGAATTTTGGATATTTACAACCAGCTTTGGGTTTCGCTGGCGGATGCATCACCTGACTTTGGGACTGATCCCAGGAGAATCCAACTTGGCTCTGTTCATATATCTATATATATATACATGTATATATAGTTCTTCATTTCGAACTGCACAAGTGTTTCCAGAGCCAACTTGGCACAGGTGTGCTCCCGTCACTACAAAGGGAGGAGCAGTACTATTTAAAAGATACTGAATAGTAAACCCAGGCACCAGAGGCATTAGAGAAAGGCCAATCGCCGAAATGCGGCTTGCCAGAAGGGAGAATAAGCAGCCTCAAGAAGCCCCACTGCATCCGTCTTGTCTTCTTTCAGAGGAGGAGATTTTGTGCTTTATATATATATATATATATATATATATACACCACACAGTTTGCCTGCAATGAGGGGGCCCAAACAGGGAAAATTATTGTTGCCATTCATTTATTAAAAGATGCAATGGGAACAGCCAGGTCCTTTCGCCATAATATCGCTCAGCTCCGCCCGACGCGTTTCATGCCCACCGGCACTTCCTCATGGGCTCTCTGGCTTTCGAGAATGCAGGCACGATAATTGTTTTAAGCACCAGTTCAACACATCAACTCCCGCCCGGTTGGGCGTGGCCACGCCCGTGGCCTCTTGGTAGATGTAGTGCTACAGTATTTCTCAGGTGAGTATCTGTGCCGCTTTCAAAGTAACGAACAAAGTTTAAAGACCACAGTGGGTTGCGAAATGTTCCTCAGCTGCTGACCCACGTCCGTTGATGTCTTTTAACAGGCTTCCTTGTTCCAACGCTGCCTCGGAGTTAACCGCTGCTGCAGGACGGCATACAATGCCGCAGAGCACCCCTCGCGGCCTCAGGCTAGCCGCTCAATATACACCACACAGTTTGCCTGCAATGAGGGGGCCCAAACAGGGAAAATTATTGTTGCCATTCATTTATTAAAAGATGCAGTGGGAACAGCCAGGTCCTTTCGCCATAATATCGCTCAGCTCCGCCCGACGCGTTTCATGCCCACCGGCATATATCGAACACCAAAGTAATCCCGTTACCAAGGGCACACTATTGCACAGCTGGTGCGAGTTCACAGGGACGGGCTTTCCCTGGCATAAATTCACCTCCAAACAAATTATACTCGCACTCGTCCAGGAACTTTAACTAGCAGGTTTTATTTTGCATAACAACCTACGCGTTTCGATCACTAGATCTTGGTCACGGTTACAAACAGTAGTCCTACTTCACTTTCAGACTTTTATACCAATTCATCATGTCTGCATTGTTAGGATGCATTATGGTTGTGGTAGTTACTTATTTATATTTTCTCTTTTTTCTTAAATTTTCACATGGCATAATATAGTGCTTAATTACATTTACTTATGTCTGGCAAGATGTTTTCAACGTATATTAGTCACAATTAATTTATAACTGTAATCTTTATAGCAGCAACGCTTTTGTCGCTTGAAGCAACAGTTTATCAACAATTCTCTGATTACTCTATGCATTTTAGCATCTTTCATTGCCTTACATATCAATTATTTATAGCCATCAGGTAAAATATTTGTGTTTGCTGGCTTATCACGGGACTCAGTGCCCTCTGTGTGTTAAATGCATCTAGATCATAATTAGAGTTTAGTATGCTTTCTAACATCCATTATATCATTGCATACTCCTGTTCCATATAATAGTCACTTGCTCCAATTACATTGATAATTTTTGCGCATATACATAAATATTTCTAGGACTTAGTGCCTTCTATGCATAACAAATATACGTTTTTCAATAGATTCATTAGTATTAGCCAGTTTTTACGAGGATAGTTCAAATCAAAGGTGCACATAAAGTTCTTCATCTCCATTCAATCCATAAGGGATCTTTGTTTTGAATCGAATGATTAGTCTAGACTCTAGACGTCGTAATGTCATTAGTCTATTTCCCCCTCTTTCTTTTAATGGTACTGTTGCCAGCCCACTGTAGGTTATGTTTTTCCATGTCTTCTTGTCATGGGTCAGCATATGTTTGGCCATTGCATACTTGAGATCACAGTTTTCTATTGCTCGGATGTGTTCCAATATTCTTTTGTTTAGTGAGCAAATCGTACTTCCAATGTATCTCTTGCCACAGAAACATTGAAGTAGATATACAACATGTGTTGTCTTGCATATAATTGTGCTCTCCACATTGAAGGTATTTCCTCTAGGATCTTTTAGTTTTGACAATGCCATGTGAAAATTTAAGAAAAAAGAAAAAAGAGAAAATATAAATAAGTAACTACCACAACCATAATGCATCATAACAATGCAGACATGATGAATTGGTATAAAAGTCTGAAAGTGAAGTATGACTACTGTTTGTAACCGTGACCAAGATCTAGTGATCGAAACGCGTAGGTTGTTATGCAAAATAAAACCTGCTAGTTAAACTTCCTGAACGAGTGCGAGTATAATTTGTTTGGAGGTGAATATATATATATATATATATATATATATATATATATATATATATATATAACCTTGGAGCTTTTATATATATATATATATATATATATATATATATATATATATATATATATATATATAAAAAAAGCTCCAAGGTTCCCTTCCAGAAAAGACGCACTCAAACAGCTGAAAGTCATTAAATGGGTACAGGCACAATAGTCAGGCAGATTCCTTTTCACAGCTTTTCAACCACTGAAAGCCTGACGCGTTTCCGAGTCTCATGACTCCTTCTTCAGAGGTGGTGGTTGTTCAGTATGCTCGCTCCTGTGACACCCCTTTCTTTATACCTTGATTGCACGCCCTGAATGGGCTGCTCTGATTGAGGCTGTGCAGAGGTTTATGGGAGTTGCAATCCCAGAGGTATAAATGGCAATGTCCTGCGGGTAAGTGATACAAGCCCTCAGATGAGCCTTCGATTTTCTGGCACGTCCTAAAACCCACGCTGCTGTTCCAAATGGGGAATGGTATTTACCAGCCCCCCTGGACCCATTAACAAGGGGTGGTGCAGTCTTGGTGGCTGGGACGGCCACCTGAATATCAAAAAGCTCCAAGGTTCCCTTCTGGAAAAGACACACTCAAACAGCAGTGTATGCTGAAAGCCATTTAATGGGTACGGGCACAACAGTCAGGCAGATTCCTTTTCACAGCTTTTCAACCACTGAAAGACTAAGGCGTTTCCGAGTCTCATGACTCCTTCTTCAGAGGCGGTGGTTGTTCAGTATTCTCACTCCGGTGACGCCCCTTCCTTTATACCTTGATTGCACGCCCTGAATAGGCTGCTCTGATTGAGGCTGTGCAGAGGTTTCTCGGAGTTGCAGTCCCAGAGTTCTAAATGGCAATGTCCTGCGGGTAAGTGATACAACCCCTCAGATGGGCCTCCGCATGGCTGGGAGGTCCTAAATCCCACGCTGCTGTTCTAAATGGGGAATGGCATTTACCAGCCCCCCTGCCCCCCTTAACAAGGGGTGGTGTAGTCTTGGTGGCTGGGACGGTCATATGAATATCAAAAAGCTCCTAAGGTTCCCTTCCGGAAAAGATGCACTCAAACAGCAGTGTATGCTGAAAGCCATTTAATGGGTACGGGCACAACAGTCAGGCAGATTCTTTTTCGCAGCTTTTCAACCACTGAAAGCCTGACGCGTTTCCGAGTTTCATGACTCCTTCTTCAGAGGCGGTGGTTGTTCAGTATGCTCGCTCCGGTGACGCCCCTTCCTTTTCACCTTGATTTCACGCCCTGAATGGGCTGCTCTGATTGAGGCTGTGCTGAGGTTTATGGGAGTTGCAGTCCCAGAGTTATAAATGGCAATGTCCTGTGGGTAAGTGATACGAGCCCTCAGGTGGGCCTCAGCTTGGCTGGCATTTCCTAAATTCCACGCTGCTGTTCCAAATGGGCAATGGTATTTACCAGCCCCCCTGGCCCCCTTAACAAGGGGTGGTGCAGTCTTGGCAGCTGGGACGGCCGCCTGAATATCAAAAAGCTCCATGGTTCCCTTCCGGAAAAGACACACTCAAACAGCAGTGTATGCTGAAAGCCATTTGTTGGGTATGGGCACAACAGTCAGGCAGATTCATTTTCACAGCTTTTCAACCACTGAAAGCCTGATGCGTTTCCGAGTCTCTAACTCTTTCTTCAGAGGCGGTGGTTGTTCAGTATGGTTGCCCCAGTGATGCCCCTTCCTTTATACCTTGATTGCACGCCCTGAATGGGCTCCTCTGATTGGGGCTGTGCAGAGGTTTATGGGAGTTGCAGTCCCAGAGCTATAAGTGGCAATGCCCTGCGGGTACGTGATACGAGCCCTCAGATGGGCCTTTGCTTGGTTGGCATGTCCTGAATCCTACGAGGGGTGGTGGAGTCTTGGCGGCTGGGACGGCCACCTCAATATCAAAAAGCTCCAAGGTCCCCCTCCGGAAAATACGCACTCTAACAGCAGTGTATGCTGGAAGCCATTTAATGGGTATGGGCACAACAGTTAGGCAGATTCCTTTTCACAGCTTTTCAACCACTGAAAGCGTGACACGTTTCCGAGTCTCATGACTCCTTCTTCAAAGGCGGTGGTTGTTCAGTATGCTCGCTCCGGTGACGCCCCTTCCTTTATACCTTGATTGCACGCCCTGAATAGGCTGCTCTGATTGAGGCTGTGCAGAGGTTTCTCGGAGTTGCAGTCCCAGAGTTCTAAATGGCAATGTCCTGCGGGTAAGTGATACGAGCCCTCAGATGGGCCTGCGCTTGGCTGGCATGTCCCAAATCCCACGCTGCTGTTCCAAATGGGGAATGGTATTTACCAGCCGCCATGGCCCCCTTAACAAGGTGGTTGTGCAGTCTTGGCGGCTGGGACGGCCACCTGAATATCAAAAAGCTCCAAGGTTCCCTCCCGGAAAAGACGCACTCAAACAGCAGTGTATGCTGAAAGACATTTATTGGGTACGGGCACAACAGTCAGGCAGATTCGTTTTCACAGCTTTTCAACCACTGAAAGCCTGACGCATTTCTGAATCTCATGATTCCTTCTTCAGAGGTGGTCATTGTTCAGTATGCTCGCTCCAATGACGCCCCTTCCTTTATACCTTGATTGCATGCCCTGAATGGGCTGCTCTGATTGAGGCTGTGTAGAAGTTTATGGGAGTTGCATTCCCAGAGCTATAAATGGCAGGGTCCTGCGGGTAAGGGATACGAACCCTCAGATAGGCCTCCGCGTGGCTGGCATGTCCTAAATCCCACGCTGCTGTTCCAAATGGGGAATGGTATTTACCAGCCCCCTTGGCCCCCTTACCGAGGGGTGGTGCAGTCTTGGTGGCTGCCACGGCCACCTGAATATCATAAAGCTCCAAATTTCCCTTCCAGAATAGACACACTCAAACAGCAGTGTATGCTGAAAGCCATTTGTTTGGTACAGGCACAACAGTCAGGCAGATTCTTTTTCGCAGCTTTTCAACCACTGAAAGCCTGACGCGTTTCCGAGTCTCATGACTCCTTCTTCAGAGGCAGTGGTTGTTCAGTATGCTCGCTCCGGTGACGCCCCTTACTTTTTACCTTGATTTCACGCCCTGAATGGGCTGCTCTGATTGAGGCTGTGCTCAGGTTTATGGGAGTTGCAGTCCCAGAGTTATAAATGGCAATGTCCTGCGGGTAAGTGATACGAGCGCTCAGATGGGCCTCCGCTTGGCTGGCATTTCCTAAATTCCACGCTGCTGTTCCAAATGGGCAATGGTATTTACCAGCCCCCCTGGCCCCCTTAACAAGGGGTGGTGCAGTCTTGGCGGCTGGGACGGCCGCCTGAATATCAAAAAGCTCCATGGTTCCCTTTCGGAAAAGACACACTCAAACAGCAGTGTATGCTGAAAGCCATTTGTTGGATATGGGCACAACAGTCAGGCAGATTCATTTTCACAGCTTTTCAACCAATGAAAAGCCTGATGTGTTTCCGAGTCTCATAACTCCTTCTTCAGAGGCGGTGGTTGTTCAGTATGCTCGCTCCAGGGACACCCCTTCCTTTATACCTTGATTGCACGCCCTGAATAGGCTGCTCTGATTGAGGCTGTGCAGAGGTTTCTCGGAGTTGCAGTCCCAGAGTTATGAATGGCAATGTCCTGCGGGTAAGTGATACGAGCCCTCAGATGGGCCTCCGCTTGGCTGGCATGTCCTAAATCCCACGCTGCTGTTCTAAATGGGGAATGGTATTTACCAGCCACCATGGCCCCCTTAACAAGGTGGTTGTGCAGTCTTGGCGGCTGGGACGGCCACCTGAATGTCAACAAGCTCCAAGGTTCCCTCCCGGAAAAGACGCACTCAAACAGCTGTGTATGCTGAAAGACATTTATTGGGTATGGGCACAACAGTCAGGCAGATTCGTTTTCACAGCTTTTCAACCACTGAAAGCCTGACACATTTCTGAGTCTCATGACTCCTTCTTCAGAGGTGGTCATTGTTCAGTATGCTCGCTCCCATGACGCCCCTTCCTTTATACCTTGATTGCATGCTCTGAATGGGCTGCTCTGATTGAGGCTGTGTAGAGGTTTATGGGAGTTGCATTCCCAGAGCTATAAATGGCAGTGTCCTGCGGGTAAGTGATACGAGCCCTCAGATGGGCCTCCGCTTGGCTGGCGTGTCCTAAATCCCACGCTGCTGTTCCAAATGGGGAATGGTATTTACCAGCCCCCCTGGCCCCCTTAACGAGGGGTGGTGCAGTCTTGGCGGCTAGCACGCCCACCTGAATATCAAAAAGCTCCAAGTTTCCCTTCTGGAAAAGACGCACTCAAACAGCAGTGTAGCTGAAAGCCATTTGTTGGGTACGGGCACAACAGTCAGGCACATTCCTTTTCACAGCTTTTCAACCACTCATAGCCTGACGCATTTCCGAGTCTCATGACTCCTTCTTCAGAGGCAGTAGTTGATCAGTATGCTCGCTCCGGTGACGCCCCTTCCTTTATACCTTGATTTCACACCCTGAATGGGCTGCTCTGATTGAGGTTGTGCAGAGGTTTATGGGAGTTGCAGTCCTAGAGCTATAAATGGCAATGTCCTGTGGGTAAGTGATACGAGCCTTCAGATGGGCCTCCGCTTGGCTGGCCTGTACTAAATCCCACGCTGCTGTTCCAAATCATGAATGGTGTTTACCAGCCCCCCTGATCCTCTTAACAATAAGGGTGGTGCAGTCTTGGCGGCTAGGACGGCTGCCTGAATATCAAAAACCTCCAAGGTTCCCTTCCGGAAAAGACCCACTCAAACAGCAGGGTATGCTGAAAGCCATTTAATGGGTATGGGCACAACAGTCAGGCAGATTCCTTTTCACAGCTTATATATTCAGCAACAAAAGCAGGGGGGTCTGCACAATAAAGCATTTTGCTGAAATTTCAACCATGAGTGCTTTCCGTTTGGAGCGAAAGATGGTTGCTTCTGTCGCTGAATGACTAGCGACTCACCACCGCAGGAGCAAGCACCCAGGATGAGTTGTAGCGGCGACGGTGATATCCGGTTTTTGAAAAAAAATATATATATATCTGCAATGAAAATAACAAATGCTAAAGCTAAGTTATAGTTAGGGAAACCTTTTTTTGTTCTTTATATACAAACCCACTTAAACTATACCAGCTGTATGGGTATTTTGCAAAGAATGGCATTTTTGTTTTATTCAGGCGATATTTGTTGTAATATCAGGAAAATTAACAGTAAAAATCAGTCCACTAAGCCATAAAAAACACAACCTTGTAAAAACACGGTCTACACCCTGATCTGTCAGACCAGCCCATGAGGCACTGCCTAATCCCCTATAGGCCAGTACGACTATGAGAGTGGAGTGGCGTAGTGTGGAATAGCATATGGTGGAGTGGCACACAGTGTAGTGCAGTAGATTGGAGTGGTGAGAGTGGAGTTGTGTGTAGTAGAATAACATAGGGTGGAGTAGCGTAGAGTGGAGTAGTGTACAGTGGAATGACATAGACTGGAGATGCATAAAGTGGAGTGGCATAGAGTGAAGTGGCATAGAGTGGCCTAGAGGGGAGTAAAGTACAGTAGAGTGGGGTAGAGTGGAGTGGTGTACAGTAGAGTGGCATACAAACAAGTAGCATATAGTAGAGGGGTGAACAGTGAAGTGGCATAAGCTGGAGTAGCATAGATTAGGCTAGAGTGGAGTGTCCTATACTGGAGTTGCATACAGTGGAATAGTGTAGAGGGAATTGGTACACAGTTTAGTGGCATTTACTGGAGTGTCGTACAGTGGAGCAGCAGTCAGTGGAATAGCATATAGAGAAATGTTGTACAGTAAATTGGCTTAGAGTGGAGTGTGGCAGAATAGACTATTGTACAGTGGGATGGCGTAGAGTGGAGTGGCAAAGAGTGCAGTGACATAGAGTGAAGTGGTGTACAGTGGAGTGGCATACATTAGAGTAGCGTACAGTGGAGTGGCATATAGTGGGGTGAGTTACAGTGGAGCAGCGTACAGTGGAATAACATAAACTGGAGTGGCCCACAGTGGAGTGGCATACATTTTAGTAGCATAAAGTGGATTGTTGTAGATTGGAATACCATACAGTGGTGTGCTGTAGAGTGGTGCAGGGTAGCGTGTAGCGGGGTAGATTGTAGTGGCATACAGGTTAGTAGCATACTTTGAAGTGAAGTGGAGTTTTGTACAGTGTAGTGGCATACAGAGAATAGCGTGGAGTGGAGTAGAGTGAAGTTGCATAAAGTGGAGTGGTGTATAGTGGAATAAGGTTGAGTTTACTGGCATACAGTGCAGTGACACAGAGTAGAGTGGGATATAATATAGTAGCATACAGTGGAGTAGCATTGAGTGTGGTAGGGTAGAGTGTAATCATGTAGAATGGAGTAGCATAAACCATGGGAATTGCATGGGAACACCAACGCAACACCCATGGAACGCTTACCCAGGACAGAGTAATGCAATGCAGTTATTTGCTTTGCGGTGCTTTACTCCATATTTTTAGAGTCTCGCAAAGTGGCTTTGCATGGTTTCAAAAATATGACTGCCTGGTGCAAGAGCGAAGTAAACCAGCTCATAAATATGGCCCTAAGTGTCTCCGCAGGAACATCCTGCACCAGGAACCTGAGGTTGGGATGCTACCTGCACGGTAATCGACTTGTAACAGAACGACCAAACTTTGTTTCAAATGCGCAAAAATTCAGAATATGACAGGCTGTTTAATAGGGGGTTGGAAAAGGGACACACTTTACTTTCACTACATTTTGTTCGTATTACACTTTTAAGTTATAGGACATTATGGATGGTGGAGGAAAGAATAATATAATTCCATACTTTGATATCCACGTTTTATAAATGAAGAACTGCTGTATAGAAAGCGAACACTACATGATTATATATTACGCCGTAGGCCAATGCAGTGAGAACCCCTTTTGTAATTAAGTGTATGCTGCACGTCTTATCGTGTTTTTCTATTAAATATCTTAAAATAATAATGTCATACATTATTTCATTGTTACCCTGAAACTCACTTAAAATAATGTTACTCACTCTCACGAAGCACATTAACAATGCTCGTCCCATGGGCATTATTGCGATTTCACTGTTTTTGTAATATTATTCACACCTTTTTTTATATAATAGACCTTTTCAATACTTTAACAAGCACAATATTATACGTGCCTATGAATATTCAGCCATCATTTTTTACATCTATTGCCTTTGTCAGTTTATAGGCGTCTAATGAAAAGACTTCTAAAAACAATTCTCTCTAGACAGCAACTTGTTACTCCTCTGTAATTAATGTTGACCCAATACCTTATAGAAAAACATGTTTTTGCTTCAATCATACCATTGGCCCTCTTGCCAATGTTCACTAAGTGGTTAAAAACACAATTTAATGAATTACAGTACACCCACTTAGATCAGTACAGTAACTTACACTAGCAAAGTACACCCTCTTAGATTATTCTAAATCTGGGGTGGTGAAGGGGAATAAAGTAATAGGGTACAAAATCACCAATTTACAAGATAACTAGCGCAGTGAAATTTACCTGTGAACAATTTTAAAAATGATGAACAAAAATACACAAGTTGTCAACTGTCACCTGCACACAGAGTTACTGTTCGATGCTAAGATTTATAACGTGTTTAATAGCTCTACACAACTATGATGCATTAGGAGCACATGTGTTTTGTAAACACTTGCACCAAAAAACTGGACGAAGGCGGTACAAAATTAGGTAGAAAAATAATATGTTAGCAACCCACTACTATGTAAACTATAAAACAAACCAAATCAATTATTGGATGATGCCGTTTGATATGTCCTAAATTATGTCATGCATCATGTCATGAGTGATTTAATAAGTGAAGTCATAAGCAGTGCATGGCAGGGCGCAAGTTATAGTTAGCTTGCTCTGGTGAATTTTGTATTGTTCTAATTCAAAACATTAATGTTGTCACTGACATACTCTTCTAACTATAATGTTACCTTAACCTTTGTTTCTTTCAGCACGTTTCAAAATTTATATTGCACAAAAAAACAGATCTTTTTATCACACCTAACTATACCTGTGAATTAGTGAATTTCTCGTTTTTTTAATATAAAGTAATATTTTATTGCCATATATAAAGCCAACCCCTTACCGCACATGGCTTTTGGAGGTGCGTGGCGGGGGGTTGTATGCAGGGCCTGCGGCAAACCTCCCATAGGCAGCACACCCCATATTGTTAGGGCTTTCCACAGCAGGAGGTTGGAAACAGAGCCTGGACTTCAGCTTGCCCTGCTGACAACCCACCCAGAACCAGTGTTTTTGCTTACTTATAAAGTGGACGGGGTGGGCCAAAAGGGTGGTGCTTGTGGGTGATTTGGTAACTTTACTTATTCAGAAGCAAATAAAAGGGAAAACCGTGGACTCTACCCTCGGACCAGGAGGCCACAAGAAAGAACCCATTCATCTTGGGCAGTCACTACAGAAGAGATTGTACTCCAATAAATCAGAGATGCATCCACCTCCATAAAGGATTTCGGATAGTTTTTCCAACATGTAATTGTAAAGAAAACCCACTACGATTAACCTGGAAAATGGCAGGAACACCGTTGCATACTACTAACGTGAAAGAGATAGCCAAATGGGTGGAGTTTGTAGGTGATTTGGCGCCTTTGCATTCTCAGGAGCCATTATAAGGGAGAACTGTGGACTATGCTCTCAGACCAGGAGACAACAAGAAAGAACCCACTTGACTTTGACAGTCACTATAGAAGAGATTGCACTCCAATAAAGTAAAAATGCATTCACCTCCATCAAGGATTTCAAATTGTTTACTTTGTGCAATGGTAGAGAAAACACACTGTCTATCAGCCTGAAAAATGGAAGGAACACCATTTACAGACTACTAATGTGGAAGGGGGGCCAAATGGGAAGAGCTAATAGGAGTATTTTGTAAGGCCCCCTCCTGAGGCTTAAAAAGACCCTGGGGGCCCCATCCATGTCAATGTAAATGTAAATGTCATGGTACTTACAGAGCGCACTGTCACCAGACGGTCACCTTGTGGTGTTGCCTATTCGGCTTCCTGGCGCTGATACTCATACCGCTGTGGAACCCCTCTTGGCTTTCCCTGTGAAGTGTCCACTCCTGGGCACCCCCAGGGTGAAGCCAGGCATCCTTAGCGCTGTTGGGGCTGGTGTGGCTGGTGTGGAGGCTAAGCAAGCTATTGCCCAGAGGTGCAGCGTGGGGCTCGTGATTCGAATAGGCACCGAGGCGAGAATTAACAGGTCCGAGGAAATTGAGCCCGAGACCCCGCCGAGGCGGGATTCGAACCCTGGTCCCAGGCCAGAACTCTGCATCAGGGTCTGCCACTCTAACCATTGAGCCACACTCCTCCACAGGAAGTGTTTTTTTTTTAAATACCCTGGGGACCCCATCCCTCAAGGTAGTGTTTTTTCAAAGGGGGAAGGGATCACACTCCCCTCTCCCTGAGCCTATTTTGGGTCTGGGACCCCACCTCCTGGAGTCTACATTTTAAATTGGTGGGTGCCCTGGTGCCCAGATGGGCACCCACCATACACATGTTGGGGGCCTCGGAGAGCCCAGCCAATTCACCACATTCTACGAGAGCCGGCATTGCCCCCAACCAGAGGGGACAGTTATTTATGCTGCTCCCTCCAGACCGGAGCAATATCTTGATCTGTTTCCCTGCCTGCATCAGGGCGGACAGGAAATCAGACCAAAAGTCTGCTTACAGCCGGCAGAAGCACTTTTAAAGCTCCCACCAGATGGGAGTAGAATCTGTGTTTCTTCCCGTTTAGTGGAAATTAAAAAAAAATCTCCTGCCAGGCAGACGCAAACACTAATTTCCCTGTTAGCACCGGTGCAGGCAGGGAAACCACTGTGTCCCAGAGGTGGACTCCCTAGGGCACAGCATATGAGCTCACCCCTGGGAATAGGGTCTCTGGGGCCTTTTAAAGGCTTGGTGAAGGGGGCCATGCAGACTCCTTTCCTTCAATTAAATGAATCAGTCCCAGGGTTGGGATCCCTTAGGCCTTTGAAGGCTCGGAGAAGGTGGCCGAACGCCCCCCACTTTGTACACATTTCAGCCCCAGGGGTGGGCCTGCACGGCCCTCTCCCCTTATGAAATGTTATCCCCTAAGCCCTATATTGGCTCGGGAATGGGACCACTTGTCCCTCCCCATAATTTACCAATGCGGCCCCAAACCGATACGCAGGATTACGGCAAAAAATTGCTGTTTTTTTTGCACGAGCTGGTCCCTCTGAGTCCCACCTATGTGATCTAGAAGGGGCAGGGTATCCCTGCCCTTCCACCATATATCTTTTGTTTCTCAAACTTCAGAATAAGGGAGTGAGTTCCTGTGTACTGTAATGGCTGCCAGGAACATTGTTCTGATGTTGCTGGCAGCCAATCAGAGCGCCCGCTCCTTCGGAGTCTGACTCACACTGGAGGGAATTAGCCCAAGAGAAATAATCTCCCTGGTGTAATTCTCTTCGGTAAATTTTGCTGTGGCTTTGCCTAAAGAAGTCAATGGAAAATGTGTGGGGATTTTGCATTTTGGGGCCTCTTTTTTTTTCTAGGCCCCACTTGACGGATCACCCTATTACTTTCCATGCACAAACAAGTAAAAAAGTAGCATCTTTATGGAAAGTTTAGTGGAGAAAATATGCTTTTCCTGTGGAACCGCTGACCTACCTATAACAACCCAGGAGCAACTGCCAGAGGTACATATATATATATTGCCAGTAGGAAGTTATAGTTAGGACCAAGTTCCCATTGACGGATCATTTTGTTTTGATAATAACTTTGGCGTTGTTTGACGAATCTTCAGGAAATGTTCAAAACTAGTGTGCAATTTACTTCAGATGCTGTCTCGAAAGTGTCAAGGTGATTCATCAAGAGGGAGTTCCCGAAATGCATTCTCCTCATGCAATTTCCAATAGTGATTTTATACACGTCTACAGCATTTCGGTCCAGGGGTCCCATCTCCTGTGGCCTTGTCAGATTTAAGGGAGGGAGGGCACACAACCCACCGCTCTGAGCTGATTTCAGTCCCAGGGACCCCATCCCCCTGTGCCCAGTCTTATAAGTAATAGAGAGGGGTACCATGTGGCCCCCTACACTGGCCAATCTTGGGCACAGGATCCCATCCCCCAACACCTGCCTGCAATTACAAAAGGGGGGCAACCATGCGCACTCTTATTCTGATCCATTAATGGTCCTGGGAATCCCATCTCCCAGGTCTGGCTCATATGCTATGTCCAGGGGTGCCTACCCCCTGGGGCATAGCGGTTTTCCTGCCTGCACTGGCATGGACAGGGCAACTTATGTTTAGTCTTGCATTGCTGGAGCAATTTCAAAACTCCCATCAAGCAGGAGCAAACACTAAGGGCCTGATTATGAGTTTGGCCATGCAGGAGTGGAATCGACCCACCACTGCACTGCCAAACCTGTGTGAGCACAACCCTCCAGATTAAGACTTTTCCAGTCACTGACGGACAATTCTTTGGCTTTCTCACGGTGGTGCATAAGAATTAGTCAGTGAGATGGGAACCTCAAAGGCAGTACCCCCATGGCATGGCCTGGTGCAGTCCATGCTGTGCAGGTACCGGGGTGCATGCACACAGGGGGGGCACATGCACCCCATTGTCCAGGGGCAACAGGGAGCCCCCTTCGTTTCTTCTTTGCCAAGGTTTTCATGGAAGAGGGACCACAATGAAAACCGTGTCAGAGAGGAAACTTGTAATATACTTGGCGGGACTGCAGAGGTCCCGCCAAGCATATTGTAGCTACAAAACCACTGAACCACCACCATGGTTTTCTGATCCCTGGTGTTTGCGGCGATGCAATGGCAGTCCGACTGCCCTAGTTTTAATATAGCTGTCTGAAGACTGCCACGCGCCACAAGTCTGCTGGTCTGTGGACCGCCAGACTCATAATCAGGCCCTAAGTCGGCTCCTAGCTGGCGGGAGCATGAAAATTGCTCCTGCCCACATGGAGTGGACTTTTCATCTGTTTCCCTGTCTGCACTGAAGCGGGCAGAGAAATAGACGAAAGATTGCTCTGACCCACAGAGAGCAGCATTTTTGGCTGCTCCCTGTCGATGGGAGCAATGCCAGCTTCCGGTGGGGCTCCCCCAGTGCCTCCCAACCATAGTGTGGTGGGTGTCCTGGGTGGGCACCAGAGCACCCACCCTTTGTTGACCAGAACCATAAGGAGGCCCTAGGGCTGAACGGGAAGGAGAGCTGAGTGCCCCTCCCCCTATTTACAGGGTCACAATGGCCACAGTGCCTGTGTGCAGTATTGGACTGGATATATGAGGGGGTAGGTCGCAAGGCCCGGCACGCAAAGCCAAAGGCCATGCATGGATGGAATAGGTGGGGTAATTAGCAGTGCATCGCCAGGGCGTGAGTTATAGTTACCTAAGGGCACGAGTTATAGTTACCTGAGATAACTATAATTGCTGAATTTCTTTGGTTTAGTGTGAGTAAAATCGGAACCTAACTATAACATCCCTTTAACCTTTGTTTTTTGTATTGAATTTCTAAATTTTGTAATACTATTTCAAAACCATAACATCTCTGTTATTTCAGTGAATTTCTAAGGTTCTCCTCCCTAAGCCTTGTTAGGCCCTGGGGATCCCCTCCCCCAGGGACAATCATTCAAATAAAGGGGAGGATGGCCACATATTCTCCCTCCCTGATGCTGTGTTAGGCCCAGGGGACCCCATCCCCCAGGGCCACTCATTTAAATGTACGGGAAGGGGGAACACAACCACTTTTCCTGAGTCTTGTTAGGCCCTGTGGACTCCTTCCCCCAGGGCCACTAATTTTAACAAAGGGGAGGAGGCCGTGTGGCCCTCCTCCCTGAGCCTCTTAGGACCCGGGGACACCAACCCCAGAGCCTAACCTAAAAGGGGAGGGGAAGCGTGCAATCCCAAACTGTTATCAGACCTGAGAACCCCATCCAGGGGCCCTCCTTATTTAGTTTATATGGGGAGGTGGGCCACATGACTCCCATCCTTGACTGCTAGAGGCTCCAGGGAGTCCACACCCACCTCCCCACTTGCAAAATGGGGCAGGGTCTGCGTGGCCCCCCTACAGAAGCCTCAGGCCTAGGGAGCTCACCCCATGGCTGGCATTTTTTAGCAAATTGTTAAGGACCACAAGGGGAGCCCCAAGGCCCCCGCAGCCCAGCCGGTTGCCGGCATGCAGCTGGCATTGCTTCCACCAGGAGGAAGCAGCTACTAATACTGATCCCTCTGGGCGGGAGCAACACTTTGATCTGTCTTTGTGTCTGTTTCAGTGCATGGGAGCAAGATGGCCTATGGGAAATAAAAGTCCCTGGGCTAATCACATTGCTCTTTTTTTTAAATTGGCGTGCCGTAAGAATCTCTC
Organism: Lissotriton helveticus; assembly: GCF_964261635.1. NCBI lineage: Eukaryota > Metazoa > Chordata > Amphibia > Caudata > Salamandridae > Lissotriton > Lissotriton helveticus. Next base: position 797,504,409 of record NC_136059.1, on the reverse strand, counting down.
TAAACTTTCACATACCCAAATGTCAAGAAATACAATTAGTTTTCAACCTTCATTTCTAAAAGGTACTGAAAATATTTACACCAAATGGCAAAAGCACAATCTGTGGAACAAGCATCTTGACAAATTTGGTATAATTCCGTTCAGCAGTTTTTTGTCTGAAGCAGTCTCTGGGAAAAGCATGGGGGTTATTAGCAACACAAAATACACTTTTCCTATGGAACAGCTTACCTAACTACAACTAACTATTGGTGCTATATACACACATTCATATATATTTTCTCTGAAAAAAAAAGTAGGTTCAAGCAACTTTATAGTTAGGTGAAATAGTCAGTGGCAACATAACGTTTTTAACAACGAAAAAAATGAAATCCATCAGTTATAATTAGCTTTGCTGACTATAACTTGCCCCACGTCTATGCACTGCTTTTGATCTCACATATGAAATCACATATCATATGTTCTAAGACATCATTTATGACATCATTGATGACATCTGAAATAACATCATTGATGACATAACTAATGGCTTCATCCAAGTTTCATTTTCCTGCATTTTGCTATATAAATTACCATGGAATTACACGTAGTCATGGTACAGAATAACAATCAACCAACAGATACATCGGAAAACCTCATTGAGGACAGTATTACATCTGTACACAACTGTTCAGAGGAAGCCAAAATAGTGATCACCAATTTCAAAACAAATGCCCTACTATGGACAGCTTTTATCAGTATCAAATCACTAAGACACACAGAACCTAGATTAAGAAATGAAGTTGACATCAGTAGAGAACTGAATACTGTAAACAGCATTTCCTTAATGAAGAGAGTCCTTTTTTTATCACATTAATTGCAGACAGTGCAACTCTCATGTGAAATTCACCACAGAGCTTTGAAAAGAATCTACTAAGAGCAGCGTGCATTCTATGCAACGATTGTCAAAAAATGCACTATTTGCTAAAAAAAAACCAAGATCTCAATGTGCTAAAGCTCATACTACCTGCACCCTTCACACTGCGGAAAAATCTTTACAGATAGCCCATCATCTGAAGTATGCTTACATAGATTAGTACCTAGTACACACACTCTTCTATGTTAAGTATAAATTGTCATGCTGACAAAATTCTCTCTAATAACTCAAGGCTGCTTACAAAAGTTAGTATCTACTACTTGGAATCTTTAACATGTTGGAAATCATTCCTGCAGAACCAAAAAGTTGTGTGGAACATAATGAATACAAGTCAACTGTCACTTGCACACACAGTCACTCTCCACAGCTATGTTGCATTAGGAGCACATGTGTTTTGCAAACGCTTACACCCATTATCTGGACCCAAGGTGTTCAATATTCCTTAGAAAAGTAATATGGTAGTTACCCACCACTATGAAAACTGTCAAACAAACTGGAACACAGTTAGAAATTGGGTTGTTGTTTGAATAGGGTATGAGCCCAAGTTAGGCAGCAACCACAATCCTATCAGGGTAAGGTAAATCCCAAATTAACTGAGCTCATCCTCTGGTGCTAGCACAGAGAACTCAGGCTTAACTTAGCGGAAACATGTTAAGTATTTGTACAACACTTCAAACAGTAAAACAGTGCAAACACCATGCAGAAAGATTCCACGCCAGGTTAGAAAAATAGAGCTTAATTTAATAAACAAAACAAGACCAAAAGGACAAAATTCCAGTAAGTAGGGTATGATTTTTAATGAATACACTGTAACTGGGCTATCTGGTCGTGCCAGGCTGGGTCAAAGTCAAAAGTTCAGGCCAACTGCCAAGGACCGTGGGCTGGATACAGGGACATAGTGAGGCCCCCTGATCAAAAGTAGCTTGATTCTGACTGCGTTGAAATCAATGACTCAGGGTGTAGCAGAAGAAAGTGCATTGGTGTCAATGAATGCAGTGGCAATGATGCACCAGACTTAATCTGTGCAGCAGTGGCAATGCATCGGATCCGACGATCAAAGAGCTGCGATACAGGAATTCATCATTGAGGACACCATCTATGGGGAGGCAAAGACCTTGCACTGGCAAAAGCGTTGTGCAGGTGTGAGGCGTCAGTTCTGGTCCATGCAACTGGAGCGATGAACTGGTTCTAATCCATGCAACAGGAGCGTGGCACCTGGTCTGATCCACACAACAGGGGCGATGCACCGGTTCTGATTCATGCAGTGCCGGCAATGCGCCAGTTCAACAGCGAATGCTTGGATTATTCTGGAGCATGCACCTTAGGCCCGGTTCCAAGGATCCAGGACTGGGGATCCACCACTTGACAGGGCAGCATCACAGATGTCAGAGTCCAAGTGCAAAAGCAGGTAGGTTGGAAGTCTTTTAAGTCTCTGAGACTTCAGATCAGGAGTCTGGCCAACTAGCCCTTGGAGTCACTCTGTGGTCAAGTTATGAAGGTCCAGTCCTTCTCACCCAGACAGGGGAACATCAGGCACAACAGAAAGGCAGGAGACTTGGCAAAGCAGCTGTCAGCCCTTCAGCAGCCCAGCAGTCCTTCTTACTGCAGAGCCTTCACAGGTCCAGAAGTGCACTGAAAAGTGGTGTCAGAGGTCTAGTATTTATGCCCAGTTGTACCTTTGAAGTGGGGGAGACTTTTTTTTAGTTCAATAAGTTTATTAGGATTACAAGAGTATATAAGAACTTGAATAGCATAGAGGTGATACATATGAGGAAAACATATAAATTCAGCAGGAATTACTACTTGAGATAAAATATAATATGGAAACCAGTAAACCATGACCCAGAACAATGGTATCACCATGGGTTAAAAGAGAGATTTAAGAGAAAGAAGAAAAGAGAGCAGAAAGAAAGAAAAAGGAAAGGGAATGAAGGAGAAAGAGACAGGTAGAAGGTAAAGATAGGGAAAGGAAGAAAAGAAGGGAAAGGAGAGGAAGGAAAGGATCTTCTGGGGAGCTACTCCTGAACAAAAGGACAACACTCACGCAAACGAATCAAAAGGATATTGAGCAACCAAACCCTTAGAAGCTAAATCCATATACGAATCTAAACTTCTCCAGACACCAGTAGAAATTGAAGAGGAGAGATGAGCGCCATCAACTGAGGTGTGTGCACCTCTCAAAAATGATACCCATGCCCACCAAGTGTGATAAGAAATAGAAGAAAAAGATTTCCATTCCATAAGAATTACTTTCACCGCAATAGTTAGTAACAAATCTAGTAATTGGGAGTCCGAGGAATCTAAGGGTAGTGGAGTCCGAGACGCAAGTGGGCCTAACAAAATCATGGGGAAAGAAAGCTGGAACCAGAGGTTAAAAATCAATTGAAGATGTTTGTGTATTAAATCCCAAAAGGGTTTAAGAAGCGAACATTCGTATCGTATCAAATAACTTTATTTCGATTCCACAACAGAGTCATAAAAGTATACACCAATATAAAATACATAAATTGTCATAAAAATCCACGATACATATTTACATGTTTGGGATTTACAATACATTAAAATTAACCTTGATCATGGACATGACATAAAGTGCTAAGTTAGTTTCATCAACAGGCCAACAGGAGAAACATTTTATAGAAATTTTCAACCCACAGCTTATTTCAATATCGATTTCTAATAGCAAAGGCTGATCTAATAAAACTAAGTACAGCATTACAAATGTTTGGGGTTCACAAGGACAATAAATGTTCATAGCCCTCTTTGTAATAGCATGATCCAAAGGATAGTAAAACTGGTCTAATAAAAGTATTTCTTGGGACCTTATACAAAGCACAGAAAAGGATAAGGTGCAAAGTACTTTGGGAGACCCTATCGTTACAGGGGCAAGGAGGTAGTCTCTCACACCACCCCCCTTGCTTTGGAAAGGCAAAAAGAAAGTGTAGAGTACTGAGGCGAAACCTTGTCAAATAAAAACGCCATTGCGTATTGATGATATACGATAGATAAAAAGGCCGCAACAATTTGCCCCTAACATACAGTGCATGCTCACTATTCCTTAAGGTACCCAAATTAGAACCATAGGCATTTTTAATAGTTAACTTTGAATCCTTGCTAATCATATCAGGGTTTTCAAACATATTACCTAACCCAATCTTGTAAAAGGTATCCCTAACATATAGGAGCCATGGAATCTCCCTATAGTGGTCAAGTTTAAGGCAATCTTGTAAAATATCCTTTTTCAATTTCAATTCTTCAGATTGCCAAACTTTAGACCATAGTAGTAGTGGAGCTACATGTATAATGTCACTTACAAACTCCATACCCACCTCCCCATGACAAAAACTGTTCGACGTACCCGATGGGACAGAGAAGAGTCGTTTTATGAATTTATTCTCCATAATCTGCAACTTTTCACAGTTTTGTGACCCCCAGACTCCAGCACCGAAAGTTACAGCTGAGACACACTTGGCTTTATACAAGGATATTATTTCTGCTATTCGCCGTTGACCTAGTTTACTGGCAAAACGGAAAAGGGCTTCAATTGATTGTGTAACCTTTTGGACCCGAGCTGATATCAAAGGATCCCAATTCAATTTCTTGTTAAATAGGTTACCCAGATAATTAAAATTATCAACTTTCATTATAATTGAGTCCTTCACCATATACCTGCGGATTTTTACTCTTCTCGGGCCGCAAGTCATGGCAAAGGATTTAGTGAAGTTGACCCTAGATCTAAACTTTCCATAAATGTATCAAAAGCATTCAGACAGATCTGCATGCTATTGGAAGTGAGGGTCATTAAAACAGTGTCGTCTGCGTATGACAACATTGGAATCCTTTTGCCATTAGCCTGTGGAAAGTCAGCGCCAGATTCTAACAGAAAACTTTTTAATCCATTGGTATAGACCAAAAATAAAAAAGGAGCTAAAATACATCCCTGGCGGACACCTTCAGTGGATAATATGGGTCTAGTCTTCTCCCCACCAGGGCCATATCTAATTCTCACTGTTGTGGCGGCATGGAGCCTGCGAAGCAAGGTAACCAAAGGTTCCTCAAACCCCATAGACTCCATCATCTGCCATAGCTTACCCCTACATACAGTGTCAAAAGCACTGGACAAGTCCATGAATGCCAAGTGGATGGAACTGTTCTTTGCACCCATGTACTTGCCCATAATTAGTGCCAAATTAAGACACTGCTCGGTGGTTCCTTTACCTCTTCTGAACCCGTATTGGGAGTCCACAATAATCCCTGCTGACTCTGCCCATGTTTCAAGACGAGCCAATATCACTCTGCCCATTAATTTGCAGGACACGTCTATTAGTGATATTGGCCTGTAGCAACACGGGTCAGACTTATCACCCTTTTTGAAAATGGGTACCACAACCGCCTCTTTCCAGGAAATCGCAATAGACCCCACCACTATTGCCTTAAAAACATTTAAGAGTAGTGGTGACCAGACCTCTAAATTATGTTTAAAAAGATCCAAGGGTACTGCATCAGGCCCTGGGGCCTTTAATGCAGCACCCTTACTCAAGGCGATCTTTACCTCAGGAAGCGTTAATGAGTCACTTAGTAATTTTGCTGACTCCCTATTGAAGTCGCCAGCTCCCACAGTAGTAGTCAGTAATACCTCATTTTGGTTAAAAATTTTACTATAGTGAGCTACCCATGAGTCTTCTGGTATATGCACTTGGATGGTACCCTCTTCTCCAGTTTTTAGAAAAGGTCGGTTTATTACCTCCCAAAAAAGCCTTGTGTCCCTCAGTTCAACCGCTCTTTCCAGATCTTCCCATGCCTTAATCCTTAAGTCATTTTTTCTTTTGCTGACTGCATCTCTATACCTTTTCCTAACTAATCTGACCACATCTCTGTCACGTGGTACTTGGCGTAAAGCCTTTGTTAGACTAGTTTGAGCAGCAGAACATTCTTCGTCAAACCATTTGGGTCCCTTATCTTGGTTCCTCCCCCCTGTCTTTACTAGGTGTGAAGCCACGTTTCCCAGTAATAATTCAAAGTTCTTGATTATAAAATCTGGGTCGGATATAGGCGTCAAACAAATTTCTATCCCATCCTTGTTTTTCCTAAAGATGGCCGCCTCCAATTGCCTCACATCTACTTTATCCCACCTTAAGGTGACCCCCTGATTTTGACTATGTTTTATCAGTTGTTCCGCAGTCTGAGTTTTCTCAAGGACAGAGTTAAAACTCAAAATTAGGGGGTTGTGGTCGCTGGCGGGATTCGCCTCAATTTTAAAATCCTTTACAAGGTGGGCAAAATCCTTAGATACCATAGCAAAATTGATTGTACTCACTCGGCCCCCTGTACCCTGAAAAGTGGGTATACTCGGTGAACCGGAAAAGCTAGACACATCCAGGATACATAAATCATTATTCAAAACAATACTGTTCAAAGCCTCCCCCTGTTTCGAATGAATAAAATGAGCCATAGGCTGGTCAGTTGAGTCCACCAGTCCACATACTCTAGACCCAATAAATTTGCATAAAACACAATTAAAATCGCCTAACCATAAAATAAAAAGAGGGAAAACCCTGTTTGTAACCTTAGCAATTTCCCCCTGTAATTTTTCAATAACTGTGGTTGCATGGGGATCAAATATATTATAGTACCAATTTATAAGAAGAAGGGTTACTGGAAATAGGTCCTTGATCATAAGTAATTGGTACCAAGGAGATTCCACCACTCGCACCACATGTGTTAAGTTATACTTTACAGAGATAGCTATCACAAGCCCACCTTTAGCTCTCCCTGCTTGTGAAGGCTCTGCAAAAACATTAAACATTTGGTAACCATCCAAGCTATGGTCCATAGTACTCCATGTCTCCTGGAGGCAGACAATGTCAAAGGATTCAATCCATTCTAGCCAGGCAGGATCCTCTAGCCTCCGCCGGAGACCAGCTATATTCCAGGAAGTTAAACGAAAGCAGCTGTCCTCTACCCGATTCCCCTCTTTACCCCATAATGATTTTCCATTAAGGTGAACTATGTCACTCCCACCCACTCTTGTTTCTATACCATTATTTGCTGCATCAGCATAGGGGAAGTTTGTGCCTCTAATATTACAGGAGTTTTCTCTACTCCACTGATCTAAAACAGAATTAAGAATTACTTTGCCTGCAGATCCCATATTCACGTGGGTAACATCATCTTTATCTCCGCTATGGGCTGCAGGATTAGTATTTTGCTCATCAAAGATTTGGGTTATATTACTAGCCCAAGAACCCTCTACATCCTTATTCCCTTTCTCCAACTCATCCCACTGAATAAGTTCATGATAAGTCACTGGTACAGGCATACCCTTCTCGACCGGAAAAGGAGATATTAACAAGTCTTCACAGACAGATCTCTCTTGTAGGGGAGTTGGGTTCAGTCAATCATTTACGTCCATACCAGTTAAGAGATGAAACATGTTATATAAAGGAATATTCCAGAATTCCTTTGGGTCTGTGGGAGGATAATTATTATCGGTTAAAATTGGGTACCTATTTGGATAATTGGGCGGAAAAAAGGGGATAACATTTCTATTATAATAAGTAGGGATGGCAGAGTTCGTGATTTGTTTCGAATGATAAGGGACGTCAAAACCATGCCCCCTTAAAGGTTTATTGGGAGGCAACATCATAGTTTCCGGGTAAAAGTAAGTCAAATTTCGGGATGATACTCCTCCATTACTTCTACCCGGAAACCAGTCACTAATATAAGTGACCACCCTATGGTCCGAAAGTTTACAATGATCAAGACGCCTTCTATATCTTTTGGGCGTAAGCCCACCCAGTAGCACCTTCTCACTGAGACAATGTCTCCATTCAGGTGTAAAGGTAGCGGTCTATTTATGCGTAACCAGTGGATAACTTTATTTTTCAAACTAATGTTTGATTCCACATTTCCCTCTGGTACGACAGGGACACCTGTTAGGATGATGACAAAATTAGACGACACCGGGGGCAGGTCTACTATATTTTTGGAGTTAAGTTTCCCTCTAGTCGAAGAACTTGTTTTAGTGGGGGGTAAACTACTGGTGTGGGCAGGTTTTAGTGCCGCTGATTGAGTCTTTTCTCTGCTTGTGGCTTTTATAACTGTAGTATCTAATATGCCTACTGATTTGGTGGAATTTCTATCAGCAGGCATATTATTGGATCTTACAATAGGTGTATGTTGCCTACGTTGGTTATTAGTAGGTTGTTTGGTTATAGATCGGGTTTCAGTTGGAATAGATGAAATAATTAAATTGGAATTTTCTGGCGGAGTAGACTCCGGCAGAAGTCGATCCAATTTTTCATCAAGCCTTTTAAGCCTCTCAATGAGTGGAAGAATGAGAGCCTTTAAAAGACTTTCAACTGCCTCAAAAAGCCCTTCGTTAGAGAAAGATTTACAATCTGAGGTGGATTGCCCTGTTTTTCCCTCTTTCCCCACTAGATCTGGTGGAATTTGTTTGGGATCTGCCACATGTGGAGCCTTCCATGGGTTTCCAACCCCATTTTTTAACCCACCCTTCCTCCTTCTTTTCCTAACTGGGGAGCGTACTGCTCCTCTATTCCCTTTACTTGACGGATTGTCACGTGCTCTGCTAATTTTAGCAGGAGGTTGAGAATCCTGCGACGTGACTACCTCAGCTTGGATCTTCGGGACTAAAGGTAAGATGTTACTAATAGGGTGGGGGGCAGAATCTGAAGGTGAAGGGGTATTAAGATCTATAGGATTATTAGATTCAGCAGTGGACGCATTACTGTCGCCATCCACGATTACTTCCAAGTCTTCTAGTAGTTGCGGGATATCTTGAAAGATTAAAGGGATGTTTTCTGTGTTAAACAGTTCCGCATCGGTCTCAGGGTACGTGGTATCGTGTGCTGATATGCTCGTGGCAACCTTCTCAAGATTGAGAGGTGCCTGTCTCTTAACATGCTCAATAGAGAGGCGGCGCTCGGCCCTCCTCTCTGCTAGGGCTAACTCCCTATCAATATCTTTGGTGGCTCTAGAAAAATATTTATCAAGTGGGCCAAGTATGGGTACGCCTACACAGTTAGGAAGAGAGTTTAAAATAGGACTAGACATCCTTAGTTTAAAAATACAATGATTAAAAGAGCCGAACAATGGGGGAAATAGTACAAGAGGGAGCCAAATTAAAACACTCAATAAAAGCAGTTAATATTAATTTTCGTGGCTTACTAGCAAAATTGATCAGGGTAACGAGGACAACGGGCCCATGCAAATATATAAATAAGTAATTGACCAAAACCAAAGGTAGTCAGAGGGGTGGCCCAGCCCAGCCACCTTCGGCCACTGACGGCCACAGACGGTCCCGCCCTTGTCCCGGGCTTTTCCCGGTCGCTCCTGCGCAGCGGGGCTGGGCACCTAATTTATATTGTCAGTGTGAGAGGGGAGGGGCATGCAGGGAGAGCGGCCCAGGTGCTGGCTATCAGGTCAGGCGGGCGCTCCTGGGACTTGAAGTCCTGCGCCCGCACTCGCTCGCAGCCCTGCAGAAACCAAACCCCCACAGTCACGGCCTCTAGCGTGTGGTAACAGGCTCCTCTGACGAGCTTCACTGAAGATGAAAATTTAGTGCCCCAACACGAAGCGGGACCCGCGGAGCGGGTTCCGCAAGCAGTAGGTTAAAGGACAGGCGAGGTCACAGCAACACAAAATCCCAGCGTGTGCGCTTTGAAGGAGCGTCCCAACAAACCTCCGGTTAGAAAGATTTTTGTAGGTCAATGGTGGGGAGGGGCATGCAGGGAGAGCGGCCCAGGTGCTGGCTATCAGGTCAGGTGGGCGCTCCTGGGACTTGAAGTCCTGCACCCGCACTCGCTCGCAGCCCTGCAGAAACCAAACCCCCACAGTCACGGCCTCTAGCGTGTGGTAACAGGCTCCTCTGACGAGCTTCACTGAAGATGAAGATTTAGTGCCCCAACACGAAGCGGGACCCGCGGAGCGGGTTCCGCAAGCAGTAGGTTAAAGGACAGGCGAGGTCACAGCAACACAAAATCCCAGCGTGTGCGCTTTGAAGCGAACATTCAAAAAACATGTGTAAGTAATCGCCTGCACATAGACCACAACTCCAACATAGATCATCATCCTTCAACTGAAGAGAGTGTACACGTACTGGAGTCCAGTGGAGCAAATTAATAGATAAAAATTTAGATTGGATTAAAGAAGGAGCAACCTTATGCCGGAGAGAAAGCTTCCCAATCAAACGCCAGTCATCCTCAGAAATATAGGCAATCATATTCTGCTCAAAATGAGATATCCATTTCTGTTGGGTGACAGTACAGTCGGCAGAAGAAGCGGAAGAAAGAAATTTATAGATTTTGGAAGCCACATGACCTAAACGAAGCCACATTTGAAATAAATTAATAGTAGGAGAGTTTGGAATCAGACGAGTTTTAGCTATCGCCACCTTTATTTTCAGGAAAGTGTAGAAGTCTAAATTATTGAGAGAGAACTGTTGAGATAAAGTAGAAAAAGGAAGTGGATCCCCATTAGAATCATACAGATGTCGCACTAAAGTTATCGCTTTGTTAGCCCAATACACGATCAACACTGGGTCAATAAGAATTTTAATACGAGGATTGTGCCACAACGAGGACCATCTTGATGTATGAATAGGAATAGCAACTAGTTTATCAACTTGTTTGATCGCTGCAATGGTATCTAAGATGATTGAGCGCGAGAAAGGGATAGATAGAGTAGATGTAGTTAAAAAAGATAAGAGTGGTAGGGGAGAAGCCATATTCTGTTTAATTAAGAGCCAAGAAGGAACATGGTCAGGAATCGTGGCAAGCCAAAGAGCCCCCTGCGAGGCCAAAAAAGCAGTTTGATACTTCTCCCAATCAGGAAAGTTGCAACCACCCAACTCATAAGGCTTCTTCAAATATTTATAAGCAATTCGAGCCCTCTTCTCATTCCAAAGAAACTTGGAAGTGAGGGAATTCATCGTATGAAAAAAAGAAGAGGACAGTTTCACAGGGAGCATGAAAGAAACAAAATTAATAATAGGGGTAATCATCATTTTTATAGTTTGAAAACGGCCCCACCATGAAATATGTTTAGGAGACCAAGTCTCTAAGAGTTGTCGTATGTTAGTAATAGTTTGAGCCTCATTGTATGCAACAGTATCATAAAGAGTACTGCAAAACCAGATCCCCAAGTATTTAAGCTGTTTAGATTGCCATTTAAACCCTGCAGAGCCCATATGAGCCGGAAAACAATAAGCGTTTAAAGGAAACATTTCCGTTTTGTCCTTATTGAGGGTATACCCAGAAACACCTGAAAAAAGGGAGATGGTATCCGAAATCGTGGGAATGGCTCGTTCAATATCGTCCGAAAAAATAAGAACATCATCTGCATATGCAGCAGTTTTAATACAATGTGAGCCAAAAGTAAATCCTTTGATGTCTGGATGGATGTCAATCAAGCGAAGCAACGGATCAATAGAAAGTAAAAACAAAAGAGGGGACAAGGGACAGCCTTGTCTGGTGCCTTGGCGAAGATTGAAAAAAGAAGAAGTGGTGCCATTGACTCTAATATTTGCCCTAAGCTGGGCATATAAAGACATAACCATATTAACAAACGAATTGCTAAAATTATGTGCACAAAGAATCGCATGTAAAAAAGGCCATGAAACCTTGTCAAAAGCCTTCTCGGCGTCTAAGGCTAAGGCCGAAGCTGGAAGGGAAGAGCGTTTAGCAGCACCCAGAACATGACAAAAGGGTACGGATATGGTCCCTCGCCAAGCGGCCCTTAACAAAACCAGTCTGAGAAGGGTGAACAAGCTTAGGAATAAATGATTCTAAATGCTTAGCCAAAATTTTGGCAAAGATTTTCGCTTCCATATTAAGGAGAGAAATGGGACGAAAATTATTGGGGTCTGAATGATCTTTGCCCTCTTTTGGGATTACAACAATGGTGGCATCCGCTGTCGAACCTGAGACCGACCCTTGTTGAATGAAAGAATCAAAGACCTCCTTAAGACGAGGAACAACTGCAGAAAGAAAGGTTTTATAAAACAGGATAGGAAAACCATCTGGCCCCAGAGCTTTTCCCGACCGAGTAGCTTTAATGGCGGAAATGATTTCCTCAGAGGTAATCACACCACCTAACTTCTGACTATCTTCAGTAGAGATTGATTGAAGAGGAATCGTTTTAAGAAATTCCTGGCATTGATCAAAAGAGGATTGATTGGTGGGAGTATATAATTTACTGTAGAGATCTCTAAAAACATCAAGAATCTCCTTGGTCTGGAATTTTGTAGTGCCGGAGCTTCCTTTAATTGAGGAGATTTGCACTGATTTGAAATTAGAATCTTGATATTTCAGCGTTGCCGCCAATAGTTTACCTGCACGGTTCTTTAACAATAAGCGCTTGGATTTCTGGGCCTGAACCCCAATGTGAGTCCGCTTGGTAACAATGGTGTTGTAGGAATATTTCAGATTCTTAATGATTTGCAGATGACCTCTATCTTTAGAACTACGGAAGAGAAGTTCCTGCTGTTTAATTTCGTCAGCTAAAACCTTTAGGTCTTTTTTAGCAGCAGCATTCCTCCTAGCCACGCATTGAATAATGGAACCCCGAAGAGAGCATTTAAACGCATCCCATAAAACTATTGGAGAACTAACAGATCCATCATTATTAGCAAAGAAGTCCTCAATTTCAGTCATTAATGCCAGCACCTGGGACTCATCATAAAGAATTTCTGTGTTTAATCTCCAAGAACTAGGACCTTTTTTCGTACCAAAGGAGGAAAGAGAGAAGGAGACAGCTGCATGATCAGAAACAAGAATAGGATGAATGAGTGGGGAAGATGAAGTCTGAACAAGAGACGAATGAACTAAGAGATAATCAATACGAGAGAAGCTAGAGTGTGGAGAACAAAAGAAAGAGAAATCACTACCAGTAGGGTTATGAAGCCGCCAAAGATCTTGAAGCTGAAGAGTAGAACACATGTTTAATAATTGTTTATGCGCTTTAGAAGAACGAAACTGAAAGGCAGAATTTCTGTTCAACAGAGGGTCCATAGGTAAATTGAAATCACCACCAACAATTAAATTGCCCTGATGAGGAGTATCTGCCAGTTTTTTCATTATCGTGCGCCAGAACACGGGTCATCAGAATTCGGAACATAAATATTGAAAACATATAAGTCATTAGTACCATTAGAAAGTCTAGACAATAACCAACGGCCCTTAGAATCATGTTCAGCAGAGATCACCGATAATCCAGAAGTTTTAGAGATCAATGTAATCACCCCATTCCTTTTACCAGAGGCATCAGAACAAGCAACATCAAGCACCCACTCCTTCCTTAGACACAAAGCCTCCTTGTAGGAAATTTTTGTTTCTTGTAACAAAACCAAATCAGAAGTAAGAGATTTACAATAATCCAAGATTTTTGATCTCTTTACAGGGTGATGTAATCCCTTAACATTAAGGGACACAATATTCAAATCAGGCATAAGTGGGCAACAACATAAAATCCAGCAAAATGGGTGAGAGAGGGAGAAATAATAGAACAAAACAAACAGGCAAAGACCAACTCTGAAAAAGAAGAAAGGGAGAGCCCCCCCAGAAGAACCAAGAGAAAGAGAAGAAAGGCAGAGAGGGGAAGAAGAAAAGAGAGAAAAGAAGACCCACCAGGGGAGGTCTAGAAGAGACCAAATTCATACCAGGGGGAACATGGGAAGGGAAGCAAGAGACCACCAGGAGAACTCACATTGTGAAGCTTTGAAACCCCAAAAAGATATAATATAAAGAACAAGGGAAAGAAGCATACAATATAATAGGTTGCCAATAGAAATAAAACAGCACCTTTCAAAAATCAGACAGTAAAACAGCCTAAGAGCAATAATAAGTGTCTAAAAAGAACACAAGAATCATCCCCAATCAATTGTAATAACAGAGGTATACATTACATAATAACTATATAAATAAATATGGAAAGGAAAAACCAAGTAAAGGGAAGCAAAGTCAGCAGTAACAGCATATGAAAAATTGAATAATACCTAATAACTCGTATAAATAATCAACCAGGGTAAAACTTGTAGGTAAATAAGGAGAACAATAATAACAATAGTGTATTATATATACCACATGAATGATGAAAGGATCATTAGAATATACACGAAAAATGAAAACTATATGCAGAACATAGAGAGACAAACAAAATGAGCAAACAATACCATGCTACAATGCAAAGACACAAAATATCCAAAACGTGACAATGGGCAAGAAAGACAAAATGGAATCACATAGTACTGATTGAAAATGAGGAAAAGGCAGAGAAATAATGAGCGGAACCCATAAAACAAGGAATCAATCAGGGGAGGGAAAGAACATCAGCCGAGTGACGAAAACAACAGAACTGAAAAGGAAGATGAGAGAGACCTCAAGGAATTCACCTACAAACGAAACATCACAAAGAGCTGCCAAAGACAAAGAGCATTTTGAGCAGCAACCTGAAAGCAATCACGAGGATAAATTGGTGACATATTCGAATGAGCAAATAGAACAAACCAAATGTGAGGAAAAAGAAAAGAATACGTAAAACAGAGAAACGAAGAGGACAGCTAACAGCACGGCAAAGAGAAGATAAAACGAGAAAACGTTCGAAACGGACGACAGTTAACAAAAGACAACATATGTGTCTAAAGACCATGACTCAAGGTATAAGGAACTCCGACGTCAAGATATAGGAAAACACAAAATCTGAGAAGATGGGAAGAGCCAAAAACAACATGTAACACTGAAACAGTGGCACATATCGGAAGGAAAGATATAATAAGTTACAGGAACAAGATGCAATCAGAATCAAGAACCAGAAGGACCAGGAACAGAAGAAGAATCCATCTGCGATTCAGACTGATTATCCAAAAAAGTAGAAAGATCAGAAGGTTCATCAAAAATCTTGGAGCGGCCTTTGAATGTGATGCGAAATTTAGAAAGTCCAGCAAAAGAGAAAGGGATGTTCATGTCTAAAAGACGTTTCCGCAGGTTAAGAAAACCCTTGCGACGAATCACAGTGTCTCTGGCAAAATCCTGAGAAATGGAGATGCGATGACCCTCCCAAGTCACGGATTTGACCTTCCTCATGTGAGCCAAAATTTGTTTTGAATGCTGGTGACGTAGCGGTTTAAAAATTACCGCTCTAGGACTTGTTGCGGATTTAGACCTGAAGGAAGGAACACGATGAGCTCTCTCAATCTCAAAGTCTCTAAAAAATGAAATCTGTAGAGTAGCAGGAAGCCATTGGGAAATAAAGTCAACCATCGAGCAGGCTGACTTCTATGCATCTTCAGGGAGACCAAAAATTTGTAGATTACTTCTTCGGTTACGATCTTCCTGCTCCGTGAGGTTTCTGCGTAGAGCAGCCATAGAACGTTCCATCTGTTGAAGAGACCATGACTGTTGATGGGCAACATCCTCCACACCACTAATCCGAGACTCCGCAGCATTGACTCTAACAGATAACACCTTAAAGTCATTCCTAATAGCCGCCACTTCAACTTGTAGGAGATCAGTGTTAGTCTTAGTAGATTGGGCGATATCATGAACCGCATTGAGACGCGAGAGAATGGAATCCAGAGTGGTAGTAGGGTCCTTCTGAGAAGATTCTGGAGTAGGAGATTGTTGTTTGGACCTCTTGAGGGCACCTTTGGAATCCTTAGTAGTAACAGGAGGACCCATGTTGTCCACCATAAGTGCCGCCCACGTTGAAAGGTCAAAAAAGCCCCTGGATAAGTATGCGGAGACAAAGTGAGCAAAGCAGGTGTAGAAAAAAAAAAAAAAAAGAAATAGCAAAAAATGACGATTCACAAGAGTTCCCCTGAGAGACAGCAGGAGAAGTGTTAAATTAGGAACCACTGGCCGTAGTAGTAAAATTGTAATGGCCGTTAATATCGTATGTGGAAAGAAAAGACATGGAATATACCTCAGAGAGTCATGGAAAAACAAGACTCCAGGTAGCCGACAACCTCGCAATCAGGTTGAACAGACCTCATGTCAAAAAACCACAAGGCAGAATCAAAATAGCAGAGGGAGACCACTGAGGCTGTATATGAGGACCCACCAGGCAAAGAGAGGCATGGAAGCAGCAGCAGGTGAAGAAAACGCTGAAAAAAACCAACCACTTGAGAAGAAATGATAAATATGTTAAATGTCACCTCAAAAGCATCAGAAGATCAGCCCCCAGGAATGCGCCATAGTGCCTGAGGTAGAAAACACGAGCGACGCCACACAGGAAGCAAAATGGCGGCCGCTCGTGAAATCCAGTGAGAGGGGCTGCAGATCGCTGAACAATGCTGTTTCTGCCATCGTCAGTGAAGTCCGCACATTCCACCACGTTTCCGGCACCCGCCGACTGAAAATGCCGAGTTCGGAAGAGAAGGGGTCTCTGGAAGGGACTCCAAAATCGTCCTGATAGCCGCTGCCTCCCCAGAGCTCAAGCGCCGACCGCCATCACGTAGCGGCGTGCAAGCCACGCCCCCCCGGAGCTCAAGCGCCGACCGCCATCACGTAGCAGCGCGCAAGCCACGCCGCCCGAAGTGGGGGAGACTTTAAAGACGGGTTATTGAAGTACACAGGGGCCCTGTCCTTCCTGCTGTGACTCCAGACTCACTGCAGAGGGAATATGCAGTGCTTTGTGTGGGGACAGGACACAGCCTATTCGAGTATAAGTGAGGCAGGGTCCATTTCCTCACTCCCATCCTGGCAGTACAGCCCATCAAGTCACACCCAGGCTCCCATTGTGTGTGGCTGACTCGGGTGACTACACAAAGCCCAGCTGTCACCCTCCTCAGATGTGTGTCAGGGACAGGCAATGTTATATTCCATATAGGTACATTATATAGACGTAGGTAAACATCACAACCTTTCACCTATATTCCTCCCTACATTACATACATGACGGTTCTTAGGCACTGCCCTTTTACCTAGACACAGAACGCAGGTTTTTCCCTGTGCATGAGGCTTCTTGGAAGCACAGCAGGACTCACAGCAGGATGAACATCTCCTGTATAATATCTATGTTAAAGTTCAAGCCTGTTGTCATCCTTCAGGCTGACACAGTAACACAGCAAGGTGGGACCCCTGGGGAGACCTATGGGTATATATACATCATGTCTTGCTTAGAGAAACAGAGGAGACCATGACTTCCCGGATGACACACTGACCAGAGATGCTGAGGTTCCTGCATGCAGATGCTCCAGTTAGCAGTGGTCTAACATCCCTCGCAGGTTGTCCAACTCAAGACCAGGATGGGGTCCCACATGCTCTAAATCTCAGGCAATCGGGTGAACTAGATCCTAGAGGGATTCTTGGCATAACACCTACACAGATGCTAGGTACATTTAGGTACATCTATTTAGGGAGACATCGTAGGAGTGCGCACCTTCTTATCATGTGTTTTTATGTACTTGTATATATTCATGATTACTACAAGATGGTAGAACTGTACTATCCTTTTACTTTTGTACTACTACTCACCATATATCTATGCTACTGTCTGATGGTTTTTACAGCTCATATATTCTACACTAGAATAACAACTGTTCAATAAATACTTATTGAAACACCCAGACTGTTTATTCTGTGTATCTCTGAGACAAACTAAGTGAGCACAAGTGACTAGGCGAAAAGTAGTGCATTGTTTCCACGATCCTGAGGGATCGCGTTGTCGTGTTCTCAGGTTGCCAGAAACTATTCTCTCCCAGAAAAGAGGAGATTCTAGTGGCACTGTGAGCTGGCTAATGCAAACAGGCTAACGTATCCCGTAAGGGTGCACGGAACCAGTATGCCTCCAAACCCACAGTTGATGTTATCCGAAACGTGCAGATCCTGTATAGGTAATATAGGTACTACACAACAGCAGCAAGCACCAAATGGCTAAAGTAAGAAAATGCCAACTTTCCGAAGACGGCTGTAATGCCAGAAACCGGTCCCCGGAAGCTTGTTTCCTTTCCAGTGAAGAATTGGCTTGGTAGTTTGGTCTGCTCTGTTCCCATGATGCACTGGGCCAGGGACAGGCTAATTTGCATATAGCCAGGTTCTGAACTGGGATGGTGCAGTGAGCTAAAAAACGGTGATGGATCAAGCCCTGATCTGTTGACTGGGTAGGAGTGTTCTGATTAACTCAGATACTCTGTCCATCACCACCCCCTTTTTGAAATTATAACTTTCCAAAAGTGGCATTTTCAGATTTGCAATTTAAAATGCCCTTCATCATGTTTGAATTTTAAATTATGATTCTAGAGACACCAAACTTGAAAAGTCTATCTCTTTTGAATTGGGAATTACACTTATAAAAATGGATTTAGGTATCCCACTGTTATTCGGTGAGAAAGATAGGCCTTGAACTAGTGTAAAATGAATTAGAGCGTTTTTCAGTACCAGGACATGTAAAACTTAAAAGTACATATCCTGCCATTTACATGGCACACTTCCCTCTGGGTTGTCCAAGACCCTCCTTAGGGGTGACCTATATGTATAAAAAGGGAAGGTTTGGGCCTGGCAAGAAGTTTATCTATGTGTGAGGGCCAAGTTCCATTCGGCAACTTGGACAAAGTCGTATACAGCTCTTTAGACAATATGTCTACAATTAAACATATTATACACAATCATATTTCACAGTACATCACATTTTATTTTCTCCTGTGATGAATGTTGTTTGTTTCTTTTTTCATCCCATTGTATTGAATTTCCAAAAAGCAAACATTTTCCATACATCAAAATCAAATAAACATGAAGAAAACTTGGATTTTACATAAATGCCATATGTTTTCAGATAACAATCAATATCTGCGCCCAATGCATTTTGGGACAGAAGTCTGTTCATAAGGGGCCAATCTGCAATAAGAACAAAAAAGACAGCTTATGTACATTCGTGATTCTTTTACGTATATACACTAAAAACTGGTTTGTACTATTTGTAAGTGTGTTTTCTGAAACTTGTGTTCTATTCTTGCGGGACTCTCTTGAGATCTCACGGGTATTGTAGGGTAAAAGTAGTATATAGAAAGAACTACCCTCCCCAACGAAAACTCTCTCTTGCATAATGGTTGTGCATACTAGGATGTGAGGAGGGACTACCCTCCCCTTTCAAAATGTCTCTCTCAAATGATGGGTGTGCATAGTAGGGTGTGTGGCTGGACTGGCCTCTCCTTTGAGGCCTCTCTCTCAGATGACAGCTGTTTATTGTAAGGTGTAGGGATGGACTGGCATGTCCTTGAAGACCTCTCTTTCAGATGACAGGTGTACATAGTAGGGTGTATGGGTAACAGCTGTCTTCTCTTTTGAGACGTCTCTCTCAGATAATAGATGTGCGTAGTAGTGAGTAGTTTGGCTGTGGGATGAACCTTAAACTCTGCTCACAACTCCTCCCAAGCTAATGGGCATAAATAATAGACTCTGATGAACAGTATCGTCAGTGCAACTCTTTCCTACAGTGACAGATGTGCATTCTAGAGTGTATTTAAAGATCATCTACTCCTTTCTACTTTTCACAATCCCGCAAGACTCTCACTATCTTGTTACTTTTTTTAGGATTAAAATAATTGACATTCTACTCATCTCTTACACATTTCCTCTCAATAACAAGTGCCACAATAAGCATACTTACTAGCAGAGTGTATTGAGAACCCATCTACTCTTTTTTACTATTCATGATCCTGCAAGATTCCCTTCGAGAATAAAAGGGGTCCCAAAGCACAAGATTCCCATGCATTTTCCATGGACTTCTTGAAGACGGGCTACAGCAAAAACTGCTGAATGGAATTACACCAAATTTCACAGGAAGTTAGATCTCGGTCCACAGATTGTGCTCGTGTAATAAATCTGTTCAGTTTCTTTGAGAAATTAAGGTTAAAATACAATTGTATATCTGGATAGTTGGGTCCGCAAATGTCTGGAGAAACTCTGGTGTGAGTGTCAATTTAAAAATAGAGCATTCTGATTGGCCTAGGGAGCTTTATTTCCATTTGCTCCCACAATATTCAGAATCCTGCAGGAATGAGCGCTCAGATTGGCTGCCTACAACATTAGAAAAATATTACTGCTAGCCATTACAGGACTCAGGGACTTAGTCCCCATCCTAAAATAAAAAATAAAAATAGTATAAGGTGGCAGTGTAGCGATACCCTCAGAGCAAAACTTAAAAAAAAATAGCCACATAAAAATGCTGAAATCCCGTGGGACTCCCATGTGATCAGAAAAAGAACTACATTTACGGGGCCGTATGCAATAAGGGGAGGGTGCCATGTGTCTCCCGCTCGCTGAGCCTCTAAAGGCCCGAGGACACCATCCCCAGAGCAAAAATTATATAAAATCGGGAGGGTGCCATGTTGCTCCCCTTCTTGTGGCATTAAAGGCCAGAAGAGCCCCCCCCCCCATTACCCAGGGACAACTGCTATGTCCCAGGAAGCCCACTCTTGAGACATAGCTGTTTCCCTGCCAGCACAGGCAGGGAAACCTGTGTTGGTTCTTGCTTGGAAGGAGCATTTTTAAAACTCCCACCAAGTGATAGCAAACACAATGTCTGCTTTGAAAATGTTCCCGCCAGCTGGGAGCATGCTTTTTATCTGTGCGGCCAGGGAAAACTAATCAAAATATTGCTCTCACCAGGTGGAAGCAGCATTAGTAGCTGATTCCTTCAAGTGGAAACAATGCCAGTTCCTGCTGCATGAGCAGAGCTAACAGGGCCCTGGGGGCCTTGGAGCTTACCCCGTGGCATCCAACATGTGCATGGTGGGTGCCCTAATTAAGCGCCAGGGCCCCCACCTTTTAGAAATGTGGGCCCTTAGGTCCATAGAGTTGAATGTGTCTCAGGAAGGGAGGCCATATTTTACTCTCCTTTTTATTTAAATGAATGGCCCTGGGGGATGGGGTCCCCAGCAGCTAACAAGGCTCGAGGAGAGGGGACACGCAGCCCTCCTTCCCCTTTTAGTAGTAGCCCCGCCCTGGGAATGGGCTATCCAGGGCCTAATAAGGCTCAGGCGAGGCACTTGTGCCTCCATTTAAGAATCATAAGGACCTGGGGTCCCCAATTAATTAGGCTTGGAAAGAGCGATTACATAATCCCTGTTCCTTTAAACAATATATATGGCCCTGTGGCCAACCTCGTGCACGGCGGTGGTAGCTTTATGTATGGTAATAAAATATTACTTTATGTTAGCAAAAAACTAGACATTCACTGAAAACAAACAAAAGTTAAAGTAATATCATAGTTAAAAAAAAGTAATCAATGATGTAATTTGAGCTGTCATCATTGATTTCATAAGTGAAGTCATAGAACATGTCATGATCGATGTAATATGTGAGGTCATAAGCAGTGCATGGATGGGGTGCATGTTATAGTTTGCTCTGCTAACTATAACTTGTGAATTTCAGTTTTTTTTTTGTTCAAAACATTAATGGTGCCACTGACATATTTACCTAAATTTAAAGTTATCAAAACCTTATTTTTTATTTCAGTGAATATAGATATGTGTATATGTTTACATATTTGTATATATGCACACACACACACACACACATACATATGTATATCAATGCATTTTACAATTACTTAACACAAGGAAACAACGCTCCCAAAAACCTACCAGATCTCTTCAATGTGATTTTACCATGCTGCATAAATTCTAACTTTTGTTAAATCCCTTTCATCAAAACAAGTGCACATACACAAATACCATGACATACATCATATATTACATTTATTTCTAATATCCCAAATAATGAAAGTCATTACACCTTCATACAGGAAAACAACAATAGATAACAAGTATATGAAGAAACTGTAATCTAAAGCATAAAAATGTTCATTTAATTGAATAAAATAATCATAAAATACATTTTAAAGTGAAGCGTATGCTTCTAGAACAATAATATGTTATTTACTACCATTGTTGAGGGAGTGGCAATATGACTCACTCGAGGCTATGGCTCTCCTGAGTCATACCTCTTCTCCACATTCAACAATGGTAATAAAAATAAATAGCACATCTGCATGTATATATATATACCGTATGGAGAGATGCTAAGAGGAAAGAGGAACTGCTCTGAAAAAGAAGATCTGGATGCAGAAATAGAGAGAATGTTTAGCCGGTTCCTATCCAGAGGATACCCGCTAGAAGTTCTGACAACAGCAAAAACCCGGATGCACTTGAAGAATAGATCAGATCTCTTGATCTCACGGAAAGAACAAAAACGAACAATGGAAGCTCAAGAGATCATGAAAGATCCACAGATGGAAAAATCTGAGAATGTAACACGTCTCATTATGGACTTTGACAACCAGAGTCAAAATCTGAAGAAGATCATAAAAAAGAATTGGGATATTCTCCTATTAGATGAAACTCTCAGGGAACACTTAACTCCCTATTCGAGCATCACCTATAGGAAGACATCGTCCCTCAGAGACATTTTGACACA
The DNA here is from genome assembly GCF_964261635.1 of Lissotriton helveticus. Taxonomy (NCBI): domain Eukaryota; kingdom Metazoa; phylum Chordata; class Amphibia; order Caudata; family Salamandridae; genus Lissotriton; species Lissotriton helveticus. The sequence continues at coordinate 797,482,062 of NC_136059.1, read as the reverse complement.
AAGTCACTTTGAGAAAAAGCAACCAGAGAAGGAAAAGATACCGTGGTTGAGCACACCAGGTTTTTGGAAATGTGCGAAGTGCAAAGCTAGCGAAAATGGTAAGAACATCAAGGAATATACTTTGCTAAAGGGGAAAATTGAAAAGATCTCAGACCATATCACCTGCAAATCAAAGTTTGTTATTTACAGACTTGGATGCCCATGTGGAGAAGAATACATCGGGAGCACCACCAATAAACTGAAATTGCGGATCCTCCAACACCTGCGTGCAATAAAGAATAACGATTCGAATTACCCCATGGCAAAACACTTCAATGAACATCACAAAGGGGATTGCACCAAATTAACATATTTGGGGTTGAAACTTGCCAAGATATCCGAAAGAGGAGGAGACCGCACTCTAAAACTAAGAAAGATGGAAAGCAGGATGATTCTTGGGATGGGAACTGAATACCCACATGGTCACAACTTGGATGCAGAGTTATATGTACACTTGGACAAATAAAAGAACAAGCAATCTGCACAGCTTATGCAAAAACATTGACAAGCCAATTAGATCGAATGCAATGTACAACATATGGACTTATCCCCCTTTCCCCTGTCTCTAAAATGCAAGCAAAACAGAAAAAATCTCACCAACAACGAAGCCCGTGAGAAGTGCAAGAACAATGTGAATACATATAAACAAAAAAATGACCAAAAATTTGGATAAAAAGAAATGACAAGAGGGACTGAGAAGAGTGAAAAGCCTTTACTGTAACTGAATACATGGCTGGAAATGTCTTCAAAAAGTAACAAGCATGAAGTGGCAAGATACTGAAATCAAAGCTATGGTTGGACTCTAGAAAAGGACAACAAAATTCTTACCTGAGAAAAAACTCAGGATTCATTTGATCTTGTTTAGCCACGCAGACTCCGGCCACCTCAGAACAGGACTTGATTGAATTAGTCTATTTGAATATCTATCATTTTCTCCTTTCCTCCTCTTGAGTCTTTTATCTTTGATTTTTTTACGTTTGAATCTTTTACCTTTTGGTCATTGTTTTCCATTATTGTGCTAATCATTGTAAAACCTGCATTTCACAGGAACTCTGGTAGTTACAACCTCACAAATAGGTGAATGAATTCCCCTTCTTTTTCATTGGTCTGGGCATGGACTGAAGTATAAATGTGATATATCATATATATATATCTTCACTATATACATTGTTTTATGCACATCAATACTCATTTAAAACTGTACTTTACTAGAAGAAGCAATAATAACAATGTTTATCTTGCAAAATAATTAGAGATATGAGCATTCGTTTACACAATGAGAAATTAGACTTTAGTTGCCGCAGACCATTTAATTGGATGATTTAATTAAATCTCTCGTCTTTTTGTGGTTATGCATAATACAGACATGTACTTCACATGAATTTGAAATATACAAATGCAAAATGTATGTATGTATAAATGTATAGAGGGTTGCAACATACACAGAATTCTAGAAATGGACATTAAGTACTTTAATAGGAACAATGGAAAACCTATGGACAACACATTCCTTCCCCTTTTTTTCATATACCTGCACTTCAAACCGTTTTTTTTCTTCCACATAAATCATTTAATAGTACTTTACTATAGAATTGTGATGTTGGCATTGAAAACTCGGTGTAAAATGGCGCTGACAATGGGCCTTGTAAATATGCTCAAGATTGGAAGTCTAGTTGTTTTTAAAAAGGTATGGAAACTGATGAGGGTACTTACACAGAGCACAGCATAACTTGTCTAGACACATAGGACTCTATGGTCCAGTTGTGGAAAAGTAAATTTTGCCATGTTCTGTGTCCCTACGTGTCCCCCATCTTATGTTGTATGTGCATGATTAATATGCATATGTATTCCCCATGATCGATTAAAGACGCAATTACAGTTGTGTCCATCTCTAGTATGCCAGTTCCTAGTTTTCGTGAATACAACGAGCATCAGGCCTATGTAAAGTTATGTTGCCACGTTTCTCAGTGTGCACGTTATTTCATTGTAAAGTCCCCGTTTCTAGGCCTCAAAAGGGCCCGGACTCAGATTCAGCTCCTGTCTTCTGAACCCTCGCTGAGGAGCGATACAGCCCCCACCTGTATCCCTGACCCTTCACTTACTTCCTGCCTCACAGTGCCCGGCTCGGCCTGGCTCTGCCTGCCAGTCTGCCAAGAGTATGTTATGATTCCAGTTATCAGTCCAGCTCTCCTTCTCTGCATTCCTAAGCTACTGAATCGCATCAATAGTTTCAGTCATCGTCTAGCCTTTACGTCTCCATGTAAGAGAAATACTGTATTAATGGTCATTTAATATTCCTCAACACACACTACATGTAGAATAATGCATGCACCAGTCTTAGTGTCTGTTAGCCTTTGCCCTGATAACTTTTGGATTCTATCAACATGTTCTCTAAACATCAGATACTAGATAGTGTTTAGGTACATGTCGCTCTGACTCTCCAGACTTCAGTCTCTGCTTCTAGCGCAGAAGTCATAGCCCCCAGCTTCTCCCTAGTAACACGTCATCGTCAGTTTGCGCGCACCACTAGGTTAGAGGTCCCGGCTCCTTAGGTAGCCCCCTCCATGTTTCCGCCCCATTTGTGACATATTCTGTTACGTCTACATCACATGTCTATGTATACGCCTCCTGTTACACCCACTTTCATCCTTATCTTTCGCGACTGTTGCTAACTCCACCCACTGTCACACCTACTGTATGTACTGTAATGCAATTGTTTTAGTATATATACTTGTGTATTGTTATTAAAAGCCAGCGCGCTCATTCCAGCTTCTGCCCGACAGCTGTCGGGCCCCCCTGTTGGCTAGCCATCCCAGATCTTGCCCGTGCAGGTTGTCCTGTTCCTGTCCTTTATGCTGTATTAAACCTGCAAACTCCTACTACCTCGAATCTTGACTCTTATTTATTGAGCTATCTGTTATTGTTATATCCAGTCAAAAATAGAGGTATTATTTATTTATTTACCACATAATGGTGCCCGAATAGGGACTTGCCCTTTCCCCACGCGCCGGTGAAGCCACGCAAGCCCCCTGATCCTCTGCAGCCGTGACGGAACCATACCGTGCACGTGCAGATATTTCTGCTTCAAGTATCCCTCAGGCCCACGGAGGAGACGGAGGTTGCGGTCCAGCATCCAGACGAGGCGGTGGAGGAACGCGGCGAGTCCCGACCAGAGCCCAAGCCGAGAGTCCAAGGTCCGAGGTATCCGGAGGCCCACCCGTAACAGAAGTCCGAAGTTCGTCCATCCGGCGTCGAAGCAGTCCAGTCCAGTCCGAGGCCTTCCGTTCTTGCTGCCCGGTGAGTACCGTTGCTGGGGTAGTATCTAGACAGGGTCAATCTAATTGTCTCTGGTCCGTGGGTTTGGGTACACAGATCCAACACGAAGTGTCCACTTAGGTGGATGCGGGTCCTGACGTGTCTCTTTATGAGACCGGTAAGTTTCGTACTGTTTTAGCAGTGCATCTAGTTTCTGTTCTAGTCCGTTCTGTTCTCGAGAAATTCATGTATTCTGTTTTCAGTATTCCAGGTAGTATTTTGTCAAAACTGTTAATTTAAATGTCATTCATGTATTTCAATGTCGTGGTATGAAAGTGGTGTAATTATCGTGTTCATTGTGTATTGTATTGTGTCTAGACTACAGTTCAGTCATGCCGCTGCTCTCAAAACTACGTCAGTTAAAAACTAGAAAAGGTCTGTTAGAAGAAGCAGTTCCTGTCCCGCCTAGGGACAGTCCAGGTCATTTTATGTATCAAAAGCATGGCATAAGCGCCATATTATATCTAGATTTATGGTTGGAGTACACCAAACAGTTAGAAGAAAAGTATAGATGGCCCGTATCGGGTACATGGGATGCCGAGTGCATCATGCGAGTAGAAGAAGTATTATGGAAAAAGAAAGCCAGACAGTCACAGAAAGATGCCATCGAGTTATGGCGCAAAGAATCTCATAAAAGAACCGAAAAAGAAATCAGAAAGTCAGAATTAAGTAGAGAATCCTTAGAAAGAGCCCAAGAAAGGGAATTAATCGAAACAGGTGAACGAGTTAAAACCGAACAGTCAGACAGACAGAGGAATGCCCTCATTAAGGGTATGTATCCTCTTCTTGCCGAGGGCTTGCCAAAAGCAACCCCGGAGGCATCCAGTAATTTTCCGCCACCCTTAGTTCCGACCAAGTTACGTCACAAACCGACCGCAGCTGATATTTTTCTCTCGTCCTATTTGGACGACACAGTCCCAGAATATGCAAATCCTGTTCTGCCAGCTCCTGTAAATAATGTAAATCCTGCTCCTCCAGTCACCGGGGCACCTGTTGCAGTACCTGCTACGGTACCCCCGGTCCAGCCCGTAGTACAACTTCCCGCTACATCAGTCACTCTGCCAGCACGAAGAGTATCAGTCGACGATTCTAGTATAGGGGCTGCGGGAGGAGGTCCTCCTGGTACCCCGCCGCCAAGTAGACGTCTAGGGGCAGTCGAGTTACATGAACGTGCGTTACAGCGTACGCCTAAATATAAGTCCATTGCAGAAATCAGGCGACTTCTTACTGAATGCTGTTATGATCCAGTCCCAGGCGAGGATAGTATGGTTATATATTCCGTACGTATAAGACAGGTGTCCGAGTATTTGGTCACCCTACCGAATATGAAAGAAGATCTAGACAGAATGTATCGTTTCATTCGTACAGGACAAGATCCAGAAAGTATTACTGAAGTCATGTCTCTCAGAAAATCTGAGATCCAGTTCATGCTGTTAAAGTTTCTGATCAATTGTTTAATTAGGGAACAAGATTCCCCGACTAAAGATCCGACCGAAATGAAAATTCTGACAAAGTGGAGTGATAATATAGCCGAGGGTAAGCACAAGACACTCAATAGTATAGAGAGTATGTACAAGAAAATACGTAAAGAAATAATAAGGTTACACGAACAACGCAAAGAAGCTCTAGGAAGCGAGAAAGAAAATGACTCTTCTCCTGAAGAGGTAGATGACGAGAATACCGCCAGAATAGCGTATGTAGGTAAATCTAGATTTCTAGACCGACATTTACGCCTAGAACACAAGAAAGTCTTCCATCTTCCAGCACCAGAACAAGGTTCTCTAGAACAAGTATTTCAAGCTACCGATCAAATTTTGAAATCACGAATCGGTTATAGTGAGTTAAGTACCATGCATGAACAAGAACTAGCCCGATCAGCAGTCCGATGGATTACTGATTCTACCACTTTTCCAGACGAAATAGTGGCACAAATGTTTCTGAAACTGCCCCCAGCCGAGCAGCGACTGGTGGGTATGTATATGATCCAACACCTCATTACACTGTATGAGGGTCAACATTCTGATCCAGGTCCGTTACATGATGTCCTGAACGAGTTACTCCAGTATAGATGGAAAGGTTTAGGTACCGATTTAATTAGTGTCATTCTAGAACAGCGCCACAAATATAGAACGTTTTTAAATCCGCATTTTGTTCATGTCTCACCTCCAGAAAGTAAACCGTTTTACATAGATAGGCAGCATCCGTTACGAGAAGTACACCCAGTTAGGACACCAGATGGTGAAATGCAACGAGTATTTGTTTACACCCCAGTTACCAAGATGGAACTCTTAGAAATGAAGAAATTAATTCCCTGTCACGACAAAGATCCAGCAGGGTTCCACCGTGAATTAAAAGACATGCTCCGTATGGGAGAATACACGTATCCAGATATTATTAAAATGCTAAAAGTCCTGTTGCCCGCAGGGGTATACGAAAAACTCAAGGAAAAAGATTGGGAGGTGGGAGAGAAAAAGATCGATTGGACAGCTCTAGAAGCTGAAGATAAGATACGAGTACCAGGTACCGGCCTTGGAGACAAATGTAAAGAATTACCAGAGTTATTGATTCAGGTTTTGCCTAGGTTACTAGCCACTAAAAAGGAAGACTGGGATGCAATCTCAGCATGTAAACAGAAACAAGACGAAGATACTAGTGATTTTTATTCTAGATTTGAGAAATGTTTTAGCATCAACAGTGGTTTGAAGACAAGTAGTGAGTCATACCCTCATCTTTTTGTTACTAAATTAGTCGAGAATTCAAGTCCACAAGTTAAAAATCGAGTTTTGAAAGTCGAAAGTACTTGGCAAGCTAGTACCCCGTCCCAGATGTTACAGATGCTCCAGTATCACCAGAATAGAATCAGAGAAGAGCATGAACACGAGAGAAGACGTATGAAAGACACGAAAATGAAAGTACTAGTTGCACAATCTGTTCCACAAGACAGTCAGAAGAGGGGTCCGAATCAAGCCAGTCATCCTGCAGCTCCCGTTAAAGGGACATGCAATTATTGTAAACAGCCAGGTCATTTTATAAACGAGTGTGCAGTTCTGAAACACAACATAGCCACTGGTAAAACTAAGGAAAGACCACGTCCGCCTAGACAAGAACAAGTTTCACAGACTTCTCAGCCACAGAATGCACAACAGACAGTTCCAGCACCGCAGCCTATTGCTGCAACTCAGCATGTTACACAGCAGATGTACCAGTATGCACAGACAGAGTATCCAGAGTATCAAGCGTATTCATGAAACAGCCTAGAGAGGGAGGTAGGCTTGCCTCTCATCGAGATTCCTGTAGATCAAGAAGGTCCCTATGTTCACAGTCAAGTATTAGGGAAAGACAGAAAGTTTCTGATTGATACAGGGGCAAGTAGGACTACCATTAGTCACGACGAGGTTCCAGGGGCTCCGCTCTCAGGCTCTAGAAATGTTTCCCTTGGATTTTCAGGAAAGCCAATTGTTAACGAGATTTCCAAACCAGTTACTCTAGAAGTAGGTCCATTGTCCCGAACTACTGATCTATTGCTTACGAAGTCATGTCCAGAAAATTTGTTAGGTATTAAGACACTGAAAGAATTAGGTGCAGTTATTTGCTGTTCCCCAGAGGGAATACGTTTGTTTTTACGTGACTTCAAGGGTCACTATGTTTTACGAGATTTTGATCCGAGATTGTCTAATGTTCCGCAGCATCTATGGGCGCAAGGTCCAACTGATGTTGGCTTCATGCAAATCACACCCCATCGTGTGACTCTCAAGCAAGGTATAGTCTTGCCACGAATCAGACAGTACAGATTGCCACCTGAGGCTGTAGCAGCCTTATCCAAAATTATTGACGAGCTTATGGCTCAAGGAGTAGTTGTAGAAACTGACTCCAATGTATGTAATTCTCCTATCATTCCAGTCATGAAACGTACTGATCCAAATGCACCCCCAGTATATCGATTAGTGATTGATCTTCGAGAACTCAATAAATGTATCATTCCCCAGTATCCAGTTGTTCCAGATATCTCATCTCTATTGACAGCCATTGATTCTGAGGCTACATTTTGTACAGTCATAGACCTCAAAAACGCATTTTTCAGTGTTCCAATTCATCCAGACAGCCAGTACCTTTTCGGTTTTTGTTTAAATGGAAGGAGCTATAAATTCACACGAGCTCCTCAAGGTTTCACAGAAAGTCCTAGTATTTACAGTCAAGCACTTAAGAGACAACTAGACAACATTCACATGCCAACTGACACTGCCCTGCTCCAATATGTCGATGATCTACTGATCACAGCCCATTCTGAACGTGCTTGCGAGCGAGCATCACTTACAGTTTTGTACTTCCTAGCCGAGATGGGGCACAAGGTGTCTCCTTCGAAGCTTCAATTCTGTGTCCAGCAAGTGATCTACTTAGGCCACTTACTGTCCAAGTGGGGTAGGCAGTTGACACCTGACCGTATCCAGTTAATAGCGAGTCTTCCACAGCCCAAGACACAGAAGGAGGTACGTGCTTTTATCGGCCTTACTTCTTATTGCAGACAATGGATTCCTCAGTATGCATTTCTAGCCAAACCACTGATACAGTTAACGACACAGGAGGCAGCCGTATCGACTGTTCTCCCTTGGACATCTGAACATACACTTAGTTTCAATGAGTTAAAGAAAGCTTTATGCCAAGCACCCGTTCTAGCTACACCGAACTACAGTAAGCCTTTTACACTTTTTGTCACAGAACGTGATGGTACAGCATTATCTGTTCTTACACAAGATCAAGCAGGACAATACAAGCCCTGTGCTTATTTTTCAAGCACACTAGATCCAGTAGCCCAGGCTCTGCCTGCGTGCCTCAAGTCAGTTGCAGCCACAGCACTAGCTATCAGACAAAGTGATTCCATAGTGTTAGGACATTCCCTGACAGTACAAGTTCCACACTCCGTGGAAGTTCTTTTAAACCGAACCCAGACTCAGCACTTGACCATTGCACGTTTAACAGGTTATGAATTGACACTGTTCCAGCCACACATAGAAATCAGACGCTGCAACATTCTAAATCCTGCTACACTGTTACCGTCAGTTACTTCAAATCCTGCCACACATGACTGTGTGGAAGTTGTTAACACTATGACTAAACCAAGACAAGACCTGACAGATATTCCATTACCAGACCCCGACCTGACACTTTATGTGGATGGTTCATGTATGAGAACAAGTACAGGAGAACTAGTAGCCGCGTATGCAGTGACTACTGACACTGAAGTTATTGAAACACATCGTATTGACACCAAGTCTGCTCAAGCAGCAGAGCTAGTTGCTCTGACTCAAGCCTGCATACACGCCAAGAACCTGACAGTTAATATTTACACAGATTCACGCTACGCATTCGGAGTTGTACACGACTTTGGAGTGCTCTGGCAAGAGAGAGGTTTCATGACTTCTCATGGAACCAAGATTCAGCATGGTCTCCTTATTCAAGCTCTGTTAGATGCAATACATTTACCGACATCTATTGCTATCATGAAGTGCAAAGCACATACGAAAGTTACAGACATAATTTCCCAAGGTAATGATCTAGCAGATCGAACAGCCAAGCTTACAGTACAGACACCAGACATACCAGTTAACAAGACACCGACATCCACTCTAGAACAGACTACTTGTATGACAGTTAAGGACCCTACTCAAGATGTCATAGATATCCAGTTACATGCTACCCCCGAGGAAATTAAGAAATGGTCCGAACAAGGAGGGGTCCAGACAGATCAGGGATGGTTGACGAAGGGTAGAGCCACATGGTTTCTCCCCGACTCAATGGTTCAAGTCATTATCAATACCGCACATAGTCCTGCACATTTAGGAGAAAAAGCCATGATAGACAGTATCCAGAACATTTGGTTTAACAAGCATTTACGAGCTGCAGCCAAGCAGAAAGTCCGTACTTGTATGATATGTTGTCAATTCAATCCAGGTAAAAGTGTCCCGGTGGAACAAGGTGCATTCCAGCCCCCTGACCACCCTTTTGAAGTCCTCCAGATGGATTATATTCAGATGGAGCGATGTCGAGGTTTCAAGTATGTCCTTGTAGTTGTATGCGCTTTGTCCAGGTGGACAGAAGCATATCCAGTCCCAGAATACACAGCCGCGACCACTGCCAAGCAGTTGGTTCGTGAATTCTTCCCCCGTTATGGACTCCCTAGGGTCGTATATTCTGATAACGGCCAGCCATTCTCATCTGAACTCATGAAGCACGTTTCCCTTTTGTTAGGGTACCAGTGGAAGTTCCATTGTGTACGCCATCCAGAAGCAGCCGGTCTCGTAGAGAGACATAATCAAACCTTGAAAATCCGTATTGCCAAAGTATGCAAAGAGAAAGGTGTAGACTGGCTAGTAGCCCTGCCAGTTGCGTTGTTTTATATGCGCATGGTCGCACATTCCAGATCAGGTCTGTCCCCTTATGAGGTCGTATTCGGCCGTCCCCCGAATATGTGGGGTACACCTAGACCCCGAGGTATTACAGATGTTTCCAGTAATATGCTGACAGATTACCTAGCTTCCTTGATGTCTGCCCTCCACTCTTGTCGTTCACAGGTTGCCGCCGCATTTCCAGACAATACCGAGGTGAAACCGCATGAAATCGTTCCAGGAAGTCTAGTGCTTGTCCGGAATTTCGATCGTTCAAGTCCGCTGGAGCCTCGCTGGACGGAGCCGAAGCAAGTCCTTCTGACCACCCGTACGGCCGTGAAGTTGGAGGGCCGTAAGGGGTGGGTCCATCTGTCTCACGTCAAGGAATTTCATGGACTGAAACCTAAAACTTTTGCCAAGGATTGCATTTTACCTAAAGACTGCCAAAATACTATTATCAAGGACTGTCCCGCAATTGACTTTGCCTCAAATCCTCCCCTGTTAGAGAAAACTCCGCAGCAGGAGTATAAACTGAAGCTCCGGTCTAGTAAAATAAGTCAGCCAGTTTAATTGTCTAAGTCCTCCCCTAGGTGAAACGGTTAGACAGGTATCTGACATGTATGAAATAGACCCCCATAGTGAGAGAGTTAGTCAAAACTCAATCCGATGTATCGTTTTTCTAAGTTTTATATTGTTTTTAAGCCTGATGGTTACCTGCACGAGTTATGCATTTCATTTATGTTTTCCAATTTCTCATGTAAATAAGTCTTCTAATGCTACAGTAGAGCACACGTTTAGTGATCTACCTCCTCACGAACTATCCTATCGTCTTGCTATGCGCAACAATTCATTTATCCGTATGTTACATTATTCACACCAGACCAGCAATGCCACTAATTGTTGGGTGTGTGGTCGACTCCCCCCTTTCCAGACACCGAAGGGAGTTCTGCCACTGTTTCGTTATCCGTTCTCACATAACGGTTCATGTGGAGCCTGGTCCATGTTAACGTCATCTTCAAATGATATGTCCCTTCTGAACAGTACATGTTTTCCAGACAAGCAAGGTCTTCCCCACAGAACAGGGTTAGACCTAGAAAATGAAGTTTATAATTTAGGTAATTATTCTTCGAAATTCATGGTCCTGAATGTTCAGTCTGATCCTACTCCAGACTTACCCGCTATTTCAGTACTACCAGTCAAAGGCGAATTATGTGTCAGAAATAATGGTTCCGTACATGTAGGACATAGTGATTGTACTACTATTGTCAAGTATAGTGACAGTGGGAAATCTATTTTCAAAGCTTCACGTCATTCTTATTTTGTTTGTGGTCAGACCGCATATGTTCGTCTGCCCCTCGATTGGGAGGGAACCTGTTACATTGCCTTCCTACTGCCACCAGTTTTTCTAGCCCCATCTGATTATCATAGAAACACACATCTAGTACACATTAGACATAGAAGGGAGATTGAATCCCCGATTGTCGATCAAACTGAAACTGCTCTAGAACAGTATACAGATTTCAATAGAGGTTTCTTCTTCTTTATAGGACCTATCCAGAATAGTAAGTTAATACGTAGATTGACCAGAACCCTTGAAGCAGTAGTGAATGAGACTGCCTCTGCTCTAGGTAACTTAACCGAAGAGCAATCTGCTATGAGATTTGTCGTGCTCCAAAATCGTCTCGTTCTTGACGTCATACTGGCCGATAGAGGAGGAGCATGTAGAGTCATCGGATCTAGTTGCTGCATTTTCATTCCTAATAACGCGCCGTCTGTTTATTCAGCTATAACCAGACTTCATAAAATTGCCCATCAGTTACACCAGAATCCAGGCAGCTGGACATGGTCCGGTTGGTTTTGGAGTATTATTTCTGCCTGGGGATGGAAAGTATTGTCATTTCTAGGTATTGCAGTAGCGATCATATTCAGTTGCTGCCTCTGTATACAATGTGGCCCTGCGATTTGCGGCATTTGTGCTACCTCTTGTATTCCTAGTCCCAAGTCCCGTCCTAGATCCCGTTCCAAGAAAATTCGAGACGAGCAAATGATACTGTATGAAATGATAGATGGTATCATGAATATTGATGTTTCCTGATGGAAACGTAGTGACAAGGAGGGAATGTGGAAAAGTAAATTTTGCCATGTTCTGTGTCCCTACGTGTCCCCCATCTTATGTTGTATGTGCATGATTAATATGCATATGTATTCCCCATGATCGATTAAAGACGCAATTACAGTTGTGTCCATCTCTAGTATGCCAGTTCCTAGTTTTCGTGAATACAACGAGCATCAGGCCTATGTAAAGTTATGTTGCCACGTTTCTCAGTGTGCACGTTATTTCATTGTAAAGTCCCCGTTTCTAGGCCTCAAAAGGGCCCGGACTCAGATTCAGCTCCTGTCTTCTGAACCCTCGCTGAGGAGCGATACAGCCCCCACCTGTATCCCTGACCCTTCACTTACTTCCTGCCTCACAGTGCCCGGCTCGGCCTGGCTCTGCCTGCCAGTCTGCCAAGAGTATGTTATGATTCCAGTTATCAGTCCAGCTCTCCTTCTCTGCATTCCTAAGCTACTGAATCGCATCAATAGTTTCAGTCATCGTCTAGCCTTTACGTCTCCATGTAAGAGAAATACTGTATTAATGGTCATTTAATATTCCTCAACACACACTACATGTAGAATAATGCATGCACCAGTCTTAGTGTCTGTTAGCCTTTGCCCTGATAACTTTTGGATTCTATCAACATGTTCTCTAAACATCAGATACTAGATAGTGTTTAGGTACATGTCGCTCTGACTCTCCAGACTTCAGTCTCTGCTTCTAGCGCAGAAGTCATAGCCCCCAGCTTCTCCCTAGTAACACGTCATCGTCAGTTTGCGCGCACCACTAGGTTAGAGGTCCCGGCTCCTTAGGTAGCCCCCTCCATGTTTCCGCCCCATTTGTGACATATTCTGTTACGTCTACATCACATGTCTATGTATACGCCTCCTGTTACACCCACTTTCATCCTTATCTTTCGCGACTGTTGCTAACTCCACCCACTGTCACACCTACTGTATGTACTGTAATGCAATTGTTTTAGTATATATACTTGTGTATTGTTATTAAAAGCCAGCGCGCTCATTCCAGCTTCTGCCCGACAGCTGTCGGGGCCCCCCTGTTGGCTAGCCATCCCAGATCTTGCCCGTGCAGGTTGTCCTGTTCCTGTCCTTTATGCTGTATTAAACCTGCAAACTCCTACTACCTCGAATCTTGACTCTTATTTATTGAGCTATCTGTTATTGTTATATCCAGTCAAAAATAGAGGTATTATTTATTTATTTACCACACAGTTGAAGACTAAGTATAGTCAAAACGCGTAGGCCGTCCTGTTGCTAATGCACATGGTGTTATATAAGAATAAAATAATCTAAACTTACTGCTGCTGTGGTGCCGTGACTTCTGAATACAAGGTGGGAATCAGAAGATTCGAAGTAATATATATATAGGCACATATTGTAATTTTCAAAAATAATGACATCATTTTTAGTAGTTTTCAATTTTAAATCTTATCCCATGGAAATGTTTGCTGTCCACTACAGGAATTAAAACTGAATGGAAATGCACCATACTGGGCCTGGAGATAGACCTTTCCTCAAAATTACCACTTTTTGTTGGTTAGTATATCCATGCAACATTTTTATATTTGAATCACCCAAAGAATGAATTTCTTTCATATTTATACCATTAATTCATTACTCAACCACAGGTATACACTCAGAAAGATTTCATTAGTAAACATTTTGAAATCAGACCATTTTTTCAAGTTTGGTCCTTCAGTGCCCATGGGTTCAGACTGATCAGTAGAAACAAAAAATCTGACTGGCTGTACATGGCTGGAAAAAAAATGGCTCTATTATGCGATGACAGTCTCTCTTGGTATTCCCAAAAGACTTCGATTTCACATTGACAAACATACATTTTGGTCAACATAAAACGGCAGTGGGAGTATTTTATGAGAGAGAATGTGGAACAATAAAATGCATACTCAACCTTTAAATTTTAAGAAGCAATTCAGATTGTCATATGGTTTCTTTGTATCCTGCAGAAGGATTTGTGAATACCCAAGGATGCATTTCAGGAGGCAGCGGACCCTTGACTATTCACAGACCCAGCACTGAAAGGATAGATGGTGTTTAAGTGAGAAAGCACAGCAATCCCAAAGGTCCTATGTAGGGACTGTTTAATATCAACTGGCAACATCTGATACCTATACATTTCTGTAAAGAAAATGAAACAAAAGGAAACCAACAGAGCTAAAAATTAGCACTGTTTGTAGAAAGGTTTAGCTGTGCTCAAAGTCTATTACCATGGCTCACTGCATGGGGACAGCATTCGAAATGTGGCTGTGAACAACTGAGGAGTAGGTTGAGGACATCACAAGAACATACCATAAGAAATGAAATGTGAAACTCCTGGGACCCATGGGAAAAGTAAAATATTTCACTGAAATGCCTTCTTCCCATCAGGAGACATATGCGCTCTTCTGTCTCAAGTGCAGACATTAGAAATATGGTGTTAAGGCAGTTAGACTTGTAGCCACATAGTAACACCAATCACTGTTGTTTCTACCAGTGATACTATATGAATATGGTCTATTCCTTAGATGCCCTTTAGATATAATGAAAACCTTTGCCTCATTTTTCAACTGACTATATCAGTCAGTCAAAAGTACTTTATTCGGTTCACAGCAGAAACCATAAAAGTATACTAAACATCAAAAGTCAAGACCACAATCAAATACAAGAAAAAAATTGTGCAAATTAGCAATCCATACAGTACATTATCATAGTTAAAAAACATACACTAACAATATAGGCAATGGAAAATTTCATTATATCTGCAAATATCATATAAAAAGACCATTAAGAGAAGAGGAACATTTTAAAAAAAGAAAGCGCTGTCACAATTCAGCGATTCACCTCCGCTGTGTTCAATAGGTCCACTTAATCTTCCTCTTAAGCCTAATAGCTATTGTCAAAAAGTTCGCTATGTTAAAAATCTCCCAAACATTCGACAGCAGCTGCAAATACAAGAGGGCAGGTTTAACTTGTCTAAAGCCTATGTCTTTAATAAGAGGAATAATGAACCTTTTACAGATAGGGCGAAAATGTTCACAGAAGAATATAAAGTGCACAGTGTCCATGATGGAAAATCCATCACACGAACAGATCTCCAGGTCTTTCTCCTTAGTCCAACCTGGACGTTCTGTAAGAAGAAGATGGAATTTGTTCAATCTGAACTTTGTCAATAAGAATCGATGATTAGTATTATTAACGATTCTTAAATAGGGTTCTATTTCTCTTGAGGTTATTAACAGCTGATGAGCCCTTACTGTTGGTTTACCCAGCTCCTTGTCCTCTCTGGCCAGACATACCATCAGAATATGTGTGTCTTTCACCCATTTCACATCCCCCTTCAATAGTTTATTTGGCCGATCAAACAGTTCCGGGCGGCCCAATTTTACTGCTAGTTTTTTAACATAATTCAGCCAGGGGATAGAGTTGCCATGCTCAAGGGCTAGGCAATCCCTGAGAATTTCATAATTCAACACCAATTCGGGGTTTAGCCAAATTGAGATCCATTTTAATAGCGGGGCTATGGCTATGTGATCTTCTAAATATTCTACCCCACACTCTTGGTGAGCGATGTAACTGGAGGTTGACTGGGGGACGGATGAGATAGATTTCAAGAACTTATCCTCTGTCACCTGCATGGCCTTTACGTTTTTAAACCCCCAAAGATCTGCTCCATACATGGCTAATGAGATACACTTGTCATCATATATCTTCAGCACGGCTTCCAACGGCTTCACCCCGAGTTTGCGAGCAAAACCCAAAACTGCCAAAATGGACCGGGCAAAAGCATTACGTTTTGCAGCCAATTGGGGCAACCATGTGGACTTGTCATCAAAAGTAACCCCTAAATATGGAAATCTCAAAACCCTAGACAAAACATTCCCTTCACAGTACAAAGTTTTAATTCTTTTGGGTTTACTGCCCACAATCATTACATGCGATTTTGAAAAATTCACACTGAGATCCAACGCTTTCATAAAATCAGCAAATGAATTTAAAAGACATTGCAGCCCTACTGCTGTGCGTGCTATAGGAGCGGCATCATCCGCATAAGGTAATGCCGGGATAAAATGCTTGCCTGCCCTTGGTATGTCCTTGCACACCTCAGTTAAAACAGTGCCTAGATCATTAATGTAGAGGGTAAAGAGTAGGGGGGCCAAAATACAGCCCTGCCTAACCCCATTAGTGATCCCAATCTTGCCCGTACAATTACCCAAACGGTCATATCTAACTGTGGCCGAGAGGTCCCTATGGAGGTCGGCAAGGAAGTGCACAATGTTTTTTTCCACGCCAAGCTTAAGAAGCAACCCCCATAATTTGGACCTATTCACACGGTCAAAGGCCGAGGAAAGGTCCATGAAGGCTAAATATAGCGTGCCCCTATTGGCGATTGTGTATTTCCCAATTAATAGTTGGAGGTTAAGGTTTTGATCTACAGTGCCTCGTCCTTTCCTAAACCCAAATTGTAGGCCTGAAAGGGTATTTGTTTCAGCCAGCCAACCTGTAAGTTTTCCTAAGACCACCCGACCTAGCACTTTTCGAAGAAAAGATCACAATCATCCAGAAGGATTTCCTTCCGCCCCCAGCCACTTTGATCTTTGAACCACTTAATCAGGACGCTAACACCCAACACACTCTGGGCCGTTTTCAACCTGTCTCCCTCCAACAGACGCGAAAAGCCATCTTGGCCTGTAAATCCGGGGTTCCCACGGACTCATGCCCTCCCCGTATATTACATCATTTAATTGACGCAGTCAACCCCAACATCAATGCGATCATAAACGCGTCCCTAAACACAGGGGAAGTTCCAATTGAATGGAAAAAAGCCATCGTGAAGCCCCTGATGAAGAAACCCAACAAAGCAACAACGGATTTGTCGAACATGCGCCCAATATCACTCCTGCCAGTGCTGGGAAAAATCAGGGAACAGATGGTGTATCATGAGCTAAAAGCCTTTGTGGAAGAACACAACCTCCTCCACCCACAACAGTCAGGTTTTCGTCCCAGACATTCCACCGAAACCGCTTTGATCGAACTCACTGACTCCATCAAGTTCCTACAGGATGAGGGCAGGAAAGCTGTCCTTATCCTGCTTGATTTAACGGCAGCGTTCGACACCATCTCTCATGTCATCCTGATTGATAGGATGAGAGAGATTGGCGTGACAGATACAGCGTTGGCCTGGATCAAATCCTTCCTGACTAACAGGTCTCAATCTGTATCTTTGGGTCCCCATCTATCCAGCGAGAAAACCATCTCATCCGGCGTGCCGCAGGGGTCCATTCTAAGGCCATTGCTTTTTAACATCTATATGGCACCCCTCCTTGCTGTGATAGAGTCGCATGGGATCCTAGTCACGTCATACGCGGACGACACCCAACTAGTCGTCTCGATTGACAAAAATTGTACGATCGCAGAACAGAGGTTCCAGAATTGCCTTAAGGAGGTGTTCCAATGGTTAAAGAAGAACCATCTGAAATGTAACAGCGGGAAAACGGAAATCCTCCCACTAGGCAAAGACCATCTCTTCTGCCCTAAGGACTGGTGGCCAAAGGACTCAACGGCCCCACCCAGCACAGTGATCTCCGCGCGAAACTTGGGAGTCCAATTTGATGCGGCCCTCTCTTTCGATGAGCATGTCAGAATCACAGCTGGTCGCTGCTTCGGCCTCATCAAATCCCTCAAGAAATTCTTTGACTTTCTCCCCATTGCATCCAGGAAATCTGTCGCGGTCGCTTTAATACTCTCACGACTTGACTACTGCAATGGGTTAATGGCGGGAATAAAAAGGGCCACTCTGAAGAAATTGCAGAGTGTTCAACACGCTGCGGCAAGACTAGTCCTAAAACTACCCAGAAAATCCTCAGCCTCCGCAGCACTAACTATTCTTCATTGGCTGCCACTGCATAAGAGGATTCTTTATAAACTCTTATTTACAGCTTTCAATGCCTTGAAAAACACAGGACCAAAGTATCTTGCCAAGCGTCTTGTGCACTACGACCCAGTGCGCTGCCTTAGATCTTCTAGCGGTAACCTCACCAAAATCCCGAGGTATAAATATAAAACTAGGGGAGGAAAAACTTTCACAGTCTTGGCAGCAAGGGCATGGAACAACTTGCCACTAAACCTAAGACTTATCGATTCCGTAAGCATTTTCAGGAAACACCTGAAAACTTGGATTTATCAGCAATCTGACAATTTTGTGATGGCAGCTATTTAGATGTTCCACCAACCCTTATACAAACATTTAGCGCCAAGATGCTCCTTCCGGAGCGATAGGTCGCGCTCCACAAATACCCACAAATACAAATACAAATACAAATACTTTCACAGCAGAATCAATTAGGGAGATCGGGCGATAACAGCTAGGTTCCCCTCTATTACCTTTCTTAAAAATGGGTATATTGACAGATTCAGACCAAGTGCCCGGAATACCTGATTTACATATCCCGTTAAAAACATGGGTTAAAACTCTAGACCAGGTCTTGACGTCTGATTTAAAGAGGTCGGCTGGGATGCCATCAGGGCCCGGAGCCTTGTTACATGTCATCTTCCTGATGGCGTCTGCGACCTCTATCTCAGTAACCACTAAGGTATAGGAATCCACAATAGAGGTAGGTGTAGCCACCTCCCCTGGGTTTTCCCCTTCATAAACTGACTTAAAATGAGTACACCATACCTGTTCCTGAATGCCACAATCCAGTTGGTCATTACAAGGATCATGGAAAAAGGGTTTGTTTACAACTGCCCAAAATTTGGAGCTATTCTTAAGAACATCTATAGAGGTTAATTCTTCCCAGGCCGCATCCCTAATTTCCCGTCTTCTGATTTCCAGTGCGTCTTTATAGGCTTTCCTTGATGAGGCCACAAGGGCCTTATCCACTGGTTTGTGTTTCAGGGCCGCCATCAGCTTTTTGTTAGCTGATGAACAGTTTTGGTCAAACCAGCCCACCCCAGCAGGGTCCTTAGCTTTGCCTGGTCGTCTAAGATCGGCTGCGACTTGGGTACAGATTTTTGAGTATGCCTCTAAAACCTCTTCATTCCCTGCTTGCACGTTCATACATGTGTGCAGCTCAGTTCCTACCTTAGTTAATAGGTTGTTAAAAAAGTCTCCAGGTACAACTCTGCTCCATCTAATTCTGCGGGCCTGGTCTGTTGGGCAGATGTCAGACTTATCCGTCGTGTTATGGCCTGACTCTGGTTTTTTTATCAGGTCCATAATACTAACAACCACTGGGTTGTGGTCACTAAAGTGTGACCAAACCGCTGAGTAACCATGGATCTTATCGCCCAGCGTGGAGCTAATAAAGATGTAATCAATAACTGAGTGACTTCCATTCCCTTGAAAGGGAGGGATCTCCTCATCCACCATAGTTGGTAGCATTAAACCATTATCTGCCAAAATTGTTTCAAGGAAATATCCTTGTGCAGAATGCTCGAAGTGGGTATCCCCTTGCACTGTGGGGCCTAATTGATCTAATGCCTGACATTTATCCGGGCAACCATAAATGTTAAAGTTGCCCAGAACTATGATGATGGTACAAAAGGGGGTGGTGATGGACGGAGCATCAGAACCAATCAAACATACACACCCAGTCAAAAGATCTGGGTTTGATCCATCACCGTTCTTTAGCCCACTTTGCCACCCCAGTTCAGACATGGCTATATGCAAATCAGTCGGACCCTGTGCCTCATGGGAACAGTCCAGCTCGAACTGCCAAGCCATGTCTTCCCTGGACCGGAAACAAGCTTCCAAGGACCGGTTTCTGGCATTCCAGCCGTCTTCAGCCCGGCTTGCTTGAATCCAGTGGCAAAGTGAGCAAGGGACTCACGTCTGAGCATACCCTGCCAGAAACCGGTCCTCGGAAGCTTGTTTCCGGTCCAGGGAAGGCATGGCTTGGCAGTTCGGGCTGGACTGTTCCCATGAGGCACAGGGTCAGACTGATTTGCATATAGCCATGTCTGAACTGGGGTGGCAGAGTGGGCTAAAGAACGGTGATGGATCAAACCCAGATCTTTTGACTGGGTGTGAGTGTTTGATTGGTTCTGATGCTCCGTCCATCACCACCCCCTTTTGTACCGCTTTGGCCGCCAAAAGTGTGGCAGGGTATGCTCAGACGTGAGTCCCTTGCTCACTTTGCCACTGGATTCAAGCAAGCCAGGCTGAAGACGGCTGGAATGCCAGAAACCGGTCCTCGGAAGCTTGTTTCCGGTCCAGGGAAGGCATGGCTTGGCAGTTCGGGCTGGACTGTTCCCATGAGGCACAGGGTCAGACTGATTTGCATATAGCCATGTCTGAACTGGGGTGGCAGAGTGGGCTAAAGAACGGTGATGGATCAAACCCAAATCTTTTGACTGGGTGTGAGTGTTTGATTGGTTCTGATGCTCCGTCCATCACCACCCCCTTTTGTACCGCTTTGGCCGCCATAAGTGTGGCAGGGTATGCTCAGACGTGAGTCCCTTGCTCACTTTGCCACTGGATTCAAGCAAGCCGGGCTGAAGACGGCTGGAATGCCAGAAACCGGTCCTCGGAAGCTTGTTTCCGGTCCAGGGAAGGCATGGCTTGGCAGTTCAGGCTGGACTGTTCCCATGAGGCACAGGGTCAGACTGATTTGCATATAGCCCTGTCTGAACTGGGGTGGCAGAGTGGGCTAAAGAACGGTGATGGATCAAACCCAGATCTTTTGACTGGGTGTGAGTGTTTGATTGGTTCTGATGCTCCGTCCATCACCACCCCCTTTTGTACCGCTTTGGCCGCCATAAGTGTGGCAGGGTATGCTCAGACGTGAGTCCCTTGCTCACTTTGCCACTGGATACAAGCAAGCTGGGCTGAAGACGGCTGGAATGCCAGAAACCGGTCCTCGGAAGCTTGTTTCCGGTCCAGGGAACGCATGGCTTGGCAGTTCGGGCTGGACTGTTCCCATGAGGCACAGGGTCAGACTGATTTGCATATAGCCATGTCTGAACTGGGGTGGCAGAGTGGGCTAAAGAACGGTGATGGATCAAACCCAGATCTTTTGACTGGGTGTGAGTGTTTGATTGGTTCTGATGCTCCGTCCATCACCACCCCCTTTTGTACCGCTTTGGCCGCCATAAGTGTGGCAGGGTATGCTCAGACGTGATTTCCTTGCTCACTTTGCCACTGGATTCAAGCAAGCCGGGCTGAAGACGGCTGGAATGCCAGAAACCGGTCCTCGGAAGCTTGTTTCCGGTCCAGGGAAGGTATGGCTTGGCAGTTCGGGCTGGACTGTTCCCATGAGGCACAGGGTCAGACTGATTTGCATATAGCCATGTCTGAACTGGGGTGGCAGAGTGGGCTAAAGAACAGTGATGGGTCAAACCCAGATCTTTTGACTGGGTGTGAGTGTTTGATTCGTTCTGATGCTCCCTCCATCACCACCCCCTTTTGTACCGCTTTGGCCGCCATAAGTGTGGCAGGGTATGCTCAGACGTGAGTCCCTTGCTCACTTTGTCACTGGATTCAAGCAAGCCGGGCTGAAGACGGCTGGAATGCCAGGAACCGGTCCTCAGAAGATTGTTTCCGGTCCAGGGAAGGCATGGCTTGGCAGTTCGGGCTGGACTGTTCCCATGAGGCACAGGGTCAGACTGATTTGCATATAGCCATGTCTGAACTGGGGTGGCAGAGTGGGCTAAAGAACGGTGATGGATCAAACCCAGATCTTTTGACTGGGTGTGAGTGTTTGATTGGTTCTGATGCTCCGTCCATCACCACCCCCTTTTGTACCGCTTTGGCCGCCATAAGTGTGGCAGGGTATGCTCAGACGTGAGTTTCTTGCTCACTTTGCCACTGGATTCAAGCAAGCCGGGCTGAAGACGGCTGGAATGCCAGAAACTGGTCCTCGGAAGTTTGTTTCCGGTCCAGGGAAGGCATGGCTTGGCAGTTCGGGCTGGACTGTTCCCATGAGGCACAGGGTCAGACTGATTTGCATATAGCCATGTCTGAACTGGGGTGGCAGAGTGGGCTAAAAAACGGTGATGGCTCAAACCCAGATCTTTTGACTGGGTGTGAGTGTTTGATTGGTTCTGATGCTCCGTCCATCACCACCCCCTTTTGTACCGTTTTGGCCGCCATAAGTGTGGCAGGGTATGCTCAGACGTGAGTCCCTTGCTCACTTTGCCACTGGATTCAAGCAAGCCGGGCTGAAGACGGCTGGAATGCCAGTAACCGGTCCTCGGAAGCTTGTTTCCGTGTTTCCGGTCCAGGGAAGGCATGGCTTGGCAGTTCGGGCTGGACTGTTCCCATGAGGCACAGGGTCAGACTGATTTGCATATAGCCATGTCTGAACTGGGGTGGCAGAGTGGGCTAAAGAATGGTGATGGATCAAACCCAGATCTTTTGACTGGGTGTGAGTGTTTGATTGGTTCTGATGCTCCGTCCATCACCACCCCCTTTTGTACCGCTTTGGCCGCCATAAGTGTGGCAGGGTATGCTCAGACATGAGTTCCTTGCTCACTTTGCCACTGGATTCAAGCAAGCCGGGCTGAAGACGGCTGGAATGCCAGAAACCGGTCCTCGGAAGCTTGTTTCCGGTCCAGGGAAGGCATGGCTTGGCAGTTCCGGCTGGACTGTTCCCATGAGGCACAGGGTCAGACTGATTTGCATATAGCCATGTCTGAACTGGGGTGGCAGAGTGGGATAAAGAACGGTGATGGATCAAACCCAGATCTTTTGACTGGGTGTGAGTGTTTGATTGGTTCTGATGCTCCGTCCATCACCACCCCCTTTTGTACCGCTTTGGCCGCCATAAGTGTGGCAGGGTATGCTCAGACGTGAGTCCCTTGCTCACTTTGCCACTGGATTCAAGCAAGCCGGGCTGCAGACGGCTGGAATGCCAGAAACCGGTCCTCGGAAGCTTGTTTCCGGTCCAGGGAAGGCATGGCTTGGCAGTTCGGGCTGGACTGTTCCCATGAGGCACAGGGTCAGACTGATTTGCAAATAGCCATGTCTGTACTGGAGTGGCAGAGTGGGCTAAAGAACGGTGATGGATCAAACCTAGATCTTTTGACTGGGTGTGAGTGTTTGATTGGTTCTGATGCTCTGTCCATCACCACCCCCTTTTGTACCGCTTTGGCCGCCATAAGTGTGGCAGGGTATGCTCAGACGTGAGTCCCTTGCTCACTTTGCCACTGGATACAAGCAAGCCGGGCTGAAGACGGTTGGAATGCCAGAAACCGGTCCTCGGAAGCTTGTTTCCGGTCCAGGGAAGGCATGGCTTGGCAGTTCGGGCTGGACTGTTCCCATGAGGCACAGGGTCAGACTGATTTGCATATAGCCATGTCTGAACTGGGGTGGCAGAGTGGGCTAAAGAACGGTGATGGATCAAACCCAGATCTTTTGACTGGGTGTGAGTGTTTGATTGGTTCTGATGCTCCGTCCATCACCACCCCCTTTTGTACCGCTTTGGCCGCCATAAGTGTGGCAGGGCATGCTCAGACGTGAGTCCCTTGCTCACTTTGCCACTGGATTCAAGCAAGCCGGGCTGAAGACGGCTGGAATGCCAGTAACCGGTCCTCGGAAGCTTGTTTCTGGTCCAGGGAAGGCATGGCTTGGCAGTTCGGGCTAGACTGTTCCCATGAGGCACAGGGTCAGACTGATTTGCATATAGCCATGTCTGAACTGAGGTGGCAGAGTGGGCTAAAGAACAGTGATGGATCAAACCCAGATTTTTTGACTGGGTGTGAGTGTTTGATTGGTTCTGATGCTCCGTCCATCACCACCCCCTTTTGTACCGCTTTGGCCGCCATAATTGTGGCAGGGTATGCTCAGACGTGAGTTCCTTGCTCACTTTGCCACTGGATTCAAGCAAGCCGGGCTGAAGACGGCTGGAATGCCAGAAACCGGTCCTCGAAGCTTGTTTACGGTCCAGGAAAGGCATGGCTTGGCAGTTCGGGCTGGACTGTTCCCATGAGGCACAGGGTCAGACTGATTTGCATATAGCCCTGTCTGAACTGGGGTGGCAGAGTGGGCTAAAGAACGGTGATGGATCAAACCCAGATCTTTTGACTGGGTGTGAGTGTTTGATTGGTTCTGATGCTCCGTCCATCACCACCCCCTTTTGTACCGCTTTGGCCGCCATAAGTGTGGCAGGGTATGATCAGACGTGAGTCCCTTGCTCACTTTGCCACTGGATTCAAGCAAGCCGGGCTGAAGACGGCTGGAATGCCAGTAACCGGTCCTCGGAAGCTTGTTTCCGTGTTTCCGGTTCAGGGAAGGCATGGCTTGGCAGTTCGGGCTGGACTGTTCCCATGAGGCACATGGTCAGACTGATTTGCATATAGCCATGTCTGAACTGGGGTGGCAGAGTGGGCTAAAGAACGGTGATGGATCAAACCCAGATCTTTTGACTGGGTGTGAGTGTTTGATTGGTTCTGATGCTCCGTCCATCACCACCCCCTTTTGTACCGCTTTGGCCGCCATAAGTGTGGCAGGGTATGCTCAGACATGAGTTCCTTGCTCACTTTGCCACTGGATTCAAGCAAGCCGGGCTGAAGACGGCTGGAATGCCAGAAACCGGTCCTCGGAAGCTTGTTTCCGGTCCAGGGAAGGCATGGCTTGGCAGTTCGGGCTGGACTGTTCCCATGAGGCACAGGGTCAGACTGATTTGCATATAGCCATGTCTGAACTGGGTTGGCAGAGTGGGCTAAAGAACAGTGATGGATCAAACCCAGATCTTTTGACTGGGTGTGAGTGTTTGATTGGTTCTGATGCTCCGTCCATCACCACCCCCTTTTGTACCGCTTTGGCCGCCATAAGTGTGGCAGGGTATGCTCAGACGTGAGTCCCTTGCTCACTTTGCCACTGGATTCAAGCAAGCCGGGCTGCAGACGGCTGGAATGCCAGAAACCGGTCCTCGGAAGCTTGTTTCCGGTCCAGGGAAGGCATGGCTTGGCAGTTCGGGCTGGACTGTTCCCATGAGGCACAGGGTCAGACTGATTTGCAAATAGCCATGTCTGAACTGGAGTGGCAGAGTGGGCTAAAGAACGGTGATGGATCAAACCCAGATCTTTTGACTGGGTGTGAGTGTTTGATTGGTTCTGATGCTCTGTCCATCACCACCCCCTTTTGTACCGCTTTGGCCGCCATAAGTGTGGCAGGGTATGCTCAGACGTGAGTCCCTTGCTCACTTTGCCACTGGATACAAGCAAGCCGGGCTGAAGACGGCTGGAATGCCAGAAACCGGTCCTCGGAAGCTTGTTTCCGGTCCAGGGAAGGCATGGCTTGGCAGTTCGGGCTGGACTGTTCCCATGAGGCACAGGGTCAGACTGATTTGCATATAGCCATGTCTGAACTGGGGTGGCAGAGTGGGCTAAAGAACGGTGATGGATCAAACCCAGATCTTTTGACTGGGTGTGAGTGTTTGATTGGTTCTGATGCTCCGTCCATCACCACCCCCTTTTGTACCGCTTTGGCCGCCATAAGTGTGGCAGGGCATGCTCAGACGTGAGTCCCTTGCTCACTTTGCCACTGGATTCAAGCAAGCCGGGCTGAAGACGGCTGGAATGCCAGTAACCGGTCCTCGGAAGCTTGTTTCTGGTCCAGGGAAGGCATGGCTTGGCAGTTCGGGCTGGACTGTTCCCATGAGGCACAGGGTCAGACTGATTTGCATATAGCCATGTCTGAACTGAGGTGGCAGAGTGGGCTAAAGAACAGTGATGGATCAAACCCAGATTTTTTGACTGGGTGTGAGTGTTTGATTGGTTCTGATGCTCCGTCCATCACCACCCCCTTTTGTACCGCTTTGGCCGCCATAAGTGTGGCAGGGTATGCTCAGACGTGAGTTCCTTGCTCACTTTGCCACTGGATTTAAGCAAGCCGGGCTGAAGACGGCTGGAATGCCATAAACCGGTCCTCGAAGCTTGTTTACGGTCCAGGAAAGGCATGGCTTGGCAGTTCGGGCTGGACTGTTCCCATGAGGCACAGGGTCAGACTGATTTGCATATAGCCCTGTCTGAACTGGGGTGGCAGAGTGGGCTAAAGAACGGTGATGGATCAAACCCAGATCTTTTGACTGGGTGTGAGTGTTTGATTGGTTCTCATGCTCCGTCCATCACCACCCCCTTTTGTACCGCTTTGGCCGCCATAAGTGTGGCAGGGTATGATCAGACGTGAGTCCCTTGCTCACTTTGCCACTGGATTCAAGCAAGCCGGGCTGAAGACGGCTGGAATGCCAGAAACCGGTCCTCCAAAGCTTGTTTCCGGTTTTAGGGAAGGCATGGCTTGGCAGTTCGGGCTGGACTGTTCCCATGAGGCACAGGGTCAGACTGATTTGCATATAGCCATGTCTGATCTGGGGTGGCAGAGTGGGCTAAAGAACGGTGATGGATCAAACCCAGATCTTTTGACTGGGTGTGAGTGTTTGATTGGTTCTGATGCTCCGTCCATCACCACCCCCTTTTGTACCGCTTTGGCCGCCATAAGTGTGGCAGGGTATGCTCAGACGTGAGTCCCTTGCTCACTTTGCCACTGGATTCAAGCAAGCCGGGCTGAAGACGGCTAGAATGCCAGAAACCGGTCCTCGGAAGCTTGTTTCCGGTCCAGGGAAGGCATGGCTTGGCAGTTCGGGCTGGACTGTTCCCATGAGGCACAGGGTCAGACTGATTTGCATATAGCCATGTCTGAACTGGGGTGGCAGAGTTGGCTAAAGAACGGTGATGGATCAAACCCAGATCTTTTGACTGGGTGTGAGTGTTTGATTGGTTCTGATGCTCCGTCCATCACCACCCCCTTTTGTACCGCTTTGGCCACCATAAGTGTGGCAGGGTATGCTCAGACGTGAGTCCGTTGCTCACTTTGCCACTGGATTCAAGCAAGCCGGGCTGAAGACGGCTGGAATGCCAGAAACCGGTCCTCGGAAGCTTGTTTCCGGTCCAGGGAAGGCATGGCTTGGCAGTTCGGGCTGGACTGTTCCCATGAGGCACAGGGTCAGACTGATTTGAATATAGCCATGTCTGAACTGGGGTGGCAGAGTGGGCTAAAGAACGGTGATGGATCAAACCCAGATCTTTTGACTGGGTGTGAGTGTTTGATTGGTTCTGATGCTCCGTCCATCACCACCCCCTTTTGTACCGCTTTGGCCGCCATAAGTGTGGCAGGGTATGCTCAGACGTGAGTCCCTTGCTCACTTTGCCACTGGATTCAAGCAAGCCGGGCTGAAGACGGCACAGGGTCAGACTGATTTGCACATAGCCATGTCTGAACTGGGGTGGCAGAGTGGGCTAAAGAACGGTGATGGATTAAACCCAGATCTTTTGACTGGGTGTGAGTGTTTGATTGATTCAGATGCTCCGTCCATCACCACCCCCTTTTGTACCGCAGAACTATGATGAAGCATTGACTTTTTTGTTGATCTCTTTGTAATCTGCCAAAAAAAGATTTAACATGGCCAGATGTTCAATCGTGGTGACTCTATCATAAGAATTATGAAAATTAATAATTAAGATGTTGCCCACCCCGCTGCAAGCAATTTGTACTGCCAAGCAGTGTGGTGACTCTGTGTCTAATTGGGTATGGGTGCCTGGGATGGTAGCCGAGATTAATGTAACCAGCCCACCCTTTGCCCTCCCCATATTGGATGCTGCTGCAGGGATATAGTGGATGGAATAACCATCTAAGCAAAAAATATTCCCCGTATCCCATGTTTCTTGCAGCACGATAATGTCAGCCCCACATAAAAAATTTCTCCAGATCGGATCATCTAATTTGTTTTTAAAGCCAGCAATATTCCAGGTTAAAAGCTTTATACATGCACCCCTAACTGGTTGACCCACCCCGTCTAAAAGATAAATTTTACTTGCTGGTGAGTCCATACTAAGGGCTACAGATGCGGTGACAGAGGTGAGAATGACTTCAGGGGAACCTAGTCACTCAATATCTCCCAAATTTGACCACACTAACACATGTAAGGCTAATTTTAAGTTCCTGAAAATGAATAACCTCCCTCCTCTCTCTACAGAGACCTGACAATCTCCAGATTGCAGTATTATAGCGCAAGAGATTGCAAAAGATTCCAATGACATGGCCTCTGAGAAAGCCCTAGTAGAAAACAGTTTTCCTATTGAGTTGTGCGTGATTTACAGAACCCCACAGTCTTTGCGGTTATGCAAAGTTTTCATGGATACAGAACCTATGCTCAATTTGCATTTTAACAGTGACACCATTTCTCTCCTCATCTCTATCTGTGCACCCACTAAGAAACCACTCCTGTGAGCCAACTAACACCCAATATTTCTCAATCACACAACTGTAAATTACTTGTCGCTCTGGCCGATAAGCTCTGCTGTGACACCTAGACGTATCCATGAACCAGGCAAGCATCATCTCCAGGAACTCCTCTATCAATTATATGTATACACTACTACTTTTGCGGTGGTAAACGAAGGACAACCCTGACCACAAACTGGAACTTACTTTGGAAAAGGGTAGAATACTGTTGAATGGGGTTATCTTTTTAGGATCACTGAGATGTCCACCGTTCATTGATAAGATTAACAAGGTAATTTACCCCTTTCAGGCAGACAACCAGTTTTCTGGTGCCTAATAGACATTCAATGGCACAGTAATCACTGCCCTCCATAGGTGGAGATTCCAATGGGAAGGTGGGATTGTTTTGTGAAAGTTCCCCTTTTGGTATGGCAGAAGCACTTTCATCGAAACAGTAATGCAAGTCACTTTCTCATGGCGGGATAGCATTTCATTTTTGCAGAAACAAACCTCCAAAACGGCCTTTCATTTCTACAAAAACCAAATTTCAGTTTTGAGAGTTTTCACAATTTATACAGTGGGCATTGCTTTTTATTGCTTCCTGGGACTGATTTGCCTCACATGGCAGTCTTATTCAGGAAAAATATGCATCAGAAGACAATAAGTGGGTTAGGCTTTCCAACACATTGTCCTGGTGGCCCTGTGGTGGATGTGACATTGGGACTCTGACGGTAGAAGCAGTTGAAGCTCTACCATTGGAAACCTAGTGCTTCCTCTAACTCTATATGAGGCTGAGGAAATGTAGGTTTGGTACAGTGGGAATACCATTATGTAAAGTGGTGACCCCACTGCAACAAAACATAAATATGGCCTAATCCATATGTTTACAGGTCCAATTGAGCTTTCCATTGGGACTGCTTTTGTTGTCGAAGGTGGCACTAGACAGCACAGTGTACTGTTTCTTCTCTTTCTCCTTACCCTATAATTTTTGGCGGCAGCCATTAGACATCCTCGGGGTAGGAATGCTGTACACTGATGATGTACTGCTTGTTTTGTCCTCAATAGTTGATAACCACCATTTGGTCATTATCATGACATGACAAATCAGGCAAAGAGCAAAGTACTATAAATGACTTTTCTTTCCTGACAAGTCCATTTCAGCATGAATTGACTGCCTCTGTTCCCCATAATGCTACACTACGCTCTGCGCTCTGCATCAGTATGCAACGTTTCGCTCCGCTCTGACCATGACAGAACGCAGAACTGTGAGGATTGCCGAGACGTGGCGCATCAGCTTGGGATAATGGAGAGCCCCAGCAAGCCCCCGCGATAAATGGACAACAGCCTGACTCTGGGAGGCTGTGGTCCTGGTAAGTACAGGGAAGGCGGGAAGCGGTGGATGGACCAACATTGTTAAGGGAAATGGCCAGGTTTGGGAGAAGAAACCCAGGCCAGAAAAAGGCCCCAGAAGAGCGCTGCTCTAAATCCAAAAGAAAGAATAAGGAAACAGCGGGCGGATGCCTGTCATAAAGGAAAGAGAATAGAACTTAAAAGGTGATAGCACTTGGTAAAGCAAAAGCACGGAACGACCTAACAAATTCTAAAAAAACTGACAACAACAAAATAAGGGCAGAGGATATGGACACAAGCCAGAAAGAGAAAGGAAAAGCAAAAGTCACACAAGGAGATACCACTGGATGTAAAAAAAAACATTACAGAGGAATAAACAACCCTTGAATGCAACCCCACAGCTAACCAAGCTAGGGGGGCAAAAGAAGAACACTCAGTCACAAAATCAATTAAGGACTTTGTGGGGAAACACCTCAAAAGGCAAGGAACTGATATAAAAAGAGCGGGGAGTTGGCGAGAATCAGCTAACAGCATACAACTTAGCCTCCCCGGAGTTAGACTCTCCAAATCAAATTCTCTATAATATCTCTGGGCTATTCCTGGACCCAAGGCTGTCTTCATCACCCAGACTCTTTCCCCCTTCGAACGGTCAAGAACCAGTGGGAGGGGACATAGAGTTGGTCAGAGATGGCGAGGCTCAGAGTAAAGGGAATAATAATCACACAAAGAAACATCCAAATGAGAAGGAAGGAATGGAAATTTCCCAGGACATAGGAAATTGTATTTCGGGACGTTCCATGCTTAGCCTGGAGGTTACTGGAACCTCAAGTGCCTCAATGCTGGATGTAATGTTAAGCCTAAAAAAACATTGCAAGGCCTGCTAGAGGTATCAGTAATGAATAATGAAATGTGAAAGACTCAAAGGGAACAGTTTAAAACAATGGTAGGGGAGTTGAAACAAATTAAAGACCTTATGCTATCCATAGTTAGACTAGTTGGTGGGGATCATCAGGAGGGGGTAGTGACCCAGCAGGAAGGTGTGATGAGGGATACTCCAATGCAGAAGGAGGAGCATAGTTCATTTATATGACGATACCCAATGATCATAACAAAATGGGGGGAAAGGAGGAGCTTCAAGCAGCGTATACCACGCCCAAGGAGGTGGAAGAAAACCCCTAGAGAGCGCCAAATCTCAAAGCAGCAGGGCATATGGAACAAAGTAGTAGAAAAAGAGCTTCGGAGCTTAACAAAGAACGTGATACCAGCCCAGAAAAAGAAAAATATCCCAGAAAAAGGAATAGCCATTAGTAACTCAGAAGAAGGGGTGAGGAGAAAGAAAGGTACAGGAAAATCTAGGAGTAGAAAAAATAGTACTAGAAAATACCGGGTGGATATAGAAGAGGGTGACAAGGAAAGGAGGACAGAGAAGAGTACGCAAGTAAGATCTAGAAGCTGTAGAGGCCAAATGGAGAAAGGCAAGGAATTAGAACATTAAGAAAGAAGGGAGGACGATCCAAAGGAGGTCCACAAGAGTTAGTGTTAAAAGGTAGTCAGGACCTGTGGGTATTCCTTGAGCTGATACGTCAGGGCAAAGGCTGGAAAAAAGTGAGGAAATTAAATCCACTAAACTGATCACAACTGCACTTCTCCCTATCTAAATGTGCCAGCTTATGGAATATTGGCACAGAGGATCTCAGAAAGTAGGTTTTATGTTAAATAATAAAGGGAATTAAATAACCATGGTTTTCCTTTACTAATTGCTTGTAAAATCAGTATTAGTAAATGCAGGACACAAGCTACATAAGGAAGGAATTAGACTGGTAAAAAGGGTAGAAATGCTAGAGCATAACAAGCATGAGAGGACATTTCTTATGAATCACGCAGAGCTGGGTTTAAGGCAGGTAAGGATGATCGATACCTGCTGGTGTAATAAGGAAGATCTCGAAATTACCTTAAGATGCAAGGAAACGGAGAGAGTTGGAGAAGGTATAATAGCTGGAAATAGATATAGAGCCCTAGCAGCCCCAGCATATGAGGAAGATGGGTGCGGAAATGAGATTGATTAGGAGTTAGGGTCGTCGAACAGCCTGCCCATATTATCCTGGAACATAAATTAATACAATTGAATATCGAATCAGAAAAGCTTTAAAGATGCCATTGACAGCAACAAGACTGTGTGTTTGCAGGAGACCTGGCTGTGCGACGAAACACTGGCAATCAAAGGGTTTGTCCAACAGCTGAAAGTAGCAAGAACAAAACATTTTGGCAGACCTTCAGGAGGGCAAATGATGTTGATCTCTACAAAAATTGCCAGGAAGGTAGACCTTTTGGAAGTAAAATGCAAATGGGCAATGGGATGTAGAGTGTTGTTGTTGAATCACATCCCAAGATAAGAAGGTATAGTCATTGTAGATGTATATATACAGAAGGGGAAAGAGGATTAATATAAGGCAGAACTGGAAAAACCAAAAGAAGACATGTCAACTCTGACAGAAAATTGCCAGAAAGATGTAGTATTTGTGCTTTGTGACTTCAATCACAAATTAGTCCCTTGTAGAATTGATCCATGGTGTAAGGAATTGTTGATTTCCTATCAAATAAAGGATGCCTTATTTCATAGAGGGGATATTTTAACACAAGATATGGCTCTAGGACAAGCTTTGGGCTCAATGGGCTTAATCTGTGTGAACAGCAGAATGGGCGCTGATTGTCCAGCAATGCGTACTTTTAAGATAGGCCAGCAACCTTGCCCAATCGACTTTGTTTTTATACATGCTTGGAATTTTTAATTAATTAAGCACTTTGAGGTGGCAAGAGTGGAAGGAAGTGACCATTACCCCCTGAGGACTGAAATGTCTCGAGTAAGAAAAAAACTAAAATATATGGCTCTTTATGTCCATGTTGACTACCCAAGACAGCTCACAACCCGTATATCGGAGGAATACATCGAAAAAGTAGCTGCTGTACAGCAGACCCATTCATTAGAAAATATTCCGAATAAGATTGATAATGTTTGGTTTGAAAATACAATCACACAACTGGTGGAATGCCTAAGGGTTCAAATCAAACCAAGGAAACCTAGGGATGGTAGCAAAAACAGAACCCAAAGCAAAGAAAGGACTTGGTTTGATGAAGAATGTTGTAAAGTAAAAGCAAGTAGTAGACAAAGGGAAAGAAGACTAAGGGTAAAGTATAATGTAGAATCTTTCCACAACCTCCGGAAATTAAGGATAAAATATAAAATGATTATAAGAAATAACAAAAGAACGTACAAAGAGAGTTGGTGGGCGCAATTGTTAGCTACAATAGAATCTAAAGATTTGAAAGGCTATTGGAAATTGGTCCAAGAACGCTCAGGCAAATCACGAGGGTCCTTGAATTGCATGGTACCAGAAGATGGCTGGGTAAGATATCTGGGGGTAATTTATGGAAATTGGCCAGTAACAGACAGAATGAGATCTATTTTATGGCCAGGAGTGAGAGAGGAAATTAAGAAACACTTTACCCCAGTAATACTAACAAAATTATACCTAACTTAACCCTGACTCGGGCCGCTGGCCCATATAATCTTCCTGCAGTGATTATAAAAAATAGGCCAGAGTGGTGGGCAGAGTTCTTTTAAAAAATGTTGCTGGGAACTCCAGATTAATTAATCTTCTAGAAATAGGAGAAAAGGTATTCACCAAAGTAATCTTAGAAAGACTCAAGGACTGGGCAGAAGTAAACCAGGTTGTGCCCCCGGAACAGGGGTAGTTTAAGGAGGGGCACTCAACTGCCAACCACTGTTTTGCGCTCTGGTCCATTGCGCAGAAGTCTATCGAGCAGAGAGGAAGTTTGTTCTGCTGCAGCATTTGACCTAGTGGACCGTGAGACACTGTGGGAGAGGCTGATTGGATATAACATCCCAAGGGATCGGCTAAGGCTAATACAAGCACTACACACTTATAATTGGGTGCAGATAATTTTGGACATAGAGGGGAGCCTATCTCAGAAAAACCAAACTGGAAACGGATTGAGACAGGGGTGCGTATTGTCCCCCCTACTCTTTTCCTCATTTATTGCAGGTCTACCTTCAGTCTTAGGCAATGAAAGGAGGGCTAGCCCAAAGTTCGATGGGAAACATATTTCAGGTTTATTATATGCGGATGATCTGGTAATAATAGATAAAACAATGATCGGTCTGTAAAAAAAGATTAACAGGTTTAACGATTTCTGCGGTCTTAAAAAACTTGTAGTTAACATGGATAAAACTAAGATTTTAAGCTTTGGAAGAAGTAAAATAATGTTTAACTGTTTTTTGGGCTCCATGAAGTTGGAAAAGGTAGACGACTATAGGTACCTGGGGATGTGGTTTCAGAAAAGTCTGAACTGGCATACCATCTCGCTGCACTTAAACTGAGGACATCAGATCCGGTAAGCGGACTAAAATAAAATCAATGGAGTCTATGGCGAAAAATTAATGGGACGAGGACAACAGGACCAGGTATAATGAAGATTACCAGTAAGTAATAGGGCATTACCCCTCTTAAGTCCAGCACTTTCCCTACTGTTGCACAGACTGGAGTGTGAATAGTAAATGTAATGCCTCCGAAGTCCAACACTTTCCCAGCTGTTGCACAGACCGAAGTGGGAAAAGTAAATTTTATGTTAGCAATCAATGAGAACTAGCTCTGGTTTATATTGTTTGTATGTCTGCGGGTGGAAGAAAACCATTAGGTTTTATGAAGGCCCTCACCCACCAGTGTAGTTGGTGGCATGCTTCATCATCGGGCCCCACCCGAGGTACCAAGTGTACCTCAGGTGTGCTTTGACGCCACATTACTGCGTAGCGGGTTTTTTGGTTCGTGAGGGTGCTGTGAGTGTGCTCTGAGTGAGGTTTAAAATACTGTCCTGGGTGTCCCAAAGACTGTTTTAATGGTGGACCCCTGGCAGTCAATAAAAACAAAGGCTTTCGGACGTGCACGGTAGGCTTATGGCCTCCGACGTCCTGTGTGGTCAACTAGTTCCAGCCAGGCCTTTTCTTCTATTGGCTTTCGTCAGGACCTTATATGTGTAGGGTGTTACAGGGGTTTGTATGAGTTTGTCAGTGCCCTGAGTGTAAATCACACGCTACAGTGCTTATATGTGCAAGAGGTGTTACCTCTCGAGTTGTACCTGCGGGAGGTAAAAAAGGACAGACATAACATTTAAGTCAAGGCTCCTTGTAGCGGGCTAAAAGCATTCAGTGAGGCCGCGCTGGGTGCCTAGAGGTGACTACGGACAAGGCGATAGTGTTGGCTTCAGTGGCGGGCCGTGAAAGTGTGGCCGGTCTCACAATATGCGTAATTTTATGCGAAATTAGGCCTAAGTACCCGCTCCGCAGTAAGCTTGTGTCGAAGCACACCTGAGGTACACTCGGTACCTCGTGTGGGGCCCGATGATGAAGCATGCCACCAACTAGGTTGGTGAGTGAGGGCCTTCATAAAACCTAATGGTTTTCCTCCACCCGCAGACATACAAACAATTCAAACCAGAGCTAGTTCTCATTGATTGCTAACATATAAACTGGGGAACTGGACTAGCCTCTCTAGTTCTCCTCTCTCTTTTTGATTACAACAAAAGTATTTTAAAATGTTACCCCTCCGTACTCCAATGCTTTCCCTACTGTTGCACAGATTGCAGTGGGAATAGTATATGTAATATTCCCAGACTTCAATACATTTCTTTATATTGTTTAAGTTTATCCATTAATATTATTCGTTTAACTTAATTTTGTATATATATATATATATATATATATATATATATTACCTACTGGCGATAGCCAGTAGGTATATATAGTTAGGACCTAGCTACCATAGGAAATCCGCAACATTCTATTGGGAATAACTTTGGCGCCGGTTGAGCAATTTGCGTGTAATTTTCCAAAATTTAGGCCAGCTCCGCTCCGCTTCTTCCCTGGAAGTTTCGGGGGGATTCGTCATGCGGGGGCCGAGAAAAAAGGGGGGTCCCAAAACATGTTTTCCCCATGTTCATTTCCATAGGACGAATAGACAAGGCTACAGCCCGAACTGCTGAATGGAATTACACCAAACTTTGCAAAATTGTAGGGACTGGTATGCAGAAGTGCCTTTTCTATATTTGGTGAAAATTGCTCCAGTGGTTTTTACGAAAATTAACTTCAAAAAAATATATATATCTGGGCGGAGCCTAACCACACATCTCATCGTGAGATCTGATTGGCTGTCAGCACTTCATCCAAGAAGTGTTGGCAGCCATCTTGGGACCAATATACATGATAGCACCTCATTAAAAAGCATTGTAGTTAATAGAGGGTTTTAGGACTTTAGTTACATTATAAATCATTTATTGATGGTACCATACTCATTTTAGGAATTGTGGTGTGTTCTAAGGTGATTTTACCATGTGAAAAAGCCTCTGCTGGGATATCATGAATCATGTTTGAGAGAAAACTATTATCTCATGCTTTTCCCACAGTGGTTTGGAAGGGGATCTATAAGCTAAACTGAAAGCATATTTTCTGTAAATTCACATTATCTTTCTCAGTCATGTGAGAATGAAGTCTGACATTCTCAGTAAAACATGTACATCCAACAAGCACAGAGACTGTCAGTTGATTCCTTTGTGTTCTACTGCAGCCTCCTAGAGTGTTCTAAAGAACAACTAGAGCGCTAACAGTCCTACTTATTACAAAGGTATGGCACACCTGAAGCCATCTTGATTGGAATAAAGTGGTAACTCTTAAAACATTTAATTTAAAAAGGAACAAAATGAGGGGGTATATTTTGTCACAGAAAGTATGATTAGTGCTGCAGAAAGAAAAATGAGGGCACATTTTGAGTGACTTCTCAAATCCTCTTCTATTTCAATAAAAAATTCTGACATGCAGTCTCCCAAGATGGCCACCAGAGACAAAAGAGCCCAAATGTAGCCCAAATATCACCCAGATGTAGCCCAAGTATAGCCCAATGACAGAATGTCCCAGAGTGTTCTAAAGAACAGCTAGAGCACTAACAGTCTTACTTATGACAAACGTATGGCACACCAGAAGCCATCTTGATTGGAATGAAGTGGTAAGTCTGAAAACATTTAATTTAAAAAGGAACAAAATGAGGGGGTTCATTTTGCCATAGAAAGTATGATTAGTGCTTCAGAAAGAAAAATTAGGGCACATTTTGAGTGACTTCTCAAATCCTCTTCTATTTCATTAAAAAAATTCTGACATGCAGACTGAAACATGCACTTTGAATACCAGCAGCAGACTTCCCTGGTGAGCAGTAGCTTTACTACAGTGATCTAATGAGCAACTAGAGTGCTAACATTCAGAATTTATGGCAAATGTGTGACACATCTGAATGCCTTCTTGATGGCTTTGGAGTGTTTCCTCAGACCGAAGCAGTAGATCGCAGATCGCAGAGTGAAGGAAGCGTGAGTGAGAGGAGGACGCGCTGTACCCTGCCTGTACCCTGCCTGTATCCTGTGCCTGTACCCTGCCCCCCCGTGCAGTGAGGTGCGGAGCGCGGGGGACGTGAGCGCAGGAGGCCGCCAGGGCTTGCAGTCTCCTCAGCCGCCGCGCCGGGCAAAAAACGGGAGCGGCCCGGTAGCGGCGGGAGCCGCTGTGAGGCTCTTTGCAGGCAACCGGCTGGGGCCACGGGAGATCTTGAAAAGCTTTGGAACAGTCTGGAAGGCAGCGGGGGATTGCAGTGAGGCAGTGACTCCAGCGGAAGGAACATTTCAGAAGCCAGAATCTTTTCCTGTTTCCAGTCTCCAGTCCGTGTTTGCTGCTGGTTGCCAGTGCCAGCTGAGTTGTGCGAGTCAGAAGCAAGGGGCTTGACCGTGCCGCCTCAGCTCTCCAGCGTCTCGCTGTGAATGTGACCGCAACAGAAGCCACAGGAGCGGTGGCTCAGTGAAAGAGAGGAGAGTGGAGAATGCTGATCGCCTAAACGTCTAACGCCACACGGTCTCTACCAGCCTCCACTGCTAGAGAACTGTAACCGCCAGAGAACGACAGAACGCCAGAAACGCCAGAAACGTGTAGCGTGCAGGTCACGGTCATGGGAGCGGATCGTGGGAGCAGATTGCAAAATCGGATCGCAAAACCGCGAGTTTTTTGCGAGTGGACTGCCGCAGACAGCAGCGGACAGCAGCGGCCCAGTCGTACCTATTGGCACGGGGGCGGCGGGTGCTGTGAGGAGCCACTGCGGAGCTGAGGCAGAGAAAGCAGTGATTGCAGCTGTTAAAGCAGGCGCGGGAGGCACAAGCCGGCACTGGATAAAGCGACAGGGAGCTTGGAGCCGGTGGAAGCTAACACCCAACTGTCTGGGCCAATCTTGCAAAAACGCGAAAAACAAGGATTTTTGGGCTTCCCCTAAGTGCCACAGTGCACCAGCTGACAAGGTGAGAGGCGGCAGCGAGCTGGGCGCCGGGTGCTGGGGTGCTGGGTGCTGGGCATAGGCAAATCGCTAAAAACTTTTAGCCAAACCAAACCCTAGGCGTGGGAGGGATCATCGTAGATCCATTAAGACTACGCTAGCCAAATCCTCAGCTGAGACCCCACTGCTACGAACACGCAGGAATACGAAATAGAGCACCCGAGAGCACTTGAGAGGCCACAAGGAGCTGAAGGCAGTTACAGGCCCCCCCAAAGCACCATCCTCGTCCTCACCATGAGATCAGGGAGACTCAGAACAGACCCAATCGCTAAACCAAGCAAAAGCAAAAAACGCCGGACAAAGAGTGAAGAACTAAATGATTCATCTGACGAGGATTCAACTGAGGTCATACTAGAGACGCCTGAGATCATTGCCAGCGCCAACACAGCTAAAAAACTACAGAAGCCTGTAGGTCTTAAAAACACTAAGATCACAGACTTTTTAACTCCTTCTACATCATCCGCCCCGACAGCGCGGCAGGAGCAGATTTTAAAAACCGCAACTAGCACCAAAAGAATGTCGCAGTCAGCGACCTCCCCAGCAAAAACCTTGCTGTTTCAAAATAACATCCAGAGCAACAACTTCCAAGAAATTAAAAAACACCCTTGGGACATTCTTCGAAAAAACTTAAACAAAAAGATGAATCAATTTACAGTGAATGCCCAAATAAACATAAGAGAGGAAGTGAATATCACTAACTCCGTTATAGTGACAAGTGATGAGCGCTTTGAGAGCACAACGGAAATATCAAATGTACAAATGACACCTACCGCACCAGCGACACGGCGCTCCCTAAGTTTAGGTTCATACTTCGACTATGACCACGGGACCCCCATACGCCCGGCTCTAAGAACGGACAACAAAGCCTTATTGGATCCAATTGTTAAGCTCACCACAGAAGCAGATAACAAGGATCAGCCTTCAAGTGAAAGCTTGACACCAAATGGCCAAACACAGCAAATGGAGGGCCCGTTGGTCACAGAGGTACAAATTAAGACCAATGTCACTCCAAAATCGTCGGCAGGCGTAGACCTGCAGGAGGATTACAGCCCGAATAGCGCTCTCACCTCAACTACCAATCCAATGAGAAACCACGAAACACCAAACTTGCAGGAGGGTCACAATCCAACTAACGCTCTGAACACAATAGCTAATCAAAGGATCACTAGTAAAACACTAAATCGCCCATCTGGGCTATTCCCGCTCCACTTCAATATTTCGTCACCAAGTCCAACACCCTCACCAATAACTTCACCAAAGGCTTTAATACAAGGCATAGAATGGCAAGCCAAAGTATCATCCCAGATAAGGGTCCAGGAGGAGATGCACGAGTACCACCTGACTTTCGAGATCCACAAGCTCCGGCTTCAGCAAGG
This sequence comes from Lissotriton helveticus, assembly GCF_964261635.1. Lineage (NCBI taxonomy): Eukaryota > Metazoa > Chordata > Amphibia > Caudata > Salamandridae > Lissotriton > Lissotriton helveticus. The sequence continues at coordinate 797,442,830 of NC_136059.1, read as the reverse complement.
GCCAAGTTAAGGGGCAATGCTCGGAGTACTTCCCAAGACCTTAGATATCAAGCAGATAACAGCCTACCACTGCACGCACAGCTGTGGCCACCGTTCATAAATATGATGGAAACTATATCCGCAGCCTTACTCCAACACTCAGAAAAGCTGGAATTACAGATAGATATCTTGCAAATTTTGGCCTCACATGTCGTGGGCATCGACAATAAGATTCTCGAGTTAAACTCCTTTATCGAACGAGTCCAGAAAGACCCGCGCACAACGTATCATGAATGTCAGTGCTCTGATACAATGAATCAGCTTAAAGCCTTACCGGTCATCTTAACTGACATCCTGGCAGAGATACAAAGCAAACCAAACAATGCCCACAATTCATCTGAAATTCCAGGGATTGAAAGCTCGCCCGGAAACTTGACAAGGTCAATCAGCAACGCCATTATATCCAGGGAGGATCTGAGGGTGGATGAAATAGAAGGTAGCCTACCGCCCGGTTCCTCTGTCTCAGTCAAACAGACTACAACTACTGAAGCCATCATACTACATCAAAAAGAAATTCCGATCCTAGCTCACCCAGGAAAAGAAGTCCCCTGGCCATCGCAAATAAATGGGCACCAAACAAACAGATCTACGGTTGAATTGGAAAATCCGCCTAGAGAAGAACCGGGGACAACATCAAAGGGGCAAATAAAACAAAACATACCGCTGACAAAACGTGAACGTAAGAGACTAAGGAAAGCAAGACATAACAAGGCACAGGGGAAAAAAGATGCTACTAGATCCATCAAGCCAACCTCAATGATAAGAACGGCATCGCAAGGAACGAGCAATAAGGACATGCTTAATGCGGAACAGGAAGAGAATGTGGACTTTGGGCAGGCGGCCCCTCTAGTGACTCCGCACCAGGAAGTTAATGCAACAGCCGAAACAAAGAATTCAAATATCTTAAATTCAATACAAGCTCAAATAACTAGGCAATCGGTGGTTGGCTCTCCCCCACAGAAGCCACAGGTAGCACAGAAAAACATTTTGCATTATTTCCCGAAAATGGTACAGGTAACAAAAGACTACTCCCCAGCATTGGGGCAACAACAGAGACTTACTCCACTAGCCCCGGTGAGCCAAAAACCACAGCAGACGATTTGTGATATTGAGCCGGCGCTTAAAAATAAAAATAATCTCCCATCAACCAAGCAACAACAGAGACTGACTTCACATGTTCCGGTGGGCCTAAGACCTCAGCAGGCGGCCGTTGAAAATACGCCGGAAACTGAGCTGATAGACCCAAAGCAGGGCACCCGAGCCAGACCAGTAAAATCCAACAACCAAACCTGCCCTTTAAAGCACAATGAGAGGCAAGACGCAAGCTATCCGGCGGGCTCAATCACGCTGGAAATAATACCACATTACAATTCAAGGGGAAACCATGATATTTTAAATCGGAGGGCTATATTAAAACTCATTAACTTGTTCGAGACGCTAAAGCATGTGAATACAAATAACATAGAAAGCATCGAATTCAGAATAATTCCTAACTCAAACGGGAAAGAAATGACAGTGGCCACATGGAACGACCCCGAAATAGCCAAAGAAGTCTGGCGATACAGAGAAGAGTTCGTCAACTGGGGAATTGAAATTAGGCCAGTGGCGCCAGAAAGATATCCGGGCCCTTTATCAATATCTGCGGAAGAAAGACCAAAACCAGAAGGTGGACTTCTCCGGGGGGCCGTCGGGGCACAGACACGAACAAGGGGGGATGGGCCAACCTCCGCATAACACATCAAGGCCAGCTAGGGGGGTCCAAAGAGGGACGGTCAATCCTAGCCCCAACACGACACATATCAGTGGCAAGGATGGCGGAAGCGTGAAAACCGACTCTGAGAGCCTGTTCGTGGAATATCAACGGTCTGGGGGACAAAACTAATGATGTAGAATTAATGGCATTTTTAAAAGATTTTGACATCATTCTACTTCAAGAAACCTGGTTAACGGCGCCCCAGCACATAGATGGTTTTAAGGAAGTTCAACTACAAGCGATTAAAAGAGGCCCCTCGGGAAGGGCAGCCGGAGGCTTATCCATCTACCTCAACACTAGCATTGTTTGGACTCCCTTCACCATTGACACAGGACAACAATGGATCCAGTGCATTAAACTTGATATAAAGAAAGACCCCTGCAAAAGCACACAGAGTGCGCAAAATTCCCCGCCAATGATAATCTGTAACGTATATTTACATCCAGACTCTAGGAACAAAGTGGAAAAGATTTTGATTCTCAAAGCCTTCAACAAATCTATGCAATCTGTCTACCCACAGGCAGGGCTGGTTGTGTCAGGCGATTTAAACATGTTCTTGCTTGAAAAGGACCAGGCCCAAACCATGACTCATAACAAATGGAACGGCAGATTCATCCCAAGCATCATTACAAATCACCGGAAAAAGGATAAGTTCGGTCTACAGTGTGCATCAATGTTTGCCGAGGTCGGAATGATTGCTTTGAACGGCCGGTTTCCACAAGACCAACCAGCGGCCCCCACTAGAATTGCTAAACAGGCACAATCAGTGCTGGATTACACTATGGTGGACTTAGAGACCCTGCAAACTATTGTGAGTTTCAAAATCATCCACAATCTGGAGAGCGACCACAGCCTACAAGCTTTCGAATTCAGTGTCCAATACAAAAGGGCCACCGCATGCAAAGCACTGATCGAACCTCCAAGTCTCTACAATCTTAAGAGACTAGTTTGGAATGGCAACAACATTAAAGAAATAATGATGTACGTGAAAAAAGTACACACAGAAGTGTCCGAAGCAGATGCATCCGCCCTCCGGGACAATTGGGAAAATCTGATCACAAATTTAATGGAGAGATTTTCGACTCAAACCCAAATCATTAAAAGGAAAACTGGAAAATCACTGCATGTGCCTTTTGGACCAATGTTGCGTAAGAAAAGGTCATTCAATCGAGAAATCAGAAAGCTACATGCAATAGCCAAGACAAAGGGTGAAGATATTGGCAAACAAATTTATAGCTTGAGACAAACCTACAAAAAAGAAGTGTGGTTAGAAAAAGCGAAATACCAAAATGACATCTGGCAATCACTACTAGCATCTAGTAAATCTAATAACAACGGGAAATTTTGGGCTGAAATTAACAAAGTGGCAAATGGAGCGGCACAGGTCTTCAATGCAAACATTCTCGAGGGCGATTGGATACAACACATCGAGCAAGCCCAAAGGAAAACTATCCCGGCTTGGTGCACTGACCAGCAGACTTCGCTACTAATAAATACCCAAGAAGTGGAGCCAAAATCATACAGAAACTGGATAACGCCATCTCAGGTAGCAATGGTCCTTAAAAACTTGAGGTCCAAAGGCGCCCCAGGCCCAAATGGCCTACCAAACGGTTTGTTCAAACAAGACCAACAGTTTTGGGCAGAATACCTCACCCCACTATATAATGATGTATTTCAAACCGGAAGCATTCCCGAGTCATGGAGAGGCAGCATTTACATCCTATTTTTAAGGCAGGCTCAAGGTCCGACCCAGGCAATTACCGCCTCATTGCACTCATAGATGTCGAGGCCAAAATCTATGCCTCGAATCTTCTGAGGGACCTGGAAGTTTGGGTGAGTGCGAACAAGATTCTGCCGATCACGCAGACAGGATTCAGGCCAGGAACCAGTACATCATGCAACCTGCTGGCGCTAAATCTCATGGTGGAAAAAAGTAGGGAAAACTCAGCGAAACTGTACACATGCTTTGTAGACCTCAAAGCAGCGTTCGACACAGTTCCGAGGGAGGCAATATGGCGAAAGATGGCCAACTGGGGAATAACAACAAAGCTGCTGTCGGCCATTATAAACCTATACTCGAATACCTGGGTTAGAATAAAACTAGCCAACGGCGATAGAACGACAGGTAAAATCTTAACCCGTGTTGGCCTCAAACAGGGCTGTGTATTGGCACCAACGCTGTTTAATATTTTCACAGCGGACCTGGACAAGTGCATTGCGGAAACAGAAAGTGATCCACCAAAGCTAGCCAACCACAAAATCAGGAGCATACAGTACGCAGATGACATCGTACTCTGCAGTCAGACCCCGTTGGGCCTTCAACGTTCCATCACCAAGCTCAACGATTACATCTGTGCACAAGGGCTCCAAACTAATTATAAAAAAACGAAGATTGTCTGTTTTGCCGCTCGGCCAGGGAGGAAATCCTTTAAATGGCAAATTGCAGGCAACACATTAGGGCAGACCTCCACGTACAAATCCTTGGGAGTTGTAATTGATGCTAGGTCGTCGCTGAAAGATCATCAGTCTTACAGAAAGGCACAGGCTATCAAACTACGCTTCGCCCTAAATTTGTTAAAAAGAAAAATGAATTGTCCATCCAATTCGCATTTGTTGAAGATAATATCTGCAAAATTTCTCCCATCTCTCACGTATGGATCGGAGTTGTACAAGGGAAAAGATGCTAACTTTTTGAACACACAACAATCAGAGTTGTTCAAATACATCTTTCATATTCCGAGGTTCGTATCTCAATCCCAGATCCGCTTGGAATTCGGTCTACTAAACCAGCACCAAATTAGACAAGCAGCCATATTAAAAACTTGCTGGAAACTAAGAGCTGCTGAAGAGGACACCCTTATGGGCCTTTGTTGGACTGAGATAAATAACCAGAAAAAGACAAAAAACTCATGGAAAATGGTATGGGAGAACGCCGTCTCGAGCCTTAATATGGAAAAGGCATGGAACACAAATCAATAATTTGTGGCGTTTAAAAAAGAGACTAACGCAGCAGCAAAGCAAATATCATGGACAGCAGATAAAGCTGCCACAGCAAATAAAAAACATGCATGGACTGTGTTGGGCACATATGGGAAGCCAGAGCCACAACCATATTTAGTCAACCATATATCCCCAGCTGCTCAAAAAATACTTTTAAAATTACGGCTGGGAACCACCATATTAAAAAATCACACACCTGCATGGAAGCAAACATGGCCGACACCCTTCTGTAGACTATGTGGGGAAATGGAAGAATCCTTGATGCACATATTGTGTATTTGCCCATCTTTAACAAATCTGAGACGTTATTACCTACTTCATGTTTTTCATCTTTCTCAAATTAGATCATGCCGCCCGGCCGTCATGCTGGCCCTGAACAGCTACAAACTGCAGACAGCTTGTAGGGCCGCTAGATTTTGCCAAAAGGCACTTCAGCTAATCATGAACACTGAGGTAAAGGACGGCAAAGGTCCAAATCCGACTGTGCGAAGTGCAAGTACAACTGCAAAATCACTATGTACACAGACATTTTAGAAAATTTCTTTATTTTAATGTATCTCTAGTTTGTACACTTTAACTTTAAAGTACAAGTTGCTTTTTTATATGAACAATATTGTAAAGGTTTTAATTAACTATATACAATAAAAATTTACATGCCCTTGATTCTTGATGGAACCAAAGTAAACAAGCATTGAAAATGCAATAGATCTCCCCCTCGTTTAAGTTAAAGCCATTCTGTTTGTAATGAGGTGGCTTTTTAGCTTTGCTTTTATGAGAGTTTTTAAAACTTTCATGTAAATAACATGCATATGTATGCATATATGTATATGTATGCATGCATTTATATTTGTATTTATATAGATATGCAGATTATATATGTTTATATATGTATGTATATATATATTCACTGAAAAAAACCATAGGTTATAGACCATATATAGTTAGGAATTAGCATTTACAAAACCTTGAAAATTCACTGAAAAAACCATAGGTTATAGACCATATATAGTTAGGAATTAGCATTTAGAAAACCTTATTTTACTCACACAAAACCATTGAAATTCCATATATAGTTAGTTGCACTAACTATATATCACGCACCCGCAATCCACTGCTGATGATGTCACATATTACATCATTCATGACATGGTCAGTGACATCACTGATGACATCACTGATGACATCTCAAATGACATCACTGATGACATCATCTAGTGTCTGTGTGTTTTTGTAAAGTTTAAATACGTTTTACATATTGAAGAATGACTGGATGTATGGAAGACTGAGTGTGTGTGTGGCTGGCTGGGAGGTGTGTGACTCTGTGCATATCAATGTGTACTTGTATCAGTGATTGTATAAGAGAGTGAGTATGTGTTAGTATATGTGTGAAAAGTATGGTGTTCTGTGTTTAACTATAGATGAGGAAATCGAAGTGTGATTGATTCTTCACAGGACTGACTAGGTGTATGAGTGCATATGATAGTGTTCTAATAATAAGTGACTGTATGTATCAGTAATTGTATGGGTGAATGAATGAATGTGTGTGTAGACGTACGAATCAGTGAGTGCGTATGTAGTAACTGGTATTGGTGTGTCATGATGTCATCAGTGATGTCATTTGAGATGTCATCAGTGATGTCATTTCAGATGTCATTAGTGATGTCATCAGTGATGTCACTGAAGTATGGTGTTCTGTGTTTAACTGTATAGATGAAGAAATGGAAGTGTGATTGATTCTTTACAGGACTGACTTGGTGTGTGAGTAACTCCATGGATGAGTGGCAGTGTGTGACTGTCTGCATAGGTGTATGAGTGCATATGATAGTGTTGTAATAATAAGTGACTGTATGTATGAGTGATTGTATGGGTGAATGAGTGAATGTGTGTGTAGACGTAGGAATCAGTGAGTGCGTATGTAGTAACTGGTATTGGTGTGTCATGATGTCATCAGTGATGTCATTTGAGATGTCATCAGTGATGTCATCAGTGATGTCATTTGAGATGTCATCAGTGATGTCATCAGTGATGTCACTGACCATGTCATGAATGATGTAATATGTGACATCATCAGCAGTGGATTGCGGGTGCGCGATATATAGTTAGTGCAACTAACTATATATGGAATTTCAATGGTTTTGTGTGAGTAAAATAAGGTTTTCTAAATGCTAATTCCTAACTATATATGGTCTATAACCTATGGTTTTTTCAGTGAATTTTCAAGGTTTTGTAAATGCTAATTCCTAACTATATATGGTCTATAACCTATGTTTTTTTCAGTGAATTTCATTGGTTTTTTAACAGCTAATATCTGTAGCTGTAAAATGTATTCTTCTTTAAATCCAAAAATATATTTTATATGTTTATTAATAACTTTTTTTTTTATATATTTTTTTCTTCGTTCCCGCTTCGCGAATCGGGAAGCTTCCCGTTAGCTGACCTTGATGCCGCGAAATAGACCGCGAGCCGGTAAACGTTTCTTTACCGCAACTGCCGCGTTAGAAAACAACATCGTGACGCCTCCCGTCCGCATGACGTTTCGCGTTGTCGCGTGATACGTCATATGACGTGCTACGTTAGCGAACTGGTACGCTTACCGAGTCGCAAAGCACAGGTTTCTGGAAGCAAACCGGGAGGCCCTGCAAAGCGCGTAACGTAAACACAGCAGGTCATGTGACTTGGTAATAACACTTTTCATTGGTTCATTTCACTTTTGGTTTCCTAATGATGTAAGACTAGGTCATATAATCTAAAATGAACACTTTTCATTGGTTGAGAACTATTGTTTTTCCCAAATGATGAAAATCCCTCCTTCTTTCCTCACTCTGACTTTCATCATTGTGAGAGAAAGACCCTTTGTTACCAGTGAGCAATGGCTTCTTTAGTAGCTTCAGCTGGTGCTTCCCCACCACCTCCACCACATCCAAGGAAGAGTGGACCACCTGCTAAAGTTATAATTCAGCAAGAAGAGGAAGAAGAGGAACAGGACGACGAGCACGAAGAGAGGCACTTTTTGCCTGAGGAGCCCAGGACGTCTCACCGGAAAGAAAACTTCATTTGGCAATTTTTTAAAATTCCCAAAGGTCAGAAAAAAGTAAATGCAAGATACGTAACTTGCCTTATATGTCAAGATAGACTGTCCAGAGGGACCGACAAAAAATACAGTTTCGGAAACTACACAATGCATCGCCATATGACTAGGTGGCATCCTAACAACTACAGTGCTGCACAGTTTCGTAACGACCTAGATAATCTCCCTATTATGGCCAGAAGATCTGTTGTACCGGAAGTAACGGGACCAGAGGGCAGGGAGATGGTGCCAAATATACAAACGAGATTTCGTGAAGTAAAACAAGTCTGCGTACATTGCAGTGGATTCATTTGCTACGGAGAAAGTAGCTTCACTCTGATCAACAGAGCTATTGACAATCATGCTCATGTTTGTCCGAAACGCCCCAAACAATAAATTCTTTTTTTTTGTTTTGTTGCTCCTGTTGAGCCTTTTACAATGAATCGTTTTCGTTGCCCCCTCCGAAAAAAAACCAAAAAAAATATAAAACTGTTCAGAAAAATTCAAAAAAAGTAAAAAAATGTTCAGAAAAATAATAAAAAAAATATAAAACAACAAAAACAATAAAAAAAAAAGTTCTTTTCAGAACTACCTCCCCGTTATTAAAAAATTGGTACAATATTTGGAACTGTGCCAACCTCTATTTCTCTTAGTTCGCTTCCCAGTTCGCTCCCCGGTACGCGAACCGGAAGCGAACCAAAAATATTTTTTTTTAAAAAAGAACAGTAAGTATAAGGGAAGGAAACAGACAGTTATGTTAAAAGAAAGACAGCTATAGGGGAGTAAACTAGAGATACTATTACCCGTAATCCACTGCTGATGATGTCACATATTACATCATTCATGACATGCTCAGTGACATCATCAGCAGAGGATTGCGGGTAACAGTATCCCTAGTTTATTCCCTATAGCTGTGTTTCTTTTAACATAACTGTCTGTTTCCTTCCCTTATACTTACTGTTCTTTTTAAAAAAAAAATTTTAGATCAGTCAGAAACAGTGAAAGTAATGAAATATAAAAGACTACGTAGAATATGAGCACTGTATGCAACAACTTTGACACTTACAGAAGCCTCACCTTCTCCATGCCTCCTACACAGTTCTACATGTACATCATAAATGCAAACAGAACAGAATTAATTATACATGTTAAATGGTTTATTTTTGCTGTTCTCAGAATGTATCAAATTTCACTAAAACAGTGACTTGAAGGTATTCATCATATAACAGCGGGGAAAAAAAACACAATCAAAATGATTGTGTTTAAAAAACCCATACAACATAACAAATCAGAATTCAGAACTCCTTAAAGTTAACTTACTTTCCATGACGGCCAAGGATGTCCTATGAACAGCTTACACTCTGTTGTGCTGTTATTACTTTCAACCCGCCACTTTCTGAAAGAAAACCTCCATCGTTTTCAAAAACATGTTACATACAATAAATGACTTCTCGCTCTCTACCACACGTTTCCACAAGGCCAAATCGTGTCTGAGCCATTTATAACTCTTAGAATTCTTTTAAGCCAATCCCGTCATGTTGTATTTCCGCAACTTTCACAATTAAAATGTTGAAGATCATTTTCACAATCCTGGACTAGTAATATCTTCCCCTTCTTGCTCAATCATGTTCTACATTTCCTATCACACTGATACTGCTTACTATGAAGCAGACTTACACTACCTTTATGACTAGTACAATTATTTAATTCTCTACATCACTTTTAATGACAAAGCAATGTAAAACAGTAGACAGCATTGCAGACTTACATTCCCTCTACTCCATGTTTTGATTGGCTGCTTCAATTAGCTTATAAAAAGAAACAGTTTTTCTGAACTCATTCAAAGTGCACGTATTTCTCCATGACGTCCAGTGTTATGGTAAGAAGTTATGTCTCTGTACTACACTTATCCTCAAGGCCAAATCGTGTAGGAGCCATTAGAACTTCTTGAAATTCCTCAGAGCACATCCCGAGATTCTTTCCCTAAAATTTTGGTTTTAAAAACACCAGGTAAGAGTTTTTAAGGTCATACGGCAATTTTTTTTTGAAAATTAAAACAGAATCATTGCAGAATGACCAGCCATTTCTACACTTTAAATAAGCTGTATAATGTCCTGATGTTATTGAAGGACCATCATGATATATAATTGCTACAGTTACAAAAGTCCTTCCTGATATTGACAACTGTGAAGCCACAAAATTTTTAATTAAAGTTGTCAATTTTGTTCCATCAGGCCTACATCGTTGGAACATTAAAATGACATACTGGCCATATGTTCGTATAAATAATGTGGACATCATTTCAGATTTACATTGGCTACACTCCATGTTGTGATCAGCTGCTTTTACTAGCTTATTAAAAGAGACTGATTTACTGTCTGGCAAAGTTAAATATATAAATCTTTCTGAGTCTACACTAGTAGTACTTGATACCCTACAGTTCTCGCAGTCATGCTGCCATTGATAAGAAAGCCCAAACAGGTGATCTACATCTACACCTTCATCATGCAATACATCAAGCATTTACATTAAAAACTCCTGACAATCTTGCTGACTATTTTGAGAGAATTGTGTTTGGCCTGAACATCTGTCTAACAGATTTCGAATTTCAGACACACTTTCTATGTTTGTTCTATCAGTGCTACATTTCTCTAACACAGAATTTAACAAACTGCAAAATCTTTGATCAGAATTGACCACAATCTCTTCTTTTACATTTTCTAGAGAAAACAAAACATTAACCACTACATTAGCATAGCAGTTGACACCAGAACTGTTTTCAAATTGAAAATCAACAACATCTTCAACAGAATCCTTTTTGTTTCTGCTTATAATTTCAGGTTCATCAACTTTTCGTCTTTTTGCTACAACCTCCCCAGTATTGGTCACATTTCTTCGTTTCCGGCCTACCACACGTTTCTCAAACAAAGGATACTGAGGCAAATGTGGCGCATACTCTCTTCTTAACCTATTGTATTCCTTAACACAATCTAGATCTGCACAAATGTTTGTGACATCACACTCAATCAAGTACAATCCCGATAAAGTTCTAACTCGTGACAATGCCACATATGCCATACCCTCCTTGAACACAGAACTGCCAATATTCACCAATGCACAGTCTACACTTAAACCTTGCGATTTATGGATTGTCACCGCATATGCCAAGCAAACAGGAAACTGCTTACGACGAACATATAAGTCTTTTACAAGCAAAAATCTAGCAGAACAACGAGCAATTAGCTGTACTTCCTCAATGCCATCAAATTTAATTTTTAAAAATTCAATTCCATCTCTATTTCTGTATTTCACAAAATCAACAACATTACCCATTGATCCATTTACCAGACCTCTTTCAACATGTAAATTCCTTCTTAAAATTATACGGCAGTTCAAGCACACATTCAGAGTCTTTTCAAAACCCGCAGTTTTAGATATACTCTTCTCTAATGAATCCAATTTTGTTTTCAGATTCTCAGACAAAATAATTGTTGATCCCATATGCTCTACTCTGTCAATAGCTTCCAGTTTCACAATCTCTTGCTTTTCTAAATGCAACATTTTGTTGTTGAATTTGGCACATTCTGCAAGAGTTGGCATCAAACATATTCCAGATTTTTTCTCAGTAACTTTCTGAAAAATATTCTCAGGCAGAACATCTTCGTCTGGATATAAATTTGTCAGTAATCGTGCATGTAAAGCTTCTTTCCCATGCTCGGTCACTTTTCCAATTCTAACATATTGTAGAATAGTCTTGTAAACTTCATCCTTTGCCTGACGCATATTTTCATGCAGTTCAGCACAATTGAAGTTTAACCATATATTGACGTTGCCAATGCTCCCTAAGCACTTCCTGGTATCTTCATGCGTGAGCATTTTGAACACAGGTTGCCCTTTCACTGGTGTCAGCTGCAGAAGATCTCCGAAAACAATGATGTGTTTGCCACCAAATAACACATCATACTCTGTTTTGAGAACTTCTTGCATTCTCAAATGCACAAAGGCAAGCATGACATTGGAAACCATGCTTACTTCGTCAATGATAAGAAGTTTCATTTTCCTCAAGACTCTTGAAACTTCAAAACAAGCATCTCCAGATAGCTTGTGATATTCTAATTTGTTGTCATGCTCCACTGGCAGCATCAGTAAACGATGTAAAGTAATCCCTTTAATGTTATGTGCTGCCAGTCCAGTTGGAGCGGTGACAACACAAGACAGCGATGACTCTGTCCTTTCCTGCAAATAACATGAAATTGCTTTAATAAGGAAACTTTTTCCAGTTCCCGCTTCTCCACTCACATACAGTCGGACAGGCTTCAACGACGTACATGAGCACTCTTTCTTGTCATGACTTAATCCATGATCAATTTGCATGGTAAGTTCGTCATATATTTTCCTCTGCTCAACGTTGAGTTGTCTTTCCAACTCTTCTAAGTTAACCGCATCCTCCTGAGCATGTGCCATGGCTCTTTCCACTTCAATCATAGCAGTGGCAGCTTCATTTTCGATAAGAGGTCCTCCTAGTGGATCCTGACTCAATGAAGCAGAACTCTGACTGTCCTGAGAACTGTCTCTGGCAATCTCGGCTGCAATTGTTGCTTCCTGCTCAATTTCCACATTTAACATTTCTACATATTTGGGAAAAGCAGGACATTCTATGGTCTCCTTGGCAGCATTGAATGAGTCTTCATAACAAAGGAAATCTCCAAGCAGTTCCTCTTCTGCACGCCAAGGCTTAAAAAGTTGCAAAAGTGCTAAATAGAAAAACTCCTTTTTTTCAGGAGATTCGCCACTCAATTTTCGATGGTTTATCAAGTGGCATTTTCTTTGCTTGACCAGACATCCCTCACTTCCTATTACAGCATACACTCCTTTCTCAGTATCTTCTTTGATGTTCCTCTTGAATGTGTAATTTTGCAGAACCTCATACAGACAAACATTCTCGAGGTGACTGCTTCGATTTGGATAATATGTATCCAACATGTTGCTCTTCAAAATGTCGGTACTGTTTGGCTCCTTTTCCGCCAAATACTCAATTTCCCGCACAGGTTTCAGAACTCGATTACGCGTTGCAGCAAGACCAACACTCGCCCAAACGATACTCCTGGACTTGGCATAGAGACTTGCTGAAGACAACCGGTCAGAACATTCGTAAGCTCCGATTTCTCGATGCGACAACATCTTCAGACTGAAACTGTACAACTTCTTGCTGAGGCTCTTTTCATGGGAAATGTCCTCCCACATATCCTTCAATTCTGTCTTCTCTTTTTTGGTGATGTAAGATGTCACATACCGAGCCACAGCCATACAGTTATCAGCCACAAACTGTATATCCATGTTAGCATTCCACATGGACAAAATCACCGGGTTGTAGTCGTTGATGTACTTAGACTCTTCGTTCCTCTTCAAATTGTATGTGTTTTTAGGTGATTTCTTCATCACATTATGTCGCAGCGAAGACATCAAACTGTTCACTCTTCCTTTAGAAATCACCGGTCGTGGAAAGCCGAAACGACATTTGGTGTAGAACTTGTCTTTGTTCCGGAATTTACGACGACAGTACTTTCCACATCGATGGCTTTGGAAACGTAGAACTTTTTCTCTTAGGCTTTTTTTCTCCTTTGCGTTTGGAACAGCACACGTAGAATACTGTTCTATGAAACTCATCACTGAGTCTTCTGCATCCGTTCCAAATTTAGGTGCATCCTTGATCCACAGCAACATATGTATATGAGGAGCACCTCTTGCTTGGTACTCCTTCCTCCAGAAGAAATCCAACACCTCTCCAAGAGGTGGATTCTTCTTATTCATGATGAAAGACATCATACCTTCAAATCTATGATTGAAGTACCTACATACATTGACTGGATCCAAAGAGCACAGTTCTCCGGGTGTCTTGAATTCGATGTTTTCTACGTTAGCATTTGCCTCTCGTAGAAATTCAAGTAAGTCTTCCCAGCCATACTCAGCACAGCTCAAAGTGAGGAACCATGTGGGAGTTCCTAAGTTCCTCAGCATACATTTTAAATCACCATGACGACGGTACCAGTACTCATTAGTACCACGCTGACACGCCATGAGATTAATCAGGTGAGAATCCAAAATACTGTCTTGGACATTGACTTTATCCATAAAGTCACTTGCCGAGATGTTTTGCATGTGTATACCACTTTTCAAGATGTGGTTCACTGCATATGACAGTCCAGACAGATCGCTTTCAAACAGGAGATGAAACAAATAAGGAATGCATTGTCGAAACCTAGGATCTCCTGCATACAATCGCAAAGTCCGGTATTCAGAAGCAGGAATTTGATGAGGTCGCTCATCATATCTTCCTCCCTGACCTGTTGGAAAAAGCTGTGGGAAACACCGAGCTTCCAAACTTTCCTCCCAAACACTAATGGGACTCCCTTTTGCTTGTTTCATTTGAAACAACTCAATAGCATTCCCCATGACTTCCTTGGAATGCAAAGGATGAACACTATAATGTTCATATATTTCTTCACTAGTACAGGGTTCTACTTTCTCAATTTGACCAGCACACAAATCGCTATCCACTTCCTCACTTACTTCCTCTTCTGCAACATATACATTTTTATAGTATTTATTATATTTTTTCAAATACAATGTTGCCCTTTTGACTTTCCTAACATCTACTAAATCTTGCCATATTTTCTTATTCTTTGTCGGAACCCCATTAACTAAGATAACAAGAGGTTCCTCTTCCACTTTTTCTACTCCAATTGTGTTAATGTTTTTCTTCAAATCTAGAGGCAAATAAACAACTCTTCCCTTTAATCCTCTCTGTAAATCTGATGGAGGCAATTTCCCTGTCTTTGGCTCCATTCTTACAATAGCCTGAAAGGGATGGATACTTTGAATCAAAATAGATTCATAAGTATTTAAATCCTTCAATTCAGAAGGAATCTCAACCAATTCCAGATTATTATGAACTGCTCTAGCAGGCATCTGGTTTTGATTTAATTTGTTACAACAATAAGTACACACACGTTGATCCAATCCCAAATCAAAACAATTTTCTACCATCAAGTATGTTGTAAAATCCTTCCATTCACTATTATTTTCCCTTTCACTTTTTCCATATAAATCCACTAACTTAGTCTGATTCTTATAATAAGTGCGTCGACAACACACACAAGTGAAATTTGGCCTCTCACTTGATTTCACCTCAAACGTCGCAATTTCCCTCTGGAAATTATCTGTACTGGAAACCTGTACACTATCTTCCACATTACTCTCTTCTTCTTGGTCAATTTCAACATTCTCCTCTTTACTTCCAAAGTAACAAAACTCAATTTCTTCACATATATTCTTCACATCTATTTCAGAACCATGCAAAAGAGCAGCGCATAATTGTTTAAGCATAATTGCTGGACTCTTAGCATAATACAACATTCTAACTAATTTCCTCACTTTATTATGATGCACTGCTAGCATCCTGAAATGATGAAAAACACTCTGGCATACTCTCCTGGAAAGACAAGCCAGTGAATGACCATGCAAACCTATCACTTCTCTCACTCTGCAAGGATCTAATTCTTGCAACAACTTCATTTTCTGCTTCAAACTTTTCTTATTAAATGACCGTATAAAATCACAAAGCAAATTGATGGAATCCTGTCGTACACTGCAAATACTACTACACTTCCAGGTGTACACAGGACCCTTAGGACGTCTCCCTAAAACCTCATTACCTAACACCTCTTCTATCTCTGTTGTCACAAGTTTTTCTTTTTCAACTGGACAACCATCTTTCACTTCATAAGCTCGACCACTGGTGTCAACTGCATGCACCAAATCATTATCCTGGAAATAACTCTCCTCATTAAAAAATGCCTCAGAGCTTGAACTATGCATCCATTCTCCAGAAAAAACTTCACAAAAATTACTACGATTAACTATTCTCTTCCATCTACTATTTCTTTTGAAATCATAAATTGCCTTGTTTAGCTTCCTAATTCTATTGATTGTCAAAATAAATAACTTACGTTTAATTTCAAATGCCTGATCAATAACTTTCTCAACAATTTTTTTTCTCTTATAAAAAAACACTTTCTGTTGACCTTTCTTAATATTTTTTAACAAATTGCCAATTATCCTGTTGCGGAACATTCGTTTACGAATGTCCCTAAACTGTTGTTTCCTTCTACTTTCATGCATAGAGATATCTCTTACTCTAGCAGTAACATTTCTCATTGGCCTTTCCTTACCGTTTGAATTGCTTCTCCTTTTCTGGACTGAAACATTTTCTGTAGTAATATTTTTTTTACTAGAGATATTTCTTATGAATGTTTTTGTACTCTTACCCGGTGCTTTCTTGGTGACTTGACAAATCTTTTTGTTAGAGGACTGCTGCTTTTTTTCATTCACCTGCTGTCTTTGACGTTTTGCAGCCTTTCTCACTCTTTCTTTGCTTGGCATCCTAAAATCTTGAAATAATCTGCAGTTGAATCTGTGGTAAAATATAATAAAAAATGTTATTAACCACTATTACCCAACAGTAAATTAATAACAGTCATCAAAAACTTAACACACTACTTAACATTTTTACATAGAAGAATTTTTTGTACATGGCAAATTTAGAATACAGAAATAGCAGAAAAGAAATGGAATTTATATTCATTTTACCTGTGCTGTTTTATATATGAATCTGATCTAATTTTATGACCATATTTTAATATTTTATTGAAGACACTACACATAACCTGTTTTTGAAGGTGTCTTTATTTTTAAATTAAACGGTTTACATATTTACTTTTTATTTATTATAAATTTATAAAATAAATGTTTATAGTTCCATAGGCTCAAGCACGTCAGCTTCCCATCCTATGTCATACAATTCTGACAAATCTTCATCCTCATCACATTCTTCTTCATCCTCAGGATTGAAATCATCCAAGGGATCAACATCCACTGATGTTTCAATTACGAGTTCAATGATGAGGTCGAAATCAACTGATTGCTGATTGTCGCTCATGTTGATGTTGTCTTTATCTTTAAAGAAAGATAACAACAATGAGATGTTGCACAGTAAGAGACAAATCTCAGAGATTATAATAGTAAAATTGTTTAACAAGAGTAACATTTTGCAGCTATTATTTAACCATGTCCAACGATGCTGAGGAGCAGAGGAGGTGAAGCCTATCTCCAATTTTTCACTGAACAGGACTCATCTCTTCTTAACCTTGGATAAACCTCACCGACTCTGTGTCCCCTGCACATAATTAAATGTAAAGGGGCAGATTTATATTAACTAGCACATCCCCACGGATGCACCAGTTAAAGTGCACCGCTGCTCTGCCACCCACGGTGCGCCGCATTTACAATCAGATAGGACAAAGCTGCATCACAACCCTGCGCCTGCTTGAAGCAGGCATAGATCTTGACGCAGGTAGGCTGAAAGCTAAAGCAACAACTAAGTGTCGTGTGCAGAAGTTGCAAAAAAGGAAAAATGGCGTTTAAACCAGTAATGAGCCCATGCTAACTTAACACAGTGTAAAGATATCCAGGATCTACATCAGTTTGGGGTTCACGAACCTGGCAGGTACAAGGCACTGAGGCTTTGCACCGTGCATGTCTCATCCCAAATCATATGTTGTTTGTGAATGAAACAATTTCCCAGACCAAATGCTTTGGATTGGCTACTTCTAAAAAATTAAACACCCCTACTATCCTGGAGTTAGAGGAATATGATGGTTGGAGTTATTTTACTCGGTTGTCCATTAAAGATTTACAGGCCCTACTCCGTAATTCTTC
The DNA here is from genome assembly GCF_964261635.1 of Lissotriton helveticus. Taxonomy (NCBI): domain Eukaryota; kingdom Metazoa; phylum Chordata; class Amphibia; order Caudata; family Salamandridae; genus Lissotriton; species Lissotriton helveticus. Next base: position 797,425,194 of record NC_136059.1, on the reverse strand, counting down.
CTTTAACATTTCCAGTATAAATCCAAAAGGTTGGCTGCTTTGGCAACGTGCCTTATCCACGGTTTAATAACGCTGCCTTTTGCTTTATATAAGTTTTCAAATTGTATGAAATATATACCAATAGGTCATTATGAACCTTTAGGTAGTGGTTTTCTTCATGAGGTCTGGTCGCTTCCATACACATACAGATTTTCAAAGATGATCAAGAAGTTTATCTGAATGGAGAGGAATGCACTGAGACGCCAGATCATTCACTAATGTGTAGGCACATACAGTTACACAGTTCATGCAACAAACACCGACCAAATATGGCTTGCGTGTTGCAAGGCACGCCAGTTCCTGCTATCATCCCCACGTTCAAGTTGTTGGAAAATGGTAGTTATTTGATGCTCAATAATGAAGATTGTTCTGGGTTAATTAAAAGTATTCCTTTTATCGTAACAGTAAGTGAACGGGTTATTTGCTGCAGAAATGTTCTATTTCCTCCCACACATGAACATAGGGAGTTTTCAATCTGGCCACAAATACCAACCTTGGGAGCACATTTCAACGGCATGGCAAGAATAAGAGCTCTTTTGTCTCAGAGAGAGGTGGCCTTGAGTTCGGCCCGTGAAACTTTCGTGCTTCACATAGCGAACACCCGTACAGAGGTGAAGACCCTTTTAAATACTGATTCGCCTTTGCATTTCAGCGACATGGTTCGGACTATCTTTAACGCGTCCTCCACAAAGGGCCTGGCGCACTTTTTTAAAGTTGTTACCAGTGGTCTCGTGACTTCATTTGAGAAAATCTTTGGAGTCATCCCTGCTTTCTTTCATTCTATTTTTTCCACTGTGCTTGCTGGATTCCCATTTTTACTTGCATTACCAACGGACGCTCTTGTGCTTTTTAAAATTTTTAAATATGGATGTCCCTCCTGTGCAAGCTCCCGCCCTGCAGCTGCTGACGCTGTTCCGCAATCGCATGCTTGAATATTATGGCACAATGCCGTTGGCGATATTAAGCACGGCATATGGATTATCTTTTCGATTCTCCTACTTCACCTGTGTCCAGCCTGTATTTCACTGCCTGACCTGTGATTTCGATTGGGCCATTGATTTGTGTCTCTGCGGACCGGTTTCTCCTGACGTCGACTTTAATCAGCTGATGAGTCCTATCATTACTCACGAGTTGGTTTGTCCTGGCGAAAGGATTATGGCTGTGGCATTGATGCATGGACTAATTGGTCCCTGGAATTTACTGGCGGCAACACAGTCTTTCTTGGAACAGAGCTTTCTTGAAAACCCACCGAGCTGTCCTCTGATGGTGATAGAGGATCCGGTGCTGGGAGAGCACGTATGTTCTTTTCCGCTTTTAAATTGGATGGCTGAACTCTTTTCGGATGAAGACGGTGACTTCCTATTAGAGGCTGTTGCAGCTTATTTTGCATACACAGTTATGTCATAGACCTTTTTCATGTTTGATATGCTGAGTACTAGCATTTCATTGACAATTCATTGACTTATTTGTCAAGTTTTTATTATTTAGCTTGCCAATTGGCTTAAGCCTCGATAAAGTAGTTGGCTGTTTTATTTTTCTTTAGCATTAAATTTTGCTAGTTTTTAATGTTTTACCTTGCGGACCGTGCACATATAAAGTTGCAATCTGCTCTCATGAGATGGCACTTCTATTATCTTATTCAGTTCGTTTCCGTATCATGGGGAGGTGTCATGTAGATCCTGGATATCTTTACACCGTGTTAAGTTAGCATGGGCTCATTACCGGTTTAAACACCATTTTTCCTTTTTTGCAACTTCTGCACACGACACTTAGTTGTTGCTTTAGCTTTCAACCTAATAGTTCATTGTGATTTACATGAGAATAATATGTTATTGCTCTACTATCTGCTTTACTTGTTAAACTATATCTGTACAGCGAGTGCTGAAGTTTCAAGAACAACACGATACAGAATTGTTATGAGGTCTGATCTCCACGACTTCATACTCATAACATAAGTGCAGCTTCTGCCAATTCTGGGCATGAGGCGGGTTTTATATTGCTTTCCCGAACACACATACACAACACTTGATGCGGTTCACATGAAGAGAGAGCTGGTGTATGCTGATGTGATTCCTTCAAATCTAAGACACTAAAGTATGGGCGCGCCCTAAACCAACACAAAGAAACCTTCTTAGCAAATAATATAATATGTGTATTAGGGAGGGTGAGATATAAGCAGCCGCGGGCCGTGGAGGGAGTTACGGTGGGGCAGGGAGGCGGGGAGGGGGAGGGGCAGGGTGGAGCCCTCTCCACCCTGCCCCTCCCCGCCTCCCTGCCCCACCGTAACTCCCTCCACGGCCCGCGGCTGCTTATAAGTGTTGCTAACTCTTATTCATTTACAGCATGTTAACATACTGTCACCATTCGCTTTTTATGTACTAGTAACTATGCTGGTAATTTTGCTACTGATAATATGTGTACTTGTATTATCTAAGATACTACGCCCGAGAAGACGGCATTAGTAAATAAACATTTCAAATACACATGTGTTCTTCTTAACTCCATGTTCTGGTTTCTAAGAAATATATAACGACCGACTGTTCATGAGTTCCATGTATCCTGAGGTACTATAAGTTCATATTCTGGATTGTCTAAACATTGAGAGTTTGTTATATCCAATGTGACACTGTACCTAGCTTGCTAAGGGGTTTTTGATTACTAAGGTGAGTTTTGGGTCACCCTAATTCGCCGAGGTTCCAATCCTCTGTCCACAGTTCTGTGTGAGAACAGAAACCCTGCGACAGGGGCACCCCTGAGCCTTGCTGGAGCTTCATCACACTTGCGATACAACTCCAGCAATGCGCCACCTTTACGGCACAGATACGTCATGCATCTGTGCTGTTTTTGCCCCAAGATGCGCCGCATTGTAAATGCAGCACACCATAGGTGACGGAACAGCGGCACAGAATGACTAACACATCCCTGGTGATGCGCCAGTCATCATAAATCTATCCCTATGCTTCTAATCTTGTTAGAGATGAACCGCCATATGTATCATCAAAGTTTTTTGCATTTCCTAAATAGCGAACTTTAAGGAATAAATAGCGATTCTTTACCATTCCTAGTTTGCGATGAGCTATTTGCTAATTACAAATTACCCATTCATTTCCATGCAGCAGGAGGCCCATAGGAATGAAGGTGCAATTTGCGATTAGCAATTACCTCATCGCAAATTACTAATTTTTCCGAGGGTGCAGGGGTGTCTCAAGAACACCCTGCTGCACCCCTGAAAAAGAAATTTGGGGGCATATGGCGCACATAAATTTTGAAAACATTCCTTTACCTCAAAAACGATTTTCAACTCATAATTTGAAAACACTGCACATGGGGAAATGACTTAAAATGTCCTTAAGACACATAAAAGCGTTTTTGGATTGCCTTTGCAGCATGTTTCAGTCACCTTTAACATGCCTATGTAACGCAAACATTCAAAATCTAAATTTGCCATGCACAGGTGGGAGCATATTTACAAGCAATTTGCTCCACAGACAAACTTCTTACATTGAAATGGGAAAAATAACATCAGAGACTCTCAATTACCTTATAAAGAAGCAGACACCATTATGTCCTTATCATCAATATTAAAACCATTGCTTTTTCTCAAAAACGATTTACAAGTCATAATTTGAAAACACTCCACAGCTCCTATGCACATAAAAACCCTGTCAGTACTAATACTTCACATTTTCTCCAATTACAATTTCTCAAAGAAACAAAATATATTTGTAAAACACTTGAGACAAAGCAACATTTGAAAAACACAACTTTCTTCATAATTTTCTCCTTAAAGCACACTATTTTCTATCTAAATTAAAGAAATCTTTTCTCACCTTAGCAAATAATTTGAGTTTCAAAACAGTCTCAGAAACACACCAATTTGTCTTCAGCAGAGCAAAAGGTATGAACTCCAGAGTCTGCAGCTATCAAAAGCACAGAAATGCTGTAATTCTTCACACATATCTCTCATGTCACCCAATCAAAACTCTTCCCTCACTTTTTTCAAATCAAAACCCTTCCCCCCTCTGCCCCCTCTCTGCTTTTTCTGCATAGCAACCACCTCTTGCAAGACCTCTGGTGTTTCCAAGTTCACACAACAATGTTGCAATTGAACTCTGAACTCTCAGTGCACCTGCATATCCAGTGCAATCTTTCATTTAATGATTTTTTCTTCGCCACTCAAAATACATCTTTCAACGAACTCATCCATGCACCCTAACTTTCTGTTTTCAGCAATCAAAATCCACCAATCACTCTTACTGCTTCATTAACACAGAAACTCCTCAGTTTTTTTCATTTTACACTCTCATTTTTTCAACTGCCATTTCATTGCCACACTTCATCTGACTGCAGGAGAACCTTCTCTCGCCATGTTTTCTGTCTGGATTGTTGGACATAGTTACATCTATTGGGCTCAGAGGTACGCTGAAAACAGGAATTTACCTAACCTCAATTTACAAGATGTGGAAATTAAGTGGTTTGGCCACAGAGGATTAAAATGTCACCAATTGATAACATTGGTGAAAACCTTTATGCATTTGCCAAAACCTGACCTGTTAATTGTGCACTGTGGAGGTAATGATTTGGGCACTTTGACTGGGGTAGGTCTGGAAATGCTTTTAAAGGACACCTTTGAGCAATTGATGGCACTTTTTCCTCAGACTGCCTTGGTATATTCAAATATATGCCAAAGACAAAAATGGAGGTGGTCGAACCAATTTTGTCCACAAATTGAGAAATCGAGGAAGCATGTAAACAAATCTGTTTCAGCTTACATGAGAGACCATGGAATGGGCTCCCTGTACAACAATAACTTGCGTTACTACATGCAAGATATCTACAGAGGAGATGGAGTTCACTTCTCAGATGAGGGCAACAGAATTTTCATTCTGAATTTAAGAATGTGCATTGGTACCTACTTATAAGTACCTAAATGTACCATAAACCCAAAAGCTCTTCTCAGAGCTACCCTACATCTGATCACTCACAATTATTATTTTACTCTAACTTTTTTCACTAATTTTCAAGAAAGTACGCTCCCTGGGGCGCTTCCCGGTTCGCGAACCGGGCGCACTCCACGCAAAAAAACTAAAAAAACGATATATTTTTTTTTTGCCCTGCGAGACCCTTTTAAAGCCTCCACATCAAACCTAGGGGGTCAGGGAGGATCTACTATGCCCCCTTATGGTCATTTGCCCCTTTGCTTTGGCCTCCTCTTGTCTCTCGATCCTACCGAGAGACAAGATGGCGGCCGCTACGGACTGTTTGGAATGTTTACAGACGCCGAAGAACCAATCAGCTTCGCAAAGCTCCGTAACGCGAAAAGTACACGAAGCGGAGCGCTGTTACAGATATATATCTTTTTTTGAACTTTAATTTCTCAAAATCCACTGGAGCACATATATTGAGACCTAGCAAAGGCACATCGGGCTACCAGTCCCTACAATTTTGCCAAGTTTCGTGCAAATCCATTCAGCCGTTCGATTATTATTATTTATTTATTTTTTGCCCCGCGGGGCCCTTTTAAAACCTCCACATCAAACCTAGGGGGTCAGCGAGAATCTACTATGCCCCCTTATGGTCATTTGCCCCTTCGCTTTGGCCTCCTCTTGTCTCTCGATCCTACCGAGAGACAAGATGGCGGCCGCTACGGACTGTTTGGAATGTTTACAGACGCCGGAGAACCAATCAGCTTCGCTTCACAAAGCTCCGTTGCGCGAAAAGTACGCGAACCGGAGCGCTGCCCGGTCCGCTGTTACAGATATATATCTTTTTTTAAACGTTAATTTCTCAAAATCCACTGGAGCACATATATTGAGACCTACAAAAGGCACATCGGGCTACCAGTCCCTACAATTTTGCCAAGTTTCGTGCAAATCCATTCAGCCGTTCGGGCTAAAAGTGAGGCCAACCGCCCTATGGAAAACTCAATGTTAAAAACACGTTTTGGGACCCCCCTTATTTCTCGACCCCCCCTGAACGAACCCCCCCCCCCCCAATTTTCAGGGGCTGCTCAGAAACAAAATGTGCAATTTTCCTGAAAATTTCAGCCAATTCCGTCCACAAACGCCAAAGTTATTAGACATAGAATTTTCAAAAATCCCATAGAGAAAAAATCCTAACTATATATACCTACTGGCGACCGCCAGTAGGTAATATATACACATACATATATATAAATGCATATGCATATATATGCATATATATATGTGCATATGTGTGCGTGTAGAGAGAGGTAGAGAGGTAGAGGTGTAGAGGTAGAGAGGTAGAGGTAGAGAGGTAGAGGTAGAGAGGTAGAGACTAGTAGAGAGAGAAGTAGAGAGAGGTAGAGAGGTATAGAGTAGAGTGTGAGTAATAGAGAGGAGAGCGTGAGTAGTAGAGAGTAGTAGAGAGCAGTAGAGAGAGTAGCAGAGAGTGAGTAGTAGAGAGTAGTAGAGTGAATAGTAGAGTGAGTAGTAGAGAGTAGTAGAGAGTGAGTAGTAGAGAGTAAGTAGTAGAGTGAGTAGTAGAGGGGAGTAGAGAGTGAGTAGTAGAGAGTAGTAAATGGTGAGTAGTAGAGAGTAGTGGAGAGTGAGTAGTAGAGAGTGAGTAGTAGAGAGTAGTAGAGAGTGAGTAGCAGAGAGAGAGAATAGTAGAGAGTATTAGAGAGGTAGTAGTAGAGTGAGTAGTAGAGAGTAGTAGAGAGAGTAGTAAAGAGTGAGTAGTAGAGAGTAGTTGAGAGTGAGTAGTAGAGTGAGTAGTAGAGAGTGAGTAGTAAAGAGTAGTAGAGAGAGAGTAGTAGAGAGTGAGTAGTAGAAAGTAGTAGAGAGTGAGAAGTAGACAGTGAGTAGTAGAGAGTAGTAGAGAGTGAGTAGTAAAGAGTGAGTAGTAGAGAGAGAGTAGTAGAGAGTGAGTAGTAGAGAGTAGAGAGTAGTAGAGAGTGAGTAGTAGAGAGTAGTAGATAGTGAGTAGTAGGGAGTGAGTAGTAGAGAGAGAGTAGTAGAGAGTAGTAGAGTAGTAGAGAATGAGTGGTAGAGAGTGAGTATTAGAGAGTAGTGGAGTAGTAGAGAGTAAGTAGTAGAGAGTAGTGGAGAATATTCCAAAGTTTGGCACAGCACCACTTGCACAATAAGTCCAATCAAATCATATCACTTAGAGTCCTTATTGAAGCGCTGAATCTTGGTGTATATTCAAATGCTTTTATTTTCCTTAAGTTTATGTACCACAACCAGCCGACGCGTTTCGTTCTGTACAACAGAACTTCTTCAGGGCGTTCTTATTTCCTTCAAGTTATGTCGGTATCCTGTTGTCATATAACTAGACATTTCTTCCAAATGTTAGACGAGACGTAAGTACATTCTTATTCAAAGTGACTAGGTATCAATTTTACCCACACAATTCGGGCAGACTTGAGTAATTTATAGCATCCTCAAAGTCGGTCTTTCAAAAATTCCAAAGTATAGGACATGATAATCCAAATCCAAGTGTTTCTCAAGAAAAGTCATTTTCAATCGTTCGGAATATCGGCGTTTGGGCAGATATGACCCAGGGACCCCCAGTATGCAAGGGGAATTAGTCCCCCCTCTGAAAACGCGCCAGTGGCCTGCGTTGCAGAGAGGTGTAAAAAGGGGCATAGCCTCATTACACCTCTGTGCAATGCAGCCCCCTGGCGCATGCTGGAGGTTCCAGGTGGGCTAGTTGGCCCCCAGGGACCCCCAGTATGCAAGGGGAAATAGTTCCCCATCTCCAAACATGCACGGGGGCTGCGTTGCAGAGAGGTGTAAAAAAGGGTGTGGCCTCATTACACCTCTCTGCAATGCAGCCCCCTGGCGCATACTGGAGGCTCCTGGTGGGCTAGTTGGCCCCCAGGGACTCCCAGTATGCAAGGGGAATTAGTTCCCCCTCTGCAAACGCACCAGGGGGCTGTGTTGCAGAGAGGTGTAACAAGGGGCATAGCCTCATTACACCTCTGCAATGCAGCCCGCTGGCGCATACTGGAGGTTCCAGGCGGGCTAGTTGGCCCCCAGGGGCCCCCAGTATGCAAGGGGAATTAGTTCCCCATCTTCAAACATGCACGGGGCTGCATTGCAGAGAGGTGTAAAAAGGGGCGTGGCTTCATTACACCTCTCAGCAAGGCAGTCCCCTAGCGCATACTGGAGATTCCTGGTGGGCTTTCAGGTCTTATATAGTTAGGAATTAGCATTAAAAAAATCCTTTGAAATTCACTGAAAAAAACATAGGTTTCAGGTCTTATATAGATAGGAATTAGCATTTAAAAAACCTTGCAAATTTACTGAAAAAAACATAGGTTTCAGGCCTTATATAGTTAGGAATTAGCATTTAAAAAACCTTTGAAATTCACTGAAAAAACCATAGGTTTCAGGCCTTATATAGTTAGGAATTAGCATTTAAAAAACCTTTAAAATTCACTAAAAAAACTATAAGTTTTAGGGGTGTTATAGTTAGCTGGACATTTCACTCATACAAAACCATTGAAATTGCTCCTATATAGTTAGTTGTACTAACTATATTTCGCGCACCCGCAATCCACTGCTGATGATGTCACATATTACATCATTCATGACATGGTCAGTGACATCACTGATGACATCATAAATGACATCACTGATGACATCATTGATGACATCATCCACGTGACAATCACATACACCTTTTCATACACTAGTAAAATCTTTCATCACTCTTTGTAAAATACAGAGTATCATATTTTAATCCATTGTTACAGCAATACAAGTATCTAAAAACCCACTCAGTGATTCATAGATGTATACACACATCAAATCACTTACCTGTTGATTCACTCATACATGCTGTCAATGAACAATAGAACACTATCAAAAATACTTATACACCTAAATCGACATTACATACCAGCACACATCCTATTCACATATGAAGTCATCCTACTCACTTATGCAAACAATGGATCATACTTACATATTTACTTAGCTACACACTTATACAAACACAACTTCATCTATTCATTTAGATAGTAAGTCATACTTAGTGAATTATAAAATCATTATTACAAGTATAAAGTTATCCATACAGTCACTCACACAATCATTGAGTCTTATGTATACTTATTTATATACAACAACTGACACATACATTGCCTTTTAATTTTCTAGTTTGTTGGACATTGAGAAATATATTTGCTCATCACCACACCCATAAAGATATTAACTCCCCCAAACAACTGTTAGAACATGTAGTTTTAACTTCATATATCTAGTGAATCAACTATTCACACATCTTTGGGCAGTCACACACCCTCCACCGAACCACACACACATTCACTCTCCCATACAAATACTCAGTTAACTAATCAATAACTAATATAGACTTTCACATAGCTAGTAACCAACTGGATAACCAGTTTACACAACAACTGACAAAGTGATACAGATATTTAAAGGATTTTTAAATGCTAATTCCTAACTATATAAGGCCTGAAACCTATGGTTTTTTCAGTGAATTTCAAAGGATTTTTAAATGCTAATTCCTAACTATATAAGACCTGAAACCTATGGTTTTTTCAGTGAATATATATTACCTACTGGCGGTCGCCAGTAGGTAGTTATAGTTAGGATTGTTTTCCATAGGAAATCCGCAACATTCTATTGGGAATAACTTTGGCGCAGATTGAGGGATATGCATGTCATTTTCCTCAAATTTGCCTCGCTGCGCTCCGCTCCTTTCCTGAAAGTTTGGGGGGGATTTGTCAAGCGGGGACGAGATAAAAGGGGGTCCCAAAACGTGTTTTCCCCATGTTAATTTCCATAGGGCGGTTGGACTCACTTTTAGCTCGAACGGCTGAATGGATTTTCACCAAACTTGGCAAAATTGTAGGGACTGGTAGCCCGATGTGCCTTTGCTATGTCTCAAGATATGCGCTCCAGAGGATTTTGAATAATTTAGGTTCAAAAAAATATATATCTATAAGCGCGCCCCGGGAAACACGCACCGGGGAGCGTACCAGCGCGCAACGCGAGTTCGCGCGCGGAAAGCTGATTGGTGGCTGTAAACATTCCAAACAGTCCGGAGCGGCCGCGCCATCTTGTGTCTCGGTAGGATCGAGACATAAGAGGTGGTAAAAAAAAAGGGGGAAATGACCAAAAGGGGGCAGGGTAGACCCCCCTGACCCCCTAGGTTTGATGTGGGGGCCATAAAAGGGTCCCGCGGTACAAAAACATTTTTTTATTTTTTTATTTTTGCGGGGGAGGCGTCCAGTACGCGCACCGGGGAGCTTACCGGGGAGCGTACCAAAAGGCAAACCCAGTGAAACTGTAAAATAATAATTTAAAGTGCTTAGAGGTAGGGTAGCTCTGCATAGAGTTGTTGTGTTGTGTGGGTGATATAAGTACCAGCATGTAGGTACCAATGCAGAGTTTTAAATTCAATGTAGATTGTCTCCTCTGTAGATAATTTGCATGTTGTTACAGAAGTTATTGTGGTATATGGAATCCATACCATAGTTTGTCAGGAAAGTAGAAACAACATGGAGGCAGGAGATGAAAAAGAGATGTCAAATACACATTGGAGATAATATAGTGGGAGAAAGGAAGTAACTATGAGCAAAATTACTATGTAACATAAAAAAGTTGCACAGTATACTATAACTCTCACATTATATTATATTCATTTTGGTACTATTTCATGAATTACACATAAATAAGAATAATGTCTGGAACAATTTCTAATTATTAAATAATAATTTATTGCTGTGATTTTTCAAAATGTAATAACACTTCCAACATTATATCGTCAGGAATGTCCTCATTTTCAGTCCATGATTCCATTTCTTCCACACAATTAACTAACTCTTCGTCTAGAGACTGATCCATAAAGTCAAAGTCTTCCTCAGGATTGTTTTGAAGAACTATTTTGAAAGAAATATTTGCTTCTCTTTCCATTTTCTTGCTGTAAATTGCATTAAAAATAAATATATCAGTAGAGTTAGGGCAGTGTTGGGTTTAATTTTAGACAGGTACTTCTGAGTTTTTAACAGTGAAGTTATCTTTGGGCAGTGTATGGTATCAGGCAGGAAGTAGAAATATCAAACAAGTGTATGTGAAGAAGCCTAAGTAATTTCATAATTATAACAGAGAAGCCTAACTCAATCCATAACTATAACAGAGAAGCCTATCTCAATCTATAACTATAACAGAGGGACAGTAAATAACTATGAGAAAACGTTTTTACAAATTAACTTAAAGTGCCCCTTACAAATTAACAACTTACCTTATTAAAAGGTGATGAAGATAAATGGAGAACATTTTTTCAAGATGTACCTCAGGTAGGTGTAGTCAAAATGGCCGTGTTTCCCTCTCATTTTTGATTTATATTCATGTACATAACCAATCAAATGTCAGGAAAAAAAGTAGAAAATGAAAGTAACACTTTAATTGGTTGTAAATCCTAACACTTCATATGTGTTTTTGTCATGTAATTTACCTCAGGATATTTAGACAGGGCTACAGCTCAAATGGCTCAATGGAATTCCACCAAATTTGGGAAAATGGTAGGGACTGGTATGTAGTAGGGCCTAGTCTATATTTGGTGAAAGTCTCTCCAGTGGTCTTTATGTAAATTAACTTTTAAAAATGTTTGGGTTCGCTCACCGGTGCGCGCCCCGGTGCACGTACCGGTATGCGTACCCTGCAGAAAAAAGATTGACAGAGATTCTTTAAAAATATAGGTTTATTTTTATAAATTAAAGGTAGTTCTAAAAAGAACTGTTTTTTTTATTCTTTTTGTTGTTTTATATTTTTTTATTGTTTTTTCGAACATTATTTACTTTTTTTGGCTTTTCTGAACAGTTTTTTTTTTTGTATTTTTTATGGGGAGGAACAAAAAACAGGGAATTGTAAATGGCTCAACTGGAGCAAAAAAAACCAGAAAAAATTAGGGTTTTTTCAGGCACTTATGGTTATCACCAGCACAGATGATAAGTTTTATACTTTGCTCACCATAGCAAAATGTCTTTCCACAATATTTGCACACGATTTTAAAATCGGCAAACTTGGGTTGTATGGTAGACATCGTCTCTCTTGCCTCTGAACCCGATGGAGTGGGTTCTTTGGATGTTGAGGGTCTTGATGTTGATGGGGGTAGCTTACTGCAGAGGTCCCTTAGCTCTGCAGCAGAATAGTTGTTTGGGTGCAAACGCATCATGTGCCGAATCATGGTATGATTCCCGAAGGAATATTTTTTGTTAGGGTTCCCCCTGGACAGCTCAGCACCACAAATCCGACAAGTCACCTTCGCAGCGTTGACTTTTTTGAAACCCCTTGGGATTTTGTAGAACTCCCATACGAAGTGCTCTTTTGGTTTGTAGGGCTGATAATCTTCAGGCAGGAAATGCCTTGTCTGTTCCTCCTCTTCAACATCCTCCTCCTCTTCTTCTTGACCACCAATGTGATCTTCTGGTGGTCTTTTTGATGGTGGTGGTGGTGGGGCAGATGCTCCAGCTGCTGATATGACTGTAGCCATCTCTGTAAGGAAAAAGCAGGTCTTCCTCACTCAAATACCAAAGTGAAAATGAGGAAAAAAGGTGGGGGCTTTCATCATTTGGAAAACAAAAGTGTTCTTAACCAATGAAAAGTGTTATTTTCAAGTCACATGACCAGGGCTTTCATCATTTGGAAACCAAAAGTGTTGTGAACCAATAAAAAGTGTTATTTTGAAGTCACATGACCAGGGCTTTCATCATTTGGAAACCAAAAGTGTTGTGAACCAATGAAAAGTGTTATTTTCAGGTCACATGACCCGACGCACTTACGCTACGCGCCCCGGGGCGCGCCCGGGGGCGCGTTGCGTAAGCGCGTCAGGACGTTTCGCAATCGTATGCGCTTGCGTGCTTCCGGGTGCGCTTACGCTGTGCGTCATATGATGCATCATGCGGCTACGCGATACATCACGATGTTGTTTTCGTTCGCGGGAATAGCGCTAACAGGACGCTCACCGGTATGCGCCCCGGGGCGCGCCGTAGCACTGCGCTTACCGGTGAGCGCATCGGTACGCACCCCGGGAGCGCTCCGGGGCAAAAAAAATAAAATATTACATAATTATACAATATAAAAATTTTTATAAAAAATATTACATTTCATACCTATAGAGATTTTCTATTAAAAAACCTATGAAATTCACTAAAAAAACATAGGTTTCACACCAGTTATAGTTAGGAATTAGCATTTAAAAAAACCTATTAAATTCACTGAAAAAACCATAGGTTTCACACCAGTTATAGTTAGCTGGAAATTTTACTCGCATAAAACCATTGAAATTCCCACGTTATAGTTAGTTGGACTCACTATAACTTGCGCGTGCAATGCACTGCTGATGACATCACATATTACATCACTCATGACATGGTCAGTGACATCACTTATGGGGAGTTCCTCAGGTTAAAGCGAAATTGTACCCATGAGGAAGACTTCAATTCAGCAATTTCTGAGAGCATGGATAGATTTTTGGAAAGGGGATACAAATTGAATCTTCTACTCGACACCCTGAGCCGTGTAAAGAAATTGCCACGAAGTAGTCTGTTTGTAAAGAAAGTAAGATCCACTGTAGAAGGAAAATTTCGCATGGTTACCACCTATTCGGCGAATTCCGCTAAACTCAGAGCAATCTTGGCCAAACATTGGCATATTCTGAAAACAGATCACATAGTGGGACCAGATATACCCCACAACTCACCTTTAGGAAAGCTAGGTCTTTGAAGGATCAAATGGTTCATAGTTATCTGGAACCTTTACGCAATACCAAAGGTACTCTTAAGGATGCAAGGGGCTTCTTCCCCTGCGGGAAGTGCAAAGCCTGTGCCTTCAGTAAGCGTACATTAACCTATCAAGTGAGGGGATGTCGTGGGGGAAGAAAGATCAATAAGTTCATGTCCTGCCTGACAGATCTTGCTGTATATTGCCTTGTGTGTCCCTGCCAACTAAAATATGTTGGGAGTACGATCAACCCTGTAAAATTGCGAGTCTTAGAACATATGAGAGCAATTATGACCAAGGATTTCACCTACCCTGTTGCTAAACATTTCGCAATCAAGCATAATAGCAACAGGGATTTGTTGATATTTTTCTGTATAGACTGTGTCCCGGAAAGCCCAAGGGAGGGAACAGACTATTGACTCTCAGGAGACTTGAATCACGTTACATTGTTGACTTAGAGACCAAGGCACCTGGAGGCCTCAATATGGGAGAGGAAATGGTAACTCATCTAGGATGAATTATTCGCTTTGTGAATTTGTACAATAGATCAATTGGATAATGTAACCTTTTGTAATAATGGAATATGAATTGAACAATGAGATACAAGCAAAGACATAGGAAATGTTGAATATCTGTTGTGGGTGGTGATCAGTTTTATCTGTTATGGTTCTGAATATACAACGGTTGAAATCAAGTATATGAGGGGTGTCCTCTGAGAGGGACAAGGCAGGTGAAACCTTAGGCAGCCATAAGGCTGCAATTGCCGATACACGGCAAGATAACAATATGGACGATACCATTTAAGTTGACATGGTTGATGTACCATGTTTGTCATTATTGACATATATTAACGGAGGTCCACTGCTGAGCCCAATCATGAGAACACCCCATAAGAAAGATTATATATGAGGTAATAGTGCAATGAGCGGTCTGAGTCGATATACGGCTAAAAATGTTTTGTCACAATCTTTTAAGAACACAACTAGTTATTACGTTTGATTCACAATGCGTAACTACTAACCTTGAGACCGTTCTGAACATCTTAAGATGGCGCTACCTCATTGAAGTTGTGATGAGTCCGCTTTTCATTTCTGTAACCAACTGTGGTTTTAAAAAATGGCGTGGCGTGAATCTCAATGTTGAACCACTGACGAAGGGACGCAGTCCCGAAACGCGTTTGCTTGATAAATAAAAATCTTTGCTGCACTATTTTGAGCCCGTGAGTGCTGTTTCTTCGTTCCCAACCCGGCTGGGTATGGGTAAAGGAGACTGGAGCTGCAATTTAATAACGCGGTACACCGCCGCGTTTTAACGGCACCCGACACTGAGAGTGACCCACGGTTTCGGTGGATTTGGAGCTTTGATATATATATATTACCTACTGGCGGTCGCCAGTAGGTATATATAGTTAGGATTTTTTCTCTATGGGTTTTTTGAAAATTCTATGTCTAATAACTTTGGCGTTTGTGGACGGAATCGGCTGAAATTTTCAGGAAAATGGCACATTTTGTTTCTGAGCAGCCCTTGAAAATTTGGGGGGGGGTTCGTCCAGTGGGGGCCGAGAAAAAAGGGGGGTCCCAAAACGTGTTTTTAACATTGAGTTTTCCATAGGGCGGTTGGCCTCACTTTTAGCCCGAACGGCTGAATGGATTTGCACGAAACTTGGCAAAATTGTAGGGACTGGTAGCCCGATGTGCCTTTTGTAGGTCTCAATATATGTGCTCCAGTGGATTTTGAGAAATTAACGTTTAAAAAAAGATATATATCTGTAACAGCGGACCGGTTAGCGCTCTGGTTCGCGGACTTTTCGCGCAACGGAGCTTTGTGAAGCGAAGCTGATTGGTTCTCCGGCGTCTGTCAACATTCCAAACAGTCCGTAGCGGCCGCCATCTTGTCTCTCGGTAGGATCGAGAGACAAGAGGAGGTCAAAACAAAGGGGGAAATAACTATAAGGGGGCATAGTAGATCCTCGCTGACCCCCTAGGTTTGATGTGGAGGTTTTAAAAGGGCCCCGCGGGGCAAAAAAAAATAATAATAATAATAATCGAACGGCTGAATGGATTTGCACGAAACTTGGCAAAATTGTAGGGACTGGTAGCCCGATGTGCCTTTGCTAGGTCTCAATATATGTGCTTCAGTGGATTTTGAGAAATTAACGTTCAAAAAAAGATATATATCTGTAACAGCGCACCGCTTCGCGTACTTTTCGCGTTACGGAGCTTTGCGAAGCGAAGCTGATTGGCTCTCCGGTGTCTGTAAACATTCCAAACAGTACGTAGCGGCCGCCATCTTGTCTCTCGGTAGGATCGAGAGACAAGAGGAGGCCAAAGCGAAGGGGCAAATGACCATAAGGGGGCATAGTAGATCCTCGCTGACCCCCTAGGTTTGATGTGGAGGTTTTAAAAGGGCCCCGCGGGGCAAAAAAAAAAAATAATAATAATAATCGAACGGCTGATGACCATAAGGGGGCATAGTAGATCCTCGCTGACCCCCTAGGTTTGATGTGGAGGTTTTAAAAGGGCCCCGCGGGGCAAAAAATAATAATAATAATAATAATCGAACGGCTGAATGGATTTGCACGAAACTTGGTAAAATATTAGGGACTGGTAGCCCGATGTGCCTTTGCTATGTCTCAATATATGTGCTTCAGTGCATTTTGAGAAATTAACGTTCAAAAACAAGATATATATCTGTAACAGCGCTCCGCTTCGCGGAGATAAAATTATATGTGTATTACCTAGCTGTTGCTAACACCAGTTAGCGACGGCTAGTAGGAGATAGCGACCATCTTGGGTCCCACTTTGCATGTGAGTGATATTTATCACTAATGACATGCAAAGTGGGCATGCGAAGATGTTAGCGACTGGAAACAGTCGCTAACATCGCTATCTCCTATTATCAACTTTTGGAAATATTCGAGATAAGCGCGAATATCTCCAAAAAGTAACAGCTGCCCTGAGCAGTTCTTAGCCATGTTATCCAATGGGAGGTGGATAACATGGCTAAGAGCATTAGCTCGGTAATGCATGAATATCGCGGAGTTTTCAGCGACATTAATGCATTGCGCTCGTTTTTTATCGTATTTGCGATAAACCTTGATAATAGCAAGGTTTATCTGCGATAATTTCTGACGGTAAAAAAATCTTTGCAATGCATCGTTAGGGATAAATATCGCTTAACTTTGGTAATATGCCCCAACGTCTGTTAACGTTCGATTCGAAGGAAATCAGGAATTGTTGAAAAACATTGTGTGCGCCATCTTGTCTTTTTTCAAATGCCACACTTTTGTCGTGCACGGCAGCCATTTTAGATGCCTTGACCAGATCCACTCTGTGAACGCTGTCGATCCTTAGCATGGCTCCCCACCCTCACAAGCATCTCCCCCAGGCAGTGGTCACCCCCGCTCTCTGTTTTATGCATGGGTAATAAACCTCCCCCATCTGCGCTGTTCTTCCCTGAGAATCACACCCTGTGCCCGCCCGACACCTCCCTTTCGCCCTATTCACTACCGCACCCTCTGACACTCCTTTTCCTCTGTGTCCGATTGTCCAGGCCGGTCCTAGGCTATCAGCTAGCCCTGCAGATGTAGTTTATGGCCACAGCTGTAAAGAATCACCCGTCTTCAAAGGAGTTATAGTAGATCAAGGCCCACACTCGATGAGATCCGTCACAGCAGAAGCGTTGCTATTATCTGAAAACCATTCTGTATTGTGATTGGGGAGGGGACCGAGCGTGAAGCGGAAGATTCCAGGGATGACTCTTTGTACATCAAAGTTTTTACAATTATGTGTCACATTAAAAATATATAGCACTCCGACAAAGTAGTAAGATTATAAAACTTTAATAATTTATAAATATATACAAGAAAACAAAAATAGTAATAACATATAAACATTTTTAGAGAAAAACAACGAAGTAGCGGTCGGCTGTGCGAATAGTCCCAACGCAGCACAACGTCCAGATTTCCGGCGTGGGGCGTCGCGGGGGGTGGGTGATCAGTAGCAAACTGTTGTGCGAATAGTTCCAAGGCAGCAGAACGCGCCGAAATCTAGATGACACAAAAGTGATGTCTAGTAAGTTGCCACCCAGCAAATAACGGCGTGGGGCGTCGCGGGGGGTGGGTCATCAGTAGCAAACTGTTGTGCGAATAGTTCCAAGGCAGCAGAACGATGGCACCAAGGTGATGTCCAGTAAGTTGCCGCACTGGTTTTGGTATCCTACAATGCTGCTCCGAATAACGGCGTGGAGCGCCCCGGGGGAGGCGGCGTGAACGGGCCTCTCCAGGTGGAGTCTCGTCTGTTGTAGTGGGGCGCCCCTTTACCGTTTCAGTTGCCATTCCGTCCGCTTTTGGTCCACTGTGTCAAAATCCGCCATTCAGCTGAGTTGCGCCCACTCTTGCGGTGCAGCGATAGGCGGCTGTCACAGGACTCTCAAAATGGCGGCAGGCTGTTTCCTTTTTGGGCCTGGTCCACTGAAATGGCCCTGGGACACCTTGGAAATCGGACGCTTGTCTGCTAGGTCTTGGACCCCATTCTCGAAAGCGTCCCCTCCGCCTTGAGAATTCATCAAAAGTTTTGGGGGCCCCGACTCCTGCAGGCTTCTGGTGGGGAGCGGCTGCCATGATTGCTCGCGGAATGACCACGACGGAGCTACGAGATGGTGGTGCTCTCATGGTGACGCCAGCTTCAGTCTGAAACATCCAGAAACAAGGTGGGGCTTTCATCGTTTGGGGGAAAAAAAAAGTTTTCATCCAATGAAAAGTGTTGTTTTTAGGTCATATGATCAAGCCTTCCATCATTAGGAAACCAAAAGTAAAATGAACCAATGAAAAGTTTTATAAACAAGTCACATGACCTGTTATGCGGCATAGGGTATAAAATGCGGAGAAAATACGTTGGCACGTGAGGCGGCGTCAGTAGCGGACCGATGTGCGAATAGGCCGAAGGCAATACAACGCGCCAAGATCCGGATGGCATCGAGGTGGTGTCATAGTTGAGAGTTCTGAGCAGCGGTTGTAACACTGTCTGAAGCTTATTTGCAGCTGCTGCAGCTTCACTACGCGCCAAGATCCGGATGGCACCGAGGTGGTGTGTAGGAAGTTGCCGCACTGGTGTGGCCATCCTACAATGCTGAAAGTCGGCGTGGGGCGCCCCGTTGGCCTGTGAGTTTGCGTCAGTAGCGGACCGATGTGCGAATAGGCCGAAGGCAGCACAACGCGCCAAGATCCGGATGGCACCGAGGTGGTGTCTAGTAAGTTGTCGCACTTCTGTGGCCATCCTACAATGTTGAAAGTCGGCGTGGGGCGCCCCGTTGGCCTGTGAGATGGTGTCAGTAGCGGACTGATGTGTGAATGGGGCCAAAGGCAGCGCAACAATATTTTCTACTATATTTCCGGTGTAGAAGAGACCACAAGGCGCTGAGATGCCAAGATCCGGATGGCACCGAGGTGGTGTCTTGCAAGTTGTGGTACTGGTGTGGCCATCCTACAATGCTGAAAGTCGGCGTGGGGCGCCCCGTTGGCCTGTGAGATGGCGTCAGTAGCGGACCGATGTGCGAATAGGCCGAAGGCAGCACAACAATATTTTCTGACTGACACCACAAGGCGCTGAGATGCCAAGATCCGGATGGCACCGAGGTGATGTCTAAGTTGCGGACTGATGTGCGAATGGGGCCAAAGGCAGCGTAACAATATTTTTTGTATGGAAGATACCACTAGGCGTTGAGATGCCAAGATTCGGATGGTACTGAGGTGATGTCTAGCAAGTTGGTGTGGTCATCCTACAATGCTGAAACTCGGCGTGGGTCACCCCATTAGCCTGTGAGATGGCGTCAGTAGCGGACCGATGTGCGAATAGGCCGAAGGCAGCACAACGCGCCAAGATCCGGATGTCACCGTGGTGGTTTCATAGTTGAGAGGCACTTCATCTGCAGTGGGGCGCCGAGATCCGGATGGCACCGAGGTGATGTCTAGCAAGTTGCTGTACTGGTGTGGTCATCCTACAATGCTGAAACTCGGCGTGGGTCGCCCCATTAGCCTGTGAGATGGCGTCAGTAGCGGACCGATGTGCGAATAGGCCGAAGGCAGCACAACGCGCCAAGATCCGGATGTCACCGTGGTGGTTTCATAGTTGAGAGGCACTTCATCTGCAGTGGGGCGCCGAGATCCGGATGGCACCGAGGTGATGTCTAGCAAGTTGCTGTACTGGTGTGGTCATCCTACAATGCTGAAACTCGGCGTGGGTCGCCCCATTAGCCTGTGAGATGGCGTCAGTAGCGGACCGATGTGCGAATAGGCCGAAGGCAGCACAACGCGCCAAGATCCGGATGTCACCGTGGTGGTTTCATAGTTGAGAGGCACTTCATCTGCAGTGGGGCGCCGAGATCCGGATGGCACCGAGGTGATGTCTAGCAAGTTGCTGTACTTGTGTGGTCATCCTACAATGCTGAAACTCGGCGTGGGTCGCCCCATTAGCCTGTGAGACAGCAGTTCTTTGGATTTGGGCCTGGCTCGTCTGCTGTAGTGGGGCGCCCCTTTACCGTTTCAGTTGCCATTCAGCTGAGTTTCGGCTGCTCTTGATGCTACAGCGACAGGCGGCTGCAACAGGACTCTCAAAATGGCGGCCTGTTCTTTGGATTTGGGCCTGGTCCACTAAAATGGCCCTGGGACACCTTAGAACTCGGACGCTCGATTTTTTTTTCCTTTCCTGTACATGCAAAAAAAGGTAAATGCCCGGTACGTTACACGCTTCATCTGCCACGATGAACTCTCTAGAGGAACCGAAAAAAAATATAGTTGTGGTAACTATACCATGCATCGTCATATGGAGAGGTGGCAACAATTAATTATAGTGCTGCATAAAAGAGAGATTTGGAGGAGAACCCCTGACCTGCTAGTACATTCATCAAAGAAGTGGCACTGAGAGCTTCAGAGGCAAGGGAAACGGTCCCAAATATTTAGAAGAAATTTGGAAAGATTAAAATGACATGTTTAGATTGTGGCAAATTTATTTCATGTGGACATCTGAGTGTTACTCTAATAAATACAGCATATGAACATCATCATAGTCGATGGTTGGTAGAGACATTTTGACTATATCCTGGACCTGCCCGTCCTCGCCCAAAATGGCGCCAGAATAAATGGGACTCGTAACTCCTTGTTGTGTACTGGTTGCAGAACCTTGAAATCACGAGATACGTATGCAGTTTTGAAGCACATGGCGGGCGGGGACGAGAATTGATTGAATATTTCGACATCCCTATTGATATTAAGTTCTGATGTGTTATTGATTACTGTACTGTTGAAAGTTCGAATTAACGTCACCCATGGTACTTGCCCGCAAATGTATATCTAGATAATTTTATTGTAACTGGCCCTGTCGTATTTTAATTATAAAATGTACGTCCACCGATTCCGTAACTGTTAGACACCTTAGTTCTTGCAACCTAATGGCCCGCCCGTTACGTTCCTCTACAGTGTAAATGTCTATTTATCATATACGATTACAGTTTGCTCCGTGGCCGGCCCACGTGGTTATAGGCTCGTATTTGTATAATGAAATTTTCACAATAAAGGTTTTTAAAAGAAAACATGGTAGTAGTATATACATTGGTAAAGTTTTTAATAATAGTCACTGTTTTAGAATCATTAAAAGGCAAGTGAAATAAATCAGACCAATTACATGAAGGGTAAAAGGTATAATACGAAGGAACGCAGTAAAGATAAATGGTCAAGGGCTGTTGTGTTTTCTATTCCTGCAACATAAAGTGATCGATAAGAATCTCATATTCAGGCGTATCGGCGACTAAGACAGCAGGTCGACCCTCTTTTGCTCAACGGCTCCGTCATGGGACGAAGAAACGCTCTTTTTCTCGAAAAAAGAATATATTTTACTTGCAGGACAGTTGTAAAATTTCCGGGAAAGTACATTAGCCTGGAACATTATAACATATATTTAAGAAAAAATAATGTTCGGAAGTAATGAAAAGCGTAATTTTTAGGTCATATGATCAAGCCTTTCATCATTACAATAAGAAAAGTAAAATGAACCAATGAAAAGTTTTATTAACAAGTCACATGACTTGTTATGCTTACGTTACGCGCTGCGCGCCCCGGATGACTTCCGGATGCGCTAACGCGGCGCGTCATATGACGCATTACGCGACAACGCAGGTACAGAATATAGTCAAAATGTCTCCACCAACCAGCGGTCGGAACACAACCCCTTTCAGCAGGCTAAATAGTTCTGTTAAATGACAACAGAAGGGACAGGCAACAAGAACCATCAGTCAAAGAGGGGAGGGCTAGTTCTTCTCTACCGGGTTACATTGGGGCGCTACCGGAACTGATCGAATTGGTAGTCTACAGTGTTTCTGGATGTTTCAGACTGAAGCTGGGGTTAGCATGAGAGCAGCACCATTTCGTAGCTCCGTCGTGGTCATTCCGCAACCAATCATGGCAGCCGTTCTTTATCGTTATTTTGGGCGGGGTGGGTGGCGGAGCAGAGCTGTTTTGCAGCCATCATTGTGTGGAGTTCAGTTCATCTCACTAGTTTTGTATTTGTCATGAGGGGTTGTTCCTAATGTTTCTATTTTAGCGAGGTCAAAAAGAGATCCCATTAGTGGCCTACTGATTTTGCTCGATTCCTTTTCTTTTTTTTTACACGATTTTTCGTTATCTGCAAAGACTAAACAGAGTATTGCGACTCTGTGTTTGTTTGTAAATAGAGAATGAACCAAAGAGAACTAATTCTAAAACAGTAAATACTTGGATAACAATGAATCAAATGGAGAGAGAAGCAGGCACGACGGATTACAATGGGGGCAAAGACCTGCGTTAACTACCTTTCACTATCTGCAAAGAGAGAGTACTCCTAATAGAAATGAGGGGGGGGGGGCACCATTCAAAGCAGATCAGTGTGCATAAACACGAAAATGTTTTCACTTACCACGTACTTGACATTCGACAGCTTATGATATTTGCTATTAAAAAACCATTGAAATTCACTGAAAAAACCATAGGTTATAGACCATATATAGTTAGGAATTAGCATTTACAAAACCTTGAAAATTCACTGAAAAAACCATAGGTTATAGACCATATATAGTTAGGAATTAGCATTTAAAAAACCTTATTTTACTCACACAAAACCATTGAAATTCCATATATAGTTAGTTGCACTAACTATATATCGCGCACCTGCAATCCACTGCTGATGATGTCACATATTACATCATTCATGACATGGTCAGTGACATCACTGATGACATCACTGATGACATCTCAAATGACATCACTGATGACATCACTGATGACAACATCCAGTGACTGTATGTTTCTGTAAAGTTAAAATGTGTCTTACATATTGAAGAATGAGTGGAAGTATAAGTGTCTGGACAAAGGATTTAGTAGGTGCATGACTGAATGCATGAGTGAGTGATTAAATGTGTCTCACTGAGTGCATGGGTTAGTGACTAAAGTGTCTTAATTTGTGCATCATTATGTCTGTTGTTCTGTAAACTGCTGCATGTTTTGATCAGTAGCTATATGATTAACTATATGGGTTACTGATTGATTGTCCAAGTATTTGTATGGGAGACTGAGTGTGTGTGTGGCTGGCTGGGAGGTGTGTGACTCTGTGCAGATCAATGTGTACTTGTATCAATGATTGTATAACAAGGTAAGTATGTGTTAGTATATGTTTGAAAATGTAAGGTGCTCTATGTTTAACTGTATAGACAAGAAAATGGAAGTGTCATTGATTCTTTACAGGACTGACTAGGTGTGTGAGTAACTCCATGGATGAGTGGCAGACTGTGAGTGTCTGTATAGGTGTATGAGTGCATATGATAGTGTTGTAAAGATGAGTGATTGTATGTATGAATGATAGTATGGGTGAATGAGTGAAGGTGTGTGTAGACGTAGGAATCAGTGAGTGCGTATGTAGTAACTAGTATTGGTGTGTCAATGGTTTCAAAAATTATATTCTGTATTTAACACTGGGTGAAACAGAGGTTATATTAAAATGTGAGGAGATGCATTGTATTGTCACATGAATGATATCATCAGTGATGTGGTCATTGATGTCAAATGAGATGTCATCAGTGATGTCATCAGTGATGTCATTTGAGATGTCATCAGTGATGTCATCAGTGATGTCACTGACCATGTCATGAATGATGTAATATGTGACATCATCAGCAGTGGATTGCAGGTGCGCGATATATAGTTAGTGCAACTAACTATATATGGAATTTCAATGGTTTTGTGTGAGTAAAATAAGGTTTTTTAAATGCTAATTCCTAACTATATATGGTCTATAACCTATGGTTTTTTCAGTGAATTTTCAAGGTTTTGTAAATGCTAATTCCTAACTATATATGGTCTATAACCTATGGTTTTTTCAGTGAATATATATATATATATATATATATATATATATATATATATATATATCACCTTCAGGCGGTCGCCAGTAGGTAGTTATAGTTAGGACCTAGTTTCCATAGGAAATTTGTTTTTTGTTTTCTCAATATCTTTGGCGCCGGTTGACGATTCTTCGCGAAATTTTCAAAACTTTTTTCTCGCTCCGGTCAGCTCCTGTCTTGAAAGTTTTGGGGTGATTCGGCAATGTTAATTCCCATAGGAAACTTTAGACACGGCTACAGCTCGAACTGCTGAACGGAATTCCATCAAATTTGGCAAAAAGGTAGCCCCTATTTCAGAAAGAGACCTTTGTTTTTAAATGAAGTAAATACGTTTAGTGGTTCCTGAGAAATTCAAAACATAGTGGTTGGAAAATCAATTTCCCATAGGAAACTTTGGACACAGTTACAGCTTAAACTGCTAAACGGAATTACCCAAATTTGGCAAAAAGGTAGCCCTTGGTTCAGAAAGAGACCATTTTTTTTAAATGAAGTAAAACTAAAAATAAAAGTTTTGATACATAGAGGCACAGAGGATCCGCGCCCCTCCCGACCACAAGCTTTATTCTAATTGGCTGTCAACACTCCAAACCAGGAGGTGTTGGCAGCCATCTTCTGCCTCAGCAACCAAGGCACAAGAAAACAGGGAAACAAAGGTGAAAAAAAAGAAAAGGGGGCAGGGTAGAAACCCCCTAACCCCCTAGGCCTGTTCAGGGGGTCCCAGAAAGAACCCCAGGACCCAAAAAAGCATTGTTTTAAAAAAAGAAATCGGCGAGATTCACGCACTCAGCATGAATTTCCGCCGAAAATTAAAACAAAGCGCGGGCTATTTATCCCCCGGGTGGGCGGCCAAGTCCCGGGGGCATGCAAAATTGAAATTGCGGGGGCTCAGGCAGGCCCCGGCAGCCCCGGGGACTGCCATCCCCCGGGGCTTTCATTAAATATTTGCGGGGGGCTCACAGCCCCCCCGGCAGCCCTGGGGACCGCCACCCCCTGGGGCTTTTATTAAATATTTTGCTGGGGCACACAGCCCCCCTGCTGCCCCAGGGACAGCCACCCCCGGGGCTTTTGAAGAAAAAAAAAACATACGCTGGTGTTGGGGGGCTCAAGCCACGCCACCTCCCCGGGGCACTAATATTCAAATTTGGGGGTCCGTAACAGACCCCGAGCCCCAGGGACCACCACCTCCCCAGGGCTGTGCAAACATTGGGAGGGGAGCCGTTGATGGCCCTGGGGACTGCCACCCCCCACGGCTGGATCCTGCAGTGTCTCGAGGTGCCCACCCCCGGGACACTGCTGTTTGCAATGACATGGCGGGAGCTGTGCGGCTCCCACCCTGTCATTGCAAACTCTGCTTTGCTTCATTGAAGCAAGAGCAGGGAAACCTGCTCTCGCTTAAATGAAGCAAAGCAGATTGCTTTTCCACCCATGTGGAAAAGCAATGCCGGCTCCCACAGGACGCTTGGAGCCGGCAGGACCGTGGGGGCATTGGGGATACCCCCACAGTCTCCAACAGAGAGAGCCAGCCCCGGTGAATGGGATCCCTGGGGCCAATGGAGGCCTCGGGAGGGGGGCCATGCAGCCCCCCTCCATAATAATAAAAAAATATTTATGTGGCCATGCCCCAGGGGATGGGGACCCCGTGACTGGAATTGGCCGTGGGAGGAGGGCCCACGCGGCCCCCTTCCGTTAAATTTTTTTTTTAAATAGGGGTAAGGCCCTGGGGGATGGGATCCCCAGGGCCCCAAACAAGTAAAAAGAAGCGGGCCACACAGCCCCCCTTCTAAAAAACACTGCGATCGTGCCGGCGGCCCGCCCCCTCCCAGCAACACTCTACAAACACGCCCTGTGGCGTGTTTTACAATGGGGAATTAATTTGTCTTCAATACTGGGGTTCCTGGGGGCCAACAAGCCCACCAGGTACCGCCACTAAGCACCACAGACCTGTGTTGCAGAGAGGTGGTCCAGGCCACGCCCCGTTTTACACCTCTGTGGAATGCAGCCCTGTGGCGCTTACTGAAGTTACCTGGTGGGCTAGTTGGGCCCCAGGGACCCTCAGGATTCAAGGGGACTAAATCCCCCAACTTAAAACTTGCCTCAGGGCGCGTTTGCACAGTGGTGGAGGGAGGGGGCGGGGCCTGAGGCAACATGTGTACAAACACGCCCTGTGGCGCGCTTTAAGTTGGGGAATTAATTCCCCTTCAATCTTGAGGGTTCCTGGGGGCCAACTAGCCCACTAGGTTCCTCCAAGAAGCTCCAGAGGCCTGCGTTGCAGAGAGATGGCCCAGGCTACGCCCCTTTTTACACCTCTCCGCAACGCAGCTCTGTGGTGCTTACTGGAGGTACCTGGTGGGCTAGTTGGACCCCAGAGACCCTCAGGATTTAAGGGGACTTAATCCCCCAACTTAAAACACGCCACAGTGCTCATTTGCACAGTGGTAAAGGGAGAGGACGGGGCACGTTATAGTTAGAAATTAGCATTTTAAAAACCTTTGAAATTCACTAAAAAAATATAGTTTTCAGGCATGTTATAGTTAGAAATTAGCATTTAAAAAACCTTTGAATTTCACTGGAAAACACATAGGTTTCAGGCACATTATAGTTAGAAATTAGCATTTAAAACAACTTATAAATTCACTGAAAAAACCATAGGCTCAGGTTCGATATAGTTAGTTGGACATGTCACTCGTACAAAAACCATAGAAATTCCCCGTTATAGTTAGTTCAGCTAACTATAACTCGCGCCCCCGCAAATCAATCGCTGATGACGTCACATACTACATCACTAATGACATGGTCAGTGACTTTTCTGATGACATCACTGATGACATCTCAAATGATATCACTGATGACATTACTGATGACATCATCCATGTGATAATTTCATGCATCTTCTCACACTCTAATATAACTTTTGATACACCCACTGTAAATTACAGTATGTCATTTTCAAAACCATAGACACTCCAACACCAATGCCACTCACTGATTCTTAGGTCTACACACACATCCACTCACTCACCCGTACGGTTACTCATATTTACGGTCACTCAGTACAGGACTATCATATGCACTCATACACCTACATAGACTCTCACACACTGCCAATCATCCATAGGGGTACTCACACACCCAGTCAGTCGTGCAAATAATTAATCACACTCCCATGTACTCACCTATACAGTTATACGCACACCAGCTCACTTACTCATACGAATACTAGCATATTCTTATCCTCTCATACAATCACTGATAAAAGCACACACTCATCCATACAGCCACTCTCACAATCACACACTCTCACTTATAACCATTTATATACTCTAACACACATATATACTGCCTTTCAGATATGTAGTTACTCACACATGTACCACTGAGATATACATTCACTCACTAACACACCCATACACACACTCACCCATCCATACGGTCCATTACAGATGCACTCTTGAAACCATGCACCCAGTGAACTACCCACTCACACATCTATGCACAGAGTCACACACATCCCTCCCACACAAACACTCAGGCACCCATACAGATACTCAGACAACCAATCAATAACTCATATAGACACTCATGTAGCATTTGGCAAACCCATGCAGCCGCTTACACACCAACAGACGGATGGATACAGACATTCACACAGTTTAGTCACTAACCCATTCATTCAGTAAGATACATTTAATCACTCACTTATAGGGTCAGTCACACACCTTCTAAATCCTCCATTCAGACACTTATACACCCACTTATGCTTCAATACGCCTTTCCCTATATATATTAAACATATTTAAACTTCACAGTCACTGGATGATGTCATCAGTAATGTCATCAGTGATGTCATTAGTGATGTCACTGACCATGTCATTAGTGATGTAATATGTGACGTCATCAGCAGTGCATTGCGGGGGCACGAGTTATAGTTAGCTGAACTGACTATAACAGGGCAATGTTATGGTTTTGTACGAGTGAAATGTCCTACTAATTATAATACTCCTGAAACCTATGGTTTTTTCAGTGAATTCCTGAGGTTTTTTAAATGCTAATTTCTAACTATAACGTGCCTGAAACTATTGTTTTTTCAGTGAATATATATATACATACATACATATATATGAACCAATACATCGAGTGAATCACCCACTCACATATCTAGAGTCCCACACCCCCAGCCGCGGACACAGACACTCAGGCACCCATACAAATACTCAGACAACCAATCAAAAATCCATGTAAACACTCATGTAGCCTCTCACCAGCCCATGCTGCCGCTTACACACCAACTGATAGGCTGATACAGACATTCACACAGTTTAGTCACTAACCCATGCTTTCAGTAAGACACGTTTAATCACTCACTTATACATTCAGTCATGCACCTACTAAATCATCCATTCAGACATTCATACAGCCACTCATTCTTCAATACACCCTATTATATATATATAAAATATATTTAAACTTTACAGAAACACACAGTCACTCGATTATGTCATTTGTGATGTCATCAGTGATGTCATTTGAGATGTCATCAGTGATGTCACTGACCATGTAATGAGTGATGTAAAATGTGACGTCATCAGAAGTGCATTGCGGGGGCGCAAGTTATAGTTAGCTCAATTAACTATAATCGCCGAATTTCTCTGCTTTTGTACGAGTGAAATGTCCAACTAACTATAATGTCCCGGAAACCTGGTTTTTTTTCTGTGAATTTCGTTATACTTCCAAATGCCGATTCCCTCGCCACTCATGATGGTGGCCCTGATGGGGTGGCAATCCCAACGATACTCAGCACAAGTCTTAAAAAATTATACAAGATGGTCAGGGCTTAATTTCATGCACTGTGATTTTATTTTAAGGCAACACAATAAAAACGTCCTGATGCCTTTCCAAACAAAAGCTTCTTGTTCAAGGGGCAGTCTATGTCCACCATTTTCCGACATAAATACATGTGATCAACCATCACCATGAAGGTAGAACTTTACAGGGCACTTGTTTGTTCACTTTGACGGCCATCTTGCAAGGTGGGAAGGTTACTTGTACCTACCCAATACCTCTATATCATTGGCATTCAACCAATTCACAATAATAATTCTTATTCAGGTGATACAATATTTTATGATGCTGTCAATGTTTAACATATTCTTATCAACTTTTTCACTTCCACCCATGTGGGAACTGTGCAGACTAACTAACCAATCTGTACTGTCCTCAAAAATATTTTCCTACTGAAATATTTTTCTCACTGAATTTTTTTCCTTTTTTCTTGCAGAGAAAACAAAGGAAGACTATGTTAAACGTTGACAGCATCATGAAATATTGTATCACCTGAATAAGAATTATTATTGTAAAGGGGTTGAATGCCAATGATATAGAGGTATTGGGGAGATACAAGTAACTTTCTCCCCTTACAAGATGGCAGCCAAAGCTGCTACCACCGAAGTGCACCGGAAGAGAAATCTATACTCAGGAAAAAGAGATAATCACGGAAACCCCCTAAAAGGCACGATTACGGCGTACCGGTGTGGTTTTGGTGATGCACAAGGGGTACCTGAGTGAACTGACAGTGTTAGTTGACTGGAGATTGTGGGTTCAATGCCGATTTTCAGAATCAAGGTAGGCACATGAATGTGCAATAACTATCAGGCAGGGAGGTGTGCCTACTGAGATTAATACAGATTTGACGGCATATCTGCAGTCTTCATGGAAGAAAAATATTTAAAAATTGATTTTAAGTTACTATGTCTGCTGACATGCTACGCGATCGGGAGGCAGCTGCAGACAAAATGTTTTCAGATTCCCTGAGGGAACAAATTGACCAGGGCTGAGGAGCATTAGGAGCAATTGGTGGAGGCATTAGCAATGTCAAGGAAACCTTTCGGAAATTGGAAAAAGCCATGAGGCAGGAACAATCAAAGTGGTGGAAGTATAAGCCTCTCCAAAGATACCTTCATGTTGGGAGGATCCCTAGGGAACTAAGAATAATGAGAGCCCCAGCTACGAAACGCCAAATCCGCAAATTATTGCAGAATGGACTGAGTGTAATTTTGAGTCATGTCGTAAACTGGTACAAATACTGGTAAAGTATGCGGACAGCGATAGACATGAATTACACACAAAGATAGATGCCCTGAACGAGGAAATCATGACATTAAGCGACACTCAGCAATCACAAAAATTGCAAGAAGAGATGATGGTGAGACTTCGAAAAGAAGAGGACAAGATCGAGTCTAGGAAATCCTATCAATTCAATAGAGACAAAGAAGATTATGAAAACGGTGAGATCTTTAAGTTTTCAAGAAAATATGACTCACTGAGAAATGCCAGGACCAGCAAACAAATGCAAATGTCACATCACAAAGATCATAATCAAGGCTTGCCAATGTTACATCATTTTCTGCTGTGATGCATGCCTTCTTTTTAAATTATATGTGTTTGTAGGATTCATTTTTTTAACAACATGCGTAACAGAAGTCATAGACTGTTTACTCTTATTTTCTTTACAATTGGTAATGGGAAGCTAAAATGACATTTAGTGTACTGCTTTTATTTGTTTTTAAATTTTCCTAAGCAATATTTTCTGCTTTCACAACTTTAAAATTTAATAACTTGTTCAAACATTTTTCTGTTTCTTTCTTTATTGGAGATGTCAAAAGTAAAATACTGCTCAGTAAATTGAAGAACAGATTTATCTGAGTCATATCCAGATTTGGGGGCATTTTTCATACATAACAAACATGAATATGAGGGGCTCTTCTTTCTTGGTACTCTTTTCTACAAAAAAAATCAACAACCCCTTCTAAGGGATTTTTTCTTTTCTGTTTTTTATAAACATAACCATCGTTTGGAATATGTGATATAAAAAATCGGTGAACATTTGCTGGATCTAAACAACATAATTCCCCTGGCTTTTTAAATGCAACGTCTGTCAAATTATTGTTAGCTTCAAGTAGGAAACTTTATAGATCATCCCATAAGTGTTCTGCACTACTCACAGTAAGAAACAAAGTTGGTGGTCCCAAATTCCTTAACACATATCTTAGTTCTCTGGGTTTCTGGAACCAATATTAATTTGTACCTCGCAAAATGCCATAATGTTGATTAAGTTATATTCTAGATTTTTGTCATTGCTTTCTACCTTATTTAGGAATTCTTTAGCTGTTAAGTTATGACATCCTGCTCCAGTTCACATCAGATGCACAACAGCACAGGAGGTAACAGATAATTCATTTCAAATAATAAAGTAAAAATATAAGGTATGTTTTGCCTAAAACGTGTCCTCTGAATAAAATCTTGTGGACAGATATTCTGGTGCTTGAACTGACTAGGACGATCATCATGTCGCCCTCCTTTTCCAGTTGGAAATAAAATTAGAAAACATTGAACCTCTAAAGGTTTTTCCCAGAATCTAACTGGATCCCCAGTTAGATTCAACATGTAGTCCATGTTGTTTTCTAACAAGTAGGAAATAGGCTCATGTATTTTGGAAATGCCTATTTATTTTTGCCAATTTTGTAATCTTGTGTTGGCACTCCATTAACTAATACAACTAAAGGTCTATTAATTTCTGCTGTACTCTCACACTGCCAATGTTCTTTTTAATCTAATGGTAGAATCTCAACTTTTCCTGTTAGTGCCCACACTTATTCTTATGCTTGAAACTTCCCAGAATTAGGTTGCATTCTAATAATAGTTTGAAATGAATGTACAATGTTCATAAATAGGGGTAAATATACACATTTAGGAACAGAATAAATAAGGTGGACCTAGAAAGTGTGAACTAACGAATATGATAAGCACAAAACATCAATTGCAACTTGAGATGGTCAATATATGAAAAAATCTTTTTAATTCACTTTTTTATAAATATATTTCAAAGACAATAAATATACAATAATTCAGGAGAATGCATCAAGAGGATATTGTTGCTAAAACAAATCAATGGATATCAGGGCAGAGGAAAAACTGATCAAAACAAAGTATATGATTATTAGACCACAATTATAAAAGGCATGGCTAGGGAATGTGTTCCTACGCGCGTTTCGGCTAAAAAGCCTTCATCAGGAAGACATGTTTTCAAGAGCAAAAAGGTATGACCTAAGATAGAAAGGCTACTGTCCCAGCAGGTTGAACAGTCATCTGCCTGGCTTCCCGTGCACCAAAAAGATTCACTTTTAATTAACACCTCACAACCTACCTCCGCGGCCATGACTGTTCAACCTGCTGGGACAGTAGGCTTTCTATCTTAGGTCCGTCCATCATCCTCTTTGGTTTTGCCCTAAGTTGGTAGGGTATGCCCAGACGTGAGTCCCTTGCTCATTTTGCCACTGGATTCACGCTAGACTGGTTGAGGACGACTGATTAGCAAGCACTCACCCCCAGTCAACTGATCTGGGTCTTGATGATGTATTCTGTGAATCAGGTTTTAAATAAAGATATATAAACTGCGCATGCTGCTGGTAAACAGAAGTGCAATTAGATTTGCCTGTTGATTTAAAAGTCACAACTTATGACGTTTTTAGCTTCGGAATGCGAGTATTCCTGTCTGCTTTGCAGTATGTGTCAGGCCATGAAAGTATTGATGACAGGCAGAGGAGAAAGCATGTCAGTACCTCACCTGCCCTCTGCGCCGGTCTCCATAGCACACACCTCACACCTCACACAGCCCTCGCTTACCTCAGAGCCACCAGCACAGTGCTCTTGTCTTGCCCACTGCTCGTCAGCTGATGCTCGGGCTGGGGATTCAGGAGCTGTATACAATGGTGTGGTGCTGGAGGAGCTGCTGCCCCAGTAACTCAGTCACACAGGCCCAGACTTACATTCTCCTAATTCACTTCCACGCCAGTTGGCCATGGTGTTGCTGGGGCTGATTGGTGCTCGGAAGGCCTCGGCCTCCCAACCTCCGACCTCTGTGCTTAACTCAGGTTCGCCGACCACACTGCTTCACTGGCAAGGCCCATCCCCGCTGGCAGCAACGTCCGGGCCCTAAGAGCAACCAGAGCTCCTTGGCTCCCTGTGGCTGTGACAGCTGTATGCAATGTTTGTCTTTAGTGTTGTTTTTTTTAATCACACTGTTAGTGTTCACCTTGACAAGGGAACTATGAGGCTGGGTGGGTGCCTGTAAACTCCGCTATGTGGCGTAGGTGGAGTTTTTGCCAAACTCTGCCCTCCAAACGGAGTGCAAAGTTTCAAAAACTCAGGGAACTCTGTTGGCGGAGCGGAGTTTACCGACCACCCTTAATATAAACAGAGTGAACCAAACAACAGTACTATTATAGTGATAATTACAATGAACTAGAAATCACACATTAGCTGTACGTATAAAATGTTTTGTAGTAAAATATAATGCAACTTTATTTCTTTTTACCTTCAATACAAGTAAATGCAGTGATTGTTTTCCTAATAAAGTAACTCTATTAAATAAAGAGGTTTACCTCCAAGTTTTAATTAAACCTCAGTCCTAGTACAGCAGTTCACCTAATCTGAATAGTGCATGCATACGTCTTGTAGTACTGGGCTAGGTTTGTAGTGTAATGGAATATATAATCCAATGGAAATCTGTGTTACAGCTGAATAGTAATTGTTATATAGCATTTTAGTTTATTTTATCATGTGGGCCAACCCCATCCCCCCCCCCCCACTGCCGCTAACCTTGGTCAACCTTTCTCAGGCAGCCAAATCTATGGGTAAGGTTATTACATTCAGGGCATGAAAATAAATAGTCAGCGATATATTAATTTTTCTTTAAGAAAAAAAATAAAACAAATAAATCTGCACTAGCTTTTAACATTTTATACCCCATAACACAGTGGTAAAAAAACCACATCAAGGCATTCTACATAAAATACAATCAGCCCCTTGGTGGCACAGCAATTCCAGCGGTAAAGCAAAAGCTCCAGCTTGGGAAATGCCTTTTAAAAATATAGTAAGTTCTCCTGGGGTCATGGTTTCAATTACCATGTAGACATCATTTTTTTTTCTAGCATTGCTGGGGTGGGCTGCTGAATTTCCTACAGTCCCTCCCACAACATTAAAAAAATTGGTGATGTCCGTGCCCCTTCCGGGGACATCACCAAAAACAAGGTAAATGTTTATATCCCTCTCAGTGCATTATGGGGTGCACCTTGAAGAAACAGTGAATACTATATGTGGCCCTCATTATTCACTTTTTAATTTGTTTTAGTTCTTTTTTCGGGTACCCCCATCCCTGGTACAAGTGGCTGGGGGTGGAGTCCCAGGGCCCCAGCAGCCACTTTGCATCCCTTCTCCTGCAGGAGCTGGCCTAAAGTGTTTTTTAATATATATTTGTGGGCCTCTGTGCCCACCTGGGGCATGCCCTACCATTAGCCATGTTGGGGCTGTGGGGGGCCCAAGTCCCAAGCAGACCCTGTGGCTCCCTGCAGGGCTGGCATTTTTTGTTTTTAAGTGGCGAGCCCCAGTGCCAACCTATGACACACTAAAACTAGTTTTACCTTTTATAATTATTTTTTTTAAACAGGGGCCTATGGTGCCCACCCTGGGCATCCCATGGCTAATCCTACATTGATGCCTATGCAGGGAGGCCCAGGACCCCAAAGTCGTGCCAGCTCCCTGCTCCTGTAGGAGCTGATATGTTTTGCTTTAAGAGGCATGGCCAGGTACCATCCAGGGAAGGCATGGCTTGGCAGTTCGGGCTGGACTGTTCCCATGAGGCACAGGGTCAGACTGATTTGTATATAGCCATGTCTGAACTGGGGTGGCAGAGTGGGCTAAAGAACGGTGATGGATTAAACCCAGATCTTTTGACTGGGTGTGAGTGTTTGATTGGTTTGGATGCTCTGTCCATCACTACCCCCTTTTGTACCGCTTTTGGCCGCCATAAGTGTGGCACGGTATGCTCAGACGTGAGTCCCTTGCTCACTTTGCCACTGGATTCAAGCAAGCCGGGCTGAAGACGGCTGTAATGCCAGAAACCGGTCCTCGGAAGCTTGTTTCCAGTCCAGGGAAGGCATGGATTGGCAGTTCGGGATGGATGGACTGTTCCCATGAGGCACAGGGTCAGACTGATTTGCACATAGCCATGTCTGAACTGCGGTGGCAGAGTGGGCTAAAGAACGGTGATGGATTAAACCCAGATCTTTTGACTGGGTGTGAGTGTTTGATTGGTTTGGATGCTCCGTCCATCACCACCCCCTTTTGTACCGCTTTTGGCCGCCATAAGTGTGGCAGGGTATGCTCAGACGTGAGTCCCTTGCTCACTTTGCCACTGGATTCAAGCAAGCCGGGCTGAAGACGGCTGTGATGCCAGAAACCGGTCCTCGGAAGCTTGTTTCCGGTCCAGGGAAGGCATGGCTTGGCAGTTCGGGCTGGACTGTTCGCATGAGGCACAGGGTCAGACTGATTTGCCTATAGCCATGTCTGACCTGGGGTGGCAGAGTGGGCTAAAGAACGGTGATGGATTAAATCCAGATCTTTTGACTGGGTGTGAGTGTTTGATTGGATCGGATGCTCCGTCCATCACCACCCCCTTTTGTACCGCTTTTGGCCGCCATAAGTGTGGCAGGGTATGCTCAGACGTGAGTCCCTTGCTCACTTTGCCACTGGATTCAAGCAAGGCGGGCTGAAGACGGCTGTAATGCCAGAAACCGGTCCTCGGAATCATGTTTCCGGTCCATGGAAGGCATGGCATGGCAGTTCGGGCTGGACTGTTCCCATGAGGCACAGGGTCAGACTGATTTGCATATAGCCATGTCTGAACTGGGGTGGCAGAGTGGCCTAAAGAACGGTGATGGATTAAACCCAGATCTTTTGACTGGGTGTGAGTGTTTGATTGGTTCGGATGCTCCGTCGATCACCACCCCCTTTGTACAGCTTTTGGCCGCCATAAATGTGGCAAGGTATGCTCAGACGTGAGTTATTGCTCACTTTGCCACTGGATTCAAGCAAGCCGGGCTGAAGACGGCTGTAATGCCAGAAACCGGTCCTCGGAAGCTTGTTTCCGGTCCAGGGAAGGCATGGCTTGGCAGTTCGGGCTGGACTGTTCCCATGAGGCACAGGGTCAGACTGATTTGCATATAGCCATGTCTGAACTGGGGTGGCAGAGTGGGCTAAAGAACGGTGATGGATTAAACCCAGATCTTTTGACTGGGTGTGAGTGTTTGATTGGTTCGGATGCTCCGTCCATCACCACCCCCTTTTGTACCGCTTTTGGCCGCCATAAGTGTGGCAGGGTATGCTCAGACGTGAGTTCCTTGCTTACTTTGCCACTGGATTCAAGCAAGCCGGGCTGAAGACGGCTGTAATGCCAGAAACCAGTCCTCGGCAGCTTGTTTCCGGTCCAGGGAAGGCATGGCTTGGCAGTTCGGGCTGGACTGTTCCCATGAGGCACAGGGTCAGACTGATTTGCATATAGCCATGTCTGAACTGGGGTGGCAGAGTGGGCTAAAGAACGGTGATGGATTAAACCCAGATCTTTTGACTGGGTGTGAGTGTTTGATTGGTTCGGATGCTCCGTCCATCACCACCCCCTTTTGTACCGCTTTTGGCCGCCATAAGTGTGGCAGGGTATGCTCAGACGTGAGTCCCTTGCTCACTTTGCCACTGGATTCAAGCAAGCCGGGCTAAAGATGGCTGTAATGCCAGAAACCGGTCCTCGGAAGCTTGTTTCCGGTCCACGGAAGGCATGGCTTGGCAGTTCGGGCTGGACTGTTCCCATGAGGCACAGGGTCAGACTGATTTGCATATAGCCATGTCTGAACTGGGGTGGCAGAGTGGCCTAAAGAACGGTGATGGATTAAACCCAGATCTTTTGACTGGGTGTGAGTGTTTGATTGGTTCGGATGCTCCGTTGATCACCACCCCCTTTGTACAGCTTTTGGCCGCCATAAGTGTGGCAAGGTATGCTCAGACGTGAGTTATTGCTCACTTTGCCACTGGATTCAAGCAAGCCGGGCTGAAGACCGCTGTAATGCCAGAAACCGGTCCTCGGAAGCGTGTTTCCGGTCCAGGGAAGGCATGGCTTGGCAGTTCGGGCTGGACTGTTCCCATGAGGCACAGGGTCAGACTGATTTGCATATAGCCATGTCTGAACTGGGTTGGCAGAGTGGGCTAAAGAACGGTGATGGATTAAACCCAGATCTTTTGACTGGGTGTGAGTGTTTGATTGGTTCGGATGCTCCGTCCATCACCACCCCCTTTTGTACCGCTTTTGGCTGCCATAAGTGTGGCAGGGTATGCTCAGACGTGAATTCCTTGCTCACTTTGCCACTGGATTCAAGCAAGCCGGGCTGAAGACGGCTGTAATGCCAGAAACCAGTCCTCGGCAGCTTGTTTCCGGTCCAGGGAAGGCATGGCTTGGCAGTTCGGGCTGGACTGTTCCCATGAGGCACAGGGTCAGACTGATTTGCATATAGCCATGTCTGAACTGGGGTGGCAGAGTGGGCTAAAGAACGGTGATGGATTAAACCCAGATCTTTTGACTGGGTGTGAGTGTTTGATTGGTTCGGATGCTCCGTCCATCACCACCCCCTTTTGTACCGCTTTTCGCCGCCATAAGAGTGGCAGGGTATGCTCAGACGTGAGTCCCTTGCTCACTTTGCCACTGGATTCAATCAAGCTGGGCTGAAGACGGCTGTAATGCCAGAAACCGGTCCTCGGAAGCTTGTTTCCAGTCCAGGGAAGGCATTGATTGGCAGTTCGGGATGGATGGACTGTTCCCATGAGGCACAGGGTCAGACTGATTTGCATATAGCCATGTCTGAACTGGGGTGGCAGAGTGGGCTAAAGAACGGTGATGGATTAAACCCAGATCTTTTGACTGGGTGTGAGTGTTTGATTGGTTTGGATGCTCCGTCCATCACCACCCCCTTTTGTACCGCTTTTGGCCGCCATAAGTGTGGCAGGGTATGCTCAGACGTGAGTCCCTTGCTCACTTTGCCACTGGATTCAAGCAAGGCGGGCTGAAGACGGCTGTAATGCCAGAAACCGGTCCTCGGAAGCTTGTTTCCGGTCCAGGGAAGGCATGGCTTGGCAGTTCGGGCTGGACTGTTCGCATGAGGCACAGGGTCAGACTGATTTGCCTATAGCCATGTCTGACCTGGGGTGGCAGAGTGGGCTAAAGAACGGGGATGGATTAAACCCAGATCTTTTGAGTGGGTGTGAGTGTTTGATTGGTTTGGATGCTCCGTCCATCCCCACCCCCTTTTGTACCGCTTTTGGCCGCCGTAAGTGTGGCAGGGTATGCTCAGACGTGAGTCCTGTGCTCACTTTGCCACTGGATTCAAGCAAGCCGGGCTGAAGACGGCTTTAATGCCAGAAACCGGTCCTCGGAAGCTTGTTTCCGGTCCAGGGAAGGCATGGTTTGGCAGTTCGGGATGGACTGTTCCCATGAGGCACAGGGTCAGACTGATTTGCATATAGCCATGTCTGAACTGGGGTGGCAGAGTGGGCTAAAAAACGGTGATGGATTAAACCCAGATCTTTTGACTGGGCGTGAGTGTTTAATTGGTTCGGATGCTCCGTCCATCACCACTCCCTTTTGTACCGCTTTTGGCCGCCATAAGTGAGGCAGGGTATGATCAGACGTGAGTCCCTTGCTCATTTTGCCACTGGATTCAAGCAAGCCGGACTGAAGACGGCTGTAATGCCAGAAACCGGTCCTCGGAATCATGTTTCCGGTCCATGGAAGGCATGGCATGGCAGTTCGGGCTGGACTATTCCCATGAGGCACAGGGTCAGACTGATTTGCATATAGCCGTGTCTGAACTGGGATGGCAGAGTGGGCTAAAGAACGGTGATGGATTAAACCCAGATCTTTTGACTGGGTGTGAGTGTTTGTTTGGTTCGGATGCTCCGTTCATCACCACCCCCTTTTGTACCGCTTTTAGCCGCCATAAGTGTGGCAGGGTATGCTCAGACGTGAGTCCCTTGCTCACTTTGCCTCTGGATTCAAGCAAGCCGGGCTGCAGATGGCTGTAATGCCAGAAACCGGTCCTCTGAAGCTTGTTTCCGGTCCAGGGAAGGCATGGCTTGGCAGTTCGGGCTGGACTGTTCCCATGAGGCACAGGGTCAGACTGATTTGCATATAGCCATGTCTGAACTGGGGTGGCAGAGTGGGCTAAAGAATGGTGATGGATTGAACCCAGATGTTTTAACTGGGTGTGAGTGTTTGATTGGTTTGGATGCTCCGTCCATCACCACCCCCTTTTGTACCGCTTTTGGCCGCCATAGGTGTGGCAGGGTATGCTCAGACGTGAGTTCCTTGCTCACTTTGCCACTGGATTCAAGCAAGCCGGGCTGAAGACGGCTGTAATGCCAGAAACCAGTCCTCGGAAGCTGGTTTCCGCTCCAGGGAAGGCATGGCTTGGCAGTTCGGGCTGGACTGTTCCCATGAGGCACAGGGTCAGACTGATTTGCATATAGCCATGTCTGAACTGGGGTGGCAGAGTGGCCTAAAGAACGGTGATGGATTAAACCCAGATCTTTTGACTGGGTGTGAGTGTTTGATTGGTTCGGATGCTCCGTCGATCACCACCCCCTTTGTACAGCTTTTGGCCGCCATAAATGTGGCAAGGTATGCTCAGACGTGAGTTATTGCTCACTTTGCCACTGGATTCAAGCAAGCCGGGCTGAAGACGGCTGTAATGCCAGAAACCGGTCCTCGGAAGCTTGTTTCCGGTCCAGGGAAGGCATGGCTTGGCAGTTCGGGCTGGACTGTTCCCATGAGGCACAGGGTCAGACTGATTTGCATATAGCCATGTCTGAACTGGGGTGGCAGAGTGGGCTAAAAAACGGTGATGGATTAAACCCAGATCTTTTGACTGGGTGTGAGTGTTTGATTGGTTCGGATGCTCCGTCCATCACCACCCCCTTTTGTACCGCTTTTGGCCGCCATAAGTGTGGCAGGGTATGCTCAGACGTGAGTTCCTTGCTTACTTTGCCACTGGATTCAAGCAAGCCGGGCTGAAGACGGCTGTAATGCCAGAAACCAGTCCTCGGCAGCTTGTTTCCGGTCCAGGGAAGGCATGGCTTGGCAGTTCGGGCTGGACTGTTCCCATGAGGCACAGGGTCAGACTGATTTGCATATAGCCATGTCTGAACTGGGGTGGCAGAGTGGGCTAAAGAACGGTGATGGATTAAACCCAGATCTTTTGACTGGGTGTGAGTGTTTGATTGGTTCGGATGCTCCGTTCATCACCACCCCCTTTTGTACCGCTTTTGGCCGCCATAAGTGTGGCAGGGTATGCTCAGACGTGAGTCCCTTGCTCACTTTGCCACTGGATTCAAGCAAGCCGGGCTAAAGATGGCTGTAATGCCAGAAACCGGTCCTCGGAAGCTTGTTTCCGGTCCACGGAAGGCATGGCTTGGCAGTTCGGGCTGGACTGTTCCCATGAGGCACAGGGTCAGACTGATTTGCATATAGCCATGTCTGAACTGGGGTGGCAGAGTGGCCTAAAGAACGGTGATGGATTAAACCCAGATCTTTTGACTGGGTGTGAGTGTTTGATTGGTTCGGATGCTCCGTTGATCACCACCCCCTTTGTACAGCTTTTGGCCGCCATAAGTGTGGCAAGGTATGCTCAGACGTGAGTTATTGCTCACTTTGCCACTGGATTCAAGCAAGCCGGGCTGAAGACCGCTGTAATGCCAGAAACCGGTCCTCGGAAGCGTGTTTCCGGTCCAGGGAAGGCATGGCTTGGCAGTTCGGGCTGGACTGTTCCCATGAGGCACAGGGTCAGACTGATTTGCATATAGCCATGTCTGAACTGGGGTGGCAGAGTGGGCTAAAGAACGGTGATGGATTAAACCCAGATCTTTTGACTAGGTGTGAGTGTTTGATTGGTTCGGATGCTCCGTCCATCACCACCCCCTTTTGTACCGCTTTTGGCCGCCATAAGTGTGGCAGGGTATGCTCAGACGTGAGTTCCTTGCTCACTTTGCCACTGGATTCAAGCAAGCCGGGCTGAAGACGGCTGTAATGCCAGAAACCAGTCCTCGGCAGCTTGTTTCCGGTCCAGGGAAGGCATGGCTTGGCAGTTCGGGCTGGACTGTTCCCATGAGGCACAGGGTCAGACCGATTTGCATATAGCCATGTCTGAACTGGGGTGGCAGAGTGGGCTAAAGAACGGTGATGGATTAAACCCAGATCTTTTGACTGGGTGTGAGTGTTTGATTGGTTCGGATGCTCCGTCCATCACCACCCCCTTTTGTACCGCTTTTCGCCGCCATAAGAGTGGCAGGGTATGCTCAGACGTGAGTCCCTTGCTCACTTTGCCACTGGATTCAATCAAGCCGGGCTGAAGACGGCTGTAATGCCAGAAACCGGTCCTCGGAAGCTTGTTTCCAGTCCAGGGAAGGCATTGATTGGCAGTTCGTGATGGATGGACTGTTCCCATGAGGCACAGGGTCAGACTGATTTGCATATAGCCATGTCTGAACTGGGGTGGCAGAGTGGGCTAAAGAACGGTGATGGATTAAACCCAGATCTTTTGACTGGGTGTGAGTGTTTGATTGGTTTGGATGCTCCGTCCATCACCACCCCCTTTTGTACCGCTTTTGGCCGCCATAAGTGTGGCAGGGAATGCTCAGACGTGAGTCCCTTGCTCACTTTGCCACTGGATTCAAGCAAGCCGGGCTGAAGACGGCTGTGATGCCAGAAACCGGTCCTCGGAAGCTTGTTTCCGGTCCAGGGAAGGCATGGCTTGGCAGTTCGGGCTGGACTGTTCGCATGAGGCACAGGGTCAGACTGATTTGCCTATAGCCATGTCTGACCTGGGGTGGCAGAGTGGGCTAAAGAACGGTGATGGATTAAACCCAGATCTTTTGACTGGGTGTGAGTGCTTGATTGGATCGGATGCTCCGTCCATCACCACCCCCTTTTGTACCGCTTTTGGCCACCATAAGTGTGGCAGGGTATGCTCAGACGTGAGTCCCTTGCTCACTTTGCCACTGGATTCAAGCAAGGCGGGCTGAAGACGGCTGTAATGCCAGAAACCGGTCCTCGGAAGCTTGTTTCCGGTCCAGGGAAGGCATGGCTTGGCAGTTCGGACTGGACTGTTCCCATGAGGCACAGGGTCAGACTGATTTGCATATAGCCATGTCTGAACTGGGGTGGCAGAGTGGGCTAAAGAACGGGGATGGATTAAACCCAGATCTTTTGAGTGGGTGTGAGTGTTTGATTGGTTCAGATGCTCCGTCCATCCCCACCCCCTTTTGTACCGCTTTTGGCCGCCGTAAGTGTGGCAGGGTATGCTCAGACGTGAGTCCTGTGCTCACTTTGCCACTGGATTCAAGCAAGCCGGGCTGAAGACGGCTTTAATGCCAGAAACTGGTCCTCGGAAGCTTGTTTCCGGTCCAGGGAAGGCATGGTTTGGCAGTTCGGGCTGGACTGTTCCCATGAGGCACAGGGTCAGACTGATTTGCATATAGCCATGTCTGAACTGGGGTGGCAGAGTGGGCTAAAAAACGGTGATGGATTAAACCCAGATCTTTTGACTGGGCGTGAGTGTTTGATTGGTTCGGATGCTCCGTCCATCACCACTCCCTTTTGTACCGCTTTTGGCCGCCATAAGTGAGGCAGGGTATGCTCAGACGTGAGTCCCTTGCTCATTTTGCCACTGGATTCAAGCAAGCCGGGCTGCAGATGGCTGTAATGCCAGAAACCGGTCCTCTGAAGCTTGTTTCTGGTCCAGGGAAGGCATGGCTTGGCAGTTCGGGCTGGACTGTTCCCATGAGGCACAGGGTCAGACTGATTTGCATATAGCCATGTCTGAACTGGGGTGGCAGAGTGGGCTAAAGAATGGTGATGGATTGAACCCAGATGTTTTAACTGGGTGTGAGTGTTTGATTGGTTTGGATGCTCCGTCCATCACCACCCCCTTTTGTACCGCTTTTGGCCGCCATAGGTGTGGCAGGGTATGCTCAGACGTGAGTTCCTTGCTCACTTTGCCACTGGATTCAAGCAAGCCGGGCTGAAGACGGCTGTAATGCCAGAAACCAGTCCTCGGAAGCTTGTTTCCGCTCCAGGGAAGGCATGGCTTGGCAGTTCGGGCTGGACTGTTCCCATGAGGCACAGGGTCAGACTGATTTGCATATAGCCATGTCTGAACTGGGGTGGCAGAGTGGGCTAAAGAACGGTGATGGATTAAACCCAGATTTTTTGACTGGGTGTGAGTGTTTGATTGGTTCGGAGGCTCCGTCCATCACCACCCCCTTTTGTACCGCTTTTGGCCGCCATAAGTGTGGCAGGGTATGCTCAGACGTGAGTCCCTTGCTCACTTTGCCACTGGATTCAAGCAAGCCGGGCTAAAGATGGCTGTAATGCCAGAAACTGGTCCTCGGAAGCTTGTTTCCGGTCCACGGAAGGCATGGCTTGGCAGTTCGGGCTGGACTGTTCCCATGAGGCACAGGGTCAGACTGATTTGCATATAGCCATGTCTGAACTGGGGTGGCAGAGTGGCCTAAAGAACGGTGATGGATTAAACCCAGATCTTTTGACTGGGTGTGAGTGTTTGATTGGTTCGGATGCTCCGTCGATCACCACCCCATTTGTACAGCTTTTGGCCGCCATAAATGTGGCAAGGTATGCTCAGACGTGAGTTATTGCTCACTTTGCCACTGGATTCAAGCAAGCCGGGCTGAAGACGGCTGTAATGCCAGAAACCGGTCCTCGGAAGCTTGTTTACGGTCCAGGGAAGGCATGGCTTGGCAGTTCGGAATGGACTGTTCCCATGAGGCACAGGGTCAGACTGATTTGCATATAGCCATGTCTGAACTGGGGTGGCAGAGTGGGCTAAAGAACGGTGATGGATTAAACCCAGATCTTTTGACTGGGTGTGAGTGTTTGATTGGTTCGGATGCTCCGTCCATCACCACCCCCTTTTGTACCGCTTTTGGCCGCCATAAGTGTGGCAGGGTATGCTCAGACGTGAGTTCCTTGCTTACTTTGCCACTGGAT
Organism: Lissotriton helveticus; assembly: GCF_964261635.1. NCBI lineage: Eukaryota > Metazoa > Chordata > Amphibia > Caudata > Salamandridae > Lissotriton > Lissotriton helveticus. The sequence continues at coordinate 797,381,073 of NC_136059.1, read as the reverse complement.
TCAAGCAAGCCGGGCTGAAAACGGCTGTAATGCCAGAAACCAGTCCTCGGCAGCTTGTTTCCGGTCCAGGGAAGGCATGGCTTGGCAGTTCGGGCTGGACTGTTCCCATGAGGCACAGGGTCAGACTGATTTGCATATAGCCATGTCTGAACTGGGGTGGCAGAGTGGGCTAAAGAACGGTGATGGATTAAACCCAGATCTTTTGACTGGGTGTGAGTGTTTGATTCGTTCGGATGCTCCGTCCATCACCACCACCTTTTGTACTGCTTTTGGCCGCCATAAGTGTGGCAGGGTATGCTCAGACGTGAGTCCCTTGCTCACTTTGCCACTGGATTCAAGCAAGCCGGGCTAAAGATGGCTGTAATGCCAGAAACTGGTCCTCGGAAGCTTGTTTCCGGTCCACGGAAGGCATGGCTTGGCAGTTCGGGCTGGACTGTTCCCATGAGGCACAGGGTCAGACTGATTTGCATATAGCCATGTCTGAACTGGGGTGGCAGAGTGGCCTAAAGAACGGTGATGGATTAAACCCAGATCTTTTGACTGGGTGTGAGTGTTTGATTGGTTCGGATGCTCCGTCGATCACCACCCCATTTGTACAGCTTTTGGCCGCCATAAATGTGGCAAGGTATGCTCAGACGTGAGTTATTGCTCACTTTGCCACTGGATTCAAGCAAGCCGGGCTGAAGACGGCTGTAATGCCAGAAACCGGTCCTCGGAAGCTTGTTTACGGTCCAGGGAAGGCATGGCTTGGCAGTTCGGAATGGACTGTTCCCATGAGGCACAGGGTCAGACTGATTTGCATATAGCCATGTCTGAACTGGGGTGGCAGAGTGGGCTAAAGAACGGTGATGGAGTAAACCCAGATCTTTTGACTGGGTGTGAGTGTTTGATTGGTTCGGATGCTCCGTCCATCACCACCCCCTTTTGTACCGCTTTTGGCCGCCATAAGTGTGGCAGGGTATGCTCAGACGTGAGTTCCTTGCTTACTTTGCCACTGGATTCAAGCAAGCCGGGCTGAAAACGGCTGTAATGCCAGAAACCAGTCCTCGGCAGCTTGTTTCCGGTCCAGGGAAGGCATGGCTTGGCAGTTCGGGCTGGACTGTTCCCATGAGGCACAGGGTCAGACTGATTTGCATATAGCCATGTCTGAACTGGGGTGGCAGAGTGGGCTAAAGAACGGTGATGGATTAAACCCAGATCTTTTGACTGGGTGTGAGTGTTTGATTCGTTCGGATGCTCCGTCCATCACCACCACCTTTTGTACTGCTTTTGGCCGCCATAAGTGTGGCAGGGTATGCTCAGACGTGAGTCCCTTGCTCACTTTGCCACTGGATTCAAGCAAGCCGGGCTAAAGATGGCTGTAATGCCAGAAACCGGTCCTCGGAAGCTTGTTTCTGGTCCACGGAAGGCATGGCTTGGCAGTTCGGGCTGGACTGTTCACATGAGGCACAGGGTCAGACTGATTTGCATATAGCCATGTCTGAACTGGGGTGGCAGAGTGGCCTAAAGAACGGTGATGGATTAAACCCAGATCTTTTGACTGGGTGTGAGTGTTTGATTGGTTCGGATGCTCCGTCCATCACCACCCCCTTTTGTACCGCTTTTGGCCGCCATAAGTGTGGCAGGGTATGCTCAGACGTGAGTCCCTTGCTCACTTTGCCACTGGATTCAAGCAAGCCGGGCTAAAGATGGCTGTAATGCCAGAAACCGGTCCTCAGAAGCTTGTTTCCGGTCCACGGAAGGCATGGCTTGGCAGTTCGGGCTGGACTGTTCACATGAGGCACAGGGTCAGACTGATTTGCATATAGCCATGTCTGAACTGGGGTGGCAGAGTGGCCTAAAGAACGGTGATGGATTAAACCCAGATCTTTTGACTGGGTGTGAGTGTTTGATTGGTTCGGATGCTCCGTCGATCACCACCCCCTTTGTACAGCTTTTGGCCGCCATAAGTGTGGCAAGGTATGCTCAGACGTGAGTTATTGCTCACTTTGCCACTGGATTCAAGCAAGCCGGGCTGAAGACGGCTGTAATGCCAGAAACCGGTCCTCTGAAGCTTGTTTCCGGTCCAGGGAAGGCATGGCTTGGCAGTTCGGGCTGGACTGTTCCCATGAGGCACAGGGTCAGACTGATTTGCATATAGCCATGTCTGAACTGGGGTGGCAGAGTGGGCTAAAGAACGGTGATGGATTAAACCCAGATCTTTTGACTGGGTGTGAGTGTTTGATTGGTACGGATGCTCAGTCCATCACCACCCCTTTTTGTTCCGCTTTTGGCCGCCATAAGTGTGGCAGGGTATGCTCAGACGTGAGTCCCTTGCTCACTTTGCCACTGGATTCAAGCAAGCGGGGCTGAAGACGGTTGTAATGTCAGAAACCGGTCCTCGGAAGCTTGTTTCCGGTCCAGGGAAGGCATGGCTTGGCAGTTCGGGCTGGACTGTTCCCATGAGGCACAGGGTCAGACTGATTTGCATATAGCCATGTCTGAACTGGGGTGGCAGAGTGGGCTAAAGAACGCTGATGGATTAAACCCAGATCTTTTGACTGGGTGTGAGTGTTTGATTGGTTCGGATGCTCCGTCCATCACCACCCCCTTTTGTACCAGGTACCCACCCAGGGCACAGGAAAACTAATGTTGCCTTTTATTTTATTGTTTATGGGGAGCCCCGGTGGGCATCAATGGCATCTCAGTGCTAATCCCACATTGGGTGCTGCAGGGAGCAGCCCAGGAACTCCACAGTCTCACTGGCTCCCTTGCTTGAACCCATTGTGAGTGCAGTGGGAGACAGCATTGCTCCAACCCAGCAGGAGGCAGTTTTCTTTTTCTCCAGCAGGGTGGGAGCATTCTAAGCATTTCCCTTTGTGCTCTACCCGTGGGAGAACTTTATATTTTACCTGCCCATGCTCACCCAAAGGGAAATAGACAGTGTACTGGGTTTTGGGGACCCCGGGACACCGTCACTGAGCCGGCACCAGGGAATAGTGTACCCAGGGCCACAGCATAACCTACAGAGGCCCCCTTCTCCTTTAATTGAAAGATATCCCCGGGGATGCGGTCTCTGCGGCCCACTCGGGGCTCAGGAAGGGAGGCCATATAAGCCCCCTCCTCTTTAATTAAGTTATTGGCCCTGGGGGATGGGGTCCCTTGGGCCTCAAGGAGGCATGGGTAGGGGGATTCACACCCCCATCTAAAATATACCCCACAAATCCCCCCTCCTTGCCCCACTTAGGGCTCTTTTGATAGAAATGGACGGGCATCAATGCAGTCAGGGAAACAGATTTAAAGTCCGCTCTCAGCTGGAGGGAGCATTTTTAAAGCTTTTGCTCCCGGGCAGTGGACATGGTGTTTGCTCCCACTCCTGCTAAGCGAGAGCAAAGACAGGTTTCCCTGCCAACATCGCTGCAGGCAGGGAAACCGCTATATCCTGGGGGTGGACACCCCCGGACATAGCAGCTGTGATGGACCAGGGGTGGGCTTCCAAGGGTCATTAGTGGCACATGGAGGGGGCCATGCAGCCCCACTCCTCATAAATTATAAGATCAGCCCCAGGGATCTCCCGCTCTTGTTTACACTAAAGCCCCCATGTGGACAAAGCCATGAGGCACGATCCATCCTCATGGCCACAAGACGGGTTGAAACGTTGACGCCACTATATATAGCCTGGACCTCGCACTCACTCCTAAACGTGCCACACAAGAATGTATTTCTATGTAAACTGAAATTGTAACCAAATTGTGACTCTTTACTGTAAACGTGGCCAGGCTCGTTAGAACGGTAAATTATAACCAGTCAAGCTGTTTAAAATATTAAGTGTTCTTCCTTAAGTGTCACTAATTTGAAGTCTCTTCTTCACCCCTTTACACTTGAGTACCCTTCTTCTATGCACGTTCCCTCTGGAGCAACCTTCTACACTCAATGACAAAGGTACAGTCAATGAAAAATTATCTGATCTGTACACCATCTGGCATATAAAAAATAAATGCATGGTAAATTAGATTATGGTTTGTTGCACTTCTTGGTTTAAATTCTGAATGATGTATTTAATACTATGAGCAGGTACATAGTTCCCTAGAAAATCTCAAGAAATTCTTTACTGAAATACACCAAACAGGAAATTGATTCATGTCTTTCTAAATGAAGGACTAGGACCACTGTTTTTTTGTATCATACTGTACCCAGGTCCGTGACCATTTTTGAGTTACCCCATTTTTTGTAATGGCTAAATTGAAAGTAATCAGGAGCCTTGCGGACCACTCTGGGCCCTGGGTACCACCACCTACCCGACACCAGAATAAGATTATAAAGTGGAAGGGGGCTGCGTGACCCCCTCCCGGGTCATATATGGCCTATCACCTCCCCGGGATCGGCCTGTGAACAACAAAGGAGTGGGCCATGCAACCCTCCTCCTGGATGGCTCCCGCTATATCCCAGGGTTCCCAACCCGAGCCCTAGCTGTTTGCTCTGACTTAGCAGGAGCTTTGACAGAGCAAACACGAACTCCACTCCCAGCAAGCGAGGGCTATGAAACCGCTCCCGCTTGCTGAGAGTGGAGTTTACATCTGTTTCCTTGCCAGCTTGACAGCTGAAAGGATTGCTCTCATACAGAGGGAGCTGAATGCTTAGCAGTTTCCTGTGTGTAAGAGCAATGCCGGCTCCTACAGGAGGCGGTGAGCCAGCAGGGACTGCAGGGCTTTCTGACTCCTCCATGGTCTTCAACGTTGATGACTTGGTGCCCTGGGTAGGCTCCAGGGTATCCAGCATTTGAAGGACAGTGCCAGGCCTCAGGGGTTATGATCCTCAGGGTCGAAATCGGCCCGTGGAGGGGGGCCACACAGTACTCTACCTCCATTCAGTTAAGGCTGGACCCTGAGGAATTTGTTCCCTGGGACTGAGCTCTGCCCAGGGAGGGAGGCACTGTTGCCCCCTTCTCCATTCAAATGTGGCTGGGTCCTGGGGATGGGGTCAACTGGGCCAAAATCATGCTGGTGAGAGAGCCACTTGGTTCCCTTCCATCATTGCATTATGGTGAGCCCCGGGGCTGAGATGGCCCAGGGAGAGGGGTCACACGGCCTCCCTCCCCATTGAAATTATGGCAGCCTGCCTCCACTGCATAAACTAGTATGTGCAGTAGTAACTGCATAAAACTAGTATGTGCATTGCAATTTCAGTTAAAAAGTCTGCAGATGGTGCTGTTTCAATTAACTATTCATGTTGCTTTGAAAAAATAATGTAAAAAAAATCGCTAGTTTTCAGTTTGGGACCAATATTTCCCACAAATTGAAATGGTGGATAATTTTCAAGGACAGAATGCTGAGTAGTAACAGCTTTTACCTCAGAAGCATGCGAAGAAAAACAGAAATATTTTGTAGTTTCACTTATAATGAAATTTGGGATTTTGAGCAATTCTGTAGGTGGAATAAAGTGTAAATTTCCCTCCCGAATGATGAGGAATTTGAATCTAAGAACTACCTGGTGGCAAAAGTGCTGAGCGTATTGCTTCATAGAATCCTGCATTAGACTAAAAGTGAGTATGAGGCAATTACAGGATGCTAACGTGGCTTTATTGGACAACTACGGTGATAAACAGAACAGGAACACTTTGAAATGTTCTCTTTCATGAAAATTGTGATTGCTTTTAAAAATGACTATGCTCACCATCCAAGCAAGTTGCTATACAAGCCATGGTGTTGTTGTCAAAAGTTTATCTGTGAAAGAAGTGAGCTCCACCAATGTTAATATTGTTCAGTTTCTTTGTACTCCAACACTGGAATGCCCTCTTTAGGGTAATCTTGGCTACCCATTGCTGGTATCAAGTATTTCCAGATTCTGCCTAATCCTTGGAGACTATCACAGACTCCTTTAATTTTACTGCCTTCTCGACTGAGTCCTTCCTAGCCTCAGGACCTTCTAATACCGAAAACGTCTAATATCTATTCTTTTTATTGCATGAACAATTTTGTAGGGGCTGTCTCACAGGTCCTCCTCAGAAACTCAGATACTCATTCACAGATACACTCAGACACTCATGCACCCACTCACAGAACAATTTAGACACTCATACACCTACTCACAGACCCACTAAGAGACTCAGGCACCCACTCACAGACTTACTCAAACACTCACACACTCACTAATAGACCCATTCAGACACTCTTGCATCCACTCACAGGCTTACTGAGACAGTCATGCACTCACTCACACACTCACTGACAAAGGTTAGTGGTTACAGTTAGGAAATAAAATGTAAAAATCCTTTGAAATTCACTTAAAAAACCAAAGGTTACAGTGACATTCTAGTTAGGAAACAACATAAAAAACCTTAGAAATTCACTGAAAAAAACCCAAATGTTACAGGGACGTTATAGTTAGGGTCTGATTTCACTCATAAAAAAACATTGAAATTCTGAAGTTTTTGTTACCTGAGCTAAATATAACGTACCCCCCACAAGGCACTACTTATTTCCTCACATATGACATCACTCATGACATCTCAAATGACATCACTGATGACATAATCTACAGACCCACTCACACCCCATAGAATGTCTCATACACCCACACACACTCTTACACAACAAATCACATACCCATTCACCCACCCATACAAGCACCCTCATACATACTCACTGATCCATAGAGTTACTAACACATCAAATCACTCACTCAGCCACTCACACAACCACTAACTTGTACAGCCACTCAAACAACCACTAACTCACTCATACAGCCACTCAAGCACCCTCTCACTCACCCATACAGTCACTCACACATTGAGTCAGTCAGCCATACAGATATTTACACTCTCACTCTCTCAACCAAGCAGTCACTCACACAGCCACTCACTCACCCACACGGTTACTCACATACCCACTCACACACTCATGCAAATACTAACACATGTATTCATTCACCTACACAGTTACTAAGACAAACATACACTCACCCATACATGTCACTCTTACATTTACTCACTCCCCCTTAGAGTCACTCACACAACTACCCACTCACCCATTCAACACGTATGCACACACTCTCATTCATAAAGCCAATCACACACCCCATCAATCACCTAAAGAGCCTCTCACATACTCACTCACTCACCCATACACCACTGACCCACTCACTCACCCACACAGCCACACAGGCACTCATTCACCCATACAGCCACTAACACACCCACACCCACACCAACACAGCCACTCACTCACACATACAACCACTCACACACCCATAGAGCCACTCAGACATCTACTTACACATGGATATACACACAGGCACACAGCCACTCACATTTTTATGTTGCAAATATTATCACTCTGTATTAGCACACAAAGTGTACTAATTTAACATTTATAGTATCTTATTATATATGTTTAACACTCAGTAACTTTTAGAATACACTCACAATCTCTGGATGATGTCATCAGGGATGTCATTTGAGATGTCTTCAGTGATGTCATTTGAGATGTATTCAGTGATGTCATTGGTGATGTCACTGACCATGTCATGAGTGATGCAATATGTAAGGTCATAAGCAGTTCATTATGAGAGCATAAGTTAGTTAGACGGGTCACTGTAGCTGCTGAATTTCAATGGTTTTCTATCAATAAAATCTGAGCCTAACTCTGTAACCTTTGGTTTTTGCAGTGAATTTCTGAGTTTTTTTTATATTGTTTCCTAACTATAAAATCTCTGGATGATGTCATCAGGGATGTCATTTGAGATGTCTTCAGTGATGTCATTTGAGATGTATTCAGTGATGTCATTGGTGATGTCACTGACCATGTCATGAGTGATGCAATATGTAAGGTCATAAGCAGTTCATTATGAGAGCATAAGTTAGTTAGACGGGTCACTGTAGCTGCTGAATTTCAATGGTTTTCTATCAATAAAATCTGAGCCTAACTCTGTAACCTTTGGTTTTTGCAGTGAATTTCTGAGTTTTTTTTATATTGTTTCCTAACTATAAAATCCATGTAACCTTTGATTTTTTAATTGAATACACACACACAAAATATATATATTCTGGGTGGAGAGGGTAAAGTTCTTCTTTTTGCATGGAAAAGTTTGGGGTAATCCGTCAAGTGGGGTTGAGAGAAACAGAGGGTCCAAAAATGCATTTTCCCATTAATTTTTCCATATGAACTCTATACACTGCTACAGCCCAAACTATTGAACAGGTTTCAACCAAATTTGACAGAAGGCTAGGTCAAGAAAGAGTGGTTTATGTGTTTTTGTGTTTCAGTAGTTTTCATGAAATTAAGGTTAAAAAACGTATATATTTCACAGAATGGAGGCTCCTCGGAGCACACAGATCACAATGGGAGGTCTGATTGGCAGCCACCACCTCAACCAGGAATATCAGTGATAAAATCACTGCAACTTTTGCAGTGAAATTATTGATGAGAAAACTGCACTTTGGGGCTGCAAGTTATAGTCACCTTCGGACATTAGCTATAGTTACTTGAGTTAACTATAACTGGTGAATTTCAGTGGTTTTTAGAATTTCATACATTACGTTGTTCATGAACATTTTACCTAATTATAATGTAACTTCCTCCTTTGGTTTTACAGTAGATAGATAGATAGATAGATAGATAGCTAGATAGATAGATAGATAGATAGATAGATAGATAGATAGATAGATAGATAGATAGATAGATAGATAGATAGATAGATAGATAGATATTTTTTTCATTTGAATGCACATCTGTATGGATTTTCCCCCATTGCCTTTAGTCATTTGCAGTGTGTGTTTAAAATATTTGGCTCATTTTAAAATAAAGACTAACTAGCTGATCAAATGGTCTATGTAAAAGATCCAAGACTACTTTGTTCTGAAAAAAAAAAAAGATCCAAGACTACCACAATTTTCTGTATAATCATATTAATAAGGACATTATTGAATATTTTTATTCGGATGTGTGTTTACAAACACTTAAACTTGGATCTGCCATCTGTTTTTAGATTTTTGTTCGCCAAAGGAACGTGTGGTAATAATGCGTTTGTTGCAGTGTCCATGTTGTATAGGCACTGCGTGCTTCCGACTGCGTGGTAAAGGGTGTCTCCCGTAATTACCACCAAATAAATAGTTCCCCCCATTTTATCAGATGAACATATAAATACATCACAAAACATAGCATGAACATCCCTAAAGGTGTTTCTCAAAGAAAACAAATGTGCATCGAGAGATGAGACCCTAATAGAGAGAACACTTGTATATATGAAAAATATGAGGATTTGAGATGAACAGGAGTAACTGATTTCTATCAGGTACAAGAGATACAGCATATTTGTAGTGCATAAAATATATGGGACCAGCCTAGGACTGTGCATAATCTTTATTAAACGTACATAGACTAGCATAATTTCCGACTATCGGGCTATTCGCAGCTCTCATTATTTCATGTTTTTATTATGCACATGCTGACTGCGTAGCCTTCTTCTGCACGAGTCATGTTTCACGCAAAAATGTCTCTTGGGGGCAACTCAAGGTCAGCCTTACAGATGCATGTTCTGTGTTAGCAATGGTCACCATGGGATGCACAGAAAAGAAAAATGAGGTCATTAATACAGATTTAGAAAGTATGGTTCATGTACTAAAACCACTATGGAAGTCCACATTTTCTTCTTTTTTTAATTTTTTTATTGAACATAGCAATAGGAAGTCATTGGTACAAAAAAGACATCTTTCCCTTCAAATTTTAACATTTAAACAACTTTTAGACAATTAGCAAGAGATAAAAGAGGAGTAAAAGGAGAGCGAGAAATTCATCAAGATTAAAAAGAGAAAACACAGCCGGTTCCAATATTAGGACTTTCAAAAGCCATGTGCAAAAACCGCAATTTTTAAGTAAACAATACCACTGCGAAGTGCAAAACTGAAATAAAGTGCAACTGCAAAGTGTGGTACGATCCAATAAAGTGCAATCTTAAAGTGCTAGTGCAAGATAGTGCAAAATCAGCTAGTACAAATCTGCAATCATACAAATAAAGTGCAAATATTCTGACAAAGACCCTATTACATTCATTTATGAGCCGGCTGTTAATAAAAAAAAATAATAATAAAAAAAAAAAAACTTTTTTTAACAAATCTCAACTATCTTTCTTTTCTCTTTCCCGATCATCCTCCCTTCAATAATTCCAGATTCTCAAAATATTTCCAATTTCTTTCAAATCTTACAATAGCTCCCACCCTACCTGCATATGCTTTTTCAAAATTACATGTTCTCCTCATTTTATAAAACCATTTTAGCTGTGATGGAATCTCCCTGGATTTCCAATTTTGAAGTATCAAAGACCGAGCAACTGCAAAAGTTATAAAAATAAATACTTCTTCAGTTTTGCTGAACCTGCTCCTGTCTTTGCATATGCCAAACAAGGCCACCTCAGCTACTGGCAAGAATGTTTCTCAATTGCCAGCTCAATGTCTGCAAATATCCCCCTCCAAAAAGATTCTAACTTCGGGCAAGCAAAAAAGGTATGATGCCATCCTTGCTGGCCCATAGCTTTACATCTAAAACACCTGTTCTCAACTTCAGGGTACATTCTTTCCAGGGCCTCCGGTGTATAGTACGCCAGCCAGTGTGATAGAAAGGACATTCTCTTATAATTAGCTGCCCGAAGTGATTTATTTCCCAGGTGGCACAATACCTCCCAGTCCTTAACAGAAAGAGAGCACTGTGTCGAGAGGCGTATTTTATCTAAATGTCTATCTACTACAGAGGATGATCTGGCGAAGTAAAGCATTTTATACCAGTGTCCTACACCTTTGTTTTTTCCTCCATACAGGGCTGTTATCAGGGCAGTGGGAGAATTAAGCAAATCACTTATTTCCTTTCTAATAAAATAAACCATCTGTATATATTCAAAAAATGTGGGACGCCTAGGGTTATTCGTTCTAGCTAAAACCTCATGCCAGCTGATTACCCTATTTTGAACTATCAGATGTCTCAGTTCGCAGAATCCACAAAGTTCCCAGTTCTTTATATGGTTCAAGCTTATTTGAAGACCCATCTTAGAGCATTCAATTAAGCTCAAGTAATTAGAACCATCAGAGCCATGTTTTTTAAAAAGGAGCAGCAATCTTGATGTATACCCTTTCAGCGTCTTATATCTTGCTTTCTTGGGGAGTTTTGCTGTTTTCAGAAAGATTGGAATTTGAGAACCTGCCTCCTGTACCATCAATTCAAGGAAAAACTTGCCTCTCGTCTGTCAAGTCCTTAATAATCCTGCCACAATATCAAAAAAAGCTGCTTCATAATATGTCCTAAAATGGGGAAGAGCCAGGCCACCTTGATCAACAGATAGTTGAACCACCGGGAGCTTGGCTCTTGAGGCCTTTTTGTTCCAGAGGAATCCTCTCAACATAGTTTTGAGTTCTTTAAAATAAGCTAAATTGATTTTGATTGGGACGTTGCTAAACAAAAATATAAGCAGCGGCAAAACTGACATTTTAACCAGTGAAACCCTGCCTATCAATGACAAAGGAAGTAAACGCCATTGATCTAAAAGATTCCTTATTTTGATCTTCATTTTAATTTAGTTCAGGGCAAAAAGCTTATCATAGTCACAAGTCACGAAGATACCCAAGTATCGAATTGGGCCCCTTTCGCAGCTTGAGCCTGTAAATAAATAGGAAGAAAATCTAGACTGGTATTCAAAGCAAGAACCTCCGTTTTTTTTTTATTAATCTTATACCCCCCTATCTTCTCATAATCCTTCAGCTCCCACATGAGGCTCTCAATATTCTCTTTTTCGGGTGCCAAATAGAGAATAATATCATCGGCAAATAATTTTAATTTAGACATACCGATGATGGGGGGCAAAATAGCCACATTGTCCCTAATTCTTGTTACTAGAGGTTCAATAAAAAAAGTAAAAAGCAAGGGGGACAACGGGCAGCCCTGCCTTGTTCCACGATTTATTTTAATCTTCCCGGCCTGTTTAGCATTGATAATTACCTGGGCCGATGCTCCCTCATAAATATTATGTAGCATTTGAATAATTAAAGCAGGGAATCCAAATTGACCAAGAAAAAAAAAAGCGCTGCCCAATTGACCAAATCAAATGCCTTTTCTGCGTCAATCATTAAAATACATGCAGGGATTGAATTAATATTAAAATAGTCTAGAGCCTGTAATAAAAATTCAGTGTTAGCTGCCATATAACGACCCGCAATGAACCCCGTCTGATCTTGATGGATTACCTCCTGAGCTGCAAATATAAATCTTTGTGCCCAAATTTTCATAAGTATTTTATAGTCAGAGTTCAGTAAGCTGATTGGCCTATAAGAATTCACTTCCTCGGGGTTTTTATCCTTTTTAACAAAACTTATAATTGTGGATTCTTTGAATTCAGCAGGGACCTTTCCACCTAATCTAATATAATTAAATCGTTTTTTCAAGGGCGCTTCAAGTTTATTAATGAAAACCTTATAAAATTCAATTGGGAACCCATCCCGTCCAGAAGCCTTTGCTCCCGATGTTGACTTTATGCTGTCCTGAATTTCAATAGTACTTATTTCGCACCCAATTTGATTACTCAGAGTTTCCGAGATTTTAGGGATTTCTATATTAACAAAATATTCCTGAATCATTACTTCCTCTATCTGATATTCTGTGGAGTAAATTCTCTCATAATGATCCAGGAAAATCTTTGAAATTTTATCACTCTGTACCACCTCTACTCCACCTTGGGGAACTGGGATTTTTACTATGTTGGATGACTCCTGCCTCTTTCTCGTAGAATTAGCCAAAAGCTTTCCCACAAACTTGCTATCTTCGTAAACCCTTTGCTGAAAGGCTCTTGAACTATTTATCTCCTCTAGAGTGAAAAAATCCCTCATCAGAGCTTTGGCCTGTTCCCATTGATTCGGGTGCTGATGAAGCTTGAGGGCATATTCCTTCTCGGCAGCAGCCTGAAGTTCAAATATTTTTAACTTTCGTTCATTCGCCTTAGCGCTGGAAAACGCGATGATCTGGCCACGGGCTGCTGCTTTAAATGCACCCCATACAGAAAAGGGCTCAGCTGTATATTTATTCATTATAAAAAAATCTTTCACCCACTCTTTAAATCCAGAAACCTAATCCTCGTTTTGGAGGAGGGTACAATCCAGCTGCCACCTGGGACGCTCCCCATCCATTCCTCCTAGTACTAGCTTGACTTCAACCCTCCCATGATCAGAAAAAGGATTACATCCTATCTGTGTTTTTGAGATCTGAAGAGATCTAGATATCAAAAAGAAATCTATTCTGGATGTCGATTGAAACCGATTGGAATAACATGTAAAGGCCTCCTTATCTACATTCATGCAACCCCAGGGATCCCGTAGTTGATATTCTACTAGAAGTATTTCAAACATGCGTTTTGTCTTGGGTTTTAATTGCTTCTTGTTCTTATTAGAAGTATCCCTCTTCAAATCCTGAATATAATTGAAGTCCCCTCCTAATATGATCTGTCCTGGGGCTCCCCTTAAAACATCACTAATTTCTATCAAACCCGAGATATCATCGAGGATGGGGCCATAATAATTTGCAAAATTGAATATTTTCCCAAACAGCTTTACTGCAACCCATAGCCACCTTCCTCTGGAATCTCTTTGAACCTGTAGAATTTCCCATGGCAAATTCCTTGCAAAATAAATAGCTACTCCCCTCTGGGCTATCCCTGCTGAGGAAAAAAACACATGAGAGAAATATCTCGGCAAAACAACTTCGGGGCATTTGACTTTAAATGCTTCTCCTGGAAAAAGACCACCTGAGGATTTAGAGTTATTACCCATTTCAAGAGAGCTCCATACTTCTGCTTATTCAATAGGCCATTAGCATTAATAGACAGGATGTCGCATGAATTACATTTCATCGAAAAGCATATACAATCTCATCCAAATTACGTACCAACAATTATTACTAATCCTACTGCACATGTTCCTTTTTACTGCGTTTGCCCCCCCCACCCTGAACCCCCCCAGGAATGTGGAACCCCCCTTCCCGTCCACGCTACCCAGATTCCTCCCTCTTCTTTCTGCTCTGGGTGTCCTCTTGCTACACCCTGTTGTAACCCGTTAACCCTGGGCCGCCCCATTCTCCCCAAATTTTTTACTCAACGGACAAAGGTGTAAGAGAAAAACATTTTTTCTTTTAACATTCTCAAACATTGGCCCCTGAAGAAATCTCTTTAAGGAGGGATTGTGCCTCTTCAATTTTGGTAAACATGTAAAACTTCCCTTTTATCAGGACCTTCAACTTTGATTGCTGTGCAATCTATGCTTGGGCGCCATTGCCTTTGAATAAATGCAAGATTTTAACAAACTCCTTGCGCCTTTTGGCGGCCACCGCTGTCATATCCGAGAAAATCCTACATTTTATTGTTTCTGAGATAGGGAATTGCCGTTGTTGATAAGCTTTGGACAAAATCTTCAACTTGATCCTAAAATCAGCAAAGTTCAAGAGTATTGTTCTTGGAAATGGTAAATTTGCGAAATGCTGTGCTGGAACCCGATGGGCCCTTGCAATATTCAAATCACCCTCAAACTCGGGTAGAACTGTATGTTGAATAAAAGAGGTGACCCACTGGATAGTATCGGAGCCTTTTGTTTCCTCCGGAACCCCAACTATTCTGAGATTCGATCTTCTCGAGTGATTTTCAAGCTCTTCAAGTTTATGCTCAAGCGAGACCTTCTTCTTAGCTGCCTCCCTAGCTTCAACCACAACCAAGTTTAAATTGTCTTCAAGGACGGAGATCCTAGTCTCCGCCTCCTGCAATCTACTGGAAAATGCCAGCAAAGATTCCTCGAATTTGTCCATTCTTGAGTGAAGAGTGGCTATCTCTACTTGTTGGGTATGTTTTATCTCTCGGATTTCATCCAAAATCAGATACAACATCTCGCGGATGTCCAATTGATATCTTGCTTCTGTCACTGAGAGATTAATTTCATCTGCTACAAGGCCAACATTCATATCCCTTGGGCTCCTATTAATACTCAGCTGGACATCCTCTTCTGCTGCCACCTGTACGCCCCCTTGTATATTCAGATTTTGAAAGGAGATTTGACCAGGTGCTCCCTCATCTACCAAATCATTTGACACCGTTTGGGAGGATTGCACTGGAGATACGAGTAGGGACTCTGGTCTCTGATCTTGGGACTGCGTCATGGATGAATCAGTTTGACCTATGTCCTTAATCAGTAGGGAAGTACCAGGAACCACCGAAGAAGTAGGAACCAACGGGGATCGATGGGGAGCAGATTTTGGAGTGGTTTTCTTAGCAAAAAGAGGAAAATCCCTCCTCTCCTTGCTTCCAGTGCCACCAGATCCATTCTTATTCTTCCCCTCTTGATCCGGAGTTGCTGTCTATGTAACTGTAGAGGGGGAAATAACTATCGGTATTTCTGGCTTAGAGGGTAGAGATACATTTAAAATGTTTGCTTTGTCCGAGGCTGTTTTCTTTGACTCGGGGACATTCAGAGAGGAGGACGAAAGGTGTCCATTGTCATCGGAGGATTCTGGTAGGGTATCTTCCGCTGAATTCTCCTCTTTGTTTTTCTCTTTAATTCTATCTCTGTCTTTGGCTGCTTTTTGGGCAGCTTTCCTGGCTAGAGCAAGGCGAGTCTTTGATTTCTGGCGGGGAGCCATTTCTGTTTTGTTTGGCTTTAAGGGCTCTTCCCCCTCCTTCTGTGGTTTGCCCATTGTAATCTTTAAACAACAGCCACAGCTCTCCTTCCCTGTGCTTTTGCACCTTCCTCAACTAGATTAAAAGCCACTTAGAAATAATAGACACTTATCAAGTACTTATCAAGTACTACTCACTGTGCACTTAAATCCTGCGCAGCACAGCCGTGAGAGATCACTCGAGCCTCCTCTTCAGGAGACCAAAAAGCCTTACATTAGGCATAATATCAGCAGCTCCCTTTAGTATTAGACTTATCCGTCAATCCGGGGATAGCAGTAGCCGCTGGCTCCGCCTGTTTTGCTGGCAGATTATCAAATTATCTCCTGTGGATTTTGCCTGATCTTCTCCGCGGGGTGCAGCGGAGTAAAGCGGCTGCCGTCTCCTAGCAGACCGCGGTTTCGATGATGATGTTATTTTTTACTGTTTTACGGTCTCCCGTGCTTCGCTTCGCTTTACTCCAATAGACCCGTATCCGCACTTCGAAGATTTTGAGAGAAAAAGGAAAAGACGCAGCATCTCCAACTCGACTGCTTAGCGTCTTACACCGTCCATTCCGCCATTCCAGGGGGCGGGGTCCTTGGGTCACGGGTCACGGCCGGCTACTCGGAGGCGTGGAGCTCCGTAGCAGGCCTCCCCAGAAGTCCACATTTTCAAGTAGAAGCTCGCGCTTGCCTTGCAATATGCATTCTACGTATTATGGGACAAAAATAAATCTAGGCAACTTTTTCTATTCCACCTCTTTTGGCAAGCTGTGGTGTGGTTTATTCAGAATCATGCAACAATGTCTCAATAGGAGTCAATAGGAGCTATATTTGAACAGTAAATTAATTACAGAACAAAAACATGAAGTCCCAACTTTTGGTTGAATGCAGTTAAATTATCAACAAAGGAATAGAATTATGCTTTCAAGGAATATAATTCAGAATCAACCATGCTTTGTAGAGTGTGTACTGAGTGCAAGGTGAGCATATTGTGCTCACATAGAAATATTTAAATAGTGCAGGTTATACATGTAAAAAAGTAAAACAGCGTTTATGAATATTTTGAAAAAATGTTATGCATGAGTTTTTTCAATACAGCAAAGAAAATGTGAAATCATGTCATAATTAGAAACCCCAATGTAGCAGGTACAAGTCAACGCGTTCCGGCCTTCATCGCTAGCGGTCTTCATCGGAACAAGGGTGACACAAGGAAGATGATTGCTTCCTTGGCAAATGCATACACATATACTGAGCATGCGCACATCATTTTGAAAAATGTTTCACGTAGCTTGGCAGAATATTTATTTGGTAAAGAGAAACTCAAATGGCAACTAGGCTGCTATGGCATGGGGTGGCATTGCCTAGATTTGCCAAAGTGTTCTGTTGTGTTGGCAGAAGCACTGCCAGTAAATATTACCCACCCGTTTGCCGGGAAAGTCAAATTGGGCAGACCAGCTGCAACTGGACCAGAAGATATTGAGCCTCCATTGCTCCAGTGACGTGGAAGCGAGGTTGCTAGGGCACAAATGAGGTCCCAAATCTTGACCTCCTTGGATCAGCTCAATGGGTTATGATGGGGCACACATTTTTAGTTGAAAAAACGATTCGGATGGAGAAAAATATAGATCAATACAGTGGCGCAATGTAGGATAATGGGGCCCCACTGCAGAAGGTGGTGAGGGCCCCTGAGACTCCCAGATTTGACAAAAATGTACAGTCCTGAGGCTGACTTTTACACCCCAAAGGGTGAGACCTCCCTGCATCACAGGGGCTTTTGGACCCTTTGTTACACCCCTACATTCATAGACTTCAATGTAAGTAAATGTGTGGTTAGAACTGTCAGGACTGCTAGTTTTGTTAGTTGATCTGCAAAACAGCTCTCAAATATTGGAGCTAGAAAAATACAATTATATGGAAATTATGAAAGAATGACCTATGGGATGGGAAGACAAAAAACACAATAAAACCCATCCTTTCATAGGCATAATCAAGCAACTGATTTATTTTTAATCATAGTTGCCTCAGATTGAAATATGGGGCAGCTTTCTCCTGCCTTGAAGTAAACAATGCCCAGTACAAGACATTTCAGCACTGAGCTGCACACACCCACCCCACACTTGTGGGGTTCCCTAGTCTATCATCAATGTTAATACGATGCTCATTACCGCTATCCACAGTCAAACACAGCTGTTGAATAATCTGCATATAGAGAGCCTTTCATCTGTCTGTCTCATGGCTTCCCATCAGCCTAGGGTTATATATGGTTTGTTTACCTGGAGGATCAATATTCCCTTTCAGTTTATTTAGGGGCAGGTCTCCATCACTAACGCAGCTAATGAAAAAAAAAAGATACCACCGATTTATGAGAATCATTTGTGATGCTCATTAAACTATGATCAAGAACCTTTCCCTGATGGGACTTGTAAACTGCCGGCATAATAAATGCTTCGCGCCTGAAGAGAGCTGGGAGCAGCACGCGGTATAATTCAGGCGCCATTACAGACTGCCTCATGAGCTCGTGCGCTGCAGTGAAGGATGCTGGGAGGCCCTCCAAGGAGGTAAAACAAGGCATTTTTCATACCCAGCGGGGAAGCATAGCGTAACAGATATTCCATACGTCCTTATTAATGACCATAATTGCAGTAGTTTGTAATCCCGCAGATCTATACTGATATGAAAATACGTGACAGTGCGATGACTCTACTATGGTTGAAAATAAATGCACTCTCGGATATGCGGTTTGTACACTAACTAAGAGTAAGACCAATCTTTCAGCCTGTGGTTAGATTTTGGAATTGTAAACTTGTCAGAGTAAGACTGCACTCAATTGTACGACTGCGTCGTTTAATAAAAGAAGTGGATATAAAAATGGAACACTCAGAAAAAGCAGAAAGCGCAGAAATAGCACAGACAGAAAGGCACAGGAGGGTCCCATATTACAAAGGATTTATGATTCAGATGCGCGAGTCATAGCCGAAATCCCCATAAGAAATCGCACTAGGCCGAGCCATTATTAATAATGTTTATTTGTGTCAATTAATTAAAATTAATACAAGTTATAAAATGGTCAATAAAAACAATAAGTCATAACGTTGTGATAGTTAAAACTTCAATCTAAATGTTTCCGAGCATTAAAACATCACTTTAAACAAATGAGTCGCTTTGAAACAGTTAGTCCTGGAATAATAGAAGCGGTCAGCACGATTGGGATCTTCACTCTCAGATCTCAATAAAGATCATATTAAATTGCCAATGCGGGCCTAATGCATGGGAACAGAGGTTGTCAAATGTTATGTTATGATACCTAGATTTGTAGAGCTTGTAGTTACCCAAACACTGGCTTTCCAGCGCGAGATGACATTGTAAAAACGAGATGGTGTAACGGCATACTGAAGAGATGCATCTTTAAATACTTTCTGAAACTCCAGAGATTGTGGTTCGCTCTCAGATGTATGAAGAGGGTGTTCCAGGTCATGGGTGCCAAGTATGCAAAAGACCGTCTTCCATCTGTGGCTCTTCTAGAAGCACCATTTGCCCTAAACATTTTAATAAAGTGCACGTGCAGTTAAAAATTCTAGGCCGCAACACAATAGATGTAACATGGATTCTCTTTTGCAATCGCAGAATCTGGACAAGATGCTCCATTGTACTCGCTCAGTCTGAACCGAGGGGCAGATCTAAGAGGAAGTGCCACAGCGTGGCACCGCAAGCCCTTTGACGGTGCCACGCTGCGGCACTTCCGAAGCACAGGGATGCAACATATTTACAAGAATATGTTGCATCTCTGTGTATCCCCCTGCGCTGGCGCACAAACTGAAGCCATGTGCTAGTGCAGGCACCCTTGCACAATGGTGCAAGGATGCCTGCGTCGTGGGGAGATTGTCTTTGTGCAGGAAGGGGCACTACAGGCATTTTCCTCTTTCAATGAGTGCTGTAGAATGCAGCACACATTGAAAGAGGAAAAAACGTGGAGAAATGAAAACATTTCTTCTTGTTGCGCCTCGCTACACCACCTCTAGGGTGGCGTAGCATTCACACGCATCTCCAGAATTACGATTTCTCATAAATCTGGAGATGTGTCTTGTTCCTTGGGTGTTGCGTGGGAATACCCACAGCAACACCAATGGAACGCCCCTTCAACGCAAAATGCTGCGTGTGATGGGGCTGTATTTACAAGGAGAGGAAATGTCACGTAGGGTGGCTTTTCCTCTCCTTGTAAATATGGAGGAGCCCCCGCACCACCAGTACGTCACAAACAGTGACGTACTTGTGGCTCAGGGAGCTTGTAAATCTGCCCCGAAATTTGTAGATCGTAAAGGCCATGAGATGTGCTCTCAGGATGCAATGCCTGGTTTCTTTAGTTAGAGCATACTTGAAATACAGTTGCAGTTCTGCGTCCTGGTATGATTTTAGAATAGGGGCAGCGCAGGCAATAGAGTAAACAGTTACCAAGTCAGCTTTCCTCCAGCTAAGTGCGGCGTGCTTTCTCAGAATGGCTTCTCGAAGACTGCTTTGGTTAAACCCTTCATAAACCATTGGTGCTTCAAGATCCCACTCTCCTCTCATAGTACACACCAATGTGAGATGAAAGGTCTGCTTCTGAAACTTTGCTAAAGCCCACATGGGTTCAGGAAGACCATTCCGGAAGGTAGAGAATTGGCTATTTTTGGGCGCCAAAATATAGAATGAGCTGGAGCAAAATTACTAAGATTTCATAAAAAGATGAAATGCATTTATTTGCCTAGATTGCTGAAATGCATACCAGACCGAACCTGTGAGTGAGGCACTTTCTTTCTAGTACGTTTCCAGTGAAATTGAACAGTTTTGGTATTTGATGAAGATGCCACACATAGAAACATAACATTACTGTAACTTTATTTTCACGAGAATTGACTGCAGGGTCGGTGCTAGACATGGGAAGAATGGGCAGCTGTCCAGGGCCACACTCAGCCCACCAACTTGGGACCGCACACCAGTGCGACACAGCCAGGCCACTGGCCCTCTTGTGCCCTGCCTTTGTAATTGAAAGAAAAGTGTCTTGTTGCAATTGGGCCATCAGGAGGAGGCCACCCTTACCTTGCTGCTACGGTGTCGCAAGTTGGGCCCAAGGGAGGCACCTCCCCCTTTGCTCTTAGTTGCAAGGACACAAACTCAGCAGGTTTGTCCTGCAATTAGGCCTCCTCTCCTCCCTGGCTACCCACACAAAGGTGCCGCAGGATGCCTATTGTCCTGCAGTTTACTCCTCCAAGTTTTAACACATAAGCAAACCTCACCCCTTCAGACCTTTAGGACCTTTAAAACAGGCCCCTCTAGGTCGCTGAGAGGGAGGAGCTGCAGCCCAGGAGGGGTCTGCACACAGCAGCTTCAGGAGAAGGGGCCTTTATTGAGGTATTGAGATGCTAACAGTCATGCATGTATGATGTTGTATGAAAATTATAGAAGCCCCAGAACTTTCCCTTTCTTCCCAGGGCCCCAAAAATCCTAGAACCGTCCCTGGTTGACTGCATCGTTCTGTTGATGGAATGGTTTTTCCAGAGTATAGGAGTTTGAAACAGAGGACATTTTGTTTTGAGTGCCATTGCAGGACTGAATGGTGAGTTTCTGGAAGACAGGTCAAATTCCAGGTTATGAGGCCAAACTATATTATAGCTGTAGAATCTGACGTAGCATGCTCTACCAGCCATTAAAGGCCAGCTCTAGCTTTAAATGCCCGAGCAGAAGGTAAGGGCCTTTAACAAGGTAGTGGGCCTTTATTGGCTGTTAGAGCCTGCTACTGAGGGCTCTAAGGCTATTAGAATAGTCCTCTCCTAGAGGACAGAATGTTCTAACTTGTAAAACAAAGGCCTTAAGGAGCCCAAGGGGTTTGAAATCCCCTTGGGCTCCGCAAGCCCACTGTTCACAGCAACAGCTGTGAAAAAATATTAGACTGTTGACGATCCAGGCTTCTACAAGCCCTTAGAAGCCCGGAGCATTCCATTGTCTTCAATGGAGCGCTCAACATTCAATTTTCTAATACAGAGGGGAACAGGGAAGCAATGGGTAAGACAGAGGGTTATGAGTTGTATTCGTCCGGGAGTTAATGCACTGCTCTTGTAAACTGCCTATAAGTCTTACCACTGCATTCCAGACTTTCGGAAGGTAGCAATACAAGCTGTTTCTATTGTCATCTTATGCATTGATTGTTGTACCCACCACTTTGACTGAACTTGCAAGAATGGCACTTGGCCACCTAACTTGTTTGGAAGAAAACAAATTATTTTTTTGAGGTAAACCACTGGTCTCTGCAGAAGAGACAAAAGCCATTCATTTGTTACATTCTTGTGCAGTTTAAGTGGGCATGGAAAAGGCCAGCCATGTGTTAAGGAGCAAGAAAGAGGACATTCGTTTTGGAGTCTTTTGGCACAATGCTGCCCCTCTCTATTCACTCGTGGCCATTGCTGTTTGATACTTTGTACTAACAAGTGCACATTTCTCTTAATCTTTGAAGGTAACATTGGGGTGGCTGGGCCATATAACTGTAAAGAAATTTGTAAACTATGACCAGAGCTTTTACCATTGCTCTTTGTTTTTACAGGGAGCTAGCAAAGAGAGCAGAGCATGGCCGAGGTGTGATCAAACTTCTACACTCCTCCTAGAAGCCTGGCAGAAGAAATGTGAGTGACCAGCAGGGTTTTGACCGAAGATGCTGGGTTAATATTGCCCGTACAATCGGGCTTGAACTGAATTAAACATTTAACCTCTGGTATGCGAAGGTATTACCAAAAAACAAACATTTAGAAGGAGGGTCCAGGGGCTAGATTAACGACCCTATCAGACACATGCCCTAGTATTATGTATTAACAACAAAAGAGATGTCTGTTGGTCAGGAAAGTGGGATTCTGGTGTGTGTTATGAAAGGTACAATAAAGCCAGGTTAGACAAGGGCAAGTGATTAAATAAATGAGGTTGTGGCTATTGCAGTTTGTAAATTTTCGCTGCTGCCATGCTCTGTTGGTGCCAATGTCCACAGACAGAGATTTTGAAGTCTGTGGGCAGGCCGCACATGTCCCACAAGGATGATGGCCTTCCACTGCAGGTAAGTCCCATAGGGTCCCGATCTGTCGGAGAGTCCTATTTCTGGGTCGCGTGTGTACTAACTTGTCTCTCAGATTAGAACCTCTTTTGAAGGCAAATAAAGGACGCTGTATCTGGTCACCTCCGGTGTTTAGGATTGACCAGTGTTTTAGTACGATCTTCTGTACTAAGTTGGATTTTGTGTTAAAAGTATTAACACAAGTGAGTCGGTCCAGCTTCTCTTTTTCTGTTCGTGGTTCCAAAAGTGCCTCTAGGTCTTTTCCTGTGAAATGTCTATCTGAGCTTTGTTTTTGTTTTGTCTTGTTATCAGAGCGGTGCTCCACACACCTGAGCTGCTGCCAGGTGGGGTGATGATATTTCCTCCTACCAAATAGGTAAGCGAGTGTAAACTGGGATAATGGAAACTTCACCATATTCACTTGAAAAGATTGCACGTGATTGGCACTTATGATTTGGACAAATTATTAATGTTCATTCTTGTGTGTCACTGATGTGTTGTCTGTGTTTGGTACAATTTTATTTAACAGGTTGGAGAAGATCAAGGAATACCCAAAAATCCTACAGGTATTCTTCTTTTATTGCAGTAGCTGTTAAAATCTAGGTCCTGATGAAAGCAGTGACGCATTTATAGTCACCGATGCTGAAACATGTTGACCCTACTTGCAGGTGGATATTTTGTTAAATCTGCCAGTTGATTTATACATATATATTTTTAAGGTTAGGAGAATTGAGAGAAACATTAAATAATTTCCCTCTACTCAATTTGTACCTAATATTAATACAATTCATATTTATTCACATTCATGCACTGCAAAACAGTTACCCAAATTTATTACAATAATTTTTGGTTTCACCCATCACATAACTCATTATTATTTATATTGAGTTTGTTTGTCATGATAACATCTAGTGACAAATTTATACAAAAAAAACTTTCTCCTGGGTAAGGAGAGCCCAGACGATGACTAGGGCGGAACCGTTTGGGAACTGATGGGCACTTTTTCCCAACTGAGGAATTGTGTGCTTTTTGTTGCACTTACTGCACTCTTGTCTAACCTGGCTTTATTGTACCTTTCATAACACACACCAGAATCCCACTTTCCTGACCCACAGACATCTCTTTTGTTGTTAATGCAAAGGTATTAGTCATTATGAAATTATCTGTAGTGTTTTCATGTTGTATAAACAAGCACTGGCAACACTTGAAAACCGAGGTCCTAATGACAGGTTTTGATTGACATTGTTAGAAAGTCACCTTTGTTGGACTGTTCGTCCCCATTCTTTTGTGCTGATTGACACTGGTGGTAATGACAATCCAACCTCAAGCACACGTATCACTAAATGTCTCATTACATGAACGTATATTCACATACACTCGTTATTTTCTCTTGTGAATTTTTTTATTTCACAGCCAGCTGGCCACTTATTTGTTTTTAGCCTTAGAGCCAACAAGTGTTTCGTCATGATGGGGTGTGCCCCACGTCCTGCTCAGGGCTGTATGTTGCATGAAGTCTCCTTAATGAACACAATCCTTATTACCGGTTGTAATTCCGTCCGGGATAAAATGAACAACAATCATCATGAATGTGTCCACTATCTTCAATCTACTCTCTCTTCTCTTAATTCACCAGTCCATCAAGTGCAATATTTTTAAGGTATCTTTTTGATCCAGAGAAAACCTCCCTGAATCGGGCTGTAAATCCCTCTGCAAACACAAGTGCGAGTGCTTCTCTACAGGATATACACAGAGGGATATACAGCCTGATTCAGGGAGGATTTCTCTGGATCATGAAGATACCTTAAAAATATTGAACTTGACCGACTTGAGAATTAAGAGACGAGAGAATAGATTGAAGATAGTGGAGATGTTAGTGAAAATTGTTGTTGATTTTATCCGGGACAGAATTACAGCCGTGATTAAGCATTAGGGTACACTATGTGGCAGCTTAAACCTATAATTGGCATGACTTACCCTCTAAGTCCCTAATTGATTAATAGGGCCAGGGAGATTAAAACTTTCTTTAAGTCCTAAGTATATAAAAGGGCATGGCAGTTTGGAGGTCAACAGCCTTTGTTGCACTTGCATGTGTGCATTGCCGAGAGCCTGAGGTCATTTTAAAAACTGCCCTGTGTTGGAGCACTGCTTTTAAACATACATTTTTCCCAAACACAACTTTGGTGTTGGGGCACTTAAAAAGTGATTATCTATATTATTTTTGTACATTTTAGGTACACCCAGGGTCTCCGGTAGGTGTCTCAGGGTTGGGGAGGGTCATGTAATTATAAGCATGGTCCTTAGAAAAGCTGTTTTATTTGAACTGGGGATAGAGAAATTGCACATTTCACTTCTCCCATTGTAGTAAAGTGCCACCCAAAATCGACTTGAGTGCTCTGAGCACTGTGGAGTGAGGATCCACACTATTATTACATATTCAGGACTCCCCAAGGTCTCCCATTTGTGTCTCAGTGGTAGGGGTTATGTAACTATAGGCAAGACCCTGATAAAATATGTTTTATATACCTTGGTGATGGAGAAATTGCACATATAGTTTTCCCAATTGTAGATACCTAACCCCAGAGGATAACATTGCAATAGTTTATGAACGTATAAATATTGGTAGCAATTGAATGGGATAGAATTCAAGGATTTAGAAGAATGGTATAATAAATTCAATACTATGCTGTTGTTGAATTTATCCTAGATTGGACAGATAAGAAGTTATAAGACTTGTGTCCGTAAGCAAAAATTCTGCCTTCCTGCAGTCTTCCCTTATTGGTTAGAGTTAACAGGATTAGCCAGGCTGCTTTGATGAAGTGATAAGTGGTTTAACAGGTGAGAGGCTGTCTACTGGAGAGGGATCCATTATACAGTAATGTTATGTTATGTTATTATAATTTATAGCGCGCAGGGATACTCTTGAGTGTCCCGGCGCGTAGCCAGAGGTAAGATGGAAATAGAGAGACTGAGGAGAGAGACAGAAAAACCAAATTAAACAAACAAATGTGTCTTCAGTTTCCGTTTGAACAGTACTGTATCCTGAATGGAGCGGTGCTCCAGGGGGAGTGCATTCCAGGCCGAACTGGCCTTCACGGTAAAAGAGCTACCTCCCAGCCGCTGAAGCTTGAAGCGAGGGACTCGGACCAAGCGAAGGGCCTGAGAACAGAGGGGACGTGAGGGCAGATAAAAGGCAAAGCGTCTCTGCAAATAGACAGGGCCAAGACCGTGAAGGGCACGATGGATCAAAACCAGAGCCTTAAACCTGACTCTACATGCCACAGGGAGCCAGTGGAGAGAGCACAGATGAGACTGTACGCTAGTCCTAGATGAGATACCCAGCAGTAGTCTAGCCCCTGTATTCTGCACTACCTGGAGTCGCTTCAACAAGTAGGCAGGAATGCCAACATAAAGTGCATTCGCATAATCCAGGCGAGATAATATCAATGCACAGGTGACTGTCTCTTTCGCTGCTTGCGGGAGGAGTGGAAAAAAAGACCTCAAAGTTTTGAAGAGGCCAAAACAACAGCCAGTCAGTTTGTTGATATGTGTTGAAAAAGAGAGGGACTCATCAAACCAGACCCCCAAATTTCTAGCTGGCTGACCCGTGGAAGATGGCAGCGATGAGTCTAGAGGCCACAAAAGTTGGCGAAAGTTAGATGGAAAGCTGCCAAAGAGCAGAATCTCTGGCTTTTGTTCATTACATTTCAACTGGGCAACCGCCATCCAGCTAAAAACTGAAGCAAGGCAATGCTGGGCCGCTGAGACAGAGAGCGAGCTCTTGTCCCAGGTAAAAAGCAGCTGGGTATCATCAGCATAGGTCATAACCTTAGCTCCTAGTTCCTCCGCCAAGTATATCAAAGGTGTAACATAGATATTAAAGAGGAGCGGGCTAAGGACAGAGCCCTGTGGAACCCCTGTCGTGACAGGTTGAGGAAGGGAAGAACACGGGGGAAGCCAGATCTGCTCAGTACGGCCTTCCAAGAAAGACTTCAGCCAAGTCCACACAGTGCCAGAGACACCAATACCCGCTAACCGTGCCAGAAGAAGGTCATGCGGCACAGTTCGAACGCTGCAGAGAGGTCCAACAGGACAAGGGCCGCTCTACCACCCGCATCCAAGCACTCCTGAATAGCTTCAGACACTTCAACTAATACAGTTTCAGTGCTATGGGTGGATCGAAATCCAGACTGAGCGGGATGCAGTAGAGCCTCACTCTCCACAAAGTCTGTTAATTGCTTGTTAACGATTTTCTCACAGACTTTGGCAACAGCAGGGAGAAGAGAGATGGGGCGGTAATTTGCTGGATTACTATGATCCAAAGAAGGCTTTTTCAATAGGGGCAGGATTTTCGCCAACTTCCAGATCGGCGGTACCGTAGCTCACTGGAGGGACCTGTTAACCGCATGCGTGCGGGCGTAATTCCGCCCGTACGCTGAGATTTCCGAAACCGCACTTTACGTGACGAGCTGGGCTCGTCATGAGCGTGCGAGGAGGCTACCTCATGACGAGCCCAGCTCGTCATCAGCGTCGAAGGGGTTAACAATTGTATTAGCCTCAGCATAGACACTTGATGCTACTGCCGCCAGAAGTCTAGCCGGACAAGGGTCCAGTGGTGACCCAGACTTAAGGCTAGCAAGAAGTTTTAAAGCTTCCAGAGGCACAACAGGTCTAAAATCAGACAGCTTACCGGAGGAGACAGTTGGGAAGTCAAGACAGGGAGTGACTTTTGAGATCATCCTATGAGAGAGGGAAGCCTGAATTGACTGGATTTTGCTCCTAAAGGCACCAGCAAGAGTATTGCACCAGGCTGAGGAAGGGGCCATCAATCATAGTTGAGCAGCTGGAGAGGTAAAACTCGGGACAATAGAAAACATCTCTTTAGAGTTACTCCCAGCAGACTCAATGCGTGCCGCGTAGAACTGCCCTTTGGCAATTGTTATTGCTTTGTAGTATGTTTTCTGCATAGCTCTCAGGTTCAATTTAGCCATAGGGCAGTAATTGCATCTGCGCCAGATCCATTCCAAAGCCTTGCAGTCATGTTTAAGTCCTTTCAGAGTTGCATTAAACCAAGGCTTGGACGGTGAGTTTCTGGCAGGATTACAGCTCCGGGAAGAGGTCACAGATTCCACTGCCTGAGACACCCAATTTGTAAACCCTAACAGGCTTTCCTCAAAATCTCCAGATAAGGTGGGCCTAAGCTGATCAAGGGCCTGAGTAAATTTCTGAGGGTCAATGTTACCAAAGGCTGCCCTTTGGGGGGCAGTGCTACCATTTCTGCATTCGCAGCCATCCAGGAGAAGTGGGAGATAAAATGATCAGACCATGAAACAGGACTCGGATCATGTACTGAGATGGGAAAGTTCGTACAAATTGGATCCAGCAAATGACCAGTCTGATGTGTAGGTAACTTAACATGCTGCGACATTTGTGCGAGATCCAAAATATCCAGGAAGTCAGTAACCTCCTTAGTGTCTGGTTGATCTAGATTGATGTTGAGATCTCCCAGAACCATATAATGGGAGAATCTGACAGCCCGAGTAGCAAAAGCATCCCCACAGCTCTGAAGAAAAGAACCCATCGGGCCTGGGGGTCTGTAAATAAGGGAAGCACCCAAAGTGTAGTGGGCTGAAGGCGTATATTAAAATCCAAAATCTCACAGCTGCTCCAAGCCATGGAGTCTCCTACACATAGGTCTCAGGTATTCCTGAAGACTACAGCTACGCCTCCCCCTCGCCCTTCCGGCCGGTCTACTCTAGATATCTTATAGCCCATGGCCAACGAGACAATCGGGTCGGAAGAGGCATCGAGCCAGGTCTCGGTCAAAAACAACATATCTAAGGTACAGTCCGTTAAAAGATCGAAAATGTCCACATGATGTTTTTTAAGTGAACGGACATTGATCAGGGCTGCCCGGATAGGAGAGTCTTTGATCTGATGAACCGGGCGACTGGCCTCGATAAATGGAATAGGAGGATTCAGCGTATAGCCACATACTGAACAGGGCGCACGCGGTGCTGGCTCCATAGCCCAACTATGGGGTGAACAGGACACAGTGGCCGACAAGTCGCAAAGGACATCTGTCGTGTAGCACCTTCGGGACAGAGAGCCCGCCCTTGGACGGACAGCAGGGCTGGCTTTGGCCGCATCCGTGACGCTGACGGGCGCAAACGGGCTTGCCTTAGGCGCGCCTTCGGGAGGAGGTGTTGTAAAGCATGAGGCTTCAAGGGAGGAACAGGACAGGCAGGGAATGCCCCGTCTGCCTACCCCCATCCCCTCTGATCCAGCAAGATGGCAGGCTTAAGGAAGGAATCTGCAGATGTTAGGGGGAGGAGAGCTATGGAAGGGAGCCACACTGGAGGTTTGTTTAACTAGTTCTTGCTCCTCTGCCGAGATTTCAGCCATACTGTATTTTGGAGGAATAGTGCTTTCTGGGACAAGAATATGCCACACTTTAGAGGAAGTTGTCATGCTCTTGGGCCTTGCCTTGCACCTTATTGGACAGGAGTGCTATCCTGCTTGACACCAAAGAACACTGAATAAATATGTTGACCGTTCTGCTGCCAGAAACTGCAAGAAGAAGGGAGCTTGTCCTGCTGGAATACTGATTTGCACCCATGGGCCTGCCTGGTGTAGACTGCAGCTGCTGCATTACCTGGGGCTACAGCTCTGAGGACTTTCCTTTACTTCAAGAAGGAGTAGGGAGTGGACTTCCTGCAGCTACAGTGTAACAAAGCTTAACTAACACTTCTCCAGCCAAAGTCCACCTCATGGAGTGTGTCTAGTGGAGATTTAAGGGGTTGACCAAATGTATTATGGGAATTGAAGTCCAGGCCTGCCAAGGACCATCTATGAGATTCCAGTCCCATGGATTTGTGTTCTGGACATTTGGAACAACCCACAAGGAGACCTTCTGGATGGACCTCCAGAAGTTTGGAAAGTTTGAGAAACTTTTTAGAAGAAGCTCCATGGCGGGACCGACTCAAAACCATTTCGCCACCACTTTGCAAACATGCCTCCTTGTGCACTAGTGGTTTGAGGATGAAGTCCTCTTGGAAGCTGAGAGTCCTAAGGGGTCACAACGCCCTTCTATTACCTCTAGTAAGTGTGAAGTAGTGGCATTTGTAAGGGCTGGTTAGATGACCCTCCCCCTTTTTCACCACTCTACAAACGTGACTACTAGCTAAAAACACAGAACAATT
This sequence comes from Lissotriton helveticus, assembly GCF_964261635.1. Taxonomy (NCBI): domain Eukaryota; kingdom Metazoa; phylum Chordata; class Amphibia; order Caudata; family Salamandridae; genus Lissotriton; species Lissotriton helveticus. Next base: position 797,351,152 of record NC_136059.1, on the reverse strand, counting down.
CATTGTAAAAACCATAGGTTACAGAGACATTATAGTTAGGAAACAGAATTGAAAAAACCTTATTAATTCATTGAAAAAATGAACATTATAGGGACATTATACTTAGGCTGACTCATGCAAAACCAGAGAAATTAAGATATTCTAGTTAGCTGAGCTTGCTATAACTTATGCCTCCACAATGCACTGCTTATGACCTCACATATTACTTCACTCATGACATGGTCAATGACATCACTCATGACATCAATGATGACATCTCAAATTACTTCACTGATGACATCTCAAATTACATCACTGATGACATCATCCACACTCACATACCTACTCACTGATTCATAGATCCACTCTCATATCACGCATAAAGGCATTAACACAACCAGTAACTGACAAATACCGCCACACATGCACCTTTTCACTGACCAATATGGCCACTGACACATCCAAGCATACAGATATACAGACACTTACACACCCACTCATATACCCTTACAGCCATTCTCATACTCAATCAGTCACCTATACAAATACTCACTTAGCTACTCACTCACACATACAGTCACTAACACATGCACTCACTCACCCATACAATTACTCACACATCCACTCATTTACTCATACATATACTACCACATCTACTCATTCTTCTTTACAGTCACTGAGACAAGTACATTCTAGCCCATGCAACCTTTGTCACACTCACTTACTCACTGGTACAGCCACTCATACACCTATTCACTCACCCATACAACTACTCACACACCCACTTAGTCACCCGTACACCCACTTACCTGCCCATTCATGCACCGATGCAGTCACTTATGTACACTGTCACTCGTCAATGCAGACATTTATGTACCTGCTCACTCACCCATTCAGCTAGTCATGCATTCTCTCATTCACCATTTACAGCCACTCACACACCAGCACCCTCACCCATGCAGCCACTCATTCATACTCTTATTCAACATTACAGCCACTTACACACCAACCCACTCACCCATAGATACTCACACAGCCTCTCACTTACTGACACACACACTCACTTATCCATACAAAAACTCACACCCATTCACTCATGTATACAGTCACTTACATACCCACTCACTTTTGTACAAACCACATATACACACACTCACCCATATAGGAGCTCCATCAGCTGGTTTATTTAGAATGTATGTTTAGCACTCAGTAACTTTTAGAAATTATTCACAATCATTTGCTGATGTCATCATTGATGCCATTAGAGATGTCATCAGTGGGGGCATTTGAGATGTCATCCGTGATGTAATTTGAGATGTCATCAGGGATGTCATGAGTGATGTTATTGACCATGTTGTGAGTGATGTAATATGTGAGGTCATAAGCAGTTCATTGCATAGCTGCTGAATATCTCTGGTTTTGTATGAGTCAAATGTCAGTCTAACTATAACTTCCCTGCAACATTTGTGTTTTTCAGTGAATATATACCAGACAATATTTCAACAATTCAATTCCAAATCATTAAATACCTTAACAAACAAATAAAATTATAAAACAACAAAACACATTTGCAAAAAATATTGCAAACATTTTAAAACAAATATAAACAAATACTATAAAAGTAAAATTATAGACAAATATTAATACAAAATATATTTAACCAATAATAGGACATGTATTGGAGTCTGGGACTAATAGATATATTATTCCCACTTGCGTTTATGTAATAGTAGAGAAATTGCAGAACTTCAGAAGGCTTAAATATATTATTTCTATTCCAAACAGCACAAACATAGGGAAAATGTTAGACTTCCGAGGGGTTACTATTCCCACTCCAGTCTGTGCACTAGTAGAGAAAACATTGAACTTTGTAGTAGCTACATTTACTATTCCCACTCCAGTATGTGAAACAGTAGGGAAATTGTTGGACTTACACAAGGGTTAAATTTACTATTACCACTCCAGTCTAAGCAACAGTAGGTAAATTACTTAACTTCAAACACATTACATATTTGAATAACTCAATTAATTTACAAAACATATAAAACTCTAAAATAAAAATAACAACTTAATAAAACTCTATTACTATATATAAAATGTTTTAAAAATAAACAATTATCCAATTTACAAAATTCATAAACATTTTAGAATTCATTTTCAATTACTAAAAAATGGCTATTTCGTTTTTGCTTATTTAACTTTCCACCCTACACCCCCCAAACCTAGCAACCCACACCCAAAATATAATCAAAATAAATATGTGTAACATACTTTGCATATTTGATAATCATCAATTACATAACTAATTAACAACAATTAGGGAAATATTGTTTCATTATTACTTAATTAACTTCTCACCCTATAATCCTACAAACCCAACTTCCCACATCTAAATGATAACTAATATATAGATGTATGTATCTATATCTATATCTATATCTATATCTATATATATATAGATATATAGATATATATATATATATATATATATATATATATATATATATATATATATATATATATATCTATATATCTATATATATATTACCTACTGGCGATAGCCAGTAGGTATATATAGTTAGGATTTTTTTCCTATGGGATTTTTGAAAATTCTATGTCGAATAACTTTGGCGTTTGAGGACAGAATTGGCTGAAATTTTCAGGAAAATGGAACATTTTGTTTCTGAGCAGCCCCTGAAAATTTGGGGGGGTTTCGTCAAGGGGGGGCCGAGAAAAAAGGGGGGTCCCAAAACATGCTTTTCCCATGCAATTTTCCATAGGGCGGTTGGCCTCACTTTTAGCCTGAACGGCTGAATGGATTTACACCAAACTTGGCAAAATTGTAGGGACTGGTAGCCCGATGTGCCTTTGCTATGTCTCAAGATATAGGCTCCAGTGGTTTTTACGAAAATTAACTTTGAAAAATATATATTGGGCTACATTGGGCTATATATATGTTGGAGCCCAAATGTAGCCCAATGTAGCCCAATGTAGCCCAATGTAGCCCAAAGATGGCCACCAGAGACAAAAAAAAACAAATGTAGCCCAAATATCAGCCAGATGTAGCCCAACTATAGCCCAAGGACAGAATGTCCCAGAGTGTTCTAAAGAACAACTAGAGTGCTAACAGTCCTACTTATTACAAAGGTATGGTACACCTGAAGCCATCTTGATTGGAATAAAGTGGTAACTCTTAAAACATTTAATTTAAAAAGGAACAAAATGAGGGGGTTCATTTTGCCATAGAAAGTATGATTAGCGAATATATGACGAAATCCCGCATACCATCAGTCCGCAAAAAAAATCCTGCATGTACTATTAGGCCGCAAATTAAAATAACGAAAACTTTTAGAACGAATATGCCTTTAGCATACACTAAACAACTAAACTACCCTAAACCCTAAAACACTACCCCCAGCATGACCCTACACTACACAAACAGTACAACACTACCCTAAACCCTAAAACACTACCCCCAGCATGACCCTACACTACACAAACACTACAACACTACCCTAAACCCTAAAACACTACCCCCAGCATGACCCTACAATACGCAAACACTACAACACAACCCTAAACCCTAAAACACTACACCCCAGCATGACCCTACACTACGCAAACACTACAACACTACCCTAAACCCTAAAACACTACCCCCAGCATGACCCTACACTACACAAACACTACAACACAACCCTAAACCCTAAAACACTACCCCCAGCATGACCCTACACTACGCAAACACTACAACACAACCCTAAACCCTAAAACACTACCCCCAGCATGACCCTACACTACGCAAACACTACAACACTACCCTAAACCCTAAAACACTACCCCCAGCATGACCCTACACTACGCAAACACTACAACACTACCCAAAACCCTAAAACACTACACCCCAGCATGACCCTACACTACGCAAACACTACAACACTTCCCTAAACCCTAAAACACTACCCCCAGCATGACCCTACACTACGCAAACACTACAACACTACCCAAAACCCTAAAACACTACACCCCAGCATGACCCTACACTACGCAAACACTACAACACTACCCTAAACCCTAAAACACTACCCCCAGCATGACCCTACACTACGCAAACACTACAACACTACCCTAAACCCTAAAACACTACCCCCAGCATGACCCTACACTACGCAAACACTACAACACTACCCTAAACCCTAAAACACTACCCCCAGCATCACCCTACACTACGCAAACACTACAACACTACCCTAAACCCTAAAACACTACCTCCAGCATGACCCTACACTACGCAAACACTACAACACTACCCTAAACCCTAAAACACTACCCCCAGCATGACCCTACACTACGCAAACACTACAACACTACCCAAAACCCTGAAACACTACCCCCAGCATGACCCTACACTACGCAAACACTACAACACTACCCAAAACCCTAAAACACTACCCCCCAGCATGACCCTACACTACGCAAACACTACAACACTACCCAAAACCCTAAAACACTACCCCCAGCATGACCCTACACTACGCAAACACTACAACACTACCCAAAACCCTAAAACACTACACCCCAGCATGACCCTACACTACGCAAACACTACAACACTACCCAAAACCCTAAAACACTACACCCCAGCATGACCCTACACTACGCAAACACTACAACACTACCCAAAACCCTAAAACACTACCCCCAGCATGACCCTACACTACGCAAACACTACAACACTACCCAAAACCCTAAAACACTACCCCCAGCATGACCTTACACTACGCAAACACTACAACACTACCCTAAACCCTAAAATACTACACCCCAGCATGACCCTACACTACGCAAACACTACAACACTACCCAAAACCCTAAAACACTACCCCCAGCATGACCCTACACTATGCAAACACTACAACACTATCCTAAACCCTAAAACACTACGCCCAGCATGACCCTACACTACGCAAACACTACAACACTACCCTAAACCCTAAAACACTAGCCCCAGCATGACCCTACACTACGCAAACACTACAACACAACCCTAAACCCTAAAACACTACCCCCAGCATGACCCTACACTACGCAAACACTACAACACTACCCTAAACCCTAAAACACTACCCCCAGCATGACCCTACACTACGCAAACACTACAACACAACCCTAAACCCTAAAACACTACCCCCAGCATGACCCTACACTACGCAAACACTACAACACTACCCTAAACCCTAAAACACTACCCCCAGCATGACCCTACACTACGCAAACACTACAACACTACCCTAAACCCTAAAACACTAGCCCCAGCATGACCCTACACTACGCAAACACTACAACACAACCCTAAACCCTAAAACACTACCCCCAGCATGACCCTACACTACGCAAACACTACAACACTACCCAAAACCCTAAAACACTACCCCCAGCATGACCCTACACTACGCAAACACTACAACACTACCCAAAACCCTAAAACACTACCCCCCAGCATGACCCTACACTACGCAAACACTACAACACTACCCAAAACCCTAAAACACTACCCCCAGCATGACCCTACACTACGCAAACACTACAACACTACCCAAAACCCTAAAACACTACCCCCAGCATGACCCTACACTACGCAAACACTACAACACTACCCAAAACCCTAAAACACTACACCCCAGCATGACCCTACACTACGCAAACACTACAACACTACCCAAAACCCTAAAACACTACACCCCAGCATGACCCTACACTACGCAAACACTACAACACTACCCAAAACCCTAAAACACTACCCCCAGCATGACCCTACACTACGCAAACACTACAACACTATCCTAAACCCTAAAACACTACACCCCAGCATGACCCTACACTACGCAAACACTACAACACTACCCAAAACCCTAAAACACTACACCCCAGCATGACCCTACACTACGCAAACACTACAACACTACCCAAAACCCTAAAACACTACCCCCAGCATGACCCTACACTACGCAAACACTACAACACTATCCTAAACCCTAAAACACTACGCCCAGCATGACCCTACACTACGCAAACACTACAACACTACCCTAAACCCTAAAACGCTAGCCCCAGCATGACGCTACACTACGCAAACACTACAACACAACCCTAAACCCTAAAACACTACCCCCAGCATGACCCTACACTACGCAAACACTACAACACTACCCTAAACCCTAAAACACTACCCCAGCATGATCCTACACTAAACAACCACCACAACTCTACACTACACTAACACAACACTATACTACACAACACTACACTACACTACACAATCACTAACCCACGAAAAAATTAACACAAACCCACTTACCTCTCTCGTCATCGTGGTTTTCACAACGCAAATGCATTTACCATACATGCCTTTAAAACGTAATTCTTTGTAAAAGCATGCGCGATAAATGCACATGCGTTTTGAAAAAATGCGGGATAATGGTATGCGAGGTCAATGACCTTGCGGGATAATGGTATGCGGACTGAAAGTCTGCGGGATAAAAAATGCGGGAAAATGGCTGCAAACCATGATTAGCAGCAGACTTCCCTGGTGAGCACTAGCTTTACTAAAGTGATCTAATGAGCAACTAGAGTGCTAACATTCAGAATTTATGGCAAATATGTGACACATCTGAATGCCTTCTTGATAGAACCAAAGTAAACAAGCATTGAAAATGCAATAGATCTCGCCCTCGTTTAAGTTAAAGCCATTCTGTTTGTAATGAGGTGGCTTTTTAGCTTTGCTTTTATTAGTGTTTTTAAAACTTTCATGTAAATAACATGCATATGTATGCATATATGTATATGTATGCATGCATTTATATTTATATAGATATGCAGATTATATATGTTTATATATGTATATTACCTACTGGCGATAGCCAGTGGGTATATATAGTTAGGATTTTTTCTCTATGGGATTTCTGAAAATTCTATGTCTAATAACTTTGGCGTTTGTGGACGGAATTGGCTGAAATTTTTAGGAAAATGGCACTCTTTGTTTCTGAGCAGCCCCTGAAAATTTGGGGGGGTTTCGTCAAGGGGGGGCCGAGAGAAAAGGGGGGTCCCAAAACGCGTTTTTCCCATTCATTTTTCCATAGGGCGGTTGGACTCACTTTTAGCTCGAACGGCTGAATAGATTTACATGAAACTTGGCAAAATTGTAGATATGGTTTGCCCGACGTGCCTTTGCTATGTCTCAATATATGTGCTCCAGTGGATTTTGAGAAATTAACATTTAAAAAAATATATATATCTGTGACAGCGCTCCAGTTAGCGCCCCGGTTCGCGTACCTGACGCGTAACGGAACTTCGCGAAGCGAAGCTGATTGGCTCTCCGGTGTCTGTCAACACTCTAAACAGTCCGGAGCGGCCGCATCTTGTCTCTCGGTACGATCGAGAGACAAGATGTGGTGAAAAACGAAGGGGGAAATGAAGGAAAGGGGGCAAGGTAGACCACTCCTGACCCCCTAGGATTGATGAGGGGGATATTAAAGTGCCCCGCGGGGCAAAAAATATATATATATTTTTTTTGTGATTTTATGCCGTAGAGGCGCGTCCCGGTACGCGAACCGGGCAGCTCACCGGGCAGCTAACCGGGCAGCTAACCAGCAGCGTAGCTGTCAACATTGTAAACAGTCCGGAGCGGCCGCCATCTTGTCTCTCGGTAGGTTCGAGAGACAAGATGTGGTGAAAAAAGAAGGGGGAAATGAAGGAAAGGGGGCAAGGTAAACCCCTCCTGACCCCCTAGGATTTTTCGCGGTAGAGGCGCTTCCCGGTACGCGAACCGGGCAGCTAACCGGCAGCGTAACGGGAGTCCGCCATCTTGTGTTTTTGGAGCGTCCGGTTCGCGTACCGGGTAGCGTCCCGGTAAGCGTAACAAGGGGAAAACCAAGAGAAACAGTAAAAAAAAAATTAAGGGAATAGATTTCCAGCAAACTTGGCAAAATTGTAGGGACTGTTTGTTTGATGTGCCTTTGCAAGGCCTCAAGATATGTGCACGTGTGGATTTTGTCTAATTAAGGTTAAAAAAATATATATATCTGTAAGCGTGCTCCGGCACGCTTACGTTACGGGTTTTGTTTGCGCTGCAGAGCCGATACGTCACGGTTATGCGACGCGTCATGAGGCGTCTCACGTGGCTACGTGATACGTCACGTAATAAAGAATATATTTTACAGCTATAGATATTAGCTTTTAAAAAACCAATGAAATTCACTGAAAAAACCATAGGTTATAGACCATATATAGTTAGGAATTTGCATTTACAAAACCTTGAAAATTCACTGAAAAAACCATAGGTTAGAGACCATATATAGTTAGCTGGACATTTTATTGACATAAAACCAATGAAATTCCATATATAGTTAGTTGCACTAACTATATATCGTGCACCCGCAATCCACTGCTGATGATGTCACATATTACATCATTCATGACATGGTCAGTGACATCACTGATGACATCACTGATGACATCTCAAATGACATCACTGATGACATCACTGATGACATCTCAAATGACATCACTGATGACATCATGACACACCAATACCAGTTACTACATACGCACTCACTGATTCCTACGTCTACACACACATTCACTCATTCACCCATACAATCACTCATACATACAGTCACTCATTATTACAACACTATCATATGCACTCATACACCTATGCAGACACTCACACACTGCCACTCATCCATGGAGTTATTCACACACCTAGTCAGTCCTGTAAAGAATCAATCACACTTCCATTTCCTCATCTATACAGTTAAACACAGAACACCATACTTCAGTGACATCACTGATGACATCACTGATGACATCTCAAATGACATCACTGATGACATCTCAAATGACATCCCTGATGACATCATGACACACCAATACCAGTTACTACATACGCACTCACTGATTCCTACGTCTACACACACATTCACTCATTCACCCATACAATCACTCATACATACAGTCACTCATTATTACAACACTATCATATGCACTCATACACCTAGTCAGTCCTGTGAAGAATCAATCACACTTCGATTTCCTCATCTATACAGTTAAACACAGAACACCATACTTTTCACACATATACTAACACATACTTACTCTCTTATACAATCACTGATACAAGTACACATTGATATGCACAGAGTCACACACCTCCCAGCCAGCCACACACACACTCAGTCTTCCATACATCCACTCATTCTTCAATATGTAAAACATATTTAAACTTTACAAAAACACACAGACACTAGATGATGTCATCAGTGATGTCATTTGAGATGTCATCAGTGATGTCATCAGTGATGTCATTTGAGATGTCATCAGTGATGTCATCAGTGATGTCACTGACCATGTCATGAATGATGTAATATGTGACATCATCAGCAGTGGATTGCGGGTGCGCGATATATAGTTAGTGCAACTAACTATATATGGAATTTCATTGGTTTTATGTCAATAAAATGTCCAGCTAACTATATATGGTCTCTAACCTATGGTTTTTTCAGTGAATTTTCAAGGTTTTGTAAATGCAAATTCCTAACTATATATGGTCTATAACCTATGGTTTTTTCAGTGAATATTTATATATATATATATATATATATATATATATATATATATATATATATATGTCTCTCTCTCTATATATATATATATATATATATATATATTATGTATATTACCTACTGGCGGTCGCCAGTAGGTAGTTATAGTTAGGATTGTTTTCCATAGGAAATCCGCAACATTCTATTGGGAATAACTTTGGCGCCGGTGGACGAATTTTCGCGAATTTCTCAAAGAAGATGGCCCGCTTCGCTCCTTCCCTGAAAATGTGGGGGGGATTCGTGAAGTGGGGGCTGAGATAAAAGGGGGGTCCCAAAATGTGTTTTCCCCATGTTAATTTCCATAGGGCGGTTGGACTCACTTTTAGCCCGAATAGCTGAATGGATTTCCACCAAACTTGGCAAAATTGTAGGGACTGGTAGCCCGATGTGCCTTTGCTATGTCTCAAGATATGTGCTCCAGTGGATTTTGAGTAATTTAGTTTAAAAAAATAATATATATCAATGAGCACTCCCCGGTACACGCACCGGGGAGTGCACCCGGCGCGTAACGCGAGTTCGCGAGCGGAAAGCTGATTGGCTGTCAGGTGTTTGTCAACATTCTAAACAGTCCGGAGCGACCGCCATCTTGTGTGTCGGTAGGATCGAGACACAAGAGGTGGCAAAAACAAAGGGGGAAATGACTAAAAGGGGGCAGGGTAGACCCCCCTTGACATCATAGGTTTGATGTGAGGGCCATAAAAGGGCTTCGCGGGTCAAAAAAACCCCCAAAAAAACGATTTTAGGAGGGGGAGCACCCGGTACGCGCACCGGGGAGTGTACCGGGGAGTGTACCATGGGGAAAACCCAGTGAAACAGTAAAATAATAATTTAAAGTGATTAGAGGTAGGGTAGATCTGAATAGAGTTGTTGTGTTGTGTGGGTGATTTCAGTACCAACATGTAGGTACCAATGCAGAGTCTTAAATTCAATGTACACCTTATTTTCTGTAGATATCTTCAATGTTGTTACAGAAGTTATTGTGGTATATGGAATCCATACCATAGTCTGTCAGGAAAACAGAAACAGATCCTTTAAGCACTCCCTGAGAAGGACTAGGGGATCATGGGTAATCTACCCTGCTCCCTTATGATCTTTTAAAATTGCACAGTATCCTGTAAGTCTCACTTTATATTATAATCATTTTGGTACTACTTCATGAATTACATATAAAAATTAATAATGTCTCAACATTTTTTAATTATTAAATAAAAATGTATTGGTTAGAATTTTCATAGTTTAATAAAACTTCCAGCATCAGATGATCTGGAATCTCCTCAAAATTGCATGATTCAATATCTTGTAAACAGTCAATAAATTGTTGGTCCAGAGACTCATCCATAAAGTCCTCGTCAGCAAAATCTTCTTGAACAATCTCCTCATCGGTAATTTCGAAAGAAATATTGATGATTTCTTGTTCTCCTTCAATTTTTTTGCTGTAAATTGCATAAAAAATAACTATATCAGTAGAGTTAGGACACTGTTGGGTTTAAGTTCAGAGAGGTACTTCTGAGTTTTTAACAGTGAAGTTATCTTTGGGCAGTGTATGGTATCAGGCAGGAAGTAGAAATATAAAAAAGTCTATGTGAGGAAGCCTAAGTAAATTCATAATTATACCAGAGAAGCCTAACTTAACCTATAACTATAATAGAGAAGCCTATCTCAATCTATAACTATAACAGTAAATAACTATCCGAAAACGTTTTTACAATTTAAATTAAAATGACCCTTACAAATTAGCAACTTACCTTATATGAAGGTGATGAAGATAAATGAGAAAATCCTTTAAAGATGTACCTCAGGTAGTTGTAGTCAAAATGGCCGTGTTTCCCTCTCATTTTTCATTTATATTCATGTACATAACCAATCAAATGTCAGGAAATAAAAGTAGAAAATGAAAGTAACATTTTAATTGGTTGTAAATTTTAACACTTCATATGTGTTTTTGTCATGTAATTTACCTCAGTGTATTTAGACAGGGCTACAGCCCAAATGGCTCAATGGAATTCCACCAAATTTGGGAAAATGGTAGGGACTGGTATGTAGTAGGGCCTATTCTATATTTGGTGAAAGTCTCTCCAGTGGTTTTTATGTGAATTAACTCTAAAAAAAATTTGGGAGCGCTCACCGGTGCGCGCCCCGGTACGCGTACCGGCAGCGCAACGGGAGTCCTCCATCTTGTGTTTCGGTAGATTTGAGACACAAGATGGAGGACAAACAACGGTGGGAATGGGTAAAAGGGGGCACGGTAGACACCCCCTGACCCCCTAGGTTTTCTGAGGGGGGCTTAGAAGGGCCCATATAGGCCCAAAAAAACAATTTTTTTTTTTATTTTTCGCGGGGGGAGCGCTCGGTACGCATACCGGGGAGCGTACTTTGGTGAAAAATAGTGAAAAAAGTTAGAGAAAAGTAATCATTTTGAGTGATCAGAGGTAGGGTAGCTCTGAAAAGAGCTTTTTGGTTCTGTGGCTGATTTAGGTACCTACAAGTAGGTTCCAATGCACAGTCTTATATTCAAGAGGAATATTCTATTCTCCTCATCTGAGAAGTGCACACCATCTCCTCTGTAGATATCTTGCATGTTGTAACGCAAGTTATTGTTGTATATTGAACCCATTCCATAGTCTCTCATGTAAGCAGAAACAGATTTATTCACATGTTTCCGTGCTTTCTCAAATTGTGGACAAAATTGGTTGGACCACTTCCATTTCTGTCTTTGACATATATTGGAATATACCAAGGCAGTTTGTGGAAAAAGTGTCATCAATTGCCCAAAGGTGTCCTTTAAAACCATTTCCAGACCTACCCCAGTCAAAGTGCCTAGGTCATTTCCACCACAGTGCAAAATTATGAGGTCAGGGTGTGGCAGATGGTAAAAGGTTTTCACCAATGGTATCAATTGATGACATCTCAATCCTCTTTGGCCAATCCACTTGATGTCTACATTTGGTAAATCAAGGTTGTGAAAATTTCTAATAGCTGCATACCTTTGAGCCCAGTGGATGTAGCTATGTCCAATAATCCAGACAGAATACATGGTGAGAGGAGGTTCTGGTGCAGTCAGATGAAGTGTGGGAATGAAATGGCAGTTGGAACAGTAGGAGTTTGCAAAAAAAAACTGTGGAGTTTCAGTGCTCTTGAATCACAAGCAATGATTGGTGGATTCAGATAGTTGAAAACTGAAAGTTAGGGTGCATGGTTCTGTTGTGTGAAAGAAATAATTTGAATGGTTAAGAAAAAGTCATTTAAAGAAACATTGCACCGGATAAGCTGGTGTATTGAGAGGTCAAACATCCTTGCTGAGTTCATTTGCAACATTGTAGAATAAACTTTTAAACCTAAGAGCTAAGTGAGGAGGGAGTTGCTATGGTAACAGGTAGAAAGGGCTGAGGGGGGAAGGGGGTTGGTTTGAAAATAGAGAGGGAAGAGTTTTGATTGGTTAACATGAGGGATATGTGTGTAGAATTAGAGATTTTCTGTGCCATTCATGGTTGCAGTGCCTGGAGTACATACCTTTTGCTCTGCTAAAGAAATATTGGTGTGTGTATCTGACACTGTTCTCAATCTCCCAAAGCATTTGTAAAGGTGAGTAATGATTCATTTAATATAGATAGAGACTTGTTTACTCTATGGAGAAGATTTGGAAGCAAATTGTGGTTTTTTAATGTGACTTTTTTTCATGTTTTTTAATCATGCTTGATAAAAAGTTGTTGCTGGAAAGAGGAATTGTATTTTGTAAAAATGTGAAGTTTCAGTAGTGACCTGGAATGTTTGTACATATGACCTGTGCTTTGTTTCTAAAATGTTATTTAAAAACCGATTTTGGGGCAAATGAATGGCTTTTACATTTTTGAGAAGGAATACATAGTGTCTGGGTGATTAATTAAATATATTTGAACCTTTCACAATCATGTCACTTGTGTTACCTCAGATTAGGAAGCACATTGAGCTTTTTTGCTGTTGGTTTGTGTCATGTTTTTGATAATGCTTGGTATCAACATTTGCAAGATAGAGGATTTGTATTTTGTGAAATAGTGAGGTTTCAGTAGTGAAATTGAATGCTTGTACATAGGAGCTGCGCTCTGTTTCTAAAATGTTATTTAAAAAACGATTTTGGGGCAAATAAATGACTTTTACATTTTTGAGAAGGAATAAATAGTGTCTGTATGATTAAATAAATATATTTGAATCTTTCACAATGATGTCACCTGTGTTACCTCAGATTAGGAAGCACATTGAGCTTCTTTGGTGTTGGAATGCTTGGTAAGATCATTTGCAAGATAGGGGATTTGTATTTTGTAAAACAGTGAGGTTTCAGTAGTGAAATTGAATGCTTGTACATAGGACCTGCGCTCTGTTTCTAAAATGTTATTTAAAAAACGATTTTGGGGCAAATCAATGGTTTTTACATTTTTGAAAAGGAATAAATCGTGTCTGCATGATTAAAGAAATATACTTGAAACTTTCACTATGATGTCACCTCTGTTATACGAAATTAGGAAGCAGATTGAGCATTTTTCTTGTTGAACTGTGTCATGGTTTTCGATGATGCTTAGTAGCAATGTTTGGAAGAGAGAGGAAATGTATTTTGTAAAATAGTGAGGTTTGAGTAGTGAAATGGAATGCTTGTACATAGGACATGCGCTCTGTTTCTAAAATCTTATTTGAAAAACGATTTTTGGGCAAATTAATAGCTTTTACATTTTTGACGAGGAATAAATAGTGTGTGCATGATTAAATAAATATATTTGCAGATTTCACAATCATGTCAATTTTGTTACTCTAGATTAGGGAGCAGATTGAGCTTTTTTCTTGCTGCATTTTGTTACGTTTAATGATAATGTTTGGTATCAACATTTCCTAGATAGAAGAATTGTATTTTGAAAAATATTGAGGTTTCAGTAGTGAAATGGAATGCTTGTACATAGGACCTGCGCTCTGTTTCGTAAATCTTATTTAAAAAACTATTTTGCAGCTAATGAATGCCTTCTATATTTTTGAGAAGGATTAAATAGTGTCTGCAAGATTAAATAAATACATTTGAACCTTTTACAATTATGTCACCTGTGTTTTCTCAGATTAGGAAGTAGATTGTGCAGATAAGGTGAGGCATGTCCAGGGGTGGAAAGGATTTGAGCCCTGTGTCCATGAGTGCCGTGGAGAGGACTCACCTCCTCTGACCCTCACCTCATCTGTGCCCCTTAGACAGGCCTCAATATATTGGGTATAATTGATGGTAACAGGGTGCAGATGAGATGAGGCGTGTCCAGTGGTGTAGATGAGCTGAGGCCTGTCTAGGGGTGGAGATGAGTTGAGGTCTATTCAGGGTTGCAGATGAGGTGAGGATTGTCCAGGGGTGCAGAGGAGGTGATGCCTGTGATGAAGAGTGTAGTGATATGGGACCACTTCCACAACCAGCCACAGTGGTTTGCAACCTTGGTTTCCTTGTTGACGACAAGTTATCTATGAGGCAGCAGGCTACAAAGGTTGCTGCGATCTGCTTTTCCACCTTAAGACGGCTCCAGAAAATTTTATGGATGCTGCCCCTATCCACTCAGAGAACTGTTGTCCAGGCGTTGGTTGTTTCCCGCCTGGACTACGGTAATGTTCTCTATTTGGGAGCTGATGCTGCAACCATTAAGATTCTTCAGGTAGTCCACAATGCGGCTGCCCGCCTGCTTCGGAAGGTTCCTAGGAGAACTTCAGCATCTTCTGCTCTGCGTGACTTACACTGGCTTACAATCTCAAGCCGGATTAAATTTAAAGCCTTATGTTATCTGTTCAAGATTAGGCAGGGCACAGCCCCTAAATACCTACAGAACGTAGTTCAACCATACAGGACTCATTGAACCCTTAGATCTTCTGGGAATGGAGACTTTATTATCCCAAGATTTAAACTTGCCAGAATGGGTGGGCGGTCTTTCGCTCATCTAGGTCCCAAGCTCTGGAACGCTTTACCAGTTGCTTTAAAATTGGGGAATAACTTGCTGCGGTTCCGGAAGGGACTTAAGACCTTGCTTTTTGAGTGATCTTCCCGTTGTCCTGGTCTGCTTGATATTACCTGATACTTCTTTCTTCTTGAGTCTATCCCTAGCGCCGGGAAACCCACTGCGGGTAGCTGTTGCGCGTTACAAGTTAAATAAATAAAATAAATAATATTGCAAGAGAGGTCTGTCCAGGGGTGCAAAGGAGGTGAGGGTTGTGTCTAAGAGTGCAGTGGGGGATAGGCTTCATGAAGTCCAGTCCAGTGCACTCTTAGACACAGGCCTCACCACCTATGCTCCCCAGGAGAGGCCTCTCTCCCACTACAGTCTTGAACACAGGTGTCACCTGCTCTGTACCTCTGGACAATCCTTAACTCATCTGCAACCCTAAATCGTTTTTTAAAGAGGCCTAAAGGTGACATCATTGTGAAAAGTTCAAAATTATTTATTTAATTATGGAGACACTATTTATTCCTTCTAAAAAATGTAAAAGCCATTCATTTGCCCTTTAATCGTTTTTATATTAACATTAGGAAAACTGAGTACAGGTTATATGTACAAGCATTCCATTTCACTACTGAAACTTCAGTTTTTTACAAAATACAATTCCTGTATGCAGCAGAAAATTTTAATGAAGCATTAAGAAAAAAATAACAGAAAGCAACAATAAAAAAAACACAATGTGATTCCTAATATGAGGAAACACACCTGACATGATTGCAAAAGGTGCAGCGGAGGTGAGGAAAGTCGAAATGGCTTTCATGATTGTGAAATTTGCTGAGGAGATGAGGCCTGTGTGTAAGAGTGCAGTGGGAGAGACGCTTTATGAAGTCCTGTCCACTGCACTCTTGGACACAGGCCTCACCTCATGTGCTCCCCTGGACAGGCCTCACCTCATCTGCACTCCTGGTTAGGCCTCACCTCATCTGCACCCCTGGACAGGCCTCACCTCATCTACACCCCTGGACAGGTATGTAACATCTGCATCCTGTTACCATTAATTTTACCAAAAAATGTAAGGCCTGTCCTGGGCGCACGGAGGAGGTGAGGCTTGTTTAAGGGTCAGAGGAGGTGAGTCCTGTCCATTGCACTCTTGAACATAGGCCTAACCTCCTCTGCACCCCTGGACACAGGCATCACGTCATGTGGACAATCTGCTTACTAATCTGAGGAAACACAGGTGACATGATTGTGAAATGTGCTAATATATTTTTTTAATCATGTAGATACTATCTAATCCTTGTCAATAATGGAAAACCAATTCATGTGCCCGAATTCGTTTTTTAAAATAACATTTAAAAAACAGAGAAAAGGTCATATGTATAAGTATTTCATTACAGTACTGAAACCTCGCTCATTTACAAAATACAATTCCTTTATGCACCAATATTTCTTTACTAAGTATTATCAAGAATGTATAAGTCTCTCTTACATTCTCTTCCTGACTTACTGTATTTTCCCACCTGTCCCCTTCTAACACCCTCTTTCTGACCTATTCTTTTTTACATCCTGACTCTGTGTTACACTCTCTTACACTCTCTCTTTGACTTATTTTCTCTTACACCCTGTGTTTGATTTATTCCCTCTCTCTCATTACTCCTTGTTACATCCTCTCTCTGATTTAGTTCCTCTTACACCCTCTCTCAAACTTAGTCTCTCTCTCTACCTTTTACAGCCTCTCTCTGTTTTAGTCTCTTTTACATCCTCTCCCCTTCTAACACCCTCTCTCTGTCTTACATCCTCTTACACCCTCTCTCTGTCTTACACCCTGTTATATACTTTTTCTGACTTATTCCCTTTGTCCTTTTCTTTGACTGACTCCCTCTCCTTATTACATCCTTTTTCTGTCTTACAACATATTACACACTCTTTCTGTCTTACCCCTTCTCTATGTTTTACTCCCTCTACCTGTTGCTTTGTCTGACTCTCTCTGTCTTTTTGTGTTAGTTCCTCTAGCTCTTTTTCTCTGTCTTAATTCTAGTTACATAGTTGTTGTGATATAAACTTAGATATGTTGTAAAGTAGTGTTTATATTGTTTGCTTATTGTCATTGCTTTGTTCTTTGGTAATGTTATCTTTTTTCTTTAACACAGATTGAAATCAAGATTTGCATAGTAAGGAAATATGCCCTCAAGGCAGAGGAGAAGAAAAGATGTCAAGCGGAAAAAATCAACAGCAACGGAATTAAAACACTCCTCTACAACAAATACTTCAAAAGACAGGAAAAAAGCTCCTGGTAAGACAACTAAGTCTTTCTTTCGGAACATATGTAGATAAAAAAAAAATGCTGATGTGAATAAACAGAAGGAGAGAGCAAATTTGAAGAGGAAGGAGAGGCCCCCCAAAAATGTTACTATTGCAGCAGGAGAGAATAATATGTATAGGAATAGAAGGCAAAACCAATTTAGGGACATTCGTAAACGAATGTTTCGCAATAGGGTAGTTTTAAATTTGTTAAAAAACATTAAGAAAGGTAAACAGAGAGCTGCTTTTTACAAGAAAAAGAAAAATATAGAGAAAATTGTTGATCAGGCTTTTGAAGTTAAGAAAAATTATTTATTTTAGTAATCAATAGAATTAGGACACTTAACAAGACAATTGATGTTTTCAAATCAAACAGTAGATGCAAAAGAGTAATTAATCAGACTAATTTTTGTAAAGTTTTTTCTGGAAAATGGATGCATAGTTCAAGTTGTGAGCCATTTTTTAATGAGGAGAGTTACTTCCAGGAGAATGATTTGGTGCATGCAGTTGACACCAGTGGTCGAGCATATGAGATGATAGACGGTTGTCCGATTGAAAAAGAGAAACTTGTGTCTAGAGATGCAGAGGAGGTGTTAGCTGTGAAGTTTTAGGGAGACGTACTAAGTGCCCTGTGTACACTTGGAAGTGTAGTAGTATTTGTAGTGTGCGACAGGATTCAATTGATTTGCTTCATAATTTCTTACGGACATATAGTAAGAAAAGTCTAAAACAGAAAATGAAGATGTTGCAAGATTTAGATCCTTGCAGAGTCAGAGAAAACACAGGTTTGCAAGGGCATTCACTGGCTTGTCTTTCTAGAAAAGTATGTCAGAGTGTTTTTCATCATTTTAGGATGTTAGCAGTGCATCATACTAAAATGAGGAAATTAGTGAGAATGTTGTATTATGCAAAAAGTCCAGCACTTAAGCTTAAACAGTTAAACAGTGCTCTTTTGCATGGAACTGAATTAGATGTGAAGAAAATTTGTGAAGAAATTGAGTTAAGTTACTTTGGTGAAAAAGAGGACAGTGTAGAAATTGACACAGTAATAGAAGGTAATGTGAAAGACAATGTACAGATTTCAAGTATAGAAAAGTTTGACCAGGAAATTACCAAGTTTAAGGTGAAATCAAGTGAAAGGCCTAATTTTACTTGTGTGTGTTGTCGACGGACTCATTATAAGATTCAGACTAGGTTAGTTGATTTATATGCAGAAAGTGAAATGGAAAATAATACTGAATGGAAGAATTTTGCAACTTTTTTGTTGGTGGAGAATTCTTTTGATTCGAGTTCTGATCAGCGTATTTGTAAATATTGTTATAATAAATTAAATGAAAAGAGAATGCCTGCTAGAGCTGTTCATAATAATCTTGAGTTGGTAGACATTCCTCCTGAATTGATGGATTTAAATACATATGAATCTATTTTGATTCAATGTGTCCATCCTTTTCAGGCTATTGTTTGCATGGAGCCTAAGATAGGGAAATTGCCTCCTTCGGATTTACAGAGAGGATTAAAGGGAAGAGTTGTTTATTTGCCTCTAGATTTCAAGAAAAATATTGATACAATTGGTGTAGAGAAAGTGGAAGAGGAACCTCTGGTTGTTCTAGTTAATGGGGTTCCGACAAAGAGTAAGAAAATCTGGCAAGATTTAGTGGATGTTAGGAAAGTCAAAAAGGCAACGTTGTATTTGGTCAAAAACAATGAGTACTACAAAGATGTATGTGTTGGAGCAGAGGAAACAGCTGCAGAAGAAGACAGTGATTGTTCAGCCGGCCAAATTGAAAAAGTTGATGTGTCTAGAAGTGAAGAAATATATGAACATTATACTGTTCATCCTTTGCATTCCAAAGAAATAATGGGGAATGCAATTGACTTGTTTCAAATGAAAGCAGCAAAAGGAAGTCCCATTAGTGTATGGGAAGAAAGTTTGGAAGCTCGTTGTTTTCCACAGCTTTTTCCAACAGGTTGAGGTGGACGATATGACGATCGACCACTTCAAATTCCAGCATCTGAATACCGGACTTTAAGATTATATGCTGAAGATCCAAGGTTTCGTCAATGCATCCCATATTTGTTTCATCTACTGTATGAAAGTGACTTGTCTGGGCTTTCTTATGCAGTAAACCATATACTGAAAAGTGGAGCACATCTGCAAAATGTTTCGGCGAGGGACTTTATGGAGAAAGTCAATCTGCAAGACAATATTTTGGAATCTCATCTAATCAATCTCATGGCATGTCAGCGTGGTACAAACGAGTATTGGTACTGTCGTCATGGGGAATTGAAATGTATGCTAAGAAACTTAGGAACTCCTACATGGTTCCTCACTCTTAGCTGTGCTGAGTATGCATGGGACGGCTTACTTCAATTTCTACGAGAGGCAAATGCAAACATACAATATATAGAATTCAAAACACCTGGAGAACTGTGTTCTTTGGATCCAGTGAATGTATGCAGATATTTCAATCATAGATTTGAAGCTATGATGTCTTTCATTACCAGCAAAAAAAATCCTCCCCTTGGAGAGGTTTTGGATTTCTTTTGGAGAAAGGAGTATCAAGCGAGAGGTGCTCCTCACATACATATGTTGGTATGGATTAAAGATGCACCCAAATTTGGAACAGATTCGGATGACACAGTGATGAGTTTCATTGAAGAGTATTCAACATGTGTTGTTCCGAAAACTACCGAAGAAAACAGTTTAAGGCAACAAGTTTTACTGTAGTGTAGCTCCTATTTTCCCAATAGGCTCTGCGCATTGGAATAGTACCTACGGCAGTAAAGGCCTAGACCAGACGTTAACTAGGTCTACTACTGTCGATACTAGACTTAATTTTTGGGTTTGCCAGCTAAGCTCAGAGTTCGCTAGAAACTTTCTCGAATGTTCAAGGAAGGATTAACTCCCCTGATTAGACAAGAAGGGATTTAGTTTCTGACAACCATAGAACATGACAACTTTGCTCTCCCCTAATCAAGAGTCAATCTCAAGAGTCGTGTGAGCACAAGGCAATTATTTTACTCAGTCAGTACGTGCATTCTTAGTCTCATCAGAATGTAGAGAAAAGGAAGAGACGGGCGTGTTCAATAAAAGATGTTATTTATTGATCAGTCTCTTTTCTCGTACAAGAGAAATGGATCGATATTATTGCAATACTTATAGTTAAGTAAAGTGCATACATTAAAAGCAATAGTATAAAATAATACTGTAAAAACATTGATATGGTTTCTGAGCCATATGATGCTTTAAAATAATTAAAATATATTTACATACACATATACATTTGACTAAACGTACTCAACTGGTGTTTCTAAATACGCCTACCCTGTGTACCTGACCTAAGTCTAATGCGTGGGCGGGAATAGAAAGTTACAGTTTAAGTTAAGTTTGTTTTTGCCAAGTGAATAACTAAAGAATTCTCTGTGAGGGGTTATTCAGTTCTGTACCTGGAAGTTAGGATGAATGAGGAATGGTATCTCTTTCTCTGCTCTCGATATTCCAGGCTGCCTGCGAGGGCTACCCGGAAGCGCCGGTGCTGGGTCTCTCGGCTTGAGATAGCAGCGCGTCTCTCAGCGCGTCAGGAAGGCGGGGCTGCTGCCTGCGGGGTCTGCTTCTGCTCTCGGCTTCGGCAAGTATGGCTGCTCCGTCTTGTCACCACGCGTGTGTTTTGCATAGGGCAAGGTCGGCAATATTTATACCTTAAAGGTGCCGGGATTGACGTAAGGATGGACATAGGTACGTCAATAAAGATGTCATACGACTTGCTCGTTAGCACATTCTTTACTAAAGTTCTCTGTGAAATCAAAACAATGGCCGCACGGATTATCCAGGTTGTCATAGGTTTGATTTGTTATGAGAACGTCGTATGCCTTATCAGGGGCTGGAGGAATGTCGCTTGTCTAATTAGATCTCAAGCGTTATGACCTAATCAGATAACACGTTCCTGTGCCGTAGTGTGACTGCGTCAGATAACGGTATCTGCATCATGGGGGATTTCTTGCCTCATGGGCTGACTGTTAATTAACTAGCTAGGTAGTTTAACCAGAATAGGGTCAGGAATAGGGGGATCGATTCAGAACCTATAGAAATACACGACACCCACTCCACGCTAACTATGGTCATATCTACTAATCTATGCATAGTATAACATAGTACAACATACTATAGAGTATAGTGTATACCTTACCACCCCAAAATACATAAATGCATTTTGAAATTTTCAAATATACTGAAAAATTGCAGTCATATATATTGTATGCACTTAAGCTATGAATTAAATGCAAAAGTAAACACGCATTGTTATGCATTATTGCTTGTTGGTATATGAGAAATACACATGAAATGGCTCTTAATATGGCTATACAGAAAAAAAGTCGAAACCATTTCATCACATAAAATATATTGTGAACATACCAGCGGGCAGCTAAAGTCTATATAAAGTCTATAAAGTATCTAAAAAAATAGAAATCTTAGTTCTCTAGGAATAGTTTCTTACTTTAAGCAGAAGATCAGTGTCCCGGAAAAAAATATATAGAAAAATATTTTAAGGGGCTTTCTGAAAAAATTGCTGTCCGTGAACTGGATTGTAATTGTTCATGTGACTTTATTTTGAAAGTTGAAGGCCGGATTCAGGGAACGCCGTGTGCGAGTTTACTCAAAAGTCTCTATTTCTGTTCCGGAGAGAACATCATATCATTCAGGCTTTCGAAAAAACTGTCAACAGCTTCATGGGAAAGTTCCACTAAGTCGGAAATAGGGGTAACCATGCATTCATGCGCATGATTGTCTGCATTGACATTCTGATTTGCATTGCTGACAGAAGGTCGTACCTGTTCGATGCTGCTTTCATCTTGAACTTCACTACCCTTCAATCGCAGTGGTGAAGATTCCAGGAATGCCGTCATCAGAATTGGCAGCCTTTGAGGGCAGCACAAAGCGTGAACCTTGGTAGGAACCAGCAGTGTATCTGCATCCACCGGCGCATCCGATTGTAGCGTCAGACAGGTGTCTAACACGCATTCTTCTCCGCATAGCAGACACCTTAGTACAGGTAAAACACACCTTTGCCACATTGGTCGAAATGATAGAAACCAAGTCATGTTCAGGTCTCTAAGCCGGGAGAGTCCCAGGATTTTTTGATATCCGGTCCCGGTATCCAATGGCTAGGATCGTATCTTCCATTGTCGCGAGAGTTTGATCTGTGACATGGGTTGCCATAACGAAAAATAAGGACTAGGAATAGGATTCCTGCAATTAGTCCCAGGATCAAGGGAAGTCCGCCAAAAATCGAATGGACGAAATCTGGAAAAATACCCAGTATGGCTTTGAATGGTGTTAATGCCATCGAAAATACTGTCTTAAATACCTTTGAGACCCCAGTGGTATCAGAAATATTTAAGATTTCGCTCAGGATTTCCGCGAAATGTACGGGGGAATTAGTTGATAATAATGTATGTATCTCTGCAGTCGTCCTTGCGACTTGTAGATCATACGTTTCTTTAGATGACGTGAGCCTTGTAGGCGTCTGAAGAAGCACTGTTTTCATTCTGCTTAAAGTGTCTATTCGAATAGAAGTAATTTTCAAACCGGGCCATGCCCTTGCCTCCCTGTCTGGAAAGGAGCTGGGGAATAAAGAACGTCCACAGCACTTGACCTTCGCCGTCGTAGTGACGAGATAAGGAGTCCCGGGCATAAGACTACAACATCTGCGGTCTACAATAAGAATGTAACTCCCATTATAGAGTCTTTGAAAGAATGGTTCTATTTCAGTTGCAGGTGCGCCTTGCTGGTGACATGAAAGGTTGTATGAATTCCCTTCACAGGCTCCGTGCAAACTAATACCGTTGCACAGAAGTGTGCCGCTTAGTGACATAGCACAATTGTTGCCACTAAGAAACACTTTCTGTCCTTTGTTACTGACACATGCATGTGAATAGGGCAGGTTCCAAGTTGTTTTAAGGTACCCCTTTCCCAATTTCTCGTACATGCCAGCCTGTATATATTTTTGGCAGTATTGAAACCTGAAGGTTGAGATTGGAATATTTATGATTCCGTGGATTATCCATTCACTGACAGGTCGTTCTGACATTGTCAACGGTAATCTTTCTAGTTTTTCAATGCTCAAGATTGTATAATCAGCACCCTTCTGCGCCATACCGATTTGTCTATCAGTAAGGTTAAAGATTTGGAATAGTGACGTTGTGTTGATTAAACGCCAAGGCACATAGCCAGAACGCAGATTTTGTAACGTCCAGCCAAGCTGTACAATAGAACGCAATTGTGACTGACCATGTTGTAATAACAGTAAGTCTTGCGATAATATATCGATTGCTGAAGACACAATGCTGTCCAATGAAAAAATTCTGGAGGACAGAGTCATTAACCCATTGTCCACTACAGAAAGTGATTTTTCCAAATTAATACGATCAATTTCACGTATTCTCTCTGCTGTTTCAATTTGAGTAACCTTCCAGGCCTCATTGTATGCTGCATATACAGAGGCTGCTATGAAACGCTTTTGACGCTGTTTGCGTGGTCCCATTATGAAATCACACAAGTCAGCACCATCAGTAAGTAAAGTTAGGTGTTGCTTAATTTCAGGCAGTGTGGAAGACTGTAGCCATTGAAGGCATAATTTGCCCACACTGTAGGTTGTTATTATCCCTGGGTGATGTCTTTGGGGATATCTAGGGTCTGGCCTGGTCATTTTGAAACCCTGTGTTTTATTCAGGAATCTATCTTGACAGTTATTTGTATCTGTGGGCCAGATCAACCATTGTTTCCAATCAGGATGTGTTCTGTTTTGGTTAAGTATATGGTTTATGTCTATTTCTTCATCTGTATCAGAGTTATTGCTAAACATTGTTGGCTTTGGAATAGACGGGTTATTTAAATCTTTGATTTTGGCTAAGCCAAGACAGGTGGTTTGTTGAACAGTGTCATTTAAAAATATCATTTGTTCTGGGATCATGCAGGCTCTAAACAAAGCTTCTATACCCTGTACTTGCCATTCTTTTGTACCCCAAACACTTTTCAAATCAACATTTTTGTCCCAATAATCGAATCCAAAAGTATTCATTTTTTCAAAGAATGAATCAGAATAAATCAATTTTGTGTTGGTTATCATGGTTTTGGTCCCTGTCTTGTTTGACAATTTATAATAAAATGTTTCAGCATTACTAGTGTTAAAACCTTGAAAGTATGAATATTTGTCATAAACGGTTCTAGAGCTCCCTTTTGGAGGTGTAGCACAATGTTCCCATTGATTATAATTTAAAACATTTCTAGGTTGTGCAGATTTATGCAAGAAATGGTTACCATAGTGGTTATAGCAATACATACTATCATAATTTGTAGAACCTTGCAAATAATCATGTTTTGTAAATTTAGCAGACATTACTAAGTCAGACATCATATTGTTTATACTTTCAAAGTCCCAATCATCAGCAAATGAGTTTGGTTTTGCAAAGTCACTCAAAGAGATCTTAATTTGGTGTGGATATTTCAGGATCTCGACCGGACCATACATTTCATAGTCAGTGTTGTCCCAGGCTACCCCACCAGGTATTGGAATTGCTGTGAAGTTGGCTGAAGAAAGTTCTGAAGAAAGTTCTCTTTTCTCGACGTGTGAAGATGTGTGTGGTTTGAGGACCAAGTTGATGTTCTGACTTGCTGTGTCCATTTTAGCATATTTTCCCTCAATGAAGCGTCCCAAAGTAAATACCATGATGAGCCAAAGTATGAGGATAAATGCACCAAAACCCACCCAAAATTCAATCCATGGAGAAATCAGATATGTTTCTTTTAGTTGTTTCAAAAGTTCCTTCGCTTTTTCTTTAAAGGATTTTGATGATGGCTGTGTCTTTTGTTCGCTGAAACCTTCAGAGGAATCATCGAAGTTGATGAAGTAACCGGATGCAGTTCTGTCAATTGTTCCAATTGGTTCAGGATTTTTGTTTCTTGCATTTTCACTCGGTACTTCAGTATAGATTGGTGTGTCTCTGCTAAATGTCTTTATTTGGGTTTTCAGAGGTCTAAGTTCTATTGCATTGTTGCATAGTCCTTGTTGTTCTTCTGTAGGCGTTTCGAATGTGATGAGCCTCTTTGTTAGGACCTCTGTACTGGTAGCAAACCTTGGTGTTCTGCTACTTATTGGGAGTCCACTCGGCCTACTGTTTGTTATCGGCCACATGTTGTGGTTTTACCAGGTCGATGGATACAACTCGGTTCTCCTTTTTTCCAGCAAGTGGCGGTAGTACAACTGATCTTGTCCCGTTGACAGACAAGACAGGAACTGCTTTTCTGTAAGAAGGCCCAAATTCCTTCTTTACCGCGATCTTCTCCCTGACTAGATCCCCGACTTTTGGAATCCAGACAGGTCTTGCTGGGACAGGTGGTGATTCTTCAGTGGTTGTTGGCTGTTGTTTCAACTGTATGTTGCTCAGGTCTTTTCTTGTTTTGTTTAAGTCCTGCAAAATAGCCAAACGGTCTTTGACATCAAAGCTTTTTTCTATTACCACTGAAGTCTGACTATCAAGGTCAGAGATCAACATCCTAGTTCCGAATAATAATTCGTACGGACTGAATCCCTTCAGAGAATTTCTTGGCAAGTTATTTAGACTACGTTGGACACTTATTAGATGTTTGACCCACCCAGCTCCCGAACCTAATACCTTTGCCGTTATAGATTGCTTTATGTCACGGTTTTTTCTTTCAACAATTCCGTTCCCCTCAGGGTGAAATGGACAAGAGTACCGCAATTGCACGCCCATGCTGACCATGGCCTCCTTATAAGCCCGAGAGCTAAAAGCAGGACCATTGTCCGAATGCAGAATGCCAATTGCGTATGTGCCGATAAAGACCCGCAAATCTTTTATAACAGTTCTGGCGTCAGCCGTTCGCTGGGGCCACATCCATATGAATCTCGTGCATGAGTCCACTGCGACCAAGATATATTTATAGTTACCATCCCTTTGTAAGGGACCGCAGTGGTCTAGATAAACACAGGCTAATGGTTTATCCGAGATTAGAAGGGGCGTCTGTGCTGGACGTCTCACAGTTGATACTTTCATTTTTTGACATATTTCACATGCTAGAACATAGTTCCTTGTTTGTCTTCTCATTTGTGGCCACCAGTATCTCTGTTTTAATAATGATACTGTGGCTGAGACGCCAGCATGGGTAGAAGCAAGCCCTTCGTGTGCCGCTATTATTAGTCCTAACCTATGTTCCATGTTTGGAATTGCCCTATCCCCCACTCCAGGGATTTGAGCAAAAGGAACATTGTTTGCATCAGTTATGTATGAGTATTTTACTGGAAAGCCTTTAGGGAGTGGTTCTATCGAATCCTTTTCTGAAGCGCTGACAGCTTGTAATATTTCACTGTCTATTTTTGTTTTTGACTGGGTGACGGCAGCTACGGAAGCCGTTTGCACAGCTGCCTTCGCGGCCTCATCAGCCAATGAATTCCCTGCAACGTGAACGCCATCACGTTGATGACTCAGTGTATGTATCACGTGAGTCTTTGGTAGTTCTTTTTGTAAAAGAGCTACTTGTTCCCAGAGCATTTTGTGCTTGATTGTGCCACCTTTCGCATCCTTGAAACCATTTTGAAGCCAGATCTGCAAGTATTCATTGTAAGATTGAACGCAATAATACGAATCGCACACTATGAGTGTGGGGAATTCTCGATCCGTATTTTCAAGCGCCATCTTGAATGCTAGTAGTTCAGCTCGCTGAGCTGTACAATCTCCTAGAGATTGTGTTTTAGTTAGGGTTGGTTTAAATTTCCCTTCGTGCCAACGACCTTTAACAATCGCGCACGCAGCACTGTAAGCTTGTTTACCCCCTACTGCGGGTTGTGCTGATCCGTCTGTATATATTATACAGCCGTATTGGTCTAGAGGCAGAATTTCGGTTGGCAGAGGACATTCGAATTCATATTGTAGAAATTCTTGTGTTTTTAAGTAAGGATCAAATTCGTACACCACGTCTGTTGCAGCAAGAGAGTTAGCCCATTGTATCCATCTCGGATGGAGTGCTTTCGCATTTGGAATGCTTGCCTTTGTTACCGCCTCTAAGGCTGGTATTGGTGTCACGATTATTATTCGTTTACCTTGTGCCAGGGCTCGTTCTTTTGCTATAGCTGTCTGTGTTGCTGTAAGAATTTTTTCCGTTGGGCTAAATTTCATTTCAGCCTTAGTGTACAAGTGTGATTTGAATGCAATTGGTACCTTTTCTCCCTCATTAGAGGTCAGGTATGTGAATCCGCATCTCCCTGGGATGACTCGGATCACAAGGTTGCGTGTATTATCACGTGTTTCTAATTTTGTCTTAATTAGCATGTCTGTTTGTAAGGATCTCAAAATGTCTGTGTGTGTTTGAGTCCAACTGGATCTTTTAAAATCTGGTTTAATTAGATCGTAAAGGGGTTTGACCCTTTCTGCGTAATTTGCAATGTAAGTTCTTCCGAAATTTAGGAAGCCTAGAATTGACTGTAGGTTTTTTAGTGTTTTAGGAGCTTGGATTACGGCACATTTCTCTAGGAAATTGTCTGCCAGGCTTTTGCCTTCACTTGATAACTCATATCCTAAGAATAGGACTGTCAGATGGGCAATTCTGGACTTTTTGAAGTTGAATTTGTAACCCTCTGCAGCGAAACCAAGTATTATGGTGTTCACTCTTTTCAAGTGAGTCTCCAAGTCATCATCTGTTAAGTAAATGTCATCGACATAAGATAATGCTTCATCATCATATTGTTGTAGTAATTCTGTTACTCTCGCTGAGAATACCCCCGGGCTATTCTTGTACCCCTGGGCTAACCGACAGAATTGTTTTTGAGTGCCATTTACTGAGAAAGCTGTTAAATATCTGCTCTCTGGTGCTATGTTTTGACAAAAGAATCCGTTGGAGATGTCCAAGGTAGTTTTGTATTTTTTGCGCACTATGTTATTCATTAGTGCAGCACTGTGTGAATTTTGCACTGCAAAAGTTTTGCAACATGTGTTAAGGTGTCGGTAATCCAAAACTAGACGGTATGAATTGTCTGGTTTGGAGACCGGAAACAAAGGATTGTTCATTTGTGAGGTGCAAGTTTCAATCACCCCCTGGTATTCTAGCTGATCTAGTATTTCATTTACTTGTTTTTTAGCTTCTTGCTTAACTGGGTACTGCCTTTGTGCAGTAGGTTGTGATTTTAACTGGATTTTGTGAGGAGGAGAATCCTCATCCCATCCTACATGATTTTTGTATAAAGCAGGTGCTAAGGCCACTGCCCACTTTCTAGCAAGTGTGTATTTTTTATGAATCGGGATTTGATTCGAGAAGGCAGGCATAATTACTTCTTCGCCATGAGGGCACTCCCTGACAAACTCTGGTGGCCAGTCTTTTTCAGCTAAAAGGATGTCATAACCCTTTGAGAGGTTATCCCAAAATAGTCCCCTTATTTTCCTAGTCTTATCTCCCTCTATACGTAATGTTATCTCGTATATTTTGTGGGGCTTGCTAACTCTGGTATCTGCAGTTTCCACTTGAAGGTATTCATTCGTGTCCACTGTCTCCAGATGATTCATAAGGACTTTGCGAGCTATGCTCACCTCTGCTGCGCTGTCTAGCATTGTCTGAGCCCACTCTCCGTTTTTCAGTTGTGTCCTCAGTATTCTCGGCATTGTTAACTACCTTGATACTGGCTACCTTCTTTTTTGGAAATTGTAATTTCTTTTTCAGTTGAGCAGGTTCCTTGTCTTTGGACTTGGCGTGCTCTTCTGATCGTCCTCTTCTTTCCGATTTCTGCGAGGAATTCTGAAAAGATTGAGAGGGACGTGTATCAATGTCTTGATATCTATCAGGTTTTTTAATATTATCCCTATTTCTAAGGTTATATCTATTCCCAGAGGGTTCACTCTGGGGTGACCTTTGTCTCGGGTTTGGAGATTTCTCTCTTCGCCTAGGAGACCTTCCTCTGGACTGGAATTTCTTTTCTTTAGGATTGGATTGTTTGTTCCCATCCCAGTTCTTTTTTGGTGAATTATTATTATTATTAAAAAACATTTTTTCTGGACTTGTAGTCAGTTGCGGTTTTACTGGTATTCCACCTAGACTATCTCTGCCTAGTTCTTCATAGGATTTTTCTATGATTCTGGCAATTTCAGCTGGTTGGTCTGCTATATCTGTCTCTTTTAACCTCTGGCGGATCGCCACGTTTGCTGCTTCACCTTTTATGTTGGCTAGTAATATAGCCGAGACCTGCTTGAAGTCTTTTAGTAATTTCATACCAAGAGTTAAAGCAGGTTCTGGACCGTATTCATCTTGAATTTGTTTTAGCACATCTGGTATCACCGAAATGGATGGAACACCGTGCGTTTTTGTGTAGATGGAAGCAAAGACTGTACCCCAAGTGTCACAGTCCTCAATGTGTGGTGCGATTCCCATTGGGAGACATATAGTCAGAATCCTGTGTTTTTCTAATGGGGTGGTGTCAGGAAACACCGCCTCTATTTGGGTAATTTTCTGTGCCAACCAGAATGGTATCTGTTCCCGTTTAGCTGGAACTTTACCTAGGCAGGATTGGATGTTCTGTGGTGTAATTTTATTTGTGTTCCCCTGGTGAGGGGTCAGCTGTGGAAGTTTAATCGCTGGCTGAATTGTTGAAGTCCGCATTACATACTGAACTAATTGTCTGTGAATTTTTAGTAGTTGTTTTAGCTGTATTAACAGCTCTGCTGCAGGCATTCTTTCGATGTCTGGATGTGGTGTGTATCCGGCTAGGACCGGCCACGTTGCTCCTGGTCTTCCTAAAGGACCGAGCCTTGTAATGTGATTGTTATGTATTAGGGCGCCATCAAATAAGAGCAAATGCTCTTGGAATTTGAGTGGTACTTCCACCTCCTCAAAAGGAGTGTACTCATTAGGAGGTTCCTCTACTTTGTAATAGTGGAAGTACTTTGTTACAGTATTAGCTGCTGGAAAATGTATCCATGTATAGTATACCTCTGTCTGCCGATATTCGTGTGCCTCGATTACGAATATGACTGTGCCACCTCTAGGTGTCAGTCCATTTTCTATAAGTTTTAAGGTTATAGATCTCCTTTTGGCGACCTGGATGAGTATTATATCCGGGTCTGCTGTTTGCATGGTAGCATCAGCATCTGCTATTTCCGTAGCTAATCTAGTAACCTCTCGTTCTTCATCGCTGTCCATTTTGCTGACAGGATGGTATTATGTTTATTTGCAGATCAGGTTTCTTTATGGAAACAGAGATTAGATGCACAATATTTTGGAACTGTTTTATCCTTCAACGTTGACTAGACCAAGAACCATACATAGGAGTTCCCTCCTGCGAGGTTTTGGAGGATATAATAACCTTTCACCCACTCCAGACGTCTTTGGAGTATTTGGGAAAAGGGGTCTGAGTGAGAAAGCACGACTGAGTTACTCTAAATGTCTTACGTTAGTTTTATCGCCCTTTCCAAACGCGTTGGGCGCCATGCAGTGTAGCTCCTATTTTCCCAATAGGCTCTGCGCATTGGAATAGTACCTACGGCAGTAAAGGCCTAGACCAGACGTTAACTAGGTCTACTACTGTCGATACTAGACTTAATTTTTGGGTTTGCCAGCTAAGCTCAGAGTTCGCTAGAAACTTTCTCGAATGTTCAAGGAAGGATTAACTCCCCTGATTAGACAAGAAGGGATTTAGTTTCTGACAACCATAGAACATGACAACTTTGCTCTCCCCTAATCAAGAGTCAATCTCAAGAGTCGTGTGAGCACAAGGCAATTATTTTACTCAGTCAGTACGTGCATTCTTAGTCTCATCAGAATGTAGAGAAAAGGAAGAGACGGGCGTGTTCAATAAAAGATGTTATTTATTGATCAGTCTCTTTTCTCGTACAAGAGAAATGGATCGATATTATTGCAATACTTATAGTTAAGTAAAGTGCATACATTAAAAGCAATAGTATAAAATAATACTGTAAAAACATTGATATGGTTTCTGAGCCATATGATGCTTTAAAATAATTAAAATATATTTACATACACATATACATTTGACTAAACGTACTCAACTGGTGTTTCTAAATACGCCTACCCCGTGTACCTGACCTAAGTCTAATGCGTGGGCGGGAATAGAAAGTTACAGGTTAAGTTAAGTTTGTTTTTGCCAAGTGAATAACTAAAGAATTCTCTGTGAGGGGTTATTCAGTTCTGTACCTGGAAGTTAGGATGAATGAGGAATGGTATCTCTTTCTCTACTCTCGATATTCCAGGCTGCCTGCGAGGGCTACCCGGAAGCGCCGGTGCTGGGTCTCTCTGCTTGAGATAGCAGCGCGTCTCTCAGCGCGTCAGGAAGGCGGGGCTGCTGCCTGCGGGGTCTGCTTCTGCTCTCGGCTTCGGCAAGTATGGCTGCTCCGTCTTGTCACCACGCGTGTGTTTTGCATAGGGCAAGGTAGGCAATATTTATACCTTAAAGGTGCCGGGATTGACGTAAGGATGGACATAGGTACGTCAATAAAGATGTCATACGACTTGCTCGTTAGCACATTCTTTACTAAAGTTCTCTGTGAAATCAAAACAATGGCCGCACGGATTATCCAGGTTGTCATAGGTTTGATTTGTTATGAGAACGTCGTATGCCTTATCAGGGGCTGGAGGAATGTCGCTTGTCTAATTAGATCTCAAGCGTTATGACCTAATCAGATAACACGTTCCTGTGCCGTAGTGTGACTGCGTCAGATAACGGTATCTGCATCATGGGGGATTTCTTGCCTCATGGGCTGACTGTTAATTAACTAGCTAGGTAGTTTAACCAGAATAGGGTCAGGAATAGGGGGATCGATTCAGAACCTATAGAAATACACGACATTACGCTTTCAATCACATCGTTGTGGAAAGTACTGTCGTCGAAAATTCAGAAACAAGGACAAGTTCTACAAAACATGTCGTTTCGGATTTCCACGACCAGTGATTTCTAAAGGAAGAGTAAATAATTTGATGTCTTCTCTGCGACATACTGTTACGAGGAAATCACCCAAAAATACATACAATTTAAAAAGAAACGAAGAGTCCAAGTACATCAACGACTACAACCCAGTGATTTTGTCCATGTGGAATGCTAACATGGATATTCAGTTCGTTGCTGAGAACTCTATTGCTGTGGCTCGATATGTGACGTCTTATATCACAAAAAAAGAAAAGACAGAACTGAAGGAAATGTGGGAGGACATTTCACATGAAAAGAGTATATGTAAAGAATTATACAGTTTCAGTTTGAAGATGTTGTCGCATCGAGAAATTGGAGCATATGAATGTTCTGATCGGTTATCATCAGCAAGTCTCTACGCCAAGTCTAGAACAATTATTTGGGTGAGTCTAGGTCTTGCTGCAACACGAAACCGAGTTTTGAAATCTGTACAAGAAATTGAGTATTTGGCGGAGAAAGAACCAAACAGTACAGATATTTTGAAGACAAACATGTTGGATACATACTATCCAAATAGAAGTAGTCGTCTTGAGAACAGTTGTTTGTATGAAGTTCTGCAAAACTATATTTATAAGCATACCATCAGAGAAGATATCAATAATGGAATATATGCAAGCATTGGGTGTAAAAGATGTCTAGTGAAGCAGAGAAAAGGCCATTTGATTAATCATCAAAAATTGAGTTGCGAAAATCCAGAGAAAAGGGAATTTTACTATTTAGCTCTTTTGCAACTCTTTAAGCCATGGCGTACAGAAGAGGAACTACTTGGAGATTTTCTCTGTTACGAAGATTCTTTTAATGCAACCAAGGATACCATAGAATGTCCTGATTTTCCAAAGTATCTGCAAATGTTGAACGAAGAAATAGAGCAAGAAGCCACAATTGCTGTAGAGATTGCTAGAGACAGTTCTCAAGACAGTCAGAGTTCTGCTTCATTGAGTCAGGATCCACTAGGAGGACCAATTATCCAAAATGAAGCTGCCACTGCCATGGAAGAGGTGGAAAGAGCCATGGAACAAGCTCAAGATGATGTAGTTAACTTAGAAGATTTGGTGAAACAACTAAACCTTGAGCAGAAACAGATATATGACAAAGTCACAGAACAGGTTGAACATGGATTCAGTCATGAGAAAAAAGAGTGCTCATGTACATCATTTAAGCCTGTCCGACTGTACGTGAGCGGAGAAGCGGGAACTGGAAAAAGTTTTCTGATTAAAGCAAATGCAACTTATCTGCAGAAAAGGACGGAGTCATCACTGTTTTGTGTTGTTACCGCTCCAACTGGGCTGGCAGCACATAACATTAAAGGGATTATTTTACATCGTTTACTGATGCTACCAGTTGAGCATGATAACAAATTGCAATACCACAAGCTATCTGGAGATGCGTGTTCTGAAGTTTCCAGAGTCCTGAAGAAAATGAAACTTGTTATCATTGATGAAGTAAGCATGGTCTCAGATCTAATGCTTGCTTTTGTGCATTTAAGAATGCAAGAAATTCTTAGAACAGACTATGATGTCTTATTCGGAGGAAAACACATTATTGTTTTTGGAGATATACTGCAGTTGACTCCAGTGAAAGGACAACCAGTGTTTAAAATGCTCACGCATGAAGATACCAGGAAGTGCCTAGGAAGCATTGGAAACATTAATATATGGTTAAATTTCAAATATGCAGAACTGCTTCAAAATATGCGACAGGCAAAGGATGAAGATTATAAAAATATTCTACAAGCTGTAAGAATCGGAAAAGTAAGTGAGCATGGGAAAGAAGCTTTACATGCACGATTAATTTCAAATTTGTATCCAAATGAAAACATTCTTCCAGAGAATATTTTTAAGAAAATTACTGAAAAAAAATCTGGGATATGTTTGATGCCAACTCTGCAAGAATGTTCCATCTTCAACCACAAAATGTTAAAGTTAGAAAATGAAGAGATTGTGAAACTGGAAGCTATAGATAAAATAGAGCATATGGGAGCAACAATTATTTTGTCAGAAAATTTGAAATCAAAATTGGATTAATTAGAGAAGAGTATATCTAAAACTGCTGGTTTTGAAAAGACTCTGAATGTGTGTTTAAATTGTCGTATTATTTTGAGAAGGAATTTAAATGTTGAAAGAGGTCTGGTAAATGGAGCAATGGGTCATGTTGTTGATTTTGTGAATTACAAAAATAGAGATGGAATTGAAATTTTAAAAATTAAATTTGATGGCATTGACGAAATAGAACAAATTTGTCGTTGTTCAGTTAGATTTTTGCTTGTGAAAGACTTATACGTTCGCCGAAAACAGTTTCCTGTTTGTTTGGCATATGCGGTGACAATTCATAAATCTCAAGGTTTAAGTGTAGATAGTGCTTTGGTGAACATTGGAAGTTCTGTGTTTAAAGAGGGTATGGCATATGTGGCATTATCACGAGTCAGAACTTTATCAGGATTGTATTTGATTGAGTGTGATGAAACAAAGATTTGTGCAGATGTAGATTGTGTTAAAGAATACAATAGGTTAAGAAGAGAGTATGCTCCACATTTGCCTCAATATCCTCTGTTTGAAAAACGTGTGGTAGGCCGAAAAAGAAGAAATGAGAATAATTGCAGTGAGGTAGTAGCAAAAAGACAAAAAGTAGATGAAACTGTAATTGTAAGCAGAAAGAAAAAGGATTCTGTTGAAGTTGTTGTTGGATTTCAGTTTGCAAACAGTTCTGGTGTCAACTGCTATGCTAATGTAGTGGTTAATGTTGGTTTTTTTCTTCAAAATTTACAAGAACAGATTGTTGAAAATCGGGATCAAACATTCTGCTGTTTATTGAATTCTGTGTTTGAGAAATGTAGCAGTCATAGAGCAAAAATAGAAAGTGTTTCAGAAATTTGAAATCTTCTAGACATATGTTCTGGTCAAAATCAATTTTCACAGAATAATCAGCAGGATTGTCAGGAATTTTTAATGTATATGTTTGATGTATTGGAAGATGAAGGTGTAGATATAAAAAATCTTTTTAGCCTTTCTTATCAATGGCAGCATGACTGCAACAACTGTAGTTTATCAATTAGTACTACAATAGACACCGAAAGATTTATATATTTGACTTTACCAGACTGCAAATCAGTGCCTTTTAATAATCTAGTTAAAGCAGCAGATCACAATATGGTGTGTATCCAATGTAAGTCTGCAATGCTGTCCACATTATTTATACAAAATTATGGTCAGTATGTCATTTTAATGTTCCAACGATGTAGACCTGATGGAACTAAATTGACAACTTCTATTAAAAATTTCGTGGCTTCTCAGTTATCAATTTCAGGAAGAACTTTTGCAACTGTAGCTATTATTTATCATGATGGTCCTTCAACAACATCAGGGCATTACACATGCTATTTAAAATGTCGAAAAGGTTGGACTAACTGTAATGATACTCATTTGACTTTCAAACAACGTTTGCCTTTGGACTTAAAAAAATTCATAACTAGTGCTTTTACAACCAAAATTTAAGTAAAGGTAATTGGCCTATGAAGACGGGAGCAGTTAATAAAAGTTAGTCTGATGTTTAAAATTATATTGTGAGTAAAAGTGATGAAGATAATATAAAAATGATAGTTCTAACAAAGGTACAGTAAGTGGATCGCATAGTAAGTGATATCAGTATTATAGGAAATGTTCAACATGAGAGAGCCAGAGATGGAATTATGAATATTTAAATATTGTGAAAATGTTGTTTGAGCCTTTCTTTCAGAACGTCGGGAAAACGGTAATTTTAGAGTTTGTTTTAAGTAATTTCAAAATATACTGATACATCTGACACTATTTGGCCTTAAGGAAAGGTGAAGGAAAGAGCAAAGAGTCATGACTGAACAGAAGGAGTATATGAAAACTTTGAAACATATTTCAGATGTTCTTGGAGCTTTTCTTCTAGAAAGTCGATGAAATGGAATTTTTAGAGAACAGCAGAGTACCTTCCAACGAAAAGGACCTTCATGATGTACTATTTGGCCTAAAGGAAAAGTAAGTGAATCAAAGATTAATGTACATATGTGATTTGTAAGTTTATATGTTTTTTTTAAACACAATCTTTTTGATTGTGTTTTTTTCCCCGCTGTCATATGATGAATAGTTTGAACTCACTGTTTTTAGTGAAATTCAATAGTTTCTGAGAACAGCAAAAATAAACTATTTAACATGTTGTACAAATTATTGTATAGTTTGTATTGTATAATTTGTATTGTATTCCCATTGTCTCACACTCACTTTCTTTTTTCCTCTCTGTTTCAGCTCTCTTTACTCACTCACACTGCCTTTCTCTCACTCTGTTTCACACCCATTTGTTTACTACACTTCTTTCACAACCCCTCATTTCCATTTCAACTGTCTACATCCCCTCTCTCACTTGCATCACTTTTTAGCTTTCAGTCTCTCTGCTTTATTTCCCTTTTCTGTCTTTTCTTTCTTTGCTCTTTTAGTAATTCCTCTTTACTCACTCAGCACTATTGTCGCACTCTGTCACTATAACTCACCCACTCTCCCTTGCTTATCTTTCTTTGCTCCTTTCTTTTGACCTCTTCTCTCTATTTTCCATTCACTACCTCTATGTCCCTAGTCCCTCACTCTCCTTGTGTTATGTTCACTTGTGTTTATCTACCTTCTATCATTTCTCTAAAAACAACTTCACTGCTCCTCTCTCATCGTTCTTCAAACCAATTCTTTTACTCTGGTTCCATTACTACCCCTCATTTCCTATCGTTCAGTGTCCTTCTCTTTACTTTCACCACCGAATCACTTTCTCTCAGTACCACTGCTTTAGTCCTCTTCTCCTCTGTTTCCTTCTTTTGCTCCCTTACTCATTTTTCTTTCCTCACTCATTGTACTCCACTTCACTCAGTCTTTCCCTTAGTCTCTCTGACTACTAACTTCCTCACTCCTTTTCCCTCAATCCTTCTATATTATCCTCTCTCCCTTCATCCTTTCACTCTATGACTCCCCTTTACTCACTCTCATTTATCTTCCATTCCTCATTCTTCTAAATGCATCCTCAATTGGACTCCTTTCTCTCTCAGTCATTCCCTTTTTACTTACTCCTGTTTCTTGATTTAGTTTTGCTAATTCACATTCTTTTAGTATCTTTCTTACCTTCAGTTCATTTCTCTCTTCTTCTGTTCCTCTCTGTCACTGAACGTATCTGCATTACTCTTAGTAGTTTGCTCTCCTTCTATTTCTTTTTCCCTCTTTTTGTCCTTCTATATTTCTTTATTTCCCTTTCTGTGTCTTTCACTCTTACTTTATTTCTTAGTACATTTTTATGATTTTTAACCTCTTGACTTGCCTCTTCTATTTTAAAATATATATTTTACTAATTATAACTTATTTTTTTTCTCTCTTTCACAGACACAAAGTGTAGTAAAAACATGTAATTAAATTTACATTAATTATATGGTAAGTATGACTAATAAAATAGAGTTTGTCATCACTCTTTGCTTTAACCTCACTACTATTCTCCCACCCTACCTAACTCCTGTTTCCTTACTCTGCTTCCCTCACGATTCTTATCCTCCATGTTTACTCTTCTTTCCCTTACTCTCCTACCACATTTAACTTCTTTCCGTCCCCCTTCTTTACTTCCCTTACCCTCTGTTCCCTTCCCTCACTCCCTCACTCATTCCCTTACTCATTTACTTCACTCCTCTCACTCCTTTTCTCTGTCCGTCTGTCCTCACAGTTCCTCACTTCCGTTCCCTCACTCTGTCTCTCTTACCTTCACTGTTTCTGTCCCCTTAGTCTGTCACTACTCTTTTGTCATGCTCACTCCCTACAACTCACCCACACTCACTTACTTACCTTTCTTTGCTGCTTCACTCAGACCCTTTCAGTTACTCCTTCCTTTACTCTCTCTGTCCTTTCTCTCTGTCACTCCCCATGTCTTATACTTATTCACTTTTATCCACCCTCTTTCACCCCGCTTTACTTACACTCACTGCTCTTTTCTCACCCTCCCTCACCGTTGTTCATACACTCCGGTTCCGTCACTACCCCTCGTTCCCCATCCTTTACTGTCCTTCCTTTTACTTTCAACACCCACTCACATTCTCCCAGTTCCTCTGTTTTAGTCTTCTTCCTCTCTCTTCCCTTCTTTCGCTCCCTTATTCATTTTCCTTTTCTCACTTACACCATATTACACCTTCTCTCTGTCTTACTATCTAATACACAGTCCCTCTGTGTTGCTCCCTCTAGCTCTCTTTCTCTTAACATCACTCTCTCTGTGTCTTTCCCTCATGCTCACTCCTTTATTTTTTTAAAAAATTTTTGGGTGCGCTCCCCGGTACGCGCACCAGGGAGCGTACCGATACCCGTACCCTGGAGAAAAAAGAATGACAGAGTTTCCAAAAAATGTAGCATTTTTTTATAAATTAGAGGTAGTTCTAAAAAGAACAGTTTTTTTATTCTTTTTGTTGTTTTATATTTTTTTATAGTTTTTTTGAACATTTTTTACTTTTTTTGGCTTTTCTGAACAATTTTATATTTTTTTGTATTTTTCATGGGGAGAAACAAAAAACAGGGAATTGTAAATGGCTCAACTGGAGCAAAAAAAAAAACTGGAAAAAATGTATGTTTCTTCGGGCACTTGTGGTGATCCCAAGCACAGGTGATAAGTGTAATGCTTTGCTCACCATAGCATATTGTCCCTCCACAAAATATGCAAACAATTTTAAAATTGGAAAACTTGGTTTGAATAGTTGGGCTCATCTCCCTCGCTTCTGGACCCGATGGGGTGGGTTGATTACTTTGGGAGGTGCTGGCAGAAGATTGGGCAGGGTTTCTGGCCAGTTCCCTGACCTCTGCCCTAGCATAGTTATTAGGGTGCCGGCGTTGCATGTGCCGAATCATGATGTTGTTGCCAAAAGAGTATTTTTTGTTAGGGTTCCCCCTTGAAAGTTGAAAACCACAGATTAAACAAGTCGCCTTTGGCGCATTAACTTTCTTCTTGTCCTTTGGGATGGAAAAAAACTGCAAGATAAAGTGCTCCTTTGGCCTATATGGGGTAGTATCTTCTGGTAGGAACCTCCCCTCCTCCTCCTCCTCCTCCTCCTCTTCTTGGTCTCCACCACTGTGGTGTTGTGGTGGTCCTTGTGGTGGTGGTGGTGGTGGTGGAGGTGGTGCAGATACTCCTGCAGCTGCCGCTACTGTAGCCATTTTTCAGACAAATAGGTACAGAGAGGTCTTTCAACAGGTCTTCCTCACTCAAAGTAGAAAGTGAGAATGAGGAAAATAGGTGGGGGCTTTCATCATTTGGAAAACAAAACTGTTCTGAACCAATGAAAAGTGTTACTTTCAGGTCACATGACTCGGGCCTTCATCATTTGGAAACCAAAACTGATCTGAACCAATGATAAGTGTTATTTTCCGGTCACATGACCCGACGTGCTTACGCTACGCGCCCCGGGACGCGCCGGGGGGCCCGTAGCGTAAGCGCGTCAGTACGTTCCGCGATCGTATACGTCCGGGCGCTTCCGGGTGCGTTTACGCCATGCGTCATAAGACGCATCACGTGGCTACGCGAAACGTCACGATGTTGTTTTCGTTCGCGGCAATAGCGCTAACGGGACGCTCACCTGTACGCGCCCCGGGGCGTGCCGTAACACTGCGCTCACCAGTGAGCACATCGGTACGCGCCCCAGGAGCGCTCCGGGGCAAAAAAATAAACATAAAAAAAATAGTATTACATAATTATACAATATAAAATTCATTATAAAAAATATTACATTTCATACCTATAGAGATTTGCTATTAAAAAACCTTTGAAATTCACTGAAAAAAACCATAGGTTTCACACCAGTTATAGTTAGGAATTAGCATTTAAAAAACCTATTAAATTCACTGAAAAGACCATAGGTTTCACACCAGTTATAGTAAGGTGGAAATTGTACTCGCATAAAACCATTGAAATTCCCACGTTATAGTTAGTTGGACTCACTATAACTTGCGCGTGCAATGCACTGCTGATGACGTCACATATTACATCACTCATGACATGGTCAGTGACATCACTCATGACATCACTGATGACACCATCCTTGTGACAGAGTGACAGACCTCCTTTCACTGTAATGTAACCCTTGAAACACATATTCAATAATAGAAACTAAAATTTTCAAAAAAATGGAGATACCCATACCAGTAACAACAACGAATTCAATAATTCCACCATCTATATACACATCCACTTATTCACCAACAGTTCTATATAGTCACTCATACATATACTCACTCATCATATGTAGGGATACACCTATACATTCTGTTACACACCGACAGTCATCTAAAACATACTCTGACATACTCACACATGCAAATAAACTATTAAACATCCATTTATTTGCATATACAGCTATACACACACTACCACTTTACTACTAAAGAAACTTACACATACTTACTCTCTTAAACAATCACTTAAAGAAACACATACTAATTTAAACAGGAACTCTTACAATCTCTTACTCTCACATATACTCACTTATATACATCAATATTCACATATACTAGATTAATACATATGTAGTTACTGATAAAGACACTAGTGAGACACTCATTCACTCACTAACACACACATATACACACTCATCCACCCATACAGTCCTGCACATATGCTGTCTTTAAAACACATACAAAGAGAGAGTCAGTCATTCATGGATCTATGTGCTAGGTAATACCCCCACCAAACCATACAAACACTCATACTGATACTAAGAAAAACATGTAATAACCCATATACATACATATGTAGCTACTCACCAACCCATGCAGTCACTTATACACAAAGTGAAACACTAATACATATATTTAAACATTTAAACATTACTCACTAATATATGTATTCACTAAGATACACTTAATAAGCCAGTTAACCAATCAATCTTTTTTTTAAAACATGTAAACACTTATTTAAACATTTATTCTTCCATCAACTTTTACATATACATACATAACTCATATTTATTTTTCAGAAAGACACACATTCACTGGATGGTGTCATCAGTGATGTCATGAGTGATGTCACTGACCATGTCATGAGTGATGTAATATGTGACGTCATCAGCAGTGCATTGCACGCGCAAGTTATAGTGAGTCCAACTAACTATAACGTGGGAATTTCAATGGTTTTATGCGAGTAAAATTTCCAGCTAACTATAACTGGTGTGAAACCTATCGTTTTTTCAGTGAATTTAATAGGTTTTTTAAATGCTAATTCCTAACTATAACTGGTGTGAAGCCTATGGTTTTTTCAGTGAATATATATATATATATATATATATACGACAATCTCCTTCACGAAAAAAGAATGGAAGCCACAGGGGGGGA
The DNA here is from genome assembly GCF_964261635.1 of Lissotriton helveticus. Lineage (NCBI taxonomy): Eukaryota > Metazoa > Chordata > Amphibia > Caudata > Salamandridae > Lissotriton > Lissotriton helveticus. The sequence continues at coordinate 797,308,958 of NC_136059.1, read as the reverse complement.
ACATCAAGGAGGCTGCTTTATTGAAATAGGCGAGGCAAATGCAATTCAGCCTTACGGCCTTCTTTAGTGCCAGGCAAGTGATTTAGAAGGCGTGCCCAAACCCAGATAAAATATGTCCCGCTCTGAGCTGATTGGTTCCACCCTTTTGTGGAAAAGTAAATTTTGCCATGTTCTGTGTCCCTACGCCCCATCCATCATATGTTATGTGTGCATGACCAATATGCATATGTTATTCCCCATTTCTGATTAAAGACGCAATTGCAGTTGTGTCCACCTCTAGTATGTTAGTTTCCAGTCCTCGTGAATACTACGAATATCAGGCCTATGTAAGTAATGTTGCCACGTTTCTCAGTGTGCACGTTATTCAATTATAAAGTCCCCGTTTCTAGGCCTCAAAAGGGCCCGGACCATAGATTCAGCTCCTGTCTCCTGAAAGCCTCGCTGAGGAGCGATACAGCCCCCACCTGTATCCTCGACCCTTCACTTACTTCCTGCCTTGCAGTACCCGGTGCACCCCGGCTCTGCCTCTGAGTCTGCCAAAAGTATGTTATAGTTCCGGTTATCAGTTCAGTCCTCCTCCTCTGCATTCCTAAGCTATTGAACTGCATCAATAGTTTCCGTCATTGTCTAGCCTTCTCGTCTCCATGTTAGAGAAATACTGTATTTAAATGGTCATTTAATATTCTTCATCACGCACTACATGTAGAATAATGCATGGTCCAGTCTTAGAATCAGGTTAGCTTTTCCCCTCATGACTTCTAGTTTATATCAACATGTTCCCTAAACAGTAGATACCAGATAGGGTTTAGGTTCATGTCGCTCCGACCCTCCAGACTTTAGTCTCTGCTCCTAGCACAGAGTTCGTAGCCCCCAGCTTCTCCTAGTAACACGTCATTGCTAGTTTTCGCGCACCATTAGGTTAGAGGTCCCGGCTCCTTAGGTAGCCCCCTCCAATGTTTCCGCCCATTCATGACATATTCTGTTACGTTTGCACCACATGTCTATGTATACTCCCAGTTACACCTCTTTTTACTGTTATCTCTCGCGACTGCTACGCGTCACGCCTCCTACTCCACCTACTGTTACGCCTACTGCAATGTACTGCTATGTGTTTGCGCTATGTATATAAGTCAATGTTTTGTTATTAAATGTTAGCGCGCTCATCCCAGACCCAGCCCCGGCAGCTGCCGGGCCTTATTGTCCTATTCCTATGCAGGTTGTCCTGATCCTGTCCTTATGCTGTAATAAACCTGCAGAAACTCCTACTACCTCGAATCTTGACTCTTATTTATTGAGCTATCTGTTATGCTATCAAAAATAGGGTATTATTTATTTATTTACCACATAATGGCGCCCGAATAGGGACCTGCCCTTTCCCCACGCGTCGGTGAAGCCACGCCGACCCCCTGACCCTCTGCAGTCGTGACGGAACCATACCGTGCACTGGCAGATATTTCTGCTCCAAGTATCCCTCAGGCCCACGGAGGAGACGGAGGAGGCGGTCCAGCATCCGAACGAGACGGTGGAGGAACGCGGCGAGTCCCGACCAGAGCCCAAGCCGAGAGTCCAAGGTCCGAGGTATCCGGAGGCCCACCCGTAACTGAAGTCCGAAGTCCGTCGTAGTCCAGTCCCGTCCGAGGCCTTCCGTTCCGTGCTGCCCGGTGAGTACCATTGCTGGGGTAGTGTCTAGACAGGGTCAGTCTAAATTGACTCCTGGTCCGTGGGTTGGTGGTACCCAAGCCCACAAACGAAGTGTTCACCTAGGTGGATACGGGTCTTGATGCGTTCCTTTATGGGACCGGTATGTTCCGTACTGTTACAGCAGTGCATCTAGTAACTCTAGTCTGTTCCGTTCTCGAGAATTCTGTTCTGTTTCTGTTTTCAGTATTTTCAGGTAGTATTCTGTTCGAAATGTTATTCATAATGTTGTTTAATGTATTTTCAACGTCGTGGTATGCCTGAATTGTTTTCCCAATTGTTATTGTTTTTCGTGTATTGTATTGTGTTCCGATTCAAGTTTAGAATGCCGCTCTTTTCCAAGTTACGTCAGTTAAAAACTAGAAAGGGTCTGCTGGAAGCAGCAGTTCCTGTTCCGCCTAGGGACAGTCCAGGTCACTTTATGTATCAGAAACATGGCATAAGCGCCATATTATATCTAGATTTATGGGTAGAGTATACCAAACAGTTAGAAGAAAAGTATAGATGGCCCGTATCGGGTACATGGGATGCCGAATGTATCATGCGAGTAGAAGAAGCATTATGGAAAAAGAAAGCCAGACAGTCACAGAAAGATGCCATCGAGTTATGGCGTAAGGAAGCGCATAGAAGAACGGAAAAGGAAGTCAGAAAGTCAGAGTTAAGTAGAGAATCCCAAGAACGAGCCCAAGAAAGAGAATTAATCGAGATAGGTGAACAAGTTAAAGTCGAACAGTCAGACAGACAGAGGCATGCCCTTATTAAGGGTATGTATCCTCTCCTTGCCGAAGGCTTGCCGAAAGCGACCCCAGAGGCACCCAGTAATTTCCCGCCACCATTAGTTCCGACCAAGCTACGTCACGAACCGACCGCAGCTGATATTTTTATTTCGTCCTATTTGGACGACACAGTTCCAGAATATGCAAATCCAGTTCGCGCTCCACCTGTCCCTGTAAATCAGGCACTTCCCGTTCCTCCAGACACCGGAGTACCTGTTACGGTACCCCCGGGTCAGCCTGCCATACAAGTTCAGCCCACGTTACAATTACCGACCCTGCAAGCACGAAGAATGTCAGTCGACGATTCCAGTCTAGGGGCCGTAGGAGGAGGTCCTCCTCAAACCCCGCCGCCACACAAGCGTTTATCAGCACTCGAATTACATGCTCAAGCATCACAGCGTACTCCCAAAAGTAATAAGTCTGTTACAGAAATCAGACAAGCCCTTGCCGAATGTGTCTATGACACAGTCCCAGGCGAGTATAATATGGTTTTATATTCCGTACGCGTAAGAAGGGTGACCGAGTATCTAGTCACCTTACCAAATATGAAAGAAGATCTAGACAGAATATATCGTTTCATCCGTACAGGGGATGATCCAGAAAGTATTGGCGAGATTATGTCTCAAAGGAAAGCCGAGATTCAGCTCATGATATTAAAGTTCCTGATCAATTGTTTAATAAGAGAACAAGATTACCCGTCTAAAGATCCCGCCGAAATGAGAATCCTAACAAGGTGGAGTGATAATATAGCCGAGGGTAAGCACAAGACCATTAGTGCCATGGAAAGTATGTACAAGAAAATTCGTAAAGAAATAATAAGGTTACACGAACAGCGTAAAGCAGCACAAGTAAGCGAGAAAGAAAGTATCTCTGATCCTGAAGAGGAAGACGAGAATCCCGCCAGAATAGCGTATGTAGGAAAATCCAGATTTCCAGATCACCATTTACGTCCAGAACCTAAGTCTATTTTTCATCATCCAGAACGAGAGCCTCGTTCTCTAGAACAAGTATTTCAAGCTACCGATCACATTCTGAAATCACGAGTCGGTTACAGCGCATTAAGTACCATGCACGAACAAGAACTAGCCCGATCAGCAGTCCGATGGATTACTGATTCTACCACTTTTCCAGACGAAATAGTGGCACAAATGTTTCTGAAACTGCCCCCAGCCGAGCAACGACTGGTGGGTATGTATATGATCCAGCACCTCATTACCTTGTATGAGGGTCAACATTCTGATCCAGGCCCGTTACATGATATTCTGAACGAGTTACTCCAGTACAGATGGAGAGGTCTAGGTACCGATTTAATTAGTGTCATTCTAGAACAGCGCCACAAGTATAGAACGTTCCTGAACCCGCATTTTGTTCATGTCTCACCCCCAGAAAGTAAACCATTCTACATAGACAGACAGAATCCGCTACGAGAAGTCCACCCAGTCCAAGGGGCGGGTGGCGAAATGCAACGAGTGTTTGTATACACTCCGATATCAAAGATGGAACTCCTTGAAATGAAGAAATTAATTCCCTGTCATGACAAAGATCCAGCAGGGTTCCATAGAGAATTAAAAGACATGCTCCGTATGGGAGAATACACTTACCCCGATGTCATTAAAATGTTAAAGGTTCTGTTACCCGCAGGGGTGTATGAAAAGTTAAAGGAAAAAGAATGGGAGGTGGGAGAGAAAAAGATCGATTGGACAGCTCTAGAAGCTGAAGACAAGGCACGAGTACCAGGTACCGGTCTTGGAGATAAATGTAAAGAATTACCAGAATTATTGATTCAAGTTTTACCCAGATTATTGACAACTAGGAAAGAAGACTGGGATGCAATCTCAGCCTGTAAACAGAAACAAGATGAAGACATCAGTGATTTTTATTCTAGATTTGAGAAATGTTTCAGTATCAACAGTGGTCTCAAGACAAGTAGTGAGTCGTACCCTCATCTTTTCGTTACCAAATTAGTCGAGAATTCAAGTCCACAAATTAAAAACCGAGTTTTGAAAGTCGAAAGCACCTGGCAAGCAAATACTCCGTCCCAGATGCTCCAGATGCTCCAGTATCACCAGAATAGAATTAGAGAAGAGCAAGAACACGAAAGAAAACGTATGAAAGACACGAAAATGAAAGTGCTAGTTGCACAATCTATTCCTCAAGACAGTCAGAAGAGAGGTCAGAATCAAGCCAGTCATCCTGCAGCTCCCGTTAAAGGGAACTGCAATTATTGTAAACAGCCAGGTCATTTTATAAACGAGTGTGCAGTTCTGAAACATAACATAGCTACTGGTAAGACTAAAGAAAGACCACGTCCGCCGAGACAAGAACAAGTTTCACAGACTCCTCAGTCACAGAATGCACCACAGACAGTTACAGTACCGCAGCCTATTGCTGCAACACAGCACGTTACATCGCAGATGTACCAGTATGCACAGTCCGAGTATCCAGAGTACCAGTCATATTCATGAAACAGCCTAGAGAGGGAGGTAGGCTTGCCTCTCATCGAGATACCTGTAGACCAAGAAGGTCCCTACGTACATAGTCAAGTATTAGGGAAAGACAGAAAGTTTTTGATCGATACAGGGGCAAGTAGGACCACAATTAGTCATGCCGAAGTTCCAGGGGCTCCGCTCTCAGGCTCAAGAAATGTTTCCCTTGGATTTTCAGGAAAACCCATAGTTAATGAAATATCTAAGCCAGTTACTCTAGAAGTAGGTCCATTGTCCCGTACTACTGATCTGTTACTTACTAAGTCATGTCCAGAAAATCTATTAGGCATTAAGACATTGAAAGAATTAGGTGCAGTTATTTGCTGTTCCCCAGAGGGAATACGTCTGTTCCTACGTGACTTCAAGGGTCACTATGTATTACGAGATTTTGATTCCAGATTGTCTAAGGTTCCGCAGCATTTATGGGCGCAAGGTCCAACTGATGTAGGTTACATGCAAATCACACCCTATCGTGTGACTCTCAAACCAGGTGTAGTATTACCACGAATCAGACAGTACAGATTGCCACCTGAGGCTGTAGCAGCCTTATCCAAAATTATTGACGAGCTCATGGCTCAAGGAGTAGTTGTAGAAACTGACTCCAATGTATGTAATTCTCCGATCATTCCAGTCATGAAACGTACTGATCCAAATGCACCCCCAGTATATCGATTAGTGATTGATTTACGAGAGCTTAATAAATGTATTATTCCTCAGTATCCAGTTGTCCCAGACATTTCTTCCCTGTTAACAGCCGTTGATTCCGAAGCCATGTTTTTCACTGTTATTGACCTCAAGAATGCATTTTTTAGTGTTCCAATTCATCCAGACAGCCAGTTTCTTTTCGGATTTTGTTTAAATGGAAGGAGCTATATGTTTACACGCGCTCCTCAAGGTTTCACAGAAAGCCCTAGTATTTACAGTCAAGCACTCAAGAGACAACTAGACAACATTCACATGCCAACTGACACTGCCCTGCTCCAGTATGTCGATGATCTACTGATCACAGCCCGTTCTGAACGTGACTGCGAGCGAGCATCACTTACAGTTCTGTATTTTCTAGCTGAGATGGGGCACAAGGTGTCACCTTCGAAGCTTCAATTCTGTGTCCAGCAAGTGGTATACTTAGGACACTTGCTGTCCAAGAGGGGTAGGCAGTTGACGCCCGACCGTATCCAGTTAATAGCGAGTCTTCCCCAGCCCAGAACCCAGAAGGAGGTACGTGCTTTTATCGGCCTTACTTCTTATTGTAGACAATGGATTCCCCAGTATGCATTCCTAGCCAAGCCACTGATACAGTTAACGACACAGGAGGCAGCCGTATCGACTGTCCTCCCTTGGACATCTGACCATACACTTAGTTTCAACGAGTTAAAGAAAGCCCTATGTCAAGCTCCAGTTCTAGCTACACCGAACTACAGTAAGCCTTTTACACTTTTCGTTACAGAACGCGAAGGTACAGCATTATCTGTTCTCACACAAGATCAAGCAGGTCAATACAAGCCCTGTGCTTATTTTTCGAGCACATTAGATCCAGTCGCCCAGGCGTTGCCTGCGTGCCTCAAGTCAGTTGCAGCCACAGCACTAGCTATCAGACAAAGTGATTCTATAGTTTTAGGACATTCCCTGACAGTACAGGTCCCACATTCAGTAGAAGTTCTTTTAAACCGAACACAAACTCAGCACTTGACAATTGCACGTTTAACAGGTTATGAATTGACACTGTTCCAGCCACACATAGAAATTAGACGCTGCAACGTCCTGAATCCTGCTACACTGTTACCATCAGTTAGTTCAAATCCAGACACACATGATTGTGTGGAAGTAGTTAACATTACGACAAAGCCAAGACAAGACCTGACAGATATTCCGTTACCAGATCCTGACCTGACACTTTATGTGGATGGTTCATGTATGAGAACTAGTACAGGAGAACTAGTCGCCGCGTATGCAGTGACTACCGACACCGAAGTTATTGAAACACACCGTATTGATACCCTGTCCGCTCAAGCAGCAGAGCTAGTCGCTCTGACACAAGCCTGTATACATGCCAAGAACCTGAAAGTTAATGTTTACACAGATTCACGTTACGCATTCGGAGTTGTACACGACTTCGGAGTGCTCTGGCAGGAGAGAGGTTTCATGACTTCTCATGGAACCAAGATTCAGCATGGTCTCCTTATTCAAGCCCTGTTAGATGCCATACAATTACCGACATCTATTGCTATCATGAAGTGCAAAGCACATACGAAAGTCACTGACATTATTTCCCAAGGTAATGATTTAGCAGACCGCACAGCCAAGCTTACAGCACAGACTCCAGACATTCCAGTTAATCAGACACAGACACATACTCCAGATCTGACTACATGCATGACAGTTAAGGACCCTACACAAGATGTCATAGATATCCAGTCACATGCTACTCCCGATGAAATCAAGAAATGGTCTGTACAAGGAGGGGTCCAGACAGATCAAGGATGGTTAACGAAGGGTAGAGCCACATGGTTTCTCCCCGATTCTATGGTTCAAGTCATTATCAATACCGCACATAGTCCAGCACATTTAGGAGAAAAAGCTATGTTAGACAGTATCCAGAACATTTGGTTCAACAAGCATTTACGTGCTGCAGCCAAGCAGAAAGTCCGTACCTGTATGATATGTTGCCAGTTTAATCCAGGTAAAAGTGTCCCGGTGGAACAAGGTGGTTTCCAGCCCCCTGACCACCCTTTTGAGGTCCTCCAGATGGATTATATTCAAATGGAGCGATGTCGAGGTTTCAAGTATGTCCTTGTAGTTGTATGCGCCTTGTCCAGATGGACAGAAGCATATCCAGTCCCAGATTATACAGCCGCGACCACTGCCAAGCAGTTGGTTCGTGAATTCTTCCCTAGATATGGACTCCCTAGAGTCGTATATTCTGATAACGGCCAGCCATTCTCATCTGAACTCATGAAACACGTTTCCCTGTTGTTAGGGTACCAGTGGAAGTTCCATTGTGTACGCCATCCAGAAGCAGCTGGACTAGTCGAAAGGCATAATCAGACTCTGAAAATCCGTATAGCAAAAGTATGTAAAGACAAGGGTGTGGACTGGTTAGTAGCTTTGCCAGTCGCTCTGTTTTACATGCGTATGGTTGCACATTCCAGATCAGGTCTGTCCCCGTATGAGGTCGTTTTCGGCCGCCCCCCTAACATGTGGGGTACTCCTAGACCCCGAAGTATTACCGATGTTTCATGTAATATGCTGACAGATTACCTAGCTTCCTTGATGTCTGCCCTCAACTCATGTCGTTCACAGGTTGCCGCCGCATTTCCAGACAATACCGAGGTGGCACCGCACGAGATCGTTCCAGGCTCCCTAGTGCTGATCAGAAATTTCGACAGATCAAGTCCGCTGGAACCACGTTGGAAGGAGCCACGTCAGGTCCTCTTGACCACCCGAACTGCCGTCAAGTTGGAAGGCAGGAAGGGGTGGGTCCACCTTTCTCATGTAAAACTTTTCAAAGGATCTAAACCAGTCTTCAAAAACATTTCCAAGAACATTTCCCAGGATTCGAAGGATTGCCAGAACATTGTTTTAAAGGACTGTCCCGCACAAGACTTTATTACAACCCCTCCCTTGTTAGAGAAAACTCCGCAACAGGAGTATAAGTTAAAGCTTAGGTCTAATAAGTCAGCCAGTTTGATTGTATAAGTCCTCCCCTAGGTGAAACGGTTAGACTGTTTCTGACATGTATAAAATAGACCCCCATAGTGAGAGAGTCAGTCAAAGCTCAATTAAATGTATCGTTTTTCTGAGTTTCGTATTATTTCTCAGCATAATGATTTCCTGCACCAGCTATGCTTTCTACCTGTGTTTTTCAGTTCCTCATGTAAATATGTCTGCTCATGCTACAGTAGAGCACACGTTTAGTGATCTGCCTCCTCACGAATATGCATACCGCCTCGCCATGCGTAATAACACATTTATCCGTATGTTACATTATTCACACCAGACCAGCAATGCCACTAATTGTTGGGTGTGTGGTCGACTCCCCCCTTTTCAGACACCGAAGGGAGTTCTGCCACTCTTTCCTTATCCATTCTCACACAATGGTTCGTGTGGAGCATGGTCCACGCTAACGTCATCCTCAACAGATATGTCTTTTCTTAACAGTACATGTTTCTCAGACAAGCAAGGTTTCCCCCACAGAACAGGTTTAGATTTAGAAAATGAAGTATATAATTTAGGAAATTATTCGTCGAATTTCATGGTTCTGAATGTTCAGTCTGATACTACTCCAGATTCACCCGCTATTTCAGTACTACCAGTCAAAGGCGAATTATGTGTCCGTAGTTATGGTTCTGTACATATAGGTCATAGTGAATGTACTACTGTTATCCAGTATAGTGACAGTGGGAAATCTATTTTCAAAGCTTCACGTCATTCTTATTTTATTTGTGGTCAAACTGCATATGTCCGTCTGCCCCTCGATTGGGAGGGAACCTGTTACATTGCTTTCCTACTGCCACCTGTTTTTCTAGCCCCACCTGACTATCATAGGAATTCTTTCTTAGTACACACTAGGCACAAGAGAAATCTCCCGATTGTCGATTATACTGAAACCGCTGCAGAGCAATTCATTGATATAGATAAAGGTGTTTTCCCTTATTTAGGTACAATTGTAAATAGTAAGCTTATTCGTAGGTTAACAAGAACCCTTGAAGCAGTAGTAGATGAGACTGCCTCCGCTCTAGGTAACTTAACTGAAGAGCAATCCTTTATGAGAATTGTCGTTTTACAGAATCGTCTCGTCCTTGACGTCATACTGGCCGATAGGGGCGGGGCCTGTAGAATTCTCGGATCCAGTTGTTGTATTTTCATTCCAAATAACGCGCCGTCTGTTTATTCAGCTATAACCAGACTCCATAAAATTGCCTATCTGTTACACCAAGATCCAGGCACCTGGACATGGTCAGGTTGGTTCTGGAATATAATTTCCGCATGGGGTTGGAAAGTCCTGTCCTTTCTAGGTATTGCAGTAGCGATCATATTTAGCTGCTGCCTCTGTATACAATGTGGCCCTGCGATTTGCAGCATGTGTGCTACCTCTTGTATTCCCCGTCCCAAGCCCCGTTCTAAATCCCGTTCCAAGACAATTCGAGACGAGCAAATGGTACTGTATGAAATGATAGACGGTATCATGAATATTGATGTTTCCTGATGGAAACGTAGTGACAAGGAGGGAATGTGGAAAAGTAAATTTTGCCATGTTCTGTGTCCCTACGCCCCATCCATCATATGTTATGTGTGCATGACCAATATGCATATGTTATTCCCCATTTCTGATTAAAGACGCAATTGCAGTTGTGTCCACCTCTAGTATGTTAGTTTCCAGTCCTCGTGAATACTACGAATATCAGGCCTATGTAAGTAATGTTGCCACGTTTCTCAGTGTGCACGTTATTCAATTATAAAGTCCCCGTTTCTAGGCCTCAAAAGGGCCCGGACCATAGATTCAGCTCCTGTCTCCTGAAAGCCTCGCTGAGGAGCGATACAGCCCCCACCTGTATCCTCAACCCTTCACTTACTTCCTGCCTTGCAGTACCCGGTGCACCCCGGCTCTGCCTCTGAGTCTGCCAAAAGTATGTTATAGTTCCGGTTATCAGTTCAGTCCTCCTCCTCTGCATTCCTAAGCTATTGAACTGCATCAATAGTTTCCGTCATTGTCTAGCCTTCTCGTCTCCATGTTAGAGAAATACTGTATTTAAATGGTCATTTAATATTCTTCATCACGCACTACATGTAGAATAATGCATGGTCCAGTCTTAGAATCAGGTTAGCTTTTCCCCTCATGACTTCTAGTTTATATCAACATGTTCCCTAAACAGTAGATACCAGATAGGGTTTAGGTTCATGTCGCTCCGACCCTCCAGACTTTAGTCTCTGCTCCTAGCACAGAGTTCGTAGCCCCCAGCTTCTCCTAGTAACACGTCATTGCTAGTTTTCGCGCACCATTAGGTTAGAGGTCCCGGCTCCTTAGGTAGCCCCCTCCAATGTTTCCGCCCATTCATGACATATTCTGTTACGTTTGCACCACATGTCTATGTATACTCCCAGTTACACCTCTTTTTACTGTTATCTCTCGCGACTGCTACGCGTCACGCCTCCTACTCCACCTACTGTTACGCCTACTGCAATGTACTGCTATGTGTTTGCGCTATGTATATAAGTCAATGTTTTGTTATTAAATGTTAGCGCGCTCATCCCAGACCCAGCCCCGGCAGCTGCCGGGCCTTATTGTCCTATTCCTATGCAGGTTGTCCTGATCCTGTCCTTATGCTGTAATAAACCTGCAGAAACTCCTACTACCTCGAATCTTGACTCTTATTTATTGAGCTATCTGTTATGCTATCAAAAATAGGGTATTATTTATTTATTTACCACACTTTCACCTTGCTTCCAAGTGGATTAGTTCAACCATGATACCGGTCCACAGTTTAGCGGTGGACCGCATGTCCCAGAGTGCATCATTCTCGTCCCGGGCGATGTTGGATTGAGTGAAAAAACAATGTGGCTCGAAGGGACTCGGGGAAAAAGAACACTGCCACTGTCCTGATGTGTGTAGAAACAAAGCACCCCCTCGAGTTCCCACACCGCATCAACCTTACCTACAGGAGTCCATTTCACGAGGGCCCAAATGGCAGTGCATCAGGCCCGTTGTGAGGCATACTATCCTCAGCATCGCGTCCATTACTCCCAGATTGAAGGTGGGCTCCGAACATCCGATACATCGGAAAACAACAACGAGCAGCCGCAGCCGCCCACGCCACTGGGATCGGAGCCAACTTGTAATGCGGGGGCTTCCAAAAACGTGTCACTGGCGAACACGTTGTAGAAATGCACGACTATCTCCTTCACGAAAAAAGAGTGGAAGCCACAGCGGGGGAACATCAAGGAGGCTGCTTTATTGAAATACACGAGGCAAATGCATTTCGGCCTTACGGCCTTCTTCAGTGGCAGGTAAGTGATTCAGGAGGCGTGCCCAAACCCAGATAAAATATGTCCCGCTCTGAGCTGATTGGTTCCACCCTTTCACCTTGCTTCCAAGTGGATTGGTGCGCCCATGATACCGGTCCACAGTGTAGCGGTGGACCGCATGTCCCAGAGTGCATCATTCTGGTACCGGGCGATGCTGGATTGGGTGAAAAAACAATGTGGCTCGAAGGGACTCGGGGAAAAAGAACACCGCCACTGTCCTGATGTGTGTAGAAACAAAGCACCCCCTCGAGTCCCCACACCGCATCAACCTTGCCTCCAGGAGTCCATTTCACGAGGGCCCAAACGGCAGTGCATCAGGCCCATTGTGAGGCATACTATCCTCAGCATCTCGTCCATTATTCCCAGATTGAAGGTGGGCTCCGAACATTTGATACCTCGGAAAACAACAACGAGCAGCCGCAGCCGCCCACGCCACTGGGATCGGAGCCAACTTGTAATGCGGGGGCTTCACGTGTCACTGGCGAACACGTTGTAGAAATGCACGACAATCTCCTTCACGAAAAAAGAGTGGAAGCCCCAGCGGGGGAACATCAAGGAGGATGCTTTATTGAAATACACAAGGCAAATGCATTTCGGCCTTACGGCCTTCTTCAGTGCCAGGTAAGTGATTCAGGAGGCGTGCCCAAACCCAGATAAAATATGTCCAGCTCTGAGCTGATTGGTTCCACCTTTTCACCTTGCTTCCAAGTGGATTGGTGCGCCCATGATACGGGTCCACAGTCTAGCGGTGGACCGCATGTCCCAGAGTGCATCATTCTGGCCCCGGGCGATGCTGGATTGGGTGAAAAAACAATGTGGCTCGAAGAGACTCGGGGGAAAAAGAACACCGCCACTGTCCTGATGTGTGTAGAAACAAAGCACCCCCTCGAGTCCCCACACCGCATCAACCTTGCCTCCAGGAGTCCATTTCACGAGGGCCCAAACGGCAGTGCATCAGGCCCATTGTGAGGCATACTATCCTCAGCATCTCGTCCATTACTCCCAGATTGAAGGTGGGCTCCGAACATTTGATACCTCGGAAAACAACAACGAGCAGCCGCAGCCGCCCACGCCACTGGGATCGGAGCCAACTTGTAATGTGGGGGCTTCACGTGTCACTGGCGAACACGTTGTAGAAATGCACGACAATCTCCTTCATGAAAAAAGAGTGGAAGCCACAGCGGGGGAACATCAAGGAGGCTGCTTTATTGAAATACACAAGGCAAATGCATTTCGGCCTTACGGCCTTCTTCAGTGCCAGGTAAGTGATTCAGGAGGCGTGCCCAAACCCAGATAAAATATGTCCCACTCTGAGCTGATTGGTTCCACCCTTTCACCTTGCTTCCAAGTGGATTGGTGCGCCCATGATACCGGTCCACAGTGTAGCGGTGGACCGCATGTCCCAGAGTGCATCAATCTGGTCCCGGGCGATGCTGGATTGGGTGAAAAAACAATGTGGCTCGAAGGGACTCGGGGGAAAAAGAACACTGCCACTGTCCTGATGTGTGTAGAAACAAAGCACCCCCTCGAGTCCCCACACCGCATCAACCTTGCCTCCAGGAGTCCATTTCACGAGGGCCCAAATGGCAGTGCATCAGGCCTGTTGTGAGGCATACTATCCTCAGCGTCGCGTCCATTACTCCCAGATTGAAGGTGGGCTCCGAACATCCGATACCTCGGAAAACAACAACGAGCAGCCGCAGCCACCCACGCCACTGGGATCGGAGCCAACTTGTAATGCGGGGGCTTCCAAAAACGTGTCAGTGGCGAACACGTTGTAGAAATGCACGACAATCTCCTTCGCATTTGGTGATGCACTGTGTGCAACGAAATTCGTTTTATTTATTTTTATGTTTACTTACCTTTTAAAGTCCATAATCCATACATTACTATCCCCCACCCTGCCCCCCCCCCCACGTCACCGCCTGGCCGGTACTCCCACTACCGGCCGTGGTTGGCTCAAATATTGATGAAGAATTACTGCTTTCCATTCTCCAAAGCAGTAGGTGCAATTCTGCCAGAAGGGTTTTTTAAGCCCATGATAATTAGCCCCTCTAGAACAGGGCTAGAGTTATTGCCAAATATGTGCCTATGGATTAAAACATAGAAGATAGTTAAGGTATACCTTTTTAAATGTTCTGTCATCTCGGTATTTCTTTTGTGAATAACTTAACATTTAACAGTCTACCTTTTCATATAATTTTAACTTCTCGCTCTGCCAATTGCATAAGACAATCCATCTGAGCAGACGTGATTGAGAAATGCTTATTTTCGTTCAATTCATTAAACTATGAAGGTTTAAAATGGAGATTTTGAAACCAGCACGAGACTTTCTCAATGGAATTATAATTGAGGCTAATGATGGCTGCAGGTTTGCTAATTTCTTCAGGGAGTATGGCAAATGGTAGTGGTCAGGTCTGAAAGAGCAAACAGGCTTGCTATTGTTGTGCCACCGGAGTGCCAGCTGCATGCAACCATGCAGTGACCACCTGATCCTACGCTCCTAGACCACTTCAAGCATATGTAAAGGATTGATACTTCCAGAGTGGTACTCCCCAAGGTTATGTTTGTAATTTAGTATAATGGTCATTCATCCGAGGGTTTATTTGGGCTGAAGAGCGCAACACTGCTTCAGAGTTAAATAGCTCTAGTAAAACAAATCTTAAACGGATATATTAAGCTGTTATCTGAAGAAAAGATGGTCATTTTTTAAGTTACTCTCACCCCTACACCACCGTGGGACAAATAAGAACACGTTTAATCTTGGAGAATGAGAAAGTGCAAACATTGGTATTGATCTGAGTGACGTTTACTGAGAAGTGGCAGGGGGGGTTGAACAACTCAATGGAGATTGGAAACACATATTGAATTAACTTGCGAAAGGGTGACCTAGAATAATGATATACTCAAAAGATGATGGTAAACGAGAGTAGCAAAATGTGTTTGTTTGATTATGATCGCCTTTTGGGCCATATTATCGAGAACGGTGTTAAAATTATCGCCGCTTTAGCGGCAGGAAACTGCAGCTAAAGCGGCGATAATGGGTTTGATAATATGCCCTTGTGAATTCCCATAGAAGCCCAGGTTCACACCAGAACCTGGGCTTCTATGGAAATTCACAAGGGCATATTATCAAGCCCATTATCGCCGCTTTAGCGGCAGTTTCCTGCCGCTAAAGGGGCAATAATTTTAACGCCGTTCTTGATAATATGCCCCCTTGTTTTTAGCCGCTGAGGAGTTATCTAAAGTGTTCCATGCTCACCCTGAGGCGCTGGTGAAGGCTGCAGTCGATTGATATGTTCCGGACGGGTGGGGGGGGGGGGGGGGGGGAGGGGGGACAATGTGTCAAAGGCTGATTTAGGGCTGGCTTACAGAGCCATTTAAAATGTGTTTGTAAAGGCCGAGTATGCATTGGAGCATACAAAAGGGCAGCCATTTTGTTCACAGTCAGTGATTTTCCAATAAGGAGAGAGCAAAGGCCGCCAGTTGTGCCTTCTGTTCTTTAATGTAGCCCTCATCCAACACATCATGAAGTAACTTCACTGGTAGACCGTATTTAATTTTCCACACACAAACATATGTACATTTACTTTGTCACGCTATTAATCTGACACGACTTTTATATCCACCTGCCAAGTCTTTGACAAGTTCTTTCTATCTGACTGCAACTGTAGTTGTCAAAGTAAAGGTCAGGATAATTAGAAGTCCTGTTAAAAGTCACATTAAAATGATGATGCGGCAAAGCAATGAACTGGGGGCGCAGTGGCAGTCAATGCTTTCTAACGTCCTTTGAGGCACAGGGTAATGTGGGTGGTGCAAGTTAGGTAGCCTTCGGGTGCATAATGACTTTTTTATGTTATGTACCTGGCGGTGGCTAAACATTATAGGAGAAATGATCTGTCATTTGGCCAGCGGCCATACAAATAGCACAGCACTGCATTCGGCTGCTTGTTAAATAGTATGGCTTATGTACTGTTTGGCAGGCAACCATGTGAATAGCGACGAAACTTTATCATTTACTGCCCTGTGGCTAATTCTCAGACTGTATTCACTGTTTGGCCGTTGGCTGATCAAATAGCAAAGCGACTTCACTGTTAACTGTTTACCTGGGCAATGGCTATGCTACAAACACTGAGGACTGCTTGTTCAGTGGCCATGCTATTTGCGAAGAAATTTCACTCTATATTGGGCTGCTGGGTAAACAGCAGACATTATGTGCAATGTGGCCTGGTGCGTTGCAAATGTTTATCAGACGTTCCAATGAAAACATTTACATAGAGGTCTATTACAATGCATTAATTATAATGATAACATTTACATTAGATTGTAACCTACCCCTATGGGAATTACATTTACATCGTAAACATTTACATAGACATTCATTTACATTGCATTTTATGCAATGCATTTTAATTTCATGTTTATTTTTTTATTTCAAGTGTTTGTGTTGTATATGGGATGGAATGCGTTCTATTCAATCAATGATTATGTAATATTTTAATTTATTTATTGTAGAATATTATTCATTTTAGAATCGGGTTATAAAAGTGTTATGGGGCAAACAGTGGGAATTCATTAATTTAATTAAGTATTTATAATTTATCTGAATTCGAATTTGATATGATTTATGACATTTTTAAAGTGATATAAAAGAAATGTGTGGGAAGAAACGTCTTTAGAAATGACAATGCTTTATGTATTATAATATTTATTACAGATCACATTCCTCTACTAAATTGAACGCAAACAGTTTTAAGTATTAACAATAAAAGCATGAAATAAACAATAAACAGGAAATTACAATGCATTGTAAATAATGCAATGTAAATGCAAGCCCATGTAAATAAAGCATTGAAAGGTAAAATACTGTTGTAAACAGATTTCATTATTCGCCTGCCCACAGCTAAATAGCAGAAATTGTGTACAATTTGGTTGGCAGCCATGCAAATAGAAAACAAACTTTACATTTTACCTGTTTGCTCTGAATTGCAGACATTAAGCACCATTTGGAAAGTGTTTCTGCAGATAACAAATAAATGTCACCATTTTCCCACCTGCTAACTAAATAGCAAAATGATGTACCATTTATATGGCAGATGTAAATCCAGGAAGGAAACTTTGCGAATTACTAAGCTGCCAGCTAGCCAATTAAATTGCAGACGTCATGCAGGGGTTGGCCAATGGCTGTGTAAATAGCAAAGAAAGAAAGTAACGCAACTTTCAACATCGCAGCCTATAGCGGGAAAATAACCCTGTGTCAACGTGGAATTCACAACACAGTGGTTGCATGCGATAGACATTAGATAACGCGTCAAATGTCCGCGTGAAAATCAACACCACGCCGCAATAATGCGATACGCAAACGATAAAAAACATACAATGAGGCCAATCGCGGTACAAAAAGTAGCGAAAACCAGCCCCAGGCCTGCAAATCCTACACGTCTGGCGGGACAATGCACCATAAAAACCACAGAAAAAACACACCAGAAACAAGCCAAAGCACGTGGCAACATGGATGCACCCTGACCCAGCGCAGAGGCCAACTTGAACCCCACAACCCCCACAGACTACCAGCAAGGAACAACGGGGTCGGGGAAGGCCAAGGAGAAGAGGGAGAGGAAGACGGGGTGCAGACTGCAGGAAAACAAGACCAGCGTCATGGAGGTGACAGAACACTACCAGCAACTGAGCCACTAGCAGACCACCTGGAATGCAGTCGGAGTGCCGAGGAAGCCAATCGAGATGCCAATAGGCACTGGCATGTGGTGACAACCTAAACCAGACACAAACCTGCTACCAACAGGAAGGCAGCAACGGCAACATCGTTCATGTAGTCCAAATGTACACTGTCCCACAGAAGAATCCAGCACTCCCTAAACATACATATCAACACAAAGTCAACATGCATCTCCCCTTCACATCGCAGAGGGGCACACAACACCGTCAGCAGAGCACTGAATACAACACATCTGTAAGGCCGGAGAGGACCACCACTCCATCAACACCAACGTCCTACAACAGCCCATTGATGTCCCAAGCAACTCCCCACCAGGACCCGGCCAACCAAGCTACTCAGAGAACACAGAGCCTGCAACAGACCACACAGCAGGAAGCACCCATAAGCACAGCTGGCCCACAACACTTCACCCTCCCACACATGGCAACGCAATGCTATGTGTCAGCATGCCAAAAGGAGGTGGCCCAACAGGTGTTGGTTGGGGCCAAACCCATGGAATGCGAACTAAGACACATACGTAGGTGTCTATCACCCTTCAGGGTCCACCCACACCCCACTAAGGAGACCCACACTACCATAGAGAAACACGCAGGGGCACATTTACAGTACAGAACCAAATAGCAGTCACACATCCATGTTGGCTCTGCGTACGATGGCCCTGGCCACTTCTCTTATGAATTGAGTGGGTGACGACAAAGCTACATGTTCAAGCTCCATCCCGCTGCCTGCAATGACATGTCTGCATCTGATTTATATAGCACAATGTAATGTCGTAGGGCCCAGGACCCTCATGCATACAGCAAGACCACAAGGACACATGCATATATCATGTTGAACTGGCTACTGGCACATGCACCCGGCCCCTTTATTGGCAGGGCCACATGTACAGTGGCGCCTGTGCTGAATGTGTGTGGGGTGAGTGTAAGCCATTCTGCACAAAATGTCTGGTGCTGGCATCCACTTGAACATTGGACAGTAGTACAATGGAAATAGAAAACACATGCATAACAGAGTCAACTGCTGAGCAACATGGAGTGATCCACAGAAAGTCCAGATGACAGCCAACATGCAAACAGAGGTGTCCGTTAGTTGCAGTGCACTGGGGTTGGGATACTAGAGAGGAGCGCGCTCATGTGAAGAAAAGTCTAGGATTGTGTCCCTCTGATATATTCCTGATGCAGATGCAGTGGGATGTGTTAGACCTGCATCATCTTCCCCATCAACTTCTCAGGGACCCTACACTGTTTGAGGTGACATAGCTGCGCAACCGCTCCACAGCACAAAACACAATCCGCAACGGACAATGGCCTGCGGTGCACTGAATCACCGGCACTTGGAGTGCTGAGCAGGGTATCAGGCTGATGATGGCATCCATGACAGGTCTGAGCAACTCCATAAGTCTCTTAGGACCAACGTTTCGACTCTGGCAGATGGCGGTTGGAGGTGGTCCTTGCGGTGGTGGCATGTGCCTCCTGAGGTGATGCAACATCCGGACCCGTCTGGACTCGCTTTGATGTGTAAGCTCTGGTGGAACGCATTTGGGCCCGGAGGCTGCATACAGCGCAAGGCCACAGAGAAATGGCATTGATGACCCCAAGTCCAACGCTTCAGGGGCCATCCAATATCTCAGAGGAAGGGGCCCGGCCCGGATCAGCACAGAGTTAGTGGGCCGGGACCAGCACAGAGTTAGTGGCCCCAAATGCACTGTAGCTGGCACAGGCACCCAGCCACGGGAACATGATTTGCGGTGCAGTCAGATGGGCCATGCAAACTGAGCAGATCCTCATCAATGTCTGAGGTGTATGTTGTGGAGGGTTGCAAGGGACAGTGGAAGGCGTCCTCCAGGGCATGTTGCGGAAGGTTTGATTTTATCCGGAAACAGCAAATTGTGGGGTGGAAAGGGCAAGCCTCGTTTTCACCACCAATTCGGTATCAGCTACATGAGGATGAAAACTTGCCCCTAGTCCATAGACTCAGATGCCACCAATGTACGACCATTGAGTGTCCATGAATGTCGGGGAGCAGACTTGTGGCACCGGGGCTGAGAGGGGATGTAGTCTGCGATGATGCCGGTACACTGATGTGAACTCTGCCATTGCAAAATCAGGACTCCGTGACCTACTGGACAGCAGTGTAGGCCAGAGGCAGCGGTCAGCAGTGGCCCACAGCCATGTGTCATTGGCTCGCTTCTGCACAGAGTTAATGACACCAGGGCAGTTGTCGGTAGTGTACGATCACCTCCGTAATGAAGATCTTTTTTTCCCGCTAAGATGCAACGCGTTATCCTCTTACACCTTTGCTTGCATGCAATGATATGTAATCTGCCTGTGCATACTTGATGTTCAGTTCCAAACCTGTGACCTACTCGAGCACAGCCTAGGCCGACAGCAGGGTAGGCCAGAGACAGCGTTCAGCACGGGCCATTCCCTGAGAGTCGCCGGCATAGGTTGGTGGCCCCACCGGCCTGCATAGTTCAGGTTCAGTGGCACCACCTGTTCGGTCACCTCACTGACTGTGACCCGGCTTCGTCTGGACTGAGCCGCATCTTCCTCTTACTCATCTTCGTGTGACCACTGGTGTGGACTCTGCCATTCGTGATTCGTGACTAGGTGCTGGATGTGAGACCTACTGGTCCGCAGGGTAGTCCTGGTCCCTCATCCACTTGTCGCCGACCTGCGTTGAACAGGGTCTGTGGCACCACGTGTTGCCGGCTGGCATTGAACAGGATAAGTGGCACCATGTGTCGCAGGCTGACATTGAACAGGGTTTATGGCACCATGTGTCGCTGGGTGGCATTGAACAGGGTTTGTGATACCATGTGTCACCAGCTGGTTTTGAACAGGGTTTGTGGCACCACGTGTCCCCGGCTGGCATTGAACAGGGTTTGTGGCACCAAGTGTCGCAAGATGCCCATATGGAACTATGCCTAACTGATCGGGGATCTGATGCTGTGGCCAGTGGCCCAGATTTGGGGTCACTGTCATTCAGGACCCAGGACCCAGTTTCACATATAGGACCTACTGGGCCACAGAGGATGCCGGTGGAGTATGGTAATGGAAGGAGTAAAGTGGGCCAGCGTCGGGGGACAGCGATGGTCTGAGAGGCTGGCAGAGTCGTGGGCCTCAGGCTTGGAGTTTACACAGGCACATGGTGGGCCCTCCTTGACACACACTGGTGTCGGCAGGTGATCAGTGTGGCCTGGCTGCACAGGGGCGGGCCTGACGGGTTTGTGGTCCAGGGGGTCTTTTAACTGCAGGCCCACAGGATCGCAGGCAACTCCGCTCACGAGGCCGGCATCGGCCTCATGACGGGATGGGAGGAGACGTTGGGCTTCCGGAAGAGGACCACGCCCAGGGCTACGTGGTTTTTATTCACACACCTACGCTGGCCTGGCATACACCGTGCCATCCCACTCTGCTCACGCTTACGAGAGGCGTAACAGGCAACATTTCCACGAGGACCCCCACTGGCTGGGGTGACATGGTTGGGTCGACTGCCCGTTACACTCCATACACCAGAGGTGTATGTCACCGTGGATATGGGTGTGTTCTGCATACTGTGGTCTGTCAAGCACATCACTGCCACTCTTGGTATTGTGTACTTTCCCAATCATGGTTCTACTGCATCCTTCACACATGTCAGGCTGCCACCTCTCCCCACATTCGGCTATCGTGTGGCTGAGTTGCTATGCCGTTGATGGCTCATGTTCAAGGCTTGCCCAGGTTACCATTGTAAGTTGTTCTGTCATGTCTTGTGGGTGGCCATGTTGTTGTGCATGTTGGTTGTGATTTTGTGATGTGTGTATTGCCAAAGTTGTGGAGTTGAGGTGCATGGGGTGTTAATTTGGAACTTGCCACGGGGCTGTGTATTTTCCTTGGTGCCATCCTGAGAACGGTAGGTGCTGATGGACTGTTGGAGGATAAAGGGATCATGCACACTGGCTGTGCATTTGGAGGCAACATAGGTGCAGGTCCCATGGTGTTCTGATGTTGCCTGCACATTGATATGTGACGTGTGCTTCCTGTAGTGGTGATTGTGTGCTATTTCACCAGGGGGCACAGGTAGGACATGTGTGCTGTGGATTGCCCCCAACATGTGTGTGCATCTGGCTATGGCATATGGTCCTTGCTTGGTCTCCAGTGGTTCCTGCGCATTGTGTTGGACGTATGGGGACTGGGGTGCCAGGGTGATGGTGATGTCCAGGCCCGGTGTGGGGGTCTTGGGTGTGGCTGGCTGTGAGACTCCTACGACCCTGGCGGTTGTTAGTTGGGGTGTGCCAGGGGCCAACAGGTGCAGCACAGCCAGCAGCTTGGTGGGTGGTGGGATGTTGGTTGTGCGCTGTGTTGGTGCGGTAGGCCTGTTAGGCGATGATGGTCAGGATGCGTAGGATGGTTGTCTCTTTCAGCCTGTAGTGGACAGTGACATTGTCAGATCTTGGGTCTGTGAGGCAGGTGCATTTCCTGAGGGGCCACTGTCTTTGTCTGCGCTGCCTCTGTGGTGGTCCGAGGGGGTTTGGGGTCCTGGGGTGGTGGCAGTGGGTGTTGTGGCCCACTTGGGTGTCCAGGCGGCATGATGAGTGGCTCCATGGCATCTGTTGCCCTTCCGATGACACCCTGGGCTGGGCTCCCTTTTGTGGTGCATACTACCATCCGACATTACACCAGGTCAAAGCAGGTGTTAATTTCCAGCTGCTAACATGCCTTATCGAGTGTTTTGTGTTCTTATCGCTGATCTGGCTGGTCATTGAGAATGTTGAGGTGTCGTGTTGTTACGGCTTTTTACATGGTAACGCCTACTCTGCATCTTATCAGCGATAGTTGCGGGGTCCTCTGTGACGATGTTTTTTTAAGCTGCTATCACGGGTTAACTGGTGCTGTGAGCTGTTAACCTCAGCTTGTGAATAGGGAGTTAAATTCATCACGACTTTGGCTGCGATAAAGTGCAGTTAATTCAGGGATAGCTCCTTGAGCATATGCCCCTTAATTGTTTACCTGGCTGCTGGCTAAATAACAGACTTTATGAATTACATAGCCAGTTACAATGTAAATAACAGAACATTTTATATACTCAGGTGCTGTCTAAATTGCTAAAAGCTCAGCACAGATTTCAACAGGCACTTACCAGCAGGTAGAATCACAAACAATGAATGAGCACGATTGGCACCTATTTTTGTAGGGGAACATCCTTTTCAACGCGGATGTTACCCCGCAGTGCTTTTACGAAGCGTCCTTCACAATGCAAGTCATAACTACAACTTGCGCTGGAGGGCGCTAAAGGATAAAGAATAGTATATTTACTATTCCAACACCTTCCCTACTATCCACGGGGACTGATGTTAGAATAGTAAATTATACTATTCACTATCCGCGCCCAACAACGCAAGTCGTTGTAACGACTTGCGTTGTTAAAGACGCGTTGTAAAGGCACGTGTTGAAACGGTATGCGTTGTACCGTCATACATCCATTTTTTTATACACCTTAGAACTGGCTTAAACAATATTTTCTCCCGAACAGCCACTGATGGTTCCTCTTAATGGGCTCAGGGGCTATGCCCCTCAGGTATTCTGATCATTTTGTTTTTATTATGGCATGAGTAAATGTTAATCTATTATTCAATCTTGTTATGATAAAAATGTCAACCTCCATTGGGTCGGGCAACAGTCTTTGCCTGATGGCTGGGGTAGGTGCACGAAGGCGCCTGCACCAGCCTTCAGAGAGAGATCACTAGGACTGGAGAAATTCATCCCTGCATCCCTGGCCTTGTGGACCTGGCACGTCTCTATGCCAACCCCGTTTGTAAGGTGCTAAGCGTCACAGCTAAAGGTAAACATGGATACTGCAGGTTAAAGCCCTGCAGTACCATGGCTGCATGCCAAACCTGTCACCCCACCCATTACCAACTCTTCCCAGAGTTGGGAAAAGGTGAGCTGAAAGAGCAGAGACTAAAATCTCAAATCTGGGACTGTACAGGTACGAGGATTCAGTCTCATGCCCCAACACTGGAAGTTGAAAGGAGCAAGGGTCAAAATGGGAACGGCAGCAAGTTAAGTAAAAGAAATATCTTTAAATCTTATAAATGTTGTGTGCATATGGTAAGTGTGTATGCTTGTGGGTAAGAGAGTGTCTCTGTGAGACAGTCTATGTATATGTGTGTGTGTGTGAAGTAAGAGAATCAGTGGAGGGAGTCAGTGAGTGACAATGAGTTATAGGAAGAGTGAGTATGAGTGTGAATGAATGATAGTAAGTGAGAAGTAAGGAAAGTGAGTGTTTCTGTGGGGGTGAATAACAGCAGGTGTAAATGTGAGAGAGAAATACAGTGAGTGTAACTGAGGAATGGCTGTGAGTGTAACTGTGAGGAGAGTGAATGTAACTGTGAGGGAGATTGAAAGTGACTGCAACTGTGAAGGCAAATGACAGTGAGTGTAACTGTGAGGGAGAACGACAGTGAGCATTATTGTGAAAGAGAATGACAGTGAATGTTACTGTGAGGGAGAAGGACAGTGAGTATAACCGTGAGGGAGAATGGTAGTGAGTGTTACTGGGTGTAAGACAGAGTGAATCACAACCAGAGTGAGGCAGAGTAAGAATCAGTGAGACTGATTTTGTCAGTGTGAGTCTGAATGAATGGGACTGAGTTGGAATGAGTGAGAATAGGTGAATCATAGTCTGAGTGAGTCAGAGAATGACTGAGACTGTCTGAGACTAAGTGAGTAAGAGAATGGATGAGAAGGAGTGAGTCGGAATGAGGGGGACAAACTGGAAATTATTGAGCTTGCGTGAGACTAGAGGAGTCAAATTGAGATTGAGATATAGGTGAGTCAGAGTGAGATTGATTGAGTGAGAATGAGTAGGGCTGAGTGAGAATGAGTAGGGCTGAGTGAGAGTGAATGCGATTGAGTGAGATTGTTAGAATAACATTCCCCTTTAGATCCATCTGCCAAGTCTTAGTCCCACTGGTCCTGACCTACCCTCAGACCATTATGCCAATATCAAACAGCATCTACTGTACACAGATCTACCTTTTCATCCTTCAGTACTCTCTCCCATGTTGGCCCTCTCTGCCACCAAGTGGCACATGACATGTGCGTTAGTCTAGTTTAAATTTGCATACTGTGATTCTTGAGCCAATATATATAATCAGTGCTTTAAGTCGACTGAATAAGGATGGGGCCTCATGAGGGGATAGCCTAAGTAGCTTGACTAAGAAGTAATTACAAGAAGATATCTAATAGGAGAGTGGCACATGCTTCCTTCTGATCCTCCTCATAGCTGTCTTCCTTTACCACTTGTTTCTTCTACACCTACTGGCCTTTATCATCTTCTTTCTTGTAAATTCTCCCTTTCTGGGTTGTTATGGTAATCCTGGTCCTCCTGACAGCCTTGGTACCCCTAGACCTAGTTGGCAAGGTTTTACTTTCCTGGATCTTGTGCTCCTGGGCATTTCTGATGCTATCTTCCAGGCCATGCTCATCTTTGCACTTCTTGTCCATTCTTTGTATTGGTCCTTCCTGGACTTCCTAACATGATCCCTTTTTATTTCAAAAGGTTTTTTATTGATTGTTTCCAAATAAAACCATACGTACAATACATCAAATGAGGGACATACAAAATAGACATACAAAAATAAACATAGGGAATAAAGCAATTATTACATGGTCAATAGAAGTCACTAGTAAACAAAATGGTATGTCGATACCTCACAGAATAAACACATGTAGTATCAGTGTATCGCTCCACCGGCGACTCTCACCGTTATCGTTATCATGAACGGTATCTAGTGAACATCAGGGAGAACTTTAGCACCTTAGGATTATGCCTCTCCTAGTGACATACGATCACAAGCACAGGAAAGGCATGATCCCTTATGTCCAGGGTCTGTGATCTATCTCACCATGATCATCCTGCTGGTCTGCCTGGTTCTCTTCCATCTAGTCCTTCTTATCCTCGTTCTTCAAGTGGCTGGCACTCCAAGTTATTTTAGTTCTGGGTGAACCTTATCCTCTTGCCCCAGTACCCAGTTATCTTTGTCCTCTTGGCACGTCAATCCCTGGATTGTCTTATTTTGCTCCCCTTGGACCTGGTCATCATGGTCCTGGCCTGGTTCCATTGGTACTACTGGCTCTTTTTACCCTGTTATTTCTGATTCTCTTCATCCTGGTGCCTCCTGTTCTTGACCTCTTTCTCCGCCTGGTACTCTGGGTCTAGGGCCCCTTGGTTCTAGTCCTCCTACCTTATTCCTTTTCCTCATTGTCCTGTTCTGTGTAGTCCACCTTACTCTGGTCCTTAGTCTTAATGGCCATATTTTACCTGATCCTGATCCCTTAGACCTGTTGCTGGTCCTTGATCAGGTCATGATAAACTTGGTCATGATACACTTAATCTTCCAAGTCCTCCTAATCTTTGTCATCCTAATTCTGGTCTAACTCAACCCCTCAGTGCTGATCTCCCTTGCTCTGGCCTCTTGTTCTAAAGCCTGGCCACCCTGGTCCTAGCCACACTGCTTGGTCCTCCTGGCTCCTGTCATCCTGGTCCCATATTGTCCTGGTCCCTTTTCTCCTCATAGGTATTGTCCTGATCAGTCTTGGTGTTTTGTATGCCAAGTCTTCCAGTCTATTCTGGTCCCTCGAGGCTCCCCTTCTGCTGGCTCTTCCTAGTCCTGTTCCTTCTTGGTCCTCTTCACCCTGGTCCCTTAGTACTGGGCTTCCTCACCTATTTCTCCTGCCCCTGATATTGCAGGTGCCACTCCTATTGTCTCCTTGTTCCATCTGGCCTCTTGTGTCTTGTTGCTCCTAGAGCTTAACCTCCTAGTTTGGGCCATCTTAGTCCTCCTGGCTTTATGCCTTGACATCTTGGTACTGCACCCCAGTTCTGGCTCCCTTCGACTCCTTCTCCTCTTCACACAGTTATCTGATTTCTGGTCCCACATGCGCTGGCTTGTTGTTACTCTTAATCCACCTGATCCGGTGTATGCCCTGGTCTTTCTTGCCCTTGTTGTTCTTTTGATGAACCCTTCTGGTTCTGTGCTCACTGGTCTAAACCCTCTTGGTCCTGGCTTCCCTTATTCAAATCCCACCAATCTTGGTAGTTTTGGTCCTTGATCTCTTGGCTGTCCTGACCCTGCTGATCCTCCACACCCTAGTCCTGCTCCCTCAGGTACAGTTTTCTCTGCTTCATTCAGTTCTATGGTCCCTGATCGCAATGTTATCGCACCCCTAGTCCTTCTATTCCTTCACCTGGTCCTCTTGGTTCTGATCCTTATAGCCTTACTTTGGTCCGGGTTCTCTGGCCCCCTGGTTCTACTGGCCATAGTTCTCCTGCTTCTGATGCTCCCAGTACTCCTTGATGCAGGCCTAATCTTCATGGCCCTGGTCCTTTTGCTCCTTGTCCTCATGGTTTGATGCTGAATGGTTATGGGCATACTTTTTCTGATCCTCATGTGCCTGCCCATTTAGGCTATTCTGTTCCTGCCTTTTGTCTGGTACCCTTGATTGTGATCATCCTAGTCCTAATCTCCATTGTCCTGGCCTTCCTTTCCCTTCTTTCCCTCATCTCCCCAGCATTGGTACAGAAGGCCTTTGTCCTCTTTCCACTGTTCTTCCTGGTCCCCTTTTTACTGGTCACTCTTGTCTTCCATATACTGAAATTCCAAGACCTTCTTCTTCTGGTTCTATTTGCTAGTTTCCTGGTCTGATTCTCTTTTTCCTCTGTGACCTAGTCCTCCACACCCTCCTATTCTTGGTTTTCATTACCCATTACCATTTTCATGATTTGTACCTACTAGACTGGCTTCTCTTTGCCCTGGTCCTCATAATTTGGACTTTGTTAGGCCTAGTTCACATGGCCATTGTCCTCTTAGCCATCCTAGTCCTTTTTCATTGACCCTAGTCCTCCTGGTCATTCCTGTTCTGATTCTGTCGTGCTGGTCATCCCAAACCTTGTGTACATTCAATTGTGGCCCTTCCTGGGTCCCATAGTCATGGATCCTAGTTCTGTTCCTTCCTGTTCTCCTTGTCTCTGGTCCCCTTATCCTGGTTCTCCAAACCCTGTTCCCCTGGTCCTGTTTCTAGTGGTCCTGTCCTGCTGATATTCATGACCCTGCAAATATTCTGGAAACCATCCTGCCACACCCCAAAAAAAGAACACATGATGGAGATGTGAAGCTCCAGAAGGTCATTGGTGGCCTTCTGGAGATCATTCTGCTCATTTGCCAACTCATTTTGCTCCTTCAGGAGGTCATTGTTGTTTTGAGGAGAACTCGCATCTTCCAAATCTCATCCTCATGTCTTCAGGCTATGCCTATAATGTTCTGGCCCATAGTGACTCGAAACATATGGGCATATGTGGCCTTACTCAGTGCAAGCAATCCAGGCCTACCTCTAACATCACCCTGAGACCTTGAAATTGTGTGCAACAGTTACAGTGGGTCCTGGTTCAACAGCGGATGCAGTGTCTGTAGTACATGCAAGAGTCAGGACACACTACTGAGGTGTTGGTGGTTGAAGGAGCACAAGGAGCTGATACAACACAAGATTGGGGAAGATGGACCTGGACTATGGTATCAAATATGGGATTATTGAGGCTCATCCATGCAGTCTGGCCAGTCAAATCACATGGACTGGCTTGTCTTTGCTCAAAACGGACGGTTTAAATGAAACGAGATACCTCCAAAAGTCATGAAGCACATTGCAGAGTATACCTTAAGTGAGAATTCCCGCGCATAGAAGAACGGGAGAAACACACACAAGAGTAAGAGAAACCACAGTTTGGTCGCCACTCGAGAATTGGAGTCACACAAATTCATCCTATAAGAGCCTGCCAGAAGATTGCCTCAATATGCTTGTAATAAGAAGCCCTGATGAAAGCCCGCAAAGGAATTAAAAAGTGGCTAGAAACGCGTCGGCATATTCTTTAATGAATCAGTCGAACTGTTAAATCAGGACACATATTGAATAAGTTGGCAAAGAGTTGTAAATTGGTCCTTCATTGGGTTGTATATAGCAGCTCTTTCTATTAAATTGGTCCTTTATTGGGTTGTACATAGCAGCTTCAAGGCAGTGAAGGACAGGACCTGAGTTTAACTGGGAAAGGGCCATCTTGCCAGGATGAGAGAGGCATAGCTGTTCCCTGCCCCAATTACATTTCAAACGGCTGCTTCCAGCACATTCACAAAAGAACTTGACACCAGTCTATTGTCACCCTCGACCAAATGGAGCAGGAACAGTGGAAGAAAGGTGAAAATAGGAACTTTTCAGAACCAGATGTGGGGATGGATTAAAAGTTTACCCCACTTTGAAGGGTGGCAGCAGGTATACATATTGCACATCCCGAGCCACTCATTCATCAGTTCACTTCTGGACCAGCACAGGACCCTCATGGTGACTGCCTTGTACTGCAGAGGATTGCCCTGCTGCTTGAGGCCTGCTTTGTACTTCATAGTACTGCCCTGCTGCTACCAGAGGACAGCCATGTTGCTTTAAGTCTGCCTTGTACCCGCAGATGAGTGCCCTGCTGCTTGAGGTCCTGCCTTGCTGCTTGATAAAATCTCCAACAACCCAGCAACTGAGCCCTGCCTAAAGTGAGTCCTGTGCTCCAATTGGTGCCCACCCCGTTTTGAACCCTAGGAAGTGGTGCTTAACCCCTTACCTACGGGCGCGAATTTGCGGCAGTGCGGCACTGCCGCAAAATGGGCGGAGTCGCGTTGGCCGATGGCAGCACTAGCGAGGTAGTGCTGCCGTCGGCCAACGGCCGACAGAAGCAGGCAATGGGTAAAGGATCCAAACAGTCAGAAGTCAAAACTGGGAACATTTCACTCAGAGTCCCGAAACTACCTTCTTGCCGATCTGTCCAAGGTGCATACTCAGTCAGTCTGACTCCACGGTAGCTCCTGCTACGTTCTTCTCTGCAGTAGCAAATCCTATTCAACTGTTCCTCTTCGGAAGGGTATAACTACAGTGAAAACACTACAAAAGGACACCACACGAGTTTTAGGAAAATAGCCAATATTTATCTGGGTAAAACAAGACCAAAACAATAAAAATCCAGCATACAATGATCAAAATATGAATATTGCAATAGTAGACTTAAAAAACAGATCCTTGGAGTCCATTCAGGGTTAGCACGGCATCATGAACAAACAAAACGAGCAGTTCAGGCCGACCGCGGTGTTGTAGGTCAGCTACGGTGTCGGGAAGACCTGCAAATAATACCTTGGAAATGCAGGGCATTGTGGACCTTGTGATGAGTTCAGAAGAGGCGGCATCAGTAGGCATTGGTTCTGGAGGTCGGTGTAGGAGTCGTTGGGCCGTTGAAGTCACGCACAATGCAGATCAAACTCTGTGAGGTTGAAGTCAGGAGCACTAGCGTCTATAATCATCGGGGCTGCAGCGTGAAGTGCAACAGTGCAGCAGTGCAGCAATGTAGCAGTGCAGCGTGCAGTATCCTTTGGTCACAGTGCAGACAGCACCTTTGTGATGGTGTCCAATGGCGTCAGTAAGACCAGGGTTGTGATGAGAAGCGAAAGCGGTGCTTGTGGCAGTGCTGGCAGGTCACAGTACAAGTAGCATAGTTGTTGTTACTGAAGCGCTGTCATTGGCAGATGAACAGGAGTCGATGGCGCAGGCATCGGTGGGCCAAGGCTGTGACGTGGGACGGGTTGGTGCGTCGTATAACTTATAAACAGTGCCCCCAGTCTATGTTGCAGGCAGTGGCATTAATGTCTGTGTGAAGTGTCATCGTCATGAATACCAGGGTGGTGATGTGAACTGAGGGAGTGCAGAGTGATGTGCCCTCAAGTTGCAGTGCAAGCAGTGGCTCTGTGGCTGCACGGGTGTCGTCATCGGTGAGACCAGGGTTGTGGTGCCAAGCAGGGTGGTTCTCTCTGTGTGCCAATAGGTCATGGAGCTGGCAGCTGCGTTGTTGATGCCGTTAAGTTGCTTTTCCCTCTGTGGCAGCTGAGACACACAGTTCCAGAAGCAGGTACCCATAGGATTGTGAAGCCTTTGGTGTGCCTGAGACTTCCAACAGGAGGCAAGCTCTACTTCAATCCCTTGGAGAAACTTTGGCAAATTAGTTGCAGAAAGTTCAGTCTAGTCCCTTCACTGCCAAGACAGAAACAGCTACTGCAGGCCCACAGAGAAAAGCACACAGCAAAGTGAGACTTCCTCCTCACAGCTTCTCCAGATCTTCTTCTTGGCAGGTTCCTTAGTCCAAACTAGTTCTAAAGTTCTGGGTCAGGGCCCCCATATTTATACTACTTTTTCCTTGGAAGATTTTAGGCAGACAGTCTCTGCGCTCAGTAAAAACCAGTTCTGTCCTCCCTGGTCCAGCATGACTACAGGAGGTGGAGACAGCATTGTGCAGACAAATACAGCCTATTCAGGTGCTAGTAAAAACTCATCCCACCACTCTAACTCCATTTCTCTCTCTTTTACCAATTCAAAGTTACGCTTGTAAAAATGTTAAAAAGCAGCTCCAATGATCACTTATGGGAAAGACAGCCTTTCAATAGTGAAAAACGAAATGCATGGTATTTCACTATCAGGACATGTAAAACACCTACTAAATGTCCTACCTTTCATGTACACTGCACCCTGTCCATAGGGTTACCTTGGGGATACCTTAGAGGTGACTTACATGTAAGAAAAGGGAAGGTTAAGGCCTGGCAAAGGGGTGCACTTACCAGGCCTACATGGCAGTAAAAACTGTGCACAGACTGTGGTGGACGTTCTGAGACACCTTTGAAAGGCTACTTGTGTGGGTGACACAACCAGTGGTGCAGGCCCAGTAGTAGCATTTGATTTACAGGCCCTGGGCACAGACAGTGCACTGTACTAGTGTTGTATTAGTAAACCAAATATAGCAATCATGGAAAAACAATCATATCCCAATTTACAGTAGGAGCGCTTGCACTTTAGTATTGAATAGCAGTGAAAAAGTGCACGACAACACTAAATCAGCAAAAACAATGTCCAGCATACTATCAAAACTAGGAGGTCAGAAAGACTGGGGAAAAACACAAAAAGATGCCAGTTCTAACACCTATGATATATATACGTGAACCTTCAATTGAGTTTATGAATTCCTTTTCTACATCATGTAAGAGACATGTTGGATTGTGTCAGTGGGCATAGGCAATATCTAAGCTTTGAGTGGGTTTGAAAAATTTTCCAATCATTTTGGCTGTTTGTGTACCGGGCACAGGATTTAAGTATTTTCTAGGAGACCCTTCAGAAAAAACTAGGTCATACTTAGAATATTAATACTGAAATTGTCCTTTGCAATAAAACAACAGGTTAGTACACAGCAAAAAAATCCATATGTAGCAGGAACATGATGGTAAGTGATTCCCACTGAAACGGAAGTAGGTAACTGTAGGCACACATAGCAATTTCGGGCATCCATGGTCTCTACATATTCATACAAAAGCTAAGTAAATACATTCCATGAGAAATCACTAGTAGATTGATCTCCATGTAATGTTCTGTCAGCTAACATGCTCAGTTCATTGTTATTGTTTTCTAACATAGATTTAGGAACAGAAGTGGGTTTAGTCTTTTCGAAATACTCATGGTGAGGCAAATTTAAAATTATGAGTAATATGACAAGAATTAGAGAGAAGGCAGCAAGTCCACATGCACCAATGCATTTTCGTTTCAATGATACCGTATTTGGATCCATGAATTCAATAGATTCAGACCTCACAACTTTATTAAAATTTGTATTCGTTGTCAGTAGCGTTGCAGCAGAAATAAAAATTAGGGGCTTGTGTTAGTTTCGTTATTTTCTTTTTATCACAGCGTACATCCACTTACGGCTTTGCTATCTCAGTTCATGTATCGTATGAATGCTTGTACTCCAGTCTTTTTTACTAATTTCAATTCTCTCCTTTATTTGCAAAGTTCAGTTTAAGCATAATAGTCTCTCAAGTCAGTTTATAGGAGCTTGTATAGTTGAGCAAAAAGGCGTGATATGCTTTTCCCCAATCGTTTGATACTAAGTCCATTCTGGTGCAGTGTATTTACAACATCTTTGCTCTCTTAGACCTTCTCACTGATGGGCCCTCAGCATCACTGTCAAATTGTTCCAATTGACTACCAACTTCCGCAATTGTTCGTGGGACTCGGTATTCAGTTAGAATGCGTTTCAATCTGTGTGTTGTTTTGTGCCAAAGGCCTCCATTTACTTGCGTTTCAGATGCACTGTTCTGTTATTTCAGGTCAGTATCTCGCATAGTCTGGTCTTTTTCCTGTGACCCTTCTTTACCCACGAGAGCTGACTCTCTCTGGCCCTCCTCAGACCAGTGCTAAGAATCCCAGTAGCAGGGAGGAGCTTCGCAGTCATCCAAGATGGTCGCATGAGCACAGAGCTCCCGGGACCCTCGCCGCCCTTCGCAACTATCCTGAATTATATCCTGACTTCGAAGATGGGCTTTTGAAGACGCGCTTTGGCTGATCTCAAAACTTCTTCGAGAATTTCATTTGGATGTCGGGAACCACTGATACATCGACTTCAACTTTTGCGGCCTGCCCCAGGACGTGGCCGGGGGCTCTCTTAGCCAGAAAGCCGTGGAGTAGTTGAATAACATCGGCCGAAGGGGTTTTTCCCCGGACGGCCTCATCTCAACTTTCGTTTTCGTTTTCCTGCTCTGGGCCTCATTCGATTGGAGACCGGCTCAGATCTACCCTTGCTCCGGCTTGGCTTCGCCCCTCCGCAACGTGTTTCATTTGTGAGCATTTTGCCTTCAACTTATCTGGCACTTATTCCACTGTGGCTCACTTTTGCTGACTTTTGGCCTCGCCATAAACGGCCATTTTCACCAGGTCTCGCAGGCCCCTTCGGGGCACCCTTTTCAATATGGCCACCAGACCTGACCCAGAGAAGCGCAAGACTAAGACGCCTCTCCGAGGGGGACAGATTCAAACCAATGTTATGGATCGTTACACCCATCCTAAGGGATCCCCCGGTGGTACCGGCCGTACTCCTGAAGATCCGGGAGCTGAATCTGCCGCTTCTCCTGAACTCTCCCTACAGGATGTCATGAGTGCCATCGCCGGCATGAAGGCTTCGATGGGTCAACAATACGAGGCCCTTGCCTCGAAGATCGACACGGTGGCCGTCGACGTCACTTTGATTAGAGCGGACCTGGCGGAAACTAATGAGAGGGTCAAGTCCTTGGATTTGAAGACCTCCAGCCTAACTACCGACGTCTCCGACATACAGACTGAAGTCGGCAACCTACGTTCCTCGAACGACTTGATGGCACACCGGCTTGAGGCTTTTGAAAATAGGGCACGGCGTAATAAT
Source organism: Lissotriton helveticus (assembly GCF_964261635.1). NCBI lineage: Eukaryota > Metazoa > Chordata > Amphibia > Caudata > Salamandridae > Lissotriton > Lissotriton helveticus. Next base: position 797,274,936 of record NC_136059.1, on the reverse strand, counting down.
GTACGCATTATTGGAGTCCCTGAGAACCATGAACATTCTTCGTTCGATCTCCTGGTGGAAGATCTTGTTTTGAATCATCTCGCCCCCTCTGGGCTCAGCAAATTCTTCGCCGTTGAGCGAGCCCATCGAGTTCCGGGTGGAAAACGGAAACTGGGTGCCCCTTCCAAGTCCAATCATTGCAAAACTTTTTCACTTTCGTGATAGAGACGCTATCCTGCAGGCCTCTTGGGTGGGCGGCCCGGTGAAGTTTGAAAATACGTCCGTTCACTTCTACCCGGATTTTACTCAGTTGGTTCAAAGGCAGAGAATGGGTTTTCAGGGTGTGAAACAGCGACTACGTGACTTGGGTCTTAAGCACGCCATGCTGTTTCCAACTAGACTTCGGATTGAATATGAAGATCGGACATTTTTCTTTGATCGCCCGGAGAGTGTCAGTGACTGGCTTGACTCTTTGCCTAAAAAGGATGATCGATCCGAGCACCCTGGCAGTGCCGAGGTTGGTTTGCCGGAACAGGAGTGACACTGTGGTTCCCGATGTCTGAACTTTTCATTCGTATTTCAGCTGAGTTTCATATTTGGGTCTTCTTATGCCCTGTCCTATATTGGTCCGGGGTGGCGGGGGGTAAATTGGGACTCTTTCCTCCTCCTAGGTTTCTTTGTTTAGATTAGTTTAATGACTGGGCGACAGGCACACTGCAAGTTGGGGTGGTTATTGAGTCTCATGCAGGGGTGCAGGGTGGGGGGTGTTGTAACGGGTTCAAGTTGGGGGTGGTGGGGGGGTGTTTGTTCGTTTGTTCTTTTTTGCAAGGCATCGTATTGTATTCCTTATTGCTTCGATGGATGTGTTCTTTGTGGGGTGTGCTCTGCAGTCTCTTCGGGAATGGGGGTAGTGAGTTGAGACTGCTGTCTTGGAATGTCAACGGGTTGGGGGACAGGATAAAACGAGGGGTTGTGCTGCAGTTTTTGAGACGTCATTCTCCGGATTTTGTCTTTCTGCAAGAGACACACTTAATTGGTAACGCTTGTCAAGCCATGAATAGACGAGGCTATCGCTTGGTTGCTCATTCCGGATTTACTTCTGGCTCAAGGGGGGGTGGGTATTCTGGTTCGGTCTTCCCTACCCTTTGAGATTGATGACGTAATACTTGATGATAGGGGGCGCTACGCCGCGCTCACTGGTAGATGGGAGGGGAAGACGCTCTCCATACTTACGCTCTATGTCTCCCCTGGCCTGCAGACTCCCACCTTTGCTGATATTGAACAGGTTGTTCTAGGACTTCCTGAAGGTCTTTTAATCCTGGGTGGGGACTTTAACTCTGTCGTCTCTGGTTCCTCGGATCGCTACCCTCCCAGAGATTTGGCTAGATCTCAGTTATGGATGAGTGGGTTTTTGGAAAATTTCGGGCTGGTGGATAGTTGGAGGTTGATGCATCCTGTGTAGTTACAATATACCTTTCATTCAGGAGCCCACGGGAGCCTCTCCAGGCTTGATTATCTCCTGATGCCAGCGGCTCAATCCTCCTCTATCAGGGAAATCCGACACCTTCCCAGGGGCATTTCAGATCATTCCCCCTTGTGGCTCTGTGTGGAAGCTGGGGTGTGCAATGGGGGCAGGGTTGCTCCCATCAACCCCTGGTATCTACGGAATCCTAAGATCCGCTCGGAGCTGATAAAATCTATTGATCATTACTTCCTCGATAATGTGGGATCTGTGTCATTGTGGGAGGCTTTCAAGACTTTGAGATTGATGACGTAATACTTGATGATAGGGGGCGCTACGCCGCGCTCACTGGTAGATGGGAGGGGAAGACGCTCTCCATACTTACGATCTATGTCCCCCCTGGCCTGCAGACTCCCACCTTTGCTGATATTGAACGGGTTGTTCTAGGACTTCCTGAAGGTCTTTTAATCCTGGGTGAGGACTTTAACTCTGTCGTCTCTGGTTCCTTGGATCGCTAGCCTCCCAGAGATTTGGCTAGATCTCAGTTATGGATGAGTGGGTTTTTGGAAACATTCGGGCTGGTGGATAGTTGGAGGTTGATGCATCCTGTGTAGTAAAATATACCTTTCATTCAGGAGCCCACGGGAGCCTCTCCAGGCTTGATTATCTCCTGATGCCAGCGGCTCAATCCTCCTCTATCAGGGAAATCCGACACCTTCCCAGGGGCATTTCAGATCATTCCCCCTTGTGGCTCTGTGTGGAAGCTGGGGTGTGCAATGGGGGCAGGGTTGCTCCCATCAACCCCTGGTATCTACGGAATCCTAAGATCCGCTCGGAGCTGATAAAATCTATTGATCATTACTTCCTCGATAATGTGGGATCTGTGTCATTGTGGGAGGCTTTCAAGACTGTTATCCGTGGACATTCTTTGTCATTAATTACTGGTGCAAAGAAGGCCAAATGTGAGGAACTGGTACGCATTGAAGCTGATATAACTGCCATTGAGAGTGACCTCAAGGTGGGTGTCACCCGTGCTAAACTCCACTCCCTCAGCTTAAAACAATCTGATTATAAAGCCCTGGTGACCGATGCTGCTAAAGTAATGGACAGAGAGCAACGGGGTAGGCTGTATGATGTGGGTGACAAGGCTGGTAAATTGCTTGCGTGGCTTGATAAGAAGGAAAGAGCGAATCGTTTAGTTCCTGTGATTGAAAGGTCGGATGGAGTGTGTGTGACTGACCCGGCTGGGATCATTGACTGTTTTGTGGATCATTTCCGTACTGTGTATTCTTCAGTTTGCGATAGGGACGAGAAGGATTCCCATTTGTTATTGCGGGACATTGCAGTGCCCTGTCTCTCTGATGTTGATAGGGATTTTATGGAAGCACCGCTTACGACAGATGAAATAGCGATTGCCATCCGCTCCCTTTGCTCTGGTAAGGCTATGGGCCCCAATGTCTTGCCTATTGAATTGTACAAACTGCGGCCTGACAAAATGGCGCCCTATCTGAGAGATATGTTCCTTGAGACGTTGAAATCTGGTTCCCTCCCCGCGGATCAGCGGCTGGCCTCTATCGTGGTAATACATAAGGAGGGTAAGCCGCGCGACCGTTGTGCCTCTTATAGGCCCATCTCCCTTTTAAACGCCGAACCCAAAATTTTAGCCAAATTGTTAGCTAACCGCTTGGTTAAGGTGATCTGTGATTTGATCCATCCGGATCAATCCGGTTTTATCCCGCATCGCAATATTGCCCTTAATCTTCGTCCGCTTCAAGGAGTTCTCGCGAGAGCCGGGTCCCTCTCTGAGCCGGCCATTTTGGCTTCCTTGGATGCCACTATGGCCTTTGATACTATCGAATGGCCTTATCTCTGGGCGGCTCTCGCCAAATTTGGTTTTGGCCCTATATTCATTGCATGGGTGAAACTTCTTTATGAGAAGCCTCTGGCTCAGGTGGTGGTTAATGGGAAGTTATCTGGCATTTTTACTCTTGGACAGGGCACTCGGCAGGGCTGCCCGTTGTCTCCCTTGCTTTTTGCCCTTGCGCTCGAACCGCTGGCCGCGTGGCTCCGGTGGGAGCCCTCGATAAAGGGCATTAGGTGGACTCCTGACTTCAAGGATCGTATTTCGCTTCATGCGGATGACGTCCTTTTGTACCTCACATCCCCCCAGAAATCCATGAACGTGCTTTTTGACGTTTTAACTTCATTTGGGAAGAACTCAGGTCTTGTTATTAATTGGACGAAATCCTTTGTCTATGTGTTAGCAGGAGGGCTTCCCGCGCTGCCTCGCAGATTCCCGATCCAAGTCACCGAGTCAGGGTTCAAGTATTTGGGGATCTATATCTCCCTGGATCCTGTGGTTCACTACGAGCGCAACCTGCTTCCCCCGCTCCAGCGACTGAAACTTGATGTCTCACGCTGGCGTCGGTTACCGCTGTCGCCGCTCGGGCGTGCTGCTCTTTTTAAGATGATGTCGCTGCCGAGATTTTTGTACGCACTTGAAAACTCCTTTGACCCTATTCCCTCCGGGTTTTTTCGGGAGGTGGAGAGCCTACAACGTCGTTTGTTTTGGAACGGACGCGCGCGTATTGCTCTCCCCAAGCTCAAGCTTCCTTGGTACGACGGGGGCATTGCTCTCCCAGACATCAAGCGTTACTATTGGGCCTCTCAATCGAGTGCAATTAACCATGCAACCTATGCACCGGGTCCTTCACCTGCTTTCGAGATGGATAAACATCTTTTACCTGGCGGGACTTATAGTAGGGCGCTTTACTCCAAAGGGATTCGCAGGACGTTAACTGGGCCCACTAAGATTGCTGTGCGAGTGTGGCGAGATGCGAATGCGGCTTTGGGGTGGAGTGATAGATTGACTCGTGCGGCTCCGTTGTATGACTCTGAACGATTGGGTTGCTTATGGAGAACGAAAGGTTTTGTGAAATGGGACATGATTGGTATCAGCAGAGTGGGTGACCTCTGGACCAAGGGTAATGTTAAAACCTTCAAGGCGCTGAGGACGGAATATGAGCTCGGAGACAAGGAATTTTTCAGATATGTGCAGGTGCGCCATGCCCTGCTATCGGTTTTCGCTGCTGGCACTGACGTCCCCGAGTCCTCTCCTCTCGAGGACCGTATATTGGACGGTTATGTCCCTGACAGCAAGATTTCATTGAGTTATAAAAAATTTATCAATAATCGGACTGATCTACTTGTGCGTCTCAGAGCGGTATGGACTGAGGATGGATTGGAATTAGATGACGAAGACTGGCAATCCGCGTTGTCGTCGCCCAAGGAGGTTGCTATTCCTGCCCGTCTTCGCTTTGTCCAACTGAAGATCCTTCATCGTATATATGTCACTGGTCCGAGTCTGGTGCGAATGGGCTATTCTCTGGATGGGTTGTGTAAACGTGGTTGCGGCATACCTGGAACCTTCCTTCACATTCTTTGGGAGTGTTCGGCGGTGGCGGGGCTTTGGGCCCGAGTGCATGCGGTGATGGAAAGAGTTACCGGAGTGTCGTTGTTGCCCGAAGCTAGGCGCTGCCTGCTGAACGTGTGGGAGCCGAATGATTACACTGTTGCTCAGATCCGTTGGGCGACCCTTGGTAACATGATAGCTAAGAGAGACATCGCACAGTTGTGGGGTTCCAAGAGGTCGCCCACGGTATTGGCATGGAAGGAGGGCATGGATTGGTGCATGTTCAGGGAGAAAACGGTGTATCTGGCTAGGGGTAAACCTAGGAAATGGAACAGGGTATGGTCACAGTGGAATGCCTATCGTGGGAATATATGTACTCCTCCGCAGGACTTACTACCTGATGTTCCCTTGTCCCCCTAAATGACGTTCCATGTACTGTTTAATGCTATGAGTGCTGCACTGTTTCCCCACTGACCCCCCTCTCGACAGAATATAAGTATATGATTTTTCCTGAATATTTGGAGTGACACTCTATGCGGACACAAGATCGCCAGTACTGTATCTAATGCCTTGATTTTTGTTGTTGTATTTTATTTATCAATAAAATGTTAATTAAAAAAAAATTCCAAGTAGCTGGATACTGCCCTACAGTATGGCTAATCTGAGAAGGCTGTCTCACTATGACCATCAGCACATCTAAAACAGCCACCGTATCTTCAAGGGGACATGAGACTCAGCGAGTGTGGGCAGCATGTGCCCTAATTTGGAAGACCACCACATTTGACAGCAGTTGTGGTTACCAGAATCACTTGGAATGGCCATGCCAAAGAGGTTTCAGGCATGACTTGCGTACATGCTTTCCACCAAGACCCAGTCACCGGGGCTAAGGTCATGGTACTGCTCCTGTTGAGGTGAAGTTGCAGCATCCCCAACCTGCCAAAACACAGAATGTACCTTGTCAGCTAGTCCTTTACAGTAATCTAGCACCAAATCATATGCAATATTGACTAGTGTAGTTGCAGAAACCGCATGTTGTCTCATAGCCCTCCCCATAATAATTTCATGAGGGAACAGTCCCATTCTTCTTTCTGGAGTACTACTCAAACTCATCAATTCTAGAGGCAACGCATAAGGCCATTTCAGAGGCGTGGAAGAACACACTTTTGCCAACCTGGACTTTAATGTTCCATTAACTTGCTCCACTATGCCGGAGGCATCTGGACGGTAAACACAATGTAACTTCTGATCAATGTGTATTGCTGCATTTAACATCTTTAGAACCTCATTGATAAAGTGTGTCCCTCAGTCTAACTCCAAAGAAGTTGGGATCTAAAACGCAGTATAAGATCCCTCAAAAGTAGTTTAGCCACAGTCAAGCCATTATTCCTTAATATGGGGTAAGCTTCTACCCAACGTGAAAAAAATACATACAATTACAAGAATCTATCTCAGACCATTATAAGGAGACATCTCAATGAAATCGATCTGCATCCTGTTAAATGGTTCTTCCGATCTTCCTACGTGACTCATTACAATTGGTGTTCTTTTGACTTCATTTCGTGTTTCTGCTACAGCTTGGAATCAGGAATTGAACCATGTCTGGCAAAAGAGATGCATCATAGCATCTCACCCGACTTGCGCAGGGCCATGATAGTGGTGCTCCATAGGGGGCAGCAAACTATCAGGTAGTACAGGTCTCCCATCTGTGTATACTCAGATCTCATTTTCTTGTCTTTTGGTACATCCTGCTCTTACCCATCCATTTTTCTACCTCTTGCACCTCATCCTACAATGCCTTGACTTCCTCCCAGGTTTCTACAGTTGACAACAACAGTCTGCAATCAGTGACATCAGAATTTTCTTGAAGGGGTTCTCCATTGAAAGTGTAAGAATTTAGAGCAAAATAGCTCGTAGTGTCATCCGCATAGCGATTGCCGACTGTAACATAATCATTGCCCTGCGGATTGGCACTGCACTTCACCATGGCAATTTGGGCAGGCAGCTGCAATGATGGCAGAACGTTCCTTACACTTTCCCCATTTCAAATGGGGGATCCTGACGAAGTCATGAACCCTCACTCTGACTACAACTGCCCAAAGTCATGCACAATGCCAATTCCGTACTGACTGTCTGTGAAGATGATAACTGGCAATTTGTCAGATAGTTTACAAGCTTGTGTTAACACCACTAATTCAGCAACCTGGGCAGATTATGCACCCTATAACCAGGAAGCTACAATCACACCTGCAACCGATCAAAGGACACACTCAGCTTTCAGATTTCCTTCTGCATCTCGCAAACAAGATCTTTCCACAAACAACACATGGTCATATTCAGGCAATGGCATGTCCAAAATATCAGGCTGTGGCTTTGTACAAAATTCAGTCACATCCAACCAATCATGATCTGCTTCATCAACGAAAATGTCATTTCCAGGCAAAAGCATCAAAGTTGCAGGATTCAGGCTCATACATCTCATCAGAGTCACATTGTCCATTCCCAAAATAAGCTGCTCATATTTAGTAAGCTGACTACCAGTGAGTTGTTGAGTTCTAGTACAAATAAGCAAGATCTGAACAGGATGAGGCCATATACTCTCAATGGAGGTCCCATCACAATGCCGTCACTCTGTTCCAAACTCACACATGTTGCAGCAACAGCTGTAAGGCATCCAGGCAAGGCAGCAGCTACGGGGTCAAGAGTAAATAAGCCACAGGTCTATGTGCAGTACCATGCATTTGAGCTAGCACTGACAACGCGCAACCTTCGCACTCACTGCAAAACAGTGTAAGCCTTTTACTGTAGTTGGGCAATCCCAAAGCTGGAGCTTGACTCAGACTCGCTTGTAGTTCAGTAAAAGAGTGCATGCATTCATCATCTTAAGGCACTGGATCTGACACATCTTTGTGGGCAAGCCTTTGAAGAGGCTTTGCTGTCAAAGAGAAATTGGGAATCCGTTGTCAACAATAGCCAACCATTCCCAAAAACCTGCAGACTTCTTTTTTAATACTCAGCGTATTAATTTTCAGAATCACAGTTATCTTGTCTTGCAAGCCTTTCAGGCTCCTTTCTCAATGTGATGTCCTAGATATAGAACATCCCTCTAGCAGAACTGCATTTTTTATGGTGACGCTTTATGTCCATTCTCTGCCAAATGATTCAGTAAAGCAATGGTATCTCATATGCAAGCCTCCTGTGTACTTGATACTACCAGCAGGTCATCAATGTACTGGATGAGGACAGAGTGATTTGGCATCACTAATGACTCCAAATTCTTTTTTTAAGATCTGGTTATAAATTGATGGGCTTTCTGCATACCATTGAGGGACTCTCCACCATGGCAAGACATGGTTGCTGTACCGGAAAGCACATAAAAATTGGCTGCTCTCATGCAAGGAATAGAAAAGAAGGCTTGGCACAAATCAATGATGGAAAACCATTAAGCTTCGCATGGGATCTAAAAAATTATCACAGCTGAATTTGGTAAAGCAGGACAGAATGGAGTCCCAATCTGATTAACTTAACGCAAGTCCTTCACTATCTGATACTTCCCATTGGGTATGTGCAAACCCATATTAGGAGAGTTGCATGGACTTCCTGTGATTTCTTTTAGAATTCCGTGCTCAATCAGTGATTCAATTAGTAGTGTAATCCCTACAATAGTTTCTGGACTCAGATTGTACTGAGGAATTCAAGGGAATTCAGCATTTGGCTTCACAGTGATTTCCATACTGGAGCTATACCTTTGATTAGACCAATGTCTTCTCCTGTAAAATCCCAAACTTCTGGTGACACAGTATCCCACAATTCCAGAGGCAAAGTGGCACACTTTAGCAAAAGAAACAATCATTCAGCTTCAGAATTTCCATTAGCCATTTTAAATACAATGTGTTCATCATTTGTATGAAATTAGAATCCTATTGATGTGCAATAAATTGAGCCATTAAGCTTGCACAGCAAATCTCATCCTAACAGGTCTACTGGACTCGAATCGCACACCACAAATTTATGTAGGTCCTCAAAGGACCCAACTTGAACTGGTATAGGTTGTGTTACTGGGGTTGAAATTAATCAATTTGAAACTCCTACAACTTGGGTTATTTCTCCTGAGAGGGGTAGGTTTGGAAGTTCCACTGTTCTCACAGTGGAACAGGTGGCACATTTGTCAACAAGGAAGGAGATTTGGAGACCCATTTAGCCTGCCATCCACATAGGGATCACTCTGATTTACCTTTAAGGATTCACCAAGCAATCATTCCTCCTCCCCACTTAGGCACTGTCATTGTGACATATCTTAATCCATATCCTCAATCTGGATCAGATATTGTTCCTCTACATTCCGACTTGAATCTGCTTGAGCAGTTGTGTGAAACCCTTTGTTTGAAATATATTTTTGAGCCTGACCATTTATTTGAGGCATTGGGGTTTGGGGCATATTTGGATTCTGGTTTATCTCTCTGATTTTGCTGACTCTGTACCAGGTTACCTCCTTGTGACTATGCATTCCCAACCTGTTGAACCTGTCCATTCATCTGATTAGGAGGATTAAACCAACACTCACTCTTCCAATGCCCAAATCTGCCACAATTGTGACATGGATATGCCTTTTTCATCACCTCGATTGAAACAGCTCCACCTTGTGGTTGCACACCCTGTTGCTGTAGTCCTCCTATTCCTTGTATGCCAGGATTTACCTGACAATCTCCCTGTACAATATTTGCGAACTCACCACCAGTACCACTGTCTTAGCAGTAAACTGTCTTAGCAGCTTTCATCTGCGCTATCATCAGCTTTTCCTTCAACTTTTTATGCTTGGTCTCAAGTTAATCTCCACAATACTTAGCAATTTGGAGAATTTCATCTATAGGCTTGCTTTGCCTCCAAGTCAAGTTCTGTTGGATCATGCTGCTGATATCAGGTCTCAATTCATGCTCAAACCAACAGATGAAATATCCTATATCCTTGCCTAACACATTCTCCATTCCACTTTATTGTTTAAATGCCTGCTGCAACTGGTCATTTTAGGCATGCACTGTCTCCTGAAATTCCTGTGCTGTCCTGTCAATTTTCACCCAACTGATCTGTTTAGGAGAATTTTTTTCCATCAGATATGTAATGACTTGATTGTACTTTTTCATTACCTCCGGTGATGGTGCAACTGTACGTAGATTCTGCCCACAAATCACCTGGAACTACAATGTCAAACAGAGTATCCAAATCCTTCAACAGAACCTTCTAAACCTTCACAAATCTCTCAACTTGCTTTTACCATTCAACTGGAATTTCTCTCAGTCTCTGGAAATCATTTGAAAAAAACAGTATATCTGGTCTGGTCCATCGAACATGTACATACCCTCTTCAGCTGCACCTTTCTCATAGTAAGCATCTTTACTCCCACACCCATCATCCTCATATACAGTAAACCTTGGCAATTGGATTTTGCTGCTTCCTTATTTTTAGCCTCTCTTCCTTTCCACTTTTCCAACTCTCTCATTTCCTAAGTGCAGACAGCAACTCTTTAATTTGTAAATTCATCCCGAAGTTCTCAAGTTCTCAGTGTCCCTGCTGTCACTGATGCCTAGGTCTTATGATTTCTGTAGTGTCTTTGATTTTTTTGTTTGTCCACATTATACTTATGTGCCAATTCAGACAATTTCTCATGTGTATTTCGGGCATGTCTAATAATGTCTTTTCGTATGAACAGCAGTTTGTTGTCCTTATAAGTAGATATCTTAGAGGGGTTATAGTTCCCATTATCAATTCTTCTAATTCTACCTTGACAGTTCCCACATCCAGAGTCTTATCCTTGCTAGTTTTTGAAACATTGGTTCCTTGGGTTCCTGCACTCCCAACTGAAGAGAATGTCCTGCTATCTTTGGGGTTCCACAGTGTGGGGTCTCAATGCCAGTTCCAGACCTCCTATCTAAAGTGGTATGTTGAGCCGAATCTACATCAGTACCTACATTTATTCCACTAGGAGCATTAACTCAGTCAGAATTAATTGCACTTGATTTGTTTGACCTGTTCTCGGGTCTGTCGATGTAAGAACTGAGCGACTATCCCAGTAGGGATGGCTAAAGTATGTGTGTTTTGTCCCTTACTCCCAGATTGGTATAACGGAGCTACAGGACCTATTGTCACAGGGGCAGTCAAAGCACCCAGAGAATTTAGTACAGTCTGATTATTTGTGTCAAGCCTCCCTGCAACATTGTTTGCAGGTAGTAAAGTATTGCGTGTATTTGGACTTATTGGCATTTTCTCACTATAAGAATTTACTACACTCTCGGGTTGATCCTCATTACAGGGTGGTGGACAATTTAACAATAATGCATTTAGTAATTCATCATCAGTTTCATTCTCACTATCATCCGTCTTTGTCAGTGTCTGGGAATCATCAATGTGCTTCTTCTTTTCCTTACACTTCTGTTCTTCTTCCTTTTCTGCAACTATTACAGGATACATATGAGTTCCCTCAGCTATTTCTGTCCTCCAAGCTTTCTGCTGTACGCCCCATCTAGTCTCGGCATATCAATTTGAAGTGTTTTTTTTTTTATCTTCCCTGAAACCATTTGGTTTTCCTTCTAATGAGCTATTTGATCCCATTCACCAAGGGCGTGAAGTTGCATGAGTCTTGAAGGTGGTTTGATTTGATTTCACACAAATGGCTTTGTAAGTTCTCAAGAATTTAAATGCCAAATGTTCTGTATGGTGGAAAAGCCAAATATATTTACTTCTCAGTGTATTCCATCCAGTTTTCAAGCCATGTACATGTGTGAAATTCTCTCTCCTGTGTCATGTATAAAGCTGGTGTGCCCTCAGGTGGTATTAGTACCCCTTCTGTCGTGGGCACAGGCATATCTCCCTGTATCAAACTCTTTATGTTTTTCAAAATCTTCAATTTTACAAGATTTTTAATGTTGACCTTTACAAATTATTTGCTTTGTAAATTCCGCTTTCACTTCCTTGTTTATTTTCAACTAGCCAATCACAGCGTGACACACTATGACATTGTCAACCTATCGCAGCTCGGCATTATACCAACCGACCAATACCAGCGCAGCAACTACCCCTCCTTCACAATCCTTCATGCGCATTTTCTTCTAGGCAATATTCAGAAAATGTGTTTCAAAAACATCTGTCTGCTCCACTAAAAGAAAATATAGAATCCACTCACTCACAAGGTTCAATAAACACACCAATCTACCTATGTCTAACATCCACTCTAATTGAAGTCTCAACCAGGTTGACCTCACTCTTACCATTACAACCATTCCCTGTGCACTGAGGACACTTGTAATGATTGTGATTCTTCAACCTCACAAATGGAAAGTTCCCTTCACTTAATGGTGCTGCCAAAGACGTCTCAAAATTGTACTCAGTATATGCCACACTGAGACCACCAGTAGATGTATATGCCGGGATCGTAGGCCACTTCGTACCCAATAACAACTTCAACTTTACTGCAAAAAGTGCATCACTCAAACAGATACTCTAAGACCTTTGCATTACCACACACAGCCATATTACCACAATCTAAGCTTTAAGCAAAAGCAACGCGCACTTTCTCGTTGCGTTCGTCATACTCCTCAAAAACTGACATTTGGTCTCCTTCAACTAAACATAGATATTTGGATTCCGTCTCAGCAGAAATCCTCCGTATATTCTAAATTCATCGTACAGGAAACCATCTGACACGACACCAGAATTTGTCTAGCATTACTAGGCCCATCAATGTTATAGTTTATTTTCTTATTTTTGCTGTGACTGATTCATATCACATTCTTGACCCTCCAATGGATCTTGTTTCATGCTGAGAGGGGGTGGATATAAAGGGGTTCCAACAGTTACCCAATGAAGACCAGGAATTGTATAACTGCATCAATAAGTCAGGTTAAAGGCAATATAGTCAATTTCTAATAAGACATTGAAATAAGATACAGAAGCTCAAGAGTTCAGGAAGGGACATGAAATATACCAGTTCAGGTAGTCTCCCAAGAAGGCAGAGACTACTCAATGCACACAGCATATGCGTCAGTTCGTAAGATGAGTCTGCATCAGGCAAAACAGGATTTGCCAATGAAACTTCCGCAGAGAAATAGCCAACAGCCCATCCATTATTCACTACAGCCAGGCAAGAATGAAGGGAAAGCTCTCTCATCAGTTAATTCGAGCAGTATTATATTCTTAAAATTCCTTGGGAGATACCTCCTAGAATCACTTCACCTGGTCAGACCACTCAGTCCATCGGTTAGTTCATATAAGGTGGGTGCCAGGCGACATAAAGAAGACACAATTTGTAGAGAAAAGGTGGGACAATTACGCAGTGCATAAGAAATCCTGTGTGTGAATTATTAGCACATTACTCCTTCAGCAAGAACACATAAGCAAGTTTAAGAGGACGGTTTCCTAAACAGCAGTTCAGAATTGTATCAGTTAAATGGAGCAAAGTATTCTTTCGCTGTGTTCTTCTTTTCTTTTCTGTAGGTTTTTTATAGAAGGGAGGATGGATCATATTTATCTGCTTTCCTCCCCTGTGCACCCGTTGTTTCCTCACCTTTTCATCAGTTGTTTCTTCTGTGTTTCTTTTATCTTTATGTTCCCTCCTTGTTGCCTTCTTCTCTTTATTGTCTATCAACTTTCTGCTTTCATCTTTTTTTTCTCAAATGTAGTAGTTTTTTCTGTTAACCATATAGGAGAAAAGGGGATATGTAGTATCCTGTCTTTATTGTTATTTATCATATGATCTACTAGTGAAATGTTCCTGTGATGATGCGTTATGGAATCTTTAGAGCGTGTCAAGAAAAGTCAGTTGACAGGGGCTGAGCAGCATGCTGGCTGCTCCTGGTGAGGCTAGTCCTGAGCTGAACTACAGAACATGTAACAATCTACAATACAATCTCATGAACTACTACAACCAGCCTGGACTCAGTTACTACATTTTATTGAAAATGTGAGGTTGGTTAAGCCCCTGTCAACCGACTTTTCGTGACAAGCTCCCAAGATTCCATAACGCATCATCACAGGAACATTCCAATGGTAGAGCATATGATAAATAACAATAAAGACAGGATACTACAGTATGGTTACAAATAATATGTGTCAGTATGATAGACTTCTATTTTTTCGAATGTACTAATGTGTCAATACATTTAAAATGCTAATGAATTAAATTTGTTCTAAGTGCATAATATTAGTACATATATATGAAATACAATCTATGACAGTTTCATAAAGACATCTTTAATTAGAGTGTGTTGCACCTACTTTTCTTGTGTCATTTCGGTGCACACGTTTACACATATAAGATACATTTATTTTGCATTCGACATCATAATAAAATTTGATTAGTGATAAACTCCATAACATGAGAGTTCGCCATTTACACATTTTCTAGCAAATGTTTAAAAGAATATAGTTATTTCCTTTTAGTAAATCACAACCTATATTATTTACATGAATTATCTCATCTAGAATATACCGTTTTCAGCATGCTTTTACTATGCATTAACTAAATTCTCTTGTTTTTTCATGTTCTTGATCATGTAGTTGGTGCACGTTTATTAATTTTTCTCTCAGAAATTGTCATTATCAAGTTTCTTATGTCATTAAAAAGTTTGAATGAATTTTTCTCTCAAACAAGCGCAAAGGGTGTGCGGGCACACAGCAGAAAGATTCTGCGCCGGTGCTAGGTAGAGTGGAGGAGAGTGCCGTATCTTTGTATGTATGGCGCTCTCCTACTCTCCCCCTGTCTCGCAAACCAGCACAGCATTTTTGCCTGCTGCGCAGCGTTGGGGGACCGTTTATTAAATCTGCCCCTTCATTTTAAAATCAAAAACACTGTTTATAATGTCATACCCTGGACGTGGCATCAAGCTGAGGTAAAATCGTCAAAGAGGTAGTTGGTGTTAAAGCACCTATCTCTTTCTGTGTGGTCCCTGATAGAAACCGCACCTGACAGATCTATGACTCAACACAAAAATGGAATATAACACTTGTTCTTTTTTAAATGCATTTGAAATGCTCTTACATGCAGCATAGGAATGGAATTTTATAATAGCTAATCAGAAAAGCCAGCAGGTCTATTTTAGCAGCTGCAAATGGGATGATACACTCTACTGGTTCCTGTCAGAAATTCGGTCTCACTCCTGCTACCTGTACTATAATCGACCACTCGACGTTCACAGTCTAGAATTACCCGAGTGCAAGAATTATTGTGACACTCAATTGATTGTTTTCCTCTTTCCCAGTCACGCGGCCATGTTAAGGAAGAGCCCCTGAAAAACTGCTGATTTGTTGGAGAGGTTATTTATGGGAGGCTTTTATCGCTGGCCAGCAATCTGCACATTTGGAATTCTACAGGATGCTGCGGTTTGTGTACTCAGCATTTGTTCTACAAACCAGACAGCACATTAGAAGAGAGAGACCCTTGGGGGTCGCACGTGCCCATATTAATTCATGTTTTGGATATAGGCGCCATTTAAGATTTAAATTTCATTTTTGTTGCTGGATTTCTTAAGAGGGAGACCTTCGGTGCTTTTGGAAGTTTTACCTCATTCTGGTTTGCAGGGGCTGCAAGCTTTAGCAAAACCAATAGATTTGACGTCTCCATGGTGAATGTAAACACAAAGCTTCACAAGTGCACATTTATTCCGGCTTGTGTTGGCCTGCATTTGAGCTTTAAAGCCAGTCATAATAGCATTGTTAATGCTTTACGCTCACGCCCGTGCAGTCAAACCCAAGAGCTGAAACACATTGGCGCATATCATGCATGTTTTACAACCGAGCGCACAAAATCTTACAGTGCTAGAACAAGGCCATAC
Source organism: Lissotriton helveticus (assembly GCF_964261635.1). Classification (NCBI taxonomy): domain Eukaryota; kingdom Metazoa; phylum Chordata; class Amphibia; order Caudata; family Salamandridae; genus Lissotriton; species Lissotriton helveticus. The sequence goes on along the minus strand of NC_136059.1, from coordinate 797,259,263 downwards.
CTGCAAAATACAAAAGTGATGTGCCCAGTTAATACACAACATTTCCTCTCGCTTTTTCAGGATATTATTTGTTTGCCTTTTTAATGAACATTGAACAGCAGCAGTATGGCTGCACTAAGTTAATAAGAACATCTGTTGGTAATTGGCCGTCACAGGTAGTTGCTATGGTGGCCTCCATGCGGGGTCGTCGGGGAACCAAAAGCAACCCGGCAAATGTTGCCATAGTAGTCACCCTGCTGAACAGTGCGATCGAGCACATTAAGAGTGTCCGATCACTATAAATGGTTTTTTTGTTTTCCCCCCAAGTAGTTTTTATTTAAAAAAAAAAGTGAAGAAAAGCATAAATTTACCATTATATACTAAAAAGTAGTAACCTTTAAACCACAGTATGTGATCTTACAGTACACCAGACCATCCAGAGATGGTGAAAACAACAGAGGATGGGCAATCATCCTTTTAAAAAAAGATGTTTATTGATTTTTATTTTTGACATACATAATCAACAAAGCAATTGAGGATATACATACATTAAAGTATACCAGTCAGTACAACGTTGCAAAGTTACGCATACATGGTATATATGCAGATATTAACAACTTATCATGGGTCTGCTGTAACATTGCTGCTACTAAAATAATACAAATTGTAAACTTCTAAACTTGTTAACAGTACATGCACTATGAATTTGTTGTATGGACTCTTTATGCAAAGAACTCTATTGTGCATAGGTGGCATCAGTGTATTATGTTGCGCAGTTACCTAATGGGTATCCTGATATTTATGCAAGAGGTGAGGCCGCACTATAAGCTATCTGTACCCCTAGACCTAGTATCATTGGCGTGAGTCTCCCTTCCATTTTTTACTGATTGCCTCCTCTGTTTTTGATCTGTTTTGCTAGTTAGATGCTTTGGACACTGTGCCACTGCTATTCGGTGCAAGTGCTCCCTATGTTAAATTGATGTATTGATTAGTGACTCCATGATTGGGTTATTTGATTTACTTGTCAGACCCTAGTACAGTGCACCCTGTGTGCCCAGGGCTTGTTAATCAAACGCTGCTGGTGGGCCTGCAGCACTGGTTGTGCCACTCACAGAAGCAGCTTGTTAAGTGTGTCTCAGGCCTGCCATTGCAGGGCCTCTGTGCAGTATATTCCTGCAACGTGCTGTGTCTTTGTTAGACAGCATAGACCCTGATGCGTTGTCGTACAGCATTATTTTGTCGTTTGCCGACTATGGATACAAATTCAATTTTGCAAAATCACACATCGCACATTTTGCTGTGCTCTTTTTGGGCTACAAGCTCAATAATGAAGGTAAGGAGAAATGTGCACAATTGCAACCTCATTCTACACTGAAAAAGCTTCAGTGTTTGCTGGGATTTTGGAATTTCGGGAGGACATACATTCCCGATTACACCCATCGTATCAAATCGCTATATGCGTTGATACAACCAACATTTCTTTGGCCAGCTGGCTTTTGGAACATACCTAAATTCTGCAATCTTTGAAATCAGATTTGCTCACTACTAACTCTTCGTTGATGCATGACAATACCACGAACCTGGTGATACGTATAGTACCGGGGACGGTGGGTTTCACTTACTTGATGTTTAATTAGGGGACACAGTACCTATTGCATACAAATCACATTTATACACATCGGCTGAAAATGCAATTTGTGAATATTGAAAAAGTTTTGACAGTGGTCTAAATGGTGATTCTTAAATAAGGCTCGCTGGTACAGGGAAAACACATTCTTATGGTAACGCCTCTCCCTGCTTTGGAAGCAGTGACTAAGGCGAGTGTTCCAAACTCTAAAGCATTACATCCACATTGGATTCAATGCGCTACTTCTTAGACATCATCTGATGTCACGTTTATCTTTGATCCTGCTCTTCAGACACAGGAGTTTTTACAGTATGAACATTGCTGGACTTGGTCATCTCTGATCATTTTACCTTTCTCCTAGCCTTTTCTCTGACATGGTGTTGGTGGTTTTAGGCCTCTAGGCACTTTAGCACTGCTGTCCAGCGAAAGTGTGTGCGCTCTCTGTGTTACATATGGTAAGATTGGTCTACACCTGCTTGGCCTATTTAATTTACCTGTCAGTCCCTTGTAAAGTTGTATCCCATATACCAAGGGCTAATAAAGTAAATGCTACTGGTGGGCTTGCAGAACTGATTGCGCCACCCACCAAGTAGCCTTGCAAACCTATCTCAGGTCTCTGCCATTGCAGGGCCTGTGCACACAGTGTCACTGCCACTGTCACTGTGATGTGGCACCTAAAGTGTGTGCCATGTCTGTGACCCCACTTTTTCTACATGTCAGTCACCCCTAAGGTAGGCCCTAGCTAGTCCTGTGGGCAGGGTGCATTGTAGGTAAAAGATAGGACATAAGTGTTTCTCACTACTGTGGGGCTGCCCTCCCATAAGTATGCATTGGGGCTTCCCTGATAAGTGTTTCAGTGGTAATTCCCGATATGAGAGGAGCAGCATGGTCAAGTTTAGTACATTTGGAATTGTCATAATAAATGTTGCGCAATTGTGCACACAGATTTATTATAACTATTTTAGAAATGCCACTTTTAGAAGATGGCATTTATGTGTGCTATGTGTCTGTCTGCCTGATGTGAATTGCATGTCTGGCTTTGGGTGACAGGGGCTGGGAGGTGTGTGTGGCTCCAGGAGGGGTAGGGTGAGTCAGCACTAGGCTGAATAGAACATCTGCATTGGGAGTAGTGGAAGGAATAATCCTCTGACCCTGAATAGGTCTGTGCCTAGCCTGTACAATGCTGGCTCCACCCCCCGTGGTGTGTCTGATCACCGAGCCCCCACCTGACAAAGGGGAAGAGGAGCCTTGTAAAGAAAGTGCTCCAAATCCACCCTGAACCAATTGCATCCGGTTCCCCCAAAGCCCTGTAGAGGTATGTCCTCTAATCATTCAGAATTAAGAAGTTATAAGATAATTTCAGTAACTATGGGTACATGTTGAACCTGACCCTGTCTGCACCCAGATTTTTGCCTTCCTTTGCTGAACACGTTTTTGTTGGCTTTTAGGACTCTGGCTTTTCCCTGCTAATCACTGGTAAAGTGCTTGTGCGCTCCCTTGAAAACATGGTAAAATTGTCCTACACCTTATTGGTGAATTTAATTTATGTGTAAGTCCAAAGTATATGGTACTACATGTATACAGGGCCTGTAAATAAAAGGCTGCTGGAGGGCAGTGGCACAGACTCTGCCACCCACAAAACTAGCCTTTTACATATTTATTTCGCCTGCCACTGCAGTTTGTAATTAGTTTTAAACTGTCATTAAAATAATAAATCTTTTGCCAGGCCTAAACCTTTTTTTAGTACTTATAAGTCACCCCTAGGACAGGCCCTAAACATCCCAAGGGCAAATTGTACAATATTTAAAAAGCAGAACATGTGTGTTTAAGTTTTACATGTCCTGGCAGTAAAAAACTCCTAAAGTTATTTTTCACAGTTGAAAGGCCTGTCTCTTCTATACTCTAAGACTAAGACTGGGTTACTTGATTACATTACATTTTAATTACCACTATTTTCCAATTAGGAGCTGTTAGACATGTTAGCTGTAGGGTGCAGACAAAGGAAAAGGCAATATTTATATAGGTGCTGTGACCCCATAATGAGTGCTGTTTTTTGGACTTGCTGGGGGCTTGCTGCTGCTGGGGGCCCAGGAGGAGCAGCCAAAGGGGTTTGTCTCCCTGCTGGAGGGCCCTGTGTGCTGGCCTCTCTGGACCCAGCTAGCCACTGGAACCTTAAGAATGTTTTGCTCCCCCGGAGCGCAATACTTGTATTGCTGGTGCCCCAGAGAAGGGGACTCCAGCCTTGCCAAAGAAAAAGGAGCACAAGGGCGCCGCAGAGCTGAGCTGCGATATTGCCAGAGGGAATCCCGATTTTGGGACCCCTGCTAATTGAGGGGCGAGAAGTGAGAGCCCTCCTCGCATTGTGGTGCTGAGCGGGAGCCTACCCCGCTGTATGAATATTCAAAGAGGTGGGTGCCCACCCCACATTGTGGTGTCTTTCACGGGTGCCCACCCTGCATTTTTGCTCATTTTGCCACGGGTGCCCCCCCCACATTTACACAAGAAAGCGGATGTTTAACCCACTTTATGAATATTTTTGGGCTGGTGCCCACCCCGCGTTATGCACCTAATTTGGCGTGTGCCCACCCCGCAATTGCTTTTTATTCAAAGCGGGAGCCACCCCACATTTCACAGCCGAGGAAATCACTGCCGCAGCCTGAGTTGCCGCAGACAGCACAGAAGAAACTAAAGTCAGGCACCCATGTCTGGCTGTGGGCGGGGCCTGCTGTACGCCTCACGGGCTCCACATCGCAGTCCCGATCCCAGGAAGGGAGACTGGGTGAAGTGAGGTGAGGGGAAGCCGTGGCCTGGAGAAAAGTGGGTCTCTCGTAAGCGGGACAGCCCTGTGTGTTGCCGTGCCTGAAGCCCGAAGAAGGAGGCACTGAGGAAGAAGACCGGAGCCTCGCGGGCCCTCGGTGACTGCAGCAAGAAGAGCCTGGTGAGTGGGGCCGAGAGGAGAGCAGCCTTGGGGCTGGGAGTGGCACCAGAAGTGCTGTGTCAGTTTATCTGCACAGATGTGCCGCATAAGAGCGGGTAGTTGCAATGAGGGGGCATGGTTGCATCCCAGAGTCCTGCAGTGGGGCCCCAGTGTGAACAGTGGTGCTAGTTGCGGGCCGCTGCAACATTTTTGGGCCATTTGTTTTGCAAAGTCCTGGAGTTGGGCTTGGGGGAAGTTTTGTTTAAAGAGCTCCAGAGAGGGGCTTCATTACTGGCCTATTTTCTGAGCGAACCCGCAGGAGAGCACGCCACTCTTACGATTGGGGGCATTCTGTTGTAGAGTCCCTGAGTGGGACAGGAGAGGCACAGTTGTGCCAGGGCTTCTTTATTTGATTCACAGCTTTGCCGCACCAGCGCGGGCAGGTTCAATGTTTGGCAGTATTATTTTAGAGACCCAGTGGGGATACACCCAGAGGGCACAGTGAATGCCAGTGCCCACGTTTTGCTTCACAGCTGCATAGCAATTATTAGCAGCTGCAACGTTTAGGCCAGCGCAATTGCGCACTTTTAGATTCTGCTGCATTGGCAGCATACCCTGCCATTATGGACATAGGGCATTTGAGCCCTCTGAGAAGGCCAGTTGGCCAGGGGGACAGTGTGAGGTTGGTAGGGCACCAGGCCATAATGTGATTTATGTGATAATATGCTAAATGTGTTTTGTGCACCATGATTTGTGCCTCTGATGCTTATGTTTAGGAGGTTATTCCCTAATCTGAGGTTATTGCATAATGTGTTTATGCTGGTGAGGATATTATTGTCTAATGTGTTTAGGCTTATGAGGTTCGCGCAGGATGTATTTTATGCCTAATGTGATGCTGATTGCATAATATGATTTATGTTGCAGGATATAATGCTGAGTACGGTGTTTTACCAGTAATTACTGGTTGTGTTCTACATTTACTATTTGTGCTTGGTGATGGTTTTGACAGTGGCCCAATTGGCCCTGTCATGTGTATATAATCCCATGTAAATATTGCCTAGTGCCAGTTGGCACAGTGTATATTTTGTGATTACTATTCTAATGTGTTTATGATAATACAAAGGCTATTTTTATATATAACCTTGTGTGAAGTTCCTTTTGTGGTGTTCCTAGTGTGTTGCTGCTGTGTGTGTGTCACGCAAATGCTTTATACTTTGCCTCTGGGATAAGCCTGACTACTCGTGCCAATCTGCCAAGGGGGTGAGCGGGGGTTATCTTCAGCGTGTAACTCCCTTGAAGATAGTGGTGGCATTTCAGGCAGGCTCAATTAGGTGTGGGTTGATGCATCATCACATGCATTCCTGATCCATCATAAAGGAGCTTGAGTAAAGGTTTGAGCCCATGAGGAGCTGCATCAACTCAGCATCAGCTCGTGGCCATGCACTCTGTTTACTTCTCATGATACATATTTTAGTGGGCAGTTAGCCCCATACCATGCTTCCATGCATCACTTTGCATAATGGTGGAAATGTTTGACATATTGTCAACACACATTGCAACTCAAGGGTGCTGGAGGTATAATTATGATAATTATTGTCAATCTGTGAGTACCCAAGACACGATGGCACTTACCCCTGACATACTGGTCAGCCATGTGTGATAGTGACCGTTTATAGCATATTGCTCTGGCCCTGCTATAAAAGTACTAATGCTTGGCATAATGTGGGCATCTATCTCATGATGGCTTATACTCACATTATGAGGAAATTAATGACAGCACCGAGTCCCCTCCTGATGATAGCCCTGGAAGGCTTGATATGGTGGTACCTTCTTCTTGTTTAATGCTGATCCTGGCCTTATGGTGATACTTCTAGGTGGCTTTTGGGCATCATTTATATGACCTACGAGTTGCATGAAAGTAAAGGTGTGGACGGTAAGAGAGAACACATGTGTGACAGCTTATCTATAACTCTTTCATTCACCCATTCATCAAGAAGTGCATTCGTCCATCTTTTTTTTTTAGTTTAGAAAGCTTTATTGAATAGAAAAATACACAATAAAACATCATTACAGAGGTGAATGATACAAAAGAAAGATAATACATCCAATAAATAAAAGCCTGTGAACTACACTCCCCCAGAAGAGGGGGAAAGAACTATACCAATAAAAAGAGCTTTTGTGGGTATTTCATCATAGGGGGAAAGAAAAGAAGGGAAAGAAAAGAGAAAGGGGAAAGGAAGGGGAGAAGGGTAACCTAGAGTACAAAATCAATACATATAATTACCAATTTACAATAAGCAATAAATGGAGAACATTGAAGCTAATCAAGGAGCATGCCTGGAGAGATAGTCAGTTAAAGGTAGCCATAACAAGTCTCTTTTGATTAATAGGGGTACAGTTGTAGCATAAGCACGATCATGTCTGTGGTGGTGGCATAGCAAATTCCACCAAGCATTATATGCAACCTTCGAAGTGTCCTTCCAGTTGGTAGTGATTAGCTGAAATGAAATTGCTATGAACAGATCAATAAATTTACGAACATTGCACTGAACATTGCATATGGGAGAAGACCCACCCAGAAAAATATGCACAATTTCAAAAGGAACATTTGTAGAAAGAATATTGTTAAGTGTGGACCAAATGCGGGACCAAAGAGCTTTGACCAATGGCCAATAAAAAAACATATGTAGAAAGTCACTATTATCACATGAGCATGACCAACACTTTTTTGAGTCTAGTAATTTGAATTTATGCAAGTCAGAGAGCGTAAAAAAGAGCCTATTATAAAAAAAAGTAAAATGTCTGTGTAGTGCTAGCCGAGCGAGAAACTGTGTGTACTTTAGACCAGATGGAATCCCAAACCTGTAGAGAAAACTCCTGGTCTAAATCTGATTCCCATAGAAGTTCAAGTTTAGATTTGACCCTATCAGCAAAGGAGTGTGATAATAACTTGTAAATGGCCGAAGCTCTGAAGGGGATAGTAAAGTCGGGCGGGGATGCGAGAGAAGGTGTAACAGTAGAACAGGGGATGTTCTGAAAAATAAGAGAAGATAGGGTATGTGTAAGCAAGAGAAAGTGAGCAGAATGTGTAAGAGAGAGGTTAAAAGAGTCACGCAGGTCCTGGAAAGTTCTTAAAGAGTTATCTTTGAGCAAGTGGTTATAAGTAAGAATGCCTTTATCAATCCATTCCTTCCAGAAAAGGGCTCTGTTATAGATCTTGAGGAATTTATTGTACCAAATTGGAGTCAATGTTTGAAGGTCGGAAGAAGAGAGGAAAGAGCGAAAAAGTGTAAATGCTAAAACCTTAGAATGCTTAAAGACAGGAGTGAGGAATCTTATTGGAGGTTAAGATAGGCGAGTGGCCGTGAGGAAAGAGAATGGAGCAAGTTGTGCAAGTTCTAAAGAGCTCCAAGCTGGTAAAGGAGAAGAAGAAGATTCAATAAGAAATGGCCAAATCTGTTTAAGTGTGAAGGCAGAGTGGAAACGAGAGATATTGGAAAATTGACTGCACCTAAGTTCTTGGGTTGCTGGAGACGAAAAAAGGGAAACCCTAGCTTTGCGGTTATTCCATAAAAATTTCACTAAGAGGCTATTAATGGTTGTGAAAAAATAGTGGGGAAGGGTGATAGGAAGCATAGAAAGGTAAAAATGAACAATAGGAAGTAGCATCATTTTAATAATCGCCAGTCAGCCCCACCAAGAAAGAAAAAGGGGAGGCCAGCCTTCAATGAGTGAAGAACGTTTTTTAAGTATATCCGAATGATTTATATTAATGGTTTCTCGGATGGTATTAGCATATAGAATACCCAAACATTTAACAAATCCTGGAGTCCATTCAAATCCAGATCCTTCAAACATATGAGAAAGACAAAACTTGTTAAGTGGAAGAACTTCGGATTTATCAATATTCAGTTTATAGCCTGATACCAAAGAGTAATCATGCAGTAGAGAAAAAAGTGCAGGTAAGGAAACGGTTGGATTTGAAATATAAAGTAAAATATCATCCGCATACGCAGTCAATTTAATTTCAACATCCCTGTATACGAATCCTGAGTAGGAGGATGAAGTCCTTAGTTTATCCAAGAAAGGTTCTAAAGCAAGAATAAAGAGGAGGGGGGAAAGAGGGCAACCTTGCCTGGTTCCCCCGTGAAGGGAAAAATAGTTTGATTGTATACCGTTGACCCAAATAGAAGTCTTAGGATCGGAATATAACAATTGAATATATATCTAACAATATGGGGACTGAAACCATGCCATCTAAGTGCTCCGAACATAAAATCCCAGTTGACTTGATCGAAGGCTTTCTCAGCATCTGGTGTAATAGCTGCAACGGGAGAATCCATTTTGGCGGCAAGGTGTATAATATTAAGAAGGGTTCTTGAATTATCGGTAATAGACCTACCTTTAACAAAACCTGATTGATATATGTTGACTAAATCAGGGATGACATTATTGATACGAATAGCTAAAAAGTTTGCATATATTTTACAGTCCGTATTTATAAGAGAAATGGGCCTATAATTTTTGCAGAGGGAAGGATCTTTGCCTTTTTTAGGGAGTAGGCAAAGCATTGCCTGCGTAAAGGAACCTCTGGATTCACCCGTGGCAAGGAAGTGATTAATTAAAGTAAGTAGGTGTGGTACTAGAATCGTTTTAAAATGAAGAAAAAAGTGCACCGTAAAACCATCTGGACCGGGAGTTTTGTCCTTGGGAAGAAGATAAATTGCAGCGACAATCTCTTTGTCCGAAATAGGAGCATCAAGGGAGGAAAGGTCCACAAGATTATTAGGGGATTTGGGGATGGATCGAAAAAAGGAGTCAATTTGCTCAGAAGAAGGTTTGGATTCAGGTGTGTAAAGAGAAGAAAAATATTGAACAGAACAATCAAGAATTTTGGCATCCGAAGACTGCGAAACCCCCTGAGAATCTTTAATGACAACAATCTTGGATTTCTGTTTTTTAATTTTAAGATAGTTCGCAAGCGATTTGCCAGCTTTGTTATGTCCGCCATACATTTTGGAATTACATTTAAGAAGTTGGTTAGAGGCAGAGACCCAGGAGTGTTTATTATATTGCATTTTAGCCTTAATAAGGGAAGATAATGTGTCAGGGGAATTAGAAGTAAAATAGAGGTGCTCAAGGTCCTTAATGTGTCAAAGAATGTGAGATGCGTGGCTGAGGGCTTTTTTCTTTTTCCTGGATACAAAGTCTATAACAAAGTCCCGAGCAGCGGCCTTGAAGGCATCCCAAAGAAAGTGAAAGTCTGAGGCAGTTTTCAGGTTATTATCAAAAAATTCTTCCATAAAAAGCATAAAGTGATTAATGAAAAGAGGGTCAAGGAGTAATGAGTTATTGGAGCGCCAGCGACAAGAAGCTGAGATGGGTGAAGGGTAATCCATATCTAAGATGACGGGGGGATGATCGGAAATGAGAATAGAACCTATTTCAGAGTTAGTCAGGAATTGAAAGGCGTGGTGTGAGAGAAAACTGTAGTCAATGCGGGAGTGTGATGCATGCACTGGGGGAAAAAAAGAGAATTCTAGGGAATCAGGATGAGATATTCTCCATGAGTCTATGAGGCCTCTGGAAGAAATAGATATGTGAAATGATTTTTGCATTTTATTGGGAACATATCGTGCTTGTGACTTACGGTCCAGAAAGCGATCCATAAGTTGGTTACAATCTCCACCTACAATCAAATCATTAGACACATGAGAGGAGAGAAGTGAAGAAAAGTCATTCCAGAAGGTTAAATCAACACCATTAGGACTGTAAACATTGCAAAACGAAAAGTGAATATTATTTACAATACTATCTAGAAACAACCATCTACCATTAGAATCAGAAATTTCATTTTGTATTTGAACTGACAACGATTTATGAAATAAAATGACAACACCATTCTTATTATTAACAGCAGAGGAGCAAAAGGATTCTCCAACCCATTGTTTACGCAGTGAAGATATATCCTGTGAAGAAAGATGTGTTTCTTGCAACAAAGCCACTTGATATTTAAAACAAACCAAATGAGACAAAATACGTTGCTTTTTAATAGGGTTTCGAAGACCTTTAACATTCCATGAAATGATTCGAAGACCATTCACAACGAAAGATCAAATTGGAATAGGAAAAAAAGCACAGGTCAGTTAAGAAAGAAAAAGAGAAAATGAAATAGGTAAGGGTAAGCGATTAAGAAGAGAACAGAATTCAGAATATCAAAAGGGTAGAAAAGAGGCCTTGGTGACCACCACAAATGTAAGGTCCAAATTAAAACATGAAAGCGGTAGAAGTTAACAATGCAGAGTACCAGAAAAAAAGAGAAGAACAGGTGAATAGAAAAAGTGTTGCCGAAGAGGGAGAAGTATAAAGGAAAAAGAAGAGAAAAGAGGAAAGAGACAGAGAGATGAACAGATACAAAGGCGAAGGGGAGAAGAAAGTGGGAGCCAAAGTTCCCAAAAGAGTAGAGACAGAGGAGATGACAAAAAGCCAAGGGGCCTCAGTCATAATACTCAAAAAGAGTAGAACAAACAATGAGAAGGAAGGGGGGGGGGCGGGAAAAAAAGAACCAAGATGACCACATCACTGGGAGGAGAACGAGAGCAACATCGACAATATACATTGAGGTAAAATGAAGGAAAGACAAATATTAATAATAAAAAAAAGAGAATTCATCTAAACGAAATATGGGAACCAAGCAGGGCTAGAATACAATATAAAAAGGGAGCTTACCAGGGTAAGAGGGTGCATTTTGGCGGGGTGGATCAGACAGGCAAAAAAAAACAAGTGAAAGACACTGGAGTCCACAACCATAACAAAAGACGGATCGGAAACCACAAAACAAAAACACAGGACAATTAACCATAAAATAAAACAGAACCATTGTCAAAAAGGAAAAAAACAGAAGGAAACCTAGAACACTTATGGAGGAAAAAGATCGAAGAATTCCTTGCGTCTGTTGTCAGTTTGTTTGGAGACGTCTTGGCTGAAGAAGATCTTATGTCCAGACCAAAACATCTGCTTATGTTGCTTAGCCGCATGAAGAATAGACATTAAGTCAGAATAAAACAGAAAATAGGCAATGATACCTCTTGGTTTGGTAGCTGAGGATGCATTTTGAGGACCTAACCTGTGGGCCCTCTGGATATTGAAGTAAATGGTTTTTGGAAGTCTAGCAATCTGCAAGACCTGAGTTTTCAGGAATAGAATCATGTCAGACCCCTCTGAACCCTCAGGAATACCGTAAATTCGTAAGTTATTGCGGCGGTTGCCATTTTCCAAATCCTCTGTAGATTTTTTCAGAAGGGCAACTTCTTTGGTGAGGGTGTCAACTCTTGCAATAACATCTTGGGCATCACTCACTTTTTGTTCAACATCAGATAGTCTTATGTCCAAGCCAGAACATTTTTCTTCAATTCTTTGGAGAGTAGTAGTAGTATCCGATATAAATGGGAGGATAAGACGCAGCTCATCCATAATATCCTCCAGCGTGATAGGAAGAGGAGATTTAGTTGGAGAAGAAGGGTCTTTTTTCTGGCGTTTACCAGTATTAGGTGGAGGCTCCTTACGATTCCCAGATGCAGATCCGGAGTTGCCATGTGCCTTGTTTGATTGCGTGTGCTCCATCGCTGATTAGTATGGAGGGCTCGGAAAAAAGGAGCGACTAGAAATGGAGTAGAAAGTGAAAAAGAAAACAGTCCAGGAGTGAGGTGATAAGCTGAAGCAGATAATAGCCATTGAAAGGTAAGTAAAGAAACCAGTATGGCTAGAATATGCAGGAAAAAAATAAGCTTAGTGAGCTACAGAGAGAGTGTCCGCAGAGTGAGCTCAAACAGTGACCAGAAGAAGCACAATGGAGTTAAGCAACCGTCACTCCAAAAATCAGCCTTAATAAGAGAAAAGCACCAACTTCCATTTGAAAAAGGCTTTACTGGTAGTGTATTGCGTAGCTGCAGCCGTAGAAAGGAAGTAACATACTGCGGAGTGTAATTGTAGCACACAGTAGCCGTCGAAAATGTGGAAAATCACATATGCGCAAGGGAACACAACCTCACTGCATGTGGTACATAGTGCGCCATCTCCAGCAATGCTGAGGAGACATTTAACGAATGAAAAGTGAGCTTTGAGAAGCAAAAAAACAAACAAAAAAAAAAAAACAGTACCTCATCATTCTGTGGGACAAATGAGTAACATTTCTTTAACAGGCCCCGTTTGTAAAGAGAGCGAAGTTTTGCGCCGTTATAAGCTTACAAAATGGCGGCCGCGAAAAAACAAACTACGTGAGCAGAGATGGAAAACGGGTGAGAACACACCTGTCTTCATGAGCCGGTGTTCGCAAAACACGCCAAAATGATCCAGGCGGTTTCCGACATCGAAATCTCTAATCCGCAGCACGGGCCAAGCCGGAAAAAGCGTCCTTCGCGGAGAGAGGAATGCCGATGTTGCGGAGCCTCCTCAGGAAGCGGCCATCTTGACGCCACCGTCGCACGCTCCCATTCATCCATCTTTACAGTATCTTCCCTACAACCATTCACCTATCCATCCATGGTCCCATCAATTCATATACTCAATCCCTCACTCGCCAATCCATTCACTCATTTGTCATTCCTCCATTGGCTCATTCTCGCAGGTGCTGATTGACTCATTCATCCAAAAACACAATATAATCTGCAATATAATGCACTCATAAAACCGAGGCCTTTTGGCTTAATCATGCTTGTTTATTGATGTGTGCTCTGTAATGGGGTTGTCTGCTGCTCAGTGGCTTCAGCTTTCCCTTCCATCATTGGCAGCTCCTTCTTTAAGTATCAGCCATGCTCTGTGATAAGCAGAGAAGATCCTCCTCAGGCCCGAGTCTTGCTTATGTCTTCCTAAGGTGTGGACGGAACAGCAGTGGCTAACTCTCCTGCACACTTCTGTCAATCACACACGATTATATTCGCACTGTTACCTAATTCTGATCAAATCATGCTCTCGCTGTTCCCCTGTTGCCCCTTCATCAGACTGCTGGCCTTTGAAAGTCTTCGTTCTCTTTCAGAAATGCTGACACTATTATACCCGCACCTCTGTCCTCATAGGCAGTAATAGCCCGGTCAAGTTATATGATGTGCAGCTCAAAGATCTGCATGCAGCATATTTCAGGTTAACCGTGCAGCATTTTCCACTCCCAAAATCACATGAAATTATTTTCTGAGAAAACTAATTAACTGTAAATTACTCTCCGTGTTATGTGACCTTGATGAATACTGATGACGAGTCTTCGAAAGGGCAAGATCCGTGTCCTACCAGAATGGCACTGAACATGCTCAAAGACCCTTGAAGTCCAGTTAGTACTGACATTTGGGATTATCCTATTAAAACATATTTATGATAGTAGTTATCAATTAAGGATAAGGAAGAAGGAGATGCGCTGACTTGTGACCGGCCGCTCTAAAACCCATAGGGATGTTTTATTCAATAACAAGATCAGTTTGCTTTAGAGATACATAAACACAGCATTCTTAGGGGTAAAAAGCAGGGAACTATTTAAGATGCTTTCTTCCCAAAGCATTGTTATAAAACAAATGAGTAACAAACTGTGAAACATTTAGGCGTTCAAACTGATGGAGATTTTGACTGGGAGTGGTCAGTGCTAAGTACTTCGAGTGATTGCAGTTTGTAATATCTGCAACGTTTCACATACATAAACGCAAATTGCAATTCCCTAAATGCAATGCAGGCAGCATGAAAAAATTTGCGACCCTGCATTAAGGAATTGCAATTTACCACCAACTTCAAGTTGGTGGTAAATTGCAAATCCTTAGAAAAATTCACTTTTTTGGCGCACACACATGCACTTAGGGGATGTATGTGTGCCACATGTGCACACTTACCTGCTTTGGGGGTGCATCAGGGTGGCCTTTTGGCCCCCTTTCACCCTTGAAGTTGCATTCGCAATTTGCGAATACCTATTTGGTACTCGCCTTTAGGCCCATAGGAATGAATGGGAAGGTAATCTTTAATAGCGAATCGCAATTTGCAATTCACTATTAAGGAATATGTAGGAATCAAATTTTTTTTTGCGAAACCTACATGCATAGGTAATTGCGACTCCCTAATAGCAATTTCTTAATAATCGCTATTAAGGATTCCCTACTTTGATGCATGTGCCCCTTAGTGTTTCTAGTTAACTCAGCTTGTCAGGCAATGTACTTTAGTCATTTGAGGCCCGCTACAAGAAAATATGGTTGCCTCCTACAATTTTTGCATTTAAACCCGTTCATTTTTCACCAAAGTCTATATGTTAATTCTGCACATTTATTAAAAACTATATTATTTTCTCGCGCTATGGAGGACATGTAATAGAACCAGTGAAGAATGTTTTGTGATCCGGCCCACGATCCTATAGAAAATCTAGCTGTGGCTAATGTATGAAATCAACCAGGCTATTCAATTTTGTATGGATATTCATGAAAACAAATTGAGGTGGTGTTAATGTTTCCATATGGCATGTTTGCTTTTCTTTGAATCAATGATCACTTGGGCAAGTTGCAAATTGAGGAAAGTATATTCTACAGTGGTAAATAAGTAAGCTCTGGCTCATAATTTGCAGCTTTCTGACACCTACTTAAATCTACGAGTACAAATATTTGACATAGTTTTCATCTTACCTTACAGTTCCCAACATTTACCTAAACTGCCAAGGGAATGCATTTTTTCCATCGTAAATCTTGTGAGTTGAATTGGCCGGCAAACTGTAACTTGCATGAATAATACATGTAATTTATCGTTCCGACATTCTTCAAACGTACACCTTGTTCAAAGTCATCAACATTTTTATTGTGTTCCTTAATATAATAATAGAAGTGGATGGAAGTCCGCAGTATATTATGTGAACTGCTATTACCCAGCTGCTACGTTTCTCAAGATTTCTTTGTTATTCAGCCAGAATTCGGAAACTTCTTGAGGTGCACAAAGAAAGGTATGCCTTCTATGCATTCAGAATTATGAAGTCATAAGATAATTTCAGTAACTCTGGGTACATGTTGAACCTGGCCCTGTCTGCACCCAGATTTTTGCCTTCCTTTGCTGAACACGTTTTTGTTGGCTTTTAGGACTCCGGCTTTTTCCCTGCTAATCACTGGTAAGGTGCTTGTGCGCTCCCTTGAAAACATGGTAAAATTGTCCTACACCATATTGGTGAATTTATTTTATCTGTAAGTCCAAAGTATATGGTACTACATGTATACACGGCCTGTAAATAAAAGGCTGCTGGAGGGCAGTGGCACAGACTGTGCCACCCACTAAACTAGCCTTTTACATATTTCTTTCGCCTGCCACTGCAGTTTGTAATTAGTTTTAAACTGCCATTAAAATAATAAATCTTTTGCCAAGCCTAAACCTTTTTTTAGTACTTATAAGTCACCCCTAGGACAGGCCCTAAACATCCCAAGGGCAAATTGTACGATATTTAAAAAGCAGAACATGTGTGTTTAAGTTTTACATGTCCTGGCAGTAAAAAACTCCTAAAGTTATTTTTCACAGTTGAAAGGCCTGTCTCTCCTATACTCTAAGACTAAGACTGGGTTACCTGATTACATTACATTTTAATTACCACTATTTTCCGATTAGGAGCTGTTAGACATGTTAGCTGTAGGGTGGTCTCCCGCAACCGAAACTAAAGTGCATGTGTGCGCTCCTTAAACATGGTAACATTAGCTTTTCCCCAATTGCCATTTTTAATTTGCTTGCAAGTCCCTAGTGAAGTGGCATTACATGTGCCCAGGGCCTGTAAATTAAATGCTACCAGTGGGTAGTGGGCCTACAGCACTGACTGGTCCTGATTTCTGTGCGGCCACCCCCGATGGCTACTGCCTATTTAGACAGGACAGGAAGGGAAAGAAGGGCAGCGGACTGGCAATTATCTACAGGGATAAATTTACAATCAAAACCGACACCCTGAATTTCTCAATATGCGAAGCATTAACTTTCTCTCTTACACTCTCCAACATCCAATCTTTCAAAGGAACATCTCCCTAAATTCAGTTACCCCTCTGATCTGGACAGATCACTCCGTAATAATTTTTAATATTAAGATTAAGACAACCAAGTCCAGCAAGACCAACCGCCAAAGACCCAGACAAATCCGGGCATGGAACACAATTGATGCCCAACATTTGCAAAAATCTATGTCTACCTCTCATTACATTCCATCAGAAGGCCCCGAAACAGCCTCCAATAATTACTGTGACTGGCTACATGAAATCTTTGCCCTATCAGTACCATATAAAAGAATCTCCACCAATCGTAGAGTTTGTTCTGCTCCTTGGTTTACAGAGGAACTTAGACTCGAGAGACAACACTGCAGGAACTTATAGAGACACTGGCGTAAAGAGTACAATCACAAAGCTAAAACGTTATACAAAGAGGCAATGAAAAAATACAAACATCTGATCACCGTGCACAAGAGTAACTATTATTGTTCTCAAATAGAATCTGCCAAAAATTCCCCGAAAGAACTCTTCCAAGTAGTAACCAAACTCTCCACACCCCCAACAGGCACCACGCTTCAACCTTCCCAAGACTTATGTAACTTACTGGCAAAATTCTTTAAGGACAAGGTGACCTGTATCTATTCTGACTTTGCTACTCAGTCTAATTTAGATCAGCCAACACCTAAAAATGTTTATAACACGTCCTCCACGGCTGCGCTTTCAGAATTCACTCAGGTCTCCTCGAAGCAAGTACGTGAACTTCTTCTCTCAATTAAATCCGGCTCCCCTTCGCCACCCTCAATTCTTAAATTAATTCCGGATCCCACTGTTACCATTCTTAGCGACATTTTTAACTCTATGCTCAACACTGGGGTCTATCCTACAATCTGGAAAAAGGCCATCATCAAACCTTTTGTCAAGAAACCCAACGCGGACCCGCTGGATCCTAAAAATTACCGCCCAATAGCATGTCTCCCATTTCCATCAAAAATCATAGAAAAACGTATAAATACTCAACTTACCCAATACATCGACACTAATGATCTCCTCGATGATACACAAATTGGATTTAGGAAGGAGCATGGTACAGAAACAGCTCTTATTAAGGCCGCCGACGACATCAGGATGATTCTGGATAAGGGTGGAGCAGCGGTCCTTATTTTGCTGGATCTGTCCGCTGCATTTGACACGGTCGATCATACCATCCTGATCGGCCGTGTCTCTGCCATTGGCATCAGTCAAACGGCCAGGTCCTTACTCATTTCCTTTCTTGAAAGCCGGGCACAGTCTGTCAACCTGGGTGACTTCCAATCTCCGTTTTTTCCCCCCCATGTTGCGTGTCTCAGGGATCTTCCCTAAGTCCGACACTATTTAATATATACGTGTCGAGTCTGGCTACTACCATCAAAACCCATGGGATGGGTTTGACCTCTTATGCCGACGACACCCAACTTGTACTTGGACGGAGTAGAAGTGGCAGCCAAATTTCAGGAAGGAATGTGTGACATCAGTCTCTGGATGTCTTGCAACTGCCTGAAATTAAACTTTGATAAAACGGAGGTAATGACTTTCGGTAATTTAGTCCCAAGTTGGTTCTCAACTTGGTGGCCAACCGAAATGGGACCTCCCCCACCTCCTGTTTCAAAGGTCAGGAATTTGGGAGTGATGTTCGATGATAGACTCTCGTTTACACATCATGCTAATGCCCTTTCGTCCACTTCTTTTTTCACTCTTAAAATGATCACAAAACTTCTGCCTTTTCTTCCACCGAATGCAGGAAGAACTCTGATGTGCACTCTGATCTTATCTAAGATCGACTATTGTAATGAGCTTTTTGTAAATGCTCAGGAAAAAGTTCTGAACAAATTGCAGCTAATTCAAAATTCAGCAGCCAGAATCCTATCAGGCACACCCAAGTTCAAATCAATTTCCCCGGCAATACGTCAGCTTCACTGGCTGTCAGTCAGGAATCAAATTAAATTCAAAGCTCTCTGTATTGCATACAGAGCGGTTAACAATTCAGGACCCAAGTTCCTAAGAAGGTCACTAGGACGTTACACCCCGAATAGACTCCTGCACTCTTCCTCAGCTCGCCTCCTAACCGACACTCGGACAAAGAAATCGTCATGGGGAGACAGATGCTTTTCAATCGCCACTGCAAAATTATGGAACACCCTGCCCCCCCACATCAGGGCCAGCCCCCCCTTTTCATCTTTAGGAGGTTAGTAAAAATGTGGCTTTTCAACTAGTAAGCGCTATCTCTTTCTGCTCTGTAATACTGTTTTTTAGCGCCGAGACGCCTCCGGGTATTTGCGCGCTTTACAAATTGCATAAATAAATAAATTGTGCCACCCACTTAAGTAGCCCTTTAAACATGACTCAGGTCTGCCATTGAAGCCTGTGTGTGCAGTTTTTAAACTTGCATTTAGACCTGGAAAAGTACACCTTTTGCCAGCCCAAACCTTTCATTCTAAAGCATTTAAGCCATCCCTAGGGAAGGCCCTGAGGGCAGGGTGCAGTGCATTTAAAAAATGGGATATGTACTTTTTACTTTTACCTGATGCTGTTAGTAAAAAACTCTTATTTCACTATTGCAAGGCCTACCTCTTCCATAAACTAACATTGGAATTACCTTATTATATTTAGTAAACTGTAGTTTCCAAAACTAAACAGGTAATACCTTCATGTTTGAAGTCTTTGTAAAGGGCTTCCTACCCGCTGTAGTTAGTCCGGAGCCAGGACAGGGAAGGCAGGATGCCAAAGGGAATTTCTAGTCGCTCCCCCCACCTTCCAGAAGAATAAAAGGTATAAATATTGAACCTCAGACACTAACTCTTCAGTACACTTCTGGAACTGCGGATACTCTGCCAGGCAGGACGGCTGGTTGTGCTGCTGCATGACTGCAACTCTGCTGGACTGCTGCTCTGCTGGACAACTGCAGTGCTGTGCTGCTGCCTTGCTCTGCTGACCTGTTGCCCTTAGGCCAAGAATGGGTTCTTCACTCCTTGAACCCAGGACACCCAGAGGGAAAGCTAGTCTGATGGCTTCCTGTTCTGAGCAACAGGAACATAACAAAGCTCCCAGCCACCTGCCACAGCAGCTAGAGCCAGCTGGAGCAAGCACCTGCCCCCTGCATGGTGCTTCTCAGGTCCTCAGCATTTGGTGGCTCCACAGAGAGGCTAAAGAGAAGTTTTTGGGCTTTTTGCATCTGCGAAAAGGCTCGGTGGTGCTGGATCCTTGTCACCTGCACAGGTTGGCAATGCGAAGTTCTGTCGGCCCGATCCTTTGTGCTACAGCTTCAACCACTCACATGGAGCAAAATCGTGTGCTACTGCGATGACAGCCCACACAGCGTCTGGCCTGCCCTTGGCTCTACATCGATGACCATCTGTGATACTTCCTTTTGACACGTGGCCCCCTCCACCATGAATGGGTCTCTTGGCGCTGGATTGATAAGGTAACATATCAGCAGGACTAACCTGGTCCCTATACGTGGCCAGTGCTCCATCGCGGTCCGTCCGAATTTGGGTTCTTCTCTCTGTCTCACATGACCAGATACACATGGTTGGGGCATTGTGTTTTTTGGTGCTATTTTACACTTAAACCTTTAAAAATTCATAACTTTGGTTCTACTGATTGGATTTTTGTACAAATATCTTATCGGCCCACACTCCCTCATAGTTGGCCTGAACTTGTGACTTGGACCTGGTCTACCACAATCAGGAAGCTGTGGTTGGCACTTTTTTGCTACTTAGCACATGATTATCACAACAGATTTAAACTTGCATAGCTCAATTTCTACTGATTGGATTTTTGTCGTTTTGATGCCAAATAATTTATTACATTAACTCTATTTTTCGAAACCAGCGTGGAATCCTTTTATTTCGTATCGGTGATGGGTTTAGATTAATTGCAGGAAGTGGTGGCGCTCAAGCCTGTGCGTATGAATGTCTCTATCATAGCCAGTGAATGCACGGTGCAAACAGGTCAGGGAGGAACAAACCCAAATAAAACAACCCCAGCCAAAGTGTGGGTCAGGACCCACACAAACAATTTGAACAGAAGCCCTGTGTACACGTTTGTGTATACTGGGTTTTAGGGTCAAAACCAAATTGTTTTAAACAGCATTTATTGAAGAAATAATGATGGAAGATATCTCCAGTATTCAAGCAAATAGATTTATAGATTAATCTTGATCAGTAGAGAAAGAGAAACAAACCAGCCGACACGTGTTTCGTCACAACCAGGTGGTTATGACTCTTCAGGGCTGTCGGTTTTTGTATTAAGTCTGTGGTAGCGGCGTACCGGTGATAATTCCGACCCGGTAGCGTACAAATCGGGTAGTAAATTAAAGGATTACTGGAAGCGAGGGTTGGGAAATCATAATATTCTCCTTGTCTGTGGCCTCGTGGAGACCTCACTTTCTGTTAAGCAGCGTGGAGCATACTGTGCTTGTTGTTCCGGTGTTGGAATCCTTTTGTGATGTGTTTTCACTGTGTACCTGTTTGAAGTGTTGGTCAAATACTTTTAGACATTGCCTCTGAGTAAAGCCTGACTGCTCTGTGCCAGGCTACCCCAGAGGGTTAAGCACAGGTCAATTTAGGGTTTGCTTGTGACTTCACCTTGATAAGAATTGTGGTTGCAGCTTCACAAGGGTTTCACCCCCCTCATCCAGTAACCCAATTTCTCACAGGAGCAGATAAAGATATGCTATTTATACTAAGTATGGGCAGAAAATGTGTTCCACTCGTGGAATTTGCGTATTCTTGGCAATTTCGCGATCCGCGAATCGCTTGAAATAGCCCAAAAATCCGCAAATCACGAGTTAGAGGATTTTTTTTTCTTGTTCGCTCTTCAAAAATACAATCTTGCGCGCTCGGCATTGACATACCATGATTCTGCGTTTCCTCCCTGTTCGCGTGCGCTGCAAGATTTTGGTAGCTGGCCGAGCGACACCGCGATCGCGTACACGTCATTGCGACCCGAAACAGGAAACTGCGAATGCAAACACGTCATTGCGACCCGAAACAGGAAAAAGGCATCGCGAGCAGGCTGGTTAAGTGGAAAACAAAGCTGTACAAAACAATATGTGGGTGATAATGATCCTGAGTATTCACAGAGAAGGAGAAGCCATTACACTTGAAATTCAGGAAATGTTTGCTGTAAGCAAGATTATTGAATACGCCTGCTGTACCCATTTCCCACAGTAAAACAGGGCAGCAGGAATAGACAAATCGAAATGGTCCTAACGCTTGGTTAATATCTAACTCTTCTAAACTAAAGAAGAAAAGGGTGACAATTGCACTCCTGGTTAAGCCCTGTTATTCCAATTTATCATTTTATGGGTGTTTGGGGGTATCACCTCCTGATTGATAGGCGTTAGAATGGTTAATTCTAACTTTTCCTGGTTGACAAAAACGTTCCCAATAAGCACTCCGACGGTAAATATCAAAAATTAATCCATTAATCATTGGTAGTTGAATTTCAATTAGTTAATTTTTTAATCTTTACAATTTTGTAAGGCATATGTACAACGCATCACCTACAACTCCTTTACATGCCATTATGCTCCACAGTTACTGGTTCAATAGGCGAACGCTGGTTTTTGGCAGGAGTCTGTAAACAAACATTCTCCTGATGGGGCAGAGATTACATCAAATGATTTTATTGATAAAAGAAATCATTATGACAACTTTTATGCAAATCATGACAAACATGTGCTAAGTTCCACATTGTGAACACTGAAACAAATATACAATTTAGTTACTGCATCATAAAAGCATGCAGGAGAAAAGGTAAATTAGATACATATTATTTGTTTAAATTAATATAGATGTAGCTATTACTCATCAAATGCTATTTTCATCATTAGTTGTATTAGAATAATGTAGGAGAAAAGTCTCACATTAAGGATTTTATTGCTAATTGATTTGATTTTCATGTAATGAATATCAAAATAATAAGGATAAAAGAAATGATTATGATTTAGGTTGGCTTTACATATGAAATATGAACTACAATGTAATTTCATGTAATAAAGTGTGCACCGAAAATGATTAAAATAAAGTAGGTGTTACACAATTATACCTAAATGTGGTTTCTTGAAACCTCTTTAGCATGTATTTCACATATATACCAGTTGAATAACACATAAACAACAAAGATTAATATGCATTTTCTTATATGTATAATGTTTTTTTTCTTGTTCGCTCTTCAAAAATACAATCTTGCGCGCTCGGCATTGACATACCATGATTCTGCGTTTCCTCCCTGTTCGCGTGCGCTGCAAGATTTTGGTAGCTGGCCGAGCGACACCGCGATCGCGTACACGTCATTGCGACCCGAAACAGGAAACTGCGAATGCAAACACGTCATTGCGACCCGAAACAGGAAAAAGGCATCGCGAGCAGGCTGGTTAAGTGGAAAACAAAGCTGTACAAAACAATATGTGGGTGATAATGATCCTGAGTATTCACAGAGAAGGAGAAGCCATTACACTTGAAATTCAGGAAATGTTTGCTGTAAGCAAGATTATTGAATACGCCTGCTGTACCCATTTCCCACAGTAAAACAGGGCAGCAGGAATAGACAAATTGAAATGGTCCTAACGCTTGGTTAATATCTAACTCTTCTAAACTAAAGAAGAAAAGGGTGACAATTGACCACCACCCAGAGCCAATAACTGAGCAGCATATTGCAATGATTTTTTATTATGTACTGGGTATATAGCAATTAAATTGGGAACATTTATACAGTGAAAAATCGGGATGAAAGACACCTATGTATTTCTGAAATTGGAACCAAATATAGAGTTTATAAACAGTAGCTATTTGCACATTTCTGAAATTGTGTGAACCCATACTGAATGAGAATTATAGAACATTGAAACGGCTCAAAGCGCAACGTGGACACACTTCATTTTTGCAGTGAAAACTGACCCTTTTTTTGCAAAGTGAATAGCTGTAGAATTTGAACCCTAGCTCTGCCTGCACCTAGGGAAACCTAGTAAACCTATAGAGTCAAAAACTAGATACCCAGGGAAATACAGGATGGGGTGACCCGTCTGTCTCTCACTAGGTTCTGTTACCCAGAATCCCTTGCAAACCTCAAACTTAGTCAAATAAACACATTTTCCTCACATTTCTGTGGTGGGAAGTTCTGGAATCTGCATGGATCCACAAAATTCTACCCACCCCGCATTTCCCAAAGTCTCCTGAGAAAAATAGTACCTCTCTTGTGTGGGTTGGCCTGGTTCCCGCGACAGGAAATGGCCGAAACCTCAAAGTGGACACATTTTCATGGTGAAAACTGACCCTTTTTCTCCAAAGTTCCTAGCTGTATATTTTGACCCCTAGCTTTGCCGACACCTAGGGAAACTTAGAAAAGCTATACATTTTTTAAAACTAGACACCAACGGGAATCCAGGATGGGGTGACTTGTCTGTCTCTCTCCAGATTCTGTTACCCAGAATCGCTTGCAAACCTCAAACTTTGTTAAAAAACACATTTCTCTAACATTTCTGTGGTGGAAAGTTCTGGAATCTGCGTGGATCCACAAAATACCACCCACCCCGCATTTCCCAAAGTCTTCCAAGAAAAATGGTACCTCACTTGTGTGGGTAGGCCTAGTGCCTGCGACAGGAAACAGCCCTAATTGCAATGTGGACACACCACATTTTCACTGTGAAAAATGACCCTTTTTTTGTAAAGTGCCTAGCTGTAGATTTTGAACGCTAGCTCTGCCGGCACCTAGGGAAACCTATCAAACCTATACATTTCTTAAAACTAGACATCCAGGGGAATCCACAATGGGGAGACTTGTCTGGCTGTCACCAGGTTCTGACACCCAGAATACCTTGCAAATCTCAAACTTTGTAAAAGAAAAACACATTTTCCTCACATTTCTGTGGTGGAAAGTTCTGGAATCTGCGTGAATCCACAAATTTCAACCCAACCCACATTCCTCAAAGTCTTCAGAGAAAAATGGTACCTTACTTGTGTGGGTAGGCCAAGTGCCCGCGACAGGATACAGCCCAAAACACAACGTGGACACACCACATTTTCACAGTGAAAACTGACCCTTTTTTTGCAAAGTACCTAGCTGCAGATTTTGAATCCTAGCTTTATTGGCACTTAGTTAAACCTAGCAAACCTATAAATTTTTTAAACCTAGACACCCAGGGGAATCCAGGATGGGGTGACTTGTCTGACTGTCACCAGGCTCTGTTACCCAGAATCCCTTGCAAACCTCAAACTTTGTAAAAAGAAATCCACATTTAAAAAAAAAACAAAAAAAAAATCCACATTGAAAATATTAGTACCTGAGGGGAAGATGGCGGCCGGGTAGGACGCCCGGTCGGAGAACTCCGAGACTCCGCTTGAGGTTTGCAAGAAATTGCGCTAGACTACACCGATACTATCAAGAAATGAGCTGCAGTAAAACGGTAAGAATGTAGACTTATCTGAGGTCCTGGGTGAATAAGTGAACATCGGCAACATCGGCATTCTCCCCGGGAGTGCAGAACAACGGCATAAAGAACGGCATAAGAAAATGACTGTTTACCTGGTCTCCGACGGACTCCCACCACGGAGAGAGTTTGAAATCCCCCACACGCAGAGTTTGAGGTGCGGCAACACTGTCTACACGGGAGTCTGGGCGGTGGCTAGGAAAGCTAGAGCGACCTGCAGGAAGGCTTCCGGGAGGCTCGGCTTTCAGTTCCGGGGCATAAGCGGCAGAGACAAGCCGGAGCTGGGCTCGTTTTCACGCGAGGAGCACAAAAAAGGTAGTGCAAGTTGGAAAGCCTCAGTTCCAAAGTTAAACAGTACCTTTAGTATGAAGAAGCACACCGTTGACCCCTTTACCACCTACTTCACAGACAAGGAGGAAAATTACTTCGTATCACAACACATGAGCGAGGCACTGGGAAAGGAGGAGGGTGAGGAAGGTGAGGAAGGGGGGTTTGGAGAAAGGAGAGAACCAGCGCAAAATAAAGATTCAACCGCTGGGCACAAGAGCTTGGGGGCTCCAGTCGCAGGAAATAAAAAGGGTGCAGACAGAAATAGGGGGCCTCTGAACGTAGTATCCTGCTACAGCCTTAGAAATAGAAGCTTTCTTAAACAGGAGCAGTACCCAAAGAACATTACTCCAAGGGAAGTAAATAAAAGAAAAACTAAAAGGACCAGAAGGACGCTCCAAGAGACTGCCAAAGATAGCACTGATAGTGGGAAACAAACTGCTGAAGATAAAAACGACTCAGCCTTGAAAAGTAAACTCAAAATTACCCCTTCTCTGAGAACTTTTTTTAAAGTCCAAAAACAACAGCAGTCACACACGGTAAGAAACAAGGCGAACCAACTCGATCCCCTATTAGAAACTCCTGAGTTTGTACTAACAGAGTCACAAAATAACCAATTCCCCACAAAAGTAACTGCGCTCACATTTCAAACCGAGAGCCCTAAAGAACTCCATAAGACGCTAAATATCAACAGAGCAGCGCCAAAGTATACGGAGGACAAAAGCCGTACGCATACGCAGCTCGCAGAGGAATCAGTAATTTTTCCTATACCTCAAGATATGGCAGAGGTAGCCACTGCAAAAGGCACTCAGGACAAAAATAACGAAGATATGGAGAGGAACGAGGAAACCATTCAGAAAACACAAGAGGCTGAAAAAGCAAGTCCTAAAAATCAGACGAATGAGTTTCTGGAGAGAATATGGACTGAGATGAGAGATAAATTTACCATATACCATATCAGAGGCCAAACAAGATAAAATCCAAGAAGTATGCGAGAAGTTGGACGGTAAACTAAACGCACTAGAAGTGAGAGTGACATCTGTGGAAGGTGAAGTAAGTGTCTTGAACAAAAGGGTGGAAAGCAACCGGAAAGAGGTAAGCACATAAAAACAGGAGGGGAAAAATCTGACCGAGAAGTTGGAATCGCTCGAAAACCAAGCCAGGAAAAAGAATATACGAATCCTAAATGTGCCAGAGAACGAAGAAGGAACTGATATCAAGAAGTTTATTGTAGAACTTTTGGTGGAACATTTTCCCTGGATTGATGCAGAGCAATTAAAGGAAGACATGCAAAGAGTTCATAGAGACCCATTCGGAAAAAACAAAGAAAGGAAAACACCTAGGAAAATACTCATTAACTTTAAAACCTACACACTAAAAGAGAAAATTCTTGGTGAGGCCCTGAAAAAAGGTAACTTCAGTAAAGGCACATGGTCCTTCAGGATCAGATCCGACATGTCAAAAGCATCACAAGACAGGCAATGGGAGTTGGGGAAACTCATGCCAGAACTACAATCATTGGGTGCCACAGTGCAAATGAAGTTTCCACCCTCGCTAAGAATCATGTGGCGCAACAAAATGAGGAACATTAGAGATCCTGAAGAAGTGAAAAGTCTTCTCGAGCTAATGAGAGACAATATCCGGATGTAAGATCCTGCAAGTTAAAAAGGATTTCAAGATGGAACTTATAAAAAAAAAAGGAAAAGAAAAGACGTATACAAGAAAGCACAGAATAAATCGGTGTAGGGCGCGATAAGTAAAAAACACCACACACAGTCAAGTCAGAGTCAAGGAGTTACAAAGGGGTTAAGATGAAAACCCCAAGAAAAGAAGAAGGAGGCTTCCCCCGGGAGGGTAAGGACGAAGTACATAAACAAAAAAACAAAAGAAACTTAGACAACAAAAAACGGGTGGGGAGCAAGATGGGGAAAAAAACTAAAAAAATAATCCTCAAACATTGGAAAAAATGGAATGAACGGAAAGTCGAAGCCCCTATTAAAACATTGAGTATTTGTAACCAAAATGCATTAACAACAAATATGATAGATGGGAGAAATTAGTAAAAAAATCAAATTGCTCTGTTGGAACGTAAATGGCATGAGGACAAAAAGTAGGAGGAATAAAATCCTAGAATACCTCAAGACAGATGAAAGTGAGATCATTATCCTACAAGAGACCCATCTCCTAAAGGAGGAATGGGATCAGGCAATGAAAACTCTAAAATGGGTCGATACGTATGTCTGTACAAATCAAGGGTGCAACATTAAAGGAGTAGCCATTATCATCAAAAAATCACTAAAAGCAACTATGGAATCCTCGGAAGTCGATAGTAAGGGTAGGTGGGCACTAGCTAAAATAAAAATGGAAAATATTTCATATACAATAGTAGGTTACTACGGCCCTAATCATGATGACCCTGAGCCCCTTCAAAATTTATACACACACCTGTTATCTGCCACTACCCTGATAATCATGGGAGGAGACTTCAATCTCATATTAGATCCTAGAGTAGACAGGTCCCCCCAGGAAGGCAACCCAATTTACCGAAAATGAGGGAGTGGATTGGAATATAAATAACAGACTTAGATCTGATAGATATATGGAAGGAAAAAGGAGACAAAAGTCAGCCCTACACACTACATAACAAAAAACTGGGGCATAGGTCAAGAATAGACTACTTTTTGATAGCTAGAAGCTTACTGGAAAGTGTAATAAACCTAATTCACTTACCAGCCCACTTATCAGACCATTCCGCGGTACAGCTAACTGTTCAAATAAACGCAGTTCAAACGCAGATTTACAGTTGAAAGGGCTATGTTAGTAGACCAGCAAATCCTACAGGAACTTAAAATAAAACAGAAAACTTTTTTGAAAACAATAAACTAGGTACTACAAAACAAGTCACCTGGGATGCATATAAGACCGTAATAAGGGGCAAGCTACTTAGCTTAGGAGCATATAAATCTAAGAAAATGAAGCAAGAGATAACAGATCTGGAAAAGAGTATAAACATCCTAGATACACAAATATTAGCGGAAAGAGACCTAGTTAAGAAAGAATACCTACAAAAGGACAGACAAAAACAAAAAGACACCTTAAGCGATGTTCTCGAGGATAGAGTACGAACAAAATGGGAAACAAGCAAGCTGGCAAACCACGAGTATGGAGAAGGCTGTGGAAAGTGGCTTGCATGGAAGCTAAAGACAGACATGGCAAGAAATAAAGTAAAGGGCCTAAAACAACATGATCAACTACGTTTGATCACAGAGGAAGAGACAATTAGAAGAGAATTTGCGAATTTTTTCTCTGAACTATACACCGAAGACATCAGCCCATCTGAGGAACAGATAGAGGATTATTTAGGAGACATATCGTTCTTAGCCTTAACTGAATAAGAGAAAGATGAGTTACATAAAGAAATCACAATCACCGAGGTAAAGGACGTAATAAGAACTCTGAAGAAAGGTAAAGCCGCAGGTCCAGACGCATTGCCAAATGAGCTTTACATGACTTTAATGGAAATTTTATTCCCATATATAACGGAGTTGGTAAATCTGTCTTTCAAACAACATGACAAGCTGCCTGATTCTTGGAATGACGCGGTAATAACTATCATCTTAAAACCAGGAAAGGATCCTACAAAATGTGAATCCTACCGCCTGATATCTCTGCTCAACGCAGACTATAAAATATTCACCAAGATAATAGCAGCTAGACTGGGAAGACTCATGCCCCAGCTTATACACCCAGACC
The DNA here is from genome assembly GCF_964261635.1 of Lissotriton helveticus. NCBI lineage: Eukaryota > Metazoa > Chordata > Amphibia > Caudata > Salamandridae > Lissotriton > Lissotriton helveticus. Next base: position 797,230,224 of record NC_136059.1, on the reverse strand, counting down.
AAAAAGGCTTTACAAAAGGAAGACAACTACACGAACTTACACATGAACTCTTGAGCGCCATAGATATTGCCACACTAAAGAAGATCCCTCTAACGATATTGACTGTCGATGCCGCTAAGGCATTTGACAGAGTAAACTGGGCTTTTCTGAATAAAATAATGACCAAAAATAATCTAGGTAACTCCCTTTTACATGCCGTAGGAGAAATTTATAAAACTCCAAGATCCAAAATTCTGATCAATGGCAATCTTACAAATGATATCAGAATACAAAGAGGCACCAGACAGGGATGCCCCCTCTCTCCCTTGCTTTTTAATCTACACATCAAGCCTTTAGCAAACAAACTTAGAAACAACAAAGAAATAACCCCCTTTAAATATCAGGGATGGGAAAAAAAGATTGCACTTTACGCAGACGATCTGATGCTATTCACAGATAACTATACCAGCTCTAAACTAGCCATAGAACATTTTTTAAACAGCTTTGGGGAGGTCTCAGGATATTTAGTTAACCATACCAAAACAGAAATCATGACATGGAATACACACTTCAACTGCCCAAACGTCAGGCAAGAGATAAAATACCTGGGCATTTTAGTGAGTCAGGACCTAGACAAAATTCCACAGAACAATCTAAACAAAGTGGCACGTGAGGTAAGGAAATTACTTAAAGTATGGTCCAGCCTACCCTTAAGTTTTATAGGGAGGTCTAACATCATAAAGATGACTATACTATCTAAATATACATACCTCTTTAACAACATTCCACTAGAATTTAAAAAAGACGCACTAAAAAAATTGCAGGGGGAAATCACTAGCTTTATATGGGCCTCTAAAGGAATAAGAATATCAAGGAAAAAACTCAGGAGAAAAAAAGAGAACGGAGGGATAGCAAGCCCAGACCTGACGGAATATTACAGAGCATTTCATTTCAAAAATATGCGAACACTTCTAAAAATTCATCAATATTACCCAGAGCATTTACACGCAATGACAGAAGCCGAGGACCATTTTCTTTTCAAGTTTGGACACCAAAAGTACTTCAAAAAAATCAAACTAAAGATACTAAAGGAAGCAGCTAAATTATGGCTCCAAATTACAAAAATTCTAAACATTCCCTATTATAGCTCAATGGCACCGGTATGGGATTCACCGGGAACCCCGGATTGCTTAAAAGACGCTATGGCTAACCCTCTGAAACAAGCTGACATCAAAAACTGGGGCCAATTTATAAACGGATCAACACTAATCTCCTGGGAAGAACTACACACGATTTCCAACGGGACAGTTTCAAAATTCAAGTTCTATCAACTAAACAGCTGGGCAAAAACAATCCCGGTATACGACAAAGACAGTAAAAATCTCGAAAAAGAAATGATAACATTTTTACCCATAAATAAGGAAATTGCAAAGTGGTACTGGACCTTTATAATGGCAGAAGATCAAATATGGGGGAGAGACCTGCCTATGGTAGATCTAACCAGAATATGGAAAGAGTCTCTAAAGAAATGTTGGTCAACACTAAAATCAGCTGCCTTGAAAAGAAATCATCTTTACACACTACACAGGGCATATTGGACTCCGAAAAGACTTTCAAAATTTAAAAATGCAGGAGTAAAAAAGTGCCCTAAGTGTGGAGAAGAGAGAGCAGACGATGTTCACATGTTTTGGAACTGCCCATTCCTGGAAAAGTTTTGGGAAGAAGTTGGTAAGACTCTAAGCTCGATCTTCCGAAGACAACTAAATGTAAGTACAAGTCTTATTCTCTTTGGGATTGGTAGTTCAGGAGAAGGGCATGAACTAACAGTAAGAGAAGCAAATCTACTTTTTGTATTAATTGTGATAGAAAGGAGGGAGATTTGTATTAAGTGGATTGGGCCATCGCCTCCAACACATGGAGAATGGATAAATTCAGCCATCAAGATAAACAGACTAGACAGAAGAGGGAAAGTTAGCAAGAGATATAAATACTGGGAAATCATGGAAAACTACCTGACCTCTAATGTAAGGATAGAACATACCGTCCCATGATTAATGCGAAAGCATTTTCTGGTTGATGAGTATAATACTCACAGAGTAGCCAAGGTGGCTAGCTCCTCTCCTCCTGACAATAGAAATGTTAAAATGTAAATGGCTTAAAAGGGCTCCTCTGATACAGCGAAACATGGGAAACTCCCCAACCAAGAAAGACCAAGGGGCAGTGACGGTATAAAAGTACAGAGGCAGAGACCTGAATTTCCATACACATAGAATTTTCGCAATATGAGGAAAAAAAAAAAAGTCCACATTTTCCTCACATTTCAGTGGTAGAAAGTTCTGGAATCCGCGTGGATCCAAAACATTACACCAACCCCGCATTCCCCATTGCCAACAAGAAAAATGGTACCTCAGTTTTGTGGGTAGGCCTAGTGCCGTTGACAGGAAATGGCCCAAAACACAACGTGGACACACCACATTTTCACAATGAAAACGGACCCTTTTATTGCAAAGTGCCTAGCTGTAGATTTTTGAGCCCTAGCTCTGTTGGCACCTAGGGAAACCTAGCAAACCTATACATTTTTTTAAACTAAACACCCAGGGAAATCCAAGATGAGGGGATTTGTCTGGCTCTCACCAGGTTCTGTTACACAGAATCCCTTGCAAACCTCAACCTTTGTAAAAAAACACATTTACCTCACATTTCTGTGATGGAAAGTTCTAGAATCTGTGTGGATCCACAAAATTCCACCCCGCCGCATTCCCCAAAGTCTTCTGAGAAAAATGGTACCTAACTTGTGTGAATAGGCCTAGTGGCTGCAACAGGGTTTTTAGAGTGTGATTCCAGGCTAGTAAATCTAATAGGATGGGACTTGTTCAATGGTTTCATTTATTGTACACCAAAAGAGATTGAATTTCACACCAATGATGAGGATGTTGTATTTAAACTAGCTAAACAAAAATCTAAAGCTGAAGGTTTATTCCCGCTATTGACAAGTGATGATTTGCCAATAGAGTTAAAAGACACTGTGTCACCTGAGATACGGGGTTTTACGGGGAAAGATATTAGATTGATCAAAGGCATTGCTCCAATACACATCACATTGATCCAAAATGCAGAATTCCCTCAAATTCCTCCATATAATTTGAGCCCTGAAACTGTTGCAGGTATTACACCATTAATTGAGTCACTAATTGAACAAGGAATTTTGAAATAGATCATGGGGAGCCGATGTAATTCCCCTATCATGGGAATTCAAAACCCAAATGGAAAGTATCTGACTATGCAGAGTTTGCGCCGGATTAATCAAGTTGGAATTCCATGTTCCCTGACTGTGCCAAATCCAGCTGTGAGCCTTTATCAAATCCCATATTAAGCTGAGTGGTTGTCTGTCATTGATTTGTGTCCAGTCTTCTTTTATATTCCCTTACACCCAGATAAACCAATTTTAATTTGCTTTCCGTTTCAGAAATCGTCTCTTTGCATGGTGCTGAGTTCTACAAGGGTATACGGAAAGTACTTCCATCTTCAATCAGATTTTGAAGAATCTGGAATCATTAGTGATGCCAAATCACTCTGTGTTGGAACAGTACATTGCCGATCTACTTGTAGCATCATGTACCTAAGTGGCTTGCATATGTGACACCATCGCATTACTAAATCATTTTGCAGAAAATTGACATAAAGAGTCTCCAACCAAATTACAATTTTGCAGGAGAGAAGTCCTTTATTTAGGACATTACATTGAGGAACAAGCCAGGAAAGTGTCACAGGACAGGGTCACTGCAATTTTGCAAATGAATCAACCGAGCACACAAAAGGAGCTTTGCATGTTCCTGGGAATAGTTGGATATTGTCGAAAATAGATTCCAAATGTCTAGTTAACAGCCAAGCCACTTCAAAGGCTTACTCATAAAGATGTGTCAGATCCAATTCCATGGAATAATGAATGCATGGGCTCTTTTAACAAACTGCAAGAGAGTCTTTATCGAATGCCCAACTTTAACAAATGTTTTACTCTATTCTGCAGCGAGGGCGAGAGGAGTGCATTGTAAGTATTAATGCAAATGCATGGTACTGCACGTAGACCTGTTGCATATTTTTCAGCTACCTTCGATCCTGTAGCTGCTGCTTTGCCTTGATGTCTAAAAACCATCGAAAGTGCATGTGACTGTCTCTGTTGGGTTCTTGCTTACTCACACTCGAATGCAATATCTCACTAGAGGTTGACTGACCAAATATGAGCAGTTGATTTTGGGTGCTGAAAATGGGACATTGGTGCGATGCACAAGTTTGAATCCTGCTACCCTGATGCTATTGACTGGAAATAAAATTGTGATTGATGAAGCAGATCATGATTATTTGGATGTGACTGGACTGTGTACAAAGCCATTACGGGATATGTGTATGTCCCTTTGCCTGAAACAGATCATGTGTTGTTTGTGGATGGATCAAGCTTGCCAGATGCTGGAGGAAACTTGAGAGCTGTGTATGTCATTCATATTGTTGTGGGTGTGGTGGAAGCTTCCTGGTTGGAAGAAGTGTACTCTCCTCAGGTAGCAGAGTCCATTGCCTTGACAAGGGCTTGCAGTAGTACTGATCAATTGAGAGTTACTATTCTTACTGACAGTCAGTATGACTTTCGGGTCATACATGACTTTGGGCAGTTGTGGTTGCAGCATGGATTCATGACCTCTTCAGGTTTGCCCATTCGAAATGGAGAGAGGGTGAGAAACCTACTGGTGTCATTACAACTACCGACCCAAATTACAGTGATTACGTGTTCTGCCCACCAACATGGAAATGATGCAAATGAGACTGCACGCTATTGCACCCTAAATTTGTATAATTTCAATGGAGATCCCTTGAGAGAAAAAAACAGATGTGTCAGAATATAGGTTGATGTTGTCAACAGTAGAAACATGGGAAGAAATAAAAGCATTACACAATGAAGTACCAGAGGCAGAGAAACAGGGTTGGATAAGAGCAGGGTGCACACAGAGACAAGAAAATGAGGTTACAGGTATACACAGATAGGGGACCAGTGTTGCCAGATAGTCTACTGCTGCCAATGGCATACCAATATCATAGTCATGCACACATTGGGAGAGATGTCATGTTGCATCTCTTTCATCAAGCATGGTTCAATCCCCAATTTAGAGCAATGCAGAAGTGTTGTATCAAAGGTGCATGGTTTGTCACCAACAAAATATGGGAACATAAACACTGGTTACTATAAGTCATGTAGCAAGATCCAGAGGACCATATAATCGAATGCAACTCAATTTTATTGAGATGCCTCATTGCAATCGTCTAAAATATGTTCTGGTAATTGTGTGTCTGTTTTCTCATTGGGTGGAAGCATACCAAACTAAGTGAAATGACAACCTAATATTGCAAAACTACACCTTTGAGAACTCATACCGCATTTTGGGTTCCTGACTTCTTTGGAATCAGATAGAGGGACTCACTTTATTAATGAGGTCCTGAAGATGTATGTGCAGTATTACAAATTGACAGAAGCTCCATTGTGCTTATCGACCAGAAGAATATGGAGTGGGTGAGCAGGTTAATAGAGAGTTAAAGTCCAGTTTGGCGAAGGTGTGTGCTTTAATGTCTCTAAAAGGGCTTTGCCTCTTGTGTTGATGAGTTTAAAAAGTTCACTAGGCAGAAGAACAGGACTGTTCCGACACAAAATTATTATGGGCAGGGCTATGAGACAGTCTGCGGTTCCTGCTAATCAGTTGGTGAACATTACTGATGATTTGGACCTCGATTACTGTAAAGGACTGGCTGATGTGGCAGGTTCTGTGTCTCAGCAGTTTGGGTAAGCTGCTACTTTGCCTCAACAGAGCAGTGCCATGAACCTCAGTCCCAGAGACTGGGTCCTGGTGAAGAAACACATACGCAAGTTGTGCCTAGAACCTCACTGGCATAGGCCATTCCAAGTGATACTGGTAACCGCAACTGCTGGTAAATGTGGTGGTCTTCTTAATTGGGTACATGCTGTCCATACTCGGCGAGTCCCATGTCCCCTTGAAGAAGCAGTATCTGTAGTAGGTATGCCAGTGGTTACAGTGAGACACCTGACTCAGGTCAGTCAAACAATATGGGGGGCTCCAGCAACTGGGCCTCGAGGCACTGGTTCTAGCAAGGGTCAGAGAGAGTCAGCTCTTGTTGATACAAGGGTCACAAAGAGGAAGAACTAACTAGGCGTGTTATTAACCCAGTTGGGTTGAACAGTATAGCAGAAATGCAAGTAATAAATGAAGACCGTCGGCCCAAAAGAACCGATACATTGAGGCAAATTCTGACTGAAGACAGAGTAACCCCAACTGTTTCGAAGTCTCAAGACAATCTGAACAGAGCGACACTGATAATGATGGACCGTCAGTAAGAAGGTCAAAAAAAGCCAATGTACCAAATCAAAAATATGCTGCGCCTGAATGGACTTACTTGCCAGCAATCAACGACTGGGAAAAAGCATATCACGCTTTTTGCCAAAGACACAAGCTCACATAAACCGCCTTGAGGAGTTGCGATAACAGACTGAAGGAGCCAAAGCAAAAACTAAACATGAAGGTCTACAAATCTAAAAGAGAAGAAATTGATCTATGCCATATATGGACTAAATCTGACAAGCTGTGAAAGCCTGTGTTCTCTGATCAAAAAGAAACGAACAGCACTTAAATGTTCAATATCTGAACCCTTGCTTCAAAACACTAAAGTAGCATCTTCTATAGCATTCCAACAAGAGTCAATAATTCTAGTTCTGGAGAAGTCAAGAATTCAAACCTGGTATCAGTAAAACGCCAATGCGTGTGTGCATGCTTATTTGCCGCATTTTCTATTGTCATTGTTGTATTTCATATTACATTATATCTTCCTCGTCATATTTAGATTGAAAATTCCAAACCTACCTCAGTTATTGGAAGAAAGAAACAATAAGGTTGAGTTAAACATGTTAGCTGAGAAAACTCTACATGTAGATGAATCTATTTGTGATTATTTTTTTAATGTTTTTACTAAATTGCTCTATGAGTATGTTGACAAAATAGAAGCTCAAAATTGTAAACGGAGTTTGTATCTTGGAGGTCTGGATCCTATTTTCTATTTTATTTACTATATCTGTGGGAACAAAATGCCTATTATAGGTTACCAAAACATTGGTATGGGTGCTACTATATGGGTATAGTATTTCCAAAAATGTATTATGTGGGACAATCAGATGAAACCAATAAATGTAAACAAACGCTTAAAGAGAGATACTAATGCTGCTGCTAGAGGACATATTTGGTGCAATAATTTGGTCAGTTGGGGTGATTCTAAATTCTCACAAAATTCAAAAACTTTCCACTGCAGAATTTAAAAAGATCAAAAACAAACTGCTAAGCATCAACACAACTGGCTCAAAACAAACAACCCTCAAGACAAGATATGCCTACACATACATAACTGGATATACTAGTCAGCAATCAGAAAAGCAAAAAAAAAAACATTCTGTTCCAGCTGAATCTACAAGGCAAAGTGTACCTATAAACAATTCACAGAATTCCGTTGTCCAAAATTCATGATGCTATCAATCCCATTTCTCAAGACTATTATGACAAACTGGCAAATCATTACACAACTAAAGCAAACATGTTGGAGTCTAACTTAACCAACAAACAAGAAAAAACAACAGCTCCAAGCCGATTATGACAAAACCCTCCAGGGAAAGGAAAACACATCCTCTATACGCTTCTTTACAGAACTATCACCAGCTAAAATTTTTGGATCTTGATAAAGCGAGGAAGCCGGGTTACTGACACAGCTAGAGGGTTCTGTGCCAAAGATACAGAAATGGTTGCTATTAGATCTATAGTGCTCCAAAAAAGACTTAACATAACAAGTGTATTTGTAAAATGCCCGATTACCCAAAAGTGTCCTGGCGCTGAATAACAGATGTTTATTGTTACCCAACTCAATGATACTCATTTTATTGACCTCAAATGTATGAAAGGCTGAGTGGACCCGCCAGGATTTGAAGCTGTGACCATGAGATCAAACACAGGCCTTGCAGGGGGTGTTTTAGTCCTCTGAGCCACCAGACCTGGCTTGCATTAGACATCCTTCTTGCAAAAGAAGGCAGAGTCTGCCGGATGCTGAAAATTCAACAATGTTGCACGTACATTTCTGACAAAAGTACAAATTTGAAGGGATATATTACCAACATTAGTCCAGCATTAGTCAATTAGAAAAAGATTTGAGTAACTAAAAGCTGATGGTGCTTGGGAATCAATTGGGAATGGGTAATCTTCCATGGGAAAATAGGTCACAAATTTGGAAGGCAGTTTAGTGGGGAAGATATTAATTCCAATACTAACAATTGCTATCTGTTTACTAATTCTAATACTTTTTATTAAAATTAACAAATGCATAAAAGCAAGAAAAGAAGTGAGAGGAGTGAAAAGAAAGATGTCAGAAATAGAACTAATAAAGAGACAATGTGGATATTATGATGATTTAAAAGTTCTGGAACAATCTAGACTAAAACCTTTGAAAACATCATCACTATAATTGTGTCATCAGATGAGATAGAGATTAAGGTGTGATGGCTTGATTCGCCATCAAAGGGGAAATTGATAGAGCAAAGATTGTATTAAATGATTTTATTGATAATGACAACTTTTACGCAAACCATGACAAACGTGTGCTAAGTTCCAAGTTACAAATGTAGGAGAAAAGGTAGATTAGAGACATGTTATTCATTTACATTAATATTAACCTACCTATTACTCATGAAATACTATTTCCATTCATGTATGTGTGTTAGAATAATGTAGGAGAAAAGTCTGACACTATGGATTGTATTGCTAATTGATTTTATTTTGATGTAATGAATATGAAATTATTAAGACCAAAAGAGACTATTAAGATTTAGTTTGGTTTTACATATGGAAAATTAACTGCAATGTAATTGTATGTAATAACGTGTGAACCCAAAAGTAAGTGCTACACAATTATACTTAAATGTGGTATCATGAAACTTCTTTAGCTTGCATTGCACATATGTATTAGTTAAATAACACATAAACAAAAAAGAATAATATGTATTTTCTTATATGTATAATGTTGACAACCAAAAAATTATATGAATACACTATACTTATCGGTATTAACCATGACTAGACCGAAATGTTTATTACTGTATTATGAAATCACATGCTAACTTCCTATTAATGTGTGATACAATACTTATCATGATCTTGTTGTATATTAGCCTAGTTTTATGTAGGCCTCATTATTCCCTTTTCAGTGAAGTAATGGACTGAATGTTTCCAAAGCGTACTACTTGCTGTATTGCCAGTTGTATTGAGATAATAACAGCTTACTTTGACAACTCTCGCACTGAACAGTGCGCTTGCAACACTTTTTGTTACATTATAGAACAGCTGCATGGGAAAGGGACCTTTTAAATTGTCATGCCATCTTTTTATTGTCCTATTGTTCAATGCGTCCAATGTGTACATGACCTAAGGACACTGCGTAATTGTTTCACTTACATTTTTCGTATTTGTATCTTGTTTCCTTTTACTTCACACTCAGCTTACTTGGACTGACCCATAGAACTGAGTGGTCTAACAAATTTGGTGAATCCAGTCCCCGCAGAAATACATCCGTTATAATTGCTCATATTAAGAGAACTGGTGAATTCTGCTAGGATTTCTGATCCTGACTCGAACTCTGATTCTGCTGTTGGGACTTGGACATATTGCTGCTGACTGTGTCCTGAAGCAGATTTAACCTTTTCGGATGAAGGGTTCTTGTCACGTTGCTGTGACTCTTGTTGTTATAGCAGCGAACTAAGACAGAATACTGTTTTGATGAACTTGACTGACTACTTGGAACCTTGCTGAACTTTTACTGACAGTCTTAGAAGAAGGTTCACCTGGCTTCCTATCCCTATTGACACATATGCTGTATGTGTCAAAATCTGCCTCGGCTCAGGAAGATTTCCCTGTTCATCCATCATATTCTTCCTGAATCCCAGAGGCTTGGTATATTTCATGAAACTCATTTACTAATTGATTTTTAGAGCTACATGCTATTTTATTGAATGCAAATGTTATTTACCTTTGAGACTGAAGAAATAAAAACTTTAATAATTACTCTGACTCTGCTGCTTTGTAATTCATTGTGAGTCGGCATTCATTTGGGTTATCCATGTCCAAAGATGAAGGTGGGAGTTTTAATATAGATGTTATTGATATGAGTTTGAAGTTTCAGTTATCCTATTCCCGGTGCTCATTGGATAACTGCCCTTTCACCAAATATTCAACCCCTTTTAGTGCAGAGCAAGATCCATCGGAGGACCAACTGAATGTATAAGTAGAGTAAGAGTAAGTGAAAATTTTGTAAGGACCCAAGTAAACGCTACAGCACTCCTGAGGCAGCACTATTTAAAGCCTCAATATAAAACACCTGCGCTTGTTGCCTACTGGAAAAAGCAGCTAGAGGGCAAAGTTACTAAAACTTAAATAGTCACTTCCGGGTTCAACATTTCCTCAATATTTCTTAAAGCAGCATATTTCCAACACAATCATACCACTACTTTAAACTTGCCAGAAGATAATACATAAGGGTTTATATTTTTTATAAAGTTACTCAGTGCTCAAGGATACAGGCACAATATTCAAAAAAGCGCACTCACTCCACAAATGTGAAAACTATATTTTAGCAAAAGTCAGGACTGTAGTGAACACCATCTCCAACATAATTGCATTGGACACTGTTTAAAAGAATATTGGTTGAGATAATCAAAAGGTGCCTTAAAACTGAAGTGTTTATTCTCACCACAGTGCTGGTTGGTAAAAAAAAACACTTGTGTTCATAATCACGGGAGGATGAAATTCTTATTCTGCAAATATATACATATATTATGGACATGTTTGGTAAAGTCTTATTGGAGATGAAAGAAGGCTGTTGCTCATAAGTGTATAGATGCATAAATAAACAAGTGTGTTATGACAAGAGAATTTATTAGGTCTTACTGAGAACATAAGTTGTAATTGAAAAAGTGCATGTTTTGCAGTTAGATCACAGTTTTTTCATCCAATGACATATTAATAACGAAAAAGGCAAACATTGCTCATTTAACAAGAAGATTAGCCTCAAGGTCAACTGTATAGCCAAATAAAGCTCATCCTTATTAAAAGATTCATCAAATCACTATAACATAGAAACACAATATTGGTCATACGGTATACAAAAGGCAAAAATAACGTAAGTCCTCTTCTTTATTAAAACCTAATATGTTTTGCTTGAAGTTTAAATATGCAGAAACTATCTCTTTTACAAAAAAAAATGTTCACGATCCTCACCCCTTCTATGGGGTTTAATGGTTTCAATTGCAGCAAAGCATATATGATAACGATTTGAGCCACAAATTGTATCTCTTAAGCATAGTGACGGAATATTTCTCATTAGTATTTTTAAAGACTCTCAAGTGTTCCTTCCAGCGTTCTTTAACTGGTCTGATAGTGGAGCCTACATAAAGTTTCTGACACGCACATGTGATTACATAAATGAAAAAACGTGTTACAGTTTATAACGTTTTTAATGACAAAGATATTATTTTTGTCTAAGGCAAACAATTGCGTTTGTGTGAAATCTCAACTGATACAATTACCACATTTAAAAAAACCTGGTGTTTCTAGAATAGTTTCTCTCTTAGGGGTCTGTTTAGAATAACTGACCTTATCACTAGGAGATAAAGTGATCTTCAAAGATTTGCCTCTTTGAAAGGTAACCTGAGGGTGTATGTTAAAGATATTTTCTCAAATCATTGTTTAATCGCAGGAGATGCCAATGTTCATCAAAACGTTTGTGTATCATGGGGCTCTCTTGATTATACTTTGCGATGAATCTAATAGTACTACTTGTAGTCGAGGTCTTGCTACTTGTTTTCTGAGGCTTATTGATGTTCTAATATAATAAATCAGTTCTCTTGACATGTTTCGTTTTGTTGAAAGCTTTTTGGATCACTTGAGGACTATATCTCATTGAACAAAACGTGTTCTCATATTCATAGCCTCAGTTTAAAAATTAGAATCTTTGCTGCAAATCCGTCTTCTTCTAAGTAATTCACCATAGAGAATATTGTGTTTCTGATGGAACAAATGTGCTGAATTTAAATGCAAAACACTATTTACTGATGTAGATTTCCTGTATATAGTGCTCATCAGTTTCTTGTTATCAATGTATATGGCACAATCTAAAATTCAATGTTTCTCAAGTACTGGTTAAAGGTTGAATGAAAATATATATCCTATCACCGCACAAGGTAGACGGGTAGTTTCCAATCCCTGACTGGGCTCTGGGCACTGGGCAGAGGCCTGTCAGGCCCAATGGTGGAAGCCCCACGTCCTGGGATCCCTTTTCTGGCCTACTGTGACGCAAAGTGCCCAGGATGGGGTCCTCCAGGCCCAGGGGTTCTACCTTGTCCAGTTTCAAACATTCTTACCAGGTGGGCCCCGGGGTAAAAACACCCAAGCCTGCTCCACCATGTCTCAAAGTGCCGCAGATGAGGACCCACTGGAACAAGGTGGCTTCGCCTTCATATCTGGGTTCAGCATCCCTGACCCAGGACCTAGGTCAGAGCCCTGGCTGGCCCAAGGGTGGAAGGCCCAGGGCTCACTTTTCTGGTCTGCCAGGTCGTAAAGTACCTAGGATGGGGTCCCAGAAGCCTGGGGCGGTCTGCCATGCTTGTGTGTTTTTTCAAAGCTCTGATCAGGTCTGCTTGTCTATGATATGAAGCACTGACTAGACCCCTTGTTAGAGGACTTGCAGGCCCTGGGTTGGAAGTTCCTCATCCTGGAGTCAGTTCCCTTGGCTATTGTGTCCTGAATGGGGACCTGTGGCCTAGGAAGGCCTCCCCTGCTTGTCTTGAATAAGAAGCTCTTAGAGGGCCCTGGATCAGAGACCAGATGGGCCAAGGGTTGGGAGCCCTAGGCCCTGGACTCTCTTCTACGGTCTGCTATGTCGCAAAGTGCCTGGGACAGGGATCTAAGGGTCTGGGGAGGTCTCCCCTGCTTGTGTGGATTCAGAAGCTCTGAACAAGCCCTGGATCAGAGCCCTGGTGCACCTTGGATGGAAGCCCCAGGCTCTGCTTAGACTTCTCCATCCTGCTGTGTCCCAAAGTGCCTGGAAAGGGGACCAACAGACCACAGGAGATCTACCTAGCTTGTACACATTCACAAGCTCTAACCAGAACCGTAGGTCAGAGCTGCAGCTGGCCCGTGGGGAAGCTCGCGACCCTGGGATCCATTCCTTTACTCCCCTTGTCTCAAAGTGTTCCAGATGGGCCGCAAGCCTTGGGAGATCTACCCTGCTTGCCAAGATAATAAATTCTGACTGAGCCCTGGATCAGAGCTCCAGCTGGACCTGGGTTGAAAGCCCCAGGCCCTGGGCTCCCTTATCCAACTATTGTGTCATATATTGCACTGGATGAGGTTCCCAAGGCCTGAGGAGGTCGTCCATGTTTGTCCTTGTTCAGAAGCAGCTACTTGGCCCTGGATCAGAGCTACATGAGCCCTCCCGACATACCCCCTTGCCCTACTAGTCTCATATCCCAGGGGCCTGAGCCTATGGCTGTCTTCCCAGAGAGCAGGCAGTAATGCAAAACTGACATCCCCATGCAGGGCAGCCTGCTCAGCCCGTTTAGCCAAAACTTTACCATGATTCATTGGGTACAGAAGCTCTGATAGAGCCCTGGGTCAGTTGTCTATCAGACCAAGGGGTGGACTCCCTGGCCCTGAGCTCCCTCCTCTTACCCGCTGTTGTCAGGACCCTAGAGTCGCGGGTGGCATCGGTTTTACATAAACCCTATCTGCCTGCAGGCTCTTGGTTCGAAAGAATACGGTATCGGAATTCCAAGATGGCCGCCGCCTGTGTTCAGGGGTTGGCTGTCTAGTGTTTTGTTCCCGAGGGAGCTGAGTCCAGGTGATGCGCGTGCCTAATGAGATCTGCGCACTTCACCAGAGTATTAGCCGTGAGGAGTCGAGTTTCTTAGGAGTTCATGACTGATTTTTGGAAATTAGTTACTTTAGCGAGAAACGCTTGTGAAGGTATTAGCGTTTCCTTCTAGAAAAAGTGTCAATCCTTGAGAACCGTAGCAATGTTCGTTTCTTGAAGAAATAAGATATTAACTGACAGGAAAGTCGGAAGGCCTTTCAGTGCGACTACCGGAGACCGTAGAACAATACGGAGAACGACGTCTTACCTGCTTCCAGCTCCGTGTTCGCAACAGTACAAACCAACGAGCAGCACCTGTGAAGGAAGACGACAAGTTCAGAGCTAAGTGTCAAGAAGCCTAATTCAATTAACGTTAAGGTCATTGTGAATAGAGATATATGCAAAAACTTACCAGAAACAGGAACTGAAGAGTCTGCTAGCATTAAGGTTACCGTTCATGTTCATAGAAACCTTACTAGAGGAAAAAAGTAAAGAGAAGAACGAAGTGAATAATAAATAATCATCTTACTAGAGAAGTTGGCTACCAATAGTAAGAGATACAGGAAGAGAGACAACAGAGGCCATAAATAGTGAGTAAAATCAGTAGAGTAATTAACCGAAAAAGAATAGGGAGGGCCATAGATAAAATTAACCAGTTGTGTAATTGTAAATTACAGGAGACTACAAGACAAGTCTACAGCCAATGCAAATACACAAGAGATAGAAGACGTAGAGAGAAATAAACTAGTGAGTAACATAAATAGAGTACTTAACCTGTAAAGAGTAGGAAAAGACATAGGTGAAGTAATCAGTTGTGTAATTGTGAATTACAGCAGTCAATTAAGACAAGTCAAAAACCAGTGGTATACACAAGAAATAGGAAAGAAGAGAAGGATGTCTCTTGGTAGAATACGGTAGGTTAGAGTAATAATACATATATACCTTGGTAGAGTAGAGTAGTATAGGAAAGACTAATAGTGTTGTTCTTCTTTAGGTGTTTCTCCAAATGATAGCGGTCTGCGGGTCGGACTGACGAGAGGAACCAGCCAAGGGAGTCTCTTCTTGTTGTTTGTTATTTTATCCACTTTCCCCCTTCCCCCTGGGGTAATTAGCTAGAGGCTTGTTAATCTAAGCTCTGGTTCATTGCCTTGGGCAGATTTGGGATCCAGCATCTCTGTTCCCATGCGGCCTATCCAGGAATATTCTCCAGTCTGACAGAGTGAAGTGCCCAAGTTGCACTTTGCACCTGAACAGAGATGGCGGAAGGGTTAGATTTACAAGGGTTAGGAGTAATCTTAGACACCATACAGAAGGAAATAAGCGCAGTCAGAGAGGAGAATCAACATTTGAGATTAGAGATGGCAAATTCTAGAAAGAAAACGGCAGAACTAGCACAAAGAGTTAGACAGCCATTCAGTTTAGGACAGGATACGTCAAGTTCCTCATCAGACAGCACCAATAGATCGACCACTCAAGTTATCCACTCCCTATCCCCAATAATACCCCTAGCGGACCCGGACCATTTCAGTGGGGATCCACAAAAGGCCCAAATATTCATTACACAATGTTCATTACACTATTTGTGTCGCCCTTCAATCTTCCCTGATGCACAATCAAAGGTCGCGTTTGCATTATCCTATCTGAGTGGAGACGCCGCGTCGTGGTCTTTACCACTGATAACCCGAGATGACCCAATGTTGAGAAACTATGAAGAGTTCAAGGAAGAGTTTCTTCGAATATTTGACCGAAGAAGAATATCTCAAGTAGTGGACAATGAGTTGCTTGACTTGAAGCAAGGGAATCGAGATCTAGTGTCATATTTGGCACAATTTAATAAACTAATAGTGGAAACCAATTGGCCAGAAAGCAAGCGAGCTGCAGTTTTTTATCGAGGTCTGAGAGACGAACTAAAAGATGCTTTGGCCGGAATTCCAAACAGACCTACCGAAATCTCCGCCTTGGTGGATCTAGTCTTAGAAATTGATTTTAGACAAGGAGAAAGAAAAGGCAAGAAGAGGAGAGATTTCAGGCCAACGGTTCCGAGGTTTAAACGCGTGAGGTTGGAAAATAGCCGAGGTGGCGACGGACTATTGAGTGTGGAACCTATGCAGATTGGCACAATACGGGGTCCTCTGCCAAAAAAAAAAAGAAAAAAGACGGACAAGTAACCTGTGCCTGTATTGTGGAGCCGGAGGTAATTTCGTCAGGAACTGTCCAAAAAAGCCAAAAATGAATTTGAAGCCGAAGGAAAAACTAGAGGCACCATCTGTTGGAGGAGTTGAACGGGTGGATGCGAGTATAGAAAAAACTCCAGAAGAACACAGAGTTGCCAACACTTTACAGTCTGCGGCCCCTCATTTGATTTTATCAATGGAGATTAAGTTCCGATTTGAAACGTTAACTGGAGTCTCAGTAATGATAGACTCAGGGGCCACAGGAAACTTCTGCGATTTGAAGTTTGCAGCAAAAGCAGGGATCCGGGCCATCAAGAAAGACAGAAGTGAACCAGTGAGAGCAGTAGATGGAACCAATTTGTCATCCGGACCTATAACGAGCCATACTGAAATAATTCATCTCATCTCAAATGAAGGTCAAGAGGAAAGGATCCAATTTAACCTAATTGATGCTCCACAGTTTGAATTAATACGTGGTCTTCCTTGGCTCACAGAGCACAACCCAACGATTGATTGGAGCAGTAGAACCATAAGGATGAATTCCAAGTACTGTGTAGAAAATTGTTTTGAGAAAAAAGAGAACACGCAAGAGTAAAATCCAGCCCACTCCTTGTGTGAAACGGGAGGTTCCATATGCGTGATCATTGCACAAGAGATCCCAGAAGAGTATAAGGATTTCCAAGATGTGTTTAATGAAGTAGAAGCAGAACAGTTGCCTCCGCACAGAATCTATGATTGCAAGATAGAACTAGAACCAGGCTCCAATCTACCTTGCAGTAGAGTGTATGCACAAACCAAGAAGGAGAACCATCACTTAAAAGAATACTTGGACAAGTACCTTGCCAATGGTTTCATTAGACCCTCCCAGTCCCCGGTCTCATCGCCTCTGTTTTTTGTGCCAAAGAAGGAAGGGGATTTGAGGACCTGTATAGATTACAGAGCGATAAATAGGATCACAAAAAAGAACAGATATCCTTTACCTTTGATATCAGTTCTGCTGGATCAAGTGAAAGGCGCCCAAATATATACAAAACTAGACCTGAGAGGGGCTTACCATTTGGTCAAAATGCGAGAAGACGATGAATGGAAGACTGCCTTCAGGACCCGATTCGGATTGTTCGAGTATCAGGTCATGCCTTACGGTCTTTGTAATGCACCAGCCGCCTTTCAACATTTCATCAATGATATACTAAAGGAATTTATCGACCAATGCGTCATAGTATACATTGATGACATTCTTATTTATTCCACGGAACAAGAAAGCCACCAGAACCAAGTGCAAAGGGGTTTTACAAAAATTAAGAGACCACCGACTGTTTGTTAAGTTGGAGAAGTGTGCCTTTAATGTCTCTCAAGTAGAATTCTTGGGCTTCGTCATATCCCCAAATGGAATCCTTATAGACCAGCTTAAGATCGAGGCGGTGGTGAACTGGAAATCTCCGGCAAGTGTCAAAGAGGTGCAAAGTTTCATCGGGTTTGCTAACTTTTATCGACGATTCATCGGGGAGTTCTCACAGAAAATCTTACCGCTTACGAAGTTGCTCAAGAAAGGAATCCAATTTGAGTGGACAAAACAAGCTGAGGAAGCCTTCAATTCCTTGAAGCGAGATTTTACTTCAGCCCTAATTCTTCAACATGCTGACCCTACGGAACCCTTCCACGTCGAGACTGATGCCTCCGATCAAGGTGTGGGAGGAGTTCTATCTCAACGGAACAAGTTTACTGGGCAATTGCATCCAGTCGCCTACAGATCCAGAAAGTTGTCTCCAGCTGAGATCAATTATACAATTACCGAAAAGGAGCCATTGGCTGTAAAAGATGCTTTCAAGGAATGGCGTCATCACTTAATGGGAGCCCAGCATCAAGTGACGGTATTTACAGATCATCGAAACTTAAAGTTTCTGAAGACTGCAAGAACCCTAACTCCACGGCAGTTACGATGGTCGTTGTATTTTGCAGATTACGATTTCGTAATTACTTATCGGCCAGGAACACAAAACGGAAAGGCTGACGTCCTATCTAGAATAGATACAGAAAATCAAAAGGCACCCTTGGAAAATCAATCCATCATTCCACAGGAAAAAAATAATCGGAGTTACGAGTTCCATCAACCTGGAAAGTAGAATATCTGAAATGATGAGTCTGGAGGCTATGCAAGATTGGGTTAAGGAAAAAGAAGGCAGAAGGATTCTTCGCCAACTACTTTATTTTCAGGAATGTCTATACATTCCCACGAAGGAGCTACAGCAACAGGTGATACGAGAAAGTCATGATGCAAGATTAGCCAGACGCAAGGGAGAAGCAAAAACCAAGGAGTTAATCAAGAGACATTATTGGTGGCCGGAGATGACTAAGGACATTGAGGAATATGTAAAAACTTGCGAGATATGTGCTCAGGAAAAATCTGAACGGCAGGCCCCAAAGGGGTTGCTGCAACCCTTGCCCACACCACCTTATCCTTGGCACACAGTTACCTTAGATCTCATTACTGATTTACCACTCAGTCAGGGTTACAATACCATATTAGTGGTGGTAGATGCCTTCTCTAAAATGGCCCATTTTGCAGCTTTAAAAAGGGTTCCTACAGCAAAACAGTTGGCAGCTCACTTTAGCACAGAAAAAGTGAAAATACATGGAATTCCCAGGGTGGTAATCTCAGACAGATGGCCACAATTCATTTCACATTTTTGGAAATCTTTCATGGAAAGTCTAGGGACAGAAGTAAGGTACTCCACCAGTTATCACCCAGAAACCGATGGTCAGACCGAGAGGGTGAACCAGGAGTTAGAACAATATTTAAGGCTATTTCTGCTAAAGCAAGATGGGAACTGGTCAGAGTATTTGTGGGCAGCTGAGTTCGCTCACAATAATGCAAAAAATGTGTCCACAGGTTTCTCTCCCTTCTATATGAATTATGGAAGACATCCCAACACAACTCTTAGACAGATAGACATTTCAGTCCCGGTAGTCAAAGATTTGGTGTCACATCTGAAACAAATTCCTCGAGAAGCCATAGAAAACCTAACGACAGCTAAGGAAAAGTATAAGGTCAATGCTGATAAAAAGAGACGTGAAGCCCCCTGCGGGTCGGACTGACGAGAGGAACCAGCCAAGGGAGTCTCTTCTTGTTGTTTGTTTTTTATCCACTTTCCCCCTTCCCCCTGGGGTAATTAGCTAGAGGCTTGTTAATCTAAGCTCTGGTTCATTGCCTTGGGCGGATTTGGGATCCAGCATCTCTGTTCCCGTGCTGCCTATCCAGGAGTATTCTCCAGTCTGACAGCTGTGTTGTTGTGTGCCCAGGACCTGGTCCAGAAGGCCCGTGGAGGTCTCCCTTGGGCCCTGGATCAGAGATCCATGAGTTCCCCTTAGCCCAATGCTATCTGGCAGTGCCAAGACTTCTAAAAAAGGATTCAGCTCGCATATGGAGGGGAAAGGGACAGAGCCCAAGTTCTTGGATCCCAAACTGGATAACAGGTAAGGGTCTATGGGGTCCTCATGGACCAGGACCTAGTAGAGTTTCTGAACCCGGACAAGCAGAGGTGACCTCCCAGGTACCGCTAGATCACATCTAGTGCACTGTACCCAGCTCACACTCTCACAGTCTTTTACAAGGGAGAGCAGACTCCTTTTCTTAGAAGATGCTGTGCAACCAGATGATTTACAACAAGGGGTGGTGATGGACAGAGTCTCTGAATTAAGCAGAGTACTCTCACCCAGTCAAGAGATCAGGGCTAGATCCAACACCGTTTTTTAGCTCATTGCACCATCCCAGTTTCAGAACCTGGCTGTATGCAAATTAGTCTGTCCCTGGCCCAGTGCATCATGGGAACAGGGCAGACCAGACTACAAAAGCCAATTCTTACACTGGGAAGGAAACAAGCTTCCGGGGACCGGTTTCTGCCATTTCAGGCGTCTTCGGCCCGGCTTGCTTGAATCCTGATGGTGCAATGAGCAAGGGACTCACATCTGAGTATACCCTTCCACGCTTAGGGTGGACAAAATAATTTACAACAAGGGGTGGTGATGGACAGAGTCTCTGAATTAAGCAGAGTACTCTCACCCAGTCAAGAGATCAGGGCTAGATCCAACACCGTTTTTTAGCTCATTGCACCATCCCAGTTTCAGAACCTGGCTGTATGCAAATTAGTCTGTCCCTGGCCCAGTGCATCATGGGAACAGGGCAGACCAGACTACAAAAGCCAATTCTTACACTGGGAAGGAAACAAGCTTCCGGGGACCGGTTTCTGTCCATCACCACCCCCTTTTTTGTAATTATTTTGGCCACCATGAGTGTGGAAGGGTATGCTCAGACATGAGTCCCTTGCTCATTGCACCATCAGGATTCAAGCAAGCCGGGCCGAAGACGGCTGTAATGCCAGAAACCGGTCCCCGGAAGCTTGTTTCCTTTCCAGTGAAGAATTGGCTTGGTAGTTTGGTCTGCCCTGTTCCCATGATGCACTGGGCCAGGGACAGACTAATTTGCATATAGCCAGGTTCTGAACTGGGATGGTGCAGTGAGCTAAAAAACGGTGATGGATCAAGCCCTGATCTGTTGACTGGGTAGGAGTGTTCTGATTAACTCAGATACTCTGTCCATCACCACCCCCTTTTTGTAATTATTTTGGCCACCATGAGTGTGGAAGGGTATGCTCAGACATGAGTCCCTTGCTCATTGCACCATCAGGATTCAAGCAAGCCGGGCCGAAGACGGCTGTAATGCCAGAAACCGGTCCCCGGAAGCTTGTTTCCTTTCCAGTGAAGAATTGGCTTGGTAGTTTGGTCTGCCCTGTTCCCATGATGCACTGGGCCAGGGACAGACTAATTTGCATATAGCCAGGTTCTGAACTGGGATGGTGCAGTGAGCTAAAAAACGGTGATGGATCAAGCCCTGATCTGTTGACTGGGTAGGAGTGTTCTGATTAACTCAGATACTCTGTCCATCACCACCCCCCTTTTTGTAATTATTTTGTGCAACCAGATGGGCATCTTTCGTGTCTGGTATCCAGTAATGCACCATGCATTTCTCTGGTATGCCCAGATGGCCAGGCTGCTTTGGAAGTTAAAAGCAGCCTGAATGCGAGGAGAGACAGGGCCTTGGGGGAACCCCAGTTCCTCTCCACTGCGTTGATGTGCACCCTCAAAGCCAGAGCAAACATCTTCAAGGCGTGAGAGGAGATGCTGCCGATTGAGCTTAACGCATGTACTTGTAGCAGGTAAGTCACTTTGCCTGTATGGGGTCCCTGACTCTTGTCCCCTCGATGCCTCCCAACAGGACAAGATGGAGCCCTATGCTATTGGTATAGGTGGAGTTGCTACCGAAATTGGGGACTCCTGCCAAACTGGGGTTGAACCCTGGCTCCCACTGGCCCTGGTGGTTGGTGGATGGCTGATGTGCAGGTGGGGCAACACTCCCTCATTGCCAGGTGCCTGATTGACTGGTCCTGTGTGGCAAGGCAGGGATTTAAAGGTGTATTGCCTCTGTTGCTGTGGGTGCTTCTTGCTTGCCTGTCTGCCTACCTGAAGTGGCGGCGGGGTGGCGCTTATGGTCGAGCGCCTGGAAACACTTATTTTAATCACAGAAACCGAATTTCAGAGGGGAAGCATGACTAGGTGCTGGGCTGTCTCACTGCATGGGTGGTAAAGGGATTATGCTGATTTTGATGGAAGTTGTAAATATTTAAACAAGTACTTTGAAGGCCGATGTGGAGAAGAGCTCTATGTGAACAGCAGTTGAACATCGATCAGTTGGTCCTAAGAGACGGGTGAGTGCAGTTCCGAAGGGGTCGGGGATGGCCTCCATTGCCCTGAACCAATTTAAATGGATTCTGGATCAGATCGCCGAATCCGGAGTGGCAGAGATGGGCGGCCTTGTGGCATCAAGTGCGGTAACACAAGTGATCCCAAAGAAGCTGGCATGAGCCCAGAGAGAGTTCTCTTTTCTTTGAGAAGGGAAGGGTGTCACGGTTATCAGAAGGTTAGTAGCCCAAAATAGAAACGCACATGCCACTAACCTTTTTCTTTCTAGCCAGCAGGGACCACAGCTTGAAGAGAGGCCTCCCAGTTCCCTCAAGCGCCAACTCCCCCAATGTGAGAAACACACTTAGGACAGGTCGCACTCCGGGGAAAAGGGAAGGGGACAAAATAAGAAAATACACTGCTGATAGGGCACCCGTCTAGGTCTGGTCTAAGATATGTGATTCTTCTTGGCACAGAGCAGCTATTGAGACAAAAGGAGAGTTGGTTTACTAGGACCATAGGCTGACCCGTACAGATAAATACAAGATTAATTCGGGGAACACTTACAAGATGCCCAGCAATGTTCGAGGTAGGAACCGCCCCCATGGTAATACGGTCCATAGCACGAATACCCCGCAACAATCCTCTGCTGTTTAAATCACAGATACAAAAAAAAGAGGAAGGCAAAGTTTTCTGAGTGTCTTGAATAGTTTCCTGGGTAAAAGGTGAAGTTACAGTCACTTCAGGGAAAAGCAATGTCTGCTTGCCGAGTGGTAAGTACCTTACGCAAAGAAAGGCTTCAAGGAAAGTAATAGTAAATATACGAAATGAAAAGGAGCAGTTTAGATAGCACGGCCGCGCTATCACACTAGATCCTACCTCGAGAAGCGGGAAGGAAAGCGTCCGCGGAACCCAGCAGCGTCGTCCTCGAGCAGCGGGAAGGGAAGCGTCCGCGGAACCCAGTAGCGTCGTCCTCGAACAGCGGGAAGGAAAGCGTCCGCGGAACCAGCAGCGTCGTCCTCGTACAGCGGGAAGGAAAGCGTCCACGGAACCAGGTCTCGGCGTATACACGAAGAACAACAGGCTCAGTCAAGGGATCGGGAAGGATTGACAAGCACCTAACCCTTCCTGGGAGGCGCTTATATACCAGCATCTGATTGCGAGTTCCGGACCGCTAGAGCCCAGGGTGTTCTGGGAGATGTAGTGCGGCGGTTATTGCGATGCCCTGCCCTGCAAGGGAATGTGCTGCTTCCGTTAAAAGCCAATACTCTCTCCTAGCTTAATGAGGGTATGGTGAATCTACCAAACGGTACTCCACATCAATTGTTCCAGACTGATGTTGTTTGTGGGTTCTCAAATTCGAAACGAAGTCGGTACTGTTTCCTACTTTCCAAACTAATGGGTGCTCAACAACAGATACCACCCGCCGAAGGAGAAATATCTTCCTGGTCAGCGTGGCTCCTAATCAGTTTTGCTCCTGATTAGGATCCACGCTTGCGAGCCACTAAGTAGGACAACCATCGGGGGCACAAGTAACTGCTATACCGACAGAACAGATTTACACAGTTCGATCTCCACCTTAAACCCGGCTGGGTTTGTGAGAAGGCTGTCCCCCATCCCACACAGTCCTGAAGAAGACCCGCCTTGACGCCCCACGTGCGCTTCCAGAGGGTCGAAAAACCGACGAATAAGATAGTGGATCTATTGCATCAAAATCCGTTATTTAATACTGACAATTGCAGTGTACAGTTGGATATTTGAAATAGCATAGGCCACGTTAAACTTTTCTGGTGTCTCCCTTGTTAATAATGTTTGTATAGTTTGTATGTCACACTTGCGCCGTAAGCACTGAGCACTTCAAGTCACGAACTGCACTTTTTGTTCACTTCTGTACAGCCTTTTTGCAAATGATATATGCTGGAAGTACTTATGAATGACTACAATTTATAAAACGATACGTAAATACATAGATGGTTTGGGATTCTGTTTTTTCCTTTTTTTTAAATAATTTTTGCTGGAAATTTTCTTTGAGTAAAGAGATGTTTGAATACTACATATGTTTATGAGACAGTAAAAGAAATACTATGCACCCGAATGAACCAATTGTTAATAATACAGAATGCAAAGTGGGCACATAACATTTTTCCAGTGAAAATTGCCCCTTTTTTTGCATTGTGCCTTGCTGTGGATTTCGAACCCTAGCTCATCCGGCACCTAGGGAAACCTAGCAAACCTGTATATTTTTTATACCTAGAGACTAAGAGGAATCCAGGATGGGGTGACCTGTGTGGCTCTCACCAGTTTCTAGAATCCCTTGCAAACACCAAGCTTTGTAAACAAAAAAAGACATTTCCTTCACATTTCTGTGTTGGAATGTTCTGAAATCTGCAGGGAGCCACATACTTCCACCCACCCAGCATTTCCCCAAGTCTCCTTATAAAAATGGTACCTCACTTGTGTGGGTAGGCCTAATGCAGGCACCAGGAAATGGCCCAAAACCCAACTTGGGCAAATCACATTTTTCCAGTGAAAAAGAACCCTTATTTGGCATTGTGCTAAGCTGTAGATTTTGGGCCCTCAATCAGTTTGCAGCTAGGGAAATTTAGCAAACCTCTACATTTTTGAAAACTAGACATCCAGGGGAATCCAGGATGTGGATGATGTGTGTGTTGTATGGCTCTCACAAGTTTCTGTTACCCTGAATCCCTTCCAAACCTCAAACTTTGTAAAAAACACACATTTTCCTCAACTTTCTGTGATGGAAAGTTCTGTAATCTGTGGGGAGCCACAAACGTCCATACACCCAGCATTACCCTAAGCCTCCTGATAAAAATGGAGCCTCACTTGTGTGGGTAGGCCTAGTGCCCACAACAGGAAATGGCCTAAAACGCAACATAAGCAAATTATATTTTTCCAGTGAAAACTGAACTTTTTTTTTCAATGTGCCTAGTTGTGGATTTTGGTACTTAGCTCAGCCGGCACCTAGGTAAACCTAGTAAACCTGGACATTTTTTAAACTAGATACCCAAAAGAATGCAGGATGGAGTGGCTTGTGTGGATCTCGCCAGTTCTGTTACCCAGAATCCCTTGCAAACCTCAAAGTTTGTAGAAAAAACACATTTTCCTCATATTTCTATGATGGAAAGTCCAGGAGTCAGCGGGAACCACAAACTTCCATTCACCTAGCATTCCCCCAAGTCTCCCAATATAAATGGTACATCAGTTGTGTGGGTATGCCTATTGCCTGTGACAGGAATCGCCTCAAAACATACTGTGGAGACTTCAAAATTATCAAACACACAAAGACTTGGTTTTGTAGAGGAGTCACCTGCGTTTTTGGTCCCAGGCTCAGCAGCCATCTTGGGAAAAGTACCAAACCCAGGCATTTCTGAAAACTAGACACCCAGGAGAGTCCACAGAGGGGGCTTGTGTGGATCTCCCAACATCTTCCTACCCTGAATACCCTGCAAATCTAAAATCTAGCTACAAAAATACAATTTTCCTCACATTTCTAATTTGTGGGATATCTGGGCTGATACACATTTCACCCAGCATTTCCTCAGGTCTCCCAATGAAAATGGTATCAATCTTGTGTGGGTTGGTCAAGCACCCACAGTAGCGAAGGGCCAATACACAATTGGGGAGACATCAAAATTATCTATCACAAAACAACCTGGTTTTGCAAGGAGGTCACCAGCGTTTTTGGTCCTTGGCTCAGCAACCAGCTAGGGAAACCTACCAAATCCAGACCGTTCTGAAAACTAGACACCCAGGGGAGTCCAGGGAGGCCCGCCAAACTGTCATGTGCAGTGAAATGAGCGCATCTACCACTCCCCTCAGTCACCCCTGGTTCAATCCCCAAGAATGGGGAAGAAAGGAAAAATAAAACAAGTGTTTATCATTGTAATAGCAGAGGAGCCACCGCTGCGCACACCTACAGCCAAGTGCCATCCACGCATAGCGCCAGCCAAGCACCATCCACACACTACCTGCCAAGCACCATCTATGCACATCATCAGCCAAGCACCAGTCCACGCGCACTGCCAGCAAGTGCCAGCCTACACACACGGCCACCAAGCACTAGTACACACACACCACAGAGCCAAGTACCAGTTCACACAAACCGCCAGCAAAATGCCAGTACACACACAGCCAGCCAAACGCCAGTACACGCAGACCATCAACAAAAGTACAGTTCACACACACACAGAATCCTTCCCTGGTATCTAGTGATTTTCACCCCCCTTGGGGGTCAGATGAGCCAAAAAATATTGCTAATCTGCCCTCAAGGGGGGCAAAAACAGTCAAAATGTGTCCAGAGAAAAAAGAGAAATGCCCCTTATCGGTAAGGCAGCTCTCTGACATGCACATTAAGATATCCCTGGTGTCTAGTGGGCTTTCTGTTTGGGGACACTTGCACATCCATTTTGGGCAGCCCCCACCCCTACATGTAAAAAAAATAATCCCTGGTGCCTAGTGGGTTTCTGCCTGCTTGGGGTGCACATCAGGGTCTATTGCCTCCTCGGGGGGCAGGAAGACTGTGGCAATTGTTTTAGGGAGTGGGGGAATTGGCAAGCCCCTTCTAGGAAGCCCCCACCACTGACCTACAAAAAAATAGACCCTGGCTTCCCAGTGTGCTTCCTGCCCCCACCGGAGAGGCAGATCAGGGGCTATTGCCCCATCTACACCCAAGGGGGCAGAAAGACTTTCCAATTAGTTTGGAGGGGAGGGGCATTGGCATGCAATACAGATATCCCTGGTGTCTAGATCGGTTGTAATAACCCTTATCTGGCTCCCAAGGGGGGCAGAAAAACTGACCAATTTGTGTTTAGGGCACTGGCATATTAATTTTCTGCAGCCACCACCCCTACATATAAAAATAAACATATTCCCTGGTGACTAGTGGGCTTTCTGCCCCCCGGGGGGCCGATATTGGGATATTACCCCTATCTGCCTGTCGGGGCAGTAAAACGGTAGCAACTTTTCTAAGGGGTGAGGGCACTGGCTCCCTAGTGGGCTTTCTGCCCCTCAAGGGGACAGATCAGGGGCTATTGCCCCCATCTGCCTCCGAGGGGGGGGCAGAAAGACTGTCCAATTACTAGGGGTAGAGGCTGCCCAATATGGGCATGCCAGTGCCCCCTCCCCTATGTTTAAAAAAATAATCCCTGGTGCTTAGAGGGCTTTCTGCCCTGGGGAAGATCACAGGCTATTGCCCCATCTGCCCCCTGGGGGCAGAATGAATTGAATTTTTTAAGGGGGGTGGAGGCATTGGAGTGCCAATTTTGGGCAGTTCCACCCCTAAATGTACATAAATAAAAATTCCAGGTGTCTAGTGTGCTTTCTTCTCCCTCAGGAGGGCAGAAGGATTTTTTGCCCATTGTGTGCAGCCCTCACTCCTCTTTTATAAAAAAAAAAATAATCTCTGGCGTCTAGTGGGCTTTATGCCCCCCTCGGGGCAGATCTGGAGTAATAACACCCATTTGTCCCCCCGGGGGGGGGGTAGAAAGAATGTGAAGATTTGTTGGGGGCATTGGCATGTCCATTTTGGGCAGCCCCCACAATTATATACATAGATAAAATAAATCCCTTGTGCCTTATGTGCTTTCTCCCCCTCCGGGGGGGCAGGTTGGTGGCTATTGCCCCCATATGCCCCCCAGGGCGGCAGAAAGACTGATTGTATGCAAAAAACATTGAAGGGAGCAAAGATCTTTGCCCAAGGGGCCGCTCCCCCCTCCCTGGTGCCTAGTAGGTAGATCCCTGCTTGGCAATCGCCCTCCTGTGGCGATCCCCAAGCAGGATCTACTAGGGAGAGTTACCATTGGAAAGGGGAGGTTCTGCCCTTTCCAATAATATCACTCCTGTTTGTTTCAGTGCTCAGGGGGCTGAGTTAGACCGAAACAGCAAAACTGAAACTAGCCAACCGGCTCATTTCAGTTTCAGCTTCAATGTAATGGCGTCAGCGTGCCATGCGCATGATCGTCATTACATTGAAAAAAATGCCTTGTGAGGTTGGAGAATATCATACTCACTTCCTGAGGCAATAAAAGGAGATCCATCTGCTGTTTTCAGCAGAGGGATTTAGTGCTCATTCGCACATTATGGAATGGTTCTGTCATGAGCACACGAGCAATGTGGCGTTTGAGGGAACGAATCGGGTCTCCATCGTGAAGCTGTCACGGATCGGGTCTCCATTGCGAGGGAGACCTGATCTGTGATGGCTTATTTTTTGTTATAAGTCTACTAAATCAGCAAAGTGGTGCACTAATCGACCCTGACACCAATGCCGTTGTGCAAAGACTCACTACACTAGCTAAAAAGAAATTTGTTACGGGTTCAACATATAAGGAATTGATTCTATGCAAACATTCAGCCTGCGACCTTTAAATCATAAGATTAGATTTGTGAAAAAATCTAGGGTCTTTGATTCAATATAGAAATCTCGTCCTGTAGATGGTCTAAAAGATGTGAACAAATAGACCGAAATGTTGACAAGCTTACCTAATCCCATATACAAATAAGTTGTGAAACAACACTCATAGTATCTCCTATAATGTTGTCCATGCTGTTAAAGATCTGGAATAGGTGTTGACAAAAGTGTCAATGAGCAACTGATTAGTGTATAAAGGATTTAACTAATTTCAATTGTGTATACTTGTGATTTACATTTCATGTACCCTCAATGAATTTTTCTATATACATGTATAATTTTCTGAAAAATAATACACCTGTCTTGTCTTTGTTGTGAGATTTGAAAAAATATGTTTAACGCCAAAAATGAATTGTTTGAAGTCACTATTTAGGACTCCATGAATATATGAGAATAGTATGAAAATCTAGAGATAAACAAATTCCCTTGTGGGCACATTTACTTATTATTGTTTAGGGACTGCAGCATGGATGGAAGGGGCTGCCTCCAGCACCCTAGGGCACCACATGTTCCTGGGGCACATGATGCTAATCATTTGTAGACAACCTGATACTGGGTCAGGGTTTCATGAGTTGCAGATCAGGTATATTGCTGCAATCTATTGAACGTCATCCTCTGAGGCAAGTGTTTGTCTCTGTCCGTAGGTGCTTGTGCCCTCTGGGGTAACTCTGCCATCAGGCCAGTGGGAAGGACGTGAAGCGGACTCGTGGGAGGCTCCTACACCGTGTGCAGAAGTGGCATAGGGGCCAGACACTCCTGCACTGCACCACTAGGTACAGGGATGGGGGCATGATTCCTCGCAGGTCAGCAGGGTGTCCAGATGACCAGTGTAGGCACCAGTGGAGTCTCCTGGAGGTAAAAAGCTAGTTGGTGGCTTGAGCGGTGAGCCTCCTTAGTGCTGGACCTGTTGATGGCTGCCACCTGGCTGACAGGTAGGCCTAATTCTTCTGTATCACATGATCGGTTGGTGGCTGGCACACCTTATGATCAGTAGGCAGGCCAGGGCAGCCCACTCTGAGTTGTGTCTCCCCTTGGGTTCTGTAAGCTTTGACTGCATGGCGCCCCACCCACAAGGGTTTGTCAGGTTTCAAGATGTCCACCAGTTAGTTTTTCATCGATGTACAGATAAAAACATCACCAGTGATGTTTCATTCTCAATGCTGATCCAGCCAAAGTACAAGTATA
Source organism: Lissotriton helveticus (assembly GCF_964261635.1). Taxonomy (NCBI): domain Eukaryota; kingdom Metazoa; phylum Chordata; class Amphibia; order Caudata; family Salamandridae; genus Lissotriton; species Lissotriton helveticus. Next base: position 797,200,731 of record NC_136059.1, on the reverse strand, counting down.
TGTGTACCAACTCAGTTAACCTCGTCACCAGCTGGCCTTCCAGATTCGAATTACGCCCAGGCCTACTTGACAGTTTCTTGCAATTCATATTTTACCAGATTCTAATCTTAATCTTTACTTCATTTCAAGTATGAATTTATTAAGAATATTTGGAATTGATAAGTGTAATTTAAGTGAGGCTCCTAGTAGAGTAAAACAGGGCCCATACCGCATAAGTCAAGGTGGCGGTTAGTTCTGGTGCAGCTGATTTAGGAAATACAATAAGTAACACAACTGAAATGCCATATTTTGCCTTATTACTATAGGAACAGCATGCTGCTAAATTAAATAGGATTTGAGCTAAGTATTCAGAATGCGGCAGAAAACCTCTCACCCGCCTACGACAAAAGAAACAAAAGGAAAGGACACTGCAGAGGTAACCATTGATTGGAAATCTTTTGAACTGCTTCAGCTAATATCCCTTCATCTGTTATGTAATCTATAATTGCCTGACAAGAGCCTGTTTTCATTGGACTTCAATGGCACCAAGAGCAATTTATAATCCAAACTCCAATGGAAAAGGGTGATTCATTTCATAGCACTGCTGAGAGTTGTGAGAGACAAAAAGTTAACTATGGGTTACAGTTTTTTTCATTAAAGAATGAAATCTCAATTTACCATCTTTAATTCATGTGTGTAATTGGGTGTCTACAGTGCTGAGTAGACAGGGAGCATAAGAGAGCTAATCAGGGTTGCATGAGCGAGAAAGGTACAATTTGAAATTATGCACTTCGAAAGAGAATGCCAAAGGCTAGATCTGATCTGTTAGGTTGAGTAGGTGGTTATCCTGGGGAATTCCCATCATTGGTTCATGAAATACTCATTATGGAGAGCGGTCTTTAGCTTCTCTGATACTTAGAGGAGAGATGAGAGGAGTCTGAAACGAAGCAGACTGTTGCAGCGGAACTTGGGATCATATATTGCGACAGCTATTCTCCTGGTGCTTTCTTATTTCATTTTTTTGCTTTTAAGCCTGGTGATACTTTGGCACCTTGTGCTCCGTTTGTCCCATGAGATAATTAGATATTAGGGACCATATGTATGAAGGCCTTTTGCATTTCCTAATAGTGCAAAACTCAATGTTGGGCCGTTATGAAATGCAAAATGCCATTTCGGTATTCATGAAAGACATTTGTGGTGGCGCAAAATGCGATTTGCAACATGTAGAAATCACATATTGGTATTCCATAGGAAATCGCAAATTGTGATTTCCAAATAGTGAAGCGCTGACACTGTGCATAGGATTTCCTAATTGCGACCAGTCGCAAAATGGCCATTTAGGAAATGCAGTTACCATCAATGTGGATCACGTGGTCACCTTGTGCCAACTAGAAAAAGGCACCCAAAATGCTTCTCGCTCTTTCAGAATGGTGGCTTTGTATGTCCTGGCAAGGAGGATGAGGATTTTGGCAGGGAAGGAGGAAGGCACAGGAGAGGATATTTAGGGTGCAAATCACCCTTTTTGAAAACACTGAGGATGTGATATTTTAGACATACAAACTCAGAAGTGAGGTAATACTGGAAATACTTGCTGAGTTTTAACCTCAGCTACAGACCCAAACAGTCAGAAGCAATGCAATACCACCATATGTGCAGGTATTGTGTTGTCTACACCTTTTGGCTTCTGGCAGTTACCAGGGAGTAATAGCAGTGGCAGGTGACATGTCACAAAGTCCAATTTCCAGGTATTTTTTTGAAGGTTTCTGGACATCATGGTTAGCAAAAGTTAGCCAATATAAATGGTTACTAAATACTCCCCAATAATTGCAACAGACCAAATTAATGTTTTACAGGGTAGTACAATTTCCCAATGTAATTGGCTGTGTTGATGTCACACATATTGCATATGTCCCCATCTGAATTTATATAAAGAAATAGGAAAAGCACACATTCGCTCAAAGTAGAGGTAGAATGTGATGCCTCATGCACCATAACTGACCGTAGACAGATTCCTGGGTAGCACACATGACCCCTTTATGTTCCACAACAGTGTAATACATAACCGTCTGTCTCTAGGTGACTTTGGCAATGGCTTTTTATATGGTAGGAGAATAGCAAACTCAATTCATACAGTGTCCATAAGTGTGTTTGTAATGTGACCTATGGGTTTCTCATTCTCATACTATTTAAGGAGACAGTGCATATGCTTTGCGCCTTTGGATACTGACACCATACCTAAATCCAAGAATAGGAAGTGAAAGGCAGAACAATAGGGCACATAAGACAGCAGAATCTATAATAGAGCATACCTTTGGTATACTGAAGTCTAGGTTCAGATGTTTACACAAAACTGGTGGAGTACAGTTTACAGACCTGAGATATGTTGCAAAGTCACTGGAACTTGTCCCATTCTACATACTATCGCCATGACGAAGAGTCTGCACAACATTAACTAGAGCCATATTCAAACTCAGATGAGGAACTACCACCACAAATTAAGCAGGATGTGACACGTGCAGCAGATGGTCAAGCTCGAGACACCGTGATCACCAACAGCTATTTTTAAGATAAGAACAATGAGCACATTTTAGAAATAAACAACACACATAAAGGTAATGTATTGCGCATAACTGAAATCTCGCCTTTTGATCAGATTGCAACAATGTAACCCTTCGTCCTCAGCTCTATCCACAGGGCATGTACTATTGTGTAAACAAAGCAACAATGTATATAAACACAAACATTACAAAGTAGCCTCCTAATTCTGAGAGTCTACATTGTTAACGTATTATGTCCTCTGGTGCTGGTTGCTATCTCGGTATGACAAGGCTTTGGAGAAGGAGATATGTCAGTTCCTTATGTGTTTTGGCATGTATGCCTGGTACAGCTTGCTTCTTGCACAGATGTGGCTTTGATACTAAAGCGTCTTCGCTCTCCAGTTGCTGCAAAATGTTAGAGACAGGCAGGTTGTGTGTCTTTATGTTTTCATGGTCTGTGGTTTCTTGTACTAACCCATGTATAACCTCTTGACAGCAGTGCCTCATGTCATTCGGTATATTTACAGTTCTCCTTGTGAAGGTGGTTGTGGCTACTGCTAATCTATTTATTGATTGAGTAAAGACATCACAGTGTGCCAAGTGCTGCCTGTGCCTGTGTCTTTGCAGACTGTGTTCCTTCTTCGTGGCAGCAAACCAACAGTTGTCCTTTTTGTAATGGCAGCATTGGCTTTGACATGCTGTGCAGATGCTTATTAACAATCTGAATCTTCTTGGCTTGCAGGTTCTGTACAGGGAGGTTTTCTTCAGGCCACCAAGAAAAGGTGAACTGCTTGCTATGTCATCTGACACAGTATCATTGTGGACTGTTGCTTGTTGGACTCTACAGTGTCTGTATGTCCTGCCCCCTGTTCCTGCTTTAGGATTGCACCACATCACCTTACTCAAAGTCTGATCGTGGGGCCATATTTGCTCTCCCAGTATTTGAAGTTGGAGTGATGGGTGCAGGACTTGCAATTATGCCCTCCATTTTCACGTGTATGTTAGTAGTTCATCAGTAACAATTGCCTCTTACACGTCCTGGGTGTGATCTTTGGAAATGCATGTACACAGTTAATGTAATACATGATTAATGTTTGTTCACAATATTGTTGTAAACTGTGAGTGAGGTGTTTGTGACATGTATGCAATGTACATATATGTGTGGTGTATTTATCAGTACACTGTGTAACTTAGATGTAGTATAACTCCCATAATGAATTGGCAAGGTTAAGCAAACATCTCAATAGAGTGCTGTTAGCAGAGATGCTATACCTGAGGAATTACAAATATTAGGTTAGGTTAAGTAATGAAAGTGAAGATTACTTACTCTGGCTAGAGCCTGCAGGATTGGAGGTGTCGATGTCTGACACTCCTACCACACATTCAGGTTCAAGGGCCTCCTCAATCAGTGATGAGATAATGGCAGGGCTAACCTGTAATCAAATTATAGCTAAGTGTTACGCGTATCATATGCTGTATGGCTTGTACTGTAACATGCTGACCAAATAAAGGTTTTTGAAAAGCAAAAAAAAAAAAAAAGGTCTACTCAATCAATGATTCCATTGATGTGGGAGGGTACTGGAGGCTCCACCACCTGTACCATGAGCCTCAGCTACCCTGTTGGCCACCTTTTCTTTGGTCCAAGATCTTAACTCTTACCATTGCTTCCGTATCTCTGATATGGTCCTTTGTGTGAAACCAGGATTCTGTTCCATATCTTGTTCTTCTGGGCCCAAGGAACAGTGAATGATACCTTGTGGAAGAAGTGATCAATTTGTGCCACACATTCTTCAATAAAAAGCTCCAACTCCTTTTCAGAGAATTGTACTTTGTGTTTCCTGCTACCATAATCCACATGACAGTAATAAATGTAGCTTAGTACACTTAATAAAATATTCACAACAAGAAGTAAAAAGTTATATGGTTTGAGGGGAGGTATCATAACAAGGAAAGGCAGGCGGGCAGGCCACCCCTGTACTGTCCCAAGGGAAAACCAACCAAACTACATATGGAGCCCGTTGTGAATCTCAGCAGTAGCACCCTCTTCCATTGATTATGGATATACAGTAAATAGGGCTTTATGCCAACAGTACCCTGTAGGAAAATATACTGCTTGTTTTCTGGCTTAACAATTTTCCCAGCATCTCTTTTAAAACTCCTAGTTTCCAAAAACGCTTTCTTCAGCTAGAATTTATCAGACTTAGGGCCTGATTACGGGTTTGCCAGTCCGTGGATGGCCATGCTGGGCGGTGGTGGTGCCAGCATGGTGAGCTCGCCAGTCAATCTCCTGTAATATGAGTTAGGTGATTTGGCTGTGTGAGGACTGCTGCCGTCATGCTATTGCTCCCGTGACACTGTCAGCGGTCTCAGAGAGTGGAGGTCGCTGAGGGAGGCCGGGACTGCAAGTGATACCGACAACCCAATTATGTGTTGCCTCATAGCTGATGGAAGCATGGTGGTCCAACCACAGCATCTGAGATGGTAGAAAGGGAGGGATATAAAGACAAAACTCAACCCTACTAACCTCAGCACATCCTGTGCTGACATGGAGCTGATAATATCTGTCCTGCCGCTGCTCTACCTTCTCGATCACTTCCAAAACAGACACCATGGATGAAATTGGCGGTAAGTGACACAACTACTTGTTGCCATTGACATATCTGCAAAACAATGCCTCACCGTGGACCAGGCAAGGGAGGTGGGGTCCCCAATGATTTCACATATATACAGTGTCTCTGGCTGGGACTTTTTTATAATGAAAGTCCTAACCAAAGTTGTAGGATGCCCTCAGAGCCCAAACATTGGTACTACACAAGCACAACTTACAAAAAAGGACACGTGTCAGCATTATATTTAGAGGTGACATTGATGTCTGTTTTAATTTGTGTACCACAACACCACCTCCTCCACAACATTACACCTATCAATGTCTGTCACACACAAGACTTACCCTTTCTCACTTGTCTGCCATGTCACTACTTATCTTTTTTTTTTTGTCCTCATTAGCCACTTAATCGATCCAGGGGCATTCCAGCCGCATGACCCAGCAGCCTCTGTGCCTTTAAGATACCGTCAAATTTTCCTGAGAGGCTGGTCTTGTGTCAAAGCTGAGAAATAGAACCCCACAGGAGCTACCTCCAATACAAGCCCAATATGGGCTGATAGTCCAATATTACTATGGCTTGGGGTGCCTCCCTTTGGACATGGAGACTCCGGCTTAATCATCGGACCCGGGAACAAAAGAAAATAAAACCGGGGTCCTAATTGTTCCGACTCCACCCAATTAGTAAATTCCAAAATCTCACTGTACAGGGGCTGCATGTTCTGGCCAAATCTACTTTTGACGTCATATAAAGCGAGGACAACCACTCTGCATGGGTTGGTGGGTTGATGTTGACCCAGTTTTTACAGATTTGTCTTCTTGCTAGTAGTATGGCATAGTATAGGAACTCTCTTTCTAATCCTTTGATGTTATCACTCAGTCCAAATATTACTAGCGACCAAGAAAAAGGGATGGAGATTTTAAGGATTGACTCAAGTGATATCTTGACTTCTTGCCAAAAGATGGTAACATTCGGGCATTCCCAGAACATATGCAGATCTGAGGCGGCTAGCAAAGAACATTTACTGCAGCACTTCCCCGATTGAAACTTGGAAAGCCTTTTAGGGGAATAGTACGCCCGATGTAATGTAAATAGTTGGTTGCGCCTCAGCCAAGCTGGTTTTACGATCTTATAGAGGAGTGTAAAGGACTCTATCCATTTCCCTTCTGCCTGGTGTTCTCCCTCTCCTCCCCATAGCTTTGTTGGAAGATTAAACTCACCCTCCCTTTCTTCCAAGATGCTCCAATAATGTGAGGCAACCTCCTTGCCTTTATATGGTTTTTCAATTAAATTCCTTTCTAAGGGGCTGTCTCCTCCAGATTTGATCTTTTTACTTGTTTGAGAGCGCAACCAGCTAGAAAGCTGTCTGTAAACGAGCCAGGCTAATGGCGAGGTTACACTGTCTGAGAATATTTCCCATTCGATAAGAGAGCTGTCTGCTACTAATTCTCCCCATCGTGTGATTTGTGCTTCTTGTAAGACTGTTTTAACCGTCTGAGTGTAATGCGGTGAGAGCCCAGGAAAGTCCCAAATTGGCGCATAGTTAGAAAAGTATGGAATCCCCGCCTTGGATTTGATTTGAGACCATTCTTTTATGGGGCAATATAGTGTCTTTAGTCTGACTTTTTTTAAAAACCTCTGATGCGCAAATTTGAATAGGAATCCGTCCAGTAGAAGGTCTGAGCCCAGTAGCATAGCTTTGAACATATGGCCCTTCGAGTTGTCTAGTGGGGACTTTAGTAACATCCTGGAGTGGGTCAGGTGGAATGCCCAAGCGTAGTATTCCAGGTCTGGCAAAGCAAGACCTCCTTTTTCCCTTCTCCTTCTCAGTTTCTTCCACGCCAGCCTGGTAGATTTATAACACCAAACAAATGAATTTATATTTTGTTGGCATTTTATTAATTGGTTCGTGTCGAATAATAAAGCAATTGTGTTGAAGAGAAATGTGTATTTGGGGACAATGGACATTTTTACTAGGTTAGTTCTCCCGTATATGGTGAGAGGTAGAAAAGACCAGGACTTCATTAATGATTTAGCTTCGCGTGAGATGCGATCTAGATTATTCTGGGCCAGAAGATTGGGGTCTTTGGTGATTCTTATGCCCAGGTAGCGCATTGAGGATCTTAAAGGGAGCTGAAGATTGGTGATGTTCCAGACCATTATCTCTGTCTTGCCCGCGTTTATTTCATAACCTGAATGCTTCCCAAATTCCTCCGCGCTTTTGATGACCATAGGGAAAGCCTGTGTCGGGTCTGTAGTGTAAATAAGGATGTCATCGGCATACAAACCGACTTTCTTTTCCCAACCAGAAAACGAAAAGGGAGGAATATTGGGGTCTTCTCTTAAAGAGTGAGCAAATGGTTCTAGATAAATGTTAAATAGTAGGGGGGAAAGAGGACACCCCTGTCTTGTTCCTCTAGTAATTTCGAAGGAATTTGTGCGTGTGCCATTAATTAGCAGACTTGCCTTAGGGTTTTTATATAATAAGCTTACCGTTCTACGGAATTTAGGGCCTATTTTAAACTTTACCATAGCAGCATTTAAGTAAGACCAGTTTACTCTATCGAACGCTTTTGTTGCATCGAGAGTCATGATTGCAAGAGGTAGAGCAAAAGTTGAGGCAATATCTATAGCTCCGCCTAGATCGTATGTTAAGTCGGCAAGTTGTCGGCCTCTTATAAATCCCTTTTGATCCTGATGTATGATATCTCCAATCTCGCTTCCCAACCGAGCAGCCAAAATTGACGAAAAGATCTTATAGTCATTGTTGAGAAGCGAGATTGGACGATATGAACCGCAGTCTATCGGATCCTTGTCTGGTTTTAAGATTAAGGCAATGTTCGCTTCTCCCCAAGAGCTAGGCGGTGTCTCCCCTTTTAATAATATGTCATTAAATAGCTTTGTTAATATCGGTGTGAGTGTGGACTTAAGCACCCGATATAATTCCCCCGGAATCCCGTCCGGCCCTGCGGCTTTCCCCTGTTTTAACTGCCTAATAACACTTTCAACTTCCCCCTCAGTTATCTCCCTATCTAGATTCTCGTTCTGATGCTCATTTAACTCAGGAAGGTTCATCTTTTCCAGCCATTTATTTCTTTCCTCAGTGTTATCGATATTGTCAGTTATTTCGTCTGTATAGATATTATGGAAGAAGCTACTGAAAGCTTCACCAATCTCAGTATCAGTTTTCCTGCTATTTGATTCTCCCTCTACTCTCACCTCTTTTATATGTTTCCTAACCTGGTCTGCTTTTATTTTCCAGGCTAGCAGCTTCCCTGCTGACTCGCCATATTCAAAGTGGGAGAGTTTACTGGCCTGCCAACGTTTGTTTAGTCTCTCCTGTAGTAAGATTTCTAGGTTGTCTTTTAGCTCTCTTTTCTTTTCTAAGTTAGTGTGGGGCACTTGATCTGCTGAGTCCAGCCTTGCCAGATCTTGCTCTATTGACAATAGTTCCTCTCGGTACTTCTTTTTTCTGTAGGATGCCCTGTTGGTGATACAGCCCCTGATGTACGCTTTCCATGTCGCCCACACACTGACCAAAGGGGCGGAGTCTAAATTCAGCTCTAAGAAGGCAGTGGTTTCGGATATAAGATATTCTCTTTCCGTTTCCTCTAATAATAGAGTATGGTCAAAAGACCATGAGGCAAAAGTATGTTCACGGTCTAGTAATAACGAGAAAATTATGGCAGAATGATCCGATAAGTGCGATGGTAGGTATGTGATTTTCCTTATCAAGTCTTTTAGAGAGAAACTAAATAGAGCGTAGTCTATTCGGGATTTATGCTTGTACTTGTAGTTGTGGTAAGAGACCCCCAATGTTTTCCCGGCTCTCTGTCTCCAAAAGTCTTCCAATCCCAAATTGGACATGCAGCACAGTAGTGCATCTCTTGTTTTGTTGTGGGTTATTGCCCTAGAACTAGGGGATTTATCCAGTTTGGGATGTAATACCAAGTTGAAATCTCCCGTCCAAATTATTGGGTTGGTGATAGTTATCAAATGATTTTGTATTGTGTTTATGTAGGAGGGGTCATCTTGGTTAGGTCCGTAATAGGCTACTAGGGTAAATCTCCTTATATCTAGCTGGACGTTGGCTATTAACCATCTGCCGTTCGGATCTACCTTCAAATCGTCAATCTGAGCCCTAGCGCCTTTTTTAAAAATGATGGCTAATCCACGAATGCTAGCATTATGGTCTGTGGTAACAAATTTATCGACCCATCTTAATTTTTTGAGAATGTCTGTGATCTCTTGTTTATTTAAGTGTGTCTCCTGGATCGTTATGATCTGCGCGGACGAATCTCTGAGGTACTGCATAATTGTATTTCTTCTCCCTCGTACGCGCAGGCCGTTTACGTTCCAGGAGAGAAGTTTAATGTCTCTCATGTTTCTCTATCAGTCCATTGCCCCGCTTTACCCATTCTCCATTTTTTTTTTGTTTCTCTTCATTTGACCTTTCAGTATGTATCCTCTATTATTTTGGATATTGACTACTTTTAAGCAGTAGGCCCAGGAATCAATAAGTTTTCGGTTTAAAATTTTTTAGTTACGAGGACTTTTTTGTGCTTTCTCCCCCTCTCCCACCCCCCTCCCTCTCCTGGAAAACCCCTCCCTACTTACTCTGGCCGGATGGCTGGCCAGGTTGTCACCCCCGAAGTAACCCTACCTGGGGCCCCATTTATCTAGTCTATCAGTCGGTCGATCGTGTCGGTGTTAGATGGGGTTTATTTGGTCCAGATTATATGTTAGTTGGGGTTTTTTTTTTGGTTTTTTTTCTCCTTTTGTTCCTTCCTCCCTTTTCTTTCCCACTTTTCCTCTATCCATTCCCTTATCTTCCATTTTCCCTTTTCCCATCCTCCGCCTCTTCCCCTCTCTCCTTGTTTTTTCCGGGTACACCCGTTTTATATCTCGAAGGAAAGAAAAGAAAAGAAAAGAAAAGAATAAGATATAGTCAATATTATTTATTTATTTATTTAGTTAAGGTTTTTGTAGAGCGCGTAGTAACCCGTGAGCATCCCAGCGCTAGAACCTGCAGAATCAAGAGGGAGCAGCAGCGGAGGAAGAGGGGGATCATGGGAAAAGGAAAGTTTTTAAAGATTTCCTGAAATGGAGAATGTTTGGTTCGGTTCTTAGTTTGCGTGGGAGGTTGTTCCAGTGCTTTGCAGTATTTACCGAGAAGCGGCGGCCTCCAGACCTGGCTTTTTTCACTCTGTGTACCATGATGAAGTTCTCATGGTTTGACCGGAGTGACCTGGTAGCTGCGTAAGGGGTAATGAAATTTTTGAGAATTGGGGGACCTTTGTTGTGAAGGAGTTTATGAGCCAGGCAGAGGGCCTTGAAAACCACCCTCTCTCTGACTGGAAGCCAATGAAGTTGCTTCAAGGCAGGTTTTGCTGATGATCTTGCTGGGGTGTTAGTTAGGAGCCGGGCAGCGGCGTTTTGGATTTTCTGTAGGGTATTGAATGTGGCTTCCGGGGCTCCCAAGTAGATTGCGTTGCTGTAATCCAGCCTGGACAAAATGAGGCCCTGGATCAGCAGTTTCCGGGAGATAGGGGGTAACAAGGGGAGCACCTTCCTACAAGCTCTAAGGAGTCCAAAGCATATTCCCGCTGTTTTCTTAGCCTGGACTCTGAAGGTCAGATCTTTCTCGAGCCATACACCCAGGCTTTTAACTTCGTTTTTGGGAGAAGGGGGGTCGCCTAGGCAGGCGGGCCAGATGTTGGGTGGCAGGGAGGCTCCTTTTTGTCCAAGCAGCAAGATTTCGGTCTTGGACCCATTGAGCTTGAGTGCGGAGGTGTTAATCCAACCATGGATTTCCGTAAGACAGCCGTGAAGATTGGAGGGTTCTTGGTTGGGGTGTGAGAGGGTCACCACCAGCTGGGTGTCGTCAGCGTAACTGATAATCGTCACCCCAAACGGGGTGACCAGCTCCTCCAACGGGGACATATAAACGTTAAATAACGTTGGGCTTAGTGATGAACCCTGCGGTACTCCACAACGGAGGTGGACCGCAGGGGAGTGGCTGTCGTTCTCCCAGACTTGGAACGAGCGGCCATCGAGGAACGAGGCAAGCCACTTCAAGGCCGTGCCCTTCACTCCCGTGTCTCTCAGCCGCTGGATTAAAACCTGGTGATTGACAGTGTCGAAGGCCGCACTGAGGTCCAGGAGGATCACTGCCACTGATCCTCCTGAGTCTAGAATGCTTCTGGCCTTCTCCACTGCCGCCAGGAGGGCGGTGTCGGTGCCCTGGCCTGGGTGGAAGCCTGTCTGGGAGTTCCTGAGCAGGTTGTTCGCTTCCAGGAATAGAGATAGTTTTTTGTTCACAAGTTTCTCTGTGATTTTGCTATTTCCTGGGAGGAGGGAGATTGGCCTGTAGTTGGCTAAATCCTGAGGGTCCAATGAAGGTTTTTTCAGGAGCCCTTTTACAACAGCTGCTTTCCAACTAGGAGGGACCTCTCCCTCCAGTAGAGAGGCATTGATGAGGGCCGTGAGTGGAGGGATGATGGTGGGGGCCACTTTTTTGAGGAAGCGTAGGGGGGCCGGGTCGCAGGGAGAGCCACTCTTGATTGTGGCAAGCGTCGTGGCTACCTCTTCTGTGGTGACTGGACCGAAAGTGTCAAGAGAGGGTACCGAGGAATCGACGTGCCGGCCATGACAAGAAAGGGGGATGCGGCAGTCTGAGCCTGTGCCACCGCTGTCGATAGAAGGAAGGGAGGAAAGGATTTTTTGGATTTTCTCGTCGAAAAAAGTAGCCAGCTTAATGCATTTGTTTTCCGCGGATTTAGGATCCGTGGGTTTTACTGGGGGATCTGGGACATGAAGAAGTTCTTTTAGGATAGTGAAGGTTTCTTGAGCGGAGCAGGATGCGTTTTTAATTGTTTCCTCAAAAAATTAACTCTTAGTTTTATGAAGCGCAAGTTTGTAAGTTCTTAAGGTGGCCCGGAACATTTCTTTCTTGTCTGCTGATTTGTCTTTCCTCCATGTGCGTTCGGTTCTCTTGCATTCCTTCCCTTGAACATTCAGTTCAGGGGTGTACCAAGGGGAAGGGTTAACTCTCTTGGTGCGTTTGAGGGTGCTAGAGAGGGGTATGAGGCAATCCAGAGAATGGGTGATCCAAGCATTAAATTCAATGTCGGCGGTTATAGGGTTCTGAGTGGGAGAGGGGATGGAATCCCTGAGTTTGAGTGCCCAGTCTTCTGGTATAAGTTTGTGCCAACGCCTCGTAAGAGTTCTGTTTTAGGCAGTTGGGGGGGGGGGGGTGTTAAGGTGCCAATCGATGGGAATCAGGAGGTGGTCTGTCCAGGGCAGGGGGAGTGGCGGGCAGGTTTTAAGGTCCTGGATGTTTGTAAAAATCGGGTCCAGTAGCTGACCTTTGTCGTGAGTGGCCTGAGAGTTCATTAGGTGAAGACCAATAGAGGCAAGGTCCAGCCGTAAATCGGCTGCGTGGGTGTCCACTGGGTCTAAGAAGTGGAGGTTCAAGTCTCCTAACAGAAGGAAGTTAGGGGACGTCGTGGCCATAAGAGTTACATGGTCAATGAGCCTGCTGGTGAACTCGGCAAGTGGACCTGGAGGGCGGTATACCAACAGCCCAGACAGGGACTTTTCTGGCGAAATTTGTACGGTGTAGTGGCAGCTTTCACAGTCTTTAATGTTGCCGTCAGCAATTCTGCAGGTAAGGTAATCTTTGTAGATTATCGCTAAACCGCCTCCTCTGCCACACGGTCTGTTCAATGTGCAAATTTGGTGGCCGGGAGAGAGGGCATTAACGATATCGGCGCCGTTGTTAGAAGTAAGCCATGTTTCTGTAAGAAACAGAATGTCAATGGCGTGATCTAGAATTAGGAGGTTTAACTCGTGGGCGTGCTTGACAAGCGATCTGCAATTGAGGAGGCCGAGTTGAAGGCTACGATGTTCTGTCTCCGCGCGGGGCGGGTTGCAGAGATTGCAGCGGATGAAAGAGTCATCTCCCGTATAAGTGTAATTACAGGAGGGGAGTTTATGCGGGTTCAGAGCCAGGAGCATGTCTCGTGTATAGGTAGGGCAGCGCCTTGGCGAAATGGGCATAGTGTCCGGGCCTGGGGCCGTCCGGGCCCGGACGGGCCCAGACGGGCTTGCCTTAGGCGCGCCTTTGGCGCGCAGTCGGCGCGCCCGCTGCGCCCGTCCGCTGCGCTTCCTTCCCATACACATGTTTTATCGAAGGGAGTGATGTGAAGGGGGCGTGGCCTCGATGGGGGCGTGGCCTGTGTGCACGCCGGCAATGGCGGCAGCTGAGAGGTTTTGCCGGGGGGCCGCAGCTGTGATAGAATCCACAGCGCGGTGTACCAGCGATCAGCAGAATGCTTGGTGAGTGCTTTTTTTAAAATCAAACACAACAACAATATAGTGACTCACAAGTGAATAGGTTTAAAAGTTAGACAGCTTTAAGAAAAAGACTCCTGGCTTTCCGCCTCAGGAGTGAAGGTTCAACTGGACGCTCGTATTTCAGCGCCAGTTATAGGGCAAGGGGGCGTGGCCTCGATAGGGCAGGGGGGCGTGGCCTCGATGGGGGCGTGGCCTGTGTGCACGCCGGCGATGGCGGCAGCTGAGAGGTTTTGCCGGGGGGCCACAGCTGTGATAGAATCCACAGCGCGGTGTACCAGCGATCAGCAGAATGCTTTTTAAAATCAAACACAACAACAATATAGTCTATAATCTTAGGACATAGAAAGGAGTAAGAGGAGGAGGATCCTTTCCTTTTCTTTCTTTTCACGTTTCCCTTGTTTTTTTTTTTTAACAATCTAACTTTATTTTTTTAGTTACACATAAATATGTATATTATGTGCTCATCTGAATACCTCCTTTTGTTTTATCCCAAAAGTTTTTTTTTGTTTTTTTTGGCTGTGATACATGTTCTTTTATATATGTATTTTTTTTTTTTGAGACAGGGGACACCGTTGTTATTTATTTAATTGTCGATTGTCCTTCCTGAATCTCTTTTTTATCTAGAGGTGTGGGAAAATTCATTGATGGAGACTAATAATTCATCCGCCTCGAGAGGAGTCTTGATATTATACATTTTGTTGTTAAACATCATTTTCAAGAAGGCGGGGAATCGCATCTGTACAGTTGCTCCCAAGGATCTAAACTTTTCCATACGTTGGCCAAGCTCCCACTGCCTGTCTAAGGTAGTTTTAGATAGGTCTGATCTTACCTCAAAGGAAAAATCTGAGGTCTTCAGAGCTTTGGCTTTGAGTGCTAGAGTAAGAATCATTTCCTTTGTTGTATAAGTTAAAAAATTAACTAGTATCTTCCGGGGTTTGGACCTGCTTGGATTTAAACGGAAGGGGTCTCGGTGTACTCTTTGTATGTCGGTTTCCAGGTCTAATTCTGACATCTCTAGTTTCGGAGTATCCTTAAGCAGGGTTACCACGTATTTTTTGAGTTCACTTCCTTCTTTTCCTTCCGGGATTTTTAAAATCCTGAGGTTGTTCCTTCTTGAGTAATTCTCTAAGGACTCAACTCTTTCTTTTACTGCTTCCCCCTCTCTTCTCATAGTCGCAATTTTCGTTTCAGCATGATCTAGCTTTGCTTTAAGCTCTCCCACCATTGTCTCTAAGCATCCTGTCCTTTCAAAAAGCCCATCCACCTTGGTTTCCAGATTCTCACACATGGCCCGGATCTCCGATTGGTTTTGCCTCCATTCCGCAAAGCATAATTTTGACTCTTCAAAACCAGATTTAATCTCCTTGCTCATGTTGAGAAGTATGCGCTGTATAGTGTCTTCGCCGTCTTCTCTCTGACCACCTGGATTTTGGTCCGGGGCACTTCGTATAACCGTCTTTTCCATATCTGCTGAGTTTATGGCCAAGGGCTCTGTTCCCGGCATCCTGGCGCTATTCATGTTTCCGGCATCGTTATCCAGGCCTGAAGTTTTTAGCTGTTCCATGGTCTCTACTGAGAGCTCCGTACTAGGTGTGGCTGATGAGGCAGGGTTTTTTGTGGTGGTGGACATAACTGGTGCAGTTGTCAGGAGCTGTTGTTCCTGATTAAGGTTTAAGATCTGGGGTAGAACCCTAAAATAGGATTTCAGAGAAGGTGTGACTCTTGTAAGCTTGGCTTTTCTAGAACTAGCTTCTCCCTGGGCTAGCTCCTTCTGGTTCTTTGATCGCCCTGCTGTTATTTTATCAGTATGTGTAGACGAAGGCCTCTTCTTGCCACCTGGGATCTTATTGTCTAGTAGTTGGAGTAGATCTAATTCTGACCCTATTTCTGTATCTGATTTTGGCTCTATCTCAGATCGAACTCCTTTTTCAGGGCTTCCTTCAGGCACCTTCTCTGAGTCTGACACGAGATGACAACTATTATCTGTGTTTCCTAGGTCAATATCCTTCTGCCCACCTTTCCCCTTTCCCTTTGCCTTCCGCTTCCCCAGGTTGTTGATGGCAAAGCCTTGCCTCTTCTTAACCACTACCTTCTTCTGGTTGGGCTGTGTTTTTCTATTGTTCTGAAGTGCGACAGCACTGGAGAGGGCTTGCAATTTGCTCTTGACAGCGGTTAAATCGGGGTAAAAAAAAAGGTCTTTTGTCTGGGCACCCCCCTGACTTACTGTTTGAATTTGTAATTCAGTGTTTGAGGCCCAGCTAACAGTTAAATCAGTTCCTGAGGGCTTAGAAATAACATTTGAGGCGCTTACAGAATTAGTACTTCTGGCCCAAAGGAGTGGATTGCTGACCCCGGTCTGCTCCTCTGTTGGAGCACCCTCCACCCGAAAATCCCGCTTACCGCACCTTGTTATTTTGGCTGAGGCAGCTCCTTTCGTGGTATAGTTGTAAGCAGCCGCCCTCCTACTCCTTCGCAGCTCCACGGCTGCCTCGCACCAGCAAGAGGCAGCAGGAAAAGAGAACCGCCCCCAGCACATCGGCCGTTCCGCGAAGCTCCGCTGAACTCGGCTTCTGCCCCTCAGCACCGACAGCAGCCTCACAAGGGAGAGGCAAAAGACAGAGCCAAACGCCAAGAACCAAACAATCAGCAGGCGTGCCGGCATTCAAGACCGAGAGAATCCACCGAGCCACACCACGGCGCCGACAGCAGCTGCGGATGGAAGGGGCGGCACCGAGTGCGCCGTAGGTGTGCCCGGGATTGAGACTCAGGCGGCAGCCACGGGTGGAGAAGGTACCGCCGAGCGCCAAGTATTCCGCGTGTGTGCCAGGGGAACAGAGCTCAAGCAGGCAGGACCACCTTAGTAAATGGCGTGATCGACCATATGGAGGCTTCTACGGGCGCATAAGGGGCATCCAGGCAGTAGCCTTCGTCGGGACGTGCGCACCGCGTTAGCAAGCGGCCGCCATGTTTTCCCTCATCTCCCCGTATTCCGCTTCTCTGCATGTCACTACTTATCTTCACTAGTTGTGCAGCTCACCATTTCTCAAGTTTTGATAAAGTCACAATAAATTGACTACAACTACCAAGAGGTCTTGGGATTCCAACTCTGACCAAGATGCCCCAGTGGATATGATGCAATCACAATTCACACAATCCTGCTCATGTCGTGAGGTCAAAGTAACATCAGTATGGAAGAAGTCAAACACACTTTCCTAGCTACAACTCTATAGTCAACTCTCACACATATCCCACATCTAAAGGCAATGTCACTCAATGGAATTACATAGAAGCAGTGGTAAAAACATTGTAAGGATACAATGGAAACACTCTCTGCAGGATAGTCATGCCTTAATCAGGGGAACACAGAAAGCCTGGGACAGTGGGCCACACTTAATTTTGCACATGCCTGACACATTCCATAGGCATTGGACCTGGGAACTAAAGTGTATCAGGGACAAACAATAGAATATCGAAGTGCCAGACATGTTTAAGCAATGGATAGGTACAACATATGAAGGCAAACACTGTGCCAACTGCACCAGGCGCATATCTAGAGGAAGTTGCTAAACTGTATACACTACAAAATGGAGAAATGGCCATGCAGAAATACACAAAGGAATGACCCTCCATTTATGGATACGCAAATGTCTAACTTCAACACACCTAACACATACCCAACCTAAATCACCGGGAGAAGGGAAAGCTAAATGTGGGTGACTGTGGTTAAGCTGAAATACTTACCTTTTGGAAAACCACACAGTGAATTGTCACTCCCATTTGGTTTTCATCCCACATATCCATTCACTGAAAATATCCCCTCATCCACTGAAACTCCATAACAAGTACAAAGGTCAGATCATACTCACCGCTTCCAATGGACCAACAATCTGGCTCAATGTTACACAACTGTAGTAGCACTTACTGAAGGAACCATAACAGCCAATAACATGAAATGGAATGGCAGGACTAAGGTGTCATCATTTAGTAAACAGTTTCAATTAAAAAACTAAGGCCAATGGCCAGTCCAAAACTCCAATGTGGCCTAGCACAATGCTGTACCACAGACACTGCCAGGGAAACATCCCCAGGAAGGGGCATCCAGTGGGCAGGCCAGGCATCTCAAAGATGTGACTATGGAGTGCTGGGGTAGGTATTGGGATGGGTTGGGTCGATTATGGGAGGGTGGCAGTAGTTGTGGCAAAGGCCAAGGGGAAACTGAGGGTTTTCTAATGGGAGCCTCATGAGGTGAGATAACAAGGGGTGGGCTTTGGGAGGTTGAGAGAGCACCTGTCTGTGTTATGGGTATACCTGTTGTTGATGCTGGTGTCTGATGTCTGGTGTATCCGGGCTGTGTCCATTGGTGCGCTCTCTGTGGGTATTTTTGTGGTGGAGCTGGGGAGGGTAGTGAGGGTCTCTTCGGTAGGTGCATGTTTGGATTGTTTGCTGTATTTGAGGGTGGATTGACGTACAGTAAAAAATAACATAAAGGGCTGCATTTGGGGGTGGGTTGATGTACAGTAAAAATGTACAGTAAAAATAACATAAAGGGCCATACCTACCACATAGCCCCCATTACCATTACCAAATTCCCAGTCAGTTGGCAGTGAAGAAGGGTCAATCGTTTATTAAGCAAAATACTCTATAGAGGAGCCTCTCCAACCTTCACCCATCAGGTGCGCGAAGAAGACTGCTGGCTTACAGTCAAAACCAAACATATATACTTTCAGTTCAACACATGAAGTCACCGTAAATGGAAAAACACTACTCGGCCCTTGGGCCCCACGGAAGGACCATATATGGCACACATGATTGGTTCAAAGCTTTACTATTTATTACTGGGAAGGTCATGAGGGGTGACTCCCTTTCGTCCTGGTGCCCGGGAGTGTAGGCACGGCGCCTCCAGGAATGCGCTTATCGCATCCAAAGCCAGATGCGACCTTGAGTCCCAGGACAGAGGGAAAACAGTTTACCTTCAGCTGCTCTCAGTAACTCAAATGAACTGGGACTTGACAAAAACTGGAGAGTAACACGTGATCCCAGCTTGTGTTCTGACACAGAGGAAAGAAGATGGCGTCTGTATGGTTCTCAGCCTGTTCTATTAGTATGGAACAAACAAAAAATAAACCTTTTCCTACCGGCTAAAGCATATATGGGTTATGTTGTGTGCATATTAAGCAGAGAGGATATATAGATACATCATGCTAACACAATATATATATGTCCGATACTCCCCGTGTATGCAAAATCTAATTTTTATCCATCAGGGTTTGCTGCATGTGGATGTTGAGGGTGCTTGCTACTTTTTGTATTTGTTTGGGACAGGCATGAGTAAAAGGATTCTGGGATGGGGAAGAGGCGGGAGGTGGGGTGGAAGACTGGGCTGGGGGAAGGCTGACAGAGCCTAAAATGACCTCTGTAGGGCAGACATACTACTGTGAATGCCTTCCAGGAACTCCAGCGTCTGCACCATCAGGTTTGACTGCCCATGGATGGCATTCAGCAGTGCATTCTGCCCAAAAGAGATCTGTCACAGGAGTACAATACCCTCCTCACTCAGGGCAGCTGGGGCCTTGGGGGCAGGGTACGATATGCCTGGAGTAAAAGAGATGTCTCGCTCCTTACAGGAACAGAGCTGGACAACTTGGTGGTGAGCAATAGGGAGGATGGAGATGGAATGGGAGGTGGAAGACAAGGTTTGTGTGGAGACAGGTACTGTGGGACCACCATTACCAGGGAACTGCCACTGGAGGCCAACTGAGAAGATGAAGATGTAGAATCTTGATGTTCCAGGGCACGCTCATCACGCTCCGGGCCACTGAGCATGTCGGTGTCAGTCTCCTAACCGGAGCCACTGTGGCCACCTGCATCCCCAACGCCTTCGGCAGCATTTCCTATGCTTACCTCGGTTGATGCTGAAAAGACAGTGGAAATAGGTGTAAGACATCTGCATTAACACAATGTGCAAGCATATCTCAACAATAACATCATCAAATGGGGACAAATCATTCTACCAACAAGGTAATCTATGATGTCCATGGACAGAAGGTGGCCTACTTTTACTGTCAGCAGTAGCACAGATATCCATGGTACCAAACCCACCCAAGGCTAGAGGCATCCCCACTCCACATTGGTCCTGGTGGCAACTCCATCCTCAGTTGCATGTCTTCAACTTCATAGAATAGCGAAATGCTTAAGAGGTTCAGCTAAGCTCGAGTCCATGACAATGAGCTGTCACTTATGTCCAAAAGGGATAACACTTGACACTACCCAACATGTTTTATATACACAAAGACCATGGTAACAGAGTGTTCAAAAACCCACAAATGGGCACACCAACTTAGCATTTTACTCCCGGAGGCATGTCCTCAGTCAGTGAAAGTACCTTAAACAGTGGAAATGTGAGGTCCACACGACTCCATACTCCCAAATCAATGCTAGCGAGTAACAGTTTGTGCAACACAACTGTAAGTGGACATATCCTCATATACATAGCCCCAACATTGGGACATGACTAATGAGATATACCTATGTCCCTACGTATGACTAAAAAACCCTCCTATGTCTACACATCCCAGTCTGTGTGTACACATCACCTGCATTTCCAACATGAATGAACATTTACCTTTACATATTGGCCAACACATACAAATTTGGAGGACCTTCAGCCTTAACCTATGTACACCCTTACAACATGTCCCTGTGCAGGTGATATCATAAAATAAACCTATGCATGTCATCATGTAAGCATAAATACAGATGGAGGCAGTGTTCTTTGTCATCTCACAATGCTGTGCATACCACATTTACCAAGGCCAAGTATGGCTCATTCATGGCATCCTATGTACACTGTACGCCATCTCACATATACAAGATTCCCAAGACAAGATACAGCTTGCACACATCATCAAACATGTATAGGTGAAATGTCACATTACTCAGGCATGTGTCTGTACAAATCTGAAGATTGACATGTGACTCCACACAGCTCTGGATCAGGACCACAAGACATAAGTCTTGCCCAAACATCATGCACCAATGTCACTATCTACACATGCAACATCACCAATAATCCTTAGGACATGAGTTACCTACAACATTGATGGGGCAACTGTTGCTTGTAACAGGAGGAAAATATGAATGCACAATGTGAGAATTGGCACAATACTCACCCACTCCTAGCTGCTTTTGGGCCTTCAACTGCCCATCAAGCACCGGGTAGGTCACCTTCAGGATTTGGGCCATTAGAGGAGTCAGGGTCTGGCGCGCCCCTACAACATTGGGAGGACTTTCCCAGCTGGACCTCTGCAAGGTTCCTGTTCCAGCTTCTCAGGTCCTCCCACCTCTTCCTGCAGTGGACGCTGCACCTGCGATAGTCTCCCAGGGACCGCACTTTCCTGGTGATGGCTTTCCAATGTCTTAGCTTGAGATGGGCAATGACCTGGATGGATGAAATAGATGAGAAGACTGAGTAGACATGCAATACAGAGGTCATCTGTGTAGCTGATCAAGAAGTTGTAGACACCTGGCATGTCCAAACAGAACTTGACAAGACCACAAATATATGGTCTCCCTTGATGCCCATGCAAACTGAAATGAGGCAATGTTACACTAATCATCTGACAACTATACCAAACTCTGGTTGGGTTGTCTATGGCGTATCCCAACCTAACTACAACACTAATGCCAGGGCCACTACACATGTTCTGTTGATTTATACAAGATGTACCACAACACACCATTGGGAGCACATGACACCTGGGAAAATCTTCATGACTGGACAGACACTTTAACAGACCAGACGTGTGACTTTGTCCATGCTGTTTACAACATGACTGTTAGAACACACAGTGATAGATCCCAAAGATGTGCTTTAACATAGAAGGTCTGGCATGTGTCACACTTTGTGTTCACAATCTCCAAAATAGTCGTCATGTGTACAACTCCACATAAAAAAGTTGTATGACTCATGGAGCGTGTGGCCGATGTCCTGGCAGCAGAGCTAAGCCATTTAGCACTTTCAGACACTGTCAAAGGGAAAACACCAACATTCCATTTTACAGATGGTCTGCTAACTTCATGTGACACACCTGGTGATGCAGTGATGGAATTAACTGCTGTACTCACCAACTATTTGCACAGTACATGTCTCAAGAGTGCAGATACTCTGCACAATGGCAGCACGAATAATGGGCTTGCACACTTGTGGTAGTGAAGGACTTTTTCTAAGACAGTGCAACACATTGACAATGAAGATACATGGCAAGTACACTCAGGTCTGTGGCTTCTGTCAGGTCTAATCATATAGGTGGCTTTACTAAATTGTCTTGGGCTACCAATTGTCCTTGAACACTATTTCAGACACTATCTCTGGATCAGCAGATCTCCTTTAGGAGGACACTGTGCTGCTGTGCTATGTCACATTTACCTCAGCTAACTCTTGGGCCAGGGTGGGTGGGATTCATTGGCAGGATCAGCTTTCTGCATGCTTACCATGGTGAATACACATTAACATCATATTTGCAAGTTGATAATAGCTTGGTGTAAATATAATGGCCATGCAATACAGGACAACAATGTTATGTCGCTCACTGAAAGTGTTTGTGAATTTCCGTCACTCCCAGCCAAGAGGTTGGTGTGGACTGATATGTGCTGAGAGATCTGGGGACCATACACATACCTGTATTCAACTACTGTTCCACCTTATATGTTACCTCCACTAGAAATGCATCGCTACAGGATCATTCCTTGGCAGATTGAACATTATCTCCATGTGAAGCTCATATTGCTCCACATCTCACTATGGATGCAGTTGTTTTTGTATTGCACAAGGGTAGGATATAGTCTGACTCCAACATCATTATGGATTGTGTTTGCAGTTCAATGCACAGAGCACCATCATTCATTACATCTCTGACCTGAAATAGTGAGATTAAATCATCACAATGGAACTGTGTGTTCACTCTTGCACATAATCGAACATAGACATGTTAAGGTTGAGATATCAGTATCATTCATATATCATGCACAATTTACTTGCTCCTGTGGTGAGCCATAGAGCTGGCCATACAGAGGAAGGACCTCTCCAACCAGCAGCTCCAGCACTTCTAGTGTGAAGGTAGGGGACCTCTCACCTGCTTAGCGTGGCATGGTTGCTCCCAGAGGTGCCACATAGCAGCTGACGGCGAGGAGGTGTTGATGGCAGCAGTGTCGGTAGATAAGGGAGTGTTTTATCAAACCGCTACGTATATGTACGCCACTTACGAGGTCATGAGCATAGATCCACACAACCATTGGCCCAACGCAGTCACGTTCCCCAACATTAGCCTATGGCAGGGGCTGCAGTGCCAGTAACCGCCAAATGTGCGGTCATTGACTGATGCAAGAGGAACCCTCTATTGGTCCTATTAACAAGATCAGGCATGGTTGTGGTCATGTTTACAGTGTTGCAAATGGCATGTTCACATTTGCAGACTGTAGTTGGCACACAAATGCACCACCATGACTATTAATTTTGAGTGCTGAGACCTTGACAATTGAAAAGCTCAATTCCCATGTCATTACTCTACAGCACTTCATCTGCATCACTGTGCACATTTGTACAATGTGCTCTGTGATATGTGCAATGCCGATTATCCATGTCATGGACACCTCACTACAGTGCAGTTTCTCTACTTTGATTTTTTTTTTTGGTTTTGTATAGCGCACAGCTGCCCCAGCAAAGGGGCATCCCAGCACTGAAACAGAAAGCAGCAAATCAGGTAAACAGCACACAACAGTCTATTATGGAAAAAGATGCATTTTGATGGCCCTGCAGAATGACATGTAGTTTTCCATGCTACAAAAGACCGTGTGGAGCGCATTCTAGAGTCCAGCTGCCAGTTCACCAAAAAGCATCCACCAGCACGCACCCTTCTCTCCCGTGGGATCACTGCCAGATGCTGGCCCATAGCCCGAAGTTGGTGGGAGGGAATGTAGGGTGTAAGCAATTTAGCCAAGATGTCCGAGGAGGAGGAATTCAGAATTTTAAAAGACATGCAAAGAGTCTTGAACTCAATGCGCTTTGCTACAGGCAACCAATGTAGCCGATGGATAGCGTTGGAGGTAGGACATGTCCTGGGCAGACCTAACAAGGCTCTGGCGGCAGCGTTTTGAACCCTTTGCAGTCTTGTGATTCCACTTTATTTACTCCCAAGTAGAGGGAGATGGCGTAGTCCAGTCTAGATGGGTGCATCGCCAGGCTTGGCAGGCCACCAATGCTCACTCCACAACTCAGTGTTTCTCCCAACCAGCAGGACCTTGGACTTGTTGGCATTTAACTGAAGACAGTTGGCAGTCATCCACTCATATATGAACTCTAGATCCCTCTGGAACTTGCATGAACCTTGTCCTGAGTCCTCAGAGAGAGCAACTACCAACTGTGTGTCTTCCACGTAAGACATTGCTGTGAGCCCTTTACTTTTTGCAACTGCTGACAAAGGTTGCACATATACGTTAATCAGCGTTGTGCTCAAGGCTGAGCCCTGCGGTACCCCATAATTAAGGGTGTGTGTCTTGGAAGCAAAAGGGGGAACTGCAACCTGAAAGGTCCTATCAGCTAAAAAGGAAGCAAACCACTCAAGAGCACAGCCCGCCATCCGCACCTCCTCCAACCTCTGCAACAGGATCTAGTGGGAGACGGTGTCGAATGCGGCACTGAGATCTAACAAAATCAGTGCCGATGTACGACCCTCGTCTAAGGCCCTCCTCAGATGCTCGGTCACAGCCAAGAGGGCTGATTCCATACTATGGCATGGCTGAAAGCCATTCTGGGAGGGATCCAGTAAGTTGTTCTCCTCCAGGTAACCTGTGAGTATGGAATTAACATAATCTTGGAAATCCAGAGTAGGAGAGAGATGGGTCGGAAATTCTCTGGTTTAGTAGTGTCAAGCTTGGGCTTTTTCAGCTAAGGACCCACCCTAGCTTGCATCCAGGCACTAGGGACCGTAGATGCAAGCAGTTACTGAATAATCAGATGGCTCAAAGGAGGTAAAAACACAGGTAGCAATTTCAGGAATTGATCTGGCTTAACAGGGTTGACTGAGGAGCCAGTTTTAATCTTATGGCAGAGCCGAACCAGCTCCTCTTGAGGGATAGGGGGGAAAGCAACCAGCAGATGACTGCAGGAGGGTCAGGACACAGGCCCCTTAAGAACCACTTGTTGAGGTAAGGATCTGTATATTGTTTCTACCTTCTTCACAAAAAAGGAAGCAAGGGTCTCACATTGGGCATCAGATATTACAGAAGGTGTAGATTTATCTGCCGCAGTTTTGAGATTTTTTATTATGGAGTAGACTCTTTTAGAAGGGTTACTACTGTTTCTAATCACGTTAGAGTAATATGCTGCTCACTCAGATTGAATTGCACACTCATGTGATAGTACTATGTAAACCTGCTTGTGGATGACTGCTGGACGAGTCAGATTGTGCAGTCATGAAATCACATGTGTAGTGCTTCTTGATGCATAAATGTACAAATACATGACTTTGGCCTTACAGGTCACATATATATAAGTTTGCAAACTGAAACCAATGTTCATTTTACATTTAATTCTCACATAGTTACCCTGGGACAGGGAGGAGAAGGCAGCTGCCGCTGTTCCACCCATTCCCGGACCTATACACTGTGCAAGAGTGACAGATAATACAGAAGTTCAGATTAAATCGTCAAACAATCCTGGATCTCAGTCATCAGTTGGAGCCTGGCCTCCTACCTCACCTCAATAACCCTAACTCAATACTACCACTAGTTAAACTAATGTCTGTTTTGCATTTTCTGGCCATAGGCTCATTTCAATTCACTGTTGGTCTTTCAGGTGCAATCTTACAACCGATGGTCAGTTGTGTCCTCACAGAGGTGCTTACAGCAATGTTGAAATACATAAGCAGCTACATCCATTTCCCCAGATGTCAGGATTTAGCACTGTGAAGGTGGATTTCTATAGTTCCAGTCACATCCCACCTGTGATAGGATCGATTGATGGCACCCTTTTTGGCTTAGGACCACCAAATGACAGAGAGCAAGTCTACTGTAACAGGAAGCACTTTCATTCTATCAACATGCAAGTTGTCTGTTTAGCGGATTTGTAAATCTCCAACGTCTGTGCCTGGTTCCCAAGATCTGCACATGATGGCTTCATACTTCGGAACATGACCATACCACAGCTGATGTCACAACTCCTTCCAGAGAGGGCCTGGCTTTTAGGAAAGTGTAATGTATTTCAGCTCTGTTTTGTGAAAAGTGAGGTAGTACGATCTGATTGTGTGTTCTTACATGCTGCCGTTCTATATATCTTCCACCTAGGAGACTCAGCATAAGCCCAATTACCTATGGTTGTTGGCCACTCTGAGGAATCCTACAATGGCAAGGGAAGTCCACTGCAATGAGGCCCATGGAAGAAAACCGCAGCCCGTGGAATGGGCTGGTTTTGGGCCAGATTCAGACGCCTGGGCAGGACTGTGGGGAGCCCTGTCTACTCACCCGGGAAGGTGTGTCAGATTACTATGGCCTGCTGCATCCTTCACAACATTGCCCTGCAACGGAACATCCCTTACTTCGCAGAGGATGCAGGCTATGAAGACCCACCGGGTGGAGACCCTGAAATACCAAATGAGGATGATGATAGGGGTGAAGACAATGGAGCAGAATGCATCAGAATCTCATCAAAACCTCCTTCCCCCGATTGTAAGGATGTGTGAGATGAGATGAATGAACAATCTAGGCAATCTTTTAGTGATGTCCTGAGGCTGATTTTGAAGCTAGCAACTGGGACTATGTCAGTCTGGTACCATTTTGGGAAAGGTATATGTTTTGGTGGTGTAGGTTTGTTCAGATGTAAATGTTGTTTAAAACTGTGCTCTTTTGAACTTGACATTGTGATGTGTGCCATTTGTAGTTTTTGTACAGCTAATCTCTCTGTGTTGGTCTGTTTAAGGTATCTTTGCCATGTCATCTTTATTTGGACATTTCAGAGTTGTGACATCAGCAGGTGTATACTGCTGATCAGCCATACGAAGTGGACAAGGACTTTTCCTGGGAATGTGCATCACAGAGTTTAGGTGTACAAAGCTGGTAAAAAAGAAAGCTTGCACAGCGATGATGGAAGTTACCTGGCTTCCATTGGACTTTTTGTTGTTGTTGTGCGTTGGTCCTAATGCAATATTTGTGCTATCATCTGATCCTGCAAATTGTTGTGTAGTGGCCACATCATGCTATCCTGCTTTCCCATTGTCTGATTTCTCATTATCTATGAACTGGATGTAGGTGTAGCTGTGTTCCTCATTTGTGGATCAAATTGCTTGTAGCCCATCACTGCCATTAGTTTGTAACATTCCTCCAGATGCATGCTACACTGATTTGAAAAGACCCTGTTGTCAGAAACTTTGATATTGACATGTGGCTGTGTACTAATTTATTTGTGGTTGTATTCCTTTTGTGAGGTCATCAACATGCCTGAAGCTGATGATGAGGACCTAATTTGTTGTTGGCTATTGTGTGGTATGTTGTCAGATGTGTTCCCTCCTACCATGTTTTGTAAGTCTGCAGGAGATTATTCGATCATTGACCCTGTATCACTGAGCCATGCCATTCTTTTTAAATGTGTCTGACATCATGTCAGCCTATGAATTGGCCAATCTAATAAAGATGTTGTAAGCCCAACCACTTTTATGTATGCCTTGTGACATGGTAGTGTTTCAAATGTGTTCCTTTTTTAACAGACACCATATCCATGCTTCTATTAGTCCCCAATTTCGACATAGTTGTACTTTCACATTGTCATATGTGAGAATGACAACAGGAGACAATGCTTAGGTGACATGAGTTTTTTTATTGAGTGAACAAACCAAAGTAATCAACTGAAATGTAATGAGTGGAAAAACATTATAACAAAGTGTGAGAATCAGTCATGGTGACTAGAAGCATTGGAATGGAGTCCATTGGTTCTGGAGTACAATGTACAACATACTCCTCCTTTCAGAAATGGAAATGTAGGCCAGAATGTTAACAGGATGAATGTGTTTGCGACATACAGGAGGACATTAGGAAAGACCTCTCTTGCTGGTTGGGGTGTATTTCTTGCCATCCTTTGCTACTGAATTCTTACATGGACATACCCTCTTTTTGATAGAGAGGGTGATTTTGAGTTGCTGGTCCAGGGTCACTTGCAGGAGTATCCTTCTCTGTGGGGCCTCTCTTCATGTGACTGCAGCAGATGTTGACGTTTTGGATTTACTACGCCCAAAGAGAGGGATAGATGACCGTGGAAAAGCCCTGCAGATGGTGGTGTTAACACCCTGCAGCACCCTTACCAGAGAGGCCACCTCAGAGCGGAGGCCGGCCTCCTTGGTGAAGACACCAGCCACCTCATTGCATAGGCCTGCAACCTTAGTGTAGGAGTATCCCATCTCCACCTGTATCTCTGCAACCTTCTACTATATGCCTTTGTGCAGTTCTTTCCCCATCTCTGTAACAACCTGGCCCAACACACTGTGGGAGTTCTGGTATAGTTTTGGGACTTGTGCGATGGCAGCCTGGGCATCCGTACCCTCAGTGGGCTGCCTCTGGGTGACGGCTAGCCCCAAGACAGCTAGATTTAGGCACAGAATGCACCCTCCCACTGAATACTGGCTGCACACTGCGGTGGTTTTGATGGCCATCTGAGAGGCCAGGACCGGTGTACAATGGATGTCACTGACAGTGCTAGGTCCACTGGTTCTGGGGTCAGCAATTAGCTGGGGTGTTGCCACTGTGGTGGGTGGTATGGGCACGGTGAGCCCAACCGTAGGTGTCTGTCCAGGCTGACCATATGGGACAGGCCTCATGGTAGCCAATAAACCTCACTTTAGCAACAGCTGAGAAAAGGTAAGCTGCCTGACTAGTGTAGATCAGTCATAAGATGGCCGACAAGTAAGAAGAGACAAAATCATTCTAGCATTTTGGTTTGAGTTGGAGTGACAAGGCCTCATGGTAGTTGTTGACAGTTCCATGTCACTTTAGCAAAAGTTGAGAAAAGATAAGGTGCATGACCAGTGTAGATCAGTAGTAAGATGGCCGACAAGTGAGAAGGGGCAAAAGAGGTCTAGCATCTTGGTTTGAGTTGGAGTGACATGGCCTCATAGTGGTTGTGGTACCTTCTCTATCTCTGCTTACCAACACTTGAGATATGTTAACCAGTATGACTAGTGTAGATTAGGAGTAACATGGCCTACAAGTGAGTGGGGACACAAGCAGTCTAGCATCTTGTTTGGAGTTGGAGTGAATAGACCTCATGGTAGCTGTAGTCAGTTCAGTGTCACTTTTGCAACACTTGACGAAGGTTAAGTGTACAATAGCTGTTGAAAACATGCATTTTTGACAGTCTATATATTTCCATATTGCCACGTCATGGGTCGTGGGTTGTTATTTTGATGATGATGCACTTACAGACAGCATTTTAACAGATGGCTTGTCAAAGATTAGTAGGCATGTGGTGTCACAGGCACCAATACCCCACAGACAAGCAGAAATCTCAGATACTTTCAAGATCGCATATTATGAGAGTAGATGTAGGAAACGATAGCTAAGTCAGAGTTGAGAACAAACAGGACATTTTGATGTTGTGGCACTTCTTGAAGTGTAATATACCAGAGTTCAGTCCCCCAGGCATTCCTTACAAGCCCTTAGTATGCAAGATGGCCAAGACCTTCTCCTCCCAGGGCATGAGTTGTAACAGTGCGATGGGAGGGTCACAGCCAGTCCTCTGTGCCTCCTGGTGGTGGGTATTGTACTTGCCATGCATCTTCTCCCTGAGGTCGTTCCACCTCTTCCTGATTTCACCCTGTGTGTGCAGGGTGGTCCCAACAGCATTCATTCTGTTGACTATCGTGGCCGTAGCGTAAATAGCTCAGACTTGTGAATGCCAAATTGTCACGCTAGTGAGCTGCTGGACGATACGACTTGTTCCGCTATACAAGGTACAAAGACCTTCAACTCTGTCAGCTATTCGTGACGATTTGGCATTCACAAGTCTGAGCTATTTACGCTACGGCCACGACTCTCGCAAGAAGCCGTCCTACACTGATTCGGCCGTATTCAAACCTATTTCTTTAAATAAAAGACTTGCTCAGGTTCAGAAATATTGGCGAATCACCTTACACCGAAAACAAAATTTACTCTGTTTCCGATTGCTTCTATTCTTGACAATAGGGGTCTTCACATATATCTTTTTCGTCCTGAAGATGGTCTCATCAATTAATTTATAGAGACCGAAACGTCGACTTTCGCTTTTTCTTTGTCAAAAACATTGCACTAACTGTATCAAAGAAGAAAAGCGCACACAAGTAAATGTAAATGTAGCTGTACTTATATAGCGCAAACCTGTCACCCAAAGGGCATCCTGGCGCTTGCTTAGGGAACCCGTCCTGGTATTCCCCTGTGAGAAACCCCGGCAGGGTGTCCACAAGGTGAAAGCCAGGCATCCCGCCGCGAGGGGCCGTAGTGGAGATTAAGCAAGCTATTGCCCAGAGTTGCAGAGTGTGACCCCGTGATTCGAGTAGGCACCGGAGCGAGAATTGTTGAGTCCGTGGAAATTTTGAGCCCGAGACCCACCGAGGCGGGGAATCGAACCCTGGTCCACGGTAAATGTATGTAAATGTAAATGTATAGGCATTTATATAGCGCACTACTTACCCGTAGGGTCCCAAGGCGCTTCGACCGCTGCGAAACCCTTCCTGGCTTCCCTGAGAGATGGTCCCTTAATGGGTATCTCCAGGGTGAGACCAGGCATCCCCGGCGGTCTGGTGGGGCCGTTAGTGAAGATGAGGCAAGCTAATGCCCAGAGTTGCCGAGTGTGATCGCTGATCAGAGTGGGCACCGAGGCGAGAGAATTATCGAGTCCGCTGACCCTGGTCCAGAAACCTGCCGCGCCGGGAATCGAACCCTGGTCCCGGGCAGTCCTCTGCTCTCGGGTCTGCCGCCTCTAACCAGTGAGCCACACTACTCCACCTGAGCCACACTACTACGGTCGATCTCAGCTTCCGGGTCTGCCGCCTCTAACCACTGAGCCACGCTTTCAAGGAAGTGTTTTATTTTGTGAAGAACATGCACTTCTTGCAACACTGTTGATATATTGTCTGTACCCTTTCTGTTTGATCTTTTTAATGTATTAAATACAAACTCCTCATATACACCGTTTTTGTTCTCTATATTTGGATCATCTGGTGTGACCACTATAAATAGAATTATTAGCAATTGTTGCACATTTGCACGTCAGACCAACATTCTTTTGGGTCTCAAAGTGATAATTTTGTCATAAACGTTGAAAACAACAAAAACAAAATCCATTGTGTTTTGGGCATTTCTAAAAAAGCTGCTATAGGCTTGCCCCCTAACTTAAGGGTCATATTAAAAAGAGCACCAATCGGTTGGGTAAATTCAAGATGCCTGGTAGCCAGGTTAGAATTACAAAATCCCAAAGAGTCAAAGCTAACCCCCAAATATGGAAAGATAATCACTACTGACCACTTATCATGAATTATGCTGCTGTTCTGATTGGATTGGACCAAATCCATATTAGAAAAAAGTGATTTAATAAACACATTTACCTAAGAGAATTTTCAATGCTGCATTTTCATGAACATGATTAATTAAACATTTTATATTTTTTGTCGAATTCATGTAATGCATGTTGTGCTCTTACATTTGCAATAGTCATGAAAACAAAAGAGGGAAGCAGACACCATTTTCATGAACATGATTAATTAAACATTTTATGTTTTTTGTCGAATTCATGTAATGCATGTTGTGCTCTTACATTTGCAATAGTCATGAAAACGAAAGAGGGAAGCTGACACCGAAGAGCACAATGACTTAATAAGAAATTGTGTGTTAGCACTGGAGAGAAGTTCAAGTCCCTGCTCTCTTGTAAGATTCGCTTTATTGAGCGCTCGAGAATATGAGTCTGATGTCTGATTTACAAAGATGGTCTGGAGTTCGACAGGAGAGGGAGACGTTGCCATAGCGCCAGACCTGTCAGAGAATAACATGCATGTGTAAAAATAGCTTCAATCTTCTTCTAAGTAGATCAACCTCCGCAGTATCGTGGCCTTTTTGTTCTCAATTACTATTCATTGACATCTGGACAGAAGAAAACTCTCAACAAATACTCAAATTACAGCGCGGAACAGTAATATTCGTTTGCGGAAAAAAACACAATACCATAATGGGGCTTTATGATCCGAGCTATAACTAACCACACAGAGACATAGAAAGCTATTACAAACTCTTGACCTCCAGTATCCATGCCTATTACTACAACTGAAAACCTACCGTATACTTCAGTTTTCAGAGGTGTTTATCCATTTTGTAGGCTTGGTTTTACAGCGCAGCTGTCGCTAAACTGTAAATGATCAATAGAAAAGGACTTTTATGAACCAATACTGAGAGGGGGGCTTTGGCTCAGCCCACAAGTTGAAATTTTCCAGAGTACAACTTTTGATTGGGCAGAGTTTGTGTGCCTCTACTGAAAAAGAGTGCTGTTTTCCATTTTCTGCCGTGTGGGAACGCTTACACTCATTAAATGAGGACTGAGTTAGTTAGTTGTGATGAAAAGCCAATGATGAATGCTATTGACCTGATCTGTAAACTTAAAAAAAATATGATAAAGGAAGTTTGTCTGACATATCTATAGTGAAAAACATATTTTACGGGTGGATTCATATTAGACTATGCTAAAGCCTTTAGAAAGGTATTTTGGTACATGAACTCGCACCGATTACTGTAATAGGTGTTAGAGCAGGCTTATTAGGAAAAAATTACGTTTATTTTTGTGAGTTCAAGTTAGCCCAAGTAGGCTTCAAAACTAATTGTCTGGCCAGTTTGCACTGACAGCTAAGAAATGCAGCATTTAAAAGTTGCAGCGCATGCACGATTTCTCCCTCTGTAGTTTTCATATTTTTATAAAATAGAAATGTGATCTATTTGTGGTGAAGTTTCTTGAATTCTATCAATTGATGTGCTTTTTCCGAGATTTGCGATTTTGAACAAACGAACATTTACATTTTTATTTATATAAATAGATGTTCTAGTTAAGCATACATATAAAATATATCTAAATCATTGTTCATTCTAGTAGATTATTCATTATAAATTCACAGCAAGGTTAATTGTTGATATGAGATGATCTAATATGGCATGATAAGGCTTAGGGAACATAATCTTGAAGTCAGCATATTCTTTAGCAAGTTGCTGGTGCTATGGAAAGTGTCCTAAATAAACGTCCATTTGAATATGAGTAAGAGTCTAAAAAAAAGTCTTTGGACTATTTACAGAGGCACATTTAAGAATGATAGCCTAGTATTAAAAAGTATTTATGTTATTTTTCATATACGGTTAAAGCAAGCACATTTTACCTATGTGTTATTTTCTATGTGAAAACATTTCTGCAACTGTTTGAATACATTTTAAGGTGAAATTCTAACATGGTCTGCAAGTAAAAATTTGTTTTTAAATATTCGTTCCATACACCTTCGTTACTAAATAAACATTATACAGTGTTAGGATTTGTAGGATATTGAAGAAAGATTGCCAACTTCCAGAGGTTCCTGGTATTTAGGATATTTAGGATATCTCCCCTAATCCAAAGTTTACTTTCTGGAGGAGCAGAGCTTTAAGAGATCTATTCTACCCAAGTTATGTCACGCCCCTACAGGAATTTGGCAGGTGAATGCCGCTTAGGCTTCTTTACATGCAATGCATGTAATATATGCAAAAATGGTAAAAATAGGATAAAGAGTTTTAAATGTAACATTGAACATGTGATACATTTTTCACTAACTGAAATATCCAGTTTTTAAATTTATTTTATAGGTTGTGAATGTAATTTTATTTGCATTGGTATTATAGTCCATACTGTAAAATCTCAGATCGAAGAACAACCTAGAGCATTGAAAAATGGTGATACCAAATATCCAATGACCCTACACCATACTGAAATACATAGGGGGTAATCTGAATTTCTGTCTCCATGGAATAAATTATATACCAGTGAATTAAAGCGGTGGCGATAAGCAGTTGATCCTCAGACAAACTGAATTTAAATGGATATGCCGCTTAAGATCAATAAAAAATGGCCAAAATATAAACAATTAATTTCACGATTTCCTTTGACCCATAATTGGGGATTAGGGCATTCTCTGTAGTATGCTTGATAACACACCTGCAGTACTTGATGAGTATGATAGTGTGCGGCACAGCCGGAAAAAGGTTTTTGGTAACCAAGGAAGAGCGTAAAACATTTACACCACACACTATAAAAATGCTTCAATGCTATATTTCTATATATTTATACAACTAACTTTTGGCCCCTATTACGTCAGGTCCTCCGATGGATCGGAGAATTTGACAGGGATTTGGCAAAAGATTTAGATGAAATATTCACCCTTATGAGGACCTAGAATAAAAGGAATATTTATATATACACTTTTCTAAATACAACTATTCATATATCTCATCATTTACGATAATGAATAACGACAGACTCAGTTTCTCTATTACTTTACTTTTGATCTATTTTCTTTGAAAGCATATTGTTGGAAATTGCGCTTTTTACGGGGTTATTCCCAAACTTTTTGATTCTTCCTCCTTTGTTTTTCCCGACCTGTGGTTGTTGGCTATAGGACTCTGGGCACTTTACCTCTGCTTATCAGTGCTAAAGTGCATATACTCTCTGTCTAAATTATTATTGTGATTGGGTATCCATGATTGGCATACTTGTTTTACCAGTAGGTCCCTAGTAAAATGCACTAAGTGTGCCAGGGCTGGTAATTTGAATGCTACTAGTGGGGTACAGCACTGATTGTGCCACCTACATAAGTAGCCCTGAAAAAAGGTCTCAGGCCTGCCACTGCAGTGCCTGTGCGCAGTTTGCTAACTGGCATGTTGACCTCACCATTGTACCCATTTGCCAGGCCTTACCCTTCCCTTTTCTTACACCTAGGACACCCCTGTGGGGGGCCCAAGGTACCCCCCTGGGCAGGGTGCAGTGTATGTAAAAGGTAGGACATGTACTAGTGTGTGTAACATGTTCTGATAGTGAACTACTGCCAATTTTGTTTTTCATTATTGAAAGGCTATCTTGCCCATAGGACAGAATAGGGAATGCTGTGTCACATTTTTATCTGCATATCTTCCCATAGGAGTGAGATAGAAACTTGGAATCTGGTATCCCTAAACTCAGAATTTAATAACACATCTTTTAGGAAGGATGGTTTTAAAATCCTGTGTTTGAAAATAGCACTTTTAGAAAGTGGGTATTTTCTTGTTCACCTTTTCTGTGTGCCGCTGCCTGTTTGTGTTTTAACTGTCTGGTTTGAGAGTGACAGGGACTGGGATGCCTCCAGGAGTCTGGGTGAGTCAGCACTAAGCGGAATAGGCTGATCTGCATTTGGAGTGGTGGGAGGAGTAGCACATGGGCCAGAATAGGGCTGTGCCTGCCCTCCACAATGCTGGCTCCACCTCCTTTGGTGCGTCTGATGACCCTGGCCCACACTGACAAAGGGAGAAGTTGTGCACTGGCAGAGTACACCCAGAACTGGTTTGGACTGGGTCCAGGACCTCTCACACATAGAAAAAAAAGCTGAAGAGCTCGAGGAGAAGTACCGCCCTTGCTGTGTGTCTGGGGTTGGCCTGCAATTGCTATTTCTGCCAAAGGAAGGACAAGGGACTTTGCTGTGCGCTGTGTCCCCCTGCTTGACAAGGACTTTGCTGTGTGCTGTGTGCTGTGTCCTGAAAAGAAAGTCTCCTAGGGCCTGAGAAGAGCTGGCCTCCTGTTGTGGAAACACAGGGATATAAAAGTTTCCAAGACTACTTTGTGATCAAGAGGAATCCCTGCCAAAGAAGATCAGCTGAAGAGACTGAGGAGAAGTACTGCCCTTGCTGTGTGTCTGAGGTTGGCTTGCAAACTGCAAAGGACAGAATGGGGAATGCTGTGTAACATGTTTACCTGCATATCTTCCCATTGGAGTGAGATAGAAACTTGGAATCTGGAATCCCTGAACTCAGAATTTAATAACACATCTTTTAGGAAGGATGGTTTTTAAATACTGTGTTTGAAAATAGCCCTTTTAGAAAGTGGTTATTTTCTTGTTCACCTTTTCTGTGTGCCGCTGCCTGTTTGTGGTCTGACTGTCTGATTTGAGAGTGACAGGGACTGGGGTGCCTCCAGGAGTCTGGGTGAGTCAGCACTAAGCTGAATAGGCTGATCTGCATTTGGAGTGGTGGGAGGGGACCACTTGGGCCAGAAAAGGGCTGTGCCTCCCCTCCACAATGCTGGCTCCACCTCCTTTGGTGCGTCTGATGACCCTGGCCCACACTGACAAAGGGAGAAGTTGTGCACTGGCAGAGTGCACCCAGTCCTGAAAAGAAAGTCTCCAAGGGCCTGAGAAGAGCTGGCCTCCTGTTGTGGAAACACAGGGATATAAAGGTTTCTAAGACTACTTCGTGATCAAGAGGAATCCCTGCCAAAGAAGATTAGCTGAAGAGACTGAGGAGAAGTACTGCCCTTGCTATGTGTCTGGGGTTCGCCTGCAGTTTGCTGTTTCTACTGAGAAAAGGACCAAGGGACTTTGCTGTGTGCTGTGTCCCCTGCTTGAAGGACTTTGCTGTATGCTGTGTCCATCTGAAGAAAAGTCTCCAAGGGCCTGAGAAGAGCTGGCCTCCTGTTTCTGAAGTCCCAGGCACAAAAGGACTTCACCCCCAGCTTCCTCGAACTTCCTTGCTTGGAGTTCCAGTCTGCCAGGAGGACCTGTAACTGTGTGTGAGGCCTTTTTGCTGTGGAGAGCTGGAAGCGCGACGCAATGAGAGAGAAGCGTGATGCCACCGCAGCAGCCGCTGTCGCATCATCGAGTAAGCGTGTCGCCACTGCCGCTGTTCACCATCGCATCACCAGAGAAGCGTGCCACCACCACAGAGGGTGCCATCGCATTACCAGAGAAGCGTGTCGCAGGGCCCGCTGCAACACCGGAGGAGCGTGTTGTCATCAGCGAGCGTGTCATTGCATCACCGGA
Source organism: Lissotriton helveticus (assembly GCF_964261635.1). Classification (NCBI taxonomy): domain Eukaryota; kingdom Metazoa; phylum Chordata; class Amphibia; order Caudata; family Salamandridae; genus Lissotriton; species Lissotriton helveticus. The sequence continues at coordinate 797,164,176 of NC_136059.1, read as the reverse complement.
GAAGCGTGTCACAGGGCCTGTTGTGGCTCAGAAAACCACTGAGTGTGCCGCACGGCCAGCGGGCATGCACACTTCACCTCCACATTCTCACAATGCAACAGAGACGCCATTTTGTCGCATCACACCGGATCGCCACAACGCATCCAGGCACCATTCCTGTTGCATCAGAACCGGAGCGCAGGAAGAATCGACGCATTGCCTTCTCTGCACCCCTTTTCTTTGTTTTGCGTTACGCATCCCAGGTATTTTGAGACTAAAGTGTTGCATTTATCATCTGCAAGTTTATTTTTGCAACAACCCTCTTTAAAGCCATTCTACTGAGTATCTGTATGTTGAATTTTTGTCTTTTTGGTCTTGTTTAGTTTAGATCAAGATATTTTATTTTTCTAAACTGGTGTGGTGTCCATTTGTGGTGTTTTCACTGTGTTACTGTGAGTGTTGGTACAAATACTTTACACATTGCCTTTGGGATAAGCATGTCTGCTCATGCCAAGCTACCAAGGGGTTGAGCAAGGGTTATCTAAAGTGTGTATCCCCCTTACCCTGACTAGAATCAAGGGTCCCTATTTGGACAAAGGTACCTACCTCTGCCAACTAGAGACCCCCAGTTCTAACACATATCAAATGGTCAACCAAAGATACAGCATTGAATCTGAATTCCAATGCAAGAATATAATTCAGGAAATCACAATGACATCTCAATGAAGGAGCATGAGTTGAGTGGATAGTGTAAGAGAAAAAAGGCATTTTTAATAAGATCAATGCAAATACAGAATTTAATATGAACCTAGAAAACTATAGCACAGTGTGCTAATTGCTGAAATGATAACCCTTCATCCGGAAGGGAAAGCTGGGGCTATCCTCACAAAGTATGAGGAGCAAAGTTAAGGAGTCCGCTCATAGACAGTATCAGCCAGGAAATCTCATGGAAACAGCTCACAAGGCTGCCTCGTACCAGAGATAGAACTCCCTCTCTCTCTCTCTCCTCTCTCTCTCTCTTCTTGCAGAAGAATCTATCACTAATAATTATACTCTAATGTTAATCAGTTCAGGCTTATTCTTGTAACAAAATCTGAGAAATCTTTTCCCCTATTGGTCCATAAGCATAGGGTGTTAAGTCATACCACATCCGCCGTTCTTTCCTTTCAAACGTCCATTGTTTTAGTTTCATGCTGTCATCACCGTCCTTCGGCAAAGGAAATCAAATCTTCTCCTTCCTCAACACACGCATTTTCGAACAAACATGGAAACATTTCTCCAGCTCTGTCATCCACAAGAAAGCATTTTTCCTTGGATTGTAGGAAATACTGCTGGTACACTAAACACGTAGCAGCCATCGATAAGGAAGAACACAATAGTCATCTATCTAGTATAAAACTCCTTTTCTGCAGTTCTACATTTTTAAAGAAAAATTAACTCTAGCATCAGTGTTGAGGCCGTCTTCAAAAATGTGTACTTTTCTCTAGGAGAAATAAACATTTTCGATTATTTGCTCAAAATAAAAAGCTCCAGTTCCTAATTTAATTTCAATCTTTCATTAGAATAACAAAAACAATCATTTGAAACTATTATTTTGTGTAATAAATATTGCTTAGTTAAATTCATAAACAGTACTCCATTTTGCTGTATTTGCTCATGGTACAGGAATCATGTGTGGCCTACTTAAGCACAGTGTCATTTTCCCACACTTTTCTTATTTCTTTTTCCCAAACCATATGTTAATAATTTTTTGATTAATCTCAAACTTTGTTAATGATTTTCACACCATGGAAGGTTTAATCCTAGCAGGTTTTATTTACGAAAAACCCTGCTCCATCAAGTAAAATGATGATTTATTATGAATGTACTGGATAGGATTCAATATGGATACTTTAACTAGGATGGTTTGTACATATGCGTAGTAGCTTTTATTGAATTACATATGATAACTTATTAAATGGAACAACATTGTCGCTATAGATATATTATATGATGCATTCCATTATAGTCTAATATGGTGTCCATGTTCATAATTGTATTGATGCTGGTTTAATTATGTATCATATTACATTTCTAGAAGGCACTTAGTTTTGTGATTTATTCCGTGGTCAGTAGTCGATGCCTTGATGGTTGGGTTTGAAATTCATGGAAAAGTGTAGTGTTATTTGAGAAGATTTGATGCTGTCTTTAACAATATTAAAAATATTAAAACATGGATGATATGGCTGTTAGAACACCAGGGGCCAGATGTAGGTGGCCGTTTCAGGCCATTTACCGACCGGTAACGGCCGATTTTGGCCGTTACCGATCGGTAAATGGGTGACAGGTATGTAGGGGGCATTTTTTTACCGAATCGGTAAAATTACCAAATCGGTAAAATTACCGAATCGGTAATTTTACCGATTCGGTAAAATAAAAAAATCGGTAAATTTACCGAATCTGAGGCACCCAGATGTAGGTGGGACTCTTCTGAGTCCCAGAGGCCTTACCGAATCGGTATTTTACCATCAAATCCAATTTGATGGTAAAACACCGATTCCGGTGTGCATGCACATGTGTGCATTCACACCTATGCCATGTGACAGGCAGACCTGCCCTTAGGGCATGTATGCCTGCCACATGGCACCCGAGCCTGTTTTGGGGGTGCCAGAGGGTGTCAAAGTGACACCCCCTGCACCCTTGTGAAAATCGGTATTTACCGATTCGGTAAATACCGAATCGGTAATGCCCATTCATTCCTATGGGCTTCAAAGCCCATAGGAATGTATGGGCATTACCGATTCGGTATTTACCGAATCGGTAAATACCGAATGTTTCCGAATCGTTATTCAAGCACATCTGGAATACCTACATATCCACCCCTCAGATTTACCGATTATTAATTACCGAATCGGTAAAAATCGGTAATTTTCGGTAATTAATAATCGGTAAATTTATTTTACCTACATCTGGGCACAAATCTCCTTATTATATCGAAAGATTGAATCTAATGAGAGAGCAACATATTAGTAGACCAATGTACATTGGTTTCCTCTTTTTGAATGTCATATGATAAAATTATAGTGATGTTTTGTTTTGTCTACACTCAAGATGGCGCCCAATTTTCCCTATCACATTTACATAGTATGGCATTGTGGTATACGGTGAGCAAAACGTGGGACTGCCATGGAGTTGGTTACTTTTATTTATACTCAAAATGGTGCCTATTCTTTTCATATCCTATTTGCAGCCCCTTAGCAACGAGGTTTGTGGCAATCGTTAGTTTGGGTGTATAGTGCATGTTACACGTTTGCATTAAAGGGCTGCCTAATTTACTATTATTACACCGAGGTCAACACAATTACGTGTATGGGTGGAAAGTACTTAAGGACACGTGATGGCGGTGGGTCTTTTTCAGAACGATTTGTGCCTGCTGTGAGAATAGATATGAATTTTGGTGATTAAAGCATGGGCTTGTGTGTAAGTTACACGTTCTGTTGCACTATCTGGGGACACCAACCAGATTAACGGCAGGTAACCCACACTCTTGCACTACTAATACAGTAGAAAGAAGTCTTCTAGACATTCCTGTAATCTTGGCACATTGAGTGACATAGTGAGACATTTGAGTTAATATATCTGTCCTGAGTGGGCTTACAGCTTCAAATGAGCCCTTATTGGGAAGTTCAGAGCAGCTGTGAATTCTGAACACAGAGTCACTACCAGAAGTGAAGTATTTTGTTTATTTATTTTAAGTATAAAACATCACCAGTGACTTTTGTATGGAACATTTTGCACCACCCATGTGGACGTAATTTCGCAAGCCCCTAATTATAATTTTGCACTCCTCTAATTCTGTCCTCCTTCACTGCTGCTAAGGTGAAGGAGGACAGAGACAACTGTCTGGAGACTAGGACCACATTTTCTTTCTTTTTAGAAAACATTCCCCGGTGCATGGGCAAGGCAAGGAGCACAAATACCCCTCAGAGCTCTTGGACTAGTCCAGGAGGATGGATGTTTAACATACCCTATAAAAATGTATTTTAAAAAAGATTATATTTGCTGTATAGGACATACACTATTCAAGAGCATTACAACTATTAGATGAAGACCAAAGAAGGTTTTGAAAATAAGAATGCAAAATTCTGAACAATGCCACAGTTGCAAAAGTTACATAGTTCAAAAAGTCAACAAGGTTTTCAGTATTTTTAATTGCTCTTAGTGCTCGCAAACATTGGAAGAATTTAAAAATAAGTTTGCCTTTTTAAAAAGCTTGTTATGCTCTGTCTCTGTGTATGCACATAGAGCAATTAGTTCATTATTTTTTGTATTAACATCTTTGACCTGGCTCTTCTTATAAGCACCCTGTGACCACACACTTGTTCCATGCGCTTGGATACCCTCTCGGGTGATTAGTGGGCTATCCAAATCAACAGAACATAAAATAACATCGATGTTGTGGCCCGTAGACCAACTTTTTGACAACCTCTCCTCAGTGAGGCTGACTGTTATTAAGGCTGTTGATGTTCATTAATGACCGGGGCATTGAACCTTCTCAGAGACTATGGGACATTACCCCATAGGCCATTATTGATAACTATTATTCGCCATTAACTCTATCCTAGAGGAATTTGAATGGGCAAAATAGGTCAGAAAGAGAAACTAAGTAAAACTGAAACAACGTTATTCCCTATTCTGACCTATGAAACTTGGAATCAGAAGTTAAAATTACACAGGGTAACACTGTCGTCTTGCACCAAAGGTATTGCTCCCAGGGGATTTTACCAGCATATTCTCTCAAGGATCTCTCAGTTGACCCAAATGGTTCCAATATTACTACCACATGCTTTAGGAAAAGAGGTCCCTACAGTATCAAGGATTCCAAACAAAAGGCAGCAGTAAATGTGCAATTGATCATATGCAAAACTAAAATATGAATTACTTGATGGGGGCTATTCGTAAGAGGTTATGCTTTAGTCGAATAGAGATTCAATATAAATCCAACACGAAAACAGCTACACACTTGAGTCTTTATAACGTTCATATATGACTTACATTGATAATTTGCGAGATGGATTCATAGAATTCACTTACTATAAATTCAGATTGCATTATTTACTACCTAGTGTTCAGTTGTGAATGCAAGCCCTGGACGGTACAGCCTTTTCATCGAAGAAAACATGCACCGTTTTGCACAATGCCATGTTGCATTTTATTTTAATAAAAAAATATATATATAAGCAAGTGTTTAATGATTCGGGAAAACATAGCAGTAAATTGTGTCTTAAAGGTGAAGCAGCAAATCAGAGAGCGCCTCAAATCACAGTGAGTAATCACACTGAAAAATATAATTATAGAAACAGTGATGAGACAATTTATCACGGAGGGCGCATGAAAAGATCAATCGATGAAAAACTTTGTAATGTAATAGTTACCCCAAAGGATGTATGCTTGTGTGCATATGGGTTCATTTTTACTGGATAAATGTACATACTGCAAATGGTAAGAGCACGTAAAAAAAATGTTATAACAAAAAAGTAATTTATAATCATACTAGAAATGTTGCCTAAGTTCACCCATCAGCAACCAGTACAGGGGTTTATCGCTCATTAAAGTATCAAAGGTGAATGAATGTACACATCAATGTAGCAAGACGAGGTGCACACAAATGAAACGGTCCTGATACATTTAGACATAAGCCCTGCTATAAAACAAGCCGTATACATTACTGCCCTCCTCCTTTTACCCTGCATCTGAAGGGTTTGAGTTGGTGTGGTTAGTTTACCGAGGTTTTTGAAAGCATATAAACAGAAGTGGATTTAAGATCTGTATTCACTCCCACGAGGAAGGTGTTGTGAATGAATATGAGAAACGTAGGTAACTTTTAGTGCAACTTACAGGACTTTGTAAACATACTTGAAGGAATCATTGCATTTGAGGATGCTCCAGCGCCAGTGCGTTGAAAAATAGAGATTCTCACAAGTGCAATAGGAGAATGTCAGATGCCCACATTGGTAGTGTCTGTGAAAAACTCATAATTGAACATTGGAGGTATTTCACTGCTGCATGGGCCGAGGCGAGGGAGATTTTGATAATGCTTACTCTAATGAATTGAAACTACGGTTGCAAACCTACCTTCATCCTCCTCCACTAGTAAGTGTGTGAGATTTGCACTACTGGATAATGGTGGACCATCAAGGGCAATGTGCTATTGACAAAGGCAATAGCAATGTACAATGGCTGTTTCTGAGTCAAGAACTCTGATAGTGGACTGCAGGGCTGGCATTGCTTGCGACTTTCTGTCTGATTGCGAAACTCTGCTTAAGTCCACGCTTGTGGGATTACAGAGTGAGTGGTCGTCTTGGTGGTGGCTGCATAACTCTTTATGGAGACCAAAGGGTTCCCACAGAAAGACTGAAAGTAGTCCTTTTCCTCACACCAGAGTATCGGTAGGGAGTGAACCGCTACAGAGGGCACTTGCAAGGATTTGTGTGGAATCACTAAGTGGCTGTCACCACTTAGAGGATTTACTCTACATTACGTGCTGGTAGCAGTGTCTTCTCCTGGGTACAAACTTTCTTTTTGCATGCATGGTCTGCGTGCAGGAATGTGAGAAAACAATAACTGTTACACAAACTTCATTATAACCTTATGATGGACACTGTAACCTATTTGTGTGATATATATATCCACAGCACTAAACATGGAAAATGCCAAGACAGAATGGCAATCATCAAATTGGACATTTAAAAAAAGGGTGTAACACAAAATTGCTCTGATGATAAATGAATAGAAGCACTGAGGACGCTAAAGAAAAGGAACAACGTAAACTGGAAATCGAACAACTGTTGTACCGGTGCCAACCGTATCTGACACCGATACAACACAAACTCACAGAAGAAAGACACAAAATAGGAAACACTTACACTCAAACAAATGCACAGACAGAGGAAAAAAATCAAACGTAACAACAACCAAAAAAGAAACAAAACACAGCTGCCCACGTCAGAACACAAAAAAGCAACAACGCAAACGCACACATTGGCATACTGACAGATCAAATACACATGAAATTATGCATTGTCTTGATTCACAAGGAAAAGCATCCTCTTATTTTCACATTTCGTGTAATATATACCTGTTAATTCAAAGAGAAGAGGTTCATTAAAAACACCTGCAGCGCGACCTTCAGCAAATGGGCCTCATCACCCCATCAGTCACCCACACATAGCCTGGCCACATTAAAGGCAAGATAGAGGCATATCACGTTCCACACAATGGCAATGAGCGTGTTTCCTGCATAGGTTGTTATTCTACGGGACAACTACTTTGGCGGGGGAGACATTATACGGCTATAGGATCAATCTCTGGCATGTTGTCTTGAAGGATGTGATAGTGGAAAGATATTGCTTCAGTCCTGGTATGATCCTAGGGTGACCAACTGGCATTGGTGCAAATTCAGGACGGTGAGTGTAAAAATTCAGGACAAAGGGTCAAAATTCAGGACACAAATTCAGGACAGGAGGTCAAAATTCAGGACAAAACTTCAGGACAATAGTTACGTTTTACAGACACATCAGAGGTCGCGCAATAGTATATAAGTAAGCCCAGCCATTTCCAAACATATTCAACCATTTGCAAACCTATCCATCATGTATTCCTTCCATCTATCATTTCACTCATCCATCCCTTCATCCATCCTTTCACTCATCCATCCATTATCCATCCATCCACCCTTTCGCCCTATCCATCTGTACACTTATCCATCCACTCTTCATTCCATCCATCCATTTCACCAATCCAGCCATCCTTTCACTTACTAATCCTTCCACCCATCCACTCTGTTAGTCATCCATCCTCCCTTTCTCTCTCCATCGACCTTTTCACTTAGCCAACCTTCCTTCCAGCATACATCCACCCACCCATCCATCCATCTACTCATCTACTCATGAATCCATCCATTGACCCAATCACTCATCCATCTATCATTTCACTCCTTCACACATCTATTCATCCTTTTGTCCATCTACCCTCCCTTTCACTGACTCATCCATCCTTACATCCACCCTTTCACTCATACGTCCATTCATTCACCCTTGCACTTATCAATCCATCAATCCATCCATCATTTCACTCATCCACCCACCCATCCATCATCCACCCAACCATCCACCCACCCACCATCCACCCACCCATCCACTCATCCATCCTTTCACCCACCCACCATTCACCCATCCACTCATCCATCCATCCATCCTTTCACCCATCCACTCATCTATCCATCCATCCTTTCACCCACCCACTCCTCATCCATCCATCCTTTCATCCACCCACCATCCATCCATCCTTCCCCTCATCATCCATCCATCCTTTCACCCACCCCTCCATCCATCCATCCATCCTAACCCTCATCATCCATCCATCCATCCATCCTTCCCCTCATCATCCATCCATCCTTTCACCCCCTCCATCCATCCATCCATCCTTCCCCTCATCATCCATCCATCCTTTCACCCATCCATCCATCCATCCTTTCCCTCCATCCATCCCCTCATCCATCCATCCTTCCCCTCATCCATCCATCCTTCCCCTCATCCATCCATCCTTCCCCTCATCCATCCTTCCTTTCATCCATCATCCATCCTTCCCCTCATCCATCCATCCTTCCCCTCCATCCATCCATCCTTCCCCTCATCCATCCTTCCTTTCATCCATCATCCATCCTTCCCCTCATCCACCCATCCTTCCCCTTCATCCATCCATCCTTCCCCTCCATCCATCCATCCTTCCCCTCATCCATCCTTCCTTTCATCCTTCATCCATCCTCCCCCTCATCATCCATTCATCCTTTCACCCACGAGTCCATCCATCCATCCATCCATCCTCCCCCTCATCATCCATCCATCCTCCCCCTCATCATCCATCCATCCACTCACCATCCAGCCATCCATCCTTCCCCTCATCATCCACCCATCCTTTCACCCACCCCTTCATCCATCCATCCTCCCCCTCAGCATCCATCCATCCATCCATCCATCCTTCCCCTCATCCATCCTTCCTTTCATCCATCCATCATCTATCCTTCCCCTCATTCACCCATCCTTCCCCTCATCCACCATCCTTCCCTCCCTCCATCCATCCATCCTTCCCCTCATCCATCCTTCCCCTCATCCATATTTCCCCTCATCCATCATCCAGCCACCCTTCCACCCATACATCCAGCTATTTACATTTTCTCTTATCCATCCTTCCACTCACTCATCAATCCATCCATCTCTCTCATTATCCATTTATTCACTCTTTCAGTCTTCCATTTACCCTTTCACTAATTCATCCAGCCATCCACCCATCCCTTCACTCACTTACTCGCCCACCTTTCCATATTAATTTTGAGCTGAGCCCTTTTGAGAAGAGGCCCATCAAGAACTTCACCCTCGCTGCAGGGGCCGTTCCAGGACTGGGACAGAAGCCACCCAGGGCAGAGACATGATCCACCACAGGGGGGGCAGGAGCCATCACAGGCTAGGGGGGGAGGACAGGATCCACCACAGGGGGGGACAAGAGCCATCACAGGTGGGGGGAGGGGTTAGGGGGGACAGGAGCCATCACAGGGGGGACAGGAGCCATTACAGGCGGGGGGAGGGGGGACAGGTGCCATCACAGGAGGGGGAACAGGATCCACCAGGGTGGGCACAGGGGTGGGAATGCAGTATTCTAGTATCATCTTGGGCTCCTCGCCCCCCCCTGCACTAGACAAGGAAGACAGGCTCTCTGGCCAAAATACCATCCCCCACTGTGATGTATAGTACTTACAGGAGATACTCTAAGAGAACTGATTGAACTGATTGTCCTCCATACTTTGTTAATCAGTGTGGGTGCGATTGTGCCTTTTCTTTATTTTTTTTACATTATAGACTGCATGTTTGAAGAACCGAGGTTTGCTTACAATTTAATGACAGTAATTAAGCTCTGTGAAGAGAACCACGTGCTGCTTCGGTGTAATCTGGCAAAGTCTAGGATGTTTGGGGCCCTGGGCTGAGGGGAATGTGTGAGGCCCCCTCTAAATTGCAGAGAGATGACCATTCAGGGCTGTTTGCATCTGAATGGATGCCCCTGCTCCTGAACCTGCAGCCCCTCCCTCTCAGTCACCATCGAGCACCTCTTAACAGCTCATCAAGGGCTGGAGGTGTGAGGGTTGCCATCCCGCTGCGCATTCCAATGCTGCTGAGTATCTGAGGAGCTTTGGAACACCATCGGAGTCAAAAAGGGAGGTGGGTGCAAGCTGTGCCGGCGTTAGGGTGGGGCGACCGGTGCCTGGCTAAAATGACGGACAAATTGCATCCGTTAAAGAATCCTTCACGGACAATGGACAGAAGGCCAAAATGACGGACTGTCCGTGAAATTTACGGACGGTTGGTCACCCTATATGATCCTGGACATCTTTGCAAGAGGGGAGCTGGAGATCTGTTCAACAGAAGTCCATTCCCAGAGGACCAGTAGTGCCGCAGCCAATCCACGCACAGTAAGAGGTTTTGTTATGCCTAACCGTCAAATACAGCAACGTCCACATGCCACAGTCATTGCAGAACAGATGACGAGAGGCACACCACTTTAATGTCATTGCTCATTTATCTTGGATGCTGGATGCCATTGATTGCACACATGTGGCTTTTCAACCAGTATTCCACGGCTGATTTTATTTTCATTGTTGACACGCAATTAACATACAATGTTTTCAATACCAGCCCTGGAGGCGGGATCACCACTCAGGATTTCTTGCTTCCATTTTGCTAACCTCTTCTCTTGGAAGCACTTCCGGAAGCTCTTTGTCCAGGCCCTGTGCGTAGAGGTCAGCGGCTCCACCAGAGGTCGCAACCGACTGCTGCCAGAAAGCTGGTCGTTTTATGGATGGTGGCGGCTGGAAAGTAGCGAGTAGCTGGCGTCTCTGGCTCTGCTTTTTCTGATGGATTTCGGATCCCCTGAAGCCTGGAGGAGTTGCCTGTAAGCAGCTCGCATGTCACCAGTGTGCAGCGCTTTTTCTTCCATTCTATATTAGCGGAAAGCTGATAAGCGGCGAGTTTGTGCCAATTACGTACCAATATTGTGCTGACGGACTTGTTGCTGATTTTATAGCCCTTCAGACCAGTGGACCTGCGGTGAGAGACGCGGACTCACAGATTAACAAGTTGGCTTCCTGCTCCTGCTCTTAAACAGCCTTCTTTTCTGCACTGGCAGCTGTGCTGGGTGAGTGATACACAGCATCATTCTCGGTGTTCAGCGGCGGTATTAGCTCGCAGCAGTTTCTGCCCTCGGACTACTTGTAGCTCTCACACGGACCCCTGTTGTCACACGGACCTTTGGTGTCACTGGGGAACTTTGGTGCCTGGATTTGTGTGTCCTATTGAGCGGGAGTTCGGGACTACGAGGACCAGCATTCCCTAATCAGCTGGATGATTGCTGCAGCTGGTGCCTCTTCCCGTGCCTTTTCCTGTTATCTCCCCGCCTACCAGTGCCTGCCTGCCTGCTCTTAACTGTTCACGGCCCCCGCTTCGCGGGAGCCGCTCGCAGCAGTTTCTGCCCTCAGACTACCTGTGTCACTGAGGAACTTTGGTACCCGGATTTGTGGTGTCCTACTGTCCGACTGAGCGGGAGTTCGGGACTGCGAGGACCAGCATTCCCTAATCACCTGCAGCTGGTGCCTCTTCCCGTTCTCTCCCCGCCTACCTGTGGTATTTATCTACGGCACACTCACGCTCCGTGGGACCGTTATAGCCCGTTTGAGCCCGGTGGAGACCGGACCAGGCCACCCCCCTTTCGCCATCTGTGGAACCAGTTGGAGTAAGCTACTTGTAAGTACCCCAGTGGAGGAAACAGATTTTCTTTTTTTAATTTTAATATATTTATCTATAGCATATATCTGTAACATGGCCGTACGGGAGTCCAGGAGTAAAGCCCAGACTAATAAACTCACAGGAACATTGGACAATTTTATCGTTAGAGCCAATTCAGTGATAGACCAGGGCATCGTGCTTATGGAACGCAGGGTGTCCCAGGATCTTGCCATGGCCAAAAGATCCTCACTGGGGCACTTTGTGAATGCTCGAACACCTGAGGTGGGTAGGGTTGTGAACATTGACATTGATAACACCCAATTGACTAACCATAATCAAACACCTACTCAGGACCTGGTCGGTACCTTCCCTCCCACTCATCTGACCCCGCAGGACCTCTTAGTGCAAATGGATGCCCCTTCCCCTATAAAAACGCCTGAAAGACCCAATACCCGCCAGTTCCAGGGTAACTGCACGGGTGCAATTCCCAAGAAGAAACAGCCAACTGCAAATAAGGCAGGAGCCAGGACACCCAAACCAGCAAAAGGTCGCAGCAAAAACGCAATCCCGACAAGCCCAAAGGACGCTGAGACGCAAATGATAGTTGTTGCACCTGATTCACCGCTGCCACTGGGAAGCTCAAGGGGTGTTACTGTGACTGGTGCAGGCCCACCCAGGGAAGAATCATCGACATGGGAGGACTCATCATGTACGAAAATCACTGCGCTATTGAGTGCCCTACTACGCCCATTGGAAGAGAGACTTGCCAGTATTGAAAGACAATTATTTAACTTTGAACAAGTAACAGTGTGCACTTTAAATAGTTTAGTAAACAATGCTTTAGCTCAAGGCAACCCGAACTTGCTGATTATAGCAGGGGGAGTTGTGATGCACGATAATCCTGCCGCCTCTGTGACACAAAAAGCTGCTGGTAACTCTGCAGCATCCACAGGGGGAACAAATGCATTGCTTAGTACAATGGGAGGGGGACCCAAGGCTGTTAAGGATACAGTGCCTAGCAGTGTAGGTGGGGTAGTGTCTGGTATTACTTCACACGATGGACGGGCCATCGCAGATACAGGTTCTAGTAAGAGACTCCGAACAGGGCCCAAAGTTGAATTGCCACCAGAAGTGAGTCCCTATTTAATTGTTTTAACAGGGGTCCCAGAAAGTAGTATGCCAAACGTTGAATCATATACAACTTTGAAAAATAAAGCCACTCACTGGCTTAATGTGCATAGACCCCTTCCCCCACATATGACTACTGAAATAACTATGGTCCGAAGGGTGGCTTGGGTAGGCAGTACACCTAAAACTATAAAGGGCGACTGTGTATTGGTCAACTTTAGGGACCCACACATTGTAGACCACATATGTAAATGGAATCCGGCCAGCGCAGGCACAAAAATTGAAGTTAGGCCTCTCTCTTATTTTTACCCCAGTAAACAACTGAGAGACCCAGATGAGGGTTGGTCTCTTGTATCACATAGTCGAGCCCGGAGGGGATGGATGAACCGGCTCGGCCACCACGCATCCGCCCACTACCGGATCCCATGCTATAATAGGTTCAGTGGCCTGGATCAGGTCGACTGACTGACTTTGGCCAGGCAGGACATGCAGGAGGAGGCCCTGCCTTGTGACGTGGTTGCCAGGGATGGCCTGGCTGTGATAGAGAGTGACCAGGTATCCGAGCTGCCAGAAGCCCAGAAGTCCCCAACATTGAGAAACAGGAGTGTTGATCTCACTGGTTCGGACAGGGCAGTAGAAGACCCCCTACCAGTATTATCCTTAGCTACTACCAGTCCGCATAAACTATCGGGGAGTGTTAACATTCGACCCGAAAGTACATGTCCTAGGGAGGGGAACACAAACTGCATGTCCATCCTGTCATGGAACGTGGCAGGCTTACAAAACAAATTAGCCTGTCCGGAGTGGGGTACCTTTGTGGATGACAGTGATATATGCGTATTCCAAGAAACATGGGCTAGGGAGGACCAACATAGAGTTGGCTTTGCAGCATTTAACATTGCTGCACGGTGGGGAGGAAAGGGACGTCCATCGGGGGGCCTTACAATCTGGGTCGGGTTACATCTGGGTTGCTCGGGTGAGATCATCCCGACCTACTTTGATGATATTCAGTGTGTCCTCCTGTCCTGGCCAACCCCCTATAAACTTGCCATCGTGAATGTTTATTCACGGCCTACATGTGTGGCAAACGAGTCCAAAACTATCGAAGAGTTGTCTACTTTCCTTGGCTCCCTTAGTAGGGATACACATTTCTTGGTCGTTGGGGACCTAAACTGCCATTACGAGCCACTTCGTGGTCTAAATGAGGGAGTTCTGACGGGCGAGGACGAACATTGGGGAATCCCGCCATGCCAGTCCCCACATCCGAAGTCTTGGTCTCCCCTGGCCATACAGATTACGACGTTGACCTTGAATAATTCCATCAGGGCCTGTAATGGTCGGACTCCATCTGACACTCCGTCAAAGTGCACCTTCAACAAGAAGGGCCATGAATCACGGCTTGACTATATAATGGTGGAGTCGTGTTTGTGGTCGAAGGTGATTGACTTTGAGGTAGTGCCTAGGGTGGATAGTGACCACAATGCACTCAGCCTGAAGATAGAGGGTCCAGGGCCTAGGGCAAGCGGGAAGGAAACTGGCCTGGATGTGGCTGAAGGGCTAACCATAACCAACAACAGACACAGAGTCAAATGGGAGAAACTGGCGGTATGAAGAGACGCCCTGCCCAAATTATATAGTGCAATTCTACCCTCTGTCACGGAGGTGGGTTCTTTAATCTCCCAGCCTCTGTCACTAGATTTTAAAGATAATATGCAGGGTGCGCATCAGGACCTAGTAGCCTGCTTAGCGGAACTTTTCAACCCCCCTGGCACTAATAGGAGGCGTAAGGCACCTGTATCCACATGGTACAACGCCTCGTGTAGGAAGGCAAAATCAGAGCTTATTGGGGCCTTAAAAGACAGGAGAGACAAACCTAAAATTCGCTCCCTAAGATCACAATATAAAGAAATATTGAACTATGCCAGGAAGGAGTGGGACATGGAGAAATGGTCTAACCTCTCCTCCGCACTGGATATGAGGGACGTGCGTAGATTTTGGGCAATTGTCAGCACTGGTTCAGAAGAGCCTAGATCCGCAACTGAACCTAACATTGAGGCAGGGGTCTGGGAGCTACACTTTAAGACCTTCTATGCCGATACAGGTCTGGAAAGCCTACCGGCATATATACCTGGTCTGGGGGAACAACAAGACGACCAGGAGTTTACAGTGAAGGAGGTTTATACTGCCATAGTGAAGTTGGCCATGGGCAAGGCTCCTGGCCTAGATAGACTCCCCGGTGACCTATTCAAGGATCAACCGGCGATCTGGGCCCCTTACCTATGTGCCCTATTCAACGCTATTTTGGGAGGCATGGTGGTACAGGGTACTTGGTTGGAGAAGGGCTCTCCTCTGCTCCCAACCAACTACAGGCCTATTAGCCTCATTGACGTCCCTCAAAAAATCTTCTCCTGCTTAATCCTGGACCGCTTACAGGAGTGGATCGTGGAGCGTGACATCCTCAGCCCTTATCAGGCTGGTTTTAGGAAGAACACGTCGACTGTGGACCAGATCTTCCGACTAATAATGCTATTCTCGAAGACGGCGACATTAGAGGGTGGCAGCCTCTATATGGTCTTCGTGGACCTTCGGTCCGCGTTCGACCTAGTACCCAGGGGCAAATTATGGGTGGTGCTTTTGGGATTGGGAGTCCCAAATGCATTACTGGCGATGCTGATGAGGCTGCATGCACAAAACTATGCACAGGTTAGATGCGGGAGGGATGGGGCGCTGTCGTCCCGGTTTCCAGTTTGCAGGGGGGTCAGGCAGGGGTGCGTCCTAGCACCAACCCTGTTCTGCCTCTACGTGAATGGTGTTATATCGCACCTGGATGCGGTCCCCAACAATGACGCACCCAGATTGGCAGGCAGGAGGGTGCCAGCGATAATGTTTGCCGATGACACCCTCCTGCTATCCAAGTCCCCTATGGGGATTCAACGAGTCCTGGACGGCTTCACATACTTTTGCCGCTGCCGAGGACTGGAAATCAATGCTGATAAGACCAAATTTATGATTTTCAGTCCACCAGCACGGACCCGTCCAACTCCGATTCTGGGCTCGGTTAGACTGGAGAGGGTACAGACCTTTCACTATCTAGGGGTAACGATTACCGAAAATCTTTCCTGGGGCCCCCAACAGGCGAAATCCCAATTGAAACTCTCCCAACTAGTGGGTGGTATCCTTAAAATGTCAAATTCATCGACATTCAAGCCAGTGAGTCCCGCATTGGAGATTTACAAAGTAAAGGCAAGGGCATCGGCTCTTTACGGTGGGGAACTCTGGGGGTACTCCTGTAGGCCCGAAATCCCCAGGGAGGAGAATAAGTTTATGAGGCAGTTACTTGCACTCCCCCAAAGCACACCTCTCTTGCCTTTGAGATTGGACTTAGCCCTGAAACCTTTGAGGTTTTGGCGCAGGCTATGGATAACTCCAGAACTGTCCAATTATAGGCTCGAATTGAAGGATGTGCTGAGCCACGGTAGCGCAGCAAAAATTCCCTGGCTTGTATTTGTGAAAAATGAACTCGGGAAAATGGGACTACCTGGCCTCTGGTATGATCCAGAACGGGCATGCAGTGGGGTTTCAGACAAAACGCTTGCGAAGTCCTTTATGGATCAAAAACAAAACATATGGTTGCATGACTCCGAAGCTGGCTCCTTGACCATCACCTTTCTAACTCTCAAACACTCATTTGGTTTTGAGGAGTTTATGAATGTCATATATCCTGTAGGAGCGAGGAAGCTATACATCCAATGGAGGCATGGAACACTACCACTAAGGGCACATACAAGCATGTGGTCTAATCCCACAAGTAACTTCTGCCCTGGATGTGGTGCGATCAAGGAGGATGAAGTACACATGCTCTTTTTTTGCACCCGCCTACAGTAAAACCAGAAAGTACTGGTTGGTGCCCTTATGTAAGACCATGGGATTTGATAAATGTTTTGTTGCAATGAGAGTCCTTAAGACTGACACGTCACCGCACATAGTCTTTGCACTCTCCAAGTTCCTCTTAGACATTTTGTCCAAGAGATGTTCCCTCATCACAGCGGCACCCAGGGGTGATTGTATATTATGAAATTATGACAGTATACACTGAATGAAATTTGATCTTATGAATTGATTATCCTATGATCTACATTCTGATTGGTAATCTGATTTTATGATCTGTCTATTATATGTCAATTGGTTTTATACATGTTTTAACTGCAATGTTTTATGACTGAAAAATGTCGAAATAAAGATCAAATGGATGGAATACCTGTGTATTGCAATGCCATGTATGCTATTCGTAGAGAAGTGTGGCTCAATGGTTAGAGCGGCAGACCCTGATGCAGTAGTCTGGCCGGGACCAGGGTTCAATTCCCGCCTCGGCGGGTCTCGGGCTCAATTTCCTCGGACCTGATAATTCTCGTCTCGGTGCTTATTCTAATCACGAGTCCCACTCTGCACCTCTGGGCAATAGCTTCCTTAATCTCTACAACGGCCCCAACAACGCTGAGGATGCCTGACTTCACCTTGGGGGTGCCCAGGAGTGGGCTCCTCACAGGGAAAGGCCAGGAAGGGTTCCTCGGCAGTATTCGTACAATCGCCGAGATGCCTACGGGTAGTTGTGCGCTATACAAGTGTGTAATCATTCTTCCTGATTCAACACATTGCAACTAACGTGAAATCAGATGAACAGTGTTCGAGAGTGCTAAAGTCACTCGCACACTTGGGTGAGTTTTCAAATGTAGTAAACCCATGGTATGGGTCATGCAGCTGTGCCAGAGCTGTCAATCAGTTTTTTGGCCTAATCAGTTGAAAATTAGTTGGATTATGGGCTGGAGCAATGCTAACCTTGAGAAGTTGTTTTTCTTAAGACCGTACGGCAGTTGAAAAGGTAATAAAAAAGATAAGAAAAGACGGGGCACCCGGGCCGAACGGTCTTCCAGGAGCCATTTTCAGGGAAGATCCGGTATATTGGGGCAAAATTTTATCCAATCTGTTCATTGAATGTCGATTGAAAGCAAAGGTGCCGGATTCATGGCGAGGTTCTTTTTTACACCCTATCTTCAAAAAAGGAGATAATACAGACCCAAAAAAATATAGATTAATCGCCCTATTAGATGTTGAAGGAAAAGCCTATGCCAGCACCTTATTGAATGAATTA
The DNA here is from genome assembly GCF_964261635.1 of Lissotriton helveticus. NCBI lineage: Eukaryota > Metazoa > Chordata > Amphibia > Caudata > Salamandridae > Lissotriton > Lissotriton helveticus. Next base: position 797,146,110 of record NC_136059.1, on the reverse strand, counting down.
AATAGTTGGATCAAAGAGAATGAAATCCTCCCCTCCTACCAGACCAGATTCCGCAAAGGCTGCTCCACAATTGACAACATCGAGGCCATGTCGTATTTGAACCAGCACGCTAACTGCAAAAATAACAAACCAATCTTTGCATGCTTCGTTGACTACTCAGCAGCCTTTGACGGAGTGCCTCGACACAAGCTTGGGAATAAGTTGCGCAACTGACATATCCCAGCAGGTCTTCTTAGTGCCATCATTTCATTGTATAGTAACACCTGGATCAAAGTGAAGCTAGTAGATAATACCACAACGAAGAAGTGCTGGACCAACCGTGGCCTAAAACAGGGATGCGTTCTTGCCCCCACACTGTTTAATTTATATACGGCTGACCTGGGGAAGAAACTTCAAAATGCTAGTCTTGTAACTCCGAAAATTGGAAGCAACAAACTGCAAATATTACAGTATGCAGATGACTTGGTGGTAATGGACCATACAAAAATTGGGCTAAAAAGGGGCCTTGATGCCCTCAATAACTACAATGAAAGAAATTAACTTATAATAAATGCTCAAAAAACTAAAGTAGTTATTTTGGACACTACCCAAAAAAGGCTCTTTTGAAATGGTATGTGGGCAAAGAAATCATCGGCACAGCAAAATCCTATAACTACCTAGGTTGCTGGCTAAGTGAAACCGGTAAAGCAACAATACATCTACATAAAATGAAGGCTAAAGCACATGCAACAACTTATGCCTTATGTAAACTAAATAAGATCATGCAAAGCACAACAACTGTTCCAATTAGGAAAGTAATACAAGCAAAAATCAGGGCAATTGCTGGTTACGCACAGCAGGCATTCCCGGGTAAAATGGAATTAATGTTAGATAAAGCACAATGCCAGGCCTACAAACACATCTTTAAACTGCCCAAACACACACGCAATAGCTTAATTCGTCTAGAATTTGGTCTGAAACAACAAAGCAAAGAATGCCTGGGAACGCATGCGAAATACTATTACCAAGTCCTAACAGCTCCAGCTGGAACCCTAAAGAGCATGCTGAAGCCAATTTTTGGAGAGTTAAGTAACCCGTGGCATTGTTACACAGAAGAAGCAGTGGAAACACTGGGATTAGCAACGGAAAATTGGGATCAGGGAATGGTAAACTATCTGGCCATCAAAAATTCAATAAATAAACAATGTTATCAACTGTCGCACCAAAGTGATCTAACAGAACACTCAACAGGAAAAGGCTCACCTTAGCTGAAAAAATCATTTGCCGGGAGTAAAATCCAGCCATATCTGAAGCAAGCTCTGGGAAGGAAAGCACTAAAAAACATTATATGGGCCAGACTGGTGCCCCTCCCCATTAAGGAATTAAATCCCGGGTGGAGATCCCTAAAACAAAGAATCAGATGCAGAATCTGTGACTATCAATCTGAATCTTTGCTACACTTGATTTGTTGCTGCCCTGGTATGTCGCAGCCCCGTAGGATCCTTTTAAAACAAATATGGCTCCACAACAGGGTACGGACAGTGAAAGAAGCAACTTCGGTTCTCTTTTCCTGTACTACACCACAGGACTTGGCTAGATTTGGGAGATACATGGCCGAGCTGCATCTGAGGCTTATGGAATAAGAGGGGCCAGGCATTACAAAAGGCAACTTGGCACGTTAAACTAGTATTTTCCAACATGGCCGAACCAACAACGAACTGAAAATCACTCGCAGACTTTTTAAATTGTATATAATACACTTTCTTACTTAGTATTTACACGGTTGTAAGCAAACCCAATGTCCTTTAATTTTATAAGAATGTATTTTTCTTTGTTTTTAAAACAATTGTTTCAATTTGTTTTTTTTTTAAATCGCATGTAAGTTATATTGCAGATGGTTTTAAGTAACTGTGCAATACAAAATAAAATAAATACAAATACAAAAGTTGTTTTTCTCTGCTTGTCATCATTTTATCTGCTATAAATATTATTTTTTAGATTAGCTTTGTTCCTATATGTAGAATACTTTCAAAAGATGGTGTTTATGGTGGGCATTATGAGAAATATAAAATGGTAAGTTTCAAAATCAATATCGGGGTAATGTATTCACAACCACACACCCATGGTTTCGCATACACTTTCAAGCGAATTCATTTCAGTACACAGATCAATATTAAAGGAATAAAGCATACATTTATAAGCATTTAATCATTTTCATATAATGAAAAACTCAATAAACATACATACCTTCTGTGAGGTGTAGGGGCCTATTTTCAAACTGCATTTTGTATTAAGTTTAGTAGCACTACAATAGTACTTTTAAAGTACTACTAAATGCTATTCACAAACTCATGATATAAACCTACAGCTCTCCTATCCTTGCAATGGGGAGATCCTCATACATGTAAGTTTACTACTTATTACTAATTGTGGGAGGGACCTGTGTAGTGGTTGGAAAAAGGGAAATAGTTACACTAAATGAGAGGTGTTTATGAAGGAGTAACGTAGAGTTTAAGGAGGGTTAGGTAGTAGTTTAGGGAGGGACATGCACCCACCCACAAAAGAGTAAGTCCATTGCTAGTCACAAGCTGCACTTCTAAAGTTACTACAGCCAAATAGGGAACAGAAGCAGCAGTAGAATCTCAGAGTTGAAGTAAGTCTAGGATCACCCATGCCAACCGCTGGTACTGCAAGACCCTCCCAGAGAAAGTAATGGAGGTACGGATTTAAAATAAAACCTCATAGAAAAAAATATTAATTTACATAAAATATTTAAAAATATAAATAATAACATATAAAGACCAGAAAAAAATCACAATTACATTCTATTTTAACAACCTTTTTCAAATTATAAACAATTAAACTTTGTGTTTAAATATAATGAAATTACATTGAATCAATATGATACAACACTTAGGGGCCGATTCCGATTTCGTCCGGAAGGGCTCCGAGCCATGTTTGGATCCCTTCCAACCGAATTGGTCAGTCCCGGTCGGATTCCTTCCCGACTGAGCCATTCCGATGGGCTCGATCGGAAAGGAATCCGACTCAGATTTCCGGATTACAGACGACAGGCTCGGAAAGCCTGTCCGCAGTCCGAAAATCCTTCAGTACTCCCCGGTCGCCTCTGTTTGACCGAGGGAGTACGATGGCAGCTTTTCACTGCCTTTTCGTGCCGGTCTGTCCAGCATGAAAAGGCAGTCGGAAGCTGTCCCTGAGGGCCCCCAGCAGGGCCCCCATGGGCGTGAGGCCGCCGGATGGCGGCCCCTCTGTCGATCCCTGCACCCTGTGGCAAGCACCTTGGGGTGCCGGCCCCAGGGTGCAGGGATGAACTGCACCCCTGCATTCAGCAATGCAAGCATGCTTTTCGGTCGGAAAGCATGCTTGCATTGTAAGGTATACGAATGCGACCAAACCCTGTTCGGTCGCATCGTACTACCAGGGCTGTAACCGACGACAGCCGGTCGGTCGGTTACAGCTCCTGCCCGATGTCAGACGGACTTAGGTCCGTCCAACATCGGAATAGGCCCCAAAGAAATTATGTTGCATGTTTTATTTTATTCTACATTTAAAAGAAATATATACAATTAGCGTATAATACTATTCAACATAAAAATATTTTTACTTTTTTTTTTTTGTTATATGAACTTTTTTACTTTTCTTTATACTTGCCCATAGGGAGACACCACAGTCAGGAATTATGTGAATAGCCAAAAGTAGTATGGTTACTCAAAAGTGCAAGAGTAAATGACATCTGTAAATTACTCACCAGTGTAAGTTACCTTTGTGAATAGCCCTGCTGACATCTAATACATTTTAGAGAAAAATCACCAAGAAAAATAAAGTGGCAATAGAAGGTATTATTATTAGCCATGTGAGTGGGACCTAGGCACAATTTCAGGTACCAACAGGTCGGATGCAACAAGCAGGTTCATCCTGCTCACAGATTTTACTTCTGACTTAGTCTCTGAAATGGAAGTCAAAATTCTCCAGCTGGGCAAGGCTGCTGATTGTATCTGAGTAAGTCCCCTCACAGGCAGATAGCTGCTGAACCGCTGAAGCTGTTGGTTTTGCTGGGAAAAGCCATGAGTGGGAAAAGTTGGATTTCACACCCAGGGATGTCTACTTGTAGGCTGGATTCATTTTGTGCCTTTTTTGTTACAGATTTCTTCATTCATACTTAGGGGCCGATTACGATGCTGTAGGAAACGATTCCAACCCTTGGTTGGAGCCTTTCCTACGGCATTGTAATCACCTGTTTGGATTCATTCCAGACCGGCCCATTTTGATGGAGTCGGCCAGAAATTAATCCAAACAGGATTTCCGAATGGCTTACGACGGGCTCGCCTTTCGGAAATCCTTCTGTAATCCCAAGGTAAGCTCATTCCTTCCAAGGTATGACAATGTCGGACTCCAACAGCCTTTCTGTTTAGGCCTTTCAGACACAGAAATCAATCAATCAATCAATCAATGCATTTATATAGCGCACTACTCACCCGGAGGGTCTCAAGGCGCTGGGGGGAGGGGGTCCGCTACTGCTCGAGCAGCCAGGTCTTGAGCTGCTTCCTGAAGGCGAGGTGGTCCTGGGTCAGGCGGAGGTGGGTAGGAAGGGAGTTCCAAGTCTTGGCGGCCAGGTAGGAGAAGGACCTTCCTCCTGTGGTGGCTCTTCGGATGCGGGGGACGGCGGCGAGGGCGTGGCTGGTCGATCGAAGCTGGCGTTTGGGAGCGTAGAAGTTGAGGCGGCTGTTGAGGTATCCTGGTCCTTGGTTGTGTAGGGCTTTGTGTGCGTGGGTGAGGAGCCGGAAGGTGATTCTCTTGTTGACTGGGAGCCAGTGCAGGTCTCTCAGGTGTCCGGAGATGTGGCTGCGGCGGGGGATGTCCAGGATGAGTCGTGCTGAGGTGTTCTGGATCCGCTGGAGTCTCTTCTGGAGTTTGGCGGTGGTTCCGGCGTAGAGGGAGTTGCCATAGTCCAGACGGCTGGTGACGAGGGCCTGGGTGACCGTCTTCCTGGTCTCGGTGGGGATCCATCGGAATATCTTACGTAGCATGCGCAGGATGTTGAAGCACGACGAGGAGACGGCGTTGACTTGTCTGGTCATGGAGAGGGAGGAGTCCAGGATGAAGCCCAGGTTGCGTGCGTGGTCTGTTGGTTTGGGTGCGCTGCCCAGGGCGGGGGGCCACCAGGAGTCGTCCCAGGCGGAGGGTGAGGATCCCAGGATGAGGACTTCCGTCTTGTCCGAAGTCAGTTTCAGGCGGCTGTTCGACATCCATGTGGCTACGTCTGTCATCCCTTCGTGCAGGTTGGCTCTGGCGGTGGCGGGGTCGTTAGTGAGGGAGAGGATCAGCTGGGTGTCGTCGGCGTAGGAGATGATGTTCAGGTTGTGCTGGCGTGCGATGGCTGCGAGGGGGCTCATGTAAACATTGAAGAGTGTTGGGCTGAGCGAGGAGCCTTGAGGAACGCGCAGATGACTCCGCTGTTTCTCCGTTGTCAAGCAGGGCTCGGATGTCATCGGTAGCTGCGATCAGGGCGGTCTCGGTGCTGTGGTTGGCCCGGAAGCCAGACTGCGAGAGGTCGAGGGAGGTTGTGGGAAGTCAACTTTGGGGGCACCCAGCAGGGACCCCATGGGTGCAAGGTCTCCATATGGCAGGCAAGAGGGCACTTATGGAGCCCCCTTGTTGATCCCTTCACCCGGTGGCAGGCACCTGGGTGCAGGGAGGAACTTCACCTCAGCTCTTTACAAAGAGAGCATGCATTCTGGTCAGAATGCATGCTCCCATTGTAAAGAATTGGAGTGGGACTGAACAGTGTTCGGTTGCATTCTACTTGCTGGTTTGGGACCACCGACAGGAGGTCAGTCGGTCCCATTTCCAGATCGATGTCGGATGGACTCTGGCCCATCTGGCATCGCAATTGGCCCCTTAGTCTCTTTTTCAGAGCTCAGAATTCTCCATCTGGGCAAGGCTGCAAGCTGTATTTTGAAGAGTGCATGAAAGTTGGATAGTTTTGCATGAGGGTTCACTGAATACGTTTTTGGGCAGCAAAAAGCTCTGAGGGGGAACATGCTGATTTTCTTGCCCCGCGAGGTCTCACTTAGGTGAATTGATCACCAAAGGTCTGGAAGTCCTGATATCTTTCAGTTCAAAATGTTTGCGGTTTCAAAATAAGGCTTCAGGACACTGCTAAGGTTCCCAGGTTCTGAAGGACAACACTCAGGAGTCACTCAAGCAGTGGCCACCAGCATGGTCCAATCCTTTTCCAGTGCAACCAGTCACTGGTCACTCCAGGATTAAGACCTTATTGCAGCTTTTGATGTCTCCGTAGAAACACAGGAGTTTGGCCAACTTACCCTTGGAGTTTAATTCTTCGTACTAGGTACAAGTGGGAACAGGTAAAGTCCAGATGGTCTCCCTCGTCTCAAGGAGCAGGTAGAGTCCTCGTCTGTTAATCCACAGGTCTGGAAAGTGTGCTGAGGAGCTGGTGGTGAGGTTCATTTTTTAACAGTTCAGTAGCCAGTTGGTGGGGGTGACTCCTGGACACTCTCTAACCAATAGTGAAAAAGTCCTATGGGGAACCATCTTTTACAGCAGGTCCTGTTTGCTTTACTGCAAACTATCTAAGCGTGTACTGTTCTAATGTTAATACAGGATGAGACAGGGAGCTTGTGTTGTATTAAGGGTATGTTCAGGCAATTGAGCAGTCCCCTCTTCCTAAGCGCCACCAAAACTGGTTACCTTGGGCCTAAAGAACAAAGGTTTCTTCTTCCTCAAGTTTCCTCTTACACCAAACAATGCATAGGCAGGATTTACCATTGGAATAAACTTTTAATAAATATTATAATAGTGGTTGAATAATTTCTCTAGCTTGTCCCAAACCTGGAAAAGCAGAATTAATGTTTGATCCGCACTCTCGTTTTCCTCATAGGACAGCCCAAGCCTTCCACAGTCAAAATAGATTTGGGGGCTTGTCCCTGTAGGGACATGGCAACATTAAAGTTTTTACATGTCCCATTGTTAAACACTATGCACCCTACCTTGTGAGCTACTAGGACTAAAAAGTGGTGACCTATTAACATTTAAAAGGAAAGTTTTTTCCTGTCTGGCTACAGGTTTAAATGGCAGCCACCAGGCTGCTATGGTAGACCTTTGTGACACTAGGGGATGGCACAATAAGTGCTGAAGTCTACAGGTGATATGTAACCTTACATTCCATGGGATAATTTCTGTACCTATACTGTGGCCTTCTAAGAAAGCTAAATATGGCACTTAGAAGTTAGCCAATTGTGTTAGATTTTTGGCATCAGATCAAATGCTGTGGGCCTGATTATCAGTGTTGGAGTAAACGGACTTAAAAAATGGGGGTGATCACGCCAAAAGTGCCACTTTCTTACACATGCGGCAATCCTTCTAAATGGACAGATTCATCTCAGGCATGCAAGCTTGCAGCTGTTTTCAAATTGTAATTTTCCTTGTCTTCATAAAACCTTTCCCACTTTTTTTTTGCATTTGAAGGTCTGTATTACATGGCTAGTGTCTGTGATACCCAGCTTCCTAGCCAAGAGAAGGGACTTCACCATGGATCCAAGAAAACAAGGAGTCCAGATAAAGGTCCTGACTAAGAGGAGCATGCCCTTGCTGCAGAAAGAAAAGTGCTGGTTGTCGTTTTGGCATAAGGAAGAATCTAAACTAGATGCATGGAAGAAGAGGAACTATGAAAAGAGAGAACAAGCAATATGTGTTCTGTGAAGCCCATGGGGAGATCAGTGTTTCAAAGAGTAGTGGTTAGCCCCTATCCCTCTGCTCACTTAGTGCATATACCTGGATTCCTCCAACTAGGCCTCATGAGCATCTCACCCCTCATCAATGGCCTGGGAAATATTAGCAGAGTTATTGGTGGGGAATGAAACTGCATACACACAGAATGTGAACTCTTGCTGCTGTGGCACTCAGCCCTGATCATATGGACCTAGTAGAAAATGAAAGATGAAAGAAATTTGTATTACCACTCTTGTGCACAGTCCATTTCTAAGTGGATTATTTAAGGCTCAATGAGTAGGGCAATGCAGGCATTAATCATGCTTGAAAGCATTATAAAGCTTTTTTTTTAAGGTTATCTTGCAGTTCTCCACAGGTTGCTCTAAATACTTAGGGTGTTGCTTTACATGAACGTATTCATACAGCTGATGCTTTGCACATATCAGTAAATGTTATCAGAATGATACAATTCCAACAGTTTCAAGTTTGGGTAGTACGTTATTTTTATTGTTCTCATCTGTGTAATAAAAAAACATCTCAGTGGGAAACAAAACATTTTAAGTTGGTTCTTAATGGCTCTATTTCTATTGACGTCAGTTCATATAAGTGCTAGAGGTAGGGGGTGTGATGCCACGCACCTTCGACCTCTAAGGGATTCACAAAACTGATTGCCTGTTCCTCCCTTCACATCCCAGCAGTCTCCTACTTGCTGATGACTGGCTTTAGTAGGGACAATGAACCTGCAAAAAGTAAAACAGGCCTCTTAAAAGTCTGTCAAACTTTTTTCCTTGTTGATGCCTTTATCACGCTTAAAAGCAGAGGCTAGCAAAATCATTATGAGGGTACTATGAGAAAATTTCCTTTTTGCATGGTCACCCCCCAACTTTTTATTACATTGTATTGCTGGTGTATGATCTCTTAATACTGTTGTCCTGCCTTCCAGCATCCATTGTATGTGCCTTGAACCTTAATCCTTATGTACAATTGGCCAAAATACTTGATTGGCATATTTAACTTACCTGTAAGTCCCTAGTATATGGTACCTTGTGCGCCCAGGCACTGTAAGTTAAATGGCACTAGTGACTGCAGCACTTATTGTGTCACTACTAAAGTGGCCATGTAAAACAGGGTTCTAGGCCTGACACAGTAGCCTAGCATGGCAGTTTTAAAAATGCCATTTCTACCTGGTATACTCACTCTTTTAGCAGGCCTAAATCTTCCTTTTTAATACTTAAAATTCACCCTCAAGGTAGGCCCTAAATGCCCTAAGGACAGGTTACATTGTATTTCAAACGTAGGACATGTGTTCTTATGTTTTGCATGTCCTGGCAGTGAAACATTCCCAAAGTTGTTTTTTCACTGTGGCTTTACCATAGAAAGACACTGGGTTACATTTTAACACCTTAAAATGCATGGGATTCTGCAATGCCTGTATAATAACGTCTCTAATTTCTGTAAATTAGGTCACTTGTGTCACACCACGAGGTCTAATATAAAGAAATTATGCCAGAACTCAGCTGTAATAATTTATTAAAGTTGAGTTCTGAGGTCACAATGCATGCTGCCACAGCCAGCAGTCAAAGGGAAAGGCAGGTCAGGTCACGGAGAAAAATTAATGCAGCTGCACAGTGGCAAGTAGAAAGCATATAAGCATATATATATATATATCCTGTTTGTTTAAATATGAAAATTGCACACTCGGAGGCTGGATGCAAATCACCAAAATGTATTTACCGCAACACTGCAACGCGTTTCGACACCGTGGTGTCTTGATCACGCAATATTTTGCAGTATAACACAACGTGCCTAAATACATCATTTCAATTCCACAGTAAAAATAGAAAAGGGGGTTAAACTGGTTTCGTTACAAACTCCTCCTCCTATCGTACAAACATTTTTGTCCGCCATTTTGAAGTGGTGCAAATACATTGTAATTCACATTATTTTCTTTTACACATTCAACTCATGTGTTACGAGACAGTAGTTCAACAACCAAAATGATTCTAATCATTGTATATTAACATAAAGTTCATGGAATTCAACTGGCTTGAACAAAAAGGATTCGGGTAAACAGGAGATTTCATTGCCCTCCCCGAACTCTTTGTCTGTTTTGGTTCTAATAAAGCAGGATATATTCTGCAAATATATTCGTCACCTTTGTGGCTATTCATTTTCAATCATATAAATATATGGACATTAATTTTGTCGGACTAGTGCCGACATCCAACCCCATGTGTTGATAACTTTTACAACCATGTATAAGTCGACAGTTTCATGCTTTCGGACTAGTGCCAAAATTCTGTCTCGGGTGGACCAGATAAAATTCAGGGTGTAGTATACGGAGGAATGAAGTTGAATTTCAAGATCTAATTGAATAGAGTTTATCAAGTTACTCGAATTTACTGTAGGCTACAACCAAAAGTGTATTATTCGTGTTGAAACAAAAGAGTGCTCTGATTAAGAAGAAAAAGTTCAGATGATCATAACTGGTGCAAAAAGAGAAGATAATCCAGACCCATATGATGACCAGAATGATAATGACGGGTCTCTTTCTTAACTCCTGTAAAAGTAAACAAACCATAAAATAATGTCAGTAAAAACATTCAGTTTAAAATATTTCAATCATATCTACACGGATTACATTTTACTTAACCTGTCTCCAGTTTAAATAAACCATCTGACAACGTGCTGAATACCATACAGCTTCACTACGAATAAATTACAACTCTAACCTTAGTCTGTATGTAAATGAGTTGCTAATTCCTCATCGAGGTTATGTCCTCCTGGGAATTTTGTCTCTAGGTCAATGATCCATTTAGATTCCCTCTTTCTGTGACCCCCTCTTTTGTTCGCAGGGATGTGTTCTATTACAAAAAAACTAAGTAAGGAGTTATCTGAATTATGTTTGTCATGGAAATGTCTGGGGATAGGATAATGTGGATCGTGATTTGTGATAGCTCTAAGGTGTTCCTGTATGCGTTTTTTTACCATAGACTTTGTGCTCCTCTCATATCTCATTTTGCAGGGACATTCCAGAATATACACTGCAAAAGTTATACTACAGGTCAAAAAATGATTAATGGTTTTGTTTCTGTTAGACCCTGATGTTGTAAATTCTTTTACCATTCTGCTCGATTTACATGCTCTACAGTGGCCACAGGGGTAAAATCCTTTCAGATTATGTATGTTCATACTCCTATTGTCGGAAATATCCCCTCTAACCAACAGATCCCGGAGGCTCTTGCCTCTGCGGTATGTTACAGATGGTCTAGTTCCTATCTCATGTCCTATGACAGTGTCAGTTTGTAAGATACCCCAATTTTTTGGAGGATACGATGTACCTTTTCAGAATCATGGTTAAATGTAGTGATGAGTCTCGTTACACTAGCTTTTGTATTCTCCTTAGGTTTTTCTTCAAGTGTTATACTGCGTGACATGTCAGCAATTTTACTGGTTGCTTTTGTCAGAACCCATTCAGGGTATCCTCTCTCCCTGAATCTGTCCAGCATCAGAGCTTGTTCTGCGCATAGATTTCCTCAGTGCTGCAGTTTCTCTTTGCCCTCAGTAACTCCCCATATGGAATGCTCCATTTTAAGACTTCTGGGTGAGCACTGAGGGCATGTAGAAGACAGTTCCCAGCAGTATCTTTTCTATGGAGATGAGTCTCCAGTCTCCCATCCTGTATCATTACAACAGTGTCCAGAAATTCTACTTGGGTTTTACTCATGGTAGAGGTAAGTTGGATATTATATGTATTCATATTCATTTCTCTATGAATTGAACAGCACCCTGCTCTGATCCATTCCATATAATGAAAAGATCATCGATGTACCTTAGCCAGATTCTGACGTAGTCAAGGTCTGAACCAAGGTTAACATCATTCCTTATTTCCTCCTCCCATTTGCCCAAGAAAAGGTTAGCTAGACTAGGTACTAAAGAAGAACCCATTGCGGTCCCCCGCACCTGTCTGAATAGATCCCCATCAAACATAAAGATGTTATTAGTAAGGCAAATTTTTATCATCTCTAAGATCATGCCAGAATGTTGTGAGTAACTCCAGTCACGTGATTTTAGGTAGTATGAGCATGCTTGAATTCCCTGTTCATGTTCGATAATAGTGTACAATGAGCTTACATCAAGTGTTATTAAGATGCATTCTTCGGTCCATTGTATGTCGTTAACTTTCGTAAGGAAATCTTTTGTATCCTTAATGTAGGATGGTAATGCTGATACATAGTCTTTAAGAAAATGATCTATGTATTTTGACATATTCTCATTGACACTTCGTATAGACGACACTATAGGTCTGCCTTGTGGATTCGTGGGATCTTTGTGAATCTTCGGTAGAAGATAAAAGATCGCCAGTTTAGGGTAATCTTTCTTTAGAAAGCAGAATTCCGGCCAGGTGAGGAGCCCTTCCTCCTGCCAAAATGTCAGCTTCTCCCATGTGCTAACCACGCTGTTGTTGTATTCGATCGTATTGCTACTACAGTAAAAGTTGTTGTTATTAAGCTGTTGCATTGCCTCATTAATATATAAACTTTTACCCCATAGAACCACATTGCCCCCCTTATCTGAGGGTCTGATGACCACATCTTTGTCCTCCGCTAGACAGATAATAAAATCCCTTTGGGACCTTGTGAGGTTGTAATTTACTTTGTTATTTCTTTCAATTTTGTTTTTGTGTTTCCTTAGTTCTTTGACAAATACGTCCTGGAAGGTGTCTAAGGAGTCATGTAGCATTACTGGACAAAAAATGGACTGAGGTCTAAACGGTGTGCATGCTGCTCGGCCAGTATTCAGATCGTCATTTATGCAGTATCTGTCCATGTCTTGTCTGTCAGGGGGTGTGTCTGCTAGTTCATACACATGTTGAGACAAGAATAACTCTCCCTGAGATTCGGTAATCAATTCTTGTGGGTCCTCTGTTATCACCCCTTCATGCGCTCTATTCGTCCCGAAGAGAATATGCCACTTTTTGAGCTTCAACTTCAGAATGAATTTAAAGATATCTATTCTTGTGTTAGTGTAATTAAACAGTTCAGTTGGACAAAAGGTCAAGCCAAGACATAATGTTTTTTTCTCAGTGTCCGTTAATGTTCTTGAGGACAGATTAATTATGGTTCTATTTACCATGGCCATATCCATCATTATTTTCTTTTGTTGTAGCCTCCACGTCTGGCTCCCACTGGCTTTCTTCTTGTTTCTCCTTTGTCTGAGCTTGAGCCGTCTTCATTTAGAGCGACCCTGCCTCTTGCTCTTCCTCTGCCTCGACGTTCTCCTTGTGCCCTCTTCGGTGTTATTTGTGCTGCTTGGGCTTGTTGTTTGATTCGTCGAGACCTCAGCACCCGAAATTCGTCTAAAAAATTCGCACGTTTTGTTATTATCTCCACACTTTACGATGTACTCACTGTCCTTATTGAAGCTTCCGTATCACTATCGCTACTTCCCTCAGGGGCGGCTTGATGTTCATATGCTACAGGTTCAGCTATCTGTGGTTTTTTAATAGTTCCTTGATTATAAAGATGATCATACTTAGGACTACAGGTCAAAATTCTGTCACACTCATAATCCCCACAGTCTCTGTGTAATTTTCTTTGTTTACGGAACTTGATATCATCTTCATATTTCTTGAGTCGTGCTTTGAGGTCTTCTCTGAATCTGTTAATTTCCTCTTGTTCACTTATTTTTGCCAATTCTTCATCCATTTCCTTTATTTCCTTGAGTAATCGCTCCCGATCTTCCCAGGCATATTTTATTAAGATATTCAGCATTATTCTCGAGCTATTTGCTGAATTACTAGCCCAATCTTCAAGCATTTGTGGATTGGGTGATTCATGAGATGGTGTGATGTAACTCCGCAATCCCCTCGGTACCATGCCCTTGTCCACATAGTCTTGAAGGGATGTTGCTTCCCACCATTTTGAACATTCCTGTTTTAGTTTTTTTTCATAGTGTCTTAGTTTGCTATATAAAGTGCTCTCTTCAGGTTTTTTTGGTACAGTTTGTATATTGGCCCCTTTCCCGGGGCACGCGCGAACAGGGTTTGAGTCTCTTTGCGTCTGTCATCCTCGTTGTCCATTGCTCTAGGATCCGTGTAGAAAAAATGATTTCTTCTTTTATTTAGAGTTTTTTTATTCGGTTTTTCTTTTTTTTAGATCAGGGTCTAACAGAAACAAAACCATTAATCAATTTTTGACTTGTAGTACAACTTTTGCAGTGTATATTCTGGAATGTCCCTGCAAAATGAGATATGTGGGGAGCACAAAGTGTATGGTCAAAAAAGGCATACAGGAACACCTAAGAGCCATCACGAATCACGATCCACATTATCCTATCCCCAGACATTTCCATGACAAACATAATTCAGATAACTCCTTACTTAGTTTTTTTGCAATAGAATACATCCCTGCGAACAAAAGAGGGGGTAACAGAGAGCTTACCCTCAGAAAGAGGGAATCTAAATGGATCATTGACCTAGAGACAAAATTTCCCAGGAGGACATAACCTCGATGAGGAATTAGCAACTCATTTACATACAGACTAAGGTTAGAGTTGTAATTGATTCGTAGTGAAGCTGTATGGTATTCAGCACGTTGTCATGATGGTTTATTTAAACTGGAGACAGGTTAAGTAAAATGTAATCCGTGGAGATATGATTGGAATATTTAAAACTGAATGTTTTTACTGACATTATTTTATGGTTTGTTTACTTTTACAGGAGTTAAGAAAGAGACCCGTCATTATCATTCTGGTCATCATATGGGTCTGGATTATCTTCTCTTTTTGCACCAGTTATGATCATCTGAACTTTTTCTTCTTAATCAGAGCACTCTTTTGTTTCAACACGGATAATGCACTTTTGGTGATAGCCTACAGTAAATTTGAGTAACTTGATAAACTCTATTCAATTTGATCTTGAAATTCAACTTCATTCCTCCGTATCTTACACCATAAATTTTATTTGGTCCACCCGAGACAGAATTTTGGCACTTGTCCGAAAGCATGAAACTGTCGACTTATACATGGTTATAAAAGTTATCAACACATGGGGTTGGATGTCGGCACTAGTCCGACAAAATTAATGTCCATATATTTATATGGTTGAAAATGAATAGCCACAAAGGTGACGAATATATTTGCAGAATATATCCTGCTTTATTAGTACCAAAACAGACAAAGAGTTCGGGGAGGGCAATGAAATCTCCTGTTTACCCGAATCCTTTTTGTTCAAGCCAGTTGAATTCCATGAACTTTATGTTAATATACAATGATTGGAAGCATTATGGTTGTTGAACTACTGTCTCGTAACACATGAGTTGAATGTGTAAAAGAAAATAATGTGAATTACAATGTATTTGCACCACTTCAAAATGGCGGACAAAAATGTTTGTACGACAGGAGGAGGAGTTTATAACGAAACCAGTTTAACCCCCTTTTCTATTTTTACTGTGGAATTGAAATGATGTATTTAGGCACGTTGTGTAATACTGCAAAATATTGCGTGATCAAGACACCACGGTATCGAAACGCGTAGCAGTGTTGCGGTAAATACATTTTGGTGATTTGCATCCAGCCTCCGAGTGTGCAATTTTCATATTTAAACAAACAGGAGTTAATTTATCCGGCATTGGGTTCTTGCCGGCGTTGCACCAACCGACGATGGGACAGGTCCCAAAAAGAGCCTACAAACTTGTGGACATTATATATATATATATATATATGTATATAGGTAATTATAGAAAAGTTAGCATCTTTCTCCTTGTTTCTACTGTGCTTTAAAAAAAACAGAATTGCATTAACATGTTTTTATTATCTTTTTGCAACAAATATCTAAAAGCTTTTTTGATGTGTTTAATGTTGTACTAGAGATTCTATTTTTATGTGTTTAATGTTGCACTAGAGATTCTATTTTTATGTTTACAAATATGCTCTCACTTTTATATGTAAGAGTTACCTATCAAGGATTTAGGTGGTTAGTGGGAAAGTGTGACCAGGTATCATAAGGAATAAAGTAGCCCTGCCGATCATGAAAAGGATATTGCAATTCGCCGCAAACTTCCATAATTATATAAAGGAACTAAGTAAGGGATACTTCATTTATATATAATGTATCATTTCAGCTTGGGAATAGCAAGAACCATGGTTCAAGGACTCAAATCATAAGGAATTAAAAAACGAATCTGATGATCAAGTCAGATTTCAATCACTATTTATAAAATGCAATTTTTAAAAGGTTGGCAGTTTCCTACCTGAAGCCTCTAGAAGGCTTTTCAGAGTTAGTTCCCAACTGTCACCTGGCAGCCTGTCGGGAGGTGTGTATGGCTCCCAGGAAAGGGAACAAAAGGGCCTTATCTGGGAGGAAGTGTGACATCCTCCTGAGGGGATGTCATCTTATCAATGTGTCTAAACGAGTAAGGAAAGTCACTTTTTCCTTGGAGTCATTTCCAATTTATTTTGTTGTGCTTCACAACATAGGAAGAACATTTATGTCATGCCGACGGATCACAGCAGGATTACCGAAGTTTTGCACACCTACTTATATGGTCCACAGAGAAAGGACCGAACTCTATTCCTAACCCAGCCACCAATCCTTTTAACGCCCTGAGGAAGCCTCAGGCCAGATGACCGATGTAAGGGGGCAAAACACGTGTTGGCAATAAATGTTCTTCCTATGTTATGAAGCACCACAAAAATAAATTGGAATTGACTCCAAGGAAAAAGTGACTTTCCTTACTCATTCAGACACATCAATATGCTCTATAACAAGAATGGGGAAAGGGTATCCCATTGCCAAGAACGAGTAAACCCCAACAGTTTAGCTCCATTACTAAAGGTTCGCTGAGGCCCGAACCCATTAACCCCCACCCCATGACCACTGAGAGGCTGACCTGGGGATGTGCCATCAACTGCACAAGCTTCTGCTCAACACCCTCTGTCACAGGCAGGTATAACTCACACTAGCCCTCCCCGTGCCATTCTCCAAGTAGCCAGAGTGCCACCAATCACAGTGGGTGGAAAACCTGTTCCGGAACTGATTTGCACGTGGAATTCCTCATTTCCCTTACCACACCTCTGGGGTGTGCCCAGAGTTCTGACCAGGGGAAGTATGTTTCTGCCATGTTTGATTTTGGCAGGACAATGTGGAATTGTGTGGGGCCAAACCCCCAGGAAATGATGCCAAGCTGAGTAAGGTTGCCCCTGGAAACGTATTCCCTATAGTAAATGGAGTTTCAGGCATACACATGGTACAGCTGGATCAGCCGTGGTCAGTAGTGGGAATACCTGCCGGGCGGTGACGTGGGGAAAGGGAGGGGCAGGGTGGGGGGTAGTAAACTATGGATTAGGGAGGTTTACAAGCAAGTAAACATATAAATAAATAAAACAAATTTTGTTGCGTGCACTGCATCCCCAAATGCGATGCAGTGCGCACAACGAAATTCATTTTATTTATTTATATGTTTACTTACCTGTAAACCTCCCTAACCCATAGTTTACTACCCCCCACCCTGCCCCTCCCCACATCACCGCCCAGCAGGTACTCCTACTACCGACCGCAGCTGACCTGGATACCATCTTCAGGACTCTGCTGGACCTGGGGAAGAAAAAAAAAAGAACTTCACCTGCTGAACCTTTTGCCTTCGGCAAGGGGACGACACCTACTGTAACCTGTGGAGAGAAAGCTCAAGGGCTGGATGTGCTCTCACAGAAGAGTAAAATCTAAGGGCTAGTTGGATAGCCTACTGCAAAGCAACAGGGACACAAAAGCGACATTAAGCCCATCTTCCTGAAGAGTCAGCTGGCTAGTTCCACCTGGACTTGCCTTGGACCCTGCTGGAGGCTTCCCAATCAGTGGATTCTCTCAGATCGTAGGGCCCTTGTGTCAAAGTGTACTCCTCCTGCCTAACCCTAAGAGCTGGGACTCTGAAAAGTTTTCACGGATTTGTGC
Organism: Lissotriton helveticus; assembly: GCF_964261635.1. Lineage (NCBI taxonomy): Eukaryota > Metazoa > Chordata > Amphibia > Caudata > Salamandridae > Lissotriton > Lissotriton helveticus. The sequence continues at coordinate 797,128,430 of NC_136059.1, read as the reverse complement.
CAAAAGAACAATAGGCTACCACTGGACAACCTCCGAGCCGCAGCCACCAATGTCAAACTACGGGTCGGACTCAAGTCGTCAAGTCAACTTAATTTGGTTGTAATAAAGGGACCATAAAAGTATATAAAACAGTACAACATAGAGTAAAACATAGCAATTTGAAGCAGCACCCTCCAAAATAGAATCATGGTACACTAAAACTAAAACCCCAAGGGATCAATTCCAAATGCAGTACGGCATAATTATGACATTTGTCATAAAATAGTAACAATACATAGATTCAAAAGACAGTTCTACTTGGCAAAGACTGTGCAATTGATCACCAAAAGGCTAAATTAAAATTGAACACTGGCAGCAATACACCAAAATGTTATTCTTATTGGCCATACCATTTCCTTGTCTTAAATACCAGTACCAAGAAGGATTAAACAGTGAGAGCAATCTCCACAGATCCCAAGGACAGTAAAAAATGCAAGGCTTCTGTGCAACGATGCATGGAGAGCCAGATTAAAAAAGGTTTTAAAACTTTAGATCTGTAAGCAGCATAAAAAGAGCAAACAAACATAACATGTAAAGCGTTTTGAACTGACCCCTCATCACACGGGCAAGGCACTAGATTACCTGACCAGTCATTGCACTGGGGAAAAGTGACTAATTTTTTAAACATGTTGAGACGAAACCTTAGCAGAATAAAGTGCATATAGTGCTGTGCATCAAATGATAAAAAGGATTGCATGCACCTGTGCGGAGGGGAGTGCAGACTCCCTGCACCGTCTTTCTTCCTCCCAAAATATGTACCATGTGTTCCTCAGTGTCTTCTTGGGTTTAGTGGGCAGGGATCACAAGGGCTCTTCAAAAAAGTCCCAACTCCCCAGGGCCAGTGTCAAGTCCTTACCACCTCTCAACCGAGGAATATCTAGGGACTGTGAGAGAGAGACACAGTCCATAATTAACAATATGTTTTGGGAAAGAGGCTCATTCACACAGGTCCAGCACCACCATAACAAAGGTTGAGTCCTTAAAACATACTCAAGGTGCTTCAGCCCTAGTTCCCTGTGTGAGATAAATGAGGAGGTGGAAGGTGGTAAGTTCAAGAGGCATCATGTACATTTATTTTCAGTGATCTGTAATGGCATTAACATCTGAGAACCCCACACCCATGTGAGTGATCATTTGTCCAGGTTTGCAGAAAAGGAGAAAACTGCATCAATACTCCTTGCAAAGCTGGTTATTTCTGTTATCTATCTGCGGGATCCAGGGACCCCTGCAGTTCCCCCCAAACAATTAAAGTTAGTCACATTTTTAACAGGGGCTGTCTGGAGCTTAAAAGCTGGCTTCTGGCCTGTGCTATGACCACATGATATTACGAAGGACTTACTAGTATTAATCTTCATAGCCAGACCCACCAAAAAGGAGGCAGACGTGTTCAGAAGACGCTGCAGAACTATTGGTTTACGACCCATGATGAAAGCGTCATCTGCGTACAATACGGCTGGTATGGGTTGATTACTAATCTGGGACATGTCTCCACCCCTATGTCCCTCTACAAATGTTTTATATATAGTGAGAATAAAAATGGTGCATAAATACATCCTTGTTTGACACTTAAACAGATCCCGTATGATTCGGACAACTCCCCACCCAGTCCAAACCTAGCAACAGCACTGGAGTCTCAGTAAATTTCCCTGCCAGTATTAATAACTGCCTTCACCCAGACCTTTCATGATGCCCCACATTTTCGAATGGGATACATGATTGAATGTACTGGACAAGTTTATGAAACCCAGATACAAAGTACCATACTTGGCAATTGTATATCTTTCCATGGAGAGACTCAAGAGACTCATTTAATACACTGGTCTTTTATCTCCATCCCTCTCCTAAACCCATAATGGATGTCTGATAAAGCGCCGCTCTCCTCCACCCAGATTTCCAAATGGGATAGCAGGGTGCAACCCAGCACTGTCACAGAGGAATCCAGGAGGTAAATGGGGCGGTAGCAGCTTGGGTCCTCCTGATTGCCCTTCTTGAAAATCAGGACGATAAGAGAAGTATATCAAGAAGAAAGCTTGGTGTATAGGATTGCTGCTCTAAGAATGTTAGCAACAAGAGGGACCAATAATTCCAGGTTGCACTTAAAAAGGTCCAAAGGGACCCCATCCAGGCCAGTAGCTTTACAGCCCAAGTTGGCCTTAATTGCCATGATCGCTTCTTCCAGCAAGGAGCAGTATTTTGGACAGAAGCCTCCCTTTGGGGCAGCAGGTGAAGCATGAACTTTGCCCATTTTGTTGGAATAAACTTCCCTCAAAAAAGCAGCTCAGTCATGGCCAAATACGGCATAATCCATCAAGGGTGTATCATTGTCTTTAAGAAATGGCTGATTAATAATCAACCAAAAAGCCTTCTTAAGCAAAGCTTCCTGGAGCGCCTCCAATGATTGTAATCTGAAGGTTTCTTTCTGGGCATTGATCGCCCTCTTATATAACTTTCTACAATGTGTAACACAGCAAAGGACCTGAGTTGAACCTAGAGTGAAACCATCAGCTCTTTATGGTACTTTGAGCATAATGCATCAAACCACCCATTTGTCCTCCCAGAACCCACGGTGCGGTGCCTTAGATAATGAGTGTGACATTGCTTCTGAAAGGTTGGTAAACACGTCTTTAGTGCTGGCCGCTTCAGCTGCTGCATCTAAGAAGACCTGAAACAAGATGCAAATACTTTTGAATAGCTGAGATGTAAAAATATTGGGATTAACATACTTCCATTTAATACGGGTGCCCTTACTCTTATTATAAGTAATGCCAGTTATTCTCCTGGGGATACCAACCCGGGCCTGACAGACACTAATGTCAATGATAAGAAGTTTGGGGAAGATGGTCGCTCATGGCAAGGTTGTATGTAGACTGTTGTCCTGCCCTGTCAGCTAGAGTAGAGGACAGTAAAATGAAATCAATACCCGCACCCAACCTTTTACCCATGAGTGTCAGGGGGAAAACATTCATACAGCTGTATTTATTCATAAAGCACAGGCTAAATTTAATCATCAAATAATGCAAAATGACTGCCAAGTGCATCATGAGAAAAATGGGAAGAAGGATTCCCTTCACATTCAACTATGCCACAGGAATCTTTGAGATCAGTGGGGCAAAGATGTACATTGAAGTCGCCTCCCCAGATCATGTCCATCTCCTTGCCTGCTCTGGTAATAAGGTAGTCCAGATCACAATTCAATTTCATCAGGATACTGCCTCTATCAACTGATGGGATGTTCTCGTAAACATTCATGATACCCAATAGTGAGTTTGCAGCAAATTTCAGGCCCAAGATCTTGAAAAACTGAGTATCTAATCCATAGTGAAAGAGTTTGGCATTAACCATGGTCGAGATGCTAATGACTCAACTCACTTTTGAGCACTCAGAGGGGGATGTAGTGACTGACAGATGGAATGTGCAAAACCCGGAGTTATGGGTGGGCTGGACGTACCATGTTTCCGGCTTTGCTTTTGATTCTGGCCACATTCCAAACTAACAAGGAACATTTGCGAGACTAGGCACTTCCAGGGCTGCTGTCATGCCGGTGCATGCCACCATCTTTTGTTGCAAAAAGGACTAGGGGTCAGAAAGACAGTCATCCATCCATCCATCTATCTATCAGAAGAATTTCCAAGCTCCGCACGCTGTCTATGAGATTGGTGTCCAAAGCCTAGTAAGAAGGTGTAGAGGAAGCAAACAGGAATCCAGTGACTGTATATAAGGCGGGGCATGGAGGCACACCTGACCCATCATTTCACAGGGATGTGGCCTTTTTCGAACTCCATTAATGATTTATTAGTCACTGGAGGTAAGCTACCGATTCCTATGAGATTAATATTTGCAGGATGCTGAGGGTGTGATAAAACATCCCAAGAGTGGTCCTTTGCGTTGACGCGTATGGCTGACAATGGCCAACATAGATTTACAGAAATCAGAACGAATAGCACCTTGTAGAATTCCACCTGTCAATGTACTAGATCCTCTTGAAGTAGTTGAACGCAATGGGCTAGGATAGTGAAGTGGAAGCACTAGTGCCATTTCAATTTCCCATAAGAAAAAAGTGTTCTTGAGCTGTCGAACAGGTCCGGAGTACTCAACGCAGTGATGGCAATATTGCATTCCCTTTGGGCAGGGTTTTCTCTCAATTCAATAAACTCCACATGTGTGAAGGTAAAATATCCCATACCAGTAGCTGCTGCAAGCAACTTCAAAATAGCACTCCTTTTGAGTATGTCATATTTGCCCCTAGGGATATAATGTGGTGTAAACTCAAGCTCATTTGTGTGGAATTTGCAAGTACAGGCTACTTTCTGCGATGCTACTTTCAGGGGCGCGATGTTGTTGGGCTACAAATTTAATGGAGTTGATAGTCCTCACAAAGGAAGGAGGATGGTTAGTGACAATAACTCCTTGAGCATCCAAGCAAAGGTGCACTGTGTGAGACTGAAAAACACAGGAGCAGGAACAAGGATAGTAGGCTAACTCCTGGGGTCAATCACTTCCGGTGGATTAGTTGCCAACTCTGCTGGTGATCTGGGGTGAGCAGATGTCATACTTTCTCTCCTCTGATGGTGCATAACAGAGCCAGAGATGGTAGTGCTGGAGTTGGCAGGGTGGCTATTGATAGTATGAGAGATGCCTGTAGATGAACCGGGTGCACCTAAAGGAGGCGCCGATACTGCAAATGCATACTGTCATGGGTGAAGTTGAGACTCCCCCGACTCAGCGGTGCTATCTTTCTGATCAGTCACTTGAGCTGAATTGCAATTAAACAGGATATTGATTCTAGTATCCTAGAGATCTGTTTATTTGGAAATGGAAGAGAGATCGCTGAACCAGCTGGTAGGTCAATGCTAGAGCCAGCCTGAGAGGCAGAGGTTGGGCATCGGCAAGGAGGCTGCTATCACTCTTGCATTCCCTCTTCGTTTGTGGCATTGCAGTAGCTGTTCATTCAGATGAGTGGCCACTGATGACAGATCATGGGTTAAATGGGACAGTGCCAGAGGTGTCTACACTAGTAGACGATGCACATGATAGCTCAGATCCAGGTGATGATAGTTGCTTTAAAGCAGGCTCTGCAGATGCCTCGGCATGATCAGAATCAAGATTAAGAGAGGCGAGGGGTTCAACTGCAGACAATTAATTAGGCAACATAGGGCGAAGTGAGTCTTCATAGTATTTGTATATCCTGTGGCTTTGCAGATAAGGCAGACCATGGGGTAGGGGGGTGGGGGGAGGGGGTGCCGGAGGGATCCGGTCAAGAAGAGCATCACACTTTCCAGGTATTCTGGCAATGGCATAAATGGTGGAAATGCAGGAGCAGGTATGGTACATGACCCTGGTGATCAAATTATTTGAGTCGAGAAGTTTAGCATTGATTCCCATGATGTGGTCTGCTAGTTCTCTAAGAATGTCTACTTGCATATCAAGTCTATCAGAATGATAGAACAAGGATGCTGAAGCTGCGTCTACGTTGTTAAGCAAGGCTTTCCAGAGATTGATGCTCGAATTATGCTGCAATGTCCAGTCATTCTGCCTGTGGGTAGACTCTTGCTGTAGATTACCTTTTTCCCAGAGCAACAGTAGGTCCCAATGACTCGAAGAAGCAGACTCATGATGTCCAAGAACCTCTTCTTCAGAGATGTGACTAAATTCTCCTGAGGTCAAGCTAGGGGATGAAGCCTTGACATATAACATATTTAACTTGATGGGACTCAATGGGATACTGGGAATTAGATGGCACGCAAAGTTACTGGTGGTGTTATTGCAATCAGAAAATTGAGCACAAGGACTGAGTAACGCTGGACTGGCTAACTGACATGCCATTCTAGTCGCGTCGGTTGAGGAATTGCTCCTGTTAGCCACTCCCTTTTTTGGGGTGTTGACAGCATTTATATCCGATCCAGGGCAAATGGTGTGGTCAAAAATTGACTTCGGGACAAGCAATACTCCAGCAGATCAGCAGAATGGACTTGAACTGAGGTGGTTAGCGAAGTATGGCATATGTCCTGAGGGTTAGGATTGGCATGAGGTTTTACTTGAGCAAGACTAAGAGGCACCTGTGAGTCTCCTTTTAAGGGGGGCAGGATGCATAATTCTCTGGTCCTGAGTTCCTGGCCTACCTACCAGGGGTAGAGTTATTAGAAATGAAGTAGTCTGTAATTCTGGGGAGATTGGGACGTGGAGAATTCAAGAGTGATATAGAGGTATGCGAGGGGTCTGGTAGGAGTAACATTTGCAAAAATGCTTTCACCAACCTCAATTTCGGTGGTAGTAGACGCATCTCCCCTGGCATCTCTCTTGGCTTGCTGCTTGGAGGCTTTATTGCCATACCCCTTCTTGTTGGATGTCTGATAACCAGTCCCTGCTCTGTGGAGTGGTGGACTGCACACCTGTTTAATCTGTTCTTCTACTATTAAGTGATCGTGAAAGAAGTTGGCGGGCTGCCTCGCTGAGGGAACCTGCCCTGGTCCCTTAAAAACGATATCACAGACTGTCGAGGCCTGGGATTACCCAGGTCTGCGAAGAGCTCAGCCTAAGTCCCTAAGGTTTCAATTGTATTCAAGTTATGTACTGATGTCTATTTAATATGTTGTCAAAATACAGAAACTATAATGTCCAAGTTCTTCAATCAACTTGTATTTAAAAAGATTTTCAGCATAATTGACAGATAAACAAATAAACAAATCACTTATAAATAAACAACAGTTTCAACTTCACTGTAAATACTTTTCTTTACATGATCTGTAACATTTCTTAACACAATACAAAGCCCAATGCATTTCGGGTTCTTTAAAACTCCTCATAAGGGGTTAATTTTTGCTGCAACATGTGTGTATTCATATGGTTGTGTGATTCAGTTGTTTCCAGTGGGCACTATAACAAAAACACAAAGAATACCAGATTGTTATCATACAAGCACTCAATACAATGAGTTAGTTTAGGATTTGCACATGAATAAAAATTTAAAGGAGAAAAAGGAAAAGAGGAGACAGATATAAAGACACTTTGTTCGTGCCCCTAGTGTGATGAAAGAAGTGATGCTGTCATTGCATGTGACAACTCATGACCTCAAACCACTTGTGTAAACACGTGCTAAAAGCCCATACAGGTCCAGAAAAACGTGCTAAGTGGGCTGTTGAGCCCTATTATATACTGTGGTCAGGCACGGCCCGTGCCGGGTGTTATACTGGGGCGGTGACGTCAGGCAGGGGAGGGTCAGGGTGGGGGGTTGTAAAATGCGGGATATGGACCATTAGAGGTAAGTACCGAAATAAATAAATACAACGAATTTCGTTGCCCACATGCATCGCCAAATGTGATGCAACGTGGGCAACGAAATTCGTTTTTTTTTTTTTCGGTACTTGCCTCTAATGGTCCATATCCCGCATTTTACAACCCACCACCCTGACCCTCCCCTGCCTGAAGTCACCGCCCCAGTATAATGCCCAGCACAGGCCGTGCCTGACTGTGGTATGTGACTCAATGTATGTGTGACACTTTTCTATAGGACTGTAATGGTATTCTCACGAAGCCAATGCTGGGTGAAAGACTCCTGTTGAACAATAAAACAAACATACAGACCAAACGTCACCACAAATACTGCTGGCAGTTTTGCACGATCTAATTAATGCCAATTCACGTTCTCCACTTCCCCGCTTTCTAGGCGGTGAGTTTAATGGTGTTCATCACATCAAAAGTAATCTGATCATTTATTTGCGAAATCTGAGAAAGATGTATGAAATCTTCAATATATTTTTGTCACACGTTAAACTCCGATACGTAGTCATAGCTCACCTCGACCCTATTCACAGACCTCCGTGCGCTACAAAAATAAAAATAGACCATGGTCACAATCCGTTCTATACAATAGGTGCCTCTAACCGTATGAACAAACACGAGGTATCAACACTTACCCAAAAGTGTTTTAGACGTGACTTCTCACTGCCACGTAACGCCGTAGATGCCCGAAAATTCTACAAAAATACATCTCGGTTACTATCTTGGTTAACAGCACTCACCCGAAGTGTTTCAGATGTGACTTCTAACTGCCGCGTAACGCCGTGAATGTCCGAAGACGCCATAAAACCATGCGTCATCAACATAGCCTATTTAACCTTGCCGATTATCTATGTCATTATGTGACCTCATTTGTACCAACTTTATTACTAAAGCAACAAAACTGACACTAGGTGGATTCTAATCGTGCACCTGTTCTAATGAGAAATAAATGGATTGTAAAAACAAAACGCCCTGATAACCAAGCTCAAAATAAACGAGCTCAAAATAAACGGAATTGCAAATGAGTGAAGTGGAATAAAAAAGTGTGTGAATGAAAACTAAAATGTGGATCAAAAATGAGTGAACATCGACACTGTGAAGGTCAGATAAAAATGAACAATTCAAAAAGAACATGTGCAAATCCTGTACATCATCCGGACTGATAATCAATGATATTTCATAGAAAGCAGAACATTTCATATTGGTCATTAAGACCCTCAGGAGTTATGGTTCCAAGATTTTTAATCTAGAAGGTTTCACGTCGAGACAACGATGTGTGATAGTCCCTACCCATGATTTTTTCTACTTTCTCTAAAACTGTAAATCTTAATTGTGGAATGGTATGTGATGCTTGCTGCCAATGTACAGCTAAACTGGACGTCTGGTGTTTATTACGAATGGTACTTTTATGCTCAATGATTCGAGTCTTTATTTTTCTCGACGTTCTTCCGACGTATGTCAATCCGCAAGGACACTGAATGGGGTAAATTACGCCTTCAGTGTTACAATTTGAAGTGTGTTTGAGTGGTATTTTTTGTACAGTCTTGGGATGAGCAAAAGTTATGTTATGTTATGTTATGTTATGTCCATTTGTAACGCGCACGGATACTCATGAGTGTCCCGGCGCGGAGCCTGAAGGGAAACAAGAGGAAAATAACAAACAAAGAGGAGAGTTTGATGAATTGGTCGTATATTTCCTCATAAAAATGGCAAGACAGAAAGGATCGCAAGAAGAGATTAGTAAGCAAATACGTGAGTTTTCAGTTTCTTTTGAAAGATGGCAAGGTTCTGAATGGACCGCAAGGAGAGGGGAAGGGTATTCCAAGCTGTACGAGCCTTCACGGCGAGGGAACTACCCCCCATCCACTGAAGCCTAAAACGAGGCACCCGGGCAAAACATTGGGTCGCGGATCAAAGAGCACGACCAGGGGAATAGAAGGAAAACCGCTTTTGAAGATAGAGGGGACCAAGGCCATAAAGGGCACGATGGGCCAAAACTAAGGATTTGAACCTGACCCTTTTGGCGACAGGAAGCCAGTGCAGGGAGCGGAGTTGAGAAGTCACACTTTTCCTTGCCGAGAGGCCCAGTAGCAGTCTTGCGGCCCTATTCTGGACAACCTGGAGTTTTTTAAGCAGATAACCAGGGGACCAAGCAAGGAGAGCGTTGGCGTAGTCCAGTCGTGAGAGGATCAGGGCGCAAGTGACGGTTTCTCTGGCCTCTTGGGGAGAAAGCGAGAAAAAGGTCCGCAAGGTCTTAAGGAGACCGAAGCAACAGCCAGCAAGTTTCTTAATATGGGCAGAAAAGGAGAGGCTCTCATCGAACCATACTCCCAGGTTTTTTGCCGGCTGTCCCGACATAGGGGGGAGCAGAAAGTCAGGGGGCCACAACTGCTCGCGAAAGTCAGCAGGAAATGTGCCGAAGAGTAAGATCTCAGATTTATGTTGATTACATTTCAGCTGCGCATCAGCGAGCCATTTAAAGATGGAAACTAGGCACTGTTGGGCTGCTGACGCTGAGCTGGAAGTCTTATCCCAGGTGAACAACAGCTGCGTATTGTCAGCATAGGCCATCACCTTAGCCCTGAGCTCCTCTGCCAGATGTAAAAGGGGGTAACATAAATGTTAAAGAGGAGCGGACTGAGGGAAGAGCCCTGCGGGACTCCAGTGGTGACCAACTGAGGGGAAGAAGAGAAAGGGGGGGAGCCAAATCTGATCAACCCGCTCATCCAGAAAGGACCTAAACCAACCCCAAGCCGCTCCACATACCCCAATCTCAGCCAATCGGGCCAAAAGGAGGGCGCGAGGGACCGTGTCGAACGCGGCCGAGAGGTCAAGCAAAATTAATGCTGCCTTCCCGCCCGCGTCCAGACGCTCCCGAATAGCCTCCACCACCTCCACAAGGACAGTCTCAGTGCTATGAGAGGTGCGAAACCCTGATTGAGCAGGATGCAAGAGCCCCTCTGTCTCCACATACTCTGTGACTTGGTTGTTAACAACCTTCTCACAGACTTTAGAAATGGCCGGGAGAAGGGAGATGGGACGATAGTTTCCTGGGATAAGGGGATCTAGAGAGGCTTTCTTAAGAAGCGGGAGTATCTTAGCCTGCTTCCACCTTGAAGACACCGCTGCAGACTGAAGAGACAAGTTGATAATGCAGCTAACCTCAGTGTTCAAACTCTCAGCCAAAGACGCCAGAAGCCTGGACGGGCAAGGGTCTGAAGGCGAGCCCGACTTGAGTCCCCTGAGGATTTTCAGGGAACCCAGGGGAGCCACTGCTCTGAAGGCTGAGAGATAGCAGGCAGGAGCGGCAGGTTGAAGCGCCAAATAACCCATGTGGCTGCCATTACCCTAGGAAAAGGAGGCCTGAATGGCCTGAATTTTCTCTCTGAAACAGCGGGAAAGTGTGTCGCACCAGGCGAGAGAAGATGGAATAACACTAGCCTGGGCCCGAGGTGACGTAAAATTCTGCACTATGGATAAAATTTCTTTCGCATTGTTCCTAGCTGAATCAATGCGGGCAGCAAAAAATTGCCCTTTAGCCACAGAAATAGCCTCATGGTACATTTTTTGCATCGCTCTCAATTTTCTCTTAGCCAAAGGGCAATATCCACTCTGGCGCCAGGCATGCTACAAAACCTTGCAGTCATGTTTGGCACTTTTGAGAGACGTATTAAACCACGGTTTAGATGGGGAATCTCGGGCAGGTCTAGAAGGTCGCGAAGAGGCAGCAGAAGCCGCCGCCTTAGCAACCCAAGTGGTAAGCCCAGACAAACACTCCTCCAGTACTCCGGTCAGGATAGGCCTGGAATGATCAAGAGCCAGTTTAAATTCCCGAGGCTCGATCCTACCGAGAGCAGGATTCTGATAGGGGGAGGCCCGTGGTGTAGCACTAGATAACACTCAGGAGAACTGAGAGACAAAGTGATCGGACCAGGGCACAGGGCAGGGATCTCCTATGAGGAGGGGAAAATTAGAACAGATAGGGTCTAGAAGATGACCCGCCTGGTGGGTAGGAAGACTGACATGCTGGACAAGTTGGGCTAGATGGAGAATATCTAGCAATGCAGCTGCTTCCCTAGTATCAGGGCAATCCAAATGAATGTTGAGGTCCCCCAAGATTAGATAATGTGTGAACCTAACCGCCCTAGAGGCAATAGCATCCCCACAGCTCAAAAGAAAAGAGCCCGCGGTGCCCGGAGTGTTGCCTACTATAACATTTCCACATTGTCCTCAATTCCAACACTTACACATCCCTTTGAATGTGATTTTTGTGGATGTATTTTTGCTTTTTAGTATTTCTCTCAGGTTCTTAGGACAGTTGTGTTCAAATAGCGGCGTGCCTTCAAAGATGTTAGTGAAATCAGGTTCTTGTGTTATGATTTCCCACCTATTTCTGATGATTTTCTTGATTTGCGCTGCTTGGGTGGAATGTTTGAAAACAAATACCATACGTGGGTTCTCATTCCTCACTGTTTTCTGAAGTAAAGTGCTACGATTTGTTTGTACCACCCTCTGTTTGGCGGTCCTTAAGACTTTATCTGGGTAACCTCTGGCTTTAAACTGTTCTATTTGATCATCAATGAGATTTAAACAATTGTTATCATCCGAGGTTATTCTTTTTATCCGAATCAATTGAGAGACTGGTAAGGGATTTTTTAATGCTCTTGGATGTGCACTTAAATAATGTAAAGAATTGTTCACATCCGTAGGTTTGCGGGACACTGTAGTTGAGAAACCCACAGTTGTCTTATGAATTTCTATATCCAAAAATGAAATCTTATCGGTTTGGATTGAGAATGGGAATTTTATCCTAGGATTCCTCTGGTTCATATCATTGATGCAATCTTCAAGTATAAGTCTGTTGCCCCTCCCAATGACTAGTATGTCATCAATGTATCTCTGTGAATAGGGTCGAGGTGAGCTATGACTAAAGTTTCATTTACGTATCGGAGTTTAACGTGTGACAACAATACATTGAAGATTTTTTACATCTTTCTCAGATTTCGCGAATACATGATCAGATTACTTTTGATGTGATGACCACCATTAAACTCACCGCCTAGAAAGCGGGGAGTGGAGCACGTGAATTGGCATTAATTAGAATGTGCAAAGTTGCCAGCAGTATTTGTGTTGACTTTGGTCTGTATGTTTGTTTTAATGTTTACTTTTGATGTGATGAACACCATTAAACTCACCGCCTAGAAAGCGGGGAGTGGAGCACGTGAATTGGCATTAATTAGAACGTGCAAAGTTTCCAGCAGTATTTGTGTTGACTTTTGGTCTGTATGTTTGTTTTATTGTTCAACAGGAGTCTTTCGTCCGGCATTGGCTTCGTGAGTACACCATTACAGTCCTATTAGAAAAGTGTCACCCATACATTGAGTGACACACCACGGTATATAATAGGGCTCAACAGCCCACTTAGCACGTTTTTCTGGACTTAAATGGGCTTTTAGCACGTGTTTACACAAATGGTTTGAGATCACGAGTTGTCACAGAAATGACAGCATCACTTCTTTCATCACACTAAGGGCACGAACAAAGTGTCTATATATCTGTCTGCTCTTTTCCTTTTTCTCCTTTAAATTTTTATTCATGTGCAAATCCCAAACTAACTCATTGTATTGAGTGCTTGTATGGTAACAATCTGGCACTCTTTGTGTTTTTGTTATAGTGCCCACTGGAAACAACTGAATCACACAACCATATGAATACACACATGTTGCTGCAAAAATTACCCCCTGATGAAGGGTTTTAAAGAACCCGAAATGCATTGGGCTTTGTATTGTGTTAGGAAATGTTACAGAACATGTAAGGAAAAGTATTTACAATGAAGTTGAAACTGTTGCTTATTTGTTTATTTGTTAATTATGCTTGGAAAATCTTTTTAAATACAAGTTGATTGAAGTACTTGGACATTATGGTTGTTGTATTTTGACAACATATTAAATAGACATCAGTACATAACTTGAATACGATTGAAACCTTACGGAGTTAGGCTGAGTGCTTCGCAGACCTGGGTAATCCCAAGCCTCGACAGTCTTCCGATGACCAGTCCACACATTCTCCCTGAATGCATGCTGGTATGGGCGGATGCAAAGTACCAAAGATGAAATCCAAAAATACAGAACCTGGGCGCAGATAACTTCAAGCAAATCGCTGTACCACTGAGGCCAGTGACCTAGATCTTAGTCTTGCACTGCCACTTTCCCTCGAAAGTGGGGCACTTGATGAGATGTGGGGGACACACGAGCACACTACACACCAGCATCAGCACCCAGTTTGAACTGTGAGTAGATGTAATTATTTCTGGGCCACTACTCCTTACGGTGATGGAAAATGGGTGGACTTCACACAATGCAGGATGAGAACTTGGGTTCAGGCAGAGATATACTGGGTGCAACGGGTACCAGGCAGCAGGCAACCAGTAGAAAGGTAAAAAGGAGGGGGGACACGCAGCGAGCGACGGACCACATCGGAACGTAGCCCAGCAGTCTCCATCACTCACTGGCTTGACCCTTAGGCAGCAACGATAGCGCTGCTGCCATGCTTCACCTTGCTGCTCTTTCTGAGGAGTTCCAAATTCAGGGCACTGTAGTCCTCTTTGTGTGGCCTTCCACCAAAAATCCTCACTGCCGCTGTCCCGGTAGCCAGGCACGGCTCCCCCGGTGCTGCACTCCCTCTGGGCCCAACTCCGCACACATCTGCTCACAGGTACACAGGAAAATATGAGTGTGCAGCTCCTGCAGTGAGCCAAGGAGGGGGAGATCTGTGGTATCCACAAGGCTGCAACAAGCAGCAACAGCCAGCAAGCAAAAGGGGGAGAAGAAGCAGCAGGAGCAATGGAGGTAATGGTAGGTGCTGTCAAGGGGCCACAAGCTCATGGGCAGGCTCAGGGGGCAGAGAGGCCCGCCTAGGACAGGCCTCACCTGACGCAGCAGTCAGCAGAACCCCTGGGCCAAAAGCTAGAGGTGGCCTGCAGCTCTCTTGCATGCTCCTTCTCCTCCAACGGCTGCAAGCTACATCCTACCTCTGTAGAAGATCGATCTCAGTCTCTCTCCTTGGACTCAAGTTGCTGGTTTGCCCTGCTGAATGTTTCCTGACTTATAAAAAGATTTCTAAGTCCAAAGGAAGAAATCTTCACCAGTCAAAGCCACCAAAAGTGTCTGGCCAATGAGGGACTTTACTTAGGTACAAATTTTGAATTTGTCCTAATCGAGCTTTCCCTCTAAAAGTCAACAACTTCACTGGGACTGTACTGTGGAACCCATCTCTGCCTCAGGCTGCTGTCTTAACCCTGCTGAGGATTTATTTACTTCCATTCCCAAATACAGAGTTTTGTGGATGGGTTACTCTGTCACAAGTTGGGCAGAGCAACCCGTCTGCCGAACTCTAGATTAGGCCCTAAGTCAGAAGAGAAAACTTTCCTTCGGACCGAATATGGTTCCTGTATCCTACCCACGAACCATCACTGTTGACCTTAACTTTTTACTTTACCTTTGTTAGACCTGTCAGCCCTAGGTTGGTCTTTCCCTATTTTTTTCGCCCTTGCCTCATTTTTCCCACCCCCTTTTTCATTGGCCTTAGGTCTCCGAGCACCTTCCCATTGCTAACCAATGCTAAGGTGCAGGTGCTCTCTACTTCCAACATGGCTGCCACAGGCCCCTGCTACTGAGGAGTTTTTTTTGTAGCACCCTAGTTGCCAGGAGCTGGCTGGGACCCTAAACATTGTTGCAACACCAGCCTGCCTCGCTTGCCAATAGCTAGAGTAGGGAAGCTACTGGAAGCTTCCAGAATAGGGGCGGGGTCTGCTTTTGCCGCCTTAGAGTGTGGTCACCTGACCTGGGCATATATAAAGAAAGGAGGGAAAGTTTTTAGTCAGTTGGGGCATCACTGACCTGGGAGAACCTACGCAGCAGACTTAGGCGCTAGGGCCTTGTCAGGAACCTATACCACTGGGGGTGACAGGGCTGAGGTGCTGCCTTCCAAGATGAGTGAGGAACACTGAACTAGCCCACTTATCTGGCCTGGCTGGAGGGGAACCCAGTGACCAACTGCAGTGACCCGCTGAGGAATCCTATCAGCAGCCTTCAACTCAACCCCCCCCCTTCAAGAAACTACCTACCAAGGGAGCAAGAACCACCAAGCGCCAAGAAGAAACCCACCTGCGCTAACCAGGACTGCTGGGGATCAACCAGGTACCGGGCTGTGTCACGTCTGCGCCCCTCTGCTTTCACCTGGGCCCCTGTGCTGTCCTGCCTTACCTGAACTCCCTGGACGGCTATACTGCCTGCCCAACCTACCCAGCGCTCTCCTACTGTGCCCCCCTGAGAAACGCTGTGAGTCTAAAGACTATTGCTGCCCTGAAATGCTATTGTTGAGACTGCCCCAAGCGCTAACACTGCCAAGCGCTACACTCCTCAGGCCTGCTGTGAGCCCCGAAGTGCTATCATTGTCCTGCGCCGTTCTGGTCTAAAAGCGGCTGCCCGACTTATCGCTACAATGCGGGAGCCAGCGGAGCCTACCTGCCCCACCATCATCTGCCCCGGCGGCCCCCGGCGCCAAGAGAGGGCCGCCACCGTGTTGCTGTGGGCCACACCCGGCCTAGGAGGGCGATCGGAAGAGGCGCTGCCATCCAGTGCGCCTGAGGGCCCCAAGTCACCGCCGCAGCCCGGCCCGATTGTGTGGAGTCCCCGCGGAGGCCCCCGGAACATTGGGAGGCCGCCATGAACTGTGAGGAGGCCATGAACTGTGAGGAGGCCGCGCTGGGCCCGACGCCGTCACCACCGCTACCACGTGACGGGGGCGTACGGCCGCGTCACTGGCCGCGCCCCCGCCCCTGCTGCAGCGTGATTGGCCAGCCGGGCCGTGCCATCTCTGCAAGGCTCCTGCCAGCCCGACACCCAGGGGAAGCTTCCGCCTGGCCGGAGTCTCGTCGCGGAGGGGGCCGGGAAGTGCGAGAACCCCCCTACGACCTGCTGCACACTCGGGGCCGGCCCCTACACCGGCATGGGTGCCACGCAACTGGCCCCACCACAGCGCTGGGCCTAGTAAGGCCTCACGGAGGGTAGGAGCCCTCCCTCCCAACCGGACCTACGCAAGGGGCAGAGTAGGCCCGAAGATTACAAGGTAAACCCCTGGGGAGGAGGGCGGAAGGCCGGAGGAGGCCCCGGGTTCACCCCTCCCCTCGGGAAGACTGTGGCTGGGCCCGTTGGCCCTATTTGGCCCCCTTTAAGCACTGGACCTGGGACAGGGCCCCTAAAGACACCGTGGGGCCTCAATTGATAAAAGTTAACCCCTGCCTGGGGTACAGTTGAATGCCAGTTACTGTAGCCTTATGCATGGCTTATTTTGGATTAATGAAATGCTCATTTTTAGCCTGACGCATGGTTTATCTTGGCCTAATGAGATGCTCACCTTTGCTTAGTGCCTTGTTTATTAGTGCATAATGAAATGTTGAGTGCTGAGTAATGAAATGTTTATTCTTACCTGCTGAAATGGTCATTCCTAATGGAATGTTTCTTCTGGATTAAGGAGATGTTACCCTGGCGTAAGGAAGTGTCTAATTCTGCACAAAGTGATTACTGAAAGGTTTACTTCTAATGAATGAAATGTTTTACTCCAGACTCAGGAAATGTTATGCTCTTACCTCATGAAGGATGCTCTTGAAAGGAAACTGAATTGATTAATGATTACCCCCCCTCCTGAACCGTAATCTTAGATAAAAGCTTATTGATTTTACTCAAACTTACTCGTGTGGTGTCAGTCCTTGCGTGCGTTTTCGTTCTCAGTGGATGTGTGCGCTGTATGGTCACTTTACACCTAAGCTTTCGGGTGCCTACCTGCTCGTGCCAAGCTACCCCCTGGGGAACTGCTGACTCCAGTTCCTACATTGGTGGCGAGCGGTGGGATCAGGACCTGTGACTATACAGCACCCTCTGGTGAGACAGAGTGCGCCACAATCGGACTAGACACCTGTTGTGTACGCAAGCCTACTCAATTGACCCCCCACTGTCTAACCTGAGCGTGTAGAGTCCTGTTTTGACCCAATACTGTTACCCACGTCCTAGTGCTTTTCCTCCCTGTCAAAATGGAGTTCCAGCTAGCCGATCTGGAAGAGTATACAGTGGTGCAGCTAAGGGAATTTTGCCAGGGGATGGGGTGCCTGTGGAGCGGAGAGCCGCGAAGGAGGAGCTCCTTACAGACTTGAGGGCATGGGTAAGGGCCCACCCAGAGGGGAGAGGGTATGGGGAACAGGAGGGGCAGGGCACACAACAGGAGGCGGGTACTCCAGGAGAACTAGACCTATTCAATATTGATGTGACTGAAAATGTGTTGCCAGGAAGACGTTCCAGGGCAGGCAGTAGTGGGTCTAGAAGGAGTACGTTGTCACAGGAATAAGAGGACAAGGGGGAGGAGAGGCACTTGAGATGGGAGCTTGCCAAACTAGATCACGAGATGGAGAGAGAAAGGGAAGATAAAAAGTTCGCAATGGAAGAAAAGAAGCTGGCGCATGAGCTTCAGCTTAAGGAGTTGCAGCTGCAAGCCTTGCAGTTGAGTGCGCCAGGAAGTCCTAATGGTGGCAGCGTACCAGGGGCTCCACATGGGCCTAAGTTTTGGTTACCCAAAGAGGTGATAGCGAGTTACACTCAGGGGGATGACATCGCCAAGTGGTTGGAGGTGTATGATGTGGCCTTGACAACCCATAGGGTGCCTGAGAACTACTGGGGAGGTGGCTCAATGTCAGGGACACCCTCCTGTACCTAGATAAGGTGGACCAATTCAGATATACCCCATGAAGGAGGCGCTACTTAAAAAGTTTGGCCTCAACCCCGAAAGCTATCGCCAGAAGTTCCGTGGCAGCCATAAGCTGTCCACACAGAATTGGGTAGACTTTTTTGATTATGCCCGTCAGGCTCTGGATGGTTGGGTGCGTGGCAGCGAGGTCCATGATTATGAGGGCCTGTACAACCTATTTTTGAGAGAGCACCTCTTGGATAAATGTTTTCCGGAGCTGCGCCAACATCTGGTGGACCGCAAGCTGACTGACCCCCGTGAGCTTGCGGAGGAGGCGGATACTTGGGTTAGCACCCGGGTGTCTCACAAGGCCCCGGGGGAAATGGCCCGAAAGGCGGACAGGGTTTTCCTCAGAAGAAAGAAGGGGGAGATAAAAAGAAGGAGTTCTCATGAGGCCCACAAAATAGACAGTTTGGGAAAGAAGTAGGAACCCCACCTCAGTCCAGTTCCCCAAAGCCCACTTACCCTGACAAGAGTCAGCAGCCAAGAACAGTCCGTTGCTACGAATGCGGGAAGGTTGGACACTACAAGGGGGATCCCCAGTGTCGCAAGAGACCCCCATCCCCCACAGGAGGCAAGAGTCCCGGGGTGGCTAGTGTAGTGCTTGGGATGGAGCTGCCCCTAGATAGGGAAGGGGAGTGGACAGGCCTGACCCTGGTTTCACTTGGGGACAGAGAAATGGTCCCAGTGACGCCCTTACCATCGAACACTGCTAAGTACCAGCAGAGGGTGAAGGTTAACGGGGAGGGGATGTATGACATTACAACCCATGCATTTACATCGCATGCCTTTACAACGTAAAGTCCATTACAACGCATAGTGCTTTGGGGTGCTGGATAGTGAATAGTTTAATTTACTATTCCAACTCCAGTCCCCGTGGACACTAGGGAAGGTTATTGGATAGTAAATTAACCTATTCCCTATCCTAGAGCGCCCCCAGAGCAATGCGTTGTAATAGTTTGCGTTGTAAAAGTTGCGTTGTAAAGGTAGTGCGTTGTAAAAGTTTCGTTGTAAAGGCTGTTCACCACGGGGAGGAGGTGGAGGCTCAGAGGGACACAGGTGCCAGCATGACCACCGTAGTGAGGCGGCTGGTGTCCCCTGAGCAAGTGATCCCTGACGTATTCCATCCGGCCGTGTTGGCTGATGGCAGTCTGAGTTACTATCCCGTGGCTCAGGTCCCCTTTGAGTGGGGAGGAGTTAAAGGCCCGTTGAGAGTTGCTATCAGCCATGCCTTGCCTGTGGACTGTCTGCTAGGAAATGACCTGGAACATACCACCTGGAAGGAAGTGGAGCTTAAGGCCCACACTGAGATGCTGGGGTTACCAGGATGGACTTGTGTGGTCACGAGGTCCATGGCTGCCCGGCAAAGAACTCAACCCGGGTTGGAGCCTGAGACAACGGCCCAACCCAATGCTGGTCGTGAAGGAAAGAATGGTGTGGAGGACACACCCCGTGTGATGGATGGGGAGCCCGCGGAGGTACACCCGGAGTCCGCGGAGGTGGATGTTGTTCCCGTGGGGGACTTGCCGACCCTTGCCGAGTGGCATGTGGAAGTAGGGCCTAATCAAATGTGTTCTATATTACTGTCACTCACTCATTCTGACAGACTCATTCTCACTTACACTTACCCTCACTCACTGCCACTCCTAATTCTCTCACTTTCTAACACTCTCTCACATTCAAACTTACTCATTCATCCGCATTCACAAACTCTCACTCACTTGTAGTCAATCTTCCTCACACTCACTAGTTCTCACTCACTCTAGCTCATGCTGACTTGCTGACATCTAATCACACACATTCTCACTCATAACCTATCACTGACTCACTCACTTTCATTCACTCATGCTCATACATACAGATTCATGCTCTAAAAGACACACACTGCCATTCTCACACAACACGCTCCCACTTGCAAACACTGAATCGCTGACATAATACCAAAAGTCACATTATCGAACTACAAATATTTAGACGCAAAAGTATCAATATCAAAAATATTGATGTTGTATACCTAATTATAAAACTACACAAATATCGATACCTCAATATCGTAACTATATCAACAATAAAAATATCACACACATAAATATCGCAATACAAAATATCGACGTTTATAAATAAATATAGGACATGTTTAAAATATCGACTGCAAAAATATAGACAGCAATATTATCGTTTTTTCAATATATCGATAACTCAAAAATACATTAAAACAATTACTTTAAACAACATAAATACAATAAATTACATAAACATAGATATCACATTAAATGGAACCAAAAACATAACTATCAAAATTATAACAACATAAATAAATATTAACATAATAAACACACTAATAATAATATTTTAAAACATATACTTGCAACATATTCAAATATTTTAATACATATTATATATATTTTTTTGATTATAATTAGTTCAACGTCTCCTTCCTCAACCCAAAAAAAAATAATTATTCTTAATTAGCGTTTTCCATATAAGGAAAACAATTACCAAAACAAAGTAAAAATTAACCAATAGAAATAGAGAAGATCGAAATAAACCAATGAATTTCAACAAACAATTAAGAATACACAATGTAAACCAAGAAAAATAAGTCTTATGTTACACCGTAAACCAAAAAAATTAAGGAAGCAGAAACTCTGCCGGATTTTGACCACTGTCAAAGACTGCATCAAAATCAAGCCTTCTACGCTTAGGAACTATTAAGTAAATCACCATTTCTAAATAAACAGTTAAATTAAAATGTAACACAGATTTAAATTGCTAACTACAATTACTAACTTATATATTTTATCTCTTTATATTTCCACTACAGATATTTCTCCTCAGAAAGAGAAGAAAGATTTTTCCTTGCAAAAACTGCTGACTAACAAAGTAAGTATACTTTAAAAAGCCTTTGTAAAATCTCACTAAAATGCAACTAGACACCTAATATGTCCTAGATCCCAAAACCACCCCATTTAGACTTTTAATCCTTTTTCAAAGCCTTTGTAAAATCTAACAAAAATGTTAATAAAACTATAGTCTATCCTAAACACCAATACTACCCCATGTAAAATTGCAAAACATCAAATAAAATATGCTTTATTTTCCTTTCACAGAGTAATATGACCAAACATCATTTGAGGAACAAAGAACATCTCCATTTAAAGACAACTAAATAACACTTGGTAAGTATATGTAAAAAAAAAAATTCTTTTTAGTCATATAAACATGTGTAATATGCTTTTTCATATATCTTCAGATACATTTTTTATACAATTTTCTACATCACAATGACTGAAAGTGCAAAATTTATAACGTCTCAGAAAGGGAAATTCTTATTGTGTTACATGGGTGCGTCTACACCCAAGAGACGCAAACAGGAACTGGAAATGTTAAAAATATTACTCAAATAAATGTTATGTTAGCTCTACCACCAAGGAAACAACTGTATCATATACTAGAGAACATAACCATCCGCTGAATGATTCTGAAATTGAAGTGAGAGCAACCCTTGATAATATAAAAGAATTAAGTATTAGACCACAAACTTCTACAAGTGTTGTACTTAAAGGAATTTTACCTAAAGTACCCAAAGAATCAACTGGTCAATTACCATCCATTGCTTTAATTAAAAGAACAATAGCTAGGACCAGAAAAGCAACAACAACAGCAATACCTACGCCTACATTTTTTGAAGATGTCATAATTCCCCCAGAACTAAGTATAACACATAGTGATGAACCTTTTCTTTTCTTTGACAATAAAAATAAAGAAAAAAGGATTATTATGTTTGCTACAGCAAACAATAAAACTAAATTTCAACAATGTCAAACATGGATGATGGATGACACCTTCACCATATGCCCCAAACCATTTTACCAACTTTCAGTATCCATGGGCAATATCATAACAGTTGCAGCCCCTTTATATAGGCATTGTTACCAAATAAACAGGATGCAACATATACTGAAATGTTAGGTAAAATAAAGCAAGAAACAAGCGACTTTTTTCCTCAAAGAATAATAATAAACTTTGGGCAAGCCATTATAAATTTGATCCTTAAATTGTACCCCTACACATCTATACAAGGATTTATTTCCATTTCAACCAATGTTTATGGAGACATTTACAGAAATCTGCACTTAGGGGACCATTAGTATGTCGGGCTGATCGCCACCGCCCACATGGTGGTGGCGATCCGCCCGACATTTCCTCTCACCCGCATGTAAATTCCCCCCACCATATTACTATGGCGGGGGGACCCCGGCGGACAGTATGACCGTCCGGCGGTTTTCCGCCCAGTCGATGAGTCGACCGGGCGGAAAAACAGTTAATATTGCGGCGGTGTCTGGTAGACACCGCCATCCATATTAAGATATATACGGGGTTATGCCTTTCCGTGGCGGCAACGCTGCCACAGAAAGGCTTGAGGTCTTCTACATTGGAGTCCCGTAGCGGTCCCCCAGGAATTCTGGGCGGCGGCTGTCACGTTGTGCATTGAAATGCACAACTTGCATTTTTGGCATTGTGGCACCGCTCGCCGCAATGTTAGAAATGCGGGATGCGCCCGCCAGTGTGACGGGTGCATCCTAATGGTCCCATTTCCAAGGGGTAGAACCCGCCATGTAATTACCCCCCTAGTGTAGAATATGTAACAAATATTACCTTTGCATACCAAAATTAAAAATCTAATAGCCCTGGCCTATGTGCCAGTGACAGATGTGGCTGAGCATTATAACATTATAATTGAAAGTCCATTTTTACCAACAAAATGAACAAAAATTATCTCCCCTCCTAGATTATTTTGAGGATACCTGGGTGTGGAGATTACACAAAATAGGCCAGAGCCTCAACCTAAATTTCAGATACCTTGGTGGAATGTGTATCTAACTACACTTAACCAAGAAGATAAAACAAACAATGCAGTTGACGGTTGGCATAATGCCTTACTATTTTCTACAGGATGAAGCACTCATACTCTACCTAAACTATTACAAAAAGAACAAAGCTTCCATGAACTCAGAATGCAACAATCTGTCATTCAATTAAAACCAAAACTATTTAGACAAAACAATGAAATGTATCATTATCTCCAAAAGCAAGTTCAGCTATACCCTTCCATAAGAGGCCTTGAGTACTTAAATATGATAGCTAAAACTCTACTCTACTCTAAAACATGTAAACAATGTAAATTTACTATTCTCAAGAAAAAAATATTAGAATAAAAACAGTGCACACTTTTAAATTAGAAAATTAATTAATTTGTCTAATATGTTATAAATGAATATATACATATATATAGACAAATTAATTAAACAGCAAAGCAACTAAACAACAACTGTAATTAAATTAAAATAATTTCCCGCTGCTCTAATACGAAAATGCCACATCTTCCAAAGTAATCCAGGTAGTTCACAATCCATAGATATTAAAAATGAACCCCAATAAAATGTAAAAATACAACTGTGTCAGAAACATAATCCTCCAGGTAAAATTCAACAATCCAGTAACCATGAGAAACTGAATAATTAAGTTTAAAATAATTATTAGTTAATCTAACTAATGCATACTTCCTTAAAAAAAATGCAATGTTTTTTGTCGTAAAACCTACAAAAAGAAAACAAACATTTCCACCCACACAAATGTACACATAATACACTTAGGAACATGACTACAAACATTATTCACTCAGTATTAATGCAAAAACAACATAAATAGAAAAAATCTAAATACGGAACACAACATTAAAAATTAATAACTAAATTAAACACTAAACACACCATTACTTCTAAAACATAACTCATATATACACTTAAAATATTTTCATATTAAAGAAAATTACTCTTACCTTCTCAGACATGAAGCTTCTTTCTTCCCAAATGACCCTAAACAAAAGCAAGCGGTTACTAATTTAAAGCCCCAAACAAAGATGGCAACTATAAACATATTAAAAAAATGTCTAAACTCTTTATTTAATATCATGCAATGGTTGGAAATTACTGTTGCATTCTAATAAAATACATCAAAATATACCAGATTTTCAATATTTGTTATCTCTTTTTTATATAATGTAAAATTTTAATAATAAATATTATGAATTAATAATATTTAATATTATGATTATAAAAATGTATATGTCAAACAACAATTACAAAAACATGTTATTAATGTTTTTTGTTTAAAACGTATCTGAATTGTAAATAAAACACTGTTATTAAATGTAATAATTATTCATATTAATATTTGATTATTAATCGTAATAATTGAAATATATTTTGTTTGTATAACAAAATGTAACTGTTATTTTATGTGAAATGTATTGTACTACTATTTTCACTGTATAATATTTATAAATACTTAACACATTTTGTAACAGTTGTAAATAAATTAAAATGACAAACAATATTTCGCACTTATTAAAAAATATATACTAATGTATAAAATGACCATATAAAAAATGTGTATGCATCATGCTTTATTTGTAACATATAAACAATTGTGGAGTACAATTTCTTTTATTAATAAATTTTTTTGTATCATTTACTTGTTAAAATATACATACCAGTAAAATTTATTTTCTCAGTAATAAATACACTGTACTGCAAATATATATATATATTCTGATTATTTTTCTACTGTTTATTAAAAAAATACATTTTGGATTTACCTGTCAATTTTATGTTTTGTATAATAAAAATGGGATTTCTTTACTACCTTTTCATTGCTATCACTTTTAATGTACATTATTAAATATTTTGTAATTCATTATTTATTTTAAAATGCATATTTTATATTGTATAATATTTATGATATAGCTGTTCATGACATACATATAACTAATATGTTTTAACTAATTTGACATCTAATAATATTATTCTCATATATTTTAAACACACTCACCTAAATAATGCTTACTACTCCACTCAACGTAAATACCCAATATTTATTTTTATTAAGATAACTTATTTTCTGTTCCCACTCCAGTCTGTGTTTAATTAGGGTAGGTGCTGGACACTAAACTTATTTAATTTACTATTCCCACTCTAGTCAATATTTATTAGGGGCAGGTGCTGGACACTAAACTTAATTAATTTACTATTCCCACTTCCTTCAGTCAGTATTTCATTGGGGTAGGTCCTGGACACTGAACTTAAATAATTTACTATTCCCACTCCAATCAGTATTTAATTGGGGTAGGTGCTGGAGACTGAATGATATTTGTGATATTTGTGGGGGTATTTCTAAAGCGCAGCATTCGCTCCGGAGGGAGCATCTTGGGGCTAAAATTCCTGATAGAGGGTCGAAAGCCAGTCAGGGAGGCGATGTGGAATTAGATGGCTGCCTTGGTGTAGTCATCCGGAAGGTTAAAAATCCAGGTTTTTAGTAGTTTTCTGAAGGGCTTTTCGTGAGTTTGTTGTCTAAGATTTTTGGGCATCAAGTTCCAGGCTTTAGTGGCCAGGAAGCTTAAGGTTTTTCCGCCCTTAGTCTTCAGGTTGCACCTAGCGGGGAGGATGAGGTTGTCCTGGGAAGAGCAGAGGGATCGGCTCGGGTTGTATTGGGGGAAGCGTTTGGTTGGGTATTTTGGACCAGATTTGTTAAAGGCCCGAAAGGCAACAATCAGCATTTTGAAAAATATCCTTTTATGAAGAGGGAGCCAATGCAGGGATCTTAAGGCTGCGGAAATAGATGAATCTCTGGGCAGTTTTAGGACCAGTCGGGCAGCAGTGTGAAGAACACTTTGGAGCTTGGTCAGAGTAGTCTTTTTTGCTCCCGCCAGGAGACCATTACAGTAGTCCAAGCGTGAGATTATGAGAGCCACTGCTACTGTTTTCCTGGAGTCCAGTGGAAGAAAGTCAAAGAATTTTTTCAGAGATTTTATAATTCCGAAGCATCGTCCGGATACCATCCTGACATGATGGTCGAATGATAAGTCTGAGTCGAATTGGACACCAAGATTCCTTGCTGTTGTTACGGTCTGGGGTGGGGGTGCAGAGTCATCCGGCCACCAGAGGGCTGGGCAGAAAGTGGTGTTTTTTCCAATGGGGAGGATTTCTGTTTTGCTGGAATTACATTTAAGATGGTTAGTGTCCATCCATTGGAAGACCGCCGTCAAGCAGTTTTTGAGGTTGAGCTCTGCCTTAGTAGAGTTATTCTCTAGGGGTACGATAAGTTGAGTGTCATCGGCATACGATGTTACTGGTATGCCGAATGACACGATCAAGGACAGGAGTGGGATGAGGTAGATATTAAAAAGGAGGGGACTCAGGATGGAGCCCTGAGGTACCCCTGAGGAAACCGTCTTCTCTATGGAGTGAAAAGGGCCAAGAGCGACAGTTTTGAACCTGTCGGTTAGAAATGATTTTATCCAAGATAGGGCGATTTCCGAAATCCCTATGTCCGTCAATCTGCTGATCAGGATGGAGTGGGAGATGGTGTCAAACGCCGCGGTGAGGTCGAGAAGAATGAGAATTGCATTCTTCTTCTGGTCTTGCAGCATTTTTATTGAGTCTGATAGTTCAATCAGAGCTGTTTCGGTCGAGTGCTTGGGTCGAAAACCAGATTGTTGCGGATGAAGTATATTATGGGCTTCCAAATATCGCTTGAGTTCTCTATACACCATCTGCTCGGTTATTTTTCCCAGTGCTGGAAGGAGTGAGATCGGGCGAAGATTTGTGAGGTCAGATGGGGATTTGTTGGTTTTTTTCATGAGGGGCTTGACTATGCCCTTTTTCCATATGCGGGGAACAGATCCAGTGCGAAGCGACGAGTTAACTATATCATTAATGATTGGGTTCACCATGTCGATGAGTTGGTGGAGGATTTTGGGAGGACAGGGGTCAGAAGGGGAACCAGATCTGCACGCAAGAATGACTTCTCTGGTTTGTGCCAAGGTGACAGAGGAGAAATTCTTAAGGCTACCGGCTTGAAATTCTGGATGAGTGGGGATGAGTGCAGCTTGATTAGTCTGTGCAGGGGGGAAGTTTTTTTGAATGGATCCGATTTTTTCCTCAAAATAGTCTGCTATTTTATTTCAGAAATCTTGGGATGGGGGGATTTCGGGTTGAAGTGCTTTGGGCTGAGTAAATGATTTTACTATTGAGAACAGAGCTTTTTGTTTCTGACTAGACTCCTTGATGGCGTTGACATAGAAGGTTTTTTTGGCCGATTTGATGTTGGAAAGGTAGTTTTTCCTTAGTTGGATGTATGAGAGGCGGTCATTAATGTCGTAAGTTCTACGCCATTTACGCTCTGCTTTTCTACACAGAAGATGAGAAGTAGCTAGATCAGAGGTGAACCAGGGGGCATTGGTTTTGGTATTTTTATGAATTTTGCAGGGGCGTTTAATGGGGTTCCGAGCTATAATTTCTTGAGAAATCCAGTTATGGAAAAGATTAGCATCAAGTTCGGCATCGCCTGATAAGGACGGGGTTTGAGATTGGAGGATAGGATTAAGAATAAAATTTTCTTGAACCTTTTTCCAGTTAACGGAGTTGTCGCGATGAAGGTTATTTTTCCTGGAGGTTTGTGGACGTATGCATTTGATGTGAAAAGGAATCAGGCTGTGATCAGTCCAAATTTGGGGAACAGGGGATAGGGTAGTTAGGGGGGAGAAATTAGTGCAGACACCGTCGAGGGTATGTCCTAGTAAATGGGTAGGCAATATGACATTTTGTTGCAGGTTGAATATTTCCAGGGTCTGTAGAAAGTTGTTAGTTTGAGGATCGGATTTTGACTCTAGATGAAGGTTGAAGTCCCCGAGAAGGGTGAAATATGGGTATCTGAGTAAGTAGTGTCCCAGGGAGTCGCTCAGTGAGTAAAGGAACTTAGAGGCGTTCCTGGGAGGGCGGTAAATCAGAGCACCTGAGAAGGACAGGGATTCATTGAGTTTAATTGAGAATCCTAGGCTTTCAGTGTCTTTTAAGGGGTCTAAATTAAACGTGTGGCAGGTGAAGGTACTTTTCAGTATAATGGCGACTCCACCGCCTCTCCCTTTCAGTCTGTCTTGTCTGAAAAGGGAGAAACCCTGGGGGAGGGCAGTGGCTATGTCCGGATTACTGTCTTCCGTTAGCCAGGTTTCTGTAATCATGAGACAGTCGAACTTAATTAATGTACTATTCCCACTCCAGTCTATATTTAATTGGGGTAGGTGCTGGACACTGAACCTAATTTAATTACTATTCCCACTCCAGTCTGTATTTAATTGGGGTAAGTGCTAGAGACTAAAATGAATTTATGTACTATTCCCACTCCAGTCAGTATTTAATAGCGGTAGGCACTGGACACTAAGCTTAATTAATTTACTATTCCCACTCGAGTCAGTATTTTATTGGGGTAGGTGCTGGACACTGATATTAAATAATTTACTATTCCTACTCCAGTCAGTATTTAATTGGGGTAGGTGCTGGACACTGAACTTAATTAATTTACTATTCCCATGTCAGCCTGTATTTAATTGAGTAGGCGCTGGACACTAAACTTAATTAATTTACTATACTCACTCCAGTCAGGGCTTAATTGGGGTAGGTGCTGGACCTTAAAATTAATTCATTTATATTGCCACTCCAGTCTGCATTTGATTGGGGTAGGTGCTGAACACTAAACTTAATTAATGTACTATTCCCACTCCAATCAGTATTTAATTGGGGTAGGTGCTGGACACTGAACTTAATTAGTTTACTATTCCCACTCCAATCAGAATTTAACCCCTTCTACGCTCATGACGAGCTCAGCTCGTCATGGGCGTAACCTGCGCTACGCGGATGACGAGCTGAGCTCGTCACGTAACGCGGGTTTTTTTAAATCGCAGCGCGCAGCGGGAAAACCGCTAGAGCGCATGTGGTTAATAGGGGTAGGTGCTGGACACTAAACTTAATTAATTTACTATTCCTACCCCAATCAGTATTTAATTGGGGTCGGTGCTGGACACCGAACTTAATTAATTTACTATTCCCACTCCAGTCTATATTTAATTGGGGTTTTCCCTACACTTCTCTACAGTTATTTTTAGATTTTAATATATTTATACTATACAATAGAAAAAATATTAAATTTTACAATTTAAATATGTTTAATTTTCTGTAAAAAACACCCTTATCTCCTATAAATCCAACCTGCCACTCATAAATTTTACATAGAATTTATGAAAACACTGTTTAAACTAAAGATGTTATTGTTTACAATTGATAGAAATCAAAATAATATTTTTTTTAAAACTCCCCACACTAAAACCCAATAAACCCAACCTCCCACTCCTAAATTGTAATTTTATTTTCAAAATTAAATTATAAATTCATTATTAAAATTTTAAAATGTTCCCAAATTATTTTTAATTTTTTTTTATTTTTCAATACACTTCCGACCCTTAACCTCTATAGCCACAACATCCCGCTCCAAAAATTTAATTTGAAATTCAAAATTAAATTAAAAATTCGTATTTCAAATTTTCAAATGTCTCCAAATTAAATCCTCTGCGTTGGTGCACTACTGGCTGCCATGTGCCAATGCAGGCACCCTTGCACCATGAGGGAAGGGACATCTTCCTTGACAAAAACAATCACAAGAGGTGATTTCCTCTTTCTATGTGTGCTGCAGAAAGCAGCAAACATAGAAAGAGGAAAAATAAAAACATTTCTTCTTGTTGCGCCTCCCTACACCTCTCCTAGGAAGGCTTAGTATTCGGATGCATTCCTAGGTTCACGAAAGGTTACCAAATCTGGAAATGTGGCAGAAGCCATGGGTGTTCGTGTGGAAAAAACCCACAGCAACAGCCATTGCACGCCCCTTTCACGCAACGGGCTGCATTAAAGGTCTTTATAAGGCATGAAAAGACAGGCAGGGTGGCTTTACCTGTCTTCATAAATAAGGGGCAGCAAAATGTGCTGCCGGTGCGCTTCAAAAAGTCACGTAAAGGTGCCGCAATGGGCAAGTGAATAAGCCCCATACTTTTGAGATTGGCAAGCACACAGAACTAATTGTTGAGGCCAGCCCCTCTGGCCTGTATGTGTTGTTGCGTGGTGTTAGTGAACAAGGGCACTGCTACATGCAATTGGTAGAACAAAGTTACCTGCACATAAAGAAAGAGGTTATGATGCCACTATTGGTGCTGGAACTTTTATTTGTATCACTGTGGCCACTCCTCCAAAGTCACCATTGACCACAAGCTAATGATACCATTGTTTTAGAATTCAGCTCCAGCATTCTCCAATTAAAACAAAACAAAGGTCGTACAGCACTAGAAATGCCAAGTAACAAATGCATGCTAGCCAGGGGTGACTAACTCCGTCGTTTAACAAAGTAGGCAGATCAGGGCAGCCACCTGGCTGGATAAAGAAGAGGGTAACTATAAGAAAGTGTTATTTAAGAATCCTCATGCAAGCTACTGTACCTAGAGCACCAGTGAATAAAGAAAACATTTGAGCCATGCTTAATGAGGAATTCCCGGGAGTGATCATTAACACAGCGGCTGATATGGTCATTCTTAAAATGGAAAAGAAATGAGCCATCCAAAGCCTCCCAAGGTATTGAAAACAGACAACGGTCTTTCATTTCAAGGCAGAGTTGAGAATTAAACTAGTCCTAGAAAATCTGGGCATCCCCAACAAGCATGTTAGACCTCACTGCCCCAAGCCACAACGGATTGGAGAGAGGACTCCAAATAAAGTGATGCACATTGGAGAAAAACAACATACTGGCTCAGGATGTTTAGATTTTTGATGAATACACTTCCATTGCTGGTATATATCCATGCACTGTTGGCTGATGTGACATATCTATTCCGTATTTTCTTATGATATTCACTGGAGTTCAGTGGCTGTCACGCCTCGGAGTGTAGTTTTTTTGGGGTTACTGCTGCTTGGCAGTCTCTGTGGGGTGTGTTGAGCTTTGGTCGTGTGTGTCATCCTTGCTGCACTCCCCAGTGTGGGTTTTGAATCTTGAAGAACTGTTTCCTGCCTCCTCTGAGAGCAGTTGATTAGACACACTTTGACTTCCTGGCCAGTGTTGGCAGCCCTGTTTGAAAAGCCAATCCTGATCCCACCTGATCGAAACCTTTAATTCCGTGTCTATTCTTTTCCTATAGATAACCATTTATATTTACTAAGTTTTTCTGATTGCTTTCTCAAGTTATGGAGTGACGTTATTTACTGTTCCTGGATCCGTAGATTCAAAATACCTTTACAAAGAGACCCGAATTGCCTGCTGGCGCTTTGCAGGTTGGGTAGCTACCATTTGTTGCTCACTCTCAGGAATGTTTCCAGTCTCCAGATTCATCTCCTGCTATTATTGACCTGCTTATTACCTTTGAAGGTTTGTCTCTGACTTTTCAGTTTTTCTCTTCGAAAATTCTGAAGTTTTTCCCAGTCTGCCTCCTCCACTTACCTCTAGTTTTCTCAATCTGGAGTCTAATATGGAAGGTGAAGGCAACAGGCCTTATCTTCGTGTTGAAAAATGCCATTCTGCTTCACCGGGAAAGTCAACTATTGACAAGTTTCAGTTTGAGAAAATCAGTATGGATGTACTTCACTGGTGTGACTATTTTGACAGCATTGGTCCAGTCTCTCAAAACTAAACTGCCACTATTCTTCAGGCTGTAGCTGTTCTCCAGCAAGGATTCGTAACTCCCTCTTTCACAGGTTTGGCAGACTTGTACTTCACTGGAAATCCAAGAAAGTTATGGATATATGTTCTGTCTATTTTACTTTTATATTCTCATAGCAGATTGAGTTAAAGTTGGCTTCTAATTGGAATAACTTTGGCGCCGGTGGATGAATCTTCGTGGATTTCTCCAAGAAAATGGCCTGCTCAGTTCCGCTCCTTCCCCGAAAGTTTGGGGGTGATTCGTCAAGTGGGGCCCGAGAAAAAAGGGGGGTCCCAAAACGTGTTTTCCACATCCACATGCAATATTCCATAGGGACCTTTAGCCAGGGCTACAGCCCGAACGGCTGAACGGAATTTCACGAAATTTGGCAGAGAGGTAGAGTTCTGTTCTCAGATTGTGCTTTTTGTTAAATGGTGTAAATCCGTTCAGTAGTTTCTGAGAAAATTGCAAGTAAAATCATAGCGATATCTAGAGACGGAGTTCAGCACGCGTACGGAAATATGTTCAATTACGAGCGCGAGCTGCATGCTGATTGGCTGTGAACTGTCTGTCAACATTTGAAACCAGGAAGTGTTGGCGGCCATCTTGTGCCTCGCTAGAACCGAGTCACAAGAAAACAGTAAAACAAAGTTGCGGAATAATGGAAGGGGGTAGGCTAGAAACATTCTGACCCTCTAGGCTTGCTCAGGGGGTCGTACATGGATGTTTAGGCTCTATTTTTATTTTTTTGTAAAGGAAAATCGCGGCGTACGCGTATGGAAATATGTACAATTACGAGCAAGAGCTACATGCTGATTGGCTGTCAATACTCCAAACCAGGATGTGTTGGCAGCCATCTTGTTTGTCAGGAGAGCAGAGTCACAAGAAAACAGTAAAACAAAGTTGAGAAATAAGGAAAGGGGGCAGGGTAGAAACATTCTGACCCTATAGTCTTGGTCAGGGGATTGGTACATGGATCTTTAGGCTCAATTTTTTTTTTTTTTAAATAAAAAATGGCGGGGTACTCGTGCAGTACTTGTACGCAGTGGAAAAAAAACCTAGTAGTTTGTTTTATTCATTATGTTCTGGAGGCAAATTACGGGGGCAATTTTTTTGCATAATGGGGGCTTGTAAGGTGCCCTGAGCACTGCGGTATGGCACTCCTCTGGTTTTATTTGTTATTATGCGGGAGGGGCTTACAGTCCCACTCCCCGCAGTCTCGGTGAGCGGCACCCTTCGGGTCTTTTTAAAAAAAATATATGTGTTGAGCTCTCTCTCTCTCTCCCCGTACATGGGAACAGCACCTTTCTGGGGTAGTGATTTGTAAAATTATCTTCCAACTCCGGGTACCTGCATTGTCTGAAGTTTTTTATTAATGTTGGGAGGGTGGGCTTGATAATACGTCCTTGTTAATTCCCATAGAAGCCTATGTTCTGGTGTTAACATGAGCTTCTATGGGAAATACCAAAGGCCGTATTATCAAGCTCATTATTGCCATTTTATCGGCAGTTTCCTGCCAATAAAACGGCGATAATTTTAACACCGGTTCTTGATAATATGCATCTAAGTTTACTGGTCAAAAAAAGAGCAATGGGCCATATTATCAACAAAAGGCGATTCATTATTGTCGCTTTTATCGGCAGGAAACTGGCGATAATGGGCTTGATAATATGCCTTTGTGAATAACCATTGCAGCCCAGGTTAACACCAGAACCTGGGCTTGTATGGGAAGTTACAGGGCCCTATTATCAAGCACATTATCGCCGCTTTATTGGCAGTTTCCTGTCGAGAAAAGCGGCGATAATGTATCGCTTTTTGTTGATAATATGCTCCTTCATTTTTATGATAGTATGTAAAGCTTTCCTTTTTTTGTGCAGCAGTCGTACTCTCTACGCATGCGCAGCGTCGTTTCGAGGGCCCCGTTTTCTTTTTCTTCAAGTTCAACAAGCAAACCTTTCTTTATTTCAGGTAGTAAATTTGTCGCTTTCTTTTCCCGGTTCGTGTGTGTCATCCGCTGCTGTACTTTTGTACAGTACTAATAATCATATTTTTTCTATATTTATTTGAAAGGTAGTGCCGACGCGCCAAACGTTGATTAAGTACTCCGTTCACCGCCATTTAAGTAGTTTTTCACTGTTGTTTTTATTATATCTGTTAGTTAGAACTCAGTAGTTTTCAATCCTAGTCTTGAATATCTTACTATAGTATTTCAACATTATTTTTATTGTGGACCGTCATACCCCTCCCCCACAAAATAAAAGAAGTATGTAGTTTTTTTAATTAACTTTTATTAAACAATAAATATAAACGAAACTCAATTATAACTATATTAGAACTAGAAAAATAACTTTAACAAACAATGTTATAAACAAATTGTGAAATGGATTCCAAAAGGTATCCGATTGGTAATCTGCAAAAGAAAAAAGAAAATTAGAGTTTAGAATTATGTAGGTGTGAGTAAATGAGCTGAAGCATTACGGGGCATATTATCAAGTACGGCGATAAAATGATCGCCGTTTTAGTGGTACGAAACTGCAGCTAAAGCGGCGATAATGGGCTTGATAATATGCTCTTGTGATTTCCCATAGCAGCCCAGGTTCTGGTGTTAACCTGGGATACTATGGGAATTCACAATGGCATATTATCAAGCCAATTATCGCCGCTTTAGCGGCAGTTTCCTGCGGCAGAAATGGCGATACTTTTATCGCCGTTCATGATAATATGCCCGTACAAGTTTTGGTAACTCTACGGTTTTACGTGTGCAGTGTGACTTGTACATTCCAGTTCTGTTATAGTGCGGCGTAAAAGGGGTGTCTATATGGAAGTTCATATTGCGTTACTGACGCCCGTAATACCGACTTATTTCTAATACATTGCTATGAAGGCTTTGTAGATCTAGGCCTCTATGCTTAATGTTGTATAAACCTTGCGGCTAAACATTTCAGGCAGTTGGTGTCACAACTTGTTTTCAACAATTCTTATACATGTCCTAGCAGACCGCAGTGTCTAAGTTTAAGAGAGAACGAGAAATGATGTCACAGAGAGTGAGAGAGAGAAAGAGAGAGAGAGAAAACAACATTAAACTGTGTTGCAGAGTCTGGAGTTGAGATTTTTTCTTGAAAAGTTAGACGTAGATTTACTAGCTCCTTGCATCACTTTACCCAGGTTAAAAGTGACTCAAAAGTGGCGTAATAAGGTTGTGGATCTGTTTGTCAGACTGTTGTAACCTATCTGTTGTTACTCCTCGGAGGTAATTATAGATTTTACAGAGAAGCTGCTGTACACTACGCACTCTGGGCCATAATATCAAGCCTGGGCGACAAAATTATCGTCACTTTATCAGAAGGAAAGTGTCGCTAAAGTGGCAATAATGGGTTTGATAATATGCTCTATGGAATTCCAATCGAAGCTCATGTTAGATGTCCTTCACATCTAACATGAGCTTCGATTGGAATTCCATAGAGCATATTATCAAACTCATTTTCACCAGTTTAGCGGCACTTTGCTGCCGATAAAGTGGCGGTAATTTTGTTGCCAAGGCTTGATAATATGGCCCTCTCTCTGCTTTCACAAATAAAGGTTACACTACAGTTTTGCGAGTGTAGTGTACCTGGTACATTTCACTTGTTCAAGTGGTGTCTATATGGAAGTGCCTACTGCGTTACTGATGCCCGTTATGCCGACTTATTTCTAATGCATTGCTGTGAAGGCTTTGTAGATCTAGGCTGCTGTGCTTACCTTGTATAAACAGTGCAGCCACCGGAGTTCCCGACTCGATTTGAACTCTGCTTCTATACGTCAAAGTATATTCAATACGTTGGAAACAAATCCATTGCTGTTGCTCGATAGGCCGGGGTTGCTTCTGAAGGATGTTTGCCGCAGGAAACAAAAGGACATTTTGATTAGTCATCGTAAACTGAGTTGCGTAACTACTATCAAAAGTGAATTTTAATGTGGGTTCTTAATATTCCGTAGTTAGACTGTTGCAGCTTCAGCAAACAAAGGAAGATCAATAACTTAACACAGGCCTGGGGCGGCCTTGTGTCGCAGAAAAAAAAATACTCTCATGGACGCACAATTAGTAATACTAGGGGCCTAAGCACGTGGCGTAGTACAGAAATACGACATAGAAATTTATGCACGCACATTTTTTAAATTAGAGGTGTATAGGACCTTGTGACTTATAAAGAAATATTTCAATTATGTAAGCACAATTTAAACCATTGAGGGGTAGGAAAGCCATATGAAGGAGAAAAAAATAGCATTATGCATACACAATTTACAGTGGAGGCTGATGTTGTGACGTCTTCTCTTACCTTTGCTTCTATCGTCTATTGTCGTGTCTTCAAAGGCTGCGTTTTCGCTGAGTCTGGGGTGTTTTCAACAGTCTGTCTGTCACCGCAGCACAGACAGGCAAAAGAGAGCGTGCTCACGTCAGTGCCCGCATTATATGGGAACCGCGGGGGCTGACCAAACCAAGCCCAGGGTCGTCGTTGGTAGCGTTTTCGCGGTCTGCAAGAATGATGGCCCTGGGGGACATCCCATTGGGTAATGTATTGGTTTCCAGGCTTAGTGATAGCAAGCATGCTAGGTGTTAGCATGTGGGTAGTGTGGATGGGCGTGCACCGCGCATGTGCAAGTACGAGTGTGTGCACTAACAATTAACAACAGAGAGATGGGGGCGGCATTATAATGTACGCAGAGGCAGGCCCAGAATCGGATCTGCAATGAGTGAACACTTCTAATCATTCTCCTTAGCGCGCCCTGAGATCTGAATTGTCACTGAGAGGGTGATCGCACCATAGTTTGTACTGCTTATCATACTCAGCGTGTACCCGCGCATACGGTACGAATATGCTTTGACGTTACGCGTCGCATTAAAGCTTCCGTGTGACGTCATGTACAGAGTTCTGTACGCGAAAGGGGGCAATGTTTCTACTTGGTTTAAAACATTTATTTATGTATTTAATGTACATACTAAGGGCAGACATTTGGGATAACTATGAATTTTTACTTGTAATAATCATATATTACTTTTAAAACAATTACACAAATCGCGGTAGAACATCATGCGTTCTGGTATCGAAATAGCTGCGTAAGCGCATCATAAGCGTACGCAAAGGCATGTGACTTTAAAAGTAGAGATTTGATTGGTTCATAACTTTTGCTATTGCAACTGTTGAAAGTTCCGTCCCATTATAATTATTCGACTTTGAGTTTTTAAGAAGAAGCATTTCTTCTGAGAATCTTCTCAAATAGAAGGACGATCACCATAATAAGAGCAATGGAGTCATCTTCCAGCAGTTCTTCAGAGGGAGATTTCATTCCTGAAGAACGTCCAAAGAAGAGGAAAGAAGCTCTAATTTGGAAGTTTTTTACTTTTCCCGAAGGACAAAAAAAGGTTAAAGCTCCAAAAGTAACCTGTAAAATTTGTGATGGGTGATCCATCTAAAAAATGCTCCTTTGGCACAGCAAATATGGTGCGACACGTGAAGAACTTGCACCGCAAGAACTTTGCTCGAGCTGCAAGACGGAGGTTGCACGAGAATCCACCTGCTACTGCACCAAGCACATCAACTGCGGCAGCAGCTTTTTCAGCAAGCAGTCCACACCCACAAATTGATTCTGACTTTGCTAAAGTTAAAATTCTATGCATTTATTGCGATAAAGTCTTGTGTCATGGGGAACAGTCTATAGACCTGATGAAACGCAGGATGCAGGATCATTGCTTTCCTCGACATTAGTTGTTTTTTTTTCATTCTTTTGTTCCACTTGGAATTTGTTGAGAAAAGATCAAAAAAACTACAAAACAAAAAAAACAAAAAAACCCAGTTCTTTTTAGAACTACCTTCACTGGTCAAAGAAAGAACTATATTTCTATGTTAATGTGTAAAAGTTTGTCAGAATGAATGTGTAGTTCATAAATGATTGAGTGAATATCTTACTAGTGTATGGAGAATGTGAAAGTGCAGAACTATAAGGAAATGCTACAGCATAAATCCAAAAGGTATTTATCTATAGTATACTGTAGTATGTCCGAAGCACATGAATGT
The DNA here is from genome assembly GCF_964261635.1 of Lissotriton helveticus. NCBI lineage: Eukaryota > Metazoa > Chordata > Amphibia > Caudata > Salamandridae > Lissotriton > Lissotriton helveticus. Next base: position 797,090,693 of record NC_136059.1, on the reverse strand, counting down.
AACATATGTACATAAACATGTTGCAAGTCTATGCTTTAATTTGTGCTGCTGGTGAAACTGCCTGGGTGAATTTGTATGTGTTAGGGGCGGATTTACAATCCCCTTGTGCCTCTATTACAGAGCCGTTGCGTCACTTTTGTGACACAGCGGTGGTGCAAAAGATGTGCCATGGTGTGTGCTACTAACAATGTGACGCATCTGGAGGGTGTATTACATTGTAAAGTGCTGCACCAGAAGAGGCTTTCTTGTGCAGAAGGGGGTGCAGCAACGCCTCCTAAAAGTGACTGAGTGAAATGTATAACATTTCATTCAGTCACTTTTGAGCTTATGCTGCGTCAAAACCTTGCACATGCTTGAAGGAGGTGTAAGGATTGATACAGCATTGTGAGCATAGGGCCCCGAGAGCATTGGTGGAGCTGTGTTATACTTGCAATCGACGTCAAGCAATTATTAATCCAAAAATGTCTTTGCAATTTAGTTTTGTTATTATTTTATAATACGAATATGAAATATAATCTAAAAAATAAAATTATTATAAATATTTATATTAAAAATATAAGAAATTAGTATAAAAAGATAGGCATAATAAATAATATATTTATAAATTATCATTTACAAAACCTTTGAAATTCACTGAAAAAACCATAGTTTTCACACACGTTATAGTTAGGAATTAGCATGTAAAAAACCTTGCAAATTCATTGAAAAACCATAGGTTTCACACACGTTATAGTTAGGAATTAGCATTTAAAAAAGCTTAGAAATTCTTTGAAAAAACCATAGGTATAGTTAGTTCAGCTAACTATAACTCGCACGCCCGCAATGCACTGCTGATGATGTCACATATTACATCACTCATGACATGGTCAGTGACATCACTCATGACATCACTGATGACATCTCAAATGACATCACTGATGACATCATCCAGTGAATGTGTGTTTTTCTGAAAAATAAATGTTTTATAGATGTATATCTCAAGGTCGATGGAAGAATAAATGGGTATATAAGTGTCTAAATGGATGATTTTTTTTGTAAAATTGATTGTATGACTGATTAAGTGTATCTTAATGAATACATGGGTTAGTGAGTAATGTTTAAATATGAAAATAACGTTATCAGTCTCACACTTTGTGTATAAGTGGCTGCATGGGTTGGTGAGTAGCTACATGAGTGTTTATATGGGTTATTAGTTGGTTTTTTGAGTATCAGTATGAGGGTCTGAGTGTCTGTATGGTTTGGTGGAGGGTATTACTTAGTGCATAGATGCATGAATGAGTGACTCACTGTTTGTATGTGTTGAAGACAACATCTGTGCAGGACTGTATGGGTGGATTAGTATGTGTATGGGTGTGTTAGTGAGTGAATGACTGTCTCAATAGTGTTTTTATGAGTAACTACATATGTTTTAAACTAGTATATGTGAGTATTGGTGTATATAAGTGAGTGTATGGGAGAGTGAGAGATTGGAAGAGTTCCTGTATAAATAAGTGTTTCTATAAGTGATTGTTTAAGAGAGTAAGTATGTGTAAGTTTCTGTAGAAGCAAGTGTGGTGGTGTGTGTTTAACTGTATATAACTAAATGGATGTTTGATACTTTGTTTGAAAGTGTGACTCTGTGTGTGGTTAACTCTATGGATGAGTGTCAATGTGTAACAGGATGCATTGCTGTATGAGTACATATGATGAGTGAGTACATGTATGAGTGACTGTATAGAACTATTGGTGATTGAGTGGATGTGTGTGTAGATCATGGAATTACTGAATAGGTGTGTTGTAACTGGTATTCGTTTCTCCATTTTTTTGAAAATGTTAGTTTCTATTTTTGTGTGTGTATATCAAAGGGTATATTAGGGTGAGAGGAGGTCTGCCACTCTATCACAAGGATGATGTCATCAGTGATGTCATTTGAGATGTCATCAGTGATTTCATGAGCGATGTCACTGACCATGTCATGAGTGATGTAATGTGTGACGTCATGAGCAGTGCATTGCGGGTGCACGAGTTATAGTTAGCTGAACTAACTATAACGAGGGAATTTTTTTGGTTTTGTACGTGTGAAATGCCCAACTAACTATAACGTCCCTGAAACCTATGTTTTTTCAGTGAATTCCTAAAGTTTTTAAATGCTAATTCCTAACTATAACGTGCCTGAAACCGATGGTTTTTTCAGTGAATTTCAAACGATTTTTAAATGCTAATTTGTAACTGTAACATGCCTGAAACCTATGTTTTTTTCAGTTTATTTCAAAGGTTATTTAAATGCTAGTTTCTAACTATGCCTACATAGGTAGGACATGTAAAGAAAGAAGAAGAAACACACAGAAATAAGAAAAAGAAATGCAGAAAGAAGCAACCGCTACCCTCAACTTTTTTAGATGGGTGCTGGTGGTAACTGACTCTGTCTAACCAGTCCTAGAGGCAGTGCTATGCTAAAAGACACTTAGAATACAGTTACATACACTAGGGAACACTATGCGTTGGGGGTACCCCTGTTATTAGCATGACCTCCTCTGTAAGCCCCTAGTATATAATAGGGCAGGGGGATTAAAACTAACTGTTAAAACGTGCCACAGGGTGCATTTGCACACTGGTGAAGGGGGGGCTGAGCTGACATGTGCAAACACCTCCTGTGCACAGTTTAATTTGGTGGGTAAAGTCCCCTTGAATCCTGAGTGTCCCTTGGGTACAAGTAGCCCACCAGGTATCTCCAGTTAGCGCCACAGAGCTACGTTGCAGAGAGGTGTAAAAAGGGGCAAGGCCTGGACCACCTCTCTACAATGCAGCACAGTGGCACTTACTGGAAGCACCTGGTGGGCTAGTTGGCCCCCAGTGGCCCTCTGGATTGAAGGAGAATTATTTTCGCAACTTAAAACAGGGTGTGTTTACACACGTCACCTCAGGCCCCCTCCTCTTCCTTCACCACCATGTAAATGAGACCTGTGGAAATTTTAATTTGGGACATTAAGTCCCCTTGAATCCTGAGGGTTCCTACGGTCCAACTAGCCCACTAGCTACCTCCAGTAAGTGCCACAGAGCTGCGTTGCAGATAGGTGTAAAAAGTGGTACGGCCTGGACCACCTCTCTGCAATGCAGCACAATGGCGCTTATTGAAAGCACCTGGTGGGCTAGTTGGCCCCCAGGGGCTCTCAGGATTGAAGGGGAATTATTTCCTCAATGTAAAACATGCCACAGGGCGTAATTGTACACCTCACCTCAAGCACTGTCCCCTCCCTTCGCCCCTGTGTTAAGCGCGCCCTGTGTCCGTTCTAAGTCGGGAGATTAAGTCCCCTTGAATCCTGATGGTTCCTAGGGTCAAACTAGCCCACTAGGTACCCCCAGTAAGCGCCAGAGAGCTGTGTTGCAGAGAGGTGTCAAAATGGGCTTGGCCTCTGATCATCTCTCTGTAACGCAGCTCCCAGGCACATACTGGTGGTACCTGTTGGGCTACTTGCCCTCCAGGGACCCTCTGGATTGAAGAGGAATTAATTCCTCAATTTAAAACGCACCACAGGGTGCATTTGCACAATGGTAAAGGAAGGGGGCGGGGCTTGAGGTGACATGTCTGCAAACAAGCCCTGTGGCGCATTTTAAGTTGGAAAATGAATTCCTCCTCAATCCTGAGGGTCCTTAGCCCACCAGGTAGCTCCAGTAAGCGCCAGAGGGCTGCGTTGAAGAGAGGTGTTCAGAGGCCACACCCCTTTTACAACACTCTGCAACGCAGCTCCGTGGCACTTACTGGAGGTACCTGGTGGGCTAGTTGGCCCCCAGGGACCCTCAAGATTGAAGATGAATTAATTCCTCAACTTAAACGCGCCACAGGGCGTGTTTGCACACATATCACCTCAGGCCCCGCCCCCTCCCTTCACCACGGTGCAAACGTGCCCGGTGCCGCATTTTAAGTTGGGGTATTAACTCCCCTTAAATCAGGAGGGTCCCTGGGGTGCAACTAGCCCACCAGCTACCTCCATTAAGCGCCACAGAGCTGCATTGCAGAGAGGTGTAAAAAGGGGCATGGCCTCAGAACACCTCTCTGCAACGCAGCCCCCTTGCGCATACTGGAGGTTCCTGGTGGGCTAGTTGGCCCCGGGGACCCCCAGCATTCAAGGGGAATTCGTTCCCCATCTGCAAACTCGCCAGGGGGCGCGTTTGCATAGTGCTGCAGTGAGGGGGCGGGCCTTGCGCGATGCCTGTTTTTTTTCCATTTTTTTTAAGAAATGGGGCTGTGTGGCCCCCTTCTTTTCCTTTTTCTTTTTGGTCCTGGGGACCCCATCCTCCAGGGCCTGGCCCCTTTTTTATTTTTATTAAAAAAATAATATGGAAGGGGGCCGTGCGGCCTCCCTCCCAAGGCCTTAATTGGCCCCGGGGACCCCATCACCCGGGGCATGGCCTTTATTTATTTTTTATCTTTTGGAGGGGGCTGCGTTGCCCCCCTCCTCGGGCCACTTATGCCTGGGGACCCCATCACCTGGGGTCTCCACTTTTTAAAAAAAATTATTTATTTATTTTATTTTGGGGAGGGGGGCTGAACATAATTTTTGATACAATGGTGAAGATTGATAATAATAGTGTGGTTTTAGAAATGCTCTTAAAAGTTGTTGTTAATTAGTATTCTTTCTTAAGTCTGTTGAGAGGTATAGTAAGATGACGCATATTTCTTGATTTAAAGGTCAAGATGTAGCTCAAAAGTAAACCACCACATTTTACTCTTTCTGGTATGTTGTACTTATCTATTTAACTAGATAGTATGTAATGACTCACATATGTGTTCAGATTGTATTTATATAGTTGTATGTACATTCAGTGAATTATTGAGAGGTGTCTGACTGATTACAGGAGTGCAAAGGTAGTGAATAAGTGATTTTATAAGTACATGAGAAATGCTTTACTGATTCTATATTGTGCAATCACTCAGTTAGTATCCAAGCACTACCTATGCATTCATGCAATGACTCATGCACTAACTCATGCAGTGGTAAAATCTCCAGATCACTACACATGCAGTCCAGCGATCCCCCTGCCACTCCATGTGGACTCTTTTAATCACTCTGCTGTGTCCTTATCTAATCACTGTGCCAAAACACAAGCACTTATAAATTCATCATGCACTCTTCTTGCAGCATTCTAATCATCCAGTCGCTACCCATGTACTCATGGAATGACCCAGGCACTAAGTCATGCACTTCTCCATTCCTTTGAGTCCTACCTATACAGTTTACTAATCTCCCTGTTACTACCTATGCACTCTTCTAATTACCCAGCCAGGTCCACGTCCTTATACAATCACTCCGCCAAAACCCAAGCACTTATAAATTAACCATGCACTCTCCACACAGCACTCTAAGTATCCTGTTGCTATCCATGTACTCATGCAATGACCCACACACTAACACATGCAGTGCTACAATAACATGTGCACTATCTATGCAATCCTGTAACCACCGACACAAAACTGATTCACTCCTCCATTTACCCAGGTAGAACACATGCAGTCCAGCAATCACACTGTCACTCCGCATGCACTCCTTCATTCACCCAGCTAGTACCATGTACTAATCCAATCACTCTGCCAAAACACAAGCATTTATAAATTCACCATGTACTTTCCTTGCAGTAATGTAATCATTCAGTCAGTACCCATGTACTCATGCAATTACCCAGGCACTAACTCATGCACCTCTACAATCCTTTGAGGGCTACCTATACAGTTTAGTATTCTCCGTTACTACCTATGCACTCCTCCAATTACCCAGCCAGTCCCATGTCCTTATCCAATCACTCTGCCAAAACCCAAGCATTTATAAATTCACCATGCACTCTCCTTGCAGCACTCAAAGTATCCTGTCGCTATCCATGTACTCATATAATGACCCAAGCCCTAACACATGCAGTGCTACAATCACGTGCACTATCCATGCAGTCCTGTAACCACCTACACACTACTGATTCACTCCTCCAATTACCCAGGTAGTACCCATGCTGTCCAGCAATCACACTGTCACTCCCAATGCACTCCTCCAATCAGCGAGCCAGTACCATGTACTAATCCAATCACTTCACCGAAAACACAAGCACTTATAAATTCACCATGCACTCTCCTTGTAGTACTCTAAACATCCAGTCAGTACCGATGTACTCATGCAATTACCCAGGCATTAACTCATGCACTTCTACAATTCTTTGAGTGGTACCTATACAGTTTAGTAATCTCCCTGTCACTACCTATGCACTCCTCCAATTACTCAGCCAGTCCCATGTCCTTATCCAATCACTCTGCCACAACCCAAGCATTCATAAATTCACCATGCACTCTCCTTGCAGCACTCTAAGTATCCTGTTGCTATCCACGTACTCATGCAATGACCCAGGGACTAACATGTGCAGTGCTACAATCACATGTGCACTATCAATGCAGTCCTGTACCACCTATACACTACTGATTCACTCCTCCAATTACCCAGCCAGGCAGTACCCATGCATTTCAGCAATCAGACTGTCACTCCATGTGCACCTCTCCACTCACCCAGCCAGTAGCATGCACTAATCCAATCACTCCACCATACCCCAAGCACTTAGAACTTCACCATGCACTCTCCTTGCAGTACTTCAATCATCCAATCAGTACCCATGTACTCATGCTTTTACCCAGGCACTAAGTCATGCACTTCTACAATCCTTTGAGTGCTACCTATACAGTTTAGTAATCTCCATGTTACTACCTATGCACTCCTCCAATTACCCAGCCAGTCCCATGTCCTTATCCAATCACTCTGCCACAATCCAAGCACTTATAAATTCACCTTGCACTCTCCTTGCAGCACTGTAAGTATCCTGTCGCTATCCATGTAGTTATGCAGTGACCCAGGCACTAACACATGCAGTGCTAAGATCACATGTGCACTATCCATGCAATCCTGTAACCACCTACACAGTACTGATTCACTCCTCAAATTATCGAGGTAGTATTCATGCAGTCCAGCAATCACACTGTCACTCCTCGTACACTCCTCCAATCACCCAGCCACTACCATGTAGTAATCCACTCACTCTGCCAAAACGCAAGCACTTATAAATTGACCATGCACTCTCCTGGCAGTACTCTAATCATCCATTCAGTCCCCATGTACTCATGCAATTACCCAGGCACTAATTCATGCACTTTTACAATCCTTTGAGTGCTACCTATACTGTGTAGTAATCTCCATGTTACTACCTATACAATCCTCCAATTACCCAGCCAGTCACATGTCCTTATCCAATCACTCTGACAAAACTCAAGCCCTTGTAAATTTACTATGCACTCTCCTTGCAGCACTATAAGTATCCTGTCACTATCCATGTACTCATTCAATGACCCAGGCACTAACACATACAGTGCTACAATCACATGTGCACTATACATGCAGTCCTGTAACCACCTACACACTACTGATTCACTCCTCCAATTACCCAGGTAGTACGCATGCAGGCCAGCAATCACCCTGTCACTCTCAATGCACTCCTCCAATCACCGAGCCACTGCTATGTATTAATCCAATCTCCCCGCCAAACCACAAGCACTTATAAACTCACCAAGCACTCTCCTTGCAGTATTCTAATCATCCAGTCAGTACCCATGTATTCATGCAATTACCCAGGCACTAACTCATGCATTTCTACTATCCATTGAGTGCTACCTATACCGTTTAGTAATCTCCCTGTTACTACCTATGCACTCCTCCAATTACCCAGCCAGTCCCCTGTCCTTATCCAATCACTCTGCCAAAACCCAAACACTTATAAATTCACCATGCACTCTATTTGCAGCACTCTAAGTATTCTGTCACTATCCATGTTCTCATGCAATGACCCAGGCACTAACAAATGCAGTGCTACAATCACATGTGCACTATCCATGCAGTCCTGTAACCATCTACACACTACTGGTTCACTCTTCCAATTACCCAGGTAATAGCCATGCAGTCCAGCAATCACACTGTCACTCCCAATTAACTCCTCCAATCACTGAGGGATTACCATGTACTAATCCAATTACTCCGCCAAAACACAAACACTTATAAATTCACCATGCACTTTCCTTGCAGTGCTCTAATCATCCAGTCACTACCCATGTACTCATGCAATTACCCATGCACTAACTCATGTACTTCTACAATCCTTTGAGTGCTACCTATCCAGTTTAGTAATCTCCCTGTTACTACCTATGCACACCTCTACTTACTCAGCCAGTTCCATGGCCTTATCTAATCACTCTACCACAATCCAAGCATTCACAAATTCACTATGCACTCTCCTTGCAGCACTGTAGGTATCCTGTTGCTATCCATGTACTCATGCAAAGACTCAGGGACTAACACATGCAGTGCTACAATCACATGTGCACTATCAATGTAGTCCTGTAACCACCTATACACTACTGATTCACTCCTCCAATTACCCAGGTAGTACCATGGCAGCCTAGGGCAGGGCAGGAAGAGCAAGACACCCAGCGCTGGTGGGACAGGCACCTGAGGCCTACGCACGGACCTCACCAGGGCAGCCATCTTTGACCACAAGAGCTATAAGGCTATCAAACCTCATCCCTCTAGCTGTAAAAGAAAGGATCTTGAGGAAAGAATTCATTAACATTTTTTCAGTGCTAAAAATACAGTTAGAAAGGTTAGACCTAACAGCATGTACCAAAATGAGAAAGACAGGAGGGAGAAAAAAAAGATGAGAAAAGAATGGAATCATGACAACTGGCTCGATGCATTCAGAATAATGACATTCATTATTGTTGAGAATTTCCCACACTGTGCAGCAGGCCTCTGGCTCTATGAGGCCAACATTCTAGAGACACATAGACAATTCGCAGTGGATAGTTGGATTATGATAAGGGTTTTAGACTGAAAATGCAGATGCACCCCAAAATGGAGCAGAATGAAGAAGATGTGGCAGGGTTCATACACAAGATGTTTGTTGCAAAAGAGGTCAGGATTTGGGCAGGAAAAGACAAGTCCTTTCAGGGGAAACACAAATAATTTTACAAATCCAAAGCACACAACAATTGGAAAGTGCCAGCCCAATTTGTTGGAAGTACAACTCTGATGAATACAAATGGGGTGAATCATGAAAATTTAAGTGCACTTTATCAGACTGTGGGGGTGGAAACCCAGCAGCGATACCTCTGAAGGCACGACACATCTGGGATGGAGAACTCACTAGAAGATGTGCTGTCTTGTTTGTAGATGAACAAGTTCAGAAGGCTATCACAAGGGGAAAATCAGAGGACGACCCCTTTTCCAGAGGATTTGTGGGAGCTGGTGGAACAGAGCTGTCAGCTCTTGTCCAGCATGTACTCACAACCTGTCCAGTAAATTATACAAAATATGCGGCACTGTGATGCGGGGGGTGGCTACTAACACTGAGGGGGGCCCAGTAGCCACAGCCAGGGCCGTGTAGTGCTTTATTAAAGCACCCCCCAGCATCCCACTATATCAGGGCATCCCTGAAGGTCTGGAAGCGCCTGGAAGGGAGAAAACAGGATCCCTGGTGACTCATAGACCTCGAGAAGCTGAACCAGTTAATGGCCACAGTGGAGGGGGTAGCAAAGTGCCCATTTTTCGAGGTGTCCCTATTCAACGAAGCCTTTACATCAGCATTTTTAGGGGCTTTCAGGGTTACCAAGCTCATGGCCCCAGTGAAAAGAGGGAAGAGCACCATCTGCCTGCAGGCATCAGACATCAAGCCACAAGTAGCAAGAATTTACCTACTGTTGAGAAGGTAAAAAACAGCCCAGGCAGGCAAGGTCCTCGGTACAGTTGAACTGCATGGAAGACCACCGATTCTGCGCAGTTTGCTGTCTGTTCGCCTACATGGCAATAAGGCCCACAGGAGAAGGCCCATTATTCAAGCACAGACACAGGGGTCTGTTGAGCTAGTTTCAGTTCTCAACAGTCATGCACAAAGCCCTAGGCAAGGCAGGCCTCCAACTCACCTCATTTGGATCACACTCTTTCTGGATGGGGGCAGTTACTACTGCAGCACAATACGGGATGCCGGAGGCCAAAATTAAGACGGTAGGTAGGTGGCACTCCATCGCACATAAAATATGAACTCAGCTGTTTTGAAATACATGAAGCACCACGTAGCAAGACAAAAAATGACACTGTATTTGTTGCCACAGCATGGACCCGGCCCAGATTGATTTGAGCGGTCAGTCACTCTTTCATCCACCAGATGCAGACATGTGGATGCACGGTGTCCACGGGCATGAGGGCAGGCCAGAAACTACATGGATTAGTTGGTGGGGCTTCTCAGGGATGAGAAGGAAAAACTGTCAGCGACCTTGGGCAAAAGCAGGCCACAGGTGCCTGGCATCCTGATGTCTTGGTAATCCACTTGGACGGCAACGATCTTGCGCAGCTAGGGAAGAAGGACCTCCTCAATGACATCCACCTTGGGTTAGCTGTAGCAGCAAGATTGTTTGGCAGATTCTCCATCCTGTGGTCAGGGATCATCTCCAGGTTGTCATGGTGAGAGGTCAGGTCAAGTGGGGCGGTGGATATCTCCAGAAGGAAATTAAACATTGTGGTCATCAAATACTGAAAATTGAACAGCTTGGAGAGCATCAGGCATGGCCTGATCTACCCCAGGTGACCGGAGCTAAAGGCAACAGAAGGGGGCATCTGTCAGAGGAAAGAATTAAAGTTTTCTAGGCCAACCTGTGGGCAACCAAGGGATCAAGATGCAGAAACCCATAAAGAGGAAGGGGAGCCACCTGGAGACATGAGCCTCACATGCAGCTTGCTGGATACATGGGGTACAATTGTTGGTAAAGAAGGCACACTGGCAAGTCGGTGTGCTGGAGGAAGGCACTTATCTGGAGATTATACAAAAGGGGATGATGGACGGAGCGTTTGAGCAAATCAAACACTCACCCCCAGTCAACTGATCGGGGTTTAATACATCACCATTCTTTAGCCCACTCAGCCACCCCATTTCAGACATGGCTATATGCAAATCAGTCTGACCCTTTGCCTCTTGGGAAAAGTCCAGCCCGAACTGCCAAGCCATGTCTTCCATGGACCGGAAACAAGCATCCTGGGACCGGTTTCGGATTCATAATCCTCATCAGCCAGGCTATCTTGAATCCAGTGGCCAAGTGAGCAAGGGACTCACGTCTGAGCATACCCTGCCACACTTAGGGCGAACAAAGCTATACAAAAGGGGATGATGGACGGAGCGTTTGAGCAAATCAAACACTCACCCCCAGTCAACTGATCTGGGTTTAATCCATCACCATTCTTTAGCCCACTCAGCCACCCCATTTCAGACATGGCTATATACAAATCAGTCTGACCCTTTGCCTCATGGGAAAAGTCCAGCCCGAACTGCCAAGCCATGTCTTCCATGGTCCGGAAACAAGCATCCTGGGACCGGTTTCGGATTCATAATCCTCATCAGCCAGGCTATCTTGAATTCAGTGGCCAAGTGAGCAAGGGACTCACGTCTGAGCATACCCTGCCACATTTAGGGCGAACAAAGCTATACAAAAGGGGATGATGGACGGAGCGTTTGAGCAAATCAAACACTCAACCCCAGTCAACTGATCTGGGTTTAATCCATCACCATTCTTTAGCCCACTCAGCCACCCCATATAGCCATGTCTGAACTGGGGTGGCTGAGTGAACTAAAGAATGGTGATGGATTAAACCCAGATCAGTTGACTGGGGGTGAGTGTTTGATTTGTTCAAACGCTCCGTCCATCATCCCCTTTTGTATCGCTTTGTTCGCCCTAAGTGTGGCAGGGTATACTCAGACGTGAGTCCCTTGTTCACTTGGCCACTGGATTCAAGATAGTAGTATAGTGAACAAGGGAACCCGTTTTAGGTAGCAAAGGACCTCGGGTGATTAGTCATTTTATCAGGAACAGTGGTCCTTAGCTTAGGAGAATATACAATTTATGGATAGCAAACATAGACTTAAATAAGTGCTAAGGCGTACTTTTTTCTCCAATGTCCAGCCGGACAAGGAATTATTTATTTTCAAGGTTGTGTGAGGAGTTGCGAATACATGGAACAAGGATCAAACACATTGGGTACAAGCCTGTACCAAGTCAAGGAAAATAAACAATAAGTAGAAAGAGTAAAGAAAGTTTAAACAGGCAAAAGTTGGAGCAAGTGGCGGCTTGCAATAAAGTACAATCTTGTGCAAGCTCAAACCAACAGTAGCTGCAATAAATATATACAAATAAACCATGCAGTACTGTTAAAACAGTCGACGTGACGTTTCGATCCCTAGCTCCTAAAATTAAACTGGGATCATCTTCAGGACTATTGTAAAAGCTAATGCCTGAATTGTTAGCAGCCTGTGAAAATAAACAGGGGAGAAAAAGGGGAAACATTTTGAGCGACAAACATTACATATGAAATCAAAATAGTCATGTCATTCACTTATCAGTGGTTATAATAAGTGCAAAAGTGAATCTTTTGGCAACAGTGATAGCCGTGTGGACAGTGTCCAAAATTGCTTTCCGAATTCATGCAGGTGTGGCGCACGTGTTCAGTGAGTTGTGACAGTTGGGTGTCATTCAGGGCTGGGGTGGAGTAGTTGTGTGGGGCACGGCAGAGGGTAACGTTGCATGGTGCCCGTCTGTAGGCAAGCAGGGTCGTGCAGGTGCTGGGCATGCCACAACTAAAGTACACGATGGTTGACTACTGTCTCCACTGTCGGTGGACCGGCAAGGTCCTGGGTGGCGTTTTTAATAATCTTTACGGGGAAGTCTATCTGGGTAAAGACAGCCGTGAGGGCGAGGGGGGGGCGAGCGATCGTCGGAAGGCCAGGCGAGGGGTTTACCTTGAATGTCCTCAGGCCGAGCCCAAACCGTGGGTGCATGTGGGAGTCACAACACACGACAGGATACGTTACTGTAGTGGTCCACAAGCCGGTGCTTGGGACGGCTTCCGTGAGCTAGTGGACGGGAGGAATTCCTCGTCGTGGGAGCCTATAATAGAGGGAACCACGTAAGGCGAGAACTGCAAGGAATTCGGGATAAATGTGCCGGGGACATGCATTTGCGGCGAATTACCTGTGTAGATTGTGCAAGTCCTAAGTGTTGGATATGCCTCGGATGGTAAATTGAATATGGCTTGGCTGCCGGTTATGGCAGTCCGCCTTGGGTTGGACCTGTGAGGATAAATCAGTCAGGGATTCAGTGCACGAACTGAAGCAAGTTTGCATTCAGGGCGAGGGGAGGGCGGGCAAGCTTACCTTGATAGGGTCGCGTGTGGAGCTTGATCATGGGCGTCTTGCTCAATGGCAGAGGAACGGAGTCTCCGTGCGCGATGGCTTAAAAGGCATGCAGCTAGTGAATAGTGAACAGTGTGTAGGGACTAGTCTCAGCAGCTTGTTTTGCGATGGGCGCCATTTTGGAGTAGTGAATTGGAGTGAAAGGTATTCGTGAAAGCGCAGCGGACATCGTGAAGTGGTGAAGGGGTGACCAGAGTGAATCTAGTGAAGGTCATAAAATATAAACAGTTCATTGGGAACAACCACTGGTTGCAAGCACTCACCCCCAGTCAACTGATCTGGGTTTAATCCATCACCATTCTTTAGCCCACTCAGCCACCCCAGGGTCAGACTGATTTGCATATAGCCATGTCTGAACTGGGGTGGCTGAGTGAACTAAAGAATGGTGATGGATTAAACCCAGATCAGTTGACTGGGGGTGAGTGTTTGATTTGCTCAAACGCTCCGTCCATCATCCCCTTTTGTATAGCTTTGTTCGCCCTAAGTGTGGCAGGGTATGCTCAGACGTGAGTCCCTTGCTCACTTGGCCACTGGATTCAAGATAGCCTGGCTGATGAGGATTATGAATCCGAAACCGGTCCCAGGATGCTTGTTTCCGGTCCAGGGAAGACATGGCTTGGCAGTTCGGGCTGGACTGTTCCCATAAGGCACAGGGTCAGACTGATTTGCATATAGCCATGTCTGAACTGGGGTGGCTGAGTGAACTAAAGAATGGTGATGGATTAAACCCAGATCAGTTGACTGGGGGTGAGTGTTTGATTTGTTCAAACGCTCCGTCCATCATCCCCTTTTGTATCACTTATCTGGAGATGCCTTACAGCAGGGTGAGTAGGCCGAAAGGGGGGACTAAGTTGAGCACAGGATTGCATTCCAGACCCACCGGATGGCAGGGCACAAAATGGACAGACAAGGTAGCTAGTTGGGGCCTAACAGCGGTAAGAGGCTACCCCCCTCATGATCGGAGAAAAACCAACATTCAGGAGTGCTACGCAGACTCATCAATGCCAATGGCAACACATCTGGCCATTTCAATGAAGTTGACGAACAGACCTTTGACACCCTCATTTTAATTGTGCCGTTTATCTGTTCCACAAGCCTGGAAGCCTCAGGCCTGTAACTACAATGCAGTCTCTGATCAATTTTCAAGGCCGTACACAATAATTTCATGATTTCATTATGGTAATGTGTTCCTCTATCTGTCTCCACCACGGTCGGAAATCCAAACCGCGGTATCAGTTCCCTTAAGAGCAGTTTTGCCACTGGAGACTGTCACATCATCTAGTTGGATACGCCTCAACCCAACGTGAAAAGATACATACCACCACCAAAACATATCTCAGCCTATTGCGCCTCGGCATCTCGATCAAATCCAATTGTATCCTATTAAAAAGACTCCCTGATCTGCCAATGTGGCTCATCGCAACCACAGTTCTTTTCCCAACATTCATTTGTTGACACGTAACACACCTGTGACACACTGCTTCAGCATACACACAAAATTGTGGGTTAAACTAGGTTTGCCTTAACACTCACACCATGGCGTCTCTTCCAAGATGAACTGCTCCGTGAATCTGCCTTGCCATTGGGCTCAGTAAACAGTTAGGCAACACTGCTCTTTCATCTGTTGACACCCAAATGCCATCTTCTCTCTTTTCACAGCCTGCTCTAACCCATGATGCAGCTTCCTCCTCTGAGACCTCATCCTGCAGACACTTGACCTCATCCCAAGTATGGGCCACAGCTAACATCATGCTGAGCTTGGTCTCTTCTGTGCTCTCTCCTATATATTCTCCATTGAAAACACAAACATGTATTGCACAAAAACGAGCTACTTCATTAGCATAATTGTTTCCTTTGGTGACAACATCTTCTCCTTTCCCATGGGCTGCGTATTTGACTACAGCTATCTCTTTAGCTTTCTGCAAAGCCTCTAGCAATTGGCGCACATATTTTCCATTACAGATAGGGGATCATGAGGACGTCAAAAATCCCCTTTGTGACCATAACTGTCCAAAATCATGAACTACTCCAAACCCATATTGGATGGCCGTATAGATAGTCACGCGTACTCCATCCGCGATTGGGCAGGCACGTATCAGAGCAATAATTTCAGCTACCTAAGCAGAGTATACTCTCTTCAAACAGGCAGCTTCCACCACCCCCAAGATGGTGCACACAGCAAACGCTGCTCTCAAACATCCTTCATTGTCTCTTAAGCATGAACCATCAACAAAAAGGATCAAATCAGATTCAGGCAATGGTTCATCAGCAATGTCAGGTCTGGGTTTGGTAGATAACTCAGTGACATCCAGACAGTCATTTTCTTCACAATCTTCTCCTTCCTCTTGTGGAAGAGGTAACAATGTCCCTGGATTCAAGGTAGTACAGCATTTCAGAGTATCATTTTTAGAAGCCAATATAGCTTGCTCCTACTTTGTTAGTCAGGTATTTGTTAAATATTGTGTTTTTGTTCTTGTCATTAACAGTTCTACTGAAGGGGGCATATAAACAATAAGTGGATGACCCATCACTATGCTTTCACATCTCTCAATGCTGACACCTGCTGCAGCAAAGGATTTGAGACAACCGGGCAATGCAGAAGCTACTGGATCTAATGTAGCGGAAAAATAAGCCATTGGTCTATGGGCACCTCCATGTGTCTGTACAAGGACCTCAAATGCACATCCTTTCTTCTTACAGCAAAAGACCAAAAACGCTTTAATGTAATCTGGCATTTCCAGAGCTGGAGCGTGACATAGGCTCTCTCTCAGCTCATGGAAGGCTCTCAAGCAGTCATTATTCCATTATACCAGATCACCTATGTCCTTTCGAGTCAACCTCAAGAATGAATTTGCTTGTAAGGAAAAATTTGGGAGCCACTGTCGACAAAAGCCGACCATTCCCAAAAACATGTAGACTTCTTTCTATGTTTTCGGAGTTCCCATTTGCAGAATCATCTCTATGCGATCTGGTGACACCCTTTGTTTTCCCTTTTCAATTCGATGACCCAGATACTGTACTTTTGTTTGACAATGCTGAAGCTTGTTTGGGGACACCTTGTATCCATTTTCTGCCAAATGATTCAGCAAAGCCATTGTATCGATCCTGCAAGCATCCTCAGTCTCTGAAGCGACCAAAAGGTCATCGATATACTGTACCAGGACTGAGCTCAAAGGCATCACCAGCCCTTCAAGATTCTTTTTCAAACACTGGCTAAAGATAGAGGGACTTTCTGTATACCCTTGATGGATCCAACACCATGTTAACACACGGTCGTCCATCCTAAATGCAGAAATATATTGGCTATCTTCGTGCAATGGTATGGAGAAAAATGCCTGACAGAGATCTATGACTGTAAACCATTCTGCCTCACATGGTATCTGAAATAATATAACAGCTGAATTCGTTACCACAGGACAACATGGGATCACGATTTCATTGACCCTGCGCAAATCCTGCACTCTTCTGTACTTGCTAGGTTTCTGTAGTCCCATTATAGGTGAATTACAGGGACTTCCTCTTATATCCTTCAGGATGCCTTGCGCAATCATAGACTCGATTACATGTCTTATTCCAGCCACAGTTTCTTGAGTCAATTTATACTGCAGGGTTACTGGGAATTCAGCATTTGGTTTCACCTGTATCTTAACAGGTTCAACCCCTCGGATCAATCCTATCTCCTCTCCCGTGAAATCCCACACCTTCGGAGAAACTGAATCTCTCAAGTCATATGGTAGGTCCTCTATTGTGAGAACCACAAACAGCTCTGCATACAAGCTCATATTGGGCATTTTAAAATGAGAGTCGTCATCATAGGTTTGCAACTCCACACCCCTCGGTGTGCAAGATATGGTAAAATTTAGCTTACACAAAAGATCTCATTCCAATAGACAGACTAGGATGGAATCACACACCATAAATTGATGTTTGTCCTGGAAGGGTCCTATTCTCACAGGTAACTCATTTGTTAATGGGTTAGTCATTTTCAAATTTGTAACTCTCACCATTTGAATCGATTTTCCTGACAGGAACACATTTGGGACCACTTCTGTCCTTATGGAGCGCGCAGCACCAGTGTCTAACAAAAAGGTAACAGGATGTCCATTCACCTCAGCATCTACAAAGGGTCCACTTTGATCTACTTCCAGGGCAGCACCCAAAGTGCACTCTCCCTGCACCCCCCTCTGACACTCATGAGGACCTTGAATTTGATCTAATCTGTCTTGTATCTCAAAGTAAGGAATATGATGATATACCTGATTACTCATGGGTATTCTTGGAGGCTGAGGTAGCTGCGTTTAGGACTCACAACCTCCCCATACATGGATCTTGCTCTTGTCACAATGTTCAAACCCTCTGACATCTGTCTCTCTCCCTCATATTGCAACACTTGCACTTCCAATTGCCCGATATTGTGACAATTAGGGCCCTCTGTGACCTTGTTCTGACTTGCTATCCAATCACTTCCCATACCGGCATCCATACCCCTTCCTCTTCCCTGACCTGGTTGTGATACAGTCTGTTGATTCATTACTCTACCACTTCCCCTTCCTCGACCCATCGCTCATCCAACGCCTTGCACCCAATCAGGCCTTTTCGCATTCCTCAACTGTACCAACATTAATTTCTCCTTTGTTTTCTTTTGTGCTGCTCTACCTGTTCACTGCAATATTTTGCATAACGCAAGATTTCGTCTACAAATTTGTTCTGCCAACATGTCAAGTGATGCTGTATCATCAAACTGATATCAGATCTCAATCCTAACACAAACTTCGAAACAAACTGTCCAATATATTTTGGTTCAACCATAACCATTCCACTATGTTGTTTAAAGGGCACCAAAAGTCTCTCATAATAGTCTTATACCGATTCTTGAGGATCTTGAGTAGTACGATCGATCTTAAGCCAATCAACAGTCTGTGGAGCTACTTTAGATTGCAACCACGTAATCACTTGTTCACATTTCTTCATTACCTCAGACGAAGAACCATGAATCACCACATCTCTAGCCAGTACTGCAGCAGGCCAATCAACGTGGAAATGATTCAAAAAAATTTCAGAGACCACAAGTGTGGACAAATTACATAGAATTATAACACCACCAGATAACATATGCAATGAATGACAATAATTTAATTAAATAATCAAGGGTTGTCAAAAAGATCAACGATTCGGATGACAGAATGTATGTCAAAATCTATATTTTTGTTAAAACAGGTGCAAAATGGGTGACAAGTGCAAAAATTGGGATCAGTGCAAGTGATGTGCAAGGGAAAGATAGTGCATCCACAGTTGATATAGAACCCTATCCAGCCAGGTTTCTGGCAATTACAGTTAATGCAACAGCATAAACACAGGAATCAGTTACAAAGTCACTGTTAACCAAATTTGGTGTGGAGGGAAAACAAAAAGCCGACGTTTCGACCCCCAGGAGGACCAGCACGATGATTTGCTTAGATGCGGGGTCTTCTTCAGGACCAACAAATTAGAGAGGGGTGTGTGGGGTAGAGCACCTATGGACAATAATAAAAATTAATGTGGTGTATCTAGCAAGGGGACAAATCTAAATAGCAGTGAATCAGAACCAAATTTACCAGCATCAGCAGGAAAGCATTGAGCTGGAAGCTGAGAGTGTGGGCCTGCAGGGCTCCTGGGGTGGGAAAAAAGGGAAAACGAGAGACACACAGCTAGCGCCATAATTCACACTAATAACTGAGGAGAGGGATGGTTAGGTCATCCAGGATAGGCATGTACTCACCAATGAGAGTATTAACGTGTAGCATAGGGTATCACTTGCTATGGTTTGCTGATTAATAGGTCGCAAAAGCACAGGGTTCATTTGACGTGGAGCAGAAAATGCCAAACCACGCCGTTACATGGGGGAGCATACCATAGCCGGCGCGCTTGAAAGACAATTACCATGCGTAGAAAGGGAGCTATGGAAAAGGCTTAGCACCCCTAAGGAGTGCCAGCAAAGGGAATGAATTAAAACATTTGGATAATGAGTTATCTGGTGGTGTTATAATTCTATGTAATTTGTCCCCACATGTGGTGTCTGACATTTTTTCGAATAATTTCCACTGTGGCTATTTCTTTGTGTATCACTAATCACCCGAGTCCAATGGTTTATCGGGTTACCCCATTGATACATAACTCTTTCGCAAGTTCAAGTTCAGAAATTTGTATAGCGCACTACTCACCCAGAGGGTCTCAAGGCGCTTGAGGGAGGGAGGTGAATTTACTATCGAATATCCAGGTTTTTAGTTGCTTTCTGAAAGAGAGGTGGTTCTGAGTGAGGCGGAGGTGGGTGGGGAGAGAATTCCAGGTTTTAGCAGCTAAGTAGGAGAATGATCTTCCCCCGATGGTGGATCTGTGGATGCGCGGGATTGCGGCGAGGGCTTGATTGGACGATCGTAGTTGGCGGGAGGGGGTGTAGAAGGATAGACGCGTGTTGAGGCATTCGGGTCCTAGGTCGTAGAGGGCTTTGTGTGCGTGGGTGAGGAGACGGAACGTTATTCTCTTGTTGACAGGGAGCCAATGGAGGTCTTTCAGGTGGTCGGAAATGTGAGCTTGCCGAGGGATGTCCAAAATGAGCCTGGCTGAGGCGTTTTGGATGCGTTGGAGTTTTTCTGTAGTTTGGCTGTGGTTCCGGCGTAAAGGGTGTTGCCGTAATCCAATCGGCTTGTGACCAGTGCGTGGGTGACTGTCTTTCTTGTTTCGGTGGGGATCCAACGGAAGATTTTTTTGAGCATTCGTAGGATGTTGAAACGGCGTTGACTTGTCTGGTCATCGAGAGGGAGGAGTCTAGGATGAAGCCCAGGTTACGTGCGTGGTCCGTAGGAATGGGTGCGGTTCCGAGGGCCGGTGTCCACCATGAGTTGTCCCAGGCAGAGGGGGATGGTCCTAAGATGAGGACTTCTGTTTTGTCCGAGTTTAGTTTTAGACGGCTGTTCTTCATCCATTCGGCTACTTCTTTCATACCTTCGTGTAGGTTGGTTTTGGCGGTGTTTGGGTCTTTTGTGAGGGAGAGGATCAGCTGGGTGTCGTCTGCATAGGAGATGATGTTGAGGTTGTGTTGGCGCGCGATGGCTGCGAGGGGACTCATGTATACGTTGAAGAGGGTGGGGCTGAGTGACGATCCTTGTGGTACGCCGCAGATGACTTCGGTGGCCTCTGATTTGAAAGGGGGGAGGCGGACTCTCTGGGTTCTTCCGGTGAGGAACGATATTATCCAGTCCAATGCGTTTCCTTGTACTCCGATGTTCCTGAGGCGTTGTATGAGGGTGCTATGACAGACTGTGTCGAAGGCTGCGGAGAGGTCAAGTAAGATGAGAGCAACTGTTTCTCCGTTGTCCAGTAGTGTTCGGATGTCATCTGTTGCTGCGATGAGGGCGGTTTCGGTGCTGTGTTTGGCTCGGAAACCTGATTGAGAGGAGTCGAGGGATTTGTTGGATTCTAGGAAGGCGGCGAGCTGACTGTTGACGGCTTTCTCGATGACTTTGGCGGGGAATGGGAGGAGCGAGATGGGGCGGTAGTTTTTAAGTTCGGTTGGGTCAGCCGTGGGTTTCTTCAGAAGGGCGCTGAGTTTGGCATGTTTCCAGTTTTCTGGGAAGGTGGCGGAGTTGAGGGAGCAGTTGATTACATCTCGGAGATGGGGTGCGATGATGGAGTCTGCTTTGTTGAAGATGTGGTGGGGACAAGGGTCGGTTGGCGATCCTGAGTGGATGGAATTCATCAGGCGGATGGTGCCTTCAGTGGTGATTGGGTTCCAGGCACAAAGGTTGTTAAAGGGGGGTTTTGGCTTGGAGGTGGGTGGAGTGGGCCGGTCTTCGAACTGGTTTTGAAAGCTGTTGTGTATTTCGGCGATTTTGTTGTGGAAGAATGATGATAGAGAGTCGCAGAGGTCTTGGGAGGGGGTGATGTCGTTAGTGCCTGCGGAGGGGTTAGTGAATTCTTTGACGATGTTGAATAGTTCCTTGCTGTTTTCGGCACTGTTGTCAAGTCGATCCATAAATGCTGATTTCTTGGTGGTTCGGATGAGTTGGTGTTGTTTGCGGGTGGCGTTTTTGAAGGAGGCTAGGTTGTCAGTGGTAGGGTTTTTTCTCCAGGTTTTCTCGAGAGTCCGACAGAGCTTCTTGGATTTCTTAAGGTCATCGTTGAACCAGGGGGCTTTTTTGTTCCCTTGCTTGATTAGATGGTTTTTCAAGGGTGCTAGTTCGTCTGTGCTGTGGGTGATCCATTGTGTGAGGTTGGTGGCTGCTTGGTTTGGGTCCGATGAATTGGCAGGAGTGTTTTGTTGAAGTGACGAGAAGAGCTGGTCGGTGGTGATTTTGTTTCAGTTTCTTCGGGGAATAGGTTGTGGGGGGTTATGGGACGTGGCTTTTTTGTAGTGGAAGTGAACGCAGCTGTGGTCCGTCCAGTGGAGAGCTGTGGTGTGATCGAAGATGTGCTTGCTGGAGGTGAAGATAGGGTCGAGCGTGTGTCCGGCGGAGTGGGTGGGGTGTCAACGAGTTGTTTGAGTCCGTGATTGGCCATGTTGTCCAGAAGGGTGGTGGTGTTGTTGTCGTTTTTCTTGTCCAGGTGAAAGTTGAGGTCTCCCAGTAGAATGTAGTTCTCGGACGGGATGGCATGTGGGCTGATGAAGTCAGCGATGTCTTCACTGAATTGTGAGCGGGGTCCTGGGGGTCTGTAGATAAGGGTGCCTCTGAGTGTGGTTTTGGGGTCGGTGTTAATCTGGAAGTGAAGGTGTTCGGCGGTAGCGAGGTTATCGTCGGAGCTGGTCGTGATGCGGATGGTGTTCCTATGGACGATGGCGATGCCTCCTCCTGTTTGGTTGATGCGGTCCTTTCGGATGATCTTGTAGGTGTCCGGGATGGCTATGGCGATGTCGGGGGCTGATGAGGCGTTCATCCAAGTTTCTGTAAGGAAGGCGACGTCTGACGATGTAGTGTCGAGTAGGTTCCAGAGTTCGATGGAGTGTCTGTGGACTGAGCGGGTGTTGAGCAGTAAGCACTTTAGGTGGTTAGTGTCGGAGCTCTGTTTGGAGTTTGTGGATTTGGTGTGGGTCCTGATGCAGTCGAACTTGCAGGAGTGGCAGGTGAAGGGTCCATGGGTGTGTCCTGGAGCGGCTTGGTAGCAGTTAGGGAGTGGGCCGGGGTTAAGTGCTGAGAGGGTTGCGGCGTCGTATGCTAAGCGGGTGGAATGGGATTTGCGTGGACCAGGGGGTCTGGCGCTGGGCACGGTCCAGGCGCGGACGGGCGCAGACGGGCTTACCTTTTGCGCACCTTCGGCGCGCATAGGGCACGACTGCTGCGCGCGTAGGCATCTGTCATATGTGGATAGTGGAAGGGGAGGGGCGAGGGAGGATCAGCTGGGAGGCGGGAGCGGGGTGGTGATCAGGGCAGGGAGGCACAACACAAGAACAAAAAACAAAATGGCAGCAAGCCAATATCGCAACAGGATTGGGGCACAATTGTACATAGCGCGATGCAAATGGCAGTGGCACCGGCACAATCAGGCACAAATAAGTCTGCAGGCAGCCCAGCACAAGTTCAAATATCGTACAAGCGCACCTTGGCAATCAAGCGCTACGATCTAATTTACGTCAGCAATTTAATAAATATTAATAAACAGGCGGGGCAATCTAGCGCTACGAACTCTAATAAATAATTATGCAGGCTAAAGCAGTTGTGGGTGCAAGGCGAGATAGGCACTCAGTAGTCTGGCGGTAAGCGCTACGATACCAGGCGAGGCAGGGAGCAGCTTGTGGAGCGACCTCTTCTGCTGGGAGCAGGACGGTCACAGCGCTACCACGGCAGAGTGGGGTAAACAGTATCAGTGGGAGGGAGGATCAGCTGGGAGGCGGGAGCGGGGTGGAGATCAGGGCAGGGAGGCACAACACAACAAAAAAAAAAAATGGCAGCAAGCCAATATCGCAACAGGATTGGGGCACAATTGTAAATAGCGCGATGCAAATGGCAGTGGCGCCGGCACAATCAGGCACAAATAAGTCTGCAGGCAGCCCAGCACAAGTTCAAATATCGTACAAGCGCACCTTGGCAATCAAGCGCTACGATCTAATTTACATCAGCAATTTAATAAATAATAATAAACAGGCGGGGCAATCTAGCGCTACGAACTCTAATAAATAATTATGCAGGCTAAAGCAGTTGTGGGTGCAAGGCGAGATAGGCACTCAGCAGTATGGCGGTAAGCGCTACGATACCAGGCGAGGCAGGGAGCAGCGTGTGGAGCGACCTCTTCTGCTGGGAGCAGGACGGCAAGCCAATCAACGGCAACCTTACATGCCGACCATAAATCACCTGGGACCACTACATCAAATAAGATATTCAAATCAATCCATAACACCTTTGGTATTGTGACAACCCGGTCAATCTGTTTATACCAGTCAGCAGGTTTTTCCCTCAGCTGGGGAAAATCATTTGTAAATGTTGCCAAATCACCCCTGCTCCATGGCACATGTACCTACCCTAAAATGTTGTGCTTCTCACAAAGTGTAATTTGATGCTGCTCCCATTCCTTCACCCGGAGGTGGAGTATCTCCTATCACTTTTGTAGCACTTTTCTTTTTTGACAACCTTTCTTCCCATTTGTATACTTCTCTCCATGATCGCAGCGCTATTATCAAGTCCCTAATTTGTGCCTTTAATCCTGTGGTTCACTATTCTTCTAAATCTTCCCTGCATCAATTTTGTCTTAGTCAAATCCACCTCATAACGTCTTGCCAACTGTACCAATGCTTCATGAGCTCGCTTTGCCTTTTTAGTAACATCCTTAGATACAAATAGCAACTCACTTGGGTCATATGTTTCAATCCTGTCCAATGGCAGATTCCCTTCTATCACTTTATCTATTTCAGCTTTTAATCATACCACATCTATTAATGGCGCCTTCATTGCCACTTGTATGGTTCTCTGACCTCTTTCACTTCCTAATATTTCCCTGCCACAACTGTGTGCTCTACTTAGTTCTTTACCCTCCTCCGTTCTGAAAACTGGGTGACTTTCTCTCTCTCAACTGCGACTTCTCCAATGGTTACCTTCACACAAATTCTGGGGTTTGAACATTACCCGAAGCGCTTCTCGTCTCATCTCCAAGTCCTCTCTCTGTATCAATAACTCCCTCACAGGTGGAACCCACATTCTGATATATGACCTAGAATTTGCCAAAGCTCCTGTTTATCTTCGTTCCGATTCACTGTCCATCCTTGATGGATCAGCCGTAGCTGGCAGTGGAGTACTACCTTCTAACGGCAACTGAGCCATTCCTGTTCCACTCATTGTAAGACTCCCTCCAGACATAGTCTCTACTCCTCCTGTTAGCTGTTGACTTCCACCTGCCCTCTCCATAGAGTCATATATTGAAACCACAGATCCAATCATAACTGGTACCGTTAGAGACTCTGGTAACTGCGTGCCCCGCCCCTCCAGATCCATCTGGAATTCGTATTCCCACTGACATTCTCCCCCTTACTCCTGTTGTCGGCTCCTCTGAACACATTTGACCCCCTCCTAAAGCTTCTTCCGATTGCTGTGTTTTCTCCAGCTCCAACCTGGAGTCACTAGGTGGAAGACGTTCTGCTAGCAGTGTTTCAAGGAAACTATCATCTGTATTACTGTGCTCTTCTGTCTTACTCTGTCCTTCAGACCCTCCTTTTAGCAACCTGAATGGATATAAGCTCACTCCCTCTATGGTGTCTACTCTCCACCTCTTCAATTGTGCATTCCATCTAGCATCCTGATATGCCCTCATTGCTTTCTTCATTCTTCCTTGTGAAGCTTCTCTTCTCTTCGCCATTGCTGCTCACATCCATGCATCTAATGCCTCAAATTATGTTGGTGTAGGCGGAGGTTTCAGAGAAGACATCACTCCTCTCAGCTTGTACAGCACCTCCATCCGAAATGACCCATAACGAGGGAAAGCAAATTCTCCTTCTTTCTCTGTGATTTTATGCCAATTTTGCAGCCACACTATAGTATGGAGTCCTACATTGGTTGCCATGTAATGTGCCTGGGTATCCTCTGGTGGAGCTTCTTCTCCCACCCGAGTTATCACCCCTGTGTCGCCTCTACACAAATCACGCAACAACTTAAAAGATCTCATTGTGAAAATCAGTTAATTGCAATCCAAACTTCAATATTTAACTCTGGACAAACTTCCAGCAATCCCAGCATGGTATTACACCAACTGACCTATCCCAGTGCGGCGCACACTGATGTCACAACTCCCTCCTTGCAGCGGCTCACCCTCCTTTACAATTTCACTTCGTACACTCGCTCAGACATTAGTACTACAAGTAACTGTATAACCAAAAGTTATTAACCAAGTAACTGCTTCCTAACACAGCCACAATAACTTACAGTTACATAAAACAAGTAATTGTCCGTCCGCTAAAAGATCAATAGAACACTCTTACAAGAACATTTGTCCGCTGTGACCCCCGCCCAGCGTTAGTCACTCAATCACCATAGTCCATCTCTGGTACCTGAGATGTACTCTTACATTCACACAAAGTTCTCTATCACAAGTGGATCACCGATAGCGCTTCACGACACCCACAATTTTGATCAGACAATCCCATATACAAAATTATCCTGGGATCTTCGACTTCTCTTGAGTCCGCTCACCAAACTTCCTGATCCACACGTGTCCTGACCAGTAAACCTATTAACCCACAATCATTCAACTTGCATCCCAACTCCGCAAGACATCACACAATTAATTTATCACCGCAATCTAGGACACCACACAGTTTCATACTCACGCTGTCCCCGTTTCTGCCGCACTATCAGCATCCGCCGACCTCCATCAATCTTTGTTTTTTGCCGTCGTCTACTCCAAGTCCAGAGCCCAATTTTCCTCAGTTTGTAATCTAATCCTTCATTCTCCCCTCACTTTAGAGGCAAATCATCCTCTGCTACCATTTGATTATGTTACATTTAGTCCTTGCCTTGTCTACTAAATTCAGCACAGATGGTCTTTTATTTGCCTACTGAAAGGTTGAGGGGAACAAACAATTGCAGTTTATACTAACAATGTCATGCTTAAAAGACCACAGACTCTGAATTTCCATTAATGGATTGTATCACAAGGCCAAAAATAATTGAATATAAACACACCTTAATATCAGAAAATATAGGTACATAAAAACCAATACAGAGCTGAATCTGTGAATATAATTAATTCGGCATAGAAGGCATAATGTGAGAAACTCCATAATCAAAATGCATCCCAGAATTGAAGCTGAGTTCAAATCCTTTTTAATGAGGTAGAAAGCAAAGGTTATCTTTCCCTACACTGCTCTCACTGAGGGTCCCGCCTATTTCCCCCTTATCATACCCCAAAGGTGTCAGTACGTGTTGACTTCCTAAGAAGTTCTCACCTCAAATGGGTCAGATACCTTAAGGCTATGGAGCTCGCTCTAAGATGCTTCTTCTCCTCCAAAAAATGCAGAAGTCAATCTTCACTGTCTCTGCGCATCATACAAAAAGACAATGTTCCGCCCCAATACGTTACATAAAACTTTTCAATCTCTTTTGTCTATATTTTTCCACAGGAGCCGTGTTGTTCAGCTCCCGCTCTGTGGCCTTGATTTCCAGATCAGCCAGACACGAAAGGCATCCTCCCTTTTCACCTTCTAGTCTTCTTCAAAAACATTGCAGGTATCTCCTTTATTCTAAGAATAACGAGGTCGAATTCCTGCACCTGCAGTAGGATGAGAACATACTGTCTTCGCATACAAAAAGGATTCATTTAATTAATTCTTAGGCAACCAAAAGAATATCGAAACTAACAACAACCTACAGTTAGGGCCTACAGTGCAGACAACTTTAACAATACACAGTTACATTATATGGGTATAATATCATCCTGCACATTATGTATACAGGAATTATAGACTTTTATAATACATACAGATTCATACTTAAATGTGCACACTATATTACAAATGCTCATGTGACTTGAATAAATGCATTTTAATAATTGTAAAACACTGTAAACGACAGAGTATATACGAGTGCATTTAAACCATGAATATAATGCACCCATTCAATTTAGATTGCTGTAAGAGCTCTGTCACCTGTATATCTGGCTGCTGTGGCAGGCCTAGAGTTCGGTTCCCACTTGTCTCTTCAGTGGTGGCACAATAAGTGCTGCAATCCACTGGTGACATTTAGTTTATGGGCCCTGGGTGCAAAGAGTACCATATACTAGGGATCTATTGGTAAGTTAAACATGTTAATCAGGGTTTAGATAATTGAACATGTTTAAGGGGTCAGAGCACATACAATGTTTACATGTCCATAGACCAGCAGGTTCAGTCCAAAAAATGGAGGGGGTGAACATGCAATAGAAAGTGATGTACACCAATAATAAACACTAACATTTTCTCTACATTTAGTATTAACGAATTGGTTACTTATCCAGTACACAGTAGTCTGGAAGCAGAGTTTGAACATGGATTCGACCAGGGTCAAGATGCAACATTATTAGCTTTTTGTCAGGGTTAGTCATAAATAACAAATAAGACTGGATCAGCTTTGCTAGCCTGGTCTCATAGAGACAAACAAGTTTAGATTGAGAGCTGAACCATGGCGTACTCTGCTTGTAAATGTGTTAACTGAAAAACGAAGAAGAGTTACCACTTTAGCAAATACAGAAAAAAATGAGCAGAGACAGTCTAGGGGCTTACTGTATCTCCCCTACATGATTTAAAAGAGAAAACATAGCCAGCATTACTCACTTGACCATGAATCCTCTCCACTCTCCCAGCCTGACAGTCATCTAGTAGCTTAGTAGAACTAGCAAACATGGGCGGGTGAGGATTCAGGGGGCAGTTGTGCAGGAGGCGAGGGAGGGCAGGTGCATTTAAAAAAAATAAGACTTACCTTGCTGCTGCTGGGTCCTGCGCCTTCTCTCCTGCTCACCTGTGTCTGACTCCAGGTCAGAACAGGAAGCTGGCAGCCAGGCTTGCACCCCTAAGCCAGTCACAACACTGCAATGCAGCATTGTGATTGGTCTGAGCACCGTGACCCGAGTGGGTCGATCAAAGGAGCTGCCACTGCCAGCAAATAAGAAAACCTGACAAATGACCTACATTGTCTTCAGCCACTTAGCTGTGAAATGGAGAAATGAAAAAGGTCAAATACTGACCAGAAACTTAGGATCAGCATTAGGCTTCTTAAGGGGAATTACTATTCATACATGTTTTCATTTAGGTGGAATTGTTCCACAATTATATGATTAATTACAAATGGTCTTACCTTTGTTGGCTCCAAGTTACTTCTGGGCAAATTAATGACCTTTACATAACAAGGGTCTTGCCGAAAGCCCAGTTTGATTAACTGAGTGGTAAGTACATCATCAGTAATGGTAGAAAAGGTACTCAGCATTTCTGATGGATCAAGTTAAAAAAGAAAGCCCTGTACCTTAGCTGGGTACTTATATAAAAATGCATTAGGAAGGATTATTTTTTAGCAAATAAATCTGCAATGTCTCCTTTGAAAGTCTGTGAAGATTGAATCGAAGACATAAGTGACACATCCTCTCACTAGATGGAAAGTTTCCATAGCAGAATTATTAATGCCACCAATTATTTAGAACACCATTGCACTTTGTTTGATGTGATAAATGTTTATAATTCTTCAATACAGCCAGGTGAATATTCTTGGAAGATACAGAGTAATCACATTACCATGCTGTTTCCAATGCTTTACAAGACTGCTGACTTGTGGCCAAAGAATCAGAATATTAAGGATGATGTGGTTGGCTACATACCAGTGGTTTAATGACAATAGGGGCTAGTACGCCAAGAGCAGATGTTACTCACTGGTCAACCATACAGACAGTAGATTCAGAAATGAGGCCAAAGGAAAATATACCAGAGTACAAATCCAGACACAAACATTGCTGATAATGTTTGGTCCTGGATCTACTATTAGATTGAGTCTCTTTTATAGGCTCTCTAATTCATGGGATATGGAGGAAACAATTGCTGAGTTTTCCATCCAAGGATAGGAATATTGTTAGATTGAGAGCCAAACTCAAAAGGAAAACCAACCAGCGCCTGCCTATACGAAGCTTACAACAAACCAACTGAGGAAAGACCATTAGCAGTGGAGAAATCTAATAAGTAACGCATAGCTGCAAGATTTATAGCATGGGTCTATATAATAAATCCCTCTTATATGATCAAATTAAATGTATGGAGGATGAAAAAGGCAATAAAGTCAGAAAAATGCACAGAATTAACTGCAGGTGTAGTGTGGTGATATACAATAACTCATGTATAGGAAGTGCATGAGCACAGTCTAAAGTTAAAGCCATCAACGCAGTATGATTGAAAACATCCAGCGAAATTGTGGCTACATGTTGTCCTTCTTTAAAAATAACTATGTTGACACAGCCACCTTTGTCTTTTATTTCCAGATGAATACAATTCTAATACGGTGTATGTAGGAAGCCGGCTCTGTATCTACTATACCAAAAAGAGGTATAGTGTGCACAGAGTACAGTGAGTCTCCAAAGGTATGGCAGAGGTTAAAGTATGGGAGAGGATGTGGTGTGATGGCCAGAGCAGCCGACTTTGAAGCTGGGGACCAGGTTCGAGTCTGGCAGGAGGCTCAAACATCCTGTGATTCTGGGCAAATTACTTAATCTCCCCGAGCCTAGGAATAAAAAAAATGATGTGTCCGTCTGTAATACAACTAGTGCTCATGTAAAGCGCACTGATACCTTTGGGTCGAGTGCGACAAAAAAAACTGCAAAAAAAGATCATACCGTACTCTCAATTTAGTGGTGGCTGGGTAGAACAGCTAAGCTTCTCAAAGGGTAGTGTGAATGCATTTGCTGTAGATACTCATACAAGGCAGAAACACACACTCAATGACTCAGACAAGGCCAATGTTTGTAGAAAAATATTACTTCAGTTGCTTTTATTTTTAGGAACCCAGTTGAACTCAGTTAGTAAGTACTTATCAGTTGCAATACTTTCAGATTACTGGCAATAGGTTTGTATAGTATCAATCAACACTTCGCATGTGCACAAAAAGCTTTTTAGGCTTTGGAAATACTTCCAAGCTAGTCATCCAGAAACAGTAAAAATGCAGTGCAATTCTAATGAAGGAAAAACACGGTGATGTATCAGCAGATAAGTACACAACTTTCTTTTCCAGTCTCCAGGGGTTTAGACCAGCACTGGGCAAGGGTCCATTTTAAGGTAGGGACTGCACCACCAGTGGCACTGGGCGGTTGGGTGCATGGTTTGTCGAGCACAGGGATAATCAATAGGGACTGGGGGCACCTATAGAGGTGCAGGGTTCAGTATCTACACTGTGGTAGTCGATACTGGCAATGAAAGTCGCTCTTGTGGTCAGCGAAGAGCAATGGAGGGGAAAGAGATTAAAGAGTCTGCCAACACTGGGACCTTCGTGGTCATCATCAAAAAGTCACTTTAGGTCGTAGGGAGTCACTACTAGCCCCACGGTCATGAGGATGGAGATGCGCAGGGGGTGGAGGAGTTCTGTTGATGTTGGGCCATCTTGGAGAGGCCATGGCTGTGCAGGTGGGGCAGGAGGAGGCTGACATGGCCACTTGCAGGAGGGTGCAGGGTCTTTGGAACCGAGCTGTGAACAGCCGGGGTCGTTGGGCCGGGAGGAAGTCGTCCTGCAGCAGTGCTTTAGTCTTCTGGCAGAGCAGAGTCACGTCAACACAAGTGTCTGTCCTCTTTTGTGAGGCCTGCTAGAGGGGTGCTTACCCACACAGGCAGTGTTGTTAGGCATGGCACACAGGGATGTGGGCCATGTTGACTCTTCGCTTTGGTCTGCAGCAAAACACGGAGACTGCAATGGCAGTGTTGTGGGTGTTAAGGTGAGAGATCACTGAGGATGGCATAATACATGCTGCAGCCCTAAGAGTCCTTCTCTGGTCACAGACCCCTTTGGTATCATGGGTACCTTTTACAAGGGACTTACATGTGGCCCAGATGTGTGCCAATTGCAGAAACAAAGGTACAGTTTTAGGAAAAACACAGGCCCTGGGATCCTGAATGGCAGTCAAGTTAGCATCAGTTATCTGGCAAAAAGTAATGGGGTAACCATGCAAAAGGGGACACTTTCTTACAGTGTAGGAAAAATGACCAAATCCTTGAGCGAAGAATACCTGAGCCAAGTTTCTGTTAATAGAAATATTTCTCACTTATTATCCAGATTACATTTCACTATTTCTGTTTTATTCTTGGATAATGATTTAACACTGAGAAGACAAAAATGTTATGCCTTAGCAGGTTATATGTGCGATTTAGTGGGAAAGGCAGCGAATGCAGGACAAATTAATTGTCTCAGAAATGACATCACCAGATGAGTCATGGAAAACAACATTTACAATGCTGTCTTTACCACGCAATGCCTTTACCACCCAGGCCTTACCTCACATGCATTTACCCCGCAGGTATGTTTTTGTGCCGTAACCACGCAGGGCATATATTGGTAAGATAGAATGAAAAACAACCAGCATTCTAAGCGCTAGTTGTGTGTGAAGTACAAATCTCAGTCATCCTAGATGGCTACCTGGTTAATTTCATGATTGAAATAAATTAAAAGTGGCAGAGTAGAGCCTTTTCAGTGTCAGATATGCTGAACTAATTGTAAGGAATGGAAGGCCTTGTTGGAGGATCATTTCATCTTATCTTCAGCTGGTTTGCTATATTGTCTAACACTCTCTCTGTTGGTGCTCCCAACCCCTTGGCACTGTATGTAATTGCATACCAGCACTGTCAGCTTCCGTGCCTTCCAATCTTCCTAAAAACCACCTGGTCCTGTCCCCAGTTGCACTCTGCCTCTGGTTTGCATTTGAGTCCTCTGGTTCCTAATCTCACCTGCTTTGTTAATTGCAAGGTAATGAGTAGCTCATCTCGTAAAAAAGCCTGTACTGGTGTCTCTTACCTGCGGTTCATGCCCAGGGGAGGCATCTTTTTGTTCTCCTCTGACCTCAGTGACAAGTGTGAGCCTGTTTGTAGCAGTCCATGATGTAGTGTGGGTGGGTTCTTGCCCAGGAGCATTGAGGGGCATGTACCATTGTACAGTCACCTGCTCAGTTAGGTACTTCCATTTGGCCATGGTAACACACCCTCCAGCCCCTCTATAAGAGGTCATGGTTGGGGAGGGACAGTGTCCTACATAAAAAGGGTTAAAGTTGCTGCACTTGTTCCCCAGGCCCTCCTTCCAATGCAGTAGTACTTCGAAAATGTTAGGGCGGAAATCTTCAATTAGAGAACACTGTGTGCTTAGGGTTGCAGACCTTCTGAGCCTCACTGGTGGCCTTGTCGTTAAGGTCTTAAGTGCTCAGCCTGATAGGTAAGGGTTCCTATGACCAAAGACCCACTTACATGAACATCCACCTGAACTTCCACCGCCCCCCTAGAAACCTTCAATTGGCCCACCTCGCCCTTGCTCAGGTATCACGCATCCGCCACTGGTGCTCTGTAGGATGGTCTTTCTCCCACCTCGCTGCTAATTCCAGGCACACCCTTACCCTTTACCTCCCCATTTCACCCTCACTGACCTATTTCAGAAAGGGACTCAAGACCTGGTTATTCGACAGACACTGGCAGCACAGTGTCTGGATACCCTCTCTGGTGACAAGTTGTGATATACAAATACCGATTGATTGATTGATTCATTCATTCATTCATTGAAGGGTTCAAGTCCCGCTGTGGCAGTGATCATGTGTCTGTTTTCAGGATGGTCAATGAAAAGGTATTTTAAGCATTTCACAAATAGGTGAAAAATAAATAGTGTAGGATGAAAGTCAAGTGCGTAATAAAGGTGTTTGTAATCCCTTATGGACTTGGCAGACAGCAGCAAACTAACTAGTCATACTCATGATCACGAGAGCAGGTTACACATATCATAATTACAGTTTGCTTATTTGTTTTTAAGAGGATAAGGAGCCTCGTTTTACACAGCAGCCTTACTGCTTGGAGCTCTGCAATCTTGCTCAGTTGTGTTAGTGGGCAGCCACCTTGAAACTAAAAAGAAGTGATATTTAGGAGGGCACCATCTTTCAATGGGGGATGTGGGTCACAGCCATCATGGGTTGGGAATTTGAATGGTTATTTCAGCAGAGCCCTTCTTCCTATTTTGGGATCGAATGATGCAAACTAGCATTGGCACAGCTAATACATTACTTCACATTATAGAAGATAAGACCTATTGGCTTTGCTAACACTTCTTGATCAATGATCTGTGGAGCAAAATTACCATTGGCCAATGCTTTCTGTACAGTGCCTACCTAGGAAGTAAAAAAAAGTTTCAACTTGGTTTATACATTATTTCATAGATTTATCTGTGGGAATTGAAAAGAACTCAGATGTACTTTTTCTGTTCTGAAATTGGGCATACTGTAGTGTTTCTAGATAGATAGTTGAATACAATGGACTTTAAACTCCAATACATATATTTATGGATGAGTTCTGTTTGATAGGACAACCTGCCATTAATACGTGCAAGCGTTAATATGTTTGAAAGTAGCACATGGTGACCCCTCTTAGTGCCTGCGTTTACAATGCATCTTGTTACGAAATTGCAAGTTTTAAAAATGTTTTGAATTACAGAATGTATTCTCAACAACTAAGCTTATTTATTGGGGACATTATACCCAAAAATGTTTGAGCCTTTTTTGGAAAACATCGAGGTCAAAAGATATTGATCTTTGCCGCATGTTGAAGAATGTTGGCTGACCTGACACATAGTAACGGATAAAGTTGTTGTTATTGCAAGAGCCCTTTGTCCAAGTAGACCATCATTTATTAAGCTATTTCTGTGAATATTTGTGCTTTTCTACAGATTTAGGTGTGACTTACTGAGGAATTCTCAGCAGTAATATAAACTTACTGAGAGGCCTAATGCACAAATGACCCGATTTACAGGATTGGTATATCAGTATGTGAGAGGTACTATTTCTAGTACTGCCAGCTTACTCATGAATTTAAGGAGTAAGCAAGATTACTCTTGTCTTACTCCAGGCATACTACTAGAAGTTAGGAGCACTACAACAGTAAGTCACAGAAAAAACTCATGACACACCATTATATAAGACCTTTGCAGTTAAGTTTGTGTTTTTAATATAGTATTAGCTTCCTCGATTACCCTTGCTGAATTGAACCTAAAGGAGTGTTAGAATTGGAAACTTGCCTTTACCATAGCAAATGCCTCTGCAAGGTAAAGCGCTGGACATTGAGCAGAAATGTGTGAACTCCACCAATTCCTACTAAGCCTAACCGGCTGTTTATGACTGCATGAGTTATGACCTGGTGCTGGGACCAGATTCCCATGAACTGAGGGCACACGTTTCAAGAAGTGGGTGTTACTGGTGTATTTCTGTCTAACATAATTACTCATAAATATCTCAAAATTACTTGTAATCATGAGTAAATGTATGAGAAGTGTGACTCAGCATTAAGCACTATCAGGCATATGCATCAAACCAAAAACCGGTCGCAAATGGGCAGATTCTCAGAATCCGCCCCTTTGCCACCGGTATTTTTGCATTTGGGATGCATCATCCCAAGTGCAAAAATCGCAATTTAAGGAATCTCTAAATTGCGATTCCTTAAATTGCAATTGCATTTAAGGAATCCCAAATTGAGATTCCTTAAACGCAATGCATGAAAGTAAAAAAATTACCGATTTCGCTAATGGGAGTAGCAAATTACCATGAAGTTGAACTTCGTGGTAATTTGCAAAAACTTTGAAAAAGGCACTTTTGTGCATGTTTCAAAGTTTCATGTTGCGCACACACATGCCCTTAGGGCACGTGTGTGTGCAACATATGAGCAGAGATCAATTTCAGGGGTGCAACAGGGTGTCATTTTGACACCCTTGCACCCTTGAAATTGCTTGAGCAATTTGCGAGTACCTACTGGTAGTCGAAAATTACTCATGCAATCTCCAATTCATTCCTATGGGCCTGTAGGCCCCTAGGAATGAATGGGACAAAATTCCTTAATTGCGACTAGCAATTTGCGAGTAGCAATTAAGGAATGTTTAAGAATCGCTATTTTTATAGCGATTCCTACATGCATAGATTCCTACATGCATAGGCTTTTGCGATTCCTAAATAGCGATTCCTTAAAAATCGCTTTTTAGGAATCGCAAAAGCCTACGTTGATGCATATGCCAGCTTGCTCTTAGTGCAATCCAAAATGGGCCCGACGATGAATTCTACACTCAGAAAATAACACTAAATACTACAGAACACAAACTGTAGTAGCCAGCAGCCACTTGCTCTCTCTTAGTTTGTTGTTCCTCTGCTCCTGCCATAGGCACTGGAAGTAGGGGTCCTGAGGGTGCAGCAGCAGCCCCAAAATAACCATGCTGGAGTTCAAATGTTGAATGAGTAATGAAGTAGCTTTAAATTTAGTTTTTATTGGGAAAGATGCTGGATTTCAAAGACTGAGATCAAATGTCAGGCCATGCATTCTGACAGGTTGCAGCTTATTCATTTAACTTGGCGATTGGTGTTTATTTTTCAATCTCTGGGTGCAAAGTGAGAGGATTCAGTAAAGTGAGCTATAGGCCAGCCTTGATGGGACACAGGAGGTGTGAAAGGAAAGGATGTAATATCATTTTTTTCTAACATACAACAACATTTAAATACCTTTACATTAACTTTACAATATTCCACACTTTGTACCTTTTTTGTTAATTTTGAAAAGTGATGGATTTTTATTAGCATCAAAACAAAGCAATAGAATTTACTTGGGGATGCACATATGAAAAGAAAATGCTGATACAGAATTTCTGCACATTATTGTTTATGTGCTATTTAATTTTATCAGCAAAACTGTATGTCTGTACACATTTAGGGGCCATTTCAAAGGAAATGTACTATCTGTAAATACCAGAGGACTATGATTCCATGCTTTAGTAATACATTTGTGACAATGAACTCCAAAATGCACTACTAGGTACATACCACATCACACTCTCAGAAGGACTCTCGATATGCACCAGCGCAGTGTGGAGGATGAAGCAGGGTCACCAAGATGTGCGGTGCTGTAGAGCAACTGTAGGGGTGGTGGTTTTGTGGCAGTTGGGCAGGTGGTGCAGCCTGTCATGGCACATTGCAGCCCGTCACAGAGGACATAGAGGGGGATCCACAACTGGGTAACTGGGATCCACCAGTTACCAACAACAATTGCCATTGCACCATGACCTACCCAGCCCACCTGGCTCAGGTCTGTTGAAGCTCACAGAGGCTAGGGGGTGGGCCGCACCTGCCTATCATCAGCACCAGCATCATCACCCCGTAGGTGACACCTGGTAGCAACAGCTGCATTAAGTGCCATCTACAGATGAAAGTCGTTGAGGTGAGGTACAGTGAGGCGGTGAAGAGGTGTGGGAGGCACGTCACAGCCCATCAGAGAGGAGAGTGCATCAGAGAAGAGAGAACATCAGTGAAGAGAGTGTAGCCCCCCCACACTCAGCTCTCCCCATGTAGAGGAAGAAGCAAAGGCAGATCCAAAAAGCTGGTATGGCAAGGACTCAGAGAAATTCTGGAAGGAACTTTAGTAGGAGGGCAACCGGTAACATGCTAGATAAGTGAGATACAAGCAGGGTGTAAGTGGGGTACAAAGTGGGGGGTAGGATACCCAAGAGTGAAATGAGATCTGAGGCCCATTGAGGCACCCGGAGGGTGTTCAGACTTCTGTCCAAATCGGCCTACATTGCCTCAATCTCTGGCCTGTGAGTATCAACCTGCTTGCCTGCTTCTGCATATGGCCTTCTCCTCGTCTCCCCTGTGAACTAAGCAACAACTTCCTTGCAACCCTGGGGTCAGCGATTTGGGTGACATTACTGGTAGAGGGGTGCTCTTGCAATGAATATGATCTGCCCATTTCGCTGGTGGCCAGTATAAATCAGCTACAGTCTAGCTACCTCCTACAGCCCAATAACACCTGGGCCTGTACTACTGAATGGGGGGACTTTCCCTGATTGCATCATGGTGCATCTGTAAGCAGGTGTTCAGGGTGCAAACACGGAAAGTGCACCCTATGATGAAAATGTGCTGCCCTCATGACAGTCGTAAATTCACGCTGCCCCAGGGCAGTGCATTCAAGAGAAACACGGAGAAGCTGTTTAAAAACTGCTCGGTGTTGCTCCATGCATGGGGCAACCTGCCTGGACTTTCAAAAGGGATTAGAAATCCCCTTACAGGTGGGTGCAGTGAATGACTGCAATCACATGCAGGGGGATGTCTGGGGTCCTTGGGACCACCTGTAATCCCTCAAGAGTCTAACTGCACTTAAGACGCTAGGCACTCCATTTGTGAAGTAGAGGCAGGAAACACTGCTGAGCCCGGTTCAACCACAAAGTTCCTCAGTTAGGCAGTCATGTTTTCAGTGGAGGAAGGCAAACAACCATTTCTTCCATGATGGATCAAGTACAGAGATCACTGGGGAATGAGCATGCACAAGCTAACCTCCTAGACCTCCACTTCCCATTTCACCTTCAGGAAACATTTACTCACATAGGGAAGCAGGATTGTGCAGCGAAGCATCCCAATCTTGCAGTGGCTTTTTGACAGAGGGTAGCTCATCAACAAACCCACAATTATTGAACAATTTTACACAGTAAGACTTTCCCATCCATATACTGAACAAAAGGTCAGATTATGAACCAAGCATTTCGCCAGCGAAGATGGGCGGTTCACTCAATACTAACATATCTTTGAACGAGATGTCGGGTGTTAGTTTCGTGGAACCTACGTCATTGAATCCAAGTATTTTCGATGTTGAGAAATTTGATAAGCACCCCCAGCAATGCTGGCCAAGGTTATATGATATCCAGATCCCTGTCCTTGTTAGAATGAGTAATGAGTTTGGTAATTACTCTTCTAGAGAGCATAGTCTGTGACAATGACCAATGCACTGATCGTGTCATGCTCATACTGGAAGCTATGGTCATCAAGCACAAGGTTTCAAGACTCACATGAGATACAGACCCCACCTCTCCCCTGCAAGTATCCAGTAGAATATTAACAGCACCTGGAGGAATCACAGAACCACACCAGAGGGAGGTCCAGGAGGCTGAGTCTGAGCTCAGTGATAATGGACCACCCAATGAGGCGCATCCCAGCCATGGTACATGCTGCACAGCAAATCCAAGCTATGACAAACAGTTTGGTAAAGTACCAGAACCCAAACTATCAGAAAATGCCAAAAACTGTGGCACGGTTGCAAAATGCAATATTAGTACCCAGGTGGAAACTAAATCATCAATTTAGGTAGATAAGAGCAAAAAGCTAGGAAGACAGTCGTTGGAGCCTGCTACATATAAAGTCATAATCAGTGAGTCAGTCGAGTCCCCAAAAGTGACAGGAAACAAGTAGGGCATAAAATAAGTCAGATTGAAGAAAACGATAGTGAAAAGGAGGGGGAAAACACAAACAAAAGACAGAACAATGGATGCTGAGGAGACTTACAACCCAAGAGACCTTCTAGCAGACCAAACAAAGGAGCACATAAGGAGGTGAGGCGTCTGTTCCCAATTTTCAGAAAGTCAACCCTAACTACCTACAAGCACCCCATGCTGGCAGATGTAGAGGTGATAAATACATTGCAACCAACAGTGGTCTAAAGGAGGAATAAAAAAGTCAAGAAAACCAAAATAACCGAAAAGGATGAGCCCAAGTAGTATTGCTGTGCAATGAGCAACCCCCCCCAGTTAATCCGAACCAAGTAACTATAGGTTTCACATCTGACAAACCACAGGACACTATCAGTGTAGATCCAGTGCTACTAAACCATTGTGCAAGAGTGTTTTCTCCTTGCCGTGTGCACTTGCCACAGGAATCAGAACCAACAACACCAGGGCCACTCATCCCTACTAGCATGAAGCCTTCCTACATATCAACACAATTCATTTTTATCCAGATCCAATTAACTCAGCCATGTTAAATGGTGCAAGCCATGCTTGTGGTGTTCCAGCCCATCCCTGAACTCTCAATAATATCATTGCAGGACATATAACTAGTAAATCTAGTTGTCCTGCACCATGCAACAATCGAGGTAACATGGGTGCTTACAATGGTACAGTGTTCTATACACTAGTTATCCTGAAGCTGATCAGCAATAATATAGACAGCCTCCATGTGATGGGCTTAGACTTACTTTGTGTACCACAATGAGCCGCTCCCAGTCTTAGTGTTACTAGTGTTAGTGTAGTGTTAGCTTTTGAGTGCAGGCATCTCACAAAAAGTGAAGGACTGGTCTCATACACCACCTGGTGTCATGCTTCATCATTGACCAGTCCTCGCCCTCTAAAAACTTGGTTTGATAGAGGGCGGGCATACACCTGACGACAGGGATGCACTTCTAAACTAAGTGGGGGCCCGAACAAAATATATAGAAAGTGAATTAAAAGGCCATTATGGGTGTCAGCTTATATTTTAATAGTGCCGGCATCCATATGGTAGTTAAAATAAGGTTACCGGTGTCATGGGGATATTAGTGTCCCCCCACCGCTGAAAGTGAGGTCAACATGTTTCTGCCCGTTGGCCCATATGGGTCTGCAGCATTCATCAGGACCTTGATCTAGCGGGCTCCGCTCTTACCACACTCTGGTGAGAGGGTTCCACTTGGTGGGGTGAAAATAATCACACTCCACTCCTGGTCTGGCTAAGTCTTGTAAACCCTGAGATGAGTTCAAACTGGCCCCATCGGAGGGAGGGGGCAGATGAACCCTTTAGGTCCTGGGATGTCCAGTTACGTGCTCTCCGCCTTAAAGCCTAGGACTGCATGCCTCCGCTCCTCGCTGGACATACTTTCTCAAAGAAGAGCTAAATCATCGTGCATGCAGCATGACCATCAAAGTCAACTACTTGTCGAACCGAGCAGGCAACAAAATTTACAGGGTCTTCTAAAAAGGCCGGAAGGTAATTTCAAACTTCCACCAGGTATGCTAAGTTAATGATGCAACCACCAACTGGGTAAGTGGGGAAATAAAGCAGATAGGGCAGTCATTATTAAACAGTAATGAAGGCCGAATCCAGAGCAGGCGAAGAAAACTGGCATTGGTTGGCAACAGTCCTCAATGCCCCAAACCATCCAGGCAGAGAGCTGTCCTAACTATGACCACATGGTTTGTCATTGAGTGCAGAAAGTCAAATAGAGGGGGAAATATAGGGGGCTTCTTCACCTGGATTTCAATGAAACTGGACTGCACAGCAGTGAACATTTCTTCAATCACACCTCTACTCTACATGATTCATGTTAGGCGGTTTCAAGTGCCATAAAAAGGTAAGCATTACACTGGACATCTTAAATGTGTTCCTGAATCCAAGTAGATGCAACAAACTAGAGGGCCAATTTGACACACTAAAAGTAATTAGGGCTCCCGGTTTTATGGTATTTATATTTTTGCCATTTCCGTCTGTATTTATCCATATTTATTTTTTGGGCATTTTTTCTGTATTTATCCACATTTATTTTTGCCGCAGGCAAAAGTCGACGCTGCATCTATGTATTTTTCCACATTTATTTAAAATGACAATGCACACATTCACTCGGTTGTTATAGTGTCAACACTATACATTCATCTGAAAACTTTGCCATTTGCAGAATGTCCCAAGTACACTTAAAAGTTCTATCACAAGCCATTTGTCTCAGAGGCTTGCAGTTTCTGTCATCGGCAGAGTGCCACTTCCTCTCCCCCACAGCTACAACCCAATTGTGCCTCTCTATAAACACCTGGAAGCAATTCAATTCAAATTATACACTGGACTAGAGTAATATACTGCCTAAAAAAAGTAACAATATACTGGAAAAAAGCAAACACTCATAGGGAATACAGCTTAAAGCTTTTACACTCATTATTCAGAAATCAATGAGTGCTTTTGCTTGAAAAGCTAACAACATGAAAAGAAAAGTAGCCTGATCGCACCGTAAAACATATATCTAACCACAGGTGCACAATGCCCATAGGGCCCAAGGGGTTTCTGCATGTACCCCACCCACCCACCACCACCACCACTACCCTCCTTGGCAAGCAGGATATAGTTCAGGTATGACCGTGAGATAAGCTGCTAAGTGGCACCGTTGACTTGAGAGCGGTGCTTGTGCCTTTTAAAGACACAGCACCTGCTTAAAGACTCACGCTGTGACGGGACACAGGCTTCAGGGATCCCCCAGGACAGGGGCTAAGCAGGCAGGAAGTGTCGAAGTCAGGAGGTGACAGGCGGGACACCGGCCTCCTCCTGTAATAATTTAACTCGGCAGAGTGCGGCAAATAACTCTTGGGGGCCGGCCGGCTGGAAATTGAGATTTAAGAAGTGTGTCAAAGGAGGTAAATACCTTGACACTAATTTGCATCGCAGAGCGAGCTCCATTAAAGGGACAGAGCTGAGCCACCACCATGACTGCTCCCGCAGCGGCCGTTATTTTCCCGTTTTTATATATATATACAGACAAAGGAAAACTTGTTTTCCGTCTGTATTTATATGTAAAAATCCATTCAAACGGAAAACCTGGAGCCCTAAAAGTAATTGTCAGCGACATAAGGAAAGAAACTCCCAGCAGTGGCAAACCCTACTTATTAGTTTTGTGGTAACTTTAATATCCACCTACCTGAGGACCTATGGGACAGCCTAATACGTGATGAGCAGAGGCATCCTGTTACTAGAACTGGGAAGCCTTCTTACTTTCCGCAGACACAGGAAATGGAAATTGTTCAGCAGTTTTCTTAACAAGTTGCAAATAAGATTTTTAAATGCTCGATCCATTTCAGACAGTCCTGCAATCCCCACGTTTCAGTGTAACAATAGAATCAGTTTGATTGACTATATTCCTTCATTGACCTCAAATCAGCAATAGGATTCAATCTAGTAAACAGAACAAAACTGTGGAAAACGCCCAATGAACTAGGAGTTGACCAGCACACTCTACAAGCTATCAAAAATTTACATGACAACATGCAAGCCTGTGTTCGTTATGGAAGCAAATTAGATTG
Organism: Lissotriton helveticus; assembly: GCF_964261635.1. Taxonomy (NCBI): domain Eukaryota; kingdom Metazoa; phylum Chordata; class Amphibia; order Caudata; family Salamandridae; genus Lissotriton; species Lissotriton helveticus. The sequence continues at coordinate 797,048,376 of NC_136059.1, read as the reverse complement.
CACCCCTTACTTTGACATGTGCTCAGGGGTGCATCAGGGATGTGCTCTCACCCCATTACTGTTTTCCTTCTTCCTAATTGACTCTGAAGAAGTTCTCCTCAAGGGGCACACAGATGTAACGAAGCTATGTAATTAAAAGATAGTTATCCTGTGCAGATGATGCAGTATTACTATCCTGTACACAAAACAAATTGCACAAGAGGCTGTCCTGTTTCGAAAATTATTGTTGCCTTAAAGACCTTCTCATTGACATGCAAAAGACAAAAATAATGCAAATGAGGGCATATCCATCCTTGATAAATCACCAAGAATCCCTGGCCAAGTACGCAAAACTGTTGAGTAATACAACTACCTGGGAATCTCCTTTGACAACTAACTGTCCTGGCGAGACCATGTTGACAAGACAATTAGTATTCTGCAGCAGTTCACCAATGCCATCTTAAGAACCAAGCATAAGATCGGCGTTATGGTTATGGAATCGATGTGTAGGTTCTCGAATTGTACCCCTGAAGGATTCCAGGTTGGACAGTTGAGACTTCGAGCTGTCCTGGGACAGTTGGTGAACCTTTACTCTCAATAAACTACTTTCTCCCCTACCTGCCTAGATGTCTATGGTGTGAAAAAACGTAACACTGGCAACGAGCTATCTCGGAAGAGACAGTCTACCCCAACCTCTCCTTGGACCACAGAGGAGTTGTTAACAAAAGAAAAGAGGCCTCAAGCCTGGCATCGCAACATATCAGATTGACAGGCAATATGAACCACAACCAGTGGAATCTCGCAGGAACAGTAAGTGCTTCTAAACTTTATTGGAACTGCTCAAAAAGGGCGGGATATTTACAACCGCATCCCCTGGCATGCGCCATCATTGCTCGAGTGTGTGTCCACGCTCATCCCATCACGTGCGCAGAACCACTTGAACATGTGTGGCCGTGCTCGTTCCATTGTGTGTGTGTGCTTGAGGGAGAACAGTTTAAATATCGAATTTTAAGTATCGAGTTGCCAAAATATCAAATTTTATATATAGAATTGCGAAAATATCGACTTACAAAAAATATAGTGGTGCAGAATATCGTAATGAAGGTAAGAAATATAGTTTTTAATAATATCGAAGTTAGTAATATCGAAAGTCATAATATAGTCGTTAAAAATATCGATTTTTTTGTGTGTTTTAAGTGTTAGTATATGTGTTAAAAGTATATATTATGTTTTTAATGTATGTTGGAATTGTTTTAAATGTAATGAAATTTAGGTTAAATTATTTTTGCGTATTTTAGTTCCGTAGTGGGTTGTGGGTTTATAGGGGAATAGGGTGGAAAGTAATTTAATTATAATATGTTATTTAAGATTTTATTTGAGTTAATTAATTATATGTTAATTCATTTTTGTGTAATTTTATTCCATAGCGGGTTGTGGGTTTATGGGGAAATTGGGTTGGAAGTAATTTAATTTAAATTAATTAATTAATTAATAAAATAATTAATTAATTATTTTGTATTTAATTATTTATATTGTTAATTGTGTTAATTATTTAATTAATAATTATAATTTGAATAATAATAAATAATAAGTTATTGGTAATAATGTGTATTGTGTAAAACAATATTAAATAGTTATTAATTTGAAATTACATGTTAATTAAAAGTGTACTTTTTAGGAGAGGGTTGTGGGTTTATAGGGGAATAGGGTGGCAAGTAATTTAATTGTAATTAAGTAATTATTACGTTGTATTTGTTGTTATTGATAATTAATGTATTGTTAATTATTAATTGGTAAATAATTTGTAATATTTATTATTTATTGTATTGAGAATTAATGTATTGTTAATTAATTATTAATTGGTAATTCATTTATATTAATTGATTAATTGATAATTATATTCATTATGTGAAATTGTATGTGGAGTGGGTTGTATATTTATTGGGGACTAGGGTGGGAAGTAATTTAATGTTATTAAAGTTATTATTCATTTTTATTTATTGATATTTTTAATTAATTTATTGTTAATTTATGAGAATTCTTTATTTAATTAAAAAATGTTTTAATTTATAAGTATGTTTTTTTACCCCTACGCTATCCAACACTTACCTACTGTTGCATTCTCTGGAGTGGGAGTAGTAATTTTTACCCACCCACTATTCAACACTTTCCTTACTGTTGCACTCACTGGAGTGGGAATAGTAATTTTTACCCACCTGCTATCCAACACGTTCCCTACTGTACCAGTCACTGGAGTGGGAATAGTAATTTTTACCCATCCGCTACCCAACACTTTCGCTACTGTTGCACTGTTTGGAGTGGGAATAGTAATTTTTACCCACCCGCTATCCAACACTTTCCCTACTGTTGCACTCACTGGAGTGGGAATTGTGATTTTTACCCACCCGCTATCCAACACTTTCCCTACTGTTGCACTCACTGGAGTGGGAATAGTACATTTTACCCACCCGCAATCCAACACTTTTATTGTGTTTTTATCCAGGAGCCTAAACCGATATTCCTATTTTATGCCCTTGTCCGGTTATAATCAATAATATCCATACAACGGCATAATAATCATATCCATATTCAGTCGTAGCACATGCTGTCACATTAAGCAAGGCTACTTCCCCGGCCCCCTAGAAAACACAACGAGTTCTCTAAACAAATCCAAACCTCCAGCAACCTGGGAAATCCCCCTTGCTTTGTTTTGATTTCATCCTAGAACTCCTGTAAAGCACTGTAAGAACGGCCAGTTCTTAGTGACATCTTTATTGACGTCTTATGTCCAACCTTACCTCAAACCCGGCACCTTTCAGGTATAAATATACCAACGTTGCCTTAAGCAAACACCGTGGTGGTTTTGGAGCAGAGCAGCTATCTACTTGCCCGAGAGCCCAGCTGATGCGAGAGCCCACGGATGCTGCCCCTCCCTTTTCACGCACTGAGAGAGACTCTGTCTTTTCTCCTGCCGAGAAATCCAGCTCCGGTGTTTCCAGATACCTTCGCGGGTTACTGGGATATCGAGTCCTGAGAGAGAGATACCAGACCTCCTGCTTTCTAATACCCAGGTACGGAGCTGACTAAACCCTTAAAGAGAATTCTTGAGTCAGATTCTTGGAAAAACAAACTTAACTTAAACTGCTACTTACTTACTCCTTCCCACGTATTTGGCTTAGGTCAGGTACACCGGGGTAGGCGTATTTAGAAGCACCAGTTGAGTACGTTAGTCAATGTATATAAATATGTATATATTTTATCTATTTTAAAGTATCTTATGGCTAAGAAACCATATCAATGCTTTTACAGTACTATTTTATAATCCTCCTTTTACTGTACGCACTTTACTTTACTACGAGTATTGCAATCGTGGCAATTCATTTCTCTTGTATGAGGAAGAAGACTGCTCAATAAATTACACCTTTTATTGAAAACGCCCGTCTCTCTTTTCTCTGCACTCTGGTGAAACTAAGTATGCACACTTGACTGAGTGAAATAGCTGTCTATTGTTTTCACACGACTCTAGAGATACACTCTTATTCTGAGGGAGCAAAGTTGTCATGTTATATGGTTGTCAGAAGCTAATCCCTTCTTGTCTATTTAGGGAGGTTAAACTCCTCCTCGTTTATTCGAGAAAGTTTCTAGTGACCTCTGAGCTAGCTGGCAAAAACTTAAGTATAATATAGTCAGTAGAGACCTAGATAACCTCAGTCCTACGTCTACACTGCTGAATATATTATTCCAATGCGCAGAGCCTATTGGAAATATAGGAACTACACTACACTTTCCCTACTGTTGCACTCTCTGGAGTGGGAGTAGTAATTTTTACCCACCCGCTATCCAACACTTTCCTTACTGTTGCACTTACCGGAGTGGGAATAGTAATTTTTACCCACCTGCTATCCAACACGTTCCCTACTGTACCACTCACTGGAGTGGGAATAGTAATTTTTAGCCATCCGCTATCCAACACTTTCACTACTGCTGAACTGTTTGGAGTGGGAATAGTCATTTTTACCCACCCGCTATCCAACACTTTCCCTACTGTTGCACTCACTGGAGAGGGAATAGTAATTGTATCCCCTACATTATGCAATGTTTTCACTATTGTTATATTTAATGTACTGTAAAATATTAATTAGAACAAATATTTTTAATGTTTTAACTTATTATATATAATTTTTTTATATTTATATTATATGTTTATATATATATATATATACATATATGTAATTATATTTTAAAATGTTTTCAACATTTTTAAATTGAAAATAATAATTAATTTTTAATATTATTAAATTAATATATATATATATATATGTATATATATATATTTTCTCTCCACAATCTCCGGTAGCGTTGTGAAGCTGTCGTTGGGCGGTCCGAACCTGGATACCGGAAATCCAAACACGTCTTTGAACGATCTTTTAATATAACAAAAGATGCTCGGACACCTTCCTTCTGTACAAAGCGATTTATTGCGGCAACAAACAACGCGTTTCAGCGGTTAAGCCTTGATCACGTTCGAGAGCCTCTGTGCACATAATCAAATTTAAATCACACGGTGTACACAATTCATGAAAATCATATTGGCCGACACATTTACTGACACTAAACACAGCACATATTTTATTGTCCTATGTTGATTTTCATGAATTGTGTACACCGTGTGATTTAAATTTGATTATGTGCACAGAGGCTCTCGAACGTGATCAAGGCTTAACCGCTGAAACGCGTTGTTTGTTGCCGCAATAAATCGCTTTGTACAGAAGGAAGGTGTCCGAGCATCTTTTGTTATATTAAAAGATCGTTCAAAGATGTATATATATATATATATATATATATATGTTTATTTTTTATTACATTTTTTATTTATTAATTTTGACCTTTTTTACTTAATTTTGAGTATTGTTTACTTAATTATATTTAATATTTAATTAATGTTATATTATTTTTAAGACATTTAAAAAATTCGATATTTTAGCATTCTATATTTTTGACATCGATATTTTTTATTCTATATTTTTGCACTTACCTGGGGGTAAAAAGGGAGTCGATATTCTGTCATTCTATATTTTTACTTTGATATTCTGGTAAGTCGATATTCTTGTATTCTATATTCTGTCAGTGATCCGTGCTTGAGTGCTGGCCATTCTGAATGAGGTACCAGTGATCGCTAATAATCACATAGGACAAAACGTGATAAGAGCAGCTGCCATTTTGAATTGGGGAACTCCGAGTTGTAAATACACATGACTGTGACATTGTATTTGTATTGTGGGGTGATATTGATGCGCACTCCAGTATCAGGAAACTGACAGATTTACAAAGATGAAGAGCTGCTGAACATTAAGGTAAATGCAATTTAAGATCCATATAGAGATAGATACAGCATCCACCAGGGCTGTATAGTGCCATCGGATGTGAATTCTCTCAAGGGCATTTTATATTGTGCCTGTGTTTCATATATTTAAAAAGGAAATTACCTGTGACACAGCATTATCACTTTTAATGGTTTTCTCAGTAAAAGTATGGCAGCTGCTAGTATCTCCCAACCATCAGCTTTGCTTTCATATAGGGGTGAACAATTACTACAGTGGAAACAATGGAAAAAGCATTTTTATTCCAACTTACTGGTGATTGGTGGGAAAACATTCTCTGCTGCTAGGAAGCAACAAGCTCTTCTACACAATGTTGGTGTGGAAGGGTGCAACATATATGAAAGTTTGGAACCAAAACAAGTAGATTATGGATAACCCAGTAATATCTTTAACATGTCAGTCTTGATATTGGAAAAACACTTTGCACCAAAATAAATGTGGTCTTAGAATGTCACAGGGTGTTTGCGAGAACACAAGGAAAAACCAAAAACATAGAGAACTATGTAGCATGTTTTAGAACTTGAGCACGATTTTGATCCTTTAATTAGGGATTAACTGGTAAGGTGCACAAACAATATCAAAGTCCAGAAAAATTGTTCGCGGAAAATCCCAACCTGAAGGAGGCAAAATGGAAAATGCATGACATTATCTAGGAGAGAAAGTTCGGCGTAGGCTCACCGTCAAGAAGAAGAAGGGCAGATTTCAACTTTCTGCAGATTCAATCTTAGGTCATACTATTTTAGGAAGGGGGAATAAAGCCTAAGTTCGAACTAACTAGTCTATCACCAAAGCCTCAACTCCACAACATAAGTATCGGTTACTATCCTTTTTAGGCTTGGTAGAATTTTTCTCGAAGGTCATTGTAAATTTTCCAAGTGTTCAACCTATTAGGGAAAATCTCAAAAAGGGTGCCAAGTTTGTATGGAGGAGGAGTGTGAGGAAGCACTTTGCAGAGTCAAAAACAGCATTAGCATTGTGCCCATGCTAGACATTTTGATGTGAGGATTTTGTGCCTATGCAAGTAGGCCTTTCAAATTTTACCTCTGGATTTAACTTTTGTGGTTAAGACAGATTATAGACCACTGTTAAGATATTTTCCACTAAAAAGACAATGAAGTCACTCCCAGAATCAGGAGATTGATATAAGGATTGTCTGAGTTCAACTGTGTTGTTGAACATCTATCTCAAGTAAAAAACAAAGTTGCAGATTGCTTGTCCCAAATGTCTATTGAGCAGGGGGCAATGGGTTTGGCGTGCAGTCTATTAATTGAGTACTTGAGGAAGCCATCAGTGAGGATGAATGGAAGTCAGCAAAAGATAGGGATGTTGAAGTAAAGGAACTCAAGGAATTCATTGTAAATGTTTGGTCTGGGTGCAAGAGTATCCCAGAAGCTCTGAAGGGTTATTGGAATTTGAGAGGAGAGTTGAGCTGGTCTGATGATGACATTTTCAGAGGGATGAAAGTGATTCCTTCTTGTGAGTGGAGACACAAGGTGATAAACCTGGCGCAAGAGGGTCACCATGGAAGAATTTGACCAAAACCAGGGTGAGGAAGGTGCACTGGTGGCCATGTCTAGACAGGCAAGAAGAGGAAGTGGTCAAAGACTATGACCTATGTGCAAAGAATGACAAAAGTAAGGTGCCTTGTAAATAAGGCAAAAGATGTATCCCCACACGAACGTCATAAAAAGTGACATTCCTGTGGGGATAAAGTCTTGTAAATATGTTCTTTGGGTTGTACTTCATGGGTCCCTTCCAAATGTTACCATCCAATAACTCTTGTGTAATATTGTTGATCAATTACATGTCAAAGTGTGTAGTGACCAAATGTGTCAGTTCTTTAGACACCAGAGTTGTGATGGACATTCTCAAGGAGGAATTTGTAGGGTATACCCAATCAATTATTCACAGACAATGGTGTTCCGTTAATCTCCAAAGAGACGGAGGAGTTTCTGAGTGGTATCTCCATTGTACACCACAGACCATCATTTTAGGTCAATGGCTTAGCTGAATGCCCGAAGAGAATGGCCAAGTCAGATGTTCAAAGGGAGCTTGAGGTTAGAGTGCCACTAGCAGATGTACTTTGTGAGAAGGGTTGGGCTCCTCGTACTACTCCAAAAGTGTGACTGGCAGGCCCCCATTCTATAGTTTGAGGGAAAGGGTTGGGAAAACTAAACTCAACTCGGCCTAAATGAATAGATAGTTGCTTGACAAGAGATTTGAAACTGGAAAATGTAACATGCCAGAATTCTGGAGGAAATGTCAGTTTAAATATTAACAGAGGTAGTAAGTATTGTGTAAAACTTGTGAGGTAGAATGTGAGAGATGTGGTGTTTATGAAAAACCTAGGGTTGCCAAGAAGGGTTATTTATGGGTCCATATGTGATCCAAGCAGTTATGAGAAATGTTGCAAGGCTGGAAACAAGAGATATTTGGAGCATGTCAAGGCTTGTGACGTGAAATGGTGAGAAGGTTCCTGAAAGTTCCAACTCTGGTGCATCCAACATAGGCCATGAAGATTGTAGGAGTGGTCAAAGATGTTGGGGAAGACCAGGAAATGCTGGTTATGATGTTTACAACTGTGCTCATGAAGAAGACACAACTGATCAGTGTCATCTTGGGGGACCGGTATGGTGGGAGAATTATGTCATATGAAATAGGGAACTGTGTTATGGTTTCTCTTACTGGAGTAATGTAATGCATCCTTGTTTTTCTTCTATTTCATTTTATTCATGCATTGTTGTTTTACTTAAAGTTTGTCATTAATGTTGTTACAATTGCCTTTTGTTGTTCCTGAGATATTTTATTCTATGGAGAAGGATGTGTTATGTTTATGTAATAGATTTGTAGGTTCTGGAATTATATCCCGGGGAAGATTCCCAAGCTGGACAGTTGAGACTTGGAGCTACTCTGGGACAGTTGGTGAATCCTTTACTCTCAATAAATTGCTTTCTCATTTACCTGTCTGGATGTCCTAGGTGTGAGAAAATGGAACAACCAGGTGTCATTCATTGAACATCATTCCCCAAGAATGTAAGCAAAAAGCTGTGGTGGCAGCAATCTATGGAGCAGAGTTATGAGATTAGAGTAACCTCACATATCTCCAAAGGATAGAAAATTCCTTCTTGAGATTGCTATTACACTTGAGTTGTTGCGCTGGGCATGGTCGCCATTTCCAACACCATAGTCCTTGCCCTGGTCCTGTACTGGCTACACTTATATGATAACTGCCATGGAGAGTCATATTTGAGATCAACTCTTAAAGTGTCAGTCACAGGAAGGATCCATCTCAATCCCATGTCAAATTATGTAGGAAACGGAATAAGGGGCCTTAGCCTCATCGTCTTTTGACAGATCTAGCTCCTATCATCAGAGTCACTGCTGCTATTGTCTGAACTGGGGTGGCAGAGTGGGCTAAAGAACGGTGATGGATTAAACCCAGATCTTTTGACTGGGTGTGAGTGTTTGATTGGTTCAGATGCTCCGTCCATCACCACCCCCTTTTGTACCGCTATTGTCAAATAATCATTTTTAAATACACAACTTAAGGCATGCATTGTTTTTGCACATAATCCCATTCTGACCCAAAATTATTTGCACACTAGGCTTACTTTAGCTATGGAACAATATTTGAAAGGCATTTGCGCTGAAGCACACCGCACTTCAAATCTAAAATGTTGCTTGAATATTTTAATCTGAAATCACACCTGGCCAAATTTTCTGATAGCTGTGTTGACTCTGACTCTGAAACAGTTTTCAATTACAACTAGTGCAGACCCACTAGCCCTTTGTGCCAGATCAGAGTGTTGAGCAATATACAAGAGCGTGGCTAAATTATGGGAGTCTTGTTTGCAACAAGAGGTTCCCTCCTGGACTCGGATGAGTCATAGTCATATTACATTGTAAAGCTACAAAAGAATTGTTTTAACATTTAAAATATTTTTAATTTTTGCATTCAGTGTACTGTTATGCTTATCTTAATGTGTTATGGCATATATACGCTAATAAAATATTGATTGATTGATTGATACATACCACACCCTTAGTACTATCTTGCTGAATGAGAGTGGCTAATTTGCTATGCTTGGTATTTGTGTGACTCTTGGAGTTTTCACAATCCGTATGACTTCAATGATATAACATTGATGGCAGCACACTCACTCTGAAAATGGTTCCACCACCACTGGCTCCTGCAGTAGGATTTTTGCCCCAAATTACACTTAATTGATCAAGCTGGCGTGATCGCATAATTTCAGTGTTTTTGCATCACAAGGGTAATGTATAATTACTGAAATTAGTCCAATTAGTCCAACGTAATTAAACATTCTCCCAGGCCTTCCCACCATTGCTAGCATATATTTATATTTATCTATTGGCAGTAATGTACTAACTTGTTCCAAGTATACTATTTGGAAGAGAGGTGCAATGTTCCCCAATGGAGTTCCGGCGGGTGGGGGGGACGGTCCTACAATTGTAGAATTTGTTTTGTGGCAATTTTCCCATTGTAGTACATACTGTCTGGTTTGTTTTGGATTTATTTGCCACCTGTAAGCAGCACATCATTTCAGATACACCAGCATGCATAGAGCCCATTCCTTCGTGACTGACTTTTATTAGGTTTAATTGGTTAGACTCACTTGGGATACTGCATTCTCCTACTTTAGTAATGCTAACTGTAAGGAGCCCATTTGGTCCCAGGAAGTAGTTGCACATCTCCAGCAAAACAAGATCCGGAGCTTTCTTTGTGTTTGATGACTAGAACTCTTACTGAATATCCGGGTCAATCATGTTTTTCTACTGGATCATTGCTGCTAATTTGAAAACTTGCATGGCAGTGTGCATAGCTGATCCACAGCAGAATTGCCTTTAGATTGAACGTCTCACTTTGGTGTGCCGGATCTCCACCAATGGAAGCTGTCTCGACTATTCAAGACCAAAGCAGCTTTACTTTGTATTGTCATTAACCATGTGTCTCTGTATTCATTTATCTCCCAATGTTTTAACATTGTATCCTCTCACACACAATCTTGGGGGCTGTAGGGACTGGTTTGTCATTTTTCTGCAAAGTATGTTTAATTGTGCAATTTGTGCGCTCAGTAACCCAAGGTCTCCACATGTATGTGATTCATTTTAAGTTCCGAACTCTCGAATCTCCTTTGCAGTCTAGCACAAGCTGCAGAATATGGCTGTTTTGTACATGTAGCTGGCTGCACTGCACCTTTTGTATTGAATATGTCATGATACTCATTCAAATGTCTTGTAGGCAGGGCCTCAGTTATTCCCTTTCAATATTGTAATAACTGTGGCTTTACTAAGAGCCTATTGCACTCAACAGCTGTACAACTCATGTGAGTTTAGGATTCTTGCGTTAGTGCAACCTCCAATGATGGTACTGTGTTACCCCTTTTGATATCTGCATTTCCTTCTTTGGTGTTGTATTAGGGTGTGATTTTTAAGCAATGGATGCAGTTTGCCATTCATTGTATGTAATTCTATACAATATACAGATGCTTAAATTGAATGGGTACTATTCTGAACATCAAACTCAGTGTGTTATCTTATGTTTGTACATTTGCTGCTGTAGTCATGTATTTCTATAAGTCTCAGAGTATTTGGGTAAGTTTCTGTTTCCAATTTTTCCTGAAGAATGTTCAAAGGTGTCACTCTCCCAGCATAACATGGTAAATATGTTCGTTATGCTAAAATCACAAAACCCATTATTGTTTGTAATGTGCTGAGGGATTTGAGAGGCTCAATCTTGCATTCTTTGAGAACCCAGCTGCGAGTCCTTTTGCTTCACTTGATGTGGCTCATTTCCTAAAATAACATATTTTGGACTTCCTGAATTTAAAATTACAACCTTATTCAGCAAGCACAGTAACTATCACATGTTGTAAATGTTACTCTACATCATCTGTTATGTATATGTGAGGAACACAAGAAGTTACATTCAGGACGCATTATAATAATTTGACTTTTTTTGCAGAGAATACATCTGGATTGTTTGTGTGCACTTGCAGTAGTAATGTTAAATTAAGTTGAATTCCTCCAAGTGTAAATGAGGTTCAACATTATGATCCGGTGAGGAGTAAGAATAGCACTCATCAATGCATTTCTATCTTTCTGGAGCTCTTATTTCTTTCCCATCTCTCAGGATACATCCTCATGCTCTACAAATTTACAATGAAATGCTAGCTTCTTTTTAAATCCACCACAGAACTTCATATTCTCCCTTCAGGATTTTTGCACTTCAACCTTCCTTTCTTTTGGAAGATTTGAACTTTCCACCCTACTTTTAACTGGGATTTCTGCAGTCACACCACTAGGCTATCTCTCCCAATGGAAATATAGTCTTCAGATACCATTTTTAGCATCTTCACTTCTTTCTGATATTGTGAAGTAGAACCATACATTTTACAAATAGCCAAGAGAGCTGCATCACTTCCCATATTTCCAAGAACTATCTCAGCCACTGATTTTGTTACCTGCAATCTTCATTCTTAAATACATTGGAGGTGAAGCTCCATGTTCTGCCTGCATCTGTTTGAATACCTTTAGTTACATCACAATTAAGGGCATGTCATGTCTGGTCATGTATAGGGTGGTAAATAGACTTCCTCATGACTGACAGTGTTTTACATTTGGTATCATACCTGTTGGTCAACACATATTTATTATTCTATATTTATCCTGTTGAATATAATGAGGAAATATAGCTTCTAATTAATAGGTTTTTCTTAGGAACCAAAACAGTATTTCATTCCGTTTAGTCAGACAACACCCCATTATAGCATTTGTTGTTTGTGAATTCATGGCTATAGCCTGTGCACGTGCATCCTTTGATACTGCAGCCATTGCTCCCATAGACTCAGTCACAGTATGGGCTAATGATTAGTATCTGATAGGGACTTAACAAACCCCCAGTAGGATTAGGGAGCACCTCTCCAATCTCTAGGAAGGATCGTAAAATATCTCCTTAGATCCTGTGTGTGTGACTAGTCTTGGGGTCCCAGGGCCCTTAAAGACCCTTATTGTCTCTGTCCCACATTGACCACCACGTTATAAACCTCCTAGTTTAGAGAGAAGCAACGCAAGCTTAGATCTCCCTGGCCCCTAAGGGAAAATGTGAGTTGCACCACCTTTCTGATAAAAAGAGAAAGGACAGGTGTCTATTACTTTTATCTATGATGAGTTAGTTTCACTCAGATTCAGAGAGTTATGACTCAAACAAACCCTGCCTGAATAATTTGTACCTGTAGGAGACTTATGCATGCATGACCGTCTCCCTAAAAACAGTAGTCACACAAAGCTACTGGCATTGCATAACAATAGATTATTTATTATGTGCACTTACATCTTATGTACCAGAATGATGGTAATTAGTAAGGAAAGTCATTATATAAACTTAATGGAAAATTAGAAACAATCAAAGCATTTTACATCACACATCCTTAATCCCCCTAACTGATGATGCTAATTTTAACCTAACACCTACATACATGATATCAACATCATGTTTATTGTGTGGACGCGCACTTAGTAATCTCCCTACCAATTTTAATCAAGACATGTAACTATTCCGCCATACCTCAGAAAGATGCAGGGTCTACAGTTAAATAATGGTGCTCTGGTATGTCCCCTCTAGCAACTAGTCATGTGTTGCCCACCCAAATTCATGAGTCTCTTTATAGCTTTCTCCCCAAAGATTAGCAATAGAGAGTGGAGGGGAAGGTTATGTGCAGGTTCTTGTATCTGCACACTGTCTCTATTAGAGACATGCTCAAAAGGTGAGCAAAAGTAACCAATTTTCTCCCTTTGCCCTTCCAAACTTTTTCCATGTGAGGCCTAGCATCCTTGCAGTGCTAATCACTACATCATATCGTCTGTGATAGGGAATGGAAGATTCCTTTCTGCTGTGTTTGTGTTGATTTTGTTAGTGTTACTAATCTCAACCAGCGGCTAAAATAATATGGTATCTTGCATGCTCTGCTGGTATCACTATTTATAACATTGATTTTCCAGTCTCACTACTCTACACATACACACTCTAAAGTTTTGGAGCTTCGTTTACAAGGCCATTACGTCACTTGTTTTGACGCACCAGCGGTACAATGTGGCTGCCCATATTTAATCAGACCCCCCAGGATATAGCGGCATGGATTGGCAAATTTAGCGGCACAAAAATGAAAATTTAGCGGCACAAAAATGGAAATTTAGCGGCATTTAGCGGCATTTTATTTTGTGGTTTTTGCAACACCAAACACAGATATCTTACTGTTTGAGTTATTTGACAACATGGAGCTATGTACATTTTGTTTATTTACAATTCAGCCCATTTGTTTTAGTTAAAAGGCATGTTCTCTAAAATATATAACCTAGTTGGAAAACATGCCCAATTAGGCAGTATTTACTTTTTGGTTTTAAATCTAAACAGCTATATTGAAAATGTATTGCACTTTTGCCTGTAAACACCATTGTAATAAAATGTAAATGAAAAATGAAAAATAAAAGTAAGTGGTGACCATAAGCGTAAATATTTAGAGCTGAGAGAACGTAACCCTGCCATTTTAAGAATTCTAGAAGACTTTGCTATTCTAAATGTTCAGCCGATTGCATGCTTGGGTATATCTTTTGCAAGAAACATTTTTTTTCTGTCCCTGTATCATAAATGCATCGTGCTTACATTGAAGACCACCTGGAGACTTGTGCATCCTCGCAAGGCATTCTTCATACATTGTCTCAGTTTTTTTTTGTGTTGTCAGAGTCAAATCTTTACCTTATTTACAGTGGTGAAGGCACTTGACCAATTAAATTGAAGGACGCTGTAAATCCAGAAAGTGCTTGTTAATATTATTTAGAGTTTTTATAAAGCGAAATACTCATCCTAGTGGGATATCACTTCCTGACGTTTCGGAAAGCATTAGTAAATGATAACGAAAAATAAACCCCGGTCCCCCACCTGCATAAATTAAGCACTGCCCCCACTAGTGTTTCAAATTCCATGCTACATCAAAACTATCAGACCATAAAAGTCTTCACCCCCTTGCCTTGAGAGCAACGGTTCACACTGATGATTAAAGAACCGTATTATATCAAGCTCACAATAAAAAATAAAAAAAACAGCGAGCCGTAGAGCTATGCCATTCAGGCTTCTTCTATCTAAATGAAAGTGCGCCTCGCCATGACAGCTTTTCATTCCTGCACCGCCATAATTTACCAGGTAAAGCACATTCTTTTTAAGTGCTACTTTGCTCTTCCGTGCGCTCTTGCATCTTTTCTGCTTTTGTGTCATCTCAGAGTTGCGCTCCGCTTTTAAAATCAAAATGAATTCGCTGACAAATGGGACTGGAAGATAAAATTACCACCAAGCTGGAGTTTAAATTGCGTTATACAATAAGCCAAGAACTATGAATCAATAAAACATTAAATTATTATAATCTCAAAGGGAATAATGGCAGAAATGCACTGCGGCTGATTAGATTGCGCCGGCAAACTACTACTCCGGCTTAAGCAGGGCCCTCAACCGCTGCAGCCACAGAGCTGTCATGGCGGTGAAATTTGTTTAAGTTTTTAAGGCTATTCATTTAGGAGAGCGGTGGCGCGACAACAGCGAGGGCCAGTGTTTCAAATATCAGTGTCTCGTCACACAATTGTATCTCAAATGAGGCAGCACCACAAACACACCATCGCATTCATCCCGGGGAGAGGGCAGAGATGGCGCACGTTATCCGCCTTGGCCGAACCACAGCGCTTCCCTTTCGGTCGGCCACATCTCCACTGCCCCCCTCCCACCCGGGCAGCGCTCTTCCCTATGTGTGCGGCGGGCGGACTTACCTGTGTTCTGCTCGCCCTGGTCTCTGAGGAAGGGTCTTCGTGTGTGTCGCTGCCGCTTCGTGCGCTCTCACCCTCTTGCTGCTGTGGTGCTGGTCTTCTCCCTCGCTCGGCCACCGTCCTCGACCGCAAATCATTCCTGGGTCAATCCTGGGGGGAAAGGGAAAATGGGTGCCTCGCGCTCCTTCTTTTAAGGCGAAAACGGGCGGAAAGACGGCGAAAACGGGCGGACGGCAAATTTCGCGGGCTTTTTTGCAAATATCGCGGCATTTCCCGAGATCGGCCGATTTCGCGATTTTTTTGCAAATCGCGAAATCGCGATAAGCTGGAGGGTCTGTTTAATAGGCCACATAAAGTCACCCTTCATGACTTTTCATGGCCTTGTAAATATGGGTAAGTGGTGAGATTTCTGGTTCCGGTTCATTGTCCGTTAGCCGCGTCGGAGCGTTGGAGCCGTGTTGGAGTTTTGGAGCAGTGTCGGAGCATTGGTGTAGCCGCCTGCTGTGCCGTTTGAACGGCTTGAACGGCGGAAACCCACAGCCAGATCCGAGGCCGTAGGCAGGTTGGGCGGCAGGTTGCAGGCTGCGAGGAGAGAGGAGTAGGCGAAGTGAGCGGGTGCAGAGGTATCTACAACCGCGGCCGGTGCCCTGAAGTCCCACGAGAAGCGGGAAGTGAACCCGGAGTTACCCGCGACTGCTACCTGTGCCCTGTATTGCGACCGAGCTGGTGAGGAGCAGGTATACCGAGCGGGCGATCTGCACCCCTGAAGTTTGAAATCCTGCCCGCCCTGCCCTGCCCTGAACTCTATGCCTCTGTGCCGAAGCAGGTTGAGCAGCGCCGAGTTGAGCGAGCGGGCAAGAAAGGGGAGTCCCTCGCAATTTGTGCCTGAACTCTGTAATGAGGGAGCGCGTGCCTGCACCAGTGCCCGTGTAGTACCTGTGCCAGTCCGCGTGACCAGATTTGCTCCGGATCAACCCCTGGTCATCTGTGTGACCTCTGTAGCCCTCCCGCCTACTACAAGAGGCAGCAGGTGGCGGGGGTGGAGGTAGTGGGTGGTCATGGTCAGCTGAGGTCAGCTGAGGTCAGCGGAGGCGCAGGCTGTGGAGGCTTTGGAGTGCTGGTGCACTGGAGCAAGCTTCTTCACGTTCTGTCTTTTGTTTGTTTGCGCTGTGTGACCTGTACTTCAAGTTCAAGAGGCAATCGATCAACATCCCCGACGGCCCTGTACGCAGCAGGAGGCGAAGGTTAAGGTCAGTGACGGTCAAAGGCAGTGGTCAGGAGCAGTGTGAATCCTAAAACTGCGGCATTCTTTGGAGTTCAGAGGGCCCTTGTCCTATTGGTTCCCCTGGGCTTGTGGCATGGAACTTATATTTCCCAGTACTGTCCAGTAAAGATTGGTAAAGGACAGTTGTGGTCAGCTGAGAGCATTGAAATCTCTGCCCCCATTTCCCTCAAGCAGCCCAGTAAGCTGTAACAAAATCTAATTAAGTATCTTGTAATGCCATCTAGGTGTTTGCGCTGAAGCGTATCAGAGAAAACAGCAGCAGGCTCAGAAAGTTGTTATACGAGCCATAGGAGTTCCCTTAAACTTAAAAAAAGGAGGTCCAGGAAGATGAGGTGATGGACACTTATGTAACATCAGAGAACGAGGAGGGCATTCAGTCCACGAATTTACAAGTCAAGGCAGCCCTTTACCCTGCCGTAATTATTCAACAGAACAATAATGGTAAACATTCTCAGTTGTTGTCATCTGTACAGCCACCAGGTGAAATTGTTGTTCTACAAACAGGAGGGGTGAGTAGCAAGAGGGAAATGGATCTGTCGGTGGGCAAAGTAGAAGGCCCCTAGAATAAGAACGTGAAAAGAAAGGGACCTGCACCAGTATCACCATTGTCAGTATTGGCATGTCTCTTTGACAATTCTCTAGTCTATCCAAGAAGTACGAACGGATTTGAGTCTTGTTTCTCCAAGCCTAAATTGGGGGAACTGTCACTAAAAGTGCAACCACGTACTGAACTTAGCTTTAGCTCTGAGGAGGCGAAAACGGAGGATTACACAATTCCGGATATTGCTAAACAAATGGAAAAGAATGAAGAACTGACGGCGCAGATTAAATAGATAGGCGCCATGGAGATGGATCCGGAACTGGGAGTGTCTCCGGTTTTATTAGCCGGTCAACCACGTATGCCTGCTCTGTATAGTAGTACACCTACTAGTTCATCCTATGCTCATTTATTAGAATTTTCTGCTGAAAGGACATCAGGAGTATTACTGGATAAGGGGACAGAGAACATTATGAACTCATTTGAGAATGCGCGGATGGGGGGAACCTTGGAGATTTTCTACGCACTAGAGAGAATTCTCTCCTCAATTTTATCTTTGCTAGATAAAAGCACAGACAATACTGATCATATATTGGAAGTCCACACGCCCATACTAATAGGGGTCCAAGAGCTCAATCAGATCAACCAAGCCATAAAGAATTTGGTAAAGGTTCCTGAGGTACCCAGTCGCTTATGTCAGATATGTAACAGGATGCCAAAAAGTGGTACTAAATTTGTGGACTGGGAAACAAAAGAAATGAATGAGGGCTCTAAAAGTGTCCCGCTCAGAGGTAGTCCAATTGTAAGTTTACCCTCAGTTAAACACCCTGTGAGTGCACAGCATACCAGCCAAGGGTGAAATTTAAGTTTAAAAGTATCCCTGGTAACTCCACCATTACGAGTCTACCCTATTTTTTAAAAAAGTAACCCAAACTACCCAAGCCTACAGTTAATTGGACAATTTGCAAATACTTCAGATATTGCACAGTTAGGGGAGGCCCCAGTATTGAGTGAAAGTAATATCAGAATTGGTCGAAGGGGTAAGAAGAAGAACAGGATTCAACGTATCCCTAAACGGAAACAGAAAAAAATTGCTGTTCCCTCCAGTAAGTGAGGAATTAAATAGTACAAAATCTCCTAGATAGTAGAAAGGACACCGGGACTTTGGGGCAACTCAAATTATACATGGGTCAAAAAACTGGGCAAGATAATGATAACCAGTCGATCTGTTCGAACCTGGTGCTGACTCACCCACAGTGCCAAGAGAACCAGGAAGAAAGTTGGATAAATCATGAGATAAGTAGAGACCCCATATCCGGAAATGTAACCAAAAACTTACATGAGTCTGCAATAGATCAATATTCAGTTACCGGAGGTGCCCCTTTCCATCCCTGTGGACGGGATACTTTCCCAGCACGGTTTGATTCCGGCCAGGGGACAGTTGGGGAGGGGGACTTGTTCACAGTTTTTAACAGTAATAGGGGCATGTTGGAGAGGGACCCGGTCTTAGGTCAATAAGGAATACAGGGCCAGGAGTCGGGCAGGTGAGCAGGACCTGTTTTTCGTCTCTCTGTTTGAACCAGGTGCTGACTCACCCACAGTGCCAAGAGGGCCAGGAAGGAAGTGGGATTAATCATGAGATAGGTAGAGACCCTATATCCGGAAATGTAACGGAAAACTTACATGAGTCTGCAATAGATCAATATTCAGCTACCTGAGGTGCCCCTTTCCATCCCCGTGGACGGGATACTTTCCCAGCACGGTTCGATTCCAGCCAGGGGACAGTTGGGGAGGGGGACTTCTTCACAGTTTTTAACAGTAATAGGGGCATGTTGGAGAGGGACTCGGTCTTAGGTCAATAAGGAATACAGGGCTAGGAGTCGGGCAGGTGAGCAGGACCTGGTTTTTTATCTCTCTGTTTGAAACTGAACCAATGTTATTGAATAGAAGTGTTCAAAAAATAAAAGAGGCCCCCTATTGTTTAAGGTCTGGGACCAGGGAGAAAGTAAGCAGAAATATGTGGCAAGGTCCCTACATGAGTCACAAGAGTGATCTCTACTAGCACTGCGTACCTTGTTGTTCTAAACAATACCAATCACACAGATTTTATGACCTACGATGGTGTATGTAAGAATTAAAGTTTCACCAAAATAAAAACACTCAATATTATCAACTAGCTATATGTGTCATATACATATTAATACATACAGATAATACAGAACACAATAAAAATAATTAATACGTGAATAAAAAGAAAATAGATGTTTTTATAAATTGTTATATGAATGTACTTATATTAAGTGATGTGTTAACCAGTGACAATAACAAAATCGATAATATGTCTAAATAAATTTTGTACCAACTTGCACAACATATCTCCCATTTTCTATTTTCTTTTTATTCACGTATTAATTATTTTTATTGTGTTCTGTATTATCTGTATGTATTAATATGTATATGACACATATAGCTAGTTGATAATATTGAGTGTTTTTATTTTGGTGAAACTTTAATTCTTACATACACCATCGTAGGTCATAAAATCTGTGTGATTGGTATTGTTTAGAACAACAAGGTACGCAGTGCTAGTAGAGATCACTCTTGTGACTCATGTAGGGACCTTGCCACATATTTCTGCTATTGAATAGAAGTGCCCTCCTACAGTTGTTAACAGAGATAAAGGACTTGGGTCCACTAACAAGTAAAGATCTTGAGGCAGTCTACTTAGACTGTAGGAGCACACCCCCAAGTACTAGAGTTACATTCTCGTCAGAGGTAGTTTCAACATTAGTTATAGCTAATGTAGACTGCTCTAGAAAAAGAGGTATAGATGTGATTTCTAGTGTACCCCCTTGCCGAGTTCCATCAGAAAGCTCAGGAACGATTCATCAGATGCAAGGGTATGGGTTCTCTAACAATAGGGGTGCAAAAATCCCCATAAACCTTAAAGTCATCGAAATAACAGTAGGGAGAAACCTATGAAACAGAGAAATTAACATTTTAGGCCCTGAAGCCCGAAGGCCTAGTAGTCCCAATGTGAAGGATGAGTTAGCAAAGTGGAGCTGGGTTGCAGGCACCCTGAATTGGTCAAAAATATCCACCACAAAGCCCAAAGTGCGGGGGTAGCCAATTAGGAAACATCCTATCCTGGAATGTGGCGGGATAGGAAAAACGAGTTGCAAGCTTAAATCACTATTAGAATTTGAACCCAAAATAATTTGGCTCCAGGAAACGTGGAAGGGGAGGATTTTCAGTTTGAGTATGTTTATGTGTATTGTTGTACAGCCAAAAAATCTGTAAAAGGGCACGCAAGTGGAGGTTTAGCTATTTTACTTAGCTGTGACTTAAAATGAGATCCTGTGATCCATAAGCACACATTAAAATGCTGTATCGGAGTAAAGTTGAGGATTGGTGAAGATAACCTGGGGCAAGCAATTTCTCTTATACTTGTAAACATGTATATTCCTCCAGGGAGAGAGTCAAACGTATTGGTCGACTCAGTCTGTACTTTTGTGCAAAGAGTAAGTAACAATGAACAATGCTCACTTATAATTATGGTGGGTGACTTTAATGCTAAATTATCCAATAGTGCAGTTATGTCTTTTTCTAATCCGCAACTGGAGGAGGTATGTTCCATCCCAGATTCTGTACTGCCGGACCATCTAAGGTCAGATAAACAAGGCTTGTTACTTTTGCTAAATTTTAGAAGTTTAGACCTTGTAACGTTAAATGGTAGATTCCCAGAGGACTCTCCCTAATTGATTATATGGCAGTATCTCTTCAACTATTTCATGTATGTACACAATTTAAGGTATCTGCCACAAATATGAGTGACAATAGTATTTTAGCTATAAAATGGACATAGAAATTGAGAAGCCTGAACTCTGGAATCAGAGGGATAAAAAGGTCCATATAATCGTAATAATGGGCGTACTTGTTGGTCAAATAATTCGCTTCCATAATTTAAGAGGGTCTTTGAAAATACTGCCTTTATTTCCAGCCAAGAAACACCGGTTCAGAGGTTCGTGAGAGTCTTGGCTTCAATTAGAACTTTTGGAAGAAAGAAGCAAGTCATTAGTTTTACTCAATTACTAATAATACCATGAGAAATTAAAAAACTGAATTGGGAAATTAATGGTTTAATTAGAGACCAATTTAGGAAGTCCATGTTACAAAGGTAGAGAGAAATAACTAGACTGAAACATGTACGGAAAAGGAAAATAACATTGGATTGTAGGAGGGCTGAAGACGCAAAATGGGTTAGTCTTCGAGAGGTGGCTCTTTCTGGGGACACTAGGAAGTATTGGGCACTGAGAGCAAAAGTTTGTGATGGGAGCGAGAAGTTAAAACCTTTTAATCCCAGAAGCAGAATGATACATGTATATTTCCCATCTTTATGCTTCAAATCTCGCAGTTGGACAGAACCAAGAGATTAGCATTACCCCGACTGCGGGGAGCAACTATGGTGCTCCGTCATTCATGGAGATTTAGGGTTACATTAAAGGGGCAAGATATTCCTGCACCATGGGCCCAGATGATGTACCAATAGCCATAATAAAACAGGATTGTGAAGAGTGGGCGAAATTTCTGCATCCGTTGTTCGTCCATTGTTATATCCATGGTGATATTCCACAATCCTGGTAGGGACGTATATTAGTTCCACTATATAAAAAGGGTCCCAAATATTCCCCCTTCCAGTTTTAGACAGATTTCTCTCCTGGATGCAACAAGGAAATTGTTTGCAAACAGTATTCTCACTCATCTTCAAGAGTATATTGTTCCCTAATTGAAGAGCTTCTCTATTTATCTTCCTTTTCTTTCCACTGATTTATTACTGTTTATTCCTTATTGTTTGCAAACCTAAAATGTATGTGCTGGATTGCACATTTTTAGGTGATCCTTCCCCTGAACCTACTGTTAGGTGTATTGACTGATTGTCCCTGGTTCAGGATGTTGGACAGCCCCTGTGGTTGTTAATGATTGTTACATTTCCAACGGTCAAAGAGTCTGTCTCCTCGACAATCTCATTTGAAAGTGTAGCAGATGGGAGGCCAGCTACCAAGCTTGTATCTGTGCTATCTGCAGGCTGAGATTGAGGCTGAGGCAAAGAACTACAAAGCCCAGAATCCACCTGGGCAGTCAGCAAAGAATCGTTGTCCTGAGGGTGAAGGGCCGGATCGTCCGCAGCATTGAATGGGCTACCATCGCACTCCGAAGCTGCGGGGTCAGGAGTTAGGGATTCAAGAATATTTGGGGGCACCGTTGCTGTAACTGTAGCTGTTTTGCCTGCAAATGCCTCCAACACCTGAAGGCTGTTGCGTTAAGTGTTCCACCGCAGCGGGCATGTCGGGCATGTAGGGCAGCCTACTGCTCCCTACAACACCAATATCTTTCATTACCCTTCTGTTGAACACCACCTCGCCACATCTGGCCGGCGTCTGGCCGGTGTCTGAGGCAAAGACCGGTGCAGCGTACTTCAGAGCCCCCTTCGCCTCCTTAGCAACATCCTTTGTGGCGCCCCCATCTTTCAGCAGCTTTGTCACCTTCGGGGGTCAGATTTATCCGTATCAGCCGTGGAGCGCCATAGGGAACACCATGGGAACAGCCATAAGAGCCGTGAGAGCAGCCGTGAGAGCCGACCGTGACCCCTCGAACATCAGCAATGTCAGCAGCCTGCAAAGCTCACCCGCCCTCACAGTAGGCCCTCCAAAGCATATCCTTTAAGCTAACCGGGCATTACGAGAGCTATGTAGAGGGAGAGGAATATTTTAAAGAGTAAAGTCATGATTTTTAGTTTTCAAGGATGTAAGGTCAGAAAAATGTTGAACTGGTTCTTGGGAAAAGAGAAATTGGAAGTAGTAAAATGTTATCCATACTTAGGAAAAATATTTACAAATAGTTGCTCAGCTAATAGGCATATGGACCATTGCAAAGGCAAAGCAATCTTGCAAGCCTTTGCAATTAATCGTCTGTAAACACACTGTAGGAAAATACATTTCTCACACATTATATCGGTCTATAAAATAAAGATCCCACCAACCCTGAGCAACGCCAGTGAAACAATAGATGCACAAGAGTGGGACAAATTCGAGAAAGTGGAAGGGCAAATCTGGCGCCAAATATGCAATTTGAATCGCGCGGCACCTATTGCAATTCTTAGGCTCGAATTTGGTCTACTTTCCACTTATGTGCTATCAGTGGCCGCTTGCTTAAGATGATGTAATGCATTGTTAAATTGCTCTGAGAACCTGCTATGGGTAGCACTGTACAGAGAAATATTTGTAAATATGAAAGAAAAAAGCGCTATGTTAGGAATAATTTATAAGCATTAATAATGTTTGATTTAGATATGGATGGGGCGGCGGTTCTTTGCAAAAGGGCTTTGAAAACTATAATTAAGAAAACAATCTACGGGGTTTCTCGCAAAAGAGATATTAAAATGTGCTCAGAGAATAAAAAATACTGATTGTATTGTGGGGAGCAGTATTGCCAAAAAAAAACAACATTATGTTTTATGGAATCTTAAACATGGAGTTCGCAGGGTGGTTCTGCTACTGAGATTGATTTTACACCCCCTAAGAATTGTAACAGGAGCCTGGGAGGGTATTGCTAGACATGAAAGGTATTGTCATTGATGTAATTCCTGTATACAAGACCTGAATCATGTTTCATTCACTTGTACCGCATTACAATCAACACGTCGTAGCTATCTAAGGAATTGTTTTTTAAAGCATAACATCACCACAGCAGAAGAAGCCCGAAATTGTCTGCTGTCCCTTCATCTGAACTTATGTGTTTCAAAGTTTTTAGTTTTCTTAAACAATTTTTAAATATATATTAAATTCTTAAGGATCTTCTTAATATATATGCACTGAGCACTAGCACGCTCTTGACCCTTGGGTCTTTAAGGCCGATTTACTTTGTTTGCAATCAAGCATGTGCACACTGACAAACTTTTTCTGCTGCTAGTTACTCATTCTCTAGGATCGCAAGCACCTTACTAAATCCTTGTTTTGCTGTTAAACTATTGTGTACTTCACGCTAAAAAAGGCCAATCTATAGTATTGAACTACTTTGCACTGTCATTATGCTGCTGGTTATACAGTACAGTTTAGTGACAAATTATCTTTTATTACATGGTTATTTCGTTCATTATATAGTAATGTATAGCACATTTTAAATCTTTGCACTTTACAATAAGTTTGAATTCTGAATGTTTTATGATAGTATTAGATTATAAATCCATATAAGTCTGTAAGAATTCATGTATGGTAATCTGACTACTCATGGTTCATCCCTTCTGGCACTGGAAAACCTCTAGAATGGCTGCTACTGATTTGCTCATTTGTGTTTTTAGATGAAATGACAAGAGGAATTTAGATTGAACATTTTTATTGAATGTAATGTGTTTTAAAGATGTATTTTATGTGGAATTCTTCAGAATTCCAACCCATAATGAATAAAAATTGAATTGGGTCTCTGTGAAAACATTCCTCTGCTTGGAAGGGGTAGTGTAGGAGTGGCGCAATGAGGACATATACTTTGATTTTTCCTTGTTTTTTCCTCTATGTGTGCTGCATTGTGCAGCACGAATAGAAAGAGGACAATGCCATCAATGATTGTTTTTGTGCAGTAAGGTGTTCTTCCCGGACAAAAAAACAATAATTCCCGCAATGCAGGGATACTTGCAACATGAAGCAAGGGGGCCTGCGCTGGCGCATGGCATCCAATTGTGCACCATCGCAGGGGAAAGGACACAGGTGGGTTATATTGTTGTCAATATGATGCATCCCTGTGCTTTTTAAAATGACACAGCTCGGCACAGCAAAATTGCTTGTAGTGCTGTGCTGCTTAATTTTTTTGTAAATGAGGCCCTTAATGTCCTTCAAGTTACATTCAATCAGGCCTGACTTGCGTGTTGCATGTATGTGTTAGCAGGAAAACCCTTCCATACATGAGAGGATAGTACATGTTGATGGTGACATAGTCCACCATTTATCATTGACTCAGCACTATCCAATAACTGTGATGTAATGCTTAAACTAGAAGCTCAAGTGAAGTGTGAGGCCATCAATCTGTCACAAAGCTAAGGACGCTGACCCTAGTTCTGTGCACCAATAGAAAAACCTAGATGGGACTGTCATTTAGGTGCAAGGTCTAAATGTAACCCAGTTGCATGGCGATGTTATGCAACACACAACAGACTACAAAAATCTTACAGACCGCTTTTTACTGAGTATGGGAGCACACCATTGTATGGTTAAGCCACCTACAACATGACTTGAGGGTGGCAAAAGTGCATTCAATTATGGATCACATGCATATGTGTGTTCTGGCATACCTCTGTGTGAGGCTGTGTGTGACTGGATATTGGAAGGGAGTGAAGAAATGGAGAGAAAGGGCACACTTGGCATTACTTGTCATGATGTGGTTAGCTTGAGAATGTAGAAGACATTCTGCACATGTATGAATTCAATGTTAGTGTTGCTTGTGGCTATTGTGATAGGATGAAGTTATGTATAACTATTTTTGTTTAACCATTCCCTAGATATACGTGTGAAGTGTCAGAAAGTGTGGCTGTGTCATATGTCCACTCAGGAAAGGCAGCACACAGGAAAGGTAGATGCCCTGGCATCACAGATGGCTAGCACACTGATAGAATGCCAACAGTGTCTGTTGCAGAAATAGTGCTCCTTGTTGTGGGGTGACTGAGGTGTCATGATGGTGCAATTGATGGCACCTAACATCTGAAGAAGTTGGCGATTGAATAGAATCCCCTTGCAAACAACTGTCTTTCTGAAAGTCCCTGTAGCAGAGTGACAAATTGGTGCACTTCGCTGGTAATGCACTTGAGTACTAGTCACAAGCACCATGATTGACTTGCCTATGATATGCCCAAAGTATTCCAAGGATCCTCTGGAAAGATGCAGCATCCAGAAACTAAATTGTAGCCAATGTTTACATTTGCAGGGATGGCCAGGTAGTGGGCTGTTGGTGAAGTGAACTCTTGATCCCAATCTGCGACCATGTCTAGAGAGAAGAAATAGCTGGCAATGATTGTTTCCCTGGACATCCCATGGATGCCTTTGTTCATCAAAATGAGAAGCTAGGCAACAAAGAAGTATACTGATATGTTGAAAAAAGGATCTTGTTTGTCCCTTGTCTTCTTATGTGAACAGTCTTTGTATGATCAATGTTGTTGTGAGGTTCATCAATTGATGTGTGTTGTTAACTTTTGACCATCACTCCCTTCTTGCAGTAGCAGGTGTGTTGACTGTGATTGGAACCTTGTTGCCTAGTAATTATAGCTGTGTCTTCTTTTTTGTGCCTGTGTTTTATTTTTTAACAAGACAAATGTATTAATTCTATAGAGTGCTATACTTTGGACACACAATAATATTTTGTTATGCCATAACTCTCTTGATTTTTATGAGGCTAACATGCTCTACAAGTGAGTGTCCATCTGTGGTGGTTTGTGACCTACTCCAGAACTTGACTGGAGTGGATTTGTGCCTGTTTGGTCTGTAATACTGTTGGAGTAGATGTGGGTGTAACATTGGTGAATTGCTATTTTCTTAATCTTTTTGTGGTGTCTTTTAGTATTTGCACATACCTCTGTGCCCTACCTTCGTTTTCCCTTTATTGCTCTGATTTAATGATAGATTGTCCCCATTTTCCAGCCACTACTTTTTGCCCCATCCACATGTGCACCAAAAACAAAGATCTCTCCTTGCGGAGCTCTTCACATTTGTGGCATAGAACTCCCAGCATAAGAGATAGGGCAAGCGTAGGAAGAACTTAGCACTCAGAGATTATTGAATAGCATTTGTGACTACATAAAGCAGTGCTTATTTAATACTACTTGATGTACTCATAAATGCTTTGGTGCATAGGGCCCTCAGTGACTTGTACGAACATCCACTTTAGTCCCTTTTGAACTAAGAGTTGTGAGGAGGGCTGGAAAGATTTGCCTCCTGATTTGTATCTGAGGCCTATTGGAGTTCCTGGTCTAATGTGATGCTTACAATCTGTTGTTTGGAGTCACAGTTCTCAAACTTGGATGTGCCGGTCTGGAGTTACAGGAGCCTGCACACTTGATGAAGAGTTTCAAGGACTTTACAATATTGAAGTTTGGAACATGTTTCCTTTCAACTTATGTAGTTTATTGCATAGGATTGGCATACAACTTAACACAAAACAAATGAAAGACACCTGGACTATGCTTAGGTCAACTACTGCACTGCCTACTTTATGTAATTCCACAACAGAGCATCATCAAAGCTTGGGCCACAAAGCTTTGCTTGTAGCTGAGTCTTTCTTCAGAAGAAGGCATTTGATATTATTATTAGACACAGGAAACTTAGGGGAAGATTTACAATGAAGTGACAGAGAGTAGTGTTAACCTTCTTTGCTTAACGCTGCGCTCAGCCACTCCTAAAATGCAGGGCTGCACTGTATTTAGAACAATACGGTACAGCCCTGTGTTTCCCCTTGCGCAGGCGCTAATTTTAGCTGCTAGTGCCAATGCAGGTAGTACAAGGGTGCCTGCATTGTGAGGAATGATTGTTTATGCACTGCCAAGACCATTGACCCAGTGCAATCCACCCGCAAGAACACAACCGAACCAAAGACCCTGCAATGCATCATCCTCAATGTCCGTTCCCTCCACAAACACGCCACTGAAATCTGGGACCTCCTCAACAGCACTACCCCGGACATAGCATTCTTTACCGAAACCTGGACCAACACCACCTCGGGACCGGACATCGCCATCACTTTTCCCCAAGGATACAAGTTCTCCAGGAAAGACCGCCCCTTCCACCCTGTAGGAGGAATTTGTATCGTCCACAAATCCACCCTCCGCCTGAGCACACTCGCAGACCTGATGTAACAACTTCACTTCAAGATACTGGCCAGCCCTACCTCCACCCTCCGTGGAATCCTCATCTATTGACCCCCTGGACCCCGCAGACTTTTCACAAACTCCATCACTGACATCATCTCCCCGTATGCCATTGCGTCCACCAACTACACCCTACTGAGAGACTTCAACTGGACCCCAGCACCACACCCCTCCTGGACAACCTCCACAACATTGGGCTCTGCCAGATCGTGACCGAACCCATGCACTTAGCAGTACACATCCTCGACCCCCTCTTCACAACAGGAAACTCCATCACCTTTAGCCACACCAACGAACTTCCATGGTCTAACCATCGATGTGCCCACTTCACCTTCAGAACACCCACCATTCACAGACACAAGCACCTGCTCCCACGAAGAAACTGGACCAGAATCACCGACGACCAGCTAACCTCATCACTCAGCAACTCCACCACAACCATCAGGGAAAACTACGATGCCAACACCGCAGCCCAAACCCTGCACAGATGGATCTCCGACAGTGCGTACACCATAGCCCACCTCAAGAAAAACAACACCCATGCCAAGAAAGCTAGATGGTTCACCACTGAACTTTGAGAGTCCAGACACACTTGCTGTCGCCTCGAAAAGGCCTGGAGGAACACCAAATCCACAGAAGCCCACAATAACTTCAGAGCCGCCTCCAACGCCCACCACCAACTCATCAGACAAACGTAGAAAAAAGCGATTGAAGACAGAATCTCCACTCATGCACACAACAGCAAGGAACTCTTCAACATCATTAAGGAGTTCACCCAACCCACCAGCGAGTCCACCGACATCCCTCCCTCACAAGACCTCTGCGTCAAACTCAGCACCTCTTTCCACAACAAAATCAAGAGCATCTACGACAACTTCGACGAAGACAACCAACACACTGAACCCTCACCAACCACCCCCGGCACTCTGAAGCCAGCGATCGACAACTGGACAGCCCTCACCATCGAAGACACACTGAAGACGATGAAGTCAATCCACTACGAGGCCCCCGCGGACCCATGTCCCCGCCACATTTTCAACAGAGCCGCCGACACCATCGCATCCAGGCCCTGCCACATCATCAACCACTCCCTGGCAACCGCCTCGTTTCCTGACGACTGGAAACACGCTGAGATCAACCCCCTCCTGAAGAAACCCTCGGCGGACCCCACCGACCTCAAAAACTACAGACCCATCTCCCTCCTCCCGTTCCCAGTGAAAGTCATCGAGAAAGCCATCAACAGCCAACTCGCCACATTCATCGAAGAGCACAACATCCTCGACTCCTCCCAATCCGGTTTCAGAAAAAAACACAGTACGGAAACTTCACTCCTTGCTGCAACAGATGACATCCGTACCTTACTGGACAAACGAGAAACAGCAGCCCTCATCCTCCTCAACATCTCAGCGGCATTCGACACAGTTTCTCACCGCACACTAATACACAGACTCCACGACGCAGGGATCCAAGACAAGGCCCTCGATTGGATCCACTCCTTCATCTCCGGCAGAACGCAGCGGGTCAGACTTCCCCCTTTCCTCTCAGACCCTACACCTACCACCTGCGAAGTCCCCCAGGGGTCCTCCCTCAGCCCTACGCTCTTCAACGTCTACATGGCTGCGCTTACCCCATCATCAGAACCTACGGACTCAACATTGTGTCATACGCAGACGACACCCAACTCATCCTCTACCTATCCAACGAACTCAACACCGCCAGACACAACTTTCGAGAAGGCATGGAAGCCGTCACCAAATGGATGAAAAACAGCTGCCTACAATTAAACCCAAACAAAATGGAAGTGCTCATCATGGGCCCAAACCCAGATGCCTGGAATGATACCTGGTGGGCCCCCGCCCTCAGAAGCCTGCCCACCCCGGCGGACCACGCATGCTGGACTCAGAGGTCAAAATGGACCGCTAGATCAACTCCGTCTCGTCCTCCTGCTTCCACACCCTCTGCCTCCTACGTAAGACCTTTAAATGGATCCCCCTCGAACACAGAAAGACCATCACTCATGCCCTGGTCACCAGCAGGCTCGACTACGGCAACGCACTCTATGCTGGAATACACAAAAACCTCACGTGCAAGCTACAGAAAATCCAAATCGCCACAGCAAGACTGGTCCTCAACCTGCCAAGCCACTGCCACATCTCACAGCACCTGCGCACACTTCACTGGCTCCCCATGGCAGCCAGAGTCACCTTCAAGATGCTAACCCACGCTCACACAGCCCTCCACGACACCGGACAAGCATACCTGAACAGTCGACTCAAATTCCACACACCCCAAAGGACCCTACGATCAGCCCAGCTCTCCTTCGCCGTGGTCCCCCGCACCAGAACGACCAGATCGGGAGGCCGTTCCTTCTCTTTCCGCGCGGCCAGTGCCTGGAACGACCGTCCGCTCTACCTCAGACAGATAACTTCGCTCCCCATCTTCGCAAGAAACCTCAAAACCTGGCTCTTCGACAGACCCCCTCCTTGATGGAATGGAACCTGCGAACCCCACCCCATACTGCCAGCGCCTTGAGACCCGTACGGGTGAGTAGTCGCGCTTAACTAACACCTGATTTTGATTTGATTTATGTACAGGAAGGTGTTTCTTCCTGCACATAAACAATCTTAAAAGGTGATTTGTAACTTCTATGTGTGCTGCTTTGTGCAGCACCCATAGAAGTTGCATCTCATCATTTTTAAAATGATTGTTTATGTTCAGGAACACAATCATGTGTGGCGTTTTGCTGTTTTTATGTGTGCTACACAATGCAGCACACATAAAAAGAGAACACATGAGGAGAAATAAAGCATTTCTCCTCGTTGCACCTTGTAAAACCAGGTTTCCCCTGGTCTTAATTTTGGCGCTGCCCCATATTTACACCACTCTTATAAATATGGGGAAGCGTCTAATTCAATGGGTGTTGCAGTGGCATGCCCACCACAACACTCATTGCCCAACCCTTTATCGCTAAGTATAGCATGAAAGGGTTCCTTATTTACAAGGCAGCGTTAAGTAGCTCACGCTGCCTTGTAAATAAGGCAAAGCCTGTGTCGCCACCACAATGTCCAACAAAGTGACGTTCTGGTGGCAATAGGGGCTTGTAAATATGCTTGGGATCGGGGGTAACCGCAGCACTCTCTGACGAGGCTGTACTTAACGAAGGACATCCAACTATTCTCACATCCTATGAGGACTGAAGCCCCCTTTATAAGTCATAGGTAAATACTGCATCTATGACAACATAAACCGTGAGCCATTGCACTCCCTTACGAAGAAGGGTAAGTGAATGTTCTCACCCTCTCAGCAATAAAGGTGTTCCAAAATTTGAAGACACCTTACACTCTACGGTCCTGAAGAAGGTCAACTGACTCGTAAGAGCAATCCTTAGGCAGAAATATGTCGACCCCTCACTAGGTGCAGTGGACCAATTACTTTTCCACTTACGCACCACTTTTTCTTTTAATCATGTTCCTGTCCTGACCAAAGAAAGTTTCTTTCTTTCTTTCTTCACTTGCCAACCACACAGACAGTCTCCCTCCTGGTGGAGGTTGGTTAATCACTTGTAGAACCAAACACTCAAGTGATTACAAACTGATGATAACACTATCCACCTGACCACACGAGCAGAGACAACATATACCGCACACTGTGTTAGTGTGGTTTAGGGTCTCCTTTACAACACTTGTGAGACTCTGGTTCTTCGCCACTACTGATTCATGCCCCCTTGATTATTAGCTCATCAATACTGGAAGCTGAATGAATCTCTGCTTCTCTCTCCCTTATTCTGATTTGGACGGCTTGTAAATATGCCACTTAATCTGTTGTAGATGTAGCAGGGCTGCTACTTCAGCATCAAATGGCACTTTGTAAATACTCTCTTCCAGTCTAGATGGACACCTTCTGTTGTTGAATGGGTTGAGGAGTTATTGATTTTGACTTGAGCATACAATGTACTTTTAAGAAGAGAAATGTAAAGCTGTATGGAATGCTTTGGTGATGTGGATGCCTAACAATTTAAACGAAGTTACTCTTAATTTCTGTATTTGATTATCTACTTCTATTTATTTTCCTTCTTTCATTCTCTTTTTTTCTTTTCTTTATCCCATTCTAATCATATCTGTGAGGCATGCTATCGGAGAATTTCTGAGTATTATATAGCTTATTAAGGTGATATTATTTTTAATATAAGTGTGGTATTAATGGATCTGGAAAAATTATATAGTATTGAATTATAATATTGATATTAACAAGAACAACATCATAAAATCAAAACCACAGTCAGTCCAGATATCAGTTTGTTAAAATCAGGCCACAATCGTGCAACAATATTGCAATGATTTTATAAGTGAGTCATTTTTATATTTGTCTCATAGAAGTGAGATATCAGTTATGACACTTGAGGGGTTGTTGTGTGTTTGTTAATTTGTTCAACTCTTTTCATGTAGTCTTTGTGATAGAAATAGGGACTGGCAGACCGTTTGCAATATGCTCCTAGTTGTCTAGAAATTGGCAGAGTCAAATACCCATCACAACCAGGGTTGGTGAGTTTGGTACCTTCTGCTTTCAACCACATAAAGAAGAACGCCTGTGCTCCATTCCATATATAAAGTAATTCTGCAACATGACGGATTAACCCAACATCTGTTCAACATCATCCATGCTCTAATGTTAGTGTCACTGAGAGCTAAAATATTGTACGATGCAATAAGAAATCCCTTGAGATGGTGGAAATCGTTTTATTTCCTAAAACTCTCTTCCGAAGGGATGCAAAGGAAGGTGATAAACCACATTCATTAGTTGTCTTTTATAGTCTAGCTATAATCAGCACCACAATTACATCCTTTATGATCATTTTTCCTGGGTTTATTATTGTAGACAAAAACAAGCATCTGTCGAGTGTTCTATTCATTTTACTCTGATAGTTAATTGCTTATCTTTCTTTGACTAGACTCCATTCCATACTGAGAATAAAGCACATTTTTGTTGTCTAAACATAGTACGTCACAATAAAGTTTCTCCCTTCCCAACGTTTGAAAAGACAAACAAGCTGTTGATTCCTGATGTTAAATGATCCAAAGTATGTGGCAAATTACTAAACAATGGGCGATACGTACAAAACTTTTTTAAGGCCTCAAACAGGCTGAATCACAGAATTGGCCCATCTGTGACTGCAAAAAAGCGTTTTGTAATGTACAAATACCAAACTGCAATTCTGTAACTTGTTACCAAATAACAATTTGATTTAGCGATTCAGTATTTGGAAGGGGAGTGTTTAGGGTGTCCCTTCCAACTACCGAATCGCAGTGGTATGTATTAATGTTTGCGACCGAATTACAATTGCAAAACATTATTTTTTTACTAAAAGGTAGTGGTAACCATTCACAAATGGGAAGAGATACTAAGGGAAAATATTTTTTAGGAGTAGACAGTGGTCTAGGCAGTGGTCCCATGGGCCACTGCCTACTGTTAGAAACTGAAACTTAAAAATGTATTTCTCTATTTTTTAAATGCATCCCATATTTATTTAAGGAAATTGGGCAGCAGTAAAAAAAAAAAAAGATTGTTTTATTAAAAAGCAATCACAGGCATCATGGTGGTCTGCTGACTCCAGCAGGCCACCATCCCTGTGATGGCTATCATTCCTAATAGGCCAATGAGTTGCACTGCTGTATTCACATAGTGTTTCAAATAATCCACTTTAACCACAGTATTTCCATATTTATCCATTTTATTTCCAATTTTTTATCCACATTTCGTCGTCACGCCACGGATATGAAATTCACTTAAATTTCTGCATTTGATTACTTCATGATTGCCAATCTAGGCTTAAACATGAGCATGTGCTGAATCTCAAGTTCTCCAAATTATGCAAAAAGTTACATCACACCCAATGCATTTCGGTAATTTCCTTCGTCAGGGGTATCTACGATATAAAAATCCACATGTTTTCATCACTTTATAAATTACACTTGCAACATCTTTCTACATTGTGTCTTAAAATGCCATCCCCACCCTGTAATCATGACAAACCTATCCGTGTTCTTTAAAACCCACCGTATATCGTGCTCATATTTTATAACCCGATTGTTTCAACGTAACCACCCGTTTGTCATATGTCTTCAAACCAAATCATCTTATAACTGAAACTTTAACCGCCACTCTGCACTGTGTGAAAAAAACACCATCCCGTACCTCCCCAAAATCTAACAAACCCAGTATTGTGCTCCTGATACCTCTTGCATCCACGCTATCTTAAACCCTCTACCCTCTTGCAATCCTGCCCCAACACTATCTTTTCCAATCCGCTCCCGTTCGTACCTGATGTCACCCCGCTACATAACTCCTTCCGTGTAAACCTCCATTTCACCCGTGCATCTCAAAAACCGCTCTTTTTAAACTGAGTGACCCACCCACCTGCGACTCCTTAGTGCATGATTCACGTGTCCAAATAACCCCTCCCCTACAGCTCCCTTCACCCTATCATTTCACACCCACATAAAACAACAAGCCCTCCCATGTCATCAACGATAAGTTTTCCGTATGTTTCTTCGTGAATATCCATATCCTGAATGCAAGCATTTTTAAAGATCTTTCGCAATGTCCCTTAAGTGTATCTGCGCGTGACTGTTTTGATGACATCCATGCTGCTAATTCGGTAAGTGATCCTCGGCGTGACCTTCACATAATCATTGCTTCATTTGAATAGTTGCGCGGGGTGCTAACAGTTTGGAACGGCTGGTCAGAATACATTAAACATAATTCTGCAGCACTCCCTGTTTTTCTTTTGTCTGTTTTTTTTATAACGGTTTGTCTAGTTTAGCGTGCATGCACTCACGTGTGCTCCGCTCCATTGTGCACACTGGTACTATCCATACTTAAAGAAGGTTGTCCTGCTCCGTGCAGGCCAATGAGTTGCACTGCTGTATTCACATAGTGTTTCAAATAATCCACTTTAACCACAGTATTTCCATATTTATCCATTTTATTTCCAATTTTTTATCCACATTTCGTCGTCACGCCACGGATATGAAATTCATTTAAATTTCTGCATTTGATTACTTCATGATTGCCAATCTAGGCTTAAACATGAGCATGTGCTGAATCTCAAGTTCTCCAAATTATGCAAAAAGTTACATCACACCCAATGCATTTCGGTAATTTCCTTCGTCAGGGGTATCTACGATATAAAAATCCACATGTTTTCATCACTTTATAAATTACACTTGCAACATCTTTCTACATTGTGTCTTAAAATGCCATCCCCACCCTGTAATCATGACAAACCTATCCGTGTTCTTTAAAACCCACCGTATATCGTGCTCATATTTTATAACCCGATTGTTTCAACGTAACCACCCGTTTGTCAT
Organism: Lissotriton helveticus; assembly: GCF_964261635.1. Classification (NCBI taxonomy): domain Eukaryota; kingdom Metazoa; phylum Chordata; class Amphibia; order Caudata; family Salamandridae; genus Lissotriton; species Lissotriton helveticus. Next base: position 797,013,092 of record NC_136059.1, on the reverse strand, counting down.
ATGTCTTCAAACCAAATCATCTTATAACTGAAACTTTAACCGCCACTCTGCACTGTGTGAAAAAAACACCATCCCGTACCTCCCCAAAATCTAACAAACCCAGTATTGTGCTCCTGATACCTCTTGCATCCACGCTATCTTAAACCCTCTACCCTCTTGCAATCCTGCCCCAACACTATCTTTTCCAATCCGCTCCCGTTCGTACCTGATGTCACCCCGCTACATAACTCCTTCCGTGTAAACCTCCATTTCACCCGTGCATCTCAAAAACCGCTCTTTTTAAACTGAGTGACCCACCCACCTGCGACTCCTTAGTGCATGATTCACGTGTCCAAATAACCCCTCCCCTACAGCTCCCTTCACCCTATCATTTCACACCCACATAAAACAACAAGCCCTCCCATGTCATCAACGATAAGTTTTCCGTATGTTTCTTCGTGAATATCCATATCCTGAATGCAAGCATTTTTAAAGATCTTTCGCAATGTCCCTTAAGTGTATCTGCGCGTGACTGTTTTGATGACATCCATGCTGCTAATTCGGTAAGTGATCCTCGGCGTGACCTTCACATAATCATTGCTTCATTTGAATAGTTGCGCGGGGTGCTAACAGTTTGGAACGGCTGGTCAGAATACATTAAACATAATTCTGCAGCACTCCCTGTTTTTCTTTTGTCTGTTTTTTTTATAACGGTTTGTCTAGTTTAGCGTGCATGCACTCACGTGTGCTCCGCTCCATTGTGCATACTGGTACTATCCATACTTAAAGAAGGTTGTCCTGCTCCGTGCAGGCCAATGAGTTGCACTGCTGTATTCACATAGTGTTTCAAATAATCCACTTTAACCACAGTATTTCCATATTTATCCATTTTATTTCCAATTTGCAAGAGGGTAGAGGGTTTAAGATAGCGTGGATGCAAGAGGTATCAGGAGCACAATACTGGGTTTGTTAGATTTTGGGGAGGTACGGGATGGTGTTTTTTTCACACAGTGCAGAGTGGCGGTTAAAGTTTCAGTTATAAGATGATTTGGTTTGAAGACATATGACAAACGGGTGGTTACGTTGAAACAATCGGGTTATAAAATATGAGCACGATATACGGTGGGTTTTAAAGAACACGGATAGGTTTGTCATGATTACAGGGTGGGGATGGCATTCTAAGACACAATGTAGAAAGATGTTGCAAGTGTAATTTATAAAGTGATGAAAACATGTGGATTTTTATATCGTAGATACCCCTGACGAAGGAAATTACCGAAATGCATTGGGTGTGATGTAACTTTTTGCATAATTTGGAGAACTTGAGATTCAGCACATGCTCATGTTTAAGCCTAGATTGGCAATCATGAAGTAATCAAATGCAGAAATTTAAATGAATTTCATATCCGTGGCGTGACGACGAAATGTGGATAAAAAATTGGAAATAAAATGGATAAATATGGAAATACTGTGGTTAAAGTGGATTATTTGAAACACTATGTGAATACAGCAGTGCAACTCATTGGCCTGCACGGAGCAGGACAACCTTCTTTAAGTATGGATAGTACCAGTGTGCACAATGGAGCGGAGCACACGTGAGTGCATGCACGCTAAACTAGACAAACCGTTATAAAAAAAAACAGACAAAAGAAAAACAGGGAGTGCTGCAGAATTATGTTTAATGTATTCTGACCAGCCGTTCCAAACTGTTAGCACCCCGCGCAACTATTCAAATGAAGCAATGATTATGTGAAGGTCACGCCGAGGATCACTTACCGAATTAGCAGCATGGATGTCATCAAAACAGTCACGCGCAGATACACTTAAGGGACATTGCGAAAGATCTTTAAAAATGCTTGCATTCAGGATATGGATATTCACGAAGAAACATACGGAAAACTTATCGTTGATGACATGGGAGGGCTTGTTGTTTTATGTGGGTGTGAAATGATAGGGTGAAGGGAGCTGTAGGGGAGGGGTTATTTGGACACGTGAATCATGCACTAAGGAGTCGCAGGTGGGTGGGTCACTCAGTTTAAAAAGAGCGGTTTTTGAGATGCACGGGTGAAATGGAGGTTTACACGGAAGGAGTTATGTAGCGGGGTGACATCAGGTACGAACGGGAGCGGATTGGAAAAGATAGTGTTGGGGCAGGATTGCAAGAGGGTAGAGGGTTTAAGATAGCGTGGATGCAAGAGGTATCAGGAGCACAATACTGGGTTTGTTAGATTTTGGGGAGGTACGGGATAGTGTTTTTTTCACACAGTGCAGAGTGGCGGTTAAAGTTTCAGTTATAAGATGATTTGGTTTGAAGACATATGACAAACGGGTGGTTACGTTGAAACAATCGGGTTATAAAATATGAGCACGATATACGGTGGGTTTTAAAGAACACGGATAGGTTTGTCATGATTACAGGGTGGGGATGGCATTTTAAGACACAATGTAGAAAGATGTTGCAAGTGTAATTTATAAAGTGATGAAAACATGTGGATTTTTATATCGTAGATACCCCTGATGAAGGAAATTACCGAAATGCATTGGGTGTGATGTAACTTTTTGCATAATTTGGAGAACTTGAGATTCAGCACATGCTCATATTTAAGCCTAGATTGGCAATCATGAAGTAATCAAATGCAGAAATTTAAATGAATTTCATATCCGTGGCGTGACGACGAAATGTGGATAAAAAATTGGAAATAAAATGGATAAATATGGAAATACTGTGGTTAAAGTGGATTATTTGAAACACTATGTGAATACAGCAGTGCAACTCATTGGCCTGCACGGAGCAGGACAACCTTCTTTAAGTATGGATAGTACCAGTGTGCACAATGGAGCGGAGCACACGTGAGTGCATGCACGCTAAACTAGACAAACCGTTATAAAAAAAACAGACAAAAGAAAAACAGGGAGTGCTGCAGAATTATGTTTAATGTATCATTCCTAATAGGTCACAAACTGTAACCTACCTCATTAATATTCATGAGACAGGCCAATTTACAACCCACTAGGTCGCTATTTACAAATTGGAGGACCCTATATACAAAGGCATTTTGCATTACCTAAAGGTGCGAATCACGATTTCAGGCAGCTAGAAAATGAAAAATTATGTATGAAAGACATTTTTGATGGTGCAATTTGCAATTTCCAACATGTAGAAATAGCATTTTTGGAATTTCTAAATAGGAAATCCCAAATTGGTTATTCTAAATAGCGAATCGTTAACACTATGTAAAAAGGATTTCCTAATTGCAAAAAGTCGCAAAATGGCCATTTAGGAAATGCAGTCACCATCAATGTGTATCAGGTGGTAAAAAGGTCCAAACTATATAACTTTACCCATAATGCATCTGGCTTTTTCTGAATGGCAACTCTGTATATCTTGGTGAGAGGATGAGGATTTTGGCTGGTAGGCTGATATGTAGGAGAAGACAGGAGACAATAATTAGGGTGAGGGTCACCCTGTTTGAACAGACTGAGGAGGGGATATATGAGATGTACAGACTAAGGGGCCTATTAGGATTGCGGTTTTTCCGCATCCTCCGGGCCGGCGGAAGTCACCGCCGGCCCAGAGGATGCGGAAAAAACGCAGCGGACCCACCAGAGACCCACCGCCACATTAGGATGGCTGGTGGGTCCTGTTTTCTGTCCGCAGCTATTCCGCCGCGGTTGGCTTACAACCGCGGCGGAAAAGCTGTAATATGGTGGAGGTGTCTCTCAGACACCGTCCACCATATTAGGAAATGCTTGAGAAGATGCTTTTCCGCGGCGGATTTTCCGCCGTGGAAAAGCATGTTGAACTTCACTGCGGGGGCCCGTTGCGGGCCCCCTAGGTGAAGGGGGGGTGGGGGGTGCACATGGGGGGTACCTATGGTACCCCCCTGCATTTGTATGCAGAGATCGGCAGGCACCGCGCGGTGCCTGCCGCTTTCTGCATACAAAAGCAAAGTATGCATTTTTTACATTGCGGCGGGTGCAGCTTGAAGCTGCACTCGCCGCAATGTTAAGGATAGAGGATGTGACCGCCACCCTGGCGGTCACATCCTAATCTTCACGGGGGGAACGCCGCTGCCCATGCGGACGTTCCCCCCTACTCTATGGTGGCGGACGGACTCAGGTCCGTCCGCCATCATAATCGGCCCCTAAGTACTAAAGCAATTTTGGATCTAATTGCCGAGTTACAACCTCATCTACAAACACCAACAGTCAGAAGCAATGCCATCCAACCACATGTGCAGGTATTGTGTTATCTACCCCTTTTAGCTTCTGCCAGTAACTAGGGAGTCAAACCAGTGGCAGGGGGAGAGTCACAAAATGCTTTTTCTAGGTTTTTTCATAGGTTTCTGGACATTATAACTGACAAAGTATTTTTATCAAATACTCTCCAAGATATACAACACAATAAACTAATGTTTTATCGGTTGATACAGGTACCTAATTGGTTATATTGATGACACACATACTGCCAAATATTACCCGCAAATGAATTCATTTATAGAAGCAGGAAAAGCACCCATTCCCTCAATGTAGCTGTGTGAAGCCTCATGCACCATAACTGATCTTGTAGCTAAATTCCCAGGCAGCACACATTTTTCCTTTATGTTCCACACAGTGGAACAAATAGCCAACTGTCTCAGGGTGAATTTGGAGATGGATTTTTACTTGGTAAGAGGATTGCAAACTCAATTTGTACAGTGTTCAATAGTATGTTTGTAAAATAATCTAATATTTCATCCTTCTAGTAATATTTAAGGAGACAGTGCATATGCCTTGCACCCTTGGATACTGACACCATACTTGCATCCAAGAACCAGAAGTGAAATGCTGTACAACAGGCGCATAAGGCAACACACTCAATACTTGAATTGGAATATTAAAGTCTTGTTTCGGATGCCTACACAAGACTGATTTTTAAGGTAAGAATGATGACCACATCTAAGAAATAGACAACACACATTATGGCAATTAGTTTCCATGAATAAAGGCATAACAAACTAAAATGAGTCTAATAAATCAAAGTGTCTACAGAAATCACTTTTTACCTCTGATGTTAGTCACCTTCTCAGCAGGAAATTGCTGTGGAGTTGGGGATATACCTGTTCCAGCTGTGTGTCAGCGTGTTTGCCTTGTACAGCATCCGTCTGGCACAGATTTACCCCTGAGGCTAGATCTGTCTTCACTTTCAGGTGGTGGCAAAATGTTAGGGACAGACAGGTTATGTGTCTGTATGATCTCCATAGATGTGGTCAGTTGGATTAGCCTGTGTGCTACATCTTGGCGGTACTGCCCTATGTCATTTTTGGATATTGACAGTTCTCCTGGCAAGAGTGTTCGAGGCTACTGCCAATTGATTGATAGATTCTGCGAATGCATCATAGTGTGCAATGTACTGCTTGTGTCTGCATCTTTGTAGACATTTCTCCTTCTCCATGATAGCGAATTGCAGCATTTATCGTGGCATGTTTTGCAAATGCCTTTTAACAATTATTATATGTTTGGTTTGCAGGCGCTTTATTGTGATGATTGATTTCTCCAAGCAAATATACATGGAGAACTTTTTGCCATGTCGTCAGTGACATATCATTGTGGACTGTTTGTTGTTGTCTGTGTGTCCTGCTCACAGATGACGTTATGTTCCTGCTTTGTGTTAGCTCTTCTTTACCATTCTCAAAGTCCGGTGGTGGTGACACGTTTGGTCTCCTAGTAGTTTGAGTAGGAGTAATGGACGTAGGAATAGCAATTGTGCTGTCCTCCATTTCCACATGCATATCAATTGCTTCATCAGCCTCAATGGTTTCAGACACATCCTGAGTGTGATCTGTGCAAATGTATGGTTATAGTTATTGTAAATAAATGGTTAATAAGTTTGCATAATATTGCTGAAAATTTGATATATGTGTTTGTGTCATGGAGATTATGCATTGATATATGTAGATTATCAATCAACACACAGTACGCTATGTAGCTTGGTTGTACAACTCCAAGACGTTTGTTAGCTAGGATGTTGTACTTGAGGATTAACAAACAATATGTTATAAAAAGAAATTAACAGGAAAATGACTTGCCTTGGCTGAAGCCTTCAGGATTGGAGGTGTCAATGTTTGACACACCCACCACTTCCAGTCTTAAGTGTTCCCTCACTCAGTTATTCCACTGGAGTAGGAGGTGGATATTTGGAGTGTCCACCATCTGTGCCATGGGCCTCAGCCATCCTACTGGCCATACCAGAGTTTCCTTATTTCAGGTATGGTTCTCTGGGTGACACTAAGTAAGTTTACTTTCTCAAGTATGCTGTTTCATATTTTTGTTTTCTGTGCCTCAGGTACAGAAAATGATGTCTTCCCAAAAAAGCTGGTGCATGTGTGCCACACACACCACTACTAACAGCTCCAGGTCCTTCGCTGAAAATGTGACTTTGTGCTTCCTGCTGCCAAGTTCCTTACCCCCATCTCCCTTAGACATGGTGTACTTCAAAAATTGGATTCCACTGCCAGTAGTCAGAGAGGAGCACCTTCCTTCAAGCACCTTCCTTGGCTTCTGGAAGTGGCCACAGCCTGTATATCTGAATGTCCTTGTTCTTACATCATCATTCTGCATCTAAAAATTCCTAATTGGGATTTCTTATTTGGAAATCACATCTGGGCAATTTCCAAATAGGAAATTCCCTATTTACAAATGCAAATTTGTAGGAATCACTGATAGTGGAATACTCTCCTACGTATATCTCATTTTGCGATTTCCAAATAGCGATTTTCATAAAATCGCTATTTGGAAATCGCAAACATTACCTTTTGTACATATGGCCCTCAGTTTTTTTACCTTAGGAATAGCAATTTCCTGATTGTGATTCTGTAGGAATCTCAATTTGGAAATCACAATTCTCGATTTTTGTACATATGGCTCACTAAGGCTAGTGCCTTCAGGTGGGTGGTCTTAATGAGTACCCCATTTAAGTTTGTCATTTCTTTGCTTTTTGTGCCTGTATGGCATCTTAGGAAAAATTGTACAACAAGAAAACCTTTGCAAATGCGACTCAATATGGCCCAATTTTAAATATTTAGCCAGCATTTATTTTTAGGCGAGGCGTAACAATGTTTGTGTCCTAACATGTTCGACAGTTTGAGTTTTTACAAATGCTTTCCATTTAGGTTTGTTAGTTGGATTCAAAATAATTTTTTGTGGACTCCCAAACACTAAACAATAAGTGTTCCTTTCTATAAATAATGACCGGAATGTGTATTTATATTTGTTATGTTTGGTAGGCCTCAAACAGAATTTTACCTTCGGACTTAGAAACCTTTCTGGAGCTTTTTCCACCGGTGTGCCGCAATGCTCTTCACCAGTTCAGATTCTGTGAGAGTTCGCCACCTTGCTTTTCAGGGAGCTCCCGGTTAAACTCTGGAAGTCAGTCCCCAGAACTTTTCAGCGGGACGAACCTGCAGGTCAGACCAGCACACGGTTGAAGGTGGCTAGTTTAGTTCTCGTGTTTGAGTCGGTCCCATTATGCAGCTTTTTCCCAAAGTTGCTCCAAACTTCTTCAAACTTGTAGAACTCCTACTTGAAGTACCTCTAGAGGTTCCAAAGTGTCTAAATCACAATCCTAGGGCCTAGAAGCTCCAAACTGATCCTTGAAAGTTTGGGACCACATTTCCCACAATGTACCTGAACCTCGGACCTGGGGAACCGGGTTTGGGTCTCGGTAATGATGCTAAACCTCTTGTGATTCTGGGCAAATCACTTAATCTCCCCGTGCCTAACAAACATGAATGTGTGTCCTCATGTAACGTAAATGGTGCTATGTAAAGCGCTCTGATACCCGATTCGGGTCAAGTTCGCGCTATATAAAACTCTGCAAAAAAAAAAATATCCACTGGACGCACACTTCAGGGGGAGGATTCTTGGATGTAATGGTCCAGGTGAGCTCTGTTGACCCATAGCTTGCACAGAGGCCACTCTTTATTCCTCTTGAAGCAAGGTACTTCCAAAGGGCTGTAGTTCCAGATAATGCGTTGCCGAGAAAAATGGTCCTAGTACATATAGATTAAGAAGAAAGAACGTTACTTGATACTATACTACAAGAAAACAAAAAGATTCTTAAACAGTATATGAGAGATGTTGTTTATTCACATCCTCATGTATGCATATATATGTACAAAATGTATTAAAAAATAAACATGTGCCCAGAGAAAAAGTTCAGGGGGAGTAGGGTGGGTAAGTGGTTTTGTGAGGGTTAGAGGTTAGGTGAATAGTTTCAAAGAATAGTGTGGTCACACAAGTAAATAGTTGACATTACAAAAGTATGTTTAAACCACATGAGAATTTCTCATATTTATTTATTGTTCCCTGGGGTCAAGCAGGAGAGCACTGGTTTCCAAGGAGGTGCAGAGCAACACCCTAGAGCTTGACCACTTCCTCCAAAGTGTGGCAAAATCTTCCCCCAGAAAGCACTATTCCTCTACTCCCCATATGCAAATTCCGGCCTTAAGCCTGCCACCTGGCTGGGTCAGGGGGGCTGGTGGGTAGATGGATCTGGCATTCCTTGCCTGTCCTATTACCCTGTCCTATTACCCTTTGAAGCTTCATGCTTTACGAGCCCTACCCCCTGCTTTGGAATTCCTGTGTAACAGAGCTCTCTCCACCAGATAGCCTCTCCCTGGTTGAGCCACTTATTACTCCATCAAAGCAGACTGGCTAATTCTGATAACTATGATAAATCAGGGAAGAGGGCAGGAAGGCTAAATTTTGGCTTACAGACAGGATTGTGTTGTAACTTCTTTTCTGTAGACCTTAGGATAAATTCAACAATGGCGAGTAGGGATTGAATGCACATAAGGTATTGTGGGGAGAAGCAGTGCTTAGGTTGGGAAGATGCTAAAAGGAGATAGATTGATTGCCACATTCTCTTTCTTCAGGGCATGTACCTGGTATATGAGGACACATATTCAAACCAAGTTACTTTGGACTGAGGTAGAACACATCCCTCGGAATAAGTTCACATGCCTCGTTTTCCAACGCAGAAGAATAATCCATTAAAAGCTATATAAGACACGGTTAAGGAATTATTGAAACATCTTGCATTGCTAAGTCTACCACTTACCTCCGATTTGTTTAAATAAGTATTCTTTTGTTTAACCCCTTGTGTGCTAAGGACGGCCCCTGGCCGTCCTACGTCACGCTGGAAGTGTGCTCAGGACGGCCAGGGGCCTTCCGAACGCTGCCGATTCTGCATCACGGCGCAAATTCCCCGCCTGTGCGGAATAATTAATTAGTGGGAGGAGTTCAGACGCCCCCACTCCGTCCTGAGCACGCAAGGGGTTAAGGGACAGCTGGAGTGTGCTTTGAGATCTTCGTTTCCCTTTGGGGAAATATGGCTGTCTATGAATGCATTAAAGGGCACAGTAAACTGATCATGTGACCGAACCATTGGACCACATCTGGAATTTCACAGTAGAATATTGAGGTTGGTTGAAACTAGTTTGACTGTAGTGGGGTGACAGAAGTGAAGAGGCTATGTCTGGGAGGGGAATGATCCTTGTCATCAAACAGTACACTATGTCCTGTCAAAAGGCTTTTGAGGAGGTATTATCTCAGGGAGAAGGTCCAAGATAGTTTGTGTTTTAAGGTCCTAATTAGGATACTCTCTTGGTTTATAGAGTCACTCCTAGTGGTATTTATTCACCTAGGGTGAGAGGTGAACTCTACAATTCTTGACTTCTAGGTTTATCAGGATCCTAATGGGTGCCATTGTCTCAGTGATATTGTTTGCTGACTGACTGAAGTAGGATGGATGGTCTAATGTGAATGAAGGCTAACCGCTTCTTTTACGTGGCTGAAACTTTAATAGTTTCATTAAGTCACACCCTGGAAGAAAAGGGTCTCCCACACTAGCAGCAGCAATGAGAGTAACACATAAGATCAAGTTCTTAAAAAGAATATGGGGACACAGACAGGGCCGCTTTATCAGCATTACATTATAGGCACCCAGGCAAAGCAGTGCACTGGCCCTGCCGACACAACCACTCACAGGGATAAAAATGTTTACTGGAAAATTAGTGTTAAATTATGGTCTGCATAGGGACCCTATACTCGTGGGGCTCCCGGGCAACTGACCAGCGTGGCCATAAGTTAAGACGGCACTGGGCAAAGTTCCAAAGAAGACTTAGGATGAATCTGACTCAACAGGGTCAAAGAAATGGAAATAATTAAGTTATTGGAGGAGTTTAGCAGAAGTTTTCACTGGAGCTCAGTAAGAGAAATTGCAGTTGGTATTGGAGTTAATGTTCGGTTACTAAGTGTATACACTGATGTAAGAACATGACCAGTCCTAAACCAATATTTTCTGATTCTTGTTGGTTTTGGTGATCCATCCTCCCAGTTGCGAGAAAGTGAGACCCCCCGCTCCAAAGTTTACCGTGACAGCAACAAAGATTGTGCCTAGAGTGCTGAATGGGGACTGGGTACTTCCTGGGCATCGGCACCCCCAAGCTCATAAACCTGAGCTGTATACCAAAACAAGCAAATGACTTGCGCCTCTTCCTTTTTTCTCTTTCTGTCTTCAAGAAACACAAGGTGGTCATGAAAGCCTGCACACATCAGACGTTTACCTGTACAAATCAAACAAAGAGAAACTAGTGTTCCAGCTAAAATGTCCAGGAATAGGCTTGTTAAATGAGAATGTCATCATGTGATACATGCTCCCCGTTAATCTCAACTAAAAATGCTGTCTATGTTAGCGTGAGTCAATGGAATTTGAGAAATTTCATTCTGAAAATAAAAATGGGGTAGAGGTTTGCAGGTCTGAAAACAACACAGTATTACGGGTGTGTCAGTAATTTTGAACTGCGGCATCACAGCTGAAGATGTTTTTTCAGCTTCATCATTTCTCCACACAGCCATGTGCTCACTTTCGATGGTGCTGATCCGTAGTGCTCTTTGGAGACCTTTGTTTTCAGCTCTCTTCCTGACTGAAGGAGGGATGGGTCGCTCTGACAGGAAGTTGTTCAAGATCTTGGAAGTGTAGATAGGGAAGACCTGTTTTCAGTTTTTTTGCACTTCCATTCTTCTACAATCTGGCAGTCTCCTGGCTCCTGGTGTGTCCCGAACCACCTAAGATGTTGAGCTTGGCATAGATAGTGGTACTACTCGTCATTAATTTGGAGGCAAGGCCCCTGGAGCCACATGTACGTTCGCTACATTTTGCAAGTTCCATATTGCGACTTTGACACGCAGTTAGGAAGTCACAAAATGCGATGTACAATAGGGGGTTTGACACTGATTGCGATTCCCACTAGGTTGCAAATGGACCTGCCTCATCAAGATTCATAAGGCGTTACAATTTGTGACCCATATGGAATGGTCAAAATCAAAGAGATGGTTGAAGCTGTGATTGCTTTTTCAATAAAGCTATTTTTTTTAATGCAGCCCACATTTCAAAAACAAAAATTGAAAAGTTTTTTTTCTATTTTTTAAGAGTAGGCAGGGGACTGTGGGACCCCATTCCAATTGCAAATGGGTTACCATCAACTTGAAGTTGGTGGTAAACTGCAAATGTTTTGTGACTCCATTTCGGTCGCAAAATATTCATACATCTCCCTGCGACTCGCTATTAGGAAGGAACGCCCTTAACACACCCCTTCCTAAACCTGACTCGCAAACCCTATTTTGAGATTCTGTAATTGGATTCTGACTCACAAAATAGGGTTAGTACTGTAGCAGGGATTCTGCTCCTACACAGAACTGTGCATAGAGACTTGGAACCTCAGTGAATTAGGGTGTACCAAAACTCACCTTAGTAGCCAATATCCCCTACCAGACTAGCAATCAGTGTCTCACCGGTTCTTCCATAACACCAATGATTAGACAACCCAGAACATGGAACTTAGAATACCTCAGGCAATGTGGAACACATGAACGCTCTTTTGTTATACTCTCATACCAGTCCAAAACAGGGAGTAAAAAGAGACACAAGCAAGTTTGAAATATTTATTTCTAATGCCGTGTTCTCATGCGCAGTATCTTAGCTAATACAAGCAGACATATTATAAGCAACAAGATTATCAGCATAGTTACTATTCCATAAAATACAAAGGGAGAAAGCATGTTACAATGCTAAATGGGAACAGGTTAGAATACACCTATCTCACCCTCCCTTGTTAGTACGTTATTTTATATCTACAGAAGGTCTCTTGGGGTTACATGGGTGGCCCCATACCTCTGGTCCTAGCAGAAAAGGATCAGATCAGTTTCTGCACCAGCTCTCTGCATGCGAATGTTCTCCAAGAGCGTGTGATCATGCCTACGCAGTGCATTATTAAACGCGCCAAAATCAGAGGTGGCCAAAGCTGCATATATGTTATGTCTAGAACGTGCGCTGATCAGTCCGAACAACAACCACTGTGTTGAAATAACCTTGAAGGCCTCAGCACTCACTTTTCAGAGAAAGCTTACCAAGCAAGGCTGCTAATATAGAAAAACATATTATTCACGGAGAAGCAAAAACACTCTGCTAACTCTAAACATTTTTAATAATGTGTGCCGTGTGCAAAGGCAGCAGAAAGGAAACATGGCTTTTAAACTTCTAATAAGCTCATGCCAACTTAACACAGTATAAATGCAAGGCTCATCCCCATGACAATATATGTCAAAACGGGGAAAAGGAGTTGGCCTAACGGCTCGGGCGGTAGACTTCGAATCTGGGGAACTGGGTTCGAGTCTCGGCAATGACCCTCAACATCCTGTGATTCTGGGCAAATCACTTATTCCCTTGGTGCCCGACAAAAAAATAAAAAAAGGAAATGAATGAGGCCTCATGTAATGCAACTGGTGCTATGCAAAGCGCTCTGATATCCGATTCGGGTCAAGTGTGCGCTATATAAAACTCTGTAAAAAAAAAAGAAGGCTATTTATCTGTGGCAAATGGCCAGTTTCTTCGTTTGTGACTGCTAAAACCTTTTGTACATGTGGCCTTTGTGATCTTGAAGTAGGTGCAGAATGGTGCCTATCATAAGGAAGGTGATGTGGTCGAATTTCTTCAGGACCTCAAAAAGCAGTGCTTCTGTTAGTGAATGTCCCCGTCCCTTAACTGATTACAGAACATGTAAAATATTGTAAAGTTTAATTTGCATTGATAAAGTACACGCCAATACTGTTAAACAATATGTCCAGCAAATGTAAACTTTGGAAAGTGGTCCCGTTTGCGGCCTCACAAATGTATATCTAAATAATACAGATACATATAAGGATGACAAACAACAAATCACATTGAGAAAAGAAACCTGTCTTCCGCTGTGACCCTTATTTTTATAAGCTTAACCGAATTTTTGCTCCTTTTTTAAATCCAAGAAGCCTTTACTGTTGAACCCGACATCAGCCTTGACATTTAAAACTTCTACAATGTTCATAAAATTCTTAACATAACTTCACTAAACGTAAGATCAGTTTCTCACTTTAGTTCGTTTCGATTACGCCATTTTCAATGCTCCAATTTTCTCAGCTATTCTATCAAAGCATGCGGCCATCTCTCTGGCTGGGAACGACCTGTGTAGAATTCAAAGTGTCAGTGTAGCTTTGAAGACAAATATCTCACAAATAATTATTAGTGTTATGCTTCCTTTATTGAAACTGTTGCCCAGAGGTACACATGAACAGATGTAATGTTCCTTGCCAGACAAGTGATTTAGGAAGGCTATAGTATTGGAAACAGCCTTCTCTTATCATAAGAGCACAAATCCTCAGATCACATTTTTAGTCAGGCTATAAAAATGAATAATTTGTACTTGATTTTAAATACACTTTACAATATGTTCCTTCATCCGAACAGGTACAATCTTTTAATAGTCTCATACTAGAACAAGCAGTGACAAAGCCAATAGGTCAGGCTTTAGCAAGCTCCTGTGATGGATATTTTTTTATTGCAAGCATATATGAAAGAAGCATTGGCAATGCCAACAGTTCTGGCTTAAGAATGAAAGTGCCTTTTGAGTCACGGATGGGTGTAGACATTCAATAGGTCATCTTACGCACACTCTGTCACTCATCAACATTGACTAATTTTTCCATTCACACTCAGACACAACTGCAATAAAATACACAATCTTAGCAATATATGCAGGATAAAATAAAAGAGTACAAGTAGAAAAAAGAAAACATGCTGCCTTCTCAAAACAGTGGACATATGTTTGCAATAGCAAAACTGAATCGCAGGAGGTTTCTCTCTTGGAAAGGTATTGTAAATAGTCTTTTGTTAAAATTCAAGCATGGCGCCACATTTAGAATCAACGTTCTGGCCATCTTCAAATGGTAAAACAATGGGCAATAGCATTCTATAATAATCTCCTTTTTTTGGATGATGTGGCCACGTAGAATGTGGCACACTACAGCAAGCAACCAGCTAGCACTGCTTGGAGAGCAGTACTATCCTCTCCAGAAACATAAAAATAAAAAGAGAAGCAAATAAATGAAAGTGGAACTATTAAAGGAGAACATTCTAAATTAAAGGACTGGCTGACGAGCCCTGATACTGGAGCTCACTTATTTTCAGGTGGATGTACACACGTGTTCAGAAAATGCCAACATACACAGAGCAAAAGAGCCAATGACTGTTGTAGACGGGATCAATACTCCATGCAGTTCGCTGTCATGGATGGAAGCAGAGGATAAATGATACTCAAACAGGCCAATGGCAGAACAGAGTGGACCCAAAGGCACCCAATGCATCTATTTGGATACATATATATATATATATATATTCACTGAAAAAACCATAGGTTTCAGCCATGTTATAGGGAGGAATTAGTATTTAAAAAACCTTAGAAATTCACTGAAAAAACCATAGGTTTCACCCATGTTATAGTTAGCTGGACATTTCTCTCATACAAAACCATTGAAATTCCCCGTTATAGTTAGTTCAGCTAACTATAACTTGCGCGCCCGCAATGTACTGCTGATGATGTCACATATTACATCACTCATCACATGGTCAGTGACATCACTGATGACATCTCAAATGACATCACTGATGACATTAAAGATACTCTAAATTAACTCCTCAAAATTCAAGAGCACGTCTGTATTTAATAAATCATGCACTTCTGTGGGGGTGTTTGCTACATGAAGGACAAATGTTTCTGTACCAGATATAAGAGCGACCTCTTTTTGAGACAATAGCGCTCTTATACGACTCATTTGGTTGACTCTGCTTGAAATCGATAGCCAGATGGAAACATCCAGCTTCCCATGCAGAGGAGTTAACACAACTTTTTTTAATCAAACCACACGCTCAGTTACCGTAATCATGTAAGCGATGCCTGCTAACATCGCACAACAATCTCCATTATTTCAAAGTAAATAACTCCTGTTTCCAGTAAAGTGAACGTTGTTATGATAGCAGGTGTCAGACTACATTTCAAAACTCAGTCCAAATTAGGCACATCTTGTATACAAGAGCCATGCAATTGTATGTGTCTACAAATTAGGTAGTGATCTGGTACTATTGTGCAATCCTCGCCATTCACATAGACTTCTTTTCCCTCCCTCAGACACCTATATGTAAATGGTAATAACCAAGCTTCATGCAGATAAGCGCTCCCTAAACATCCATATCTGCCTATAGTATAGTATTTCATGCAAACCTCAAACGTAACCAGGTTAAAAAATAACGTTATGATACTGTGGATAAGCCACACACCTGAATTGGATCTCCAATGAGTCAGCACTTCTAACCATTCTCATAGCGCGCACTGTGCTCTGATTTGACAGTGAGCGAGTGATCACACCATAGTTTGTACTGCTAATCATTCTCAGCATACGCTACGAATACCCTTTGACGATACACGTCGCATCAAAGCTTCCGTGTGTCATGTACGGCGCCCCGTACAAAAAAACCTGTGAATGTTTTTAATTGTTTAAAAACATATATTCATGTATTTAATGAACATACTAACAGAAGACTTAATCTAGGATAATTATGGAAGTATTAAAAATCCTATATTACTTCTATATTGTATTAGTGCAGCTGCTTGCTCCTCCGCCTTGTACCCTAGACTCCACCACACCCAGACCCGGTCCATAAGCACGTGTGATCATCATCACAAAACCATTAGCACGCATATCGCTTTTCCACACATGCTTTTACAACTAGTATGCATTTACCACACATGATAAATGCATAATCTTAATGTTTTTTTGTTGACCAACACGTGTTGTAATGCCTGTGCCTTACGTCCTTCAAATTAGTTTCTAGCTATACGTGTGACCAAGTCTGATAAGATCAAAGACCAAGGACAAACACCGTGGTATCTGTGGCACGAAATCTCATCGATCACGGAGAAAATATGCACAGGGTAAAATGAAAGTAACAGGTATAATAAAAATAACGGAGAAAAACGACTAAAATGGCGGTTGGATAGAGTATGTTATCAACGTTTGGCGCCTTGACACTACATTTCAAATAAATATACATACAATATGTTTATTAATATATTACAAAAGTATAGCACCGGATGAAACACATGACCCGGGAAAAGAAAGCGGCAAATTTAATATCTAAAATCAGGAGAGGTTTGCTTGGCGAACTTGAAGAAAATGAAAAAAAAGTGCACTTGCAAACAAGGCTGCGCATGCGTAGAGAGTACAACAGATGCAGGAAAAAAAACGGAAAGTTTTACATACTGTCATAGAAATATAGCTCTAAAAATTGCCCCCGTAATTTGCCCCCGGGACCTAATAAACAAAACGGACTTCTAGTTTTTTTTCACCTTTTCCAACGTGTACAAGTACTGCATGAGTACCCCGCCATTTTTTTTTATTTAAAATAAAAATTGAGGTTAAAAATCCATGTACCATCCCCCTGACCAAGACTATAGGGTCAGAATGTTTCTACCCTGCTCCCTTTCCTTATTTCTCAACTTTGTTTTACTGTTTTCTTGTGACTTGGCTCACGCGACAAACAAGATGGCTGCCAACATTTCCTGTTTTGGAGTATTGACAACCAATCAGCATGCAGCTCTTGCACGTAATTGTACGTATTTCCATACGCTTACGCCACGATTTTCCTTTAAAAAAATAAATAAAAATAAATAGAGCCTAAACATCCATGTACGACCCCCTGAGCAAGCCTAGAGGGTCAGAATGTTTGTAGACTATCCCCTTCCCTTATTTCTCAACTTTGCTTTACTGTTTTCTTGTGACTCGGTTCTAGCGAAGCACAAGATGGCCGCCAACACTTCCTGGTTTCGAGTGTTGACAGACAGTTCACAGCCAATCAGCATGCAGCTCGCGCTCGTAATTGAACAGATTTCCATACGCGTGCTGAACTCCGTCTCTAGATATCGCTATGATTTTACTTGCAATTTTCTCAGAAACTACTGAACGGATTTACACCATTTAACATAAAGCACAATCTGCGAACAGAACTCTACCTCTCTGCCAAATTTTGTGTAATTCCGTTCAGCCGTTCGGGTTGTAGCCCTGGCTAAAGGTCCCTATGGAAAATTGCATGGAGAAAACACGTTTTGGGACCCCCCTTTTTTCTCGGCCCCCACTTGACGAATCACCTCCAAACTTTCAGGGAAGGAGCGGAACCAAGCAAGCCATTTTCTTGGACAAATTCCCGAAGATTCGTCCACCGGCGCCAAAATTATTCCAAATAGATTGTGGATTTCCTGAAAATTTGGGGGGGTTTCGTCAAGGGGAGGCCGAGAAAAAAGGGGGGTCCCAAAACGCGTTTTTCCCATGTTAATTTCCATAGGGCGGTTGGCCTCACTTTTAGCCCGAACGGCTGAATGGATTTGCACGAAACTTGGCAAAATTGTAGGGACTGGTAGCCCGATGTGCCTTTGCTAGGTCTCAATATATGTGCTCCAGTGGATTTTGAGAAATTAACGTTCAAAAAAAGATATATATCTGTAACAGCGCTCCGGGCAGCGATCCGGTTCGCGTACTTTTCGCGTTACGGAGCATTGCGATGCGAAGCTGATTGGCTCTCCGGTGTCTGTAAACATTCCAAACAGTCCGTAGCGGCCGCCATCTTGTCTCTCGGTAGGATCGAGAGACAAGAGGAGGCCAAAGCGAAGGGGCAAATGACCATAAGGGGGCATAGTAGATCCTCCCTGACCCCCTAGGTTTGATGTGGAGGCTTTAAAAGGGTCCCGCGGGGCAAAAAAAACCAACAAAAAAAACGTTTTTTTTCGTGGGGTGCGCCCGGTACGCGTAACGGAAAGCGGACTGGGGAGCGTACTACAAGGAAACAAGAATGATTGACTTTTAACTTATTGTATGTTTATAGACTTTTTTTTTTTTTTTTTTTTTGCTGAGTGACGTCTCGGCCTATCTCCACGGGATGCAGTCCCTACCATCTCGGCGTTTAAGCCCAGGGGGACCGGTAGTGTGGGAGAGATAACGTCTGTTAACGTTCGATTCGAAGGAAATCAGGAAGTGTTGATAAACATTGTCTGCGCCATCTTGCCTTTTTTCAAATGCCACACTTTTGTCGTGCACGGCAGCCATTTTAGATGCCTTGACCAGACCCACTCTCTGCACGCTGTCGATCCTTAGCATGGCTCCCCACCCTCGCAAGCATCTCCCCCAGGCACTGGTCACCCCCGCTCTCTGTCTTATGCATGGGCAATAAACCTCCCCCCATCTGCGCTGCTCTTCCTTGAGAATCACACCCTGTGCCAGCCCGACACCTCCCTTTCGCCCTATTCACTACCGCACCCTCTGACACTCCTCTTCCTCTGTGTCCGATTGTCCAGGCCGGTCCCAGGCTATCACCTAGCCATGCAGATGTAGTTTATGGCCCCAGCTGTAAAGAATCACCCCTCTTCAAAGGAGTAACAGTAGATCAAGGCCCCCACCCGATGAGATCCGTCACACCACACGCGTTCCTACTATCTGAAAACCATCCTGTATTGTGATTGGGGAGGGGACCGAGCCTGAAGCGGAAGATTCCAGGGATGCCTCTTTGTACATCAAAGTTTTTACAATTATGTGTCACATTAAAAATATATAGCACTCCAACAAAGTAGTAGGATTATAAAACTTTAATAACTTATAAATATATACAACGCAACAAAAACAGTAAATACATTTAAACATTTTTTAGAAAATGGTCAGTAGCTGAGTTTTGTGCGAATAGTCCCAAGGCAGCACAACGTGCTGAGTTCTGGACGGCACCCAGGTGATGTTACCTGGGTGCCGCACTGGTTTTTGGTATCCTACAATGCAGCTCCGAAAAACGGCGTGGGGCGTCCCGGTGGGAGACCTCATCAGTAGCGGTCTGTTGTGCGAATAGTCCCAAGGCAGCAGAACGCGCTGAGATGTGGATGGCACCCAGGTGATGTCCAGTAAGTTGCCGCACTGGTTTTGGTATCCTACAATTCTGCTCCGAATAACGGCGTGGGGCGCCCCGGGGGGGGGGGTGAGGCGGCGTGAACGGGCCTCCCCAGGTGGAGGCTCGTCTGCTGTAGTGGGGCGCCCCTTTACCGTTTCAGTTGCCATTCCGTCCGCTTTTGGTACACTGTGCCAAAATCCACCATTCAGCTGAGTTGCGCCCACTCTTGCGGTGCAGCGATAGGCGGCTGCCACAGGACTCTCAAAATGGCAGCAGGCTCTTTCCTTTTTGGGCCTGGTCCACTGAAATGGCCCTGGGACACCTTGGAACTCGGACGCTTGTCTGCTAGGTCTTGGACCCCATTCTCGAAAGTGTCCCCTCAGCCTTGAAGATTCTACAAAAGTCATGGGGGCCACCGACTCGTGCAGGCTTCCGGTGGGGAGCGGCTGCCATGATTGCTCGCAGAATGACCACGTTGGAGCTACGAGATGGTGGTGCTTTCATGCTGATGCCAGCTTCAGTCTGAAACATCCAGAAACAAGGTGGGGCTTTCATCGTTTGGGGAAAAAAAAATGTTTTAATCCAATGAAAAGTGTATTTTTAGGTCATATGATCAAGCCTTCCATCATTAGGAAACCAAAAGTAAAATGAACCAATGAAAAGTTTTATAAACAAGTCACATGACCTGTTATGCGGCATAGGGCTATAAAAAGCGTAGAAAATCCGTTGGCACGTGAGGCGGCGTCAGTAGTGGACCGATGTGCGAATAGGCCGAAGGCAGCACAACGCGCCAAGATCCGGATGGCACCGAGGTGGTGTCCAGCAAGTTGCCGCACTGGTGTGGCCATCCTACAATGCTGCGCCGAAAGTCGGCGTGGGGCGCCCCGTTGGCCTGTGAGTTTGCGTCAGTCAGTGGGGGCTGTTTGAGGATCTGACTGCATTGGAAAGCAATGTGATGCTGTGCGTCGCCCCCAAGATGAGGCGGCGTCAGTAGCGGACCGATGTGCGAATAGGCCGAAGGCAGCACAACGTGCCAAGATCCGGATGGCACCGAGGTGGTGTCCAGCAAGTTGCCGCACTGGTGTGGCCATCCTACAATGCTGCGCCGAAAGTCGGCGTGGGGTGCCCCGTTGGCCTGTGAGGTGGCGTCAGTAGCGGACCGATGTGTGAATAGGCCGGAACCAGCACAAGGCGCCAAGATCCGGATGGCACCGAGGTGGTGTCATAGTTGAGAGTTCTGAGCAGCGCTTGTAACACTGTCTGAAGCTTATTTGTACCTGCTGCAGCTTCACTATTGCCCTGGTGTGGCCTAAGATCGCCCATGACATAGGCGTCCGCCTCCCGGGGTCCGGCGGAACTTTTTTCCTTTTCCTTTGTGCATCTTGTCCCACAATCCGTTTGACCTGAAGACACGACCAGGTCCCTGAATGTGTGCAGGGGGACGCTATTGATTGAATCAAAATGGCGGCTTCACACAAAGCTGTCTCAAGCGTTGCTGCTGATGCTATACAGACAAAAACTGGTTTTCAGTTTGTACATTCTTCAGGATTTTTCCATCCAAGGCTGGTTGAGAGTTTGTAGAACAATGGCTTCAGATTTTCAACATACTACTCTTCAACATTCTTCCTAAATGTAACAATGTGAGACTCACTAGGAGAACGGTGTAGTGAGGGCCACAAACGGCTGTTTATCTTTCCTTTCAAAATGCTGCCAACAATATTTTCGGAATGGAAGACACCACAAGGCGCTGAGATTCGGTTGGCACCGAGGTGGTGTCCAGCAAGTTGCCGCACTGGTGTGGCCATCCTACAATGCTGCGCCGAAAGTCGGCGTGGGGTGCCCGAAGGGGGGGGGGGAGGCGGCGAAAACGAGCCTCTCCCGCCTCTCCAGGTTGAGGCACTTCATCTGCAGTGGAGCGCCGTCTAGCTGAGTTTCGCCCGCTCTTGCTGCTACAGCGACAGGCGGCTGCAACAGGACTCTCAAAATGGCGGCCTGTTCTTTGGATTTGGGCCTGGTCCACTAAAATGGCCCTGGGACACCTTAGAACTCGGACGCTCGAATTTTTTTTCCTTTCCTCTACGTGCAAAAAAGGTAAATGCCCGGTACGTTACCTGCCTCATCTGCCACGATGTACTCTCCAGAGGAACCGAAAAAAAATATTATTTTGGTAATTATACCATGCATCGTCATATGGAGAGGTGGCACCGATTAATTATAGTGCTGCACAAAAGAGAGATTTGGAGGACAACCCCCGACCTGCCAGTACATTCACCAAAGAAATGGCACTGACAGCATCAGAGGCAAGGGAAACGGTCCCAAATATTCAGAAGAACTTAGGAAAGATTAAAATGACATGTTTAGATTGTGGCAAATTAATTTCATGTGGACAGATGAGTGTTACTCTAATAAATACAGCATATGAACATCATCATAGTCGATGGTTGGTGGAGACATTTTGACTATATCCTGGACCTGCCCGTCCTCGCCCAAAATGGCGCTGGAATAAATGGGACTCGTAACTCCTTGTTGTGTACTGGTTGCACAACCTTGATATCACGAGATACGTATGCAGTTTTGAAGCACATGGCGGGCGGGGACGAGAATTGATTGAATATTTCGACATCCCTATTGATATTAAGTTCTGATGTGTTATTGATTACTGTACTATTGAAAGTTCGAATTAACGTCACCCATGGTACTTGCCCGCAAATGTATATCTAGATAATTTTATTGTAACTGGCCCTGTCGTTTTTTAATTATAAAATGTACGTCCACCGATTCCGCAACTGTTAGACACCTTAGTTCTTGCAACCTAATGGCCCGCCCGTTACGTTCCTCTACAGTGTAAATGTCTCCTCATCATATACGATTACAGTTTGCTCTGTGGCCGGCCCACGTGGTTATAGGCCCGTATTTGTATACTGACATTTTCACAATAAAGGTTTTTAAAAGAAAACATGGTAGTAGTATTTACATTGGTAAAGTTTTTAATAATAGTCACTGTTTTCGAATCAGTAAAAGGCAAGTGAAATAAAGCAGTCCAATTACATGAAGGGTAAAAGGTATAATACGCAGGAACGCAGTAAAGATAAATGGTCAAGGGCTGTTGTGTTTTCTACTCCTGCAACATAAAGTGATCGATAAGAATCTGATATTCAGGCGTATCGGCGACTAAGACAGCAGGCCGAGCCTCTTTTGATCAACGGCTCCGTCATGGGACGAAGAAACGCCCTTTTTTTCGAAAAAGGAATATATTTTACTTGCAGGACAGTTGTAAATTTTCCGGGAAAGTACATTAGCCTGGAACATTATAACATATATGTTTAAGAAAAAATAATGTTCGAAAGTAATAAAAAGTGTCATTTTTAGGTCATATGACCAAGCCTTTCATCATTAGAATGAGAAAAGTAAAATGAACCAATGAAAAGTTTTATTAACAAGTCACATGACCTGTTATGCTTACGTTACGCGCTGCGCGCCGCGCCCCGGATCGCTTCCGGGAAGCTGCGCTTCGCGCATCGGAGCACTTCCGGATGCGCTAACGCGGCGCGTCATATGACGCATTACGCGACAACGCAGGTCCAGAATATAGTCAAAATGTCTCCACCAACCAGCGGTCGGAACACAACCCCTTTCAGCAGGCTAAATAGTTCTGTTAAATGACAACAGAAGGGACAGGCAACAAGAACCATCAGTCAAAGAGGGGAGGGCAAGTTCTTCTCTACCGGGTCACGTTGGGGCGCTACCGGAACTGATCAAATTGGTAGTCTACAGTGTTTCTGGATGTTTCAGACTGAAGCTGGCGTCAGCATGAGAGCACCACCATCTCGTAGCTCCGTCGTGGCCATTCCACGAGCAATCATGGCAGCCGCTCCCCACCAGAAGCCCCCTCCGAGTCCGCGCCATCACACCGTCCCTCGGGGGCCAACGTCAAGCGGTTCAGGGAGGCACCGCATCACATTGTTTTCAAATGCAGTCACGTCCTCAAACAGCCCCCACTTACATTGAGAATAGTGAAGCTGTAGCAGGTGCAAATAAGCTTCAGACAGTCTAACAAGCACTCCTCAAAACTTTGAACTATCAGAGTGCATGAGTTTCATGCTCGATCGATTGAGCTAGCCGGATCGGGCAACAAAAAGTATAAAATAGTTATGTAAATAGTTATTTAATAAAATGTTTTACCCTGTTACTTTGCTGGTGTGTTGTATATATTTGTAATATTTGCATAGAGTTTATTGTTATTTTGGGCGGGGTGGGTGGCGGAGCCGAGCTGTCTTGCAGCCATCATGGTGTGGAGTTTAGTTCATCTCACTAGTTTCGTATTTCTCATGAGGGGTTGTTCCTAATGTTTCTATTTTAGCGAGGTCAAAAAGAGGTCCCATTAGTGGCCTACTGATTTTGCTCGATCCCTTTTGTTTTTTTACACGATTTTTCACTATCTGCAAAGACTAAACAGAGTATTGCGACTCTGTGCTTGTTTGTAAATAGAGAATGAACCAAAGAGAACCAATTCTAAAACAGTAAATGCTTGGATTACAATCAATCAAATGGAGAGGGAAGCAGGCACGACGGATTACAACGGGGGCAAAGGCCTGCGTTAACTACCCTTCACTATCTGCAAAGAGAGAGTACTCGTAATAGAAATGAGGGGGGGCAGCATTCAAAGCAGATCAGTGTGCATAAACACGAAAATGTTTTTACTTACCACGTACTTGACATTCGACAGCTTATGATATTTGCTATTAAAAAACCATTGAAATTCACTGAAAAAACCATAGGTTAGAGACCATATATAGTTAGGAATTAGCATTTACAAAACCTTGAAAATTCACTGAAAAAACCATGGGTTATAGACCATATATAGTTAGGAATTAGCATTTAAAAAACCTTATTTTACTCACACAAAACCATTGAAATTCCATATATAGTTAGTTGCACTAACTATATATCGCGCACCCGCAATCCACTGCTGATGATGTCACATATTACATCATTCATGACATGGTCAGTGACATCACTGATGACATCACTGATTTTTTTTTTGATATATTTTTTTTTTTTTGTAAGACGTTTATTAGTGTTCAAAAAAAGTGCAGTACATATAGCCAAGCCTACAACCCAGCGGGCCGGCTGCAAAAAGGCAGTAGATCTCGAGGGTGAGGGACTGCAAAAAAGGGCTTGTGGTTGTGCCCCTCTTGTCACCAGCAGGTTAAACTTCAGATATCGCAGTCTCAGCACTACCTTTCAGTATTCATACAGATTCATAAGTGACGTCTTATTTTACATTTTTACTAGAACCAAACCATGAATTCAGCAAATGAAACAGAACAATTTGTATCGGCATGTCCCTGTGCCGCCACCGCAGCTGCGCCGCGTCGTGTCTGTCTTGCTTGCACGGTGCTAAAGTAAGACCCCTTTGTATGGATCAGTGAATAGTGATGGTGTGACAGTGTATTGGTGGGTCAGTGAAGCACTCGCGCAAAGAAACGCAAACTTGGATTGGGACAGCTCCAGCAGGTCGTGGTGCCTCGCCTGTCGCCTGCCAGGCGGGGGGCGCGAGTAGCAGTCAAGCGGGGTAGCCCAGCCGTTGTTTTGGCAAATGTCATTTTCGCCTGGACTCGCCGTCAGGGGAGCGGCTAGTGGTGTCTGTCCGCCATGGCGTGGAGGGGTGCTGGGGCTACAGTAGTGTCTCAGGAGTCCGATACGTCAAACATGTGAACATATAAGGGGAAGGGGAGGGGGGGTGGAGTGTACCTACGGGAGCGGTGTAACGGTTCGGAGCTGGGGACGAGTGGTAAGGTGGCAGCAGCTGGAGAGCACTCGTGCGGGCGGCTGCTCGCGTCTGCGGCCTGCGCGCGCGGTGGCCGGTGTCCAGGGCTGGGGGGGGGGGGCGATGCGCAATGGCGGCGGTGGTGCCGCCCACCATGCTGTCACCCCATGGCGCTCGTCTAGCACAGCTGTCCCTACGTGAGTCCTCTAATCGCACCCTCGCCCCGCAAGGACCCCAGGATGCCATCCCAATGCTGCGCGATCGGGAATTGCCTCAGGCCCGCTATTTCTTCCCGGCGAAGCGCTGTGCCCTCCGCTGTAGCCCAGTTGGTGAAGGAAGCGAACCAGTGTGCTGCGGTGGGTGGTTCCCGCCGTTTCCAGTGCCTGGTGAGCAGCCTCTTGGCCGTGATGAGGCCCAGATCCCAGAATCGGGCTAGTGTTTTGTTCAGTTTGGTCCTTCTATATAGCCCGAGGATGCAAGCCTCCCACGTTGCAGGCAATCCCGGGCCCGTGCAGTGAGTTAGGAGCGATGTTACCTCCCCCCAGTATGTAGCCAGAGATGGGCAGTACCAGAGCATGTGCAGGATGTCCGCGCCCAGCAAGTCGCATCTGGGACATGCGGCAGTGTCGATCGCAAAATACTTATTTATCCTATCTGGTGTCAAGTAAGCCTGGTGCAATATGTACAACTGGATAATGCGGAAGCGGGAGTTGCGGGGGACGTTCACAGGGCTGGCCAGGACCAGGTTCCACTCTTTATCAGTCCAGTCCCTCCCCCTTTGGGCTGCCCATTTGTCCCTGATCTGCTGTGTGGATTTTTGTGTGTGGATGAGAAGCGCTTGTGCCAGCCAGTGTGTGATGTGCGAGCCTCTGCCCATAACATGCAGGTATTGGATTAGATAATGCATCGGTGGCTCCTCTTGGATGTCTCCCCAGGAGTCAGTATATGTCCGCAGTATCGACGCGTGGAGCAAGAATTGTCCTGCCGGCAGGCCAGAGCTCCCTGACAAATCCGCAAATGGAAGCAGGGCCCCGTCTGCATACAGGTCGCCCATGGTTTCCACTCCGGCCGCGATCCAGTGTTCCAGGTTGCGGGGCGTTATCATCCCGTTCCTCCTGGGAGTGCCCAGCAGTGGGAGGGCCGGGGCATACGGTCTGACGGCCTGCGTCAGTTTCAGGCTACGGACAAAGCACTTACGGGCCACAGCCATGTGCAGGGGTAGGGGGCGAGGTCCCTTGGTCAACGGATGGAACAGGGCGCACACCTGGGAGTGGGTCCATTGGCGATCCGCGTTGGCCGTGTCGTCAAGGTGGGTGTCATTCAGCCAGTACGTCACCCATTGTAGCTGTGCAGCTAGGTAATATAGCTCCATGTTGGGGACTGCCAGTCCACCCTCCGTAGTAGGGGAATATAACTTAGCCAAGGCCACGCGCGGACGTCCCGCGCTCCAGATCAAGCCGCGGAGCATTGTTTCCAGGTCGCGGAATATCCGCGAGGGGACATATGTTGGGATGTTCGCAAAGTGGTAGAGTAGCCTAGGGAGCGCTATCATTTTAGACAGTGCTATCCGGCTGGGCACGTTCAACGGCAAGGTCTTCCAGAAGGACATCTGGGCCCTCAGTGAGGAGATGGCACGCGTCAAATTGCCTTCCAGTATGTATTGTGGGTCTCTGTAGATGTGTAGCCCAAGGTACTTGAACGTGGTTGGGTACCATGTGAGCCGAGTCCCTCCGAGGTGTACATCGCATTCCCCCTGGTCCGGGCTGAACGCGTATATGCCCGACTTGGTCCAGTTGACCCTGAGGCCGGAGACTTCCGCAAAGGTCTGGAAGATGTCCGACAGCTCGGCGGGCATCTCAGTAAGGTCCCGCACATAGAGCAGCAGGTCATCTGCGTAGAGCGAAACCGTGTGTATTCCATCGGCCAGTGGGATCCCCCACTCCGCTCCTTTGTCCCGCAGCAAGGCCGCCAAGGGTTCAATGGCCAGAGAGAAGAGGAGGGGCGACAGGGGGCAGCCCTGTCGGGTGCCCCCGCGCACCCTGATCTTCTCTGACAGAAGCCTGCCCGTCCGCACTCGGACACTGGGTCTCTGGTAAAGCAGTCCGACCATTTCCGCGAAGGCATCTCCCATACCTAATTTTTCCAACACTGCCCCTAGGTATGGCCACTCCACAGAGTCAAAGGCCTTTTCCAGGTCTAATACCAGACACCCTGATCTCGGCCAATGTGCTGCAGCCGCTTCCTGAACCCGGAAGAGGCGACGCAGGTTGCGAGAGGTGCTCCTCGCCGGCATGAAGCCATTCTGATCCTCATGCACCAGGGTCTGGACCTCCAGGGCCAAGCGTCGGGCCAGGAGGGAGGTAAAGATTTTATAGTCGGTGTTCAGCATGGCTAACGGCCTATAAGACCCCATGTGCGTACCGTCCCTGCCTGGCTTCAGTAGTGAGACCAGGTTCGCCTCATTGAGCGAGTCCGGGAGTGTCGAGTCCTCAATTGCGTTGTTGTACAATTTGAGCATCTCCGGGACCAGTACGTCCGAGCACGCCTTAAAGAATTCGGCTGGCAGACCATCCGGGCCAGGGGATTTGCCATTGGATAACGCGAAAATTGCTTCACGCATGTTGTCTGGGGTGAATGGCGCCCCTAGAGCGTCCCTCTGCGCGTCCGTGAGGGAAGGCAGGGGGATGTCCGCAAGGTAATCCGCAATGTAGGCCGTGGAGACCCGCAGTTGTGATTTGTAGAGGGTCTGATAGTGCCCCACAAACGCCTGATGTATCTCATTTTGGGTGTACACCACGTCTCCCTCAGCCGTGCGGATGGCGGACACCGGTTCCGTGCGGTTCTCCTGTCTGACCAGCCAGGCCAGTAGCCTCCCAGGCTTGTCACTGTACTGGTGTACTCGTGCCGAGTGAGCCGCGAAGGTGACGTGCCGCAGCCTTTCTAGCAATTCTTCGTGTTCCGCTCGGGCCTCCCTCAGTTGGTCTCCCGTGCCGCCTACCGCCTCCTGCTCCCAGCGGAGTAAATCCGCCTCCACCCTGCGCAGTTCCGCCTCCAACTTTTTCTGTATGCCTCCCTGAGTGCTCAGGCAATGCCCCCGCACCACCACCTTGAAGGCGTCCCATTCCACTCTCGGGGAGGACGCTGTGCCCGAGTTATCTTCGAAGTATTGCGCTGCGCAGGCCTGCAGGGAGTCCCTAAAGGGGCCGTCTAATAGCAGAGCAGGCTGTAGCCGCCATGTGGGGATGGGTGGGTGCGGGCGTTCCCAAGCCACGTGCAGGGTGTGTGGGTTGTGGTCCGAATGTGTCCGGCCTAGGTATTGGGAGTCAGTGATGTGTGGCAATAGTTCCGTTGATACCATGTACCTGTCAAGGCGGACATGTAGCGTGTGGGCCCCTGAGTAATATGAATACACCCTAGCGTCCGGGTTGTGCGCGCGCCAAGCATCTTTCAGGTCCCATTGTGTTGCCCACTGCGTGAGTGCCTTCGTGGCCCCCAGGGATGCTGCCTCAGGCCTGGGCGGGACCGAGCGGTCCCTCGCAGGGTCCAGTACCATGTTATAGTCGCCACCCAGTATCCATGGGACCCCATGCCAAGGTGCCAGTTTCTCTGAGATGCGCGCCAGGAAAGTTCCCTGATCAGTGTTGGGAGCGTATACAGACGCCAGGACTACTGGTTGCCCGTCCATGCGGCCCTTTACCAGGACATACCTCCCCTCGGGGTCTGTGTGTACCTCGGACATTGTGAAGGGAGTGCCCGGTTTCACCCACAACAGCGCTCCGCGGGCAAACGAGGAGTAATCAGTGGCATACAATTGTCCCCTCCATCTACGCCGCAGCGCAGCTACCTCAGCCCCACTCAGATGTGTTTCTTGCAGGAGTGCAACCTGCACATGTTGTCTTTTCAGGTAGGAGTATATTTGATACCTGCGCGCAGGGGTGTGCATGCCTCTAATGTTCCAAGTACACAGCTGTATCGCAGTCATGCTGGCAGCCTATACCCCCCCTCAACATTTCTACGAACAGCAGCTCCGCCAGGCGCCCCCACAGCCGCTCTCCCATTCCCCCCGCAACCCCCCCCTACAGTACACTCAACAATGTTCGGAAAGACAGCGGGCGTATCCCACTAAAATACCAAAAGGGCAGTGGCAAAACGGGGCACCGTCCATGCTCTCAAGTGAGAGAAGCAACCTTACTCGTCTAAGGGGCAGTGTGCGCCAAGCACGGTCTCGGCAATGAGGATGTGTAGTTAGTTAGGGAGAGCGTATCCCCTCCCTGAGCCCAACAGCACCGGGTGTTGGCGGCCGCCGTCCGCGCTCCGATGCTCAAAAGTACTCTGTTCAGGTGTGGTCTCAGCAGTGCGAGTCTCTGCAGGTGTGGGGCAGAGTGTCCTGTGCCATGGGCCTCCGCCGGAGGGAACCCCCTCTCGCCCGGATCAGCCCACGGGGTCAACCAGAGTTGGGTGTATGTCGAGCGGCAACCCCCCCGTGGCCCACCCCATCAACCACCCGCACCACAAGGGCAGTACTCACAGTTCCAGGTGTCCACTGTTCAAACGGCAGGCAGGGGGGGTTGGGGGACATCCCCAGCAGCGGCGGGCGCCAGACGCAGTCCAACGTCCATTTGACCGCTGCCGGCCCCCTCCTCCAGGGCTCAGCCATTGCAAACGTCACCTCCGGAATCAGTGAATCAGGTCGGAGGTTTGTGGCGTTACATCGGGCAGGTCGACGGAGATCTGTGAGTTCGGGATCCCGTAGATGGCCTCGTCATCATCGCTCGGTATTGTCCGTCGGTTGTCGTCGATGACCATCACTTGCGATGGTGGGTCACTCAGCTGGGAAACCATCCGGAGTGCGTCTCGCTGTTCCTGGAGCATCTGGTCGACCGGGGGAGAGTGGCGCGACCCTTCCTCCTGGTGCTGGGATCGTTGGGTTCTCTGCCTGCGGCGGCGCCG
This sequence comes from Lissotriton helveticus, assembly GCF_964261635.1. Lineage (NCBI taxonomy): Eukaryota > Metazoa > Chordata > Amphibia > Caudata > Salamandridae > Lissotriton > Lissotriton helveticus. The sequence continues at coordinate 796,983,060 of NC_136059.1, read as the reverse complement.
GGGCCCACGCGGTCTGGGCCTCGGCCCACCTCCTCGGTAGTTTTTAGGCGCTGTGTCCGTGCCCCCGTCGAGCCATTCACTGACCTCCTCAGGAGTGCCGAAGAAGTAAGTGCTATCCCCCGCCACCACTCTCAGCTTGGCGGGAAAAAGTAGGGAGTACTTGAGGCCTGCGGTGCGTAGTCTCCGCTTCACTTCCATGAAGTCATGCCTCTGGCGTTGGACTTGGACGGTATAGTCCGGGAAGAACATGATTGTCGCATTGTCGATACGTATATCACCCAGTCACCGAGCTTCCCGCAGCACCGTGTCCCTGTCTCTATAGTTCAAGATCCTGAAGATCAGTGGTCTCGGGTTGGCGCCAGTGGTATGGGGCCTTGTCGGCACTCGGTGAGCGCGCTCCACAACGAAATGGGGTGATAGCGAGCCCTCAGGCATCAGGGTCCGGAGCCAGTCTTCCACATGTCGCTCTGGGTGGTTCCCCTCCCATTTTTCAGGGACCCCCACGAGTCGGACATTGTTACGTCTCGCCCTCCCTTCCGCGTCCTCAGCCCTGTCTTCCAGGAACTCTACTCTGTTCAGGAGGTCCTGCACCTGTCTGTCCGTCTGGGCGACTTTGGGTTCAATCTCCTTCACTGCGCCTTCCAGGGTCTTGGTCCGATCGGATAATTTCCTGTGGTCGTCTCGCAGGAGGGTCAGGTCCACAGCAACTCCGTCTATTTTGGACTCAAGTGAGGTCCTGGTCTGCTGGAGCGATTGTTCCATGCGTTCCACGGCCGCCAGCACGCTGTCCAGTCTCGCGGCCAATTGGTCAGCCGCCATTTTGTGTAGCAGTTTGTCTGTTTTCCCCTTCGACGGGTCCCCGCCCGTCCCGGTGCGCGTCCGCACTCCCCCGGACATATGCAGATGGTGTCTGTCCAGCAGGGTCGTCGCCCACTCCGGTGGCGGCACCTCCGGAAGCGCAGCTCTCCTGGGCGGGGGGTTCAGTGGTCAGCAGCCGCCTTTTCAATCAGGGCCGTCGTTGTCGCGTCTGGGGGGGGGCCTGTCGGGCGGGCCCGCGCCCCGCCACCCCTGGGCTGCGCTCCGTCGGTCCGGTAGCGGCGGAGGCCGGGGCGATGCGTGCAGCGAGCGCGCCCCTGGGGTCCGGGCGTCACCCTCCAGGTCAGGTCTCCCCACCACGTGTGCCCCGGGTTTCTCCAGGCAGGAGACGACAAGGGTCCCTCCGTGTGTCTCCGGTACAGGGGGGGGCAGCCGCTCTGACTCCGGAGCGGCTCCCAGGCCGGGGGGCTCTAGTCCTCAGTGTCGGGCCAGGGGGCGGCCGCTCCACGTCGACTCCTTAGTGCCTGTGGGAGGTCAGTGGGCCCCCCGGGTGTCGTTAGCTGCGGAGCGGTGTCCCAGGGGAGGGCTGGTGTCTGCCGGGGTTCCCGCCACTGCCCGCGTCTCTCTCAGGCTGTACCCCGCCTTCCTGCTGCTGCGGGTGTGCCAAGTGGGGGCCCGGGTGTGTCTCACCTCTGTCCAGCCGGGGCTCCCACCACTCCCCGTGTCACTCCCGGGTCGCTCCCCGCCTCCCTACAGCTGTGGGTGCGCCAAGCGGGGGCCCGGGTGTGCCTCACCTCCGTCCGAGGCTGCAGGTGCGTGGAGGCCGCAGTATGGGCGGGGAGCGCCCGTTTCGCCGTCCGGCCAGCGCCGCCCCGGGTGTCCCGTAGCTGTGCGGGGGTGGCCGCCGGACCTCTTGCGCGGTCCTCCGTTGGGGCAGTGGCAGCCCGTGAGCCTCTGGCAGTGCTGCGCGGGTGGTCCTTTTGGGCCTGCACGCTGGGCCCAAGCCTCGGTCTCCCCTGGTTGCCCCGCCGGCCAGGCGGCGCTCAGACCCGCAGGAGGGCCACAGGAAAGGTCGGGGTCGGCCCCGTCGGTGCCCGGAATTGAAAGTTCGCCCAGAGTGCTGCGGTGGGCTCCGGAGGGGTCCGCTGCCAATTCCGGGCGGCCACAGCTGAAAATGCCGGAGAAATGGCTCAGGGAAGGGCAGCTGTTCACTGAGCTCTACTCAGAAGCGTCCGTCGCCATTGCGTGCTTAGCCACGCCCCACTGATGACATCACTGATGACATCTCAAATGACATCACTGATGACATCACTGATGACATCTCATTTGACATCATTCTTGTGCTAATACGATAAACCTCTTCAGACTCTAATATAACCTTAGATACACTCAGTGTATACAGACACTCACACACTGTCACTCATCCATGGAGTTACTCACACACCTAGTCAGTCATGCAAAGAAACAATCTCACCTCCATTTCCTCAACTATACAGTTATACACACCTTACTTATTCAAACATATACTAACACATATTTACTCTCTTATACAATCCCTGATACAAGTTCACAATGATCCATACAGCCACTCACACATTCACTAGCTCTCATGCACAGTTATTTATATATGCCAACTCTCACATGTACTTTGTTTTACATATGTACTTACTTTGACATGTAGCACTGAGATATCCATTCACTCACCAATACACTCATGCACACAGTCAACCGCCCATACAGGTGTTTCCACATGCACTCTTGAACTCATACAGCTAGTGAATCAACTGCTCACACATCTATGCACAGAGTCACACACCTCCCAGCCACCCCCACACAAACTCAATCTCCCATACAAATACTTGGGCAACCAATCAATAACACATATAGCCTCTCGTATAGCTAATGATCAACACATGCAGCAGTTTACATCACAACAGACATACTGATGCACACATTCAGACAGTTTAGTCACTAACCCATGCATTTAGTACGACACAGTTATTCACTCACTCATACAGTCAGTCACGCACCTACTAAATCCTTCATCCAGACACTTATACATCCACTCATTCTTCAATATATCAAACATATTTAAACTTTACAGAAACACACAGTCACTGGATGATGTTATCAGTGATGTCATTTGAGATGTCATCAGTGATGTCATTTGAGATGTCATCAGTGATGTCATCAGTGATGTCACTGACCATGTCATGAATGATGTAATATGTGACATCATCAGCAGTGGATTGCGGGTGCGCGATATATAGTTAGTGCAACTAACTATATATGGAATTTCAATGGTTTTGTGTGAGTAAAATAAGGTTTTTTAAATGCTAATTCCTAACTATATATGGTCTATAACCCATGGTTTTTTCAGTGAATATATATATATATATATATATATATATATGTATATATATATATATATATATATATCTATGTATGTATATATATATATATATATATATATATACATACATACATTACCTACTGGCGGTCGCCAGTAGGTATATATAGTTAGGATTTTTTCTCTATGGGATTTTTGAAAATTCTATGTCTAATAACTTTGGCGTTTGTGGACGGAATTGGCTGGAATTTTCTGGAAAATTGAACAGTTTGTTTCTGAGCAGCCCCTGAAAATTTGGGGGGGGGTTCGTCAAGGGGGGGCCGAGAAAAAAGGGGGGTCCCAAAACGTGTTTTTAACATTGAGTTTTCCATAGGGCGGTTGGCCTCACTTTTAGCCCGAACGGCTGAATGGATTTCCACGAAACTTGGCAAAATTGTAGGGACTGGTAGCCCGATGTGCCTTTGCTAGGTCTCAATATATGTGCTTCAGTGGATTTTGAGAAATTAACGTTTAAAAAAAGATATATATCTGTAAGCGCGCTCTGGGCAGCGCTCCGGTTCGCGGACTTTACGCGTAACGGAACTTCGCGAAGCGAAGCTGATTGGCTCTCCGGTGTCTGTCAACATTCTAAACAGTCCGGAGCGGCCGCCATCTTGTCTCTCGGTAGGATCGAGAGACAAGAGGAGGCCAAAACAAAGGGGGAAATGACCATAAGGGGGCATAGTAGATCCTCCCTGACCCCCTAGGTTTAATGTGGAGGCTTTAAAAGGGCCCCGCGGGGCAAAAAAAACCAACTTTTTTTTTTGTTTTTTTTGCGTGGGTAGCGCCCGGTTCGCGAACCGGGAAGCGTTCTGGGCAGCGTACTATAAGGAAAAAAGAATGATAGACTTTTCAAATACTGTATGTTAATTGATTGTTGGTTTTGTTGATTATTTTTTAATTTTTTTTATTTTTGAAGCAATTATTTATTATTGTGATTGTGTTTGAAAATGTAATAACATTTCTAACATTTAACTAGTTTATGAATTACATATAAAAATGATTAAAGACTCAAACAATTTTTTAATATTACATACAATTTTATTTTTTGGATTGTTTTTCAAAATTTAATAGAACGTCTAGCATTTGACTGTCCGATATGTCCTCTTGTTGAGTGAACATAAGTACCCACATTTGACCGTCATCATAATGAAGTAAATGATCCACAGATTCTACACATTGAACTAATTCATGGTCCCGTGATTCATCCATGAAATCTGAGTCATCATTGTCCTCAATATCTTTTTCTGTGTTGTTCTCCAGAACAATTTCGAAGGAAACATTCTGCTCACCTTCCATTTTATTGCTGTAATTTGCATAAAAAATAAATATATCAGTAGAGATAGGGCACTGTTGGGTTTAAGTTCAGACAGGTACTTGTGAGTTTATAACAGAGAAGTAATCTATGGGCACTGTATGGTTTCAGGCGTGAAGTAGTACTATTAAAAAGTGCCTGTGAAGAAGCCTAAGTAAATTCATAATTATACCACAGAAACCTAAATCAATCCATAATTATAATAAAGAAGACTTTCTCAATGTCTAACTCTTACAGAGGGATAGTATATAACTATCTGAAAATGTTTTCAAATTTATAAAATAATATCACACCTTCTAAAAAGAAGTTTAAGTTGTGAGTGAAAATGATCTTGCAATGTAGTTCAGGAAGTAGTAGTCAAAATTGCTGTGTTTCTCTCTCTTCCTTTATATATATTCAGGTACATAGCCAATCAAATGTCAGGTAAAAAAAGTAGAAAATGAAAGTAACATTTTAATTGGTTGTCAATTCCAACACTTCAGATGTGTTTTGTGAAGTAATTTACCTCAGGGTATTTAGAGAGGTCTACAGGCTAAATGGTTAAATGGAATTTCAATCAAATTTGTGAAAATGGTAGGCATTGGTATGTAGTATGAGCTAATCTATATTTGGTGAAATTGTCTCCAGTCGCTTTTCTGTAAACTACTTTCCCACCTTTTTTGATCATGCGCTTCCCAGGGAGCGACCCGGTACGCGAACTGGTGAGCGCCCCGGTTTGCGAACCTTAAGCGTTACGGGAGTCCACCATTTTGTGTTTCGGTCGAATTAAGATACAAGATGGAGGGCAAATAATGTTCAGAATGGGTAGAAGGGGGCACGGTAGACTTATCTTGACCCCCTAGGTTTTCTGAGGGTGGCTGAGGAGGCCCATATGTGCGAAAAAAAAACATTTTTTTAAAAATTTAGCGAGGTTAGCTCCCGGTTCGCGTACCGGGTAGCGCCCCGGGGAGCGTACTTTGTTGAAAATTTGTGAAAAATGTTAGAGTAAAATAATAATTGTGAGTGATCAGATGTAGGGTAGCTCTGAGAAGAGCTTTTGGGTTTATGGTACATTTAGGTACTTATAAGTAGGTACCAATGCACAGTCTTAAATTCAGAATGAAAATTCTGTTGCCCTCATCTGAGAAGTGAACTCCATCTCCTCTGTAGATATCTTGCATGTAGTAACGCAAGTTATTGTTGTACAGGGAGCCCATTCCATGGTCTCTCATGTAAGCTGAAACAGATTTGTTTACATGCTTCCTCGACTTCTCAATTTGTGGACAAAATTGGTTTGACCACCTCCATTTCTGTCTTTGGCATATATTTGAATATACCAAGGCAGTCTGAGGAAAAAGTGCCATCAATTGCTCAAAGGTGTCCTTTAAAAGCATTTCCAGACCTACCCCAGTCAAAGTGCCCAAATCATTACCTCCACAGTGCACAATTAACAGGTCAGGTTTTGGCAAATGCATAAAGGTTTTCACCAATGGTATCAATTGGTGACATTTTAATCCTCTGTGGCCAAACCACTTAATTTCCACATCTTGTAAATTGAGGTTAGGTAAATTCCTGTTCTCAGCATACCTCTGAGCCCAATAGATGTAACTATGTCCAACAATCCAGACAGAAAACATGGTGAGAGAAGGTTCTCCTGCAGTCAGATGAAGTGTGGCAATGAAATGGCAGTTGAAAAAATAAGAGTTTAAAATGAAAAAAACTGTGGAGTTTCTGTGTTAATGAAGCAGTAACAGTGATTGGTGGATTTTGATTGCTGAAAACAGAAAGTTAGGGTGCATGGATGAGTTGTTTGAAAGATGTATTTTGAGTGGTCAAGAAAAAATCATTAAATGAAAGAATGCACTGGATATGACGTGCACTGAGAGTTCAGAGTTCAATTGCAACATTGTTGTGTGAACTTGCAAACACCAGAGGTCTTCCAAGAGGTGGTTGCCATGCAGAAAAGGCATGAAATGGCAGAGGGGGGAAGGGTTTTCATTTGAAAAAAAGTGAGGGAAGAGTTTTGATTGGGTGACATGAGAGATATGTGTGAAGAATTACAGCATTTCTGTGCTTTTGACAGCTGCAGACTCTGGAGTGCATCCCTTTTGCTCTGCTGAAGACAAATTGGTGTGTTTCTGAGACTGTTTTGAAACTCAAAGTATTTGCTAAGGTGAGAAAAGATTTCTTTAATTTAGATAGAGAATAGTGTGCTTTAAGGAGAAAATTATGAAGAAAGTTGTGTTCTTCAAATGTTGCTTTGTCTCAAGTGTTTTACAAATAGATTTTGTTTCTTTGAGAAAATGTAATTGGAGAAAATGTGAAGTATTAGTACTGACAGGGTGTTATTGTGCATAGGAGCTGTGGAGTCTTTTCAAATTATGATTTGAAAATCGTTTTTGAGGAAAATGAATGGTTATAATATTTATGACAAGGACATAATGGTGTATGCTTCATTATAAGGCAATTGAGTGTCTCTGATGTTATTTTTCCCATTTTAATGTAAGACCTTTCTCTGTGGAGCAAATTGCTTGTAAATATGCTCCCACCTGTGCAAGGCAAATTTAGATTTTGAATGTTTGTGTTACATAGCTATGTTAAAAGTGACCCAACCATGCTGCAAAGGCAATCAAAAAACGCTTTTATGTGTCTTAAGGACATTTTAAGTCATTTTCCTATGTGCAGTGTTTTCAAATTATGATTTGAAAATCGTTTTTGGGGAAAAGGAATGGTTTGTAAATTTATGACAAGGATATAATGGTGTATGCTTCTTTATAAGGCATTTCAGTGTCTCTGATGTCATTTTTCCCATATTACATTAAAAGACCTTTCCCCGTGGGGCACATTCCTTGTAAATATGCTCCCACCTGTGCATGGCAAATTTAGATTTTGAATGTTTGTGTTACATAGCTATGTTAAAAGTGACCCAACCATGCTGGAAAGGCAATCAAAAAACGCTTTCATGTGTCTTAAGGACATTTTAAGTCATTTCCCTATGTGCAGTGTTTTCAAATTATGATTTGAAAATCGTTTTTGGGGAAAAGGAATGGTTTGTAAATTTATGACAGGGATATAATGGTGTATGCTTCTTTATAAGGCATTTCAGTGTCTCTGATGTCATTTTTCCCATATTACATTAAAAGACTTTTCCCCGTGGGGCACATTCCTTGTAAATATGGTCCCACCTGTGCATGGTAAATTTAAATTTTGACTGTTTGAGTTACATAGCCATGTTAAAAGTGACCCAAAAACTTGCAAAGGCTTTAAAAAAACACTTTCATGTGTCTTAAGGACATTTTAAGTCATTTCCCCCCGGGTGCAGTGTTTTCAAATTATGACTTGAAAATCGTTTTTGACGTAAAGGAATGTTGTTAAAATTTATGTGCGCCATATGCCCCCAAATTTCTTTTTCAGGGGTGCAGCAGGGTGTTCTTGAGACACCCCTGCACCTTTGGAAAAATTCCTAATTTGCGATGAGCTAATTGCTAATCGCAAATTGCACCTTCATTCCTATGGGCCTCCTGGCCCATGGAAATGAATGGGTAATTTGCAATTAGCAATTTGCTCATTGCAAATTAGGAATGGTAAAGAATCGCTATTTATTCCTTAAAATTCGCTATTTTGGAAATGCAAAATAGTTTGATGATACATATGGCGGTTCATCTCTAACAAGATAAGAAGCTTAGGGATACATTTATGATGACTGGCGCAATGAAGTGGACATCACTTACTTCATTGGTAGAGCTTTACATGTATTATCTCCTCTGTATTCTTCGGCAAGCGTAACTTTCATCTGCAATCCTGAGTAGGCCTCACCTTAAACAAACCTCTGGATAGGGCAGACCTTATCGTCATCCTGAATTAATCATTTAAAATGCTAGGGACAGATTTATGATAGGTGTATGCCTCTTTTGCGCCACTGTGCGTCACTTTTGTGATGCAGCGGCGGTGCAAAAGATTTGCTATGAGGCGACAAAATTACAAATTGATGCATTTAGGCAGATGTGTCATGGTGTAAAAAACACCGTGCCACATGAAACTGATGCAGCAGTGATGCAAAAGATGCACCATGTTGCAAGACAGGCCTCACTTGGGGCCATATGTATGAAGCTAATTAGCATTTGCAAAGGTCGAAGTTCTGTGAATTTTGGCCTTTGCGAATGCTAATTAGACAAATGGTATGTATCAAACAAGTTTGATGCAAAATAAGGAATAGCAAAATTTGCTATTCTTTATTTTGCGATTGCACTGAAGGATTTGCAAATTTTGTGATTTCTTAAATGCAATGTATCAAACAAAAAATATGCAAAAAATGCCATTAAGGATTTGCAAATTACCACCAACTTCTAGTTGGTGGTATTTTGCGAATTCTTTTCAAAAAGCTTTTTTTCCAAAAAACAAAAGGTGCCATATGACGCCCATACATGCCCTTAAGGCATGTATGTGCGCCATATGCCCCCAAATTTCTTTTTCAGAGGGTGCAGCAGGGTGTTCTTGAGACACCCATGCACCCTTGGAAAAATTCCTAATTTGCGATGAGCTAATTACTAATCGCAAATTGCACCTTCATTCCTATGGGCCTCCTGGCCCATGGAAATGAATGAGTAATTTGCAATTAGCAATTTCCTCATTGCAAATTAGGAATGGTAAAGAATCGCTATTTATTCCTTAAAATTCGCTATTTAGGAAATGCAAAATAGTTTGATGATACATATGGCAGTTCATCTCTAACAAGATAAGAAGCATAGGGATAGATTTATGATGACTGGCACAATGAAGTGGACATTACTTACTTCATTGGTAGGCCTTTACATGTATTATCTCCTCTGTATTGTTCATCAAGTGTAACTTTGATCTGAAATTCTGAGTAGGCCTCACCTTAAACAAACCTCTGGATAGGCCACACCTTATCGTCATCCTGAATTAATCATTTAAAATGCTAGGGACAGATTTATGATAGGTGTATGCCTCTTTTGCGCCACTGTGCGTCACTTTTGTGATGCAGCGGTGGTGCAAAAGATTTGCTATGAGGCGACAAAATTACAAATTGATGCATTTAGGCAGATGTGTCATGGTGTAAAAAAAACGTGCCACATGAAACCGATGCAGCAGTGATGCAAAAGATGCACCATGTTGCAAGACAGGCCTCACTTGGGGCCATATGTATCAAGCTAATTACCATTCGGAAAGGTCAAAATTCTGCGAATTTCGGCCTTTGCGAATGCTAATTAGACAAATGGTATGTATCAAACAAGTTTGATGCAAAATAAGGAATAGCAAAATTTGCTATTACTTATTTTGCGAATGCACTGAAGGATTTGCAAATTTTGCGATTCCTTAAATGCAATGTATCAAACAAAAAATATGCAAAAAATGCCATTAAGGATTTGCAAACTACCACCAACTTCTAGTTGGTGGTAATTTGCGAATTCTTTTCAAAAAGCTTTTTTTCCAAAAAACAAAAGGTGCCATATGACGCCCATACATGCCCTTAGGGCATGTATGTGCGCCATATGCCCCCAAATTTCTTTTTCAGGGGTGCAGCAGGGTGTTCTTGAGACACCCCTGCACCTTTGGAAAAATTCCTAATTTGTGATGAGCTAATTGCTAATCGCAAATTGCACCTTCATTCCTATGGGCCTCCTGGCCCATGGAAATGAATGGGTAATTTGCAATTAGCAATTTGCTCATCGCAAATTAGGAATGGTAAAGAATCGCTATTTATCCCTTAAAATTCGCTATTTAGGAAATGCAAAATAGTTTGATGATACATATGGCGGTTCATCTCTAACAAGATAAGAAGCTTAGGGATAGATTTATGATGACTGGCGCATCACCAGGGATGTGCCAGTCATCCTGCGCCACTGTTCCGCCACCCATGGTGTGCTGCATTTACAATGCGGCGCAGCATGGGGCAAAAATGGCACAGATGCGTGACGCATCTGTGCCGTAAAGGTGGCGCATTGCTGGAGTTGTATCGCAAGTGCGATGCAGCTCCAGCAAGGCTCAGGGGTGCCCCATCTCCACAATGTTGTGTCAAGACCTATGCCTGCTTAAAGCAGGCGCAGGGTTTTGACGCAGCTTTTTCCTATCTGATTGTAAATGCGGCACACCATGGGTGGCAGAGCAGTGGTGCACGTTAACTGGTGCATGCCTGGGGATGTGCCATTTAACATAAATCTGCCCCTTTACATTTAAGTATGTGCAGGGGACACAGAGTCGGTGAGGCTTATCCAAGGTTAAGAAGAGATGAGTCCTGTTCACTGAAAAATTAGACATAGGCTTCACCTGCTCAGCATCGCTGGACATGGCTAAATAATAGCTGCAAAATGTTACTCTTGTTAAACAATTTTACTATTATAATCTCTGAGATTTGTCTCTTACTCTGCAACATCTCATTGTTGTTATCTTTCTTTAAAGATAAAGACAACATCAACATGAGCGACAATCAGCAATCAGTTGATTTCGACCTCATCATTGAACTCGTAATTGAAACATCAGTGGATGTTGATCCCTTGGATGATTTAAATCCTGAGGATGAAGAAGAACGTGATGAGGATGCAGATTTGTCCGAATTATATGACATAGGGTGGGAAGCTGACCTGCTTGAGCCTATGGAACTATAAACATTTATTTTTAAAATTTACAATAAATGAAAAGTAAAAATGTAAACTGTTTAATTTTAAATTAAACACACCTTCAAAAACAGGTTATGTGTAGTGTCTTCAATAAAATATTAAAATATGCTCATAAAATTAGATCAGATTCACATATAAAACAGGACAGGTAAATGAAGAAGAATTCCATTTCTTTTCTGCTATTTCTGTATTCTAAATTTGCCAAAGCACTAAAAAATATTATATGTAAAAATGTTAAGTAGTGTGTTAAGTTTTTGTTGACTGTTATTGATTTACTGTTTGGTAATAGTGGTTAATAACATTTTTTATTATATTTTACCACAGATTCAACTGCCGATAATTTCAAATTTTGAGAATGCCAACTAAGGAGAGAATGAGAAAGGCTACAAAACGTCAAAGACAGCAGGTCCATCATTTACAGCAGCAGTCCTCTACAAAAAAAAATTGTCAAGTCACCAAGAAAGCACCGGGTAAGAGTACAAAAACATTCATAAGAAATATTTGTAGTAAAAAAAATATTACTACAGAAAATGTTTCAGTCCAGAAAAAGAGAAGCAATTCAAACGGAAAGGAAAGGCCTATCAAAAATGTTACTGCTAGAGCAAGAGATAACTCTGTGCATGATAGTAGAAGGAAACAACAGTTTAGGGACATTCGTAAACGAATGTTCCGCAACAGGATAATTGGCAATTTGTTAAAAAATATTAAGAAAGGTCAACAGAAAGTGCTTTTTTATAAGAGAAAAAAAAAGTTGAGAAAGTTATTGATCAGGTATTTGAAATTAAACGTAAGTTATTTATTTTGATAATCAATAGAATTAGGAAGCTAAACAAGGCAATTTATGATTTCAAAAGAAATAGTAGATGGAAGAGAATAGTTAATCGTAGTCATTTTTGTGAAGTTTTTTCTGGAGAATGGATGCATAGTTCAAGCTGTGAGGCATTTTTTAATGAGGAGAGTTATTTCCAGGATAATGATTTGGTGCATGCAGTTGACACCAGTGGTCGTGCTTATGAAGTGAAAGATGGTTGTCCAGTTGAAAAAGAAAAACTTGTGACAACAGAGGCAGAAGAGGTGTTAGGTAATGAGGTTTTAGGAAGACGTGCTAAGGGTCCTGTGTACACCTGGAAGTGTAGTAGTATTTGCAGTGTGCGACAGGATTCCATCAATTTGCTTTGTGATTTTGTACGGTCATTTAATAAGAAAAGTTTGAAGCAGAAAATGAGGTTGTTGCAAGAATTAGATCCTTGCAGAGTGAGAGAAGTGACAGGTTTGCATGGTCATTCACTGGCTTGTCTTTCCAGGAGAGTATGCCAGAGTGTTTTTCATCATTTCAGGATGCTACAGTGCATCATAATAAAGTGAGGAAATTAGTTAGAATGTTGTATTATGCTAAGAGTCCAGCAATTATGCTTAAACAATTATGCGCTGCTCTTTTGCATGGTTCTGAAATAGATGTGAAGAATATATGTGAAGAAATTGAGTTTTGTTACTTTGGAAGTAAAGAGGAGAATGTTGAAATTGACCAAGAAGAAGCGGGTAATGTGGAAGATAGTGTACAGGTTTCCAGTACAGATAATTTCCAGAGGGAAATTGCGACGTTTCAGGTCAAATCAAGTGAGAGGCCAAATTTCACTTGTGTGTGTTGTCGACGCACTTATTATAAGAATCAGACTAAGTTAGTGGATTTATATGCAAAAAGTGAAAGGGAAAATAATAGTGAATGGAAGGATTTCACAACATACTTGATGGTAGAAAATTGTTTTGATTTGGGATTGGATCAACGTGTGTGTACTTATTGTTGTTGCAAATTAAATCAAAACCAGATGCCTGCTAGAGCAGTTCATAATAATCTGGAATTGGTTGAGATTCCTTCTGAATTGAAGGATTTAAATACTTATGAATCTATTTTGATTCAAAGTATCCATCCCTTTCAGGCTATTGTAAGAATGGAGCCAAAGACAGGGAAATTGCCTCCATCAGATTTACAGAGAGGATTAAAGGGAAGAGTTGTTTATTTGCCTCTAGATTTGAAGAAAAACATTAACACAATTGGAGTAGAAAAAGTGGAAGAGGAACCTCTGGTTATCTTAGTTAATGGGGTTCCGACAAAGAATAAGAAAATATGGCAAGATTTAGTGGATGTTAGGAAAGTTAGAAAGGCAACATTGTATTTGAAAAAAAATAATAAATACTATAAGAATGTATATGTTGCAGAAGAGGAAGTAAGTGAGGAAGAGGATAGCGATTTGTGTGCTGGTCAAATTGAGAAAGTAGAACCCTCTACTAGTGAAGAAATATATGAACATTATAGTGTTCATCCTTTGCATTCCAAGGAAGTCATGGGGAATGCTATTGAGTTGTTTCAAATGAAACAAGCCAAAGGGAGTCCCATTAGTGTTTGGGAGGAAAGTTTGGAAGCTCTGTGTTTCCCACAGCTTTTTCCAACAGGTCAGGGAGGAAGATATGATGAGCGACCTCATCAAATTCCTGCTTCTGAATACCGGACTTTGCGATTGTATGCAGGAGATGCTAGGTTTCGACAATGCATTCCCTATTTGTTTCATCTCCTGTTTGAAAGCGATCTGTCTGGATTGTCATATGCAGTGAACCACATCTTGAAAAGTGGTATACACATGCAAAACATCTCGGCAAGTGACTTTATGGATAAAGTCAATGTCCAAGACAGTATTTTGGATTCTCACCTGATTAATCTCATGGCGTGTCAGCGTGGTACTAATGAGTACTGGTACCGTCGTCATGGTGATTTAAAATGTATGCTGAGGAACTTAGGAACTCCCACATGGTTCCTCACTCTGAGCTGTGCCGAGTATGGCTGGGAAGACTTACTTGAATTTCTACGAGAGGCAAATGCTAACGTAGAAAACATCGAATTCAAGACACCCGGAGAACTGTGCTCTTTGGATCCAGTCAATGTATGTAGGTACTTCAATCATAGATTTGAAGCTATGATGTCTTTCATCATGAATAAGAAGAATCCACCTCTTGGAGAGGTGTTGGATTTCTTCTGGAGAAAGGAGTACCAAGCAAGAGGTGCTCCTCATATACATATGTTGCTGTGGATCAAGGATGCACCTAAATTTGGAACGGATCCAGAAGACTCAGTGATGAGTTTTATACAAGAGTATTCTACGTGTGCTGTTCCAAACGCAAAGGAGAAGAAAAGCCTAAGAGAAAAAGTTCTGCGTTTCCAAAGCCATCGATGTGGAAAGTACTGTCGTCGTAAATTCCGAAACAAGGACAAGTTCTACACCAAATGTCGTTTTGGCTTTCCACGACCGGTGATTTCTAAAGGAAGAGTAAACAGTTTGATGTCTTCGCTGCGACATAATGTGATGAAGAAATCACCTAAAAACACATACAATTTGAAGAGGAACGAAGAGTCCAAGTACATCAACGACTACAACCCGGTGATTTTGTCCATGTGGAATGCTAACATGGATATACAGTTTGTGGCTGATAACTGTATGGCTGTGGCTCGGTATGTGACGTCTTACATCACCAAAAAAGAGAAGACAGAATTTAAGGATATGTGGGAGGACATTTCCCATGAAAAGAGCCTCAGCAAGAAGTTGTACAGTTTCAGTCTGAAGATGTTGTCGCATCGAGAAATTGGAGCGTACGAATGTTCTGACCGGTTGTCTTCAGCAAGTCTCTATGCCAAGTCCAGGAGTATCATTTGGGCGAGTCTTGGTCTTGCTGCAACGCGTAATCGAGTTCTCAAACCTGTGCAGGAAATTGAGTATTTGGCGGAAAAGGAGCCAAACAGTACCGACATTTTGAAGACCAACATGTTGGATACATATTATCCAAATCGAAGCATTCACCTCGAGAATGTTTGTTTATATGAGGTTCTTCAAAATTACATATTCAAGAGGAACATCAAAGAAGATACTGAGAAAGGAGTGTATGCTGTAATAGGAAGTGAGGGATGTCTGGTCAAGCAAAGAAAATGCCACTTGGTAAACCATCGAAAATTGAGTGGCGAATCTCCTGAAAAAAAGGAGTTTTTCTATTTAGCACTTTTGCAACTTTTCAAGCCTTGGCGTGCAGAAGAGGAACTGCTTGGAGATTTTCTCTGTTACGAAGACTCTTTCAATGCCGCCAAGGAGACCATAGAATGTCCTGCTTTTCCCAAATATGTAGAAATGTTGAATGCGGAAATTGAGCAGGAAGCAATGATTGCAGCCGAGATTGCCAGAGACAGTTCTCAGGACAGTCAGAGTTCTGCTTCATTGAGTCAGGATCCACTAGGAGGACCTGTTATCGAAAATGAAGCTGCCACTGCTATGAATGAAGTGGAAAGAGCCATGGCACATGCTCAGGAGGATGCGGTTAACTTAGAAGAGTTGGAAAGACAACTCAACGTTGAGCAGAGGAAAATATATGACGAAGTTACCATGCAAATTGATCATGGATTAAGTCATGACAAGAAAGAGTGCTCATGTACGTCGTTGAAGCCTGTCCGACTGTACGTGAGTGGAGAAGCGGGAACTGGAAAAAGTTTCCTTATTAAAGTAATTTCATGTTATTTGCAGGAAAGGACAGAGTCATCGCTGTCTTGTGTTGTCACCGCTCCAACTGGACTGGCAGCACATAACATTAAAGGGATTACTTTACATCGTTTACTGATGCTGCCAGTGGAGCATGACAACAAATTACAATATCACAAGCTATCTGGAGATGCTTGTTTTGAAGTTTCAAGAATCTTGAGGAAAATGAAACTTCTTATCATTGACGAAGTAAGCATGGTTTCCAATGTCATGCTTGCCTTTGTGCATTTGAGAATGCAAGAAGTTCTCAAAACAGAGTATGATGTGTTATTTGGTGGCAAACACATCATTGTTTTCGGAGATCTTCTGCAGCTGACACCAGTGAAAGGGCAACCTGTGTTCAAAATGCTCACGCATGAAGATACCAGGAAGTGCCTAGGCAGCATTGGCAACGTCAATATATGTTAAACTTCAATTATGCTGAACTGCATGAAAATATGCGTCAGGCGAAGGATGAAGTTTACAAGACTATTCTACAAGATGTTAGAATTGGAAAAGTGACCGAGCATGGGAAAGAAGCTTTACATGCACGATTACTGTCAAATTTATATCCAGAACAAGATGTTGTGCCTGAGAATATTTTTCAGAAAATTACTGAGAAGAAATCTGGAATATGTTTGATGCCAACTCTTGCAGAATGTGCCAAATTCAACAACAAAATGTTGCATTTAGAAAAGCAAGAGATTGTGAAACTGGAAGCTATTGACAGAGTAGAGCATATGGGATCAACAATTATTTTGTCTGAGAATCTGAAAACAAAATTGGATTCATTAGAGAAGAGTATATCTAAAACTGCAGGTTTTGAAAAGACTCTGAATGTGTGCTTGAACTGCCGTATAATTTTAAGAAGGAATTTACATGTTGAAAGAGGTCTGGTAAATGGATCAATGGGTAATGTTGTTGATTTTGTGAAATACAGAAATAGAGATGGAATTGAATTTTTAAAAATTAAATTTGATGGCTTTGAGGAAGTACAGCTAATTGGTCATTGTTCTGCTAGATTTTTGCTTGTAAAAGACTTATATGTTCGCCGTAAGCAGTTTCCTGTTTGCTTGGCATATGCGGTGACAATCCATAAATCGCAAGGTTTAAGTGTAGACAGTGCATTGGTGAATATTGGCAGTTCTGTGTTCAAGGAGGGTATGGCATATGTGGCATTGTCACGAGTTAGAACTTTATCGGGATTGTACTTGATTGAGTGTGATGTCACAAACATTTGTGCGGATCTAGATTGTGTTAAAGAATACAATAGGTTAAGAAGAGAGTATGCGCCACATTTGCCTCAATATCCTTTGTTTGAGAAACGTGTGGTAGGCCGGAAACGAAGAAATGTGACCAATACTAGGGAGGTTGTAGCAAAAAGACGAAAAGTCGATGAACCTGAAATTATGAGCAGAAACAAAAAGGATTCTGTTGAAGATGTTGTTGGTTTTCAATTTGAAAACAGTTCTGGTGTCAACTGCTATGCTAATGTAGTGGTTAATGTTTTGTTTTCTCTAGAAAATGTAAAAGAAGAGATTGTGGTCAATTCTGATCAAAGATTTTGCAGTTTGTTAAATTCTGTCTTAGAAAAATGTTCACTGATAGAACAAACATAGAAAGTGTGTCTGAAATTCGAAATCTGTTAGACAGATGTTCAGGCCAAACACAATTCTCTCAAAATATTCTGCAAGATTGTCAGGAGTTTTTAATGTATATGCTTGATGTATTGCATGCTGAAGGTGTAGATGTAGATCAGCTGTTTGGGCTTTCTTATCAATGGCAGCATGACTGCGAGAACTGTATGGTATCAAGTACTACTAGTGTAGACTCAGAAAGATTTATATATTTAACTTTGCCAGACAGTAAATCAGTCTCCTTTAATAAGCTAGTAAAAGCAGCTGATCACAACATGGAGTGTAGCCAATGTAAATCTGAAATGATGTCCACATTATTTATACAAACATATGGCCAGTATGTCATTTTAATGTTCCAACGATGTAGGCCTGATGGAACAAAATTGACAACTTTAATTAAAAATTTTGTGGCTTCGCAGTTGTCAATATCAGGAAGGACTTTTGTAACTGCAGCAATTATATATCATGACGGTCCTTCAATAACATCAGGACATTACACAGCTTATTTAAAGTCTAGAAATGGCTGGTCATTCTGCAATGATTCTGTTTTAATTTTCAAAAAAAAATTGCCGTATGACCTTAAAAACTCTTACCTGGTGTTTTTAAAACCAAAATTTTAGGGAAAGAATCTCGGGATGTGCTCTGAGGAATTTCAAGAAGTTCTAATGGCTCCTACACGATTTGGCCTTGAGGATAAGTGTAGTTCAGAGACATAACTTCTAACCATAAGACTGGACGTCATGGAGAAATAAGTGCACTTTGAATGAGTTCAGAAAAACTATTTCTTTTTATAAGCTAATTGAAGCAGCCAATCAAAACATAGAGTAGAGGGAATGTAAGTCTGCAATGCTGTCTACTGTTTTACATTGCTTTGTGATTAAAAGTGATGTAGAGAATTAAATAATTGTAGTAGTCATAGAGGTAGTGTAAGTCTGCTTCA
This sequence comes from Lissotriton helveticus, assembly GCF_964261635.1. Lineage (NCBI taxonomy): Eukaryota > Metazoa > Chordata > Amphibia > Caudata > Salamandridae > Lissotriton > Lissotriton helveticus. The sequence goes on along the minus strand of NC_136059.1, from coordinate 796,964,793 downwards.
TAGTAAGCAGTATCAGTGTCATAGGAAATGTAGAACATGACTGAGGAAGAAGGGGAAGATATTACTAGTCCAGGATTGTGAAAATGATCTTCAACATTTTAATTCTGAAAGTTGCGGAAATGCCAAATGACGGGATTGGCTTACAAGAAATCCAAGAGTTATAAATGGCTCTGACAAGATTTGGCCTTGTGGAAACTTGTGGTAGAGAGCAAGAAGTCATTTATTGTATGTAACATGTTTTTCAAAACGATGGAGGTTTTCTTTCAGAAAGTGGCGGGCTGAAAGTAATAACAGCACAACAGAGTGTAAGCTGTTCATAGGACATCCTTTGACGTCATGGAAAGTAAGTTAACTTTAAGGAGTTCTGAATTCTGATTTGTTATGTTGTATGGGTTTTTTAAACACAATCATTTTGATTGTGTTTTTTTTTCCCCGCTGTTATATGATGAATACCTTCAAGTCACTGTTTTTAGTGAAATTTGATACATTCTGAGAACAGCAAAAATAAACCATTTAACATGTATAATTAATTCTGTACTGTTTCCATTTATGATGTACATTTAGAACTGTGTAGGAGGGATGGAGAAGGAGAGGCTTCTGTAAGTGTCAAAGTTCTTGCATACAGTGCTCATATTCTACGTAGTCTTTCATATGATAGACTACATTTCCACAATGAGATACCTAAGCAAAGGAAACACAGGTCATATGATTGTGGAATGAGCAAAAAAATTTGCATGTTTTTCAATTATATTACCTGTGTTTCCTAACATTACACACCACATTGTGTAGATGAGGTTTAGGCCTGTTCCTGGAGACAGAGGAGGTCTGACATTTGTTCAAGAGTGCAGTGGACATTAATCACTTCGTTGGTAGGCCTCCACATGTATTATATCCTCTGTTCTCTTCAAACAACTCGAAATTTCATTTGGAACCCTGAGTAGGTCTCACCTCAAACAAACCTCTGGATAGGACACATCTTATTGGCATCCTGAAGCAATCATTTAAAATGTTAGTGTCTTGCGACACTTTTCTGAGACAACAGCAGTGCAAAAGATGCACCATGTTTTAAGATAGGCCTCACTTCATCTGCATCAAGATACTGTTAGTTTAAAATGTATATCTTTAGGACTGTGTAGGGGGCCTGGAGAAGCAGAAGCTTCTGTCAGTGTCAAAGTTGTTGAAAAACTGTTTGTCCTTCAATCTTTCCCCTTGTCTTTTGTAATGTTTAAATACATGTTTTAATATTTTTCAAATGTCTGTTCTCTCTTTCACAGATTGAAAGTATAAAAACAAAAAGTGAGTAATTTAACGACAATTATAAGGTAAATGTTTTGTATTCTTTTCGTTACATTTCTATCACATTCACCTACTATTAGTTCCACAGCTTTATTTCTTTAACCCTCAGTTTCCTGCCTTTGCTACTTTCCTCATTCCTTTCTCTTTTACCTACTTACTCAACTCCTTCCACTCCTTTTCTCAGTCCCTCTCTTCTCATAGTTCCTCACTCTTGTTCACTCACTCCGTCTCTATTACTCTTAGTGTCTTTGACTGATCACTTTTTCACTACTTGTTCATAATGCTTTCTCTGTGTAGTTGAAGCACACTAAGGGGCATATTATGAACACAGCCAATAAAATTATTGCTGTTTTTATTGGCAGAAAACTGGTGCAAAAGTGGTTTTAGCGGCAGTTTTCTGCCGCAAAAGCGGCTTTGGTGACATATTTCTGCCGATAAAAGCTGCAAAACTTTTATTGCCTATGTTGATGATATGGCTCTATGTTATTTACATTTCTTTGCTGTTTCAATTAATCTTTTTCTGTTATTTTTTGTTTTCTGTTTTCTATTTTTTCTCTCTGTTATTCCCCATGTTTTAATCTTATTTTGAACATTCACTCACATTCTCCAAGAAACTCTTCTTTGTTATTGTTCTACTCTCTTTTTTTTCTTTCACTTCCTTATCTATTTTGTTTTCCACAATTATACCCTCTTCCGTCTTTTCTTCTGTAAATATATCTATTAAACAGTATCTCTGGTTTACTCCCTATAGCTGTCTTTCTTTTAACATCACTCTCTGTTTACTTTCCTTATACTTACTCTTCTTTTTTTTTTTTTTTTAATTTTTTTGGTTCGCTCCCGGTTCGCGAACCGGGAAGCGAACTGGGAGCGAACTAAAAGAAATAGAGCTTGCTAGAGTGCTAAACATTCTAGCAATTTTTTTTTAAAGTGGAGGTAGTTCTGAAAAGAACTTTTTTTTAATGTTTTTGTTGTTTTATATATTTTTTTTATTTTTTGAACATTTTTTGTTTTTTTTGTATTTTTTGAACAATTTTATATTTTTTTGGGGTTTTTTTGGGGGGGAAACAACAAAAAACAGGCATTGAAAAGGGCTCAACAGGAGCAAAAAAAAAATTACTGTGTGGGGCGGTTAGGGCAATTATGATTGTTGTAAGCTAGGTTTATTGAATTGATACTCATGTTGCCACATGATATCAATGCACCGCAGTGCAGACAAGTAAACTTCATATGCCCAAAATTATCCTGGATGTTTGGCACGGTTTCCCGTGCCTCTGCTGCTGTCAAAGAAATCAACGAAGTTGACCTGGCCACAGGAGTTGCTGTTGGGTTCTGTTCCATGTCTCGTATTTCCGCCCGGCTGTAATTGAGTGGATGCCACCTGCTCATGTGCCTATGCATAGTATAGTTCCCATAACTATACTTTTTATCAGTCCCTCTTGATAATTTTTCTTTGCAAATGAGGCAGGTGACATACCTCGCATTCACTTTCTTCTGGCCTGGAGGCATTGAAAAAAACTGCCAAATGAAACTGGCTTTCCTATGGGAAACCCGGGGCACCTCTTCCAAGAACTGTGGTCCTTCTCTCTCCTCTTCCTCTATTTCTTCCTCTTCCTCCTCTGTGTTGGTGATGACCTGGGGAGGTGGTCCTCTCTTCCCATGAGGAGGTGGTGGTGGTGGTGGGGGTCCACCAGCTGAAGCTACCATTGAAGCCATTGCTCTAGTATGAAATAAGGTCTTCCTCTCACAAAGATGAAAGTCAGAGTGAGGAAAGAAGGAGGGGTTTTCATCATTTGGGAAAAACAATAGTTCTAAACCAATGAAAAGTGTTATTTTTAGGTCACCTGACCTAGCCTTACATGATTATGAAACCAAAAGTTAAATGAACCAATGAAAAGTTTTATTAACAAGTCACATGACCTCTCACGCTTATGTTACGCGCTGCGGAACGCGCCCCGGATCGCTTCCGGGTCACTGCGCTTCGCGCCTCGGTTCGCGTACCGGAGCACTTCCGGGTCATAAGACGCATTACGCGACAACGTGATACGTCGCGCTTCCGCGACGCGTCACGATGTTGATTTCTAACGCGGCAGTTGCGCTAACGGAACGTTTACCGGTTCGCGGACCGGGTCGCGGCATCAAATTGAGCTAACGGAAAGCTTCCCGGTTCGCGAACCGGGAGCGAAACAAAAAAAATATTTAAAAAAAAATTATTAATAAACATATAAAATATATTTTTGGATTTAAAGAAGAATACATTTTACAGCTATAGATATTAGCTTTTAAAAAATCAATGAAATTCACTGAAAAAACCATAGGTTATAGACCATATATAGTTAGGAATTAGCATTTACAAAACCTTGAAAATTCACTGAAAAAACCATAGGTTATAGACCATATATAGTTAGGAATTAGCATTTACAAAACCTTGAAAATTCACTGAAAAAACCATAGGTTATAGACCATATATAGTTAGGAATTAGCATTTAAAAAACCTTATTTTACTCACACAAAACCATTGAAATTCCATATATAGTTAGTTGTACTAACTATATATCGCGCACCCGCAATCCACTGCTGATCATGTCACATATTACATCATTCATGACATGGTCAGTGACATCACTGATGACATCACTGATGACATCTCAAATGACATCACTGATGACATCACTGATGACATCTCAAATGACATCACTGATGACATCACTGATGACATCTCAAATTACATCACTGATGACATCACTGATGACAACATCCAGTGACTGTATTTTTCTGTAAAGTTAAAATATGTCTTGAGTGGATGTATAAGTGTCTGGATGAAGGATTTAGTAGGGGCATGACTGACTGTATGAGTGACTGATTAAATGTGTCTCACTGAGTGCATGGGTTAGTGACTAAACTGTCTTAATTTGTGCATCATTATGTCTGTTGTTCTGTAAACTGCTGCATGTGTTGATCAGTAGCTATATGATTAACTATATGGGTTATTGATTGGTTGCCCAAGCATTTGTATGGGAGACTGAGTGTGTGTGTGGGTGGCTGGGAGGTGTATGACTCTCTGCATAGATGTGTGAGCAGTTGATTGACTAGATGTATGGGTTCAAAAGTGCATGTGGAAACAGCTGTATGGGCAGTTGACTGTGTGCATGAGTGTATTGGTGAGTGAATGGATATCTCAGTGCTACATGTTAAAGTAAGTACATATGTAAAATACAGTACATGTGAGAGTTGACATATATAAATAACTGTGCATAAGAGCCAGTGAATGTGTGAGTGGCTGTATGGATCATTGTGAACTTGTATCCAGGATTGTATAAGTGAGTAAATATGTTTTAGTATATGTTTGAATAAGTAAGGTGTGTATAACTGTATAGTTGAGGAAATGGAGGTGTGATTGATTCTTTGTATGACTGACTAAGTGTCTGAGTAACTCCATGGATGAGTGACAGTCTATGAGTGTCTGTTTACACTGATTGTATCTAAGGTTATATTAGAGTCTGAAGAGGTTCATCGTATTATCACATGAATGATGTCATCAGTGATGTGATCAGTAATGTCAAATGAGATGTCATCAGTGATGTCATCAGTGATGTCATTTGAGATGTCATCAGTGATGTCATCAGTGATGTCATTTGAGATGTCATCCGTGATGTCATCAGTGATGTCATTTGAGATGTCATCAGTGATGTCATCAGTGATGTCACTGACCATGTCATGGATGATGTAATATGTGACATGATCAGCAGTGGATTACGGGTGCGCGATATATAGTTAGTACAACTAACTATATATGGAATTTCAATGGTTTTGTGTGAGTAAAATAAGGTTTTTTAAATGCTAATTCCTAACTATATATGGTCTATAACCTATGGTTTTTTCAGTGAATATATATATATATATTACCTACTGGCGGTCGCCAGTAGGTAGTTATAGTTAGGATCGTTTTCCATAGGAAATCCGCAACATTCTATTGGGAATAACTTTGGCGCCGAATGAGGGATCTGCCTGTAATTTTCCTCCGCTCCTTCCCTGAAAGTTTCGGGGGGATCCGTCAAGCGGGGGCCGAGATAAAAGTCCCAAAACGTATTTTCCCGATGTTAATTTCCATAGGGCGGTTGGACTCACTTTTAGCCCGAACGGCTGAATGGATTTCCACCAAACTTGGCAAAATTGAAGGGACTGGTACCCCGATGTGCCTTTGCTATGTCTCAAGATATATGCTCCAGTGGTTTTTACGAAAATTTACTTTGAAAAAATATATATTGGGCTACATTGGGCTATATATATATGTTAGAGCCCAAATGTAGCCCAATATAGCCCAATGTAGCCCAATGTAGCCCATAGATGGCCACCAGAGACACAAAAACCAAATGTAGCCCAAATATCAGCCAGATGTAGCCCAACTATAGCCCAATGACAGAATGTCCCAGAGTGTTCTAAAGAACAACTAGAGCGCTAACAGTCTTACTTATGACAAAAGTATGGCACACCTGAAGTCATCTTGATTGGAATAAAGTGTTAACACTTAAAACAACGCAGGCAGGGCTCTGTTGTACCGTTAACGCTGAAGTTCTTTTATGGTGAGCAGCAGAATGTCACCTACCCTAAAACACCAGCCTTTGGATGGGATATTAATTCTGATTCAAATTATAGAAGGGGCTGGGAACAACAGCGGAATAGTGTAAATCAATCCGCTCCCCTAGCACATCAGAATCCTTTTGCTCAACCCCTCTTATTGTCTAATCGATTTGCACCTTTATCCTTTTTGGATTATAATGACTGACTCTTGTCAGAACATTCTAGCCAGATAGAGAATAGCGTGCCAGTATTCAGTATGCTTACCTGGAATATAGCCGGCATTAAGTCCAAAGTAGGTAATGCAACTTGGTTGGCTTTTATAACTAGGTATGATATCATTGCTCTGCAGGAAACCTGGGACACAAATTCTTGTTTCTCTCTTGATGGTTACAGTTATTTTTGTATCCCCGCTGTGGCTAGCACAGCAGGAAGAGCGAGGGGAGGACTGTTAAGCCTCTTCAAACTAGACATTAAAGGTAGCCTTAAGAAATGTGACTCAGGATCTGAGCAATGTCTTATTGTTGAATTGTCTCGTGTGGAATCTCCTAATATTTTGTTTATTAATTTTTATAATTCCAATGCTGCCGACTGTACAACATATAGTCTAGGGAAATTGGATTACTTTTTGTCAGTCTATAGTGAAGATGTTAATGCATTTGAAATTATTTTTTGGGGGGATTTTAATATACACCCTTGTTCACTTACGTGTGTTTGCGATGACTCAGAATCCCCCCCAAATTGTGCACCGGTCCATCTTGAACATAACAGACAGGGGGGCTGTTTAGAGAATTTCCTCGCAAGATGGAACCTATACGAATCCAGCTGTGGGGAGGGGGGGATTAGAGCCCCTACTTTTAAGGGCTCAGACAATGACTCTGTTATTGATTATATTTTTATTTCTGCATGTTTTTTATCCAAGGTTTTAATGTATAGAACTGTGGTTTCCACTTTTAGTGATCATAACCCAGTCTCCATGGATCTCGTAGTGTCTGATTTTTTAGGGCGAAACCATGGTCCTTGTTATGAAGAAAGAAAGCTTAAAGTTAAGGATCAGGGAAGGAAACTGAAATGGGATAGTATAATCCCAGAACCCTTCATTCAAGAAGTTCTTTTAGAGGCTGAGGAGGAGGTAGGAGTGTGTTTATCTAGTGACTCTAATGATGGGGAAGTGATCTTTGCATTTAGCAGTATTTGTAACAAAATAAATGGCAGGCTTTCTGTGACTAGTAATCCTAAGCCGAAACCTCTTAAAAGATGGTTTGATCACAGTCGCTCAAAAGCGCACTCTGCATTGCTCAATGCTTTGAAAACTGTTCCAAAAGATCGTGACCTCATCAGTAATAGTAGAGCACTTTATAAAAAGGCCATTGTAATAAGGAAAAAACAGCTTAAAGATGAAGCCTGGACACAACTTACTGATCCAGCTATTTTAAAAAATAGTGGAGAATTCTGGAGGATTGTCAACCAACCCTTACTCACAGGGGAGGATAACTCCCCTTTAGAGACTAACATCCCTGATGAGGGTTGGATTAAGCACTTTAGAGACATCAATTCAGCTCATAATAACGCTGATACCAGGGAACAGGAAGTTAATACTATCCTATTAGGGAACCATTTGCACTTTGAAGTCGGTGAAGTATTATCTGCAATAGATTGTACTTTAAAAAAAAAGGCACCAGGACCAGATGGCGTCCCCGCTGATGCCTTTAAATGCTTCCCTAACTTCTGGTCAAGATTGCTCTGCAGGGTCTTTAATGCCTTAAACCGTGATAATATTCCAAAGTCATGGAAAACATCAATAATCATTCCTGTTTTTAAAAAAGGAAATAGGCAGGATCCTGCATGTTACAGACCAATTTCACTGATTGATTCTTCGGTTAAGATTTTGGGGAGAGTCATATTAGTGAGATTGAATGAATGGGCCACCGAGAACAACATCTTGAGTAATGTGCAATATGGGTTCAGATCTAAAAGACGTACCCTGGATCAGTGCCTTAATCTCCACCTCTTGATCGAGAAATATACCAGGGCTAAGGATGGGTCCATGTACCTTGGGTTCATGGACCTCTCCTCTGCGTTTGATATGGTCAATAGATCCAAGCTCTGGTCAAAGTTACTCGACATGGGTCTGGATAGACCCATAGTTAATTTACTAGCTGACTTACACTCTGGCCTTACTGCTAAAATTAGAGTATCTACGAATGGAAGGTGTACAGATGTTTTTGCGTCTGAAAAGGGAGTAAGACAGGGATGTATTCTGGCACCACTGCTATTTTCGCTTTATGTGAACGCGCTGGAGCCAGCCCTCAGGGGCGTTACAAGCGACATTCCACGTGCAGGAGAGCAGGGGATACCAGTTCTCCTTTATGCGGATGACGCTGTTCTTCTTGCGCGCACTGGGGTGGGGCTTCAACGACTCCTGGATGCCTTTGAATCTTTTATGGGCTCACTTGACCTGAAAATAAATGCAAAAAAATCGCAGGTTATGCTCATGGGCAGGGTCTCTAGGAGACCCTTTCATAAAACGTTTCTTCGTGGGCAGGAAAAGCTCGCACGTGTCTCCTCCTTTCCCTACCTTGGGCTCACCTTTGATGACAAAGGTAGCTGGGGTCCTCATGTTACAAGCAGAGCATCCATGCTGGCCAGGACATCTGCTGCCCTCCATGGGTTTTCTAAAAAACTGGGGGGTAGGCCATTTGCAGCTATCAGTAAAATATACAAGGCTAAATGTATTTCAGTCGCATCATATGGTGGCTCACAGTGGGGATATAGGGGAGTGGAACCCATACAGACAATGGAAAACAAATTTTTTAGATCTGTCTTGGGTGTCCCCCAGTCAACCCCGGCCTATACAGTTCATATGGAATTGGGGGAAGGCTACATCTCAGACCTGATTAGAATAGCACCTTTAGTTGCTTGGCTGAGGATGTGGCTGAACACTGAAATTCCTCTTAATCACACCATAATGAGGGACTGTTTGAATCTAGATAATGTACATAGGATTAGGTGGTTGATGTACATTAAGGAAAATTTTTTGAAGCTGGGGAGGCCTGAACTTTATACTGCTATTGATACTCTAACGGCAAAAGATATAGTTTACATCAAAGCTGGAATGAAGGAGCTCCTAATCCTGGAGAGGGAAGAAATTGAGTTGAAGAAACCCTGTGTCAGGGCCAGTGTACTGCTGGCTATACCCAACGGTCCTGACAGTTATCTTAACGTGGTGACCCATCCCTACCACAGGTTCATTTTAACTCGTTTTCGATTTAATTTGATACATTTTAGCCTGGGGTTTTATCCCGTCTGGAGTAGCCCAGAAAAGGCACCACCCTGTTCTTGCGACCATTTTTCCGAGCAAAGTACCATGCACTTTATAATGTTTTGCAGCCACTACAATGAAGCTCGGAAATTGTTTCTTGTACCTATACTCAAGGAAGCAGGATTTATTTTAGTTAGACCTGCTCTTATTTATCTACAAATGCTACAAACTCCCAGGATTATGTTTTATGTGGCTAGTTTCCTGGTGAGAGCTATTAGAAGCAGGAATATCAGACTTAAAAATGTGCCTACTTGCCTTTGTAGTATAGATTAACATTCTAGCTAGTATGTTGGCTGGTGACCTTTTGGGTCAGTATTCTTAGAAGCATTGTAACAGGGTTAGTAGTTGCCAGTCCTAACTATTTTTCCGGGGACCCCCTTAGCATATTTTTTTTTTTTTTTTTTTTAATACTTTTTAAGTCTTTATTGCACTTTAGCACTCTTGCACTTTAGCACTTTGCACTTTGTACTAGTTAGGCCGATGTTAAAATGTAATACTGTGTATGTTGGTCTTTTTAATTCATTGTTGGTCTTTTTAACTTGCTATTCTTAAATTGTTTTTTAACTGTTTTTAATGTATGTGTTGTTTGTTTCATATATTTGCCATTGTCTTTGTATGATATTAAGTTATCGCAATAAAGTATTTGACTGACTGACTTAAAACATTTAATTTGCAAAGGAACAAAATGAGGGGGTTCATTATGCCATAGAAATTATGATTAGTGCTGAAGAAAGAAAAATTAGGGCACATTTTGAGTGACTTCTCAAATCCTCTTATATTTCATTAAAAAAATTCTGATATGCAGTCTCCCAAGATGGCCACCAGAGACAAAAGAGCCCAAATGTAGCCCAAATATCAGCCAGATGTAGCCCAACTATAGCCCAATGACAGAATGTCCCAGAGTGTTCTAAAGAACAACTAGAACGCTAACAGTCTTACTTATGACAAAATTATGGCACACCTGAAGTCATCTTGATTGGAATAAAGTGGTAACACTTAATACATTTAATTTGAAAAGGAACAAAATGAGGGGTTTCATTTTGCCATAGAAATTTTATATATATATATATATATATATATATATATATATATATATATATATATATATATATATATATATATATATATATATATATATATATATATATATATATATATATATATACATATATATATATATATATACATATATATATATATATATATTACCTACTGGCGGTCGCCAGTAGGTATATATAGTTAGGATTTTTTCTCTATGGGATTTTTGAAAATTCTATGTCTAATAACTTTGGCGTTTGTGGACGGAATTGGCTGAAATTTTCAGGAAAATTGAACATTTTGTGGGGGGGTTCGTCAAGGGGGGGCCGAGAAAAAAGGGGGGTCCCAAAACGCGTTTTTCCCATGTTAATTTCCATAGGGCGGTTGGCCTCACTTTTAGCCCGAACGGCTGAATGGATTTGCACGAAACTTGGCAAAATTGTAGGGACTGTTAGCCCAATGTGCCTTTGCTAGGTCTCAATATATGTGCTCCAGTGGATTTTGAGAAATTAACGTTCAAAAAAAGATATATATCTGTAACAGCGCTCCGGGTAGCGCTCCGGTTCGCGTACTTGACGCGTAACGGAACTTCGTGAAGCGAAGCTGATTGGCTCTCCGGTGTCTGTCAACATTCTAAACAGTCTGGAGCGGCCGCCATCTTGTCTCTCGGTAGGATCGAGAGACAAGAGGAGGCCAAAACAAAGGGGGAAATGACCATAAGGGGGCATAGTAGATCCTCCCTGACCCCCTAGGTTTGATGTGGAGGCTTTAAAAGGGCCCCGCGGGGCAAAAAAAAAAAAAAAAAAAATTTTTTTTCGTGGGGTGCGCCCGGTACGCGTAACGGAAAGCGGACTGGGGAGCGTACTACAAGGAAACAAGAATGATTGACTTTTAACTTATTGTATGTTTATAGACTTTTTTTTTTTCTGATGAGTGACGTCTCGGCCTATCTCCACGGGATGCAGTCCCTACCATCTCGGCGTTTGAGCCCAGGGGGACCGGTAGTGTGGGATAGATAAAGTCTGTTAACGTTCGATTCGAAGGAAATCAGGAAGTGTTGAAAAACATTGTCTGCGCCATCTTGCCTTTTTTCAAATGCCACACTTTTGTCGTGCACGGCAGCCATTTTAGATGCCTTGACCAGACCCACTCTCTGCACGCTGTCGATCCTTAGCATGGCTCCCCACCCTCGCAAGCATCTCCCCCAGGCACTGGTCACCCCCGCTCTCTGTCTTATGCATGGGCAATAAACCTCCCCCCATCTGCGCTGCTCTTCCTTGAGAATCACACCCTGTGCCCGCCCGACACCTCCCTTTCGCCCTATTCACTACCGCACCCTCTGACACTCCTCTTCCTCTGTGTCCGATTGTCCAGGCCGGTCCCAGGCTATCACCTAGCCTTGCAGATGTAGTTTATGGCCCCAGCTGTAAAGAATCACCCCTCTTCAAAGGAGTTACAGTAGATCAAGGCCCCCACCCGATGAGATCCGTCACACCACACGCGTTCCTACTATCTGAAAACCATCCTGTATTGTGATTGGGGAGGGGACCGAGCCTGAAGCGGAAGATTCCAGGGATGCCTCTTTGTACATCAAAGTTTTTACAGTTATGTGTCACATTAAAAATATATAGCACTCCAACAAAGTAGTAGGATTATAAAACTTTAATAACTTATAAATATATACAACGCAACAAAAACAGAAAATACATTTAAACATTTTTTTGAAAAAAGAAGCAACAATGGTCAGTAGCTGTGTTTTGTGCGAATAGTCCCAAGGCAGCACAACGTGCTGAGTTCTGGACGGCACCCAGGTGATGTTACCTGGGTGCGGCACTGGTTTTTGGTATCCTACAATGCAGCTCCGAAAAACGGCGTGGGGCGTCCCGGGGGGTGCGGGGGGAGGCCTCGTCAGTAGCGGTCTGTTGTGCGAATAGTCCCAAGGCAGCAGAACGCGCTGAGATGTGGATGGCACCCAGGTGATATCCAGTAAGTTGCCGCACTGGTTTTGGAATCCTACAATGCTGCTCCGAATAACGGCGTGGGGCGCCCCGGGGGGGGGGGGGGTGAGGCGGCGTGAACGGGCCTCCCCAGGTGGAGGCTCGTCTGCTGTAGTGGGGCGCCCCTTTAATGTTTCAGTTGCCATTCCGCCCGCTTTTGGTACACTGTACCAAAATCCGCCATTCAGCTGAGTTGCGCCCACTCTTGCGGTGCAGCGATAGGCGGCTGCCACAGGACTCTCAAAATGGCGGCAGGCTCTTTCCTTTTTGGGCGTGGTCCACTGAAATGGCCCTGGGACACCTTGGAACTTGGACGCTTGTCTGCTAGGTCTTGGACCCCATTCTCGAAAGCGTCCCCTCAGCCTTGAAGATTCTACAAAAGTCTTGGGGGCCCCCGACTCCTACAGGCTTCCGGTGGGGAGCGGCTGCCATGATTGCTCGCGGAATGACCACGACGGAGCCACGAGATGGTGGTGCTTTCATGCTGACGCCAGCTTCAGTCTGAAACATCCAGAAACAAGGTGGGGCTTTCATCGTTTGGGAAAAAAAATGTTTTAATCCAATGAAAAGTGTTATTTTTAGGTCATATGATCAAGCCTTCCATCATTAGGAAACCAAACGTAAGATGAACCAATGAAAAGTTTTATAAACAAGTCACATGACCTGTTATGCGGCATAGGGCTATAAAAAGCGTGGAAAATCCGTTGGCACGTGAGGCGGCGTCAGTAGCGGACCGATGTGCGAATAGGCCGAAGGCAGCACAACGCGCCAAGATCCGGATGGCACCGAGGTGGTGTCCAGCAAGTTCCTGCACTGGTGTGGCCATCCTACAATGCTGCGCTGAAAGTCGGCGTGGGGTGCCACGAATCCGTTGGCACCTGAGGCGGCATCAGTAGCGGACCGATGTGCGAATAGGCCGAAGGCAGCACAACGCGCCAAGATCCGGATGGCACCGAGGTGGTGTCCAGCAAGTTGCTGCACTGGTGTGGCCATCCTACAATGCTGCGCCGAAAGTCGGCGTGGGCGCCCCGTTGGCCTGTGAGTTCGCGTCAGTCAATGGGGGCTGTTTGAGGATCTGACTGCATTGGAAAGCAATGTGATGCTGTGCGTCGCCCCCAAGATGGAGGTTCCTCGGCTGCAGTGGGGCACCCCTTGGTGTTTCACTCGCTATGCAGCTGAGTTGCGTGCGCACTTGCGGCGAATAGGCCGAAGGCAGCACAACGCGCCGAGATCTGGATGGCACCGAGGTGGTGTCCAGCAAGTTGCCGCACTGGTGTGGCCATCCTACAATGCTGCGCCGAAAGTCGGCGTGGGGTGCCCCGAATCCATTGGCATGTGAGGCGGCGTCAGTAGCGGACCGATGTGCGAATAGGCCGAAGGCAGCACAACGCGCCAAGATCCGGATGGCACCGAGGTGGTGTCCAGCAAGTTGCTGCACTGGTGTGGCCATCCTACAATGCTGCGCCGAAAGTCGGCGTGGGGCGCCCCGTTGGCCTGTGAGTTCGCGTCAGTCAGTGGGGGCTGTTTGAGGATCTGACTGCATTGGAAAGCAATGTGATGCTGTGCGTCGCCCCCAAGATGGAGGTTCCTCGGCTGCAGTGGGGCGCCCCTTGGTGTTTCACTCGCTATGCAGCTGAGTTGCGTGCGCACTTGCGGCGAATAGGCCGAAGGCAGCACAACGCGCCGAGATCTGGATGGCACCGAGGTGGTGTCCAGCAAGTTGCCGCACTGGTGTGGCCATCCTACAATGCTGCGCCGAAAGTCGGCGTGGGGTGCCCCGTTGGCCTGTGAGGTGGCGTCAGTAGCGGACCGATGTGTGAATAGGCCGGAACCAGCACAAGGCGCCAAGATCCGGATGGCACCGAGGTGGTGTCATAGTTGAGAGTTCTGAGCAGCGCTTGTAACACTGTCTGAAGCTTATTTGCACCTGCTGCAGCTTCACTATTGCCCTGGTGTGGCCTAAGATCGCCCATGACATAGGCGGCCGCCTCCCGGGGTCCGGCGGAACTTTTTTCCTTTTCCTTTGTGCATCTTGTCCCACAATCCGTTTGACCTGAAGACACGACCAGGTCCCTGAATGTGTGCAGGGGGACGCTATTGATTGAATCAAAATGGCGGCTTCACACAAAGCTGACTCAAGCGTTGCTGCTGATGCTATACAGATAAAAACTGGTTTTCAGTTTGTACATTCTTCAGGATTTTTCCATCTAAGGCTGGTTGAGAGTTTGTAGAACAATGGCTTCAGATTTTCAACATACTACTCTTCAACATTCTTCCTAAATGTAACAATGTGAGAGTCACTAGGAGAACGGTGTAGTGAGGGCCACAAATGGCTGTTTATCTTTCCTTTCAAAATGCTGCCAACAATATTTTCGGAATGGAAGACACCACAAGGCGCTGAGATTCGGTTGGCACCGAGGTGGTGTCCAGCAAGTTGCCGCACTGGTGTGGCCATCCTACAATGCTGCGCCGAAAGTCGGCGTGGGGTGCCCGAAGGGGGGGGGGAGGCGGCGCAAACGAGCCTCTCCCGCTTCTCCATGTGGAGGCACTTCATCTGCCGTGGGGCGCCGAGATCCGGATGGCACCGAGGTGGTGTCTAGCAAGTTGCCGCACTGGTATGGCCATCCTACAATGCTGCGCCGAAAGACGGCGTGGGGTGCCCGAAGGGGGGGGAGGCGGCGCAAACGAGCCTCTCCCGCCTCTCCAGGTTGAGGCACTTCATCTGCAGTGGAGCGCTGTCTAGCTGAGTTTCGCCCGCTCTTGCTGCTACAGCGACAGGCGGCTGCAACAGGACTCTCAAAATGGTGGCCTGTTCTTTGGATTTGGGGCTGGTCCACTAAAATGGCCCTGGGACACCTTAGAACTCGGACGCTCGAATTTTTTTTCCTTTCCTCTACATGCAAAAAAGGTAAATGCCCGGTACGTTACCTGCCTCATCTGCCACGATGTACTCTCCAGAAGAACCGAAAAAAAATATAGTTATGGTAATTATACCATGCATCGTCATATGGAGAGGTGGCACCGATTAATTATAGTGCTGCACAAAAGAGAGATTTGGAGGACAACCCCCGACCTGCCAGTACATTCACCAAAGAAGTGGCAATGACAGCATGAGAGGCAAGGGAAACGGTCCCAAATATTCAGAAGAACTTTGGAAAGATTAAAATGACATGTTTAGATTGTGGCAAATTAATTTCATGTGGACAGATGAGTGTTACTCTAATAAATACAGCATATGAACATCATCATAGTCGATGGTTGGTGGAGACATTTTGACTATATCCTGGACCTGCCCGTCCTCGCCCAAAATGGCGCCGGAATAAATGGGACTCGTAACTCCTTGTTGTGTACTGGTTGCACAACCTTGATATCACGAGATACGTATGCAGTTTTGAAGCACATGGCGGGCGGGGACAAGAATTGATTGAATATTTCAAAATCCCTATTGATATTAAGTTCTGATGTGTTATTGATTACTGTACTATTGAAAGTTCGAATTAACGTCACCCATGGTACTTGCCCGCAAATGTATATCTAGATCATTTTATTGTAACTGGCCCTGTCGTATTTTAATTATAAAATGTACGTCCACCGATTCCGCAACTGTTAGACACCTTAGTTCTTGCAACCTAATGGCCCGCCCGTTATGTTCCTCTACAGTGTAAATGTCTCCTCATCATATACGATTACAGTTTGCTCCGTGGCCGGCCCACGTGGTTATAGGCCCGTATTTGTATACTGACATTTTCACAATAAAGGTTTTTAAAAGAAAACATGGTAGTAGTATTTACATTGGTAAAGTTTTTAATAATAGTCACTGTTTTCGAATCAGTAAAAGGCAAGTGAAATAAACCAGTCCAATTACATGAAGGGTAAAAGGTATAATACGCAGGAACGCAGTAAAGATAAATGGTCAAGGGCTGTTGTGTTTTCTACTCCTGCAACATAAAGTGATCGATAAGAATCTGATATTCAGGCGTATCGGCGACTAAGACAGCAGGCCGAGCCTCTTTTGCTCAACGGCTCCGTCATGGGACGAAGAAACGCCCTTTTTCTCGAAAAAGGAATATATTTTACTTGCAGGACAGTTGTAAATTTTCCGGGAACGTACATTAGCTTGGAACATTATAACATATATGTTTAGGAAAAAATAATGTTCGAAAGTAATAAAAAGTGTAATTTTTAGGTCATATGACCAAGCCTTTCATCATTAGAATAAGAAAAGTAAAATGAACCAATGAAAAGTTTTATTAACAAGTCACATGACCTGTTATGCTTACGTTACGCGCTGCGCGCCGCGCCCCGGATCGCTTCCGGGAAGCTGCGCTTCGCGCACCGGAGCACTTCCGGATGCGCTAACGCGGCGCGTCATATGACGCATTACGCGACAACGCAGGTCCAGAATATAGTCAAAATATCTCCACCAACCAGCGGTCGGAACACAACCCCTTTCAGCAGGCTAAATAGTTCTGTTAAATGACAACAGAAGGGACAGGCAACAAGAACTATCAGTCAAAGAGGGGAGGGCAAGTTCTTCTCTACCGGGTCACGTTGGGGCACTACCGGAACTGATCGAATTGGTAGTCTACAGTGTTTCTGGATGTTTCAGACTGAAGCTGGCGTCAGCATGAGAGCACCACCATCTCGTAGCTCCGTCGTGGCCATTCCACGAGCAATCATGGCAGCCGCTCCCCACCAGAAGCCTGCGGGAGTCGGGGGCCCCCAAGACTTTTGTAGAATCTTCAAGGCTGAGGGGACGCTTTCGAGAATGGAGCCCAAGCCCTAGCAGACAAGCGTCCGAGTTCCAAGGTGTCGCAGGGCCATTTTAGTGGACCACGCCCAAATCTGAAGAGCCGTCCGCTATTTTGAGAGTCCTGTGGCAGCCGCCTATCGCTGCACCGCAAGAGCGGGAGCAACTCAACTACATGGTGAGCGAGACGCTGTAGTCGCAAGAGCGGGCGGTAAACAGCTGAATAGCGGAAGAGGCACAGTGTAGCAAAAGCGGGCGGAATGGCAAGTGAAACGGTAAAGGGGCGCCCCACTACAGCGTGTCTTTAGGTCAAACGGATTGTGGGACAGGGTCAAGAATGGAAGAGTCACCAAAAGGCAAAAAGTTCCGCTTGACCCCGGGAGCCGGCCACCTATGTCGGGGGCAATCTCAGGCCACACCAGGGCAACACGACTTGGGGAGGGGGCCGGAGCCAAGCGCCCCCTCCGAGTCCGCGCCATCACACCATCCCTCGGGGGCCTCCGTCAAGCGGTTCAGGGAGGCACCGCATCACATTGTTTTCAAATGCAGTCACGTCCTCAAACAGCCCCCACTTACATTGAGAATAGTGAAGCTGTAGCAGGTGCAAATAAGCTTCAGACAGTCTAACAAGCACTCCTCAAAACTTTGAACTATCAGAGTGCATGAGTTTCATGCTCGATCGATTGAGCTAGCCGGATCGGGCAACAAAAAGTATAAAATAGTTATGTAAATAGTTATTTAATAAAATGTTTTACCCTGTTACTTTGCTGGTGTGTTGTATATATTTGTAATATTTGCATAGAGTTTATCGTTATTTTGGGCGGGGTGGGTGGCGGAGCCGAGCTGTCTTGCAGCCATCATGGTGTGGAGCTCAGTTCATCTCACTAGTTTCGTATTTCTCATGAGGGGTTGTTCCTAATGTTTCTATTTTAGCGAGGTCAAAAAGAGATCCCATTAGTGGCCTACTGATTTTGCTCGATTCCTTTTGTTTTTTTACACGATTTTCCACTATCTGCAAAGACTAAACAGAGTATTGCAACTCTGTGCTTGTTTGTAAATAGAGAATGAACCAAAGAGAACCAATTCTAAAACAGTAAATGCTTGGATAACAATCAATCAAATGGAGACAGAAGCAGGCACGACGGATTACAACGGGGGCAAAGGCCTGCGTTAACTACCCTTCACTATCTGCAAAGAGAGAGTACTCCTAATAGAAATGAGGGGGGGGGGGCAGCATTCAAAGCAGATCAGTGTGCATAAACACGAAAATATTTTTACTTACCACGTACTTGACATTCGACAGCTTTTGATATTTGCTATTAAAAAACCATTGAAATTCACTGAAAAAACCATAGGTTATAGACCATATATAGTTAGGAATTAGCATTTACAAAACCACGAAAATTCACTGAAAAAACCATAGGTTATAGACCATATATAGTTAGGGATTAGCATTTACAAAACCTTATTTTACTCGCACAAAACCATTGAAATTCGCATATATAGTTAGTTGCGCTAACTATATATCGCGCACCCGCAATCCACTGCTGATGATGTCACATATTACATCATTCATGACATGGTCAGTGACATCACTGATGACATCACTGATGACATCTCAAATGACATCACTGATGACAATCTCATTTGACATCATTCTTGTGCTAATACGATGAACCTCTTCAGACTCTAATATAACCTTAGATACACTCAGTGTATACAGACACTCACACACTGTCACTCATCCATGGAGTTACTCACACACCTAGTCAGTCATGCAAAGAAACAATCTCACCTCCATTTCCTCAACTATACAGTTATACACACCTTACTTATTCAAACATATACTAACACATATTTACTCTCTTATACAATCCCTGATACAAGTTCACAATGATCCATACAGCCACTCACACATTCAGTGGCTCTCATGCACAGTTATTTATATATGCCAACTCTCACATGTACTGTGTTTTACATATGTACTTACTATGACATGTAGCATTGAGATATCCATTCACTCATCAATACACTCATGCACACAGTCAACCGCCCATGTAGCTGTTTCCACATGCACTCTTGAACTCATACACCTAGTGAATCAACTGCTCACACATCTATGCACAGAGTCACACACCTCCCAGCCACCCCCACACAAACTCAATCTCCCATACAAATACTTGGGCAACCAATCAATAACACATATAGCCTCTCGTATAGCTAATGATCAACACATGCAGCAGTTTACATCACAACAGACATACTGATGCACACATTCAGACAGTTTAGTCACTAACCCATGCATTTAGTACGACACATTTATTCACTCACTCATACAGTCAGTCACGCACCTACTAAATCCTTCATCCAGACACTTATACATCCACTCATTCTTCAATATATCAAACATATTTAAACTTTACAGAAACACACAGTCACTGGATGATGTCATCAGTGATGTCATCAGTGATGTCATTTGAGATGTCATCAGTGATGTCATCAGTGATGTCACTGACCATGTCATGAATGATGTAATATGTGACATCATCAGCAGTGGATTGCGGGTGCGCGATATATAGTTAGCGCAACTAACTATATATGCGAATTTCAATGGTTTTGTGCGAGTAAAATAAGGTTTTGTAAATGCTAATCCCTAACTATATATGGTCTATAACCTATGGTTTTTTCAGTGAATATATATATATATATATATATATATATATATATATATATATATATATATTCACTGAAAAAAACATAGGTTTCACACCAGTTATAGTTAGGAATTAGCATTTAAAAAACCTATTAAATTCACTGAAAAAACCATAGGTTTCACACCAGTTATAGTTAGGTGGAAATTTAACTGGCATAAAACCATTGAAATTCCCACGTTATAGTTAGTTGGACTCACTATAACTTGCGCGTGCAATGCACTGCTGATGACGTCACATATTACATCACTCATGACATGGTCAATGACATCACTCATGACATCACTGATGACATCTCAAATGACATCACTGATGACATCATCCAGTGAATGTGTATCTTTCTGAAAAATAAATATTTTTTATATATGTATATCTAAAGGTTGATGGAAGAATAAATGGGTAAATAAATGTCTAAATGGATGTTTTTTTGTGTAATATTGATTGGTTAACTGACTTATTAAATGTATCTTAGTGAATACATATATTAGCGAGTAATGTTTAAATATTTAAATATCTGTATCTGTGTCTCACTTTGTGTATAAGTGGCTGCATGGGTTGGTGAGTAGCTACATGAGTGTGTATATGGGTTATTAGTTGTTTTTTTGAGTATCAGTGTCTGTATGGTTCGGTGGAGGATATTACTTAGAGCACAGATGCATGAATGAGTGACTCACTATTTGTATGTATTTTGAAGACAGCATGTGTGCAAGACTGTATGGGTGGATGATTGTGTATATGGGTGGGTTAGTGAGTATGTGTTTTTATAATTGATTGTTTAAGAGAGTAAATATGTTCATGTTTCTGTAGAAGTATGTGTAGTGGTGTGTATATAGCAGTATAATCAAGTAAATGGTTTTTTGATAATTTATTTGCATGTGTGAATTTGTGTGTGAGTAACTATATGGATGAGTATTAGTGTGTAACAGGATGTATAGGTGTATGAGTACATATGAGGAGTAAGTACATGCATGAGTGACTATATAGAACTGTTGGTGAATGAGTGGATGTGTATGTAGATGTTGAAATTACCTAATAAGCTGTTGTAATTGGTATTGGTTTCCCTTTTTTTAAGAAAATGTTAGTTTCTATTTTTGAATGTGTGTGTCAAAGGTTATTTTATGCTGATAGGAGGTCTGCCACTTTGTCACAAGGATGTTGTCATCAGTGATGTCATTTGAGATGTCATTAGTGATGTCATGAGTGATGTCACTGACCATGTCATGAGTGATGTAATATGTGACGTCATCAGCAGTGCATTGCACGCGCAAGTTATAGTGAGTCCGACTAACTATAACGTGGGAATTTCAATGGTTTTATGCGAGTAAAATTTCCACCTAACTATAACTGGTGTGAAACCTATGGTTTTTTCAGTGAATATATATATATACAAAATATTTATTTTTCAGAAAGATACACATTCACTGGATGATGTCATCAGTGATGTCATTTGAGATGTCATCAGTGATGTCATGAGTGATGTCACTGACCATGTCATGAGTGATGTAATATGTGACGTCATCAGCAGTGCATTGCACGCGCAAGTTATAGTGAGTCCAACTAACTATAACGTGGGAATTTCAATGGTTTTATGCGAGTAAAATTTCCACCTAACTATATCTGGTGTGAAACCTATGGTTTTTTCAGTGAATATATATATATACAAAATATTTATTTTTCAGAAAGATACACATTCACTGGATGATGTCATCAGTGATGTCATTTGAGATGTCATCAGTGAGGTCATGAGTGATGTCACTGACCATGTCATGAGTGATGTAATATGTGACGTCATCAGCAGTGCATTGCATGCGCAAGTTATAGTGAGTCCAACTAACTATAACGTGGGAATTTCAATGGTTTTATGCGAGTAAAATTTCCACCTAACTATAACTGGTGTGAAACCTATGGTTTTTTCAGTGAATATATATATATATATATAAACCATAGGTTTCACACCGGTTATAGTTAGGTGGAAATTTTACTCGCATAAAACCATTGAAATTCCCACGTTATAGTTAGTTGGACTCACTATAACTTGCGTGTGCAATGCACTGCTGATGACGTCACATATTACATCACTCATGACATGGTCAGTGACATCACTCATGACATCACTGATGACATCTCAAATGACATCACTGATGACAACATCCTTGTGACAAAGTGGCAGACCTCCTATCAGCATAAAATACCTTTGACTAACACATTCAAAAATAGAAACTAACATTTTCTTAAAAAAGGAGAAACCAATACCAATTACAACAACTTATTAGGTAATTCCAACATATATATATATATATATATATATATATATATATATATATATATATATATCTATATATATAGATATATATATATATAAAATTTCTATGGCAAAATGAAACCCCTCATTTTGTTCCTTTTCAAATTAAATGTATTAAGTGTTACCACTTTATTCCACTCAAGATGACTTCAGGTGTGCCATACTTTTGTCATAAGTAAGACTGTTAGCGTTCTAGTTGTTCTTTAGAAAACTCTGGGACATTTTGTCATTGGGCTATAGTTGGGCTACATCTGGCTGATATTTGGGCTACATTTGGGCTCTTTTGTCTCTGGTGGCCATCTTGAGAGACTGCATATCAGAATTTTTTTAATGAAATATAAGAGGATTTGAGAAGTCACTCAAAATGTGCCCTAATTTTTCTTTCTTCAGCACTAATCATAATTTCTATGGCAAAATGAACCCCCTCATTTTGTTCCTTTGCAAATTAAATGTTTTAAGTGTTAACACTTTTTCCAATCAAGATGACTTCAGGTGTGCCATACTTTTGTCATAAGTAAGACTGTTAGCGCTCTAGTTGTTCTTTAGAACACTCTGGGACATTCTGTCATTGGGCTATAGTTGGGCTACATCTGGCTGATATTTGGGCTACATTTGGTTTTTTTTGTCTCTGGTGGCCATCTTTGGGCTACATTGGGCTACATTTGGGCTCTAACATATATATAGCCCAATGTAGCCCAATATATATTTTTTCAAAGTAACATTTCGTAAAAACCACTGGAGCATATATCTTGAGACATAGCAAAGGCACATCGGGGTACCAGTCCCTAAAATTTTGCCAAGTTTGGTGGAAATCCATTCAGCCGTTCGGGCTAAAAGTGAGTCCAACCGCCCTATGGAAATTAACATGGGGAAAACACGTTTTAGGACCCCCCTTTTATCTCGGCCCCCGCTTGACGGATCCCCCCGAAACTTTCATGGAAGGAGCGGAGGAAAATTACAGACAGATCCCTCATTCGGCGCCAAAGTTATTCCCAATAGAATGTTGTGGATTTCCTATGGAAAACGATCCTAACTATAACTACCTACTGGCGACTGCCAGTAGGTAATATATATATATATATATATATATATATATATATATATATACCATCAGAGAGGGGTGGTGACCGTACTTTACAGCTGCGAAAATTGGAGTCCAGGATGATTCTTGGTATGGGAACTGAATACCCAGATGGACACAATCTGGATGCTGAACTATATGTACATCTTCTATGAACTATTGGCAAATCATGGAAGACATTTTGAATCAATGGGGAACATGATAAAGCATTGAGGGTGACTATTTGAATCCATTCATGTAGATAATTGTAAATAGGCGTCAAATTTGAGAAGTCAAGGGAAGTGGCAAAGGGACATACAACACATTAGGGTGAATACTGTGAGAATCTCAGATAGAGGGGCATGATTACTCTCAGCTTGTATATAGGAGAAGGGGTGAAAACATCACTAGGATTCATTATTGTGACAAAGGAGTTCAGGATACTCAGGGTCTAGAGAGAATTAATGTACTTGACTATAATGAAATAATTTAGACCCTGTTAAAAACAAAAACAAAAACAATAACTATCCGAACTGATATATCTTAAAGGTGTTGCACAGAATATCTTAAATATGTTGCACAGAATCCTTGGTATACATAATTTAGAGGTCATGAATTGACTTAAATAATATATATTTTTTTTTTGTGAAAAAGTTGTATATATAAGTTGGAATATGACAATTCTGGTCACAAACTGGGGTACATTTTCAACAGAGTTGAGTGCATTGTTGAGCTCCAGTAAGGAGATATGAGGAATATAGAGTCTGTTTGGTCATTACATGCCATATATGTTTATAGATATACAGACACATGTACACATCTGTAGATTAACCTACAACAATTTTTGTAAAAAAAAAAAAATTGTAAAAAGTTTTTTTGTGAAATTTTGTGTATTTTTGCCCCTAAAAAGTGTACTTTACAGGAACCTTTAGTTTTCACAGAAGCCCAGACTTTCTGTTTATATAATGTGTACTTTACAGAAATGTTGCGCCAAAATGGTGCTTAGAATATGCCATATATCACTAGCATGGTTGTTGGTCTAGACTTTTAATAGACATGGAAAGGGTACTTTTACTTTGCCCTATAAAATAAGGTCTAGATCCCTGGGACTCTATGGTCCAGTGGAAGGCTAGAGTAGCCGAAACCCGTAGGCCGTCCGTTTTTTGATGAACTACATCCTGCACATGGTGTGTAAATAAAGAATAAGTTGTGGAAAACTTACTGCTGCTGTGCTGTGACTCTTGCCGACGAGTGGGGGGCAAGGAGAATTCAAAATATATATATATATATATATATATATATATATATAGATATATAATGCATATAGGGATGTATGTAGTAATGGTCTTTTTGATTATTATTTTGACAAAATATCTAAAAAGAGATTCGAGCAAAAATTATTACAGTGCAAATCTTCTCCCCATTGAGTTTGTCAGAGACCGCACCAACACCAAAATCGTTCCCTCCAAAGGTAATTTGACATTTTGTGTAACAAAATACCTATCTGTAGGCTTTAATACAGAGAAATAACAATCTACCCATAATTGTTGATTTTAACATAAGCATTTCACAATCATTATGTGTTAGAAATGACCACTCTAGTCAGGGCAAGGGAGATACACAGTGAAGATAACCCCTGATCAACCCCTTGGTTGCTTGGCACAAGCAGTCAGGCTTATCCCAGAGGCAATGTGTAAAGCTTTTGCGCAACACACACACACACACAGCAGCAACACACTAGGCACTCCACAAAAGAAACTCCACACAAGGTTATATCAAACATAGTCTTTGTATTATCATAAACACATTAG
Source organism: Lissotriton helveticus (assembly GCF_964261635.1). Lineage (NCBI taxonomy): Eukaryota > Metazoa > Chordata > Amphibia > Caudata > Salamandridae > Lissotriton > Lissotriton helveticus. Next base: position 796,939,931 of record NC_136059.1, on the reverse strand, counting down.
AATCATAATTATACATTATACACTGAGCCAACTGGCACTTGGCAATATTCACGGGGACTATATACAGGACAGGGCCATTTGGGCCACTGTCAGAACCATCACAAAGCACAAGTAGCAAATGTAAAACACAACCAGTAACTACTGGTACAATAATGACCTCAGCATTATATCTAGCAACATAAACACATTATGTCTGCATCACAGTAGGCATAAAACACATTAGGCCCAACCCTCATTAGCATAAACACATCACGAAGAAGATCTTGTGAAACCCTCCTTTCCATAAGAACAATACCCTCATCAATTAAGGTGTTAGTACGTAGGATAAAATTATCTAAGGTCCTAGTAAGTTTTTTAGTTTTGTTTTTCGCTCCAACCGCTGCCTGACTGCGGGTTTTACGGGTGGACATAGCTTTATGGGAGAAACTATAATGACTAACAACAAGAAGCGCGGACAAATTCAATACACATAACAAGCAAGAGCCTCAGTATTCTAAGTTAAAAACGGGAGGCAACTAGCCTAGCTAGAGATAAAAGGGGGTCATAAACAGCCCTGTAAAAATAAAACAAGTTACATGCCAAAGATCGACCTAAATTAATGTAACCTACAAGGAACCAGAGCCAGTCCAGTCCCTACGGACCTCGGAGGGCCTCAGAGGGCCCGCCCTTTGCCCGGGCTTAGCCTTGGGCTAAGTCCTGCGCGCGTTCCGCGTGCGCGGAATCACATAGGTTTAAATAAGGGAGTTGGGGGCGGGAAGAGACACCAGGTGCGCTGTGATGGAAAAGCGCTAGGCACCCTGGGTCTCGCAGTCCCTGCCCCGGCAGCAACGGCGGTGAGAGCCCGAGGTGAAGAGGTCCTTGAAAGTCAGGCTCCAAACACAGGGCAGTCCATAAAACGCTAATTAAAATCCAGAGTTCAGCAAAGGTTTCCCAGGTCAGAGGCTGCGAGCGGCACACATTTCCCAGGTCAGAGGCTGCGAGCGGCGCATCATTTAATCATGCTGAACGTAGCCTGCTGGTTTCCTATAAAAATCTAATAATTATTAACACATTACGCAATAGGCATCATCCTAAAACGTCTTAGCATGACATTAGGCATCACAGGCATAAACACATTATGCAATATTTGGCATCCTCATCAACATAACACATTAGGTCTAAACATCACACTAGGCGTAAACTCTGTAGGCATAACAGTATGGCCTTGCACCCTACCAGCCCTGTGGCACCCTCCATGAACCCAAGCCAACTGGCCTTCCTCTGGGGCCCAATACCCCTTTGTCCAGAATGTCAGGGATTAGCTGCCAATGCAGCAAAACTACTGTGCAAAAGCGCTGGGGCATGGGTTGCAAACTACCCCCTGTCTCATCATCAACAAAATGGCCCCAAATGTTGCAGCTGCCATCTGTCCGGCGGGGCAGCTGTGGAAACGAGCCCTGGCACCACTTTGCCTCTTGAGCACCACTCTGGAACTACTGAAATAAACTGGCCGGCACGGTGCAGCTGCCCGTGATGGCGGCGCAGCTGTGAGGCAAACCAAAACAGGCCAAATGAGCACTGGCACTACTGTTCCCCATGGATCCCCACTGGGGCCATGAAAACAATGTACTCGTTCGCTGTAGGGTTTTTAGAAAAGACAGGAAGATTGGCGCTCAGACTAGTTTGCGTCATGTCTCCTATCCTCAGTTTGTGCACAGTGCTGCCAGGTCGGAGGAAATACCCCGTAAGGCCATGTCTGAACTGGGGTGGCAGAGTGAGCTAAAGAATGGTGATGGATTAAACCCAGATCAGTTGACTGGGGGTGAGTGTTTGATTTGCTCAAACGCTCCATCCATCATCCCCTTTTGTATCGCTTTGTTCGCCCCAAGTTGGCAGGGTATGCTCAGACGTGAGTCCCTTGCTCACGTTGCCACTGGATTCAAGATAGCCTGGCTGATGAGGATTATGAATCCGAAACCGGTCCCAGTGTGCTTGTTTCCGGTCCAGGGCAGACATGGCTTGGCAGTTCGGGCTGGACAGTTCCCATGAGGCACAGGGTCAGACTGATTTGCATATGGCCATGTCTGAACTGGGGTGGCAGAGTGAGCTAAAGAATGGTGATGGATTAAACCCAGATCAGTTGACTGGGGGTGAGTGTTTGATTTGCTCAAACGCTCGGTCCATCATCCCCTTTTGTATCGCTTTATGCGCCTTAAGTTGGCAGGGTATGCTCAGAGGTGAGTCCCTTTCTCACTTTGTCACTGGATTCAAGATAGCCTGGCTAATGATGATTATGAATCCGAAACCGTTCCCAGGATGCTTGTTTCTAATCCAGGGAAGACATGGCATGGCAGTTCGGGCTGGACTGTTCCCATGAGGCACAGGGTCAGACTGATTTGCATATGCTCATGTCTGAACTGGCGTGGCAGAGTGAGCTAAAGAATGGTGATGGATTAAACCCAGATCAGTTGACTGGGGGTGAGTGTTTGATTTGCTCAAATGCTCCGTCCGTCATCCACTTTGTATCGCTTTATTCGCCCTAAGTTGGCAGGTTATGCTCAGACGTGAGTCCCTTGCTCACTTTGCCACTGAATTCAAGATAGCCTGGCTGATGAGGATTATGAATCCGAAACCGGTCCCAGGATGCTTGTTTCCAGTCCAGGGAAGACATGGCTTGGCAGTTCGGGCTGGACTGTTCCAATGAGGCACAGGGTCAGACTGATTTCCATATGGCCATGTCTGAACTGGGGTGGCAGAGTGAGCTAAAGAATGGCGATGGATTAAACCCAGATCAGTTGACTGGGTGTGAGTGTTTGATTTGCTCAAATGCTCCGTCCATCATCCCCTTTTGTATCGCTTTATTCGCCCTAAGTTAGCAGGGTATGCTCAGACGTGAGTCCCTTGCTCACTTTGCCACTGGATTCAAGATAGCCTGGCTGATGAGGATTATGAATCCGAAACCGGTCCCCGGATGCTTGTTTCCAGTCCAGGGAAGACATGGCTTGGCAGTTCGGGCTGGACTGTTCCAATGAGGCACAGGGTCAGACTGATTTGCATATGGCCATGAATGAACTGGAATATTAAAGTCTTGTTTCGGATGCCTACACAAGACTGATTTTTAAGGTAAGAATGATGACCACATCTAAGAAATAGACAACACACATTATGGCAATTAGTTTCCATGAATAAAGGCATAACAAACTAAAATGAGTCTAATACATCAAAGTGTCTACAGAAGTCACTTTTTACCTCCGATGTTAGTCACCTTCTCAGCAGGAAATTGCTGTGGAGTTGGGGATATACCTGTTCCAGCTGTGTGTCAGCGTGTTTGCCTTGTACAGCATCCGTCTGGCACAGATTTACCCCTGAGGCTAGAGCTGTCTTCACTTTCAGGTGGTGGCAAAATGTTAGGGACAGACAGGTTATGTGTCTGTATGATCTCCATAGAAGTGGTCAGTTGGATTAGCCTGTGTGCTACATCTTGGCGGTACTGCCCTATGTCATTTTTGGATATTGACAGTTCTCCTGGCAAGAGTGTTCGAGGCTACTGCCAATTGATTGATAGATTCTGCAAATGCATCATAGTGTGCAATGTACTGCTTGTGTCTGCATCTTTGCAGACATTTCTCCTTCTCCATGATAGCGAATTGCAGCATTGATCGTGGCATGTTTTGCAAATGCCTTTTAACAATTATTATATGTTTGGTTTGCAGGCGCTTTATTGTGATGATTGATTTCTCCAAGCAAATATACATGGAGAACTTTTTGCCATGTCGTCAGTGACATATCATTGTGGACTGTTTGTTGTTGTCTGTGTGTCCTGCTCACAGATGGCGTTATGTTCCTGCTTTGTGTTAGCTCTTCTTTACCATTCTCAAAGTCCGGTGGTGGTGACACGTTTGGTCTCCTAGTAGTTTGAGTAGGAGTAATGGACGTAGGAATAGCAATTGTGCTGTCCTCCATTTCCACATGCATATCAATTGCTTCATCAGCGTCAATGGTTTCAGACACATCCTGAGTGTGATCTGTGCAAATGTATGGTTATAGTTATTGTAAATAAATGGTTAATAAGTTTGCATAATATTGCTGAAAATTTGATATATGTGTTTGTGACATGGAGATTATGCATTGATATATGTAGATTATCAATCAACACACAGTACGCTATGTAGCTTGGTTGTACAACTCCAAGAAGTTTGTTAGCTAGGATGTTGTACTTGAGGATTAACAAACAATATGTTATAAAAAGAAATTAACAGGAAAATGACTTGCCTTGGCTGAAGCCTTCAGGATTGGAGGTGTCAATGTTTGACACACCCACCATACTTCCAGTCTTAAGTGTTCCCTCACTCAGTTATTCCACTGGAGTAGGAGGTGGATATTTGGAGTGTCCACCATCTGTGCCATGGGCCTCAGCCATCCTACTGGCCATACCAGAGTTTCCTTATTTCAGGTATGGTTCTCTGGGTGACACTAAGTAAGTTTACTTTCTCAAGTATGCTGTTTCATATTTTTGTTTTCTGTGCCTCAGGTACAGAAAATGATGTCTTCCCAAAAAAGCTGGTGCATGTGTGCCACACACACCACTACTAACAGCTCCAGGTCCTTCGCTGAAAATGTGACTTTGTGCTTCCTGCTGCCAAGTTCCTTACCCCCATCTCCCTTAGACATGGTGTACTTCAAAAATTGGATTCCCACTGCCAGTAGTCAGAGAGGAGCACCTTCCTTCAAGCACCTTCCTTGGCTTCTGGAAGTGGCCACAGCCTGTATATCTGAATGTCCTTGTTCTTACATCATCATTCTGCATCTAAAAATTCCTAATTGGGATTTCTTATTTGGAAATCACATCTGGGCAATTTCCAAATAGGAGATTCCCTATTTACAAATGCAAATTTGTAGGAATCACTGATAGTGGAATACTCTCCTACGTATATCTCATTTTGCGATTTCCAAATAGCGATTTTCATAAAATCGCTATTTGGAAATCGCAAACAGTACCTTTTGTACATATGGCCCTCAGTTTTTTTTACCTTAGGAATAGCAATTTCCTGATTGTGATTCTGTAGGAATCGCAATTTGGAAATCACAATTTTGTACATATGGCTCACTAAGGCTAGTGCCTTCAGGTGGATGGTCTTAATGAGTACCCCATTTAAGTTTGTCATTTCTTTGCTTTTTGTGCCTGTATGGCATCTTAGGAAAAATTGTACAACAAGAAAACCTTTGCAAATGCGACTCAATATGGCCCAATTTTAAATATTTAGCCAGCATTTATTTTTAGGCTAGGCGTAACAATGTTTGTGTCCTAACATGTTCGACAGTTTGAGTTTTTACAAATGCTTTCCATTTAGGTTTGTTAGTTGGATTCAAAGTAATTTTTTTGTGGACTCCTAAACACTAAACAATAAGTGTTCCTTTCTATAAATAATGACCGGAATGTGTATTTATATTTGTTATGTTTGGTAGGCCTCAAACAGAATTTTACCTTCGGACTTAGAAACCTTTCTGGAGCTTTTTCCGCCGGTGTGCCGCAATGCTCTTCACCAGTTCAGATTCTGTGAGAGTTCGCCAGCTTGCTTTTCAGGGAGTTCCCAGTCAAACTCTGGAAGTCAGTCCCCAGAACTTTTCAGCGGGACGAACCTGCAGGTCAGACCAGCACACGGTTGAAGGTGGCTGGTTTAGCTCTCGTGTTTGAGTCGGTCCCATTATGGAGCTTTTTCCCAAAATTGCTCCAAACTTCTTCAAACTTGTAGAACTCCTACTTGAAGTACCTCTAGAGGTTCCAAAGTGTCTAAATCACAATCCTAGGGCCTAGAAGCTCCAAACTGATCCTTGAAAGTTTGGGACCACATTTCCCACAATGTACCTGAACCTCGGACCTGGGGAACCGGGTTTGAGTCTCGGTAATGATGCTAAACCTCTTGTGATTCTGGGCAAATCACTTAATTTCCCCGTGCCTAACAAACATGAATGTGTGTCCTCATGTAACGTAAATGGTGCTATGTAAAGCGCTCTGATACCCGATTCGGATTCGGGTCAAGTTCGCGTTATATAAAACTCTGCAAAAAAAAAAAATCCACTGGACGCACTTCAGGGGGAGGATTCTTGGATGTAATGGTCCAGGTGAGCTCTGTTGACCCATAGCTTGCACAGAGGCCACTCTTTATTCCTCTTGAAGCAAGGTACTTCCAAGGGGCTGTAGTTCCAGATAATGCATTGCCAAGAAAAATGGTCCTAGTACATATAGATTTAGGAGAAAGAAAGTTACTTGATACTATACTACAAGAAACAAAAATATTCTTAAACAGTATATGAGAGATGTTGTTTATTCACATCCTCATGTATGCATATATATGTTCAAAATGTATTAAAAAATAAACATGTGCCCAGAGAAAAAGTTCAGGGGGAGTAGGGTGGGTAAGTGGTTTTGTGAGGGTTAGAGGTTAGGTGAATAGTTTCATAGAATAGTGTGGTCACACAAGTAAATCGTTGACATTACAAAAGTATGTTTAAACCACATGAGAATTTCTCATATTTATTCATTGTTCCCTGGGTCAAGCAGGAGAGCACTGGTTTCCAAGGAGGTGCAGAGCAACAGCCTAGAGCTCGACCACTTCCTCCAAAGTGTGGAAAAATCTTCCCCCAGAAAGCACTATTCCTCTACTCCCCATCTGCAAATTCCGGCCTTAAGACTGCCACCTGGCTGGGTCAGGAGGGCTGGTGGGTAGATGGATCTGGCATTCCTTGCCTGTCCTATTACCCTGTCCTATTACCCTTTGAAGCTTCATGCTTTACGAGCCCTACCCCCTGCTTTGGAATTCCTGTGTAACAGAGCTCTCTCCACCAGATAGCCTCTCCCTGGTTGAGCCACTTATTACTTCATCAAAGCAGACTGGCTAATTCTGATAACTATGATAAATCAGGGAAGAGGGCAGGAAGGCTAAATTTTGGCTTACAGACAGGAACGTGTCGTAACTTCTTTTCTGTAGGCCTTAGGATAAATTCAACAATGGCGAGTAGGGATTGAATGCCATTAAGGTATTGTGGGGAGAAGCAGTGCTTAGGTTGGGAAGATGCTAAAAGGAGATAGATTGATTGCCACATTCTCTTTCTTCAGGGCATGTACCTGGTATATGAGGACACGTATTCAAACCAAGTTACTTTGGACTGAGGTAGAACACATCCCTCGGAATAAGTTCACATGCCACATTTTCCAAAGCAGAAGAATAATCCATTAAAAGCTATATAAGACACGGTTAAGGAATTTTTGAAACATCTTGCATTGCTATGTCTACCACTTACCTCCGATTTGTTTAAATAAGTATTCTTTTGTTTAACCCCTTGTGTGCTAAGGACGGCCCCTGGCCGTCCTACGTCACGCTGGAAGTGTGCTCAGGACGGCCAGGGGGCTTCCGAACGCTGCCGATTCTGCAGCACGCCGCAAACTCCCCGCCTGTGTGGAATAATTAATTAGTGGGAGGAGTTCAGACGCCCCCACTCCGTCCTGAGCACGCAAGGGGTTAAGGGACAGCTGGAGTGTGCTTTGAGATCTTCGTTTCCCTTTTGGGAAATATGGCTGTCTATGAATGCATTAAAGGGCACAGTAAACTGATCATGTGACCCAACCATTGGACCACATCTGGAATTTCACAGTAGAATATTGAGGCTGGTTGAAACTAGTTTGACTGTAGTGGGGTGACAGATGTGAAGAGGCTATGTCTGGGAGGGGAATGATCCTTGTCATCAAACAGTACACTATGTCCTGTCAAAAGGCTTTTGAGGAGGTATTATCTCAGGGAGCAGGTCCAAGATAGTTTGTGTTTTAAGGTCCTAATTAGGATACTCTCTTGGTTTATAGAGTCACTCCTCGTGGTTTTTATTCACCTAGGGTGAGAGGTGAACTCTACAATTCTTGACTTCTAGGTTTATCAGGATCCTAATGGGTGCCATTGTCTCAGTGATATTGTTTGCTGACTGACCGAAGTAGGATGGATGGTCTAATGTGAATGAAGGCTAACCGCTTCTTTTACGTTGCTGAAACTTTAATAGTTTCATTAAGTCACACCCTGGAAGAAAAGGGTCTCCCACACTAGCAGCAGCAATGAGAGTAACACATAAGATCAAGTTCTTAAAAAGAATATGGGGACACAGACAGGGCCGTCTTATCAGCATTACATTATAGGCACCCAGGCAAAGCAGTGCACTGGCCCTGCCGACACAACCACTCACAGGGATAAAAATGTTTACTGGAAAATTAGTGTTAAATTATGGTCTGCATAGGGACCCTATACTCGTGGGGCTCCCGGGCAACTGACCAGCGTGGCCATAAGTTAGGACGGCACTGGGCAAAGTCCCAAAGAAGACTTAGGATGAATCTGACTCAACAGGGTCAAAGAAATGGATATAATTAAGTTATTGGAGGAGTTTAGCAGAAGTTTTCACTGGAGCTCAGTAAGAGAAATTGCAGTTGGTGTTGGAGTTAATGTTCGGTTACTAAGTGTATACACTGATGTAAAAACATGACCAGTCCTAAACCAATCTTTTCTGATTCTTGTTGGTTTTGGTGATCCATCGTCCCAGTTGTGAGAAAGTGAGACCCCCCGCTCCAAAGTTTACCGTGACAGCAGCAAAGATTGTGCCTAGAGTGCTGAATGGGGACTGGGTACTCCCTGGGCATCGGCACCCCCAAGCTCATAAACCTGAGCTGTATACCAAAACAAGCAAATGACTTGCGCCTCTTCCTTTTTTCTCTTTCTCTCTTCAAGAATCACAAGGTGGTCATGAAAGCCTGCACACATAAGACGTTTACCTGAACAAATCGAACAAAGAGAAACTAGTGTTCCAGCTAAAATGTCCAGGAATAGGCGTGTTAAATGAGAATGTCATCATGTGATACATGCTCCCCGTTAATCTCAACTAAAAATGCTGTCTATGTTAGCGTGAGTCAATGGAATTTGAGAAATTTCATTCTGAAAATAAAAATGGGGCAGAGGTTTGCAGGTCTGAAAACAACACAGTATTACGGGTGTGTCAGTAATTTTGAACTGCGGCATCACAGCTGAAGATGTTTTTTCAGCTTCATCATTTCTCCACACAGCCATGTGCTCACTTTCGATGGTGCTGATCCGTAGTGCTCTTTGGAGACCTTTGTTTTCAGCTCTCTTCCTGACTGAAGGAGGGATGGGTCGCTCTGACAGGAAGTTGTTCAAGATCTTGGCAGTGTAGATAGGGAAGACCTGTTTTCAGTTTTTTTGCACTTCCATTCTTCTACAATCTGGCAGTCTCCTGGCTCCTGGTGTGTCCCGAACCACCTAAGATGTTGAGCTTGGCAGAGATAGTGGTACTACTCGTCATTAATTTGGAGGCAAGGCCCCTGGAGCCACATGTACGTTCGCTACATTTTGCAAGTTCCATATTGCGACTTTGACACGCAGTTAAGAAGTCACAAAATGCGATGTACAATAGGGGGTTTGACACTGTTTGCGATTCCCACTAGGTTGCAAATGGACCTGCCTCATCAAGATTCATAAGGCGTGTTACAATTTGTGACCCATATGGAATGGTCAAAATCAAAGAGATGGTTGAAGCTGTGATTGCTTTTTCAATAAAGCTATTTTTTTTTGTAATGCAGCCCACATTTCAAAAACAAAAATGAAAAGTTTTTTTTCTATTTTTTAAGAGTAGGCAGGGGACTGTGGGACCCCATTCCAATTGCAAATGGGTTACCATCAACTTGAAGTTGGTGGTAAACTGCAAATGTTTTGTGACTCCATTTCGGTCGCAAAACATTCATACATCTCCCTGCGACTCGCTATTAGGAAGGAACGCCCTTAACACGCCCCTTCCTAAACCTGACTCGCAAACCCTATTTTGCGATTCGGTAATTGGATTCTGACTCACAAAATAGGGTAAGTACTGTAGCAGGGATTCTGCTCCTACACAGAACTGTGCATAGAGACTTGGAACCTCAGTGAATTAGGGTGTACCAAAACTCACCTTAGTAGCCAATATCCCCTACCAGACTAGCAATCAGTGTCTCATCGGTTCTTCCATAACACCAATGATTAGACAACCCAGAACATGGAACTTAGAATACCTCAGGCAATGTGGAACACATGAACGCTCTTTTGTTATACTCTCATACCAGTCCAAAACAGGGAGTAAAAAGAGACACGAGCAATTTTGAAATATGTATTTCTAATGCCGTGTTCTCATGCGCAGTATCTTAGCTAATACAAGCAGACATATTATAAGCAACAAGATTATCAGCATAGTTACTATTCCATAAAATACAAAGGGAGAAAGCATGTTACAATGCTAAATGGGAACAGGTTAGAATGCACCTATCTCACCCTCCCTTGTTAGTACGTTATTTTATATCTACAGAAGGTCTCTTGGGGTTACATGGGTGGCCCCATACCTCTGGTCCTAGCAGAAAAGGATCAGATCAGTTTCTGCACCAGCTCTCTGCATGCGAATGTTCTCCAAGAGCGTGTGATAATGCCTACGCAGTGCATTATTAAACGCGCCAAAATCAGAGGTGACCAAAGCTGCATATATGTTATGTCTAGAACGTGCGCTGATCAGTCCGAACAACAACCACTGTGTTGAAATAACCTTGAAGCCCTCAGCACTCACTTTTCAGACAAAGCTTACCAAGCAAGGATGCTAATATAGAAAAACATATTATTCACGGTGAAGCAAAAACACTCTGCTAACTCTAAACATTTTTAATAATGTGTGCCGTGTGCAAAGGCAGCAGAAAGGAAACATGGCTTTTAAACTTCTAATAAGCTCATGCCAACTTAACACAGTATAAATGCAAGGCTCATCCCCATGACAATATATGTCAAAAGGGGAAAAGGAGTTGGCCTAACGGCTCGGGCGGTAGACTTCGAATCTGGGGAACTGGGTTCGAGTCTCGGCAATGACCCTCAACATCCTGTGATTCTGGGCAAATCACTTATTCCCAACAAAAAAATAAAAAAAGGAAAGGAATGAGGCCTCATGTAATGCAACTGGTGCTATGCAAAGCGCTCTGATACCCGATTCGGGTCAAGTGTGTGCTATATAAAACTCTGTAAAAAAAAAAAAAAGGCTATTTATCTGTGGCAAATGGACAGTTTCTTCGTTTGTGACTGCTAAAACCTTTTGTACATGTGGCCTTTGTGATCTTGAAGGAGGTGCAGAATGGTGCCTATCATAAGGAAGGTGATGCGGTCGAATTTCTTCAGGACCTCAATAAGCAGTGCTTCTGTTAGTGAATGTCCCCGTCCCTTAACTGATTACAGAACATGTAAAATATTGTAAAGTTTAATTTGCATTGACAAAGTACACGCCAATACTGTTAAACAATATGTCCAGCAAATGTAAACTTTGGAAAGTGGTCCCGTTTGCGGCCTCACAAATGTATATCTAAATAATACAGATACATATAAGGATGACAAACAACAAATCACATTGAGAAAAGAAACCTGTCATCCGCTGTGACCCTTATTTTTATAATCTTAACCGAATTTTTGCTCCTTTTTTAAATCCAAGAAGCCTTTACTGTTGAACCCGACATCAGCCTTGACATTTAAAACTTCTACAATGTTCATAACATTCTTAACATAACTTCACTAAACGGAAGATCAGTTTCTCACTTCAGTTCATTTCGATTACGCCATTTTCAATGCTCCAATTTTCTCAGCTATTCTATCAAAGCATGCGGCCATCTCTCTGGCTGGGAACGACCTGTGCAGAATTCAAAGTGTCAGTGTAGCTTTGAAGACAAATATCTCACAAATAATTATTAGTGGTATGCTTCCTTTATTGAAACTGTTGCCCGGAGGTACACATGAACAGATGTAATGTTCCTTGCCAGACAAGTGATTTAGGAAGGCTATAGTAATGGAAACAGCCTTCTCTTATCATAAGAGCACAAATCCTCAGATCACATTTTTAGTCAGGCTATAAAAATGAATAATTTGTACTTGATTTTAAAAACACTTTACAATATGTTCCTTCATCCGAACAGGTACAATCTTTTAATAGTCACATACTAGAACAAGCAGTGACAAAGCCAATAGGTCAGGCTTTAGCAAGCTCCTGCGATGGATATTTTTTTATTGCAAGCATATATGAAAGAAGCATTGGCAATGCCAACAGTTCTGGCTTAAGAATGAAAGTGCCTTTTGAGTCACTGATGGGTGTAGACATTCAATAGGTCATCTTACGCACACTCTGTCACTCATCAACATTGACTCATTTTCCCATTCACACTCAGACACAACTGCAATAAAATACACAATCTTAGCAATATATGCAGGATAAAATAAAAGAGTACAAGTAGAAAAAAGAAAACATGCTGCCTTCTCTAAACAGTGGACATATGTTTGCAATAGCAAAACTGAATCGCAGGAGGTTTCTCTCTTGGAAAGGTATTGTAAATAGTCTTTTGTTGAAATTCAAGCATGGCGCCACATTTAGAATCAACGTTCTGGCCATCTTCAAATAGTAAAGCAATGGGCAATAGCATTCTATATTAATCAACTTTTTTTGGAGGATGTGGCCACGTAGAATGTGGCACACTACAGCAAGCAACCAGCTAGCACTGCTTGGAGAGCAGTACTATCCTCTCCAGAAACATAAAAAAAAGAGAAGCAAATAAATGAAAGTGGAACTATTAAAGGAGAACATTCTAAATTAAAGGACTGGCTGACCAGCCCTGATACTGGAGCTCACTTATTTTCAGGAGGATGTACACACGTGTTCAGAAAATGCCAACATACACAGAGCAAAAGAGCCAATGACTGTTGCAGACGGGATCAATACTCCATGCAGTTCGCTGTCATGGATGGAAGCAGAGGATAAATGATACTCAAACAGGCCAATGGCAGAACAGAGTGGACCCAAAGGCACCCAATGCATATTTGGATACATATATATATATATTCACTGAAAAAACCATAGGTTTCAGCCACGTTATAGTTAGGAATTAGTATTTAAAAAACCTTAGAAATTCACTGAAAAAACCATAGGTTTCACCCATGTTATAGTTAGCTGGACATTTCTCTCATACAAAACCATTGAAATTCCCCCGTTATAGTTAGTTCAGCTAACTATAACTCGCGCGCCCGCAATGCACTGCTGATGATGTCACATATTACATCACTCATCACATGGTCAGTGACATCACTGATGACATCACTGATGACATCTCAAATGACATCACTGATGACATCACTGATGACATTAAAGATACTCTAAATTAACTCCTCAAAATTCAAGAGCACGTCTGTATTTAATAAATCGCACTTCTGTGCGGGTGTTTGCTACATGAAGGACAAATGTTTCTGTACCAGATATAAGAGCGAGCTCTTTTTGAGACAATAGCGCTCCTATACGACTCATTTGGTTGACTCTGCTTGAAATCGACAGCCAGATGGAAACATCCAGCTTCCCATGCAGAGGAGTTAACACAACTTTTTTTAATCAAACCACACGCTCAGTTACCGTAATCATGTAAGCGATGCCTGCTAACATCGCACAACAATCTCCATTATTTCAAAGTAAATAACTCCCGTTTCCAGTAAAGTGAACGTTGTTATGATAGCAGGTGTCAGACTATCTTTCAAAACTCAGTCCAAATTAGGCGCATCTTGTATACAAGAGCCATGCAATTGTATGTGTCTACAAATTAAGTAGTGATCTGGTACTATTGTGCAATCCTCGCCATTCACATAGACTTCTTTTCCCTCCCTCAGACACCTATATGTAAATGGTAATAACCAAGCTTCATGCAGATAAGCGCTCCCTAAACATCCATATCTGCCTATAGTATAGTATTTCATGCAAACCTCAAACGTAACCAGGTTAAAAAATAACGTTATGATACTGTGGATAAGCCACACACCTGAATTGGATCTCCAATGAGTCAGCACTTCTAACCATTCTGATAGCGCGCCCTGTGCTCTGATTTGACAGTGAGAGAGTGATCACACCATAGTTTGTACTGATAATCATTCTCAGCATACGCTACGAATACCCTTTGACGTTACACGTCGCATCAAAGCTTCCGTGTGACGTCATGTACGGCGCCCCGTACAAAAAAGACGCAAATGTTTTTAATTGTTTAAAAACATATATTCATGTATTTAATGAACATACTAACAGAAGACTTAATCTAGGATAATTATGGAACTATTAAAAATCCTATATTACTTCTATATTGAATTAGTGCAGCTGCTTGCTCCTCCGCCTGGTACCCTAGACTCCACCACACCCAGACCCGGTCCATAAGCACGTGTGATCGTCATCACAAAACCATTAGCACGCATATCGCTTTTCCACACATGCTTTTACAACTAGTATGCATTTACCACACATGATAAATACATAATCTTAATGTTTTTTTGTTGACCAACACGTGTTGTAATGCCTGTGCCTTACGTCCTTCAAATTAGTTTCTAGGTATACGTGTGACCAAGTCTGATAAGATCAAAGACCAAGGACAAACACCGTGGTATCTGTGACACGAAATCTCATCGATCACAGAGAAAATATGCACAGGGTAAAATAAAAGTAACAGGTATAATAAAAATAACGGAGAAAAACGACTAAAATGGCGGTTGGATAGAGTATGTAATCAACGTTTGGCGCCTCGACACTACATTTCAAATAAATATACATACAATATGTTTATTAATATATTACAAAAGTATAGCACCGGATGACACACATGACCCGGGAAAAGAAAGCGGCAAATTTAATACCTAAAATCAGGAGAGGTTTGCTTGGCGAACTTGAAGAAAAAGAAAAAAAAGTGCACTTGCAAACAAGGCTGCGCATGCGTAGAGAGTACAACAGATGCAGGAAAAAAAAACTGAAAGTTTTACATACTGTCATAGATATATAGCTCTAAAAATTGCCCCCGTAATTTGCCCCCGGGACCTAATAAACAAAACGGACTTCTAGTTTTTTTTTCACCTTTTCCACCGTGTACTGCACGAGTACCCCGCCATTTTTTTTATTTAAAATAAAAATTGAGCCTAAAGATCCATGTACCATCCCCCTGACCAAGACTATAGGGTCAGAATGTTTCTACCCTGCCCCCTTTCCTTATTTCTCAACTTTGTTTTACTGTTTTCTTGTGACTTGGCTCTCGCGACAAACAAGATGGCTGCCAACATTTCCTGTTTTGGAGTATTGACAACCAATCAGCATGCAGCTCTTGCTCGTAATTGTACGTATTTCCATACGCTTACGCCACGATTTTCCTTTAAAAAAATAAATAGAGCCTAAACATCCATGTACGACCCCCTGAGGAAGCCTAGAGGGTCAGAATGTTTGTAGCCTATCCCCTTCCCTTATTTCCCAACTTTGCTTTACTGTTTTCTTGTGACTCGGTTCTAGCGAAGCACAAGATGGCCGTCAACACTTCCTGGTTTCGAGGGTTGACAGACAGTTCACAGCCAATCAGCATGCAGCTCGCGCTCGTAATTGAACAGATTTCCATACGCGTGCTGAACTCCGTCTCTAGATATCGCTATGATTTTACTTGCAATTTTCTCAGAAACTACTGAACGGATTTACACCATTTAACATAAAGCACAATCTGCGAACAGAACTCTACCTCTCTGCCAAATTTTGTGTAATTCCGTTCAGCCGTTCGGGTTGTAGCCCTGGCTAAAGGTCCCTATGGAAAATTGCATGGGGAAAACACGTTTTGGGACCCCCCTTTTTTCTCGGCCCCCACTTGACGAATCACCTCCAAACTTTCAGGGAAGGAGCGGAACAAAGCAAGCCATTTTCTTGGACAAATTCCCGAAGATTCGTCCACCGGCGCCAAAATTATCCCAAACAGATTGTGGATTTCCTATGGAATCTAGGTCCTAACTATAACAACCTACTGGCGACTGCCGGTAGGATATATATATATATATATATATATATATATATATATATATATATATATATATATATATATATATATATATATATATATATATATATGTGTGTGTATATATATATATATATATATATATATATATATATATATATATATATATATATATATAATGCATATAGGGATGTATGTAGTAATGGTCTTTTTGATTATTATTTTGACAAAATATCTAAAAAGAGATTCGAGCAAAAATTATTACAGTGCAAATCTTCTCCCCATTGAGTTTGTCAGAGACCGCACCAACACTAAAATCGTTCCCTCCAAAGGTAATTTGACATTTTGTGTAACAAAATACCTATCTGTAGGCTTTAATACAGAGAAATAACAATCTACCTATAATTGTTGATTTTAACATAAGCATTTCACAATCATTATGTGTTAGAAATGACCACTCTAGTCAGGGCAAGGGAGATACACAGTGAAGATAACCCCTGATCAACCCCTTGGTTGCTTGGCACAAGCAGTCAGGCTTATCCCAGAGGCAATGTGTAAAGCTTTTGCGCAACACACACACACAGCAGCAACACACTAGGCACACCACAAAAGAAACTCCACACAAGGTTATATCAAACATAGTCTTTGTATTATCATAAACACATTAGAATTATAAGTATACTTTATACACTGAGCCAACTGGCACTTGGCAATATTCACGGGGACTATATACAGGACAGGGCCAATTGGGCCACTGTCAGAACCATCACAAAGCACAAGTAGCAAATGTAAAACACAACCAGTAACTACTGGTACAATAATGACCTCAGCATTATATCTAGCAACATAAACACATTATGTCTGCATCACAGTAGGCATAAAACACATTAGGCCCAACCCTCATTAGCATAAACACATTACACAATAGGCATCATCCTAAAACGTCTTAGCATGACATTAGGCATCACAGGCATAAACACATTATGCAATATTTGGCATCCTCATCAACATAACACATTAGGTCTAAACATTACACTAGGTGTAAACTCTGTAGGCATAACAGTATGGCCTTGCACCCTACCAGCCCTGTGGCACCCTCCATGAACCCAAGCCAACTGGCCTTCCTCTGGGGCCCAATACCCCTTTGTCCAGAATGTCAGGGATTAGCTGCCAATGCAGCAAAACTACTGTGCAAAAGCGCTGGGGCATGGGTTGCAAACCACCCCCTGTCTCATCATCAACAAAATGGCCCCAAATGTTGCAGCTGCCATCTGTCCGGCGGGGCAGCTGTGGAAACGAGCCCTGGCACCACTTTGCCTCTTGAGCCCCACTCTGGAACTACTGAAATAAACTGGCCGGCACGGTGCAGCTGCCCACGATGGCGGCGCAGCTGTGAGGCAAACCAAAACAGGCCAAATGAGCACTGGCACTACTGTTCCCCATGGATCCCCACTGGGGCCATGAAAACAATGTACTCGTTCGCTGTAGGGTTTTTAGAAAAGACAGGAAGATTGGCGCTCAGACTAGTTCGCGTCATGTCTCCTATCCTCAGTTTGTGCACAGTGCTGCCAGGTCGGAATAAATACCCCGTAAGGCCATGTCTGAACTGGGGTGGCAGAGTGAGCTAAAGAATGGTGATGGATTAAACCCAGATCAGTTGACTGGGGGTGAGTGTTTGATTTGCTCAAATGATCCATCCATCATCCCCTTTTGTATCGCTTTGTTCGCCCCAAGTTGGCAGGGTATGCTCAGACGTGAGTCCCTTGCTCACGTTGCCACTGGATTCAAGATAGCCTGGCTGATGAGGATTATGAATCCGAAACCGGTCCCAGGATGCTTGTTTACGGTCCAGGGAAGACATGGCTTGGCAGTTCGGGCTGGACAGTTCCCATGAGGCACAGGGTCAGACTGATTTGCATATGGCCATGTCTGAACTGGGGTGGCAGAGTGAGCTAAAGAATGGTGATGGATTAAACCCAGATCAGTTGACTGGGGGTGAGTGTTTGATTTGCTCAAACGCTCTGTCCATCATCCCCTTTTGTATCGCTTTGTGCGCCCTAAGTTGGCAGGGTATGCTCAGAGGTGAGTCCCTTTCTCACTTTGTCACTGGATTCAAGATAGCCTGGCTGATGAGGATTATGAATCCGAAACTGTTCCCAGGATGCTTGTTTCTAGTCCAGGGAAGACATGGCGTGGCAGTTCGGGCTGGACTGTTCCCATCAGGCACAGGGTCAGACTGATTTGCATATGCTCATGTCTGAACTGGCGTAGCAGAGTGAGCTAAAGAATGGTAATGGATTAAACCCAGATCAGTTGACTGGGGGTGAGTGTTTGATTTGCTCAAATGCTCCGTCCGTCATCCCCTTTTGTATCGCTTTATTCGCCCTAAGTTGGCAGGGTATGCTCAGACGTGAGTCCCTTGCTCACTTTGCCACTGGATTCAAGATAGCCTGGCTGATGAGGATTATGAATCCGAAGCCGGTCCCAGGATGCTTGTTTCCAGTCCAGGGAAGACATGGCTTGGCAGTTCGGGCTGGACTGTTCCAATGAGGCACAGGGTCAGACTGATTTGCATATGGCCATGTCTGAACTGGGGTGGCAGAGTGAGCTAAAGAATGGCGATGGATTAAACCCAGATCATTTGACTGGGGGTGAGTGTTTGATTGCTCAAATGCTCCGCTTATCATCCCCTTTTGTATCGCTTT
The DNA here is from genome assembly GCF_964261635.1 of Lissotriton helveticus. NCBI lineage: Eukaryota > Metazoa > Chordata > Amphibia > Caudata > Salamandridae > Lissotriton > Lissotriton helveticus. The sequence continues at coordinate 796,921,364 of NC_136059.1, read as the reverse complement.
ATTCGCCCTAAGTTGGCAGGGTATGCTCAGACGTGAGTCCCTTGCTCACTTTGCCACTGGATTCAAGAGAGCCTGGCTGATGAGGATTATGAATCAGAAACTGGTCCCAGGATGCTTGTTTCCGGTTCAAGGAAGACATGGCTTGGCAGTTTGGGCTGGACTATTCCCATGAGGCTCAGGGCCAGACTAATTTGCATATGGCCATGTCTGAACTGGGGTGGCAGAGTGAGCTAAAGAATGGTGATGGATTATTATTATTATTTTGAAGCTTATAAAGAGCACGGCTACCCCCGGTGCTGCGGACCACAGGTAACCAGAGGGATCAGACGTAGCCTAAAGATTGGAGAACAGCCAGGTTTTCAGTTTACTCCGGAACAGCGGTTCCGATGCAGTGAGCCAAAGGCTCAATGGGAGGCTGTTCCAGAGTTTAACAGTAACTACAGCGAAGGCTCGACCCCGCGTTCTAGAACGGTGGAAGCGAGGGGCACAAAGAAGGCGGAGATGGTTAGATCTGAGGGCTCGGGAAGAGTGAACAGGTTTGAGCCTATTCCTCAGGTAGACTGGGCCAAGGTCATTAAGGGCCTTGATGGCAAGGATCAACGCTTTGAATTGAATGCGACAGGTCACTGGCAGCCAGTGTAGCTTTACCAGGTACGGAGTGATAGAATGGCGATAGGGGATGTTACAGATCAGCCTAGCGGCAGCGTTCCGCACAATCTGCAGTCACTTGATAAAGTATGCTGGAGCTCCTACGTACACGCTGTTAGACTAATCAAGATGAGAAGTGATTAAGGCGTGAACAACAGTCCTCCGGGAATCAAGAGGGAGGAAAGGAAACATTTTCCTGATCATACGGAGTTTACCAAAACAAGCTGCTGTGATTAAACCCAGATCAGTTGACTGGGGGTGAGTGTTTGATTTTCTCAAACGCTCCGTCCATCATCCCCTTTTGTATCGCTGGGTTCTTAGTAAAGACAGGAAGATTGGCGCTCAGACTAGTTTGCGTTGTGTCTCCTATTCTCAGTCTGTGCACAGTTCTGCCAGGTCGGGGGAAATACCCTGTACCCCCTGTAAATGTGTGAGTTAAAAACCCACACAAATAATGAGAACAAAGTCCTAGGCACACATAATACGGATATAACAATGGTTAAAATATCTCGTATTCCCCTCCCACCAGGAACTGTGACGTTTACCATTTTTTCCTCATTGACCCCCTGGCTGGGTTGGAATTATCACAGACCTCACGACACTGCATTGTATTTCTGCGTTGCCACACAGCCCTGGGATCACATAGGGGATACTTCCCCTATGTGACGAAACACGTGTTGGCTGGTTGTTTTTCAATACATTTGAATAATACACTGGTGTCGACCACAGATATTCATAGAATACGAGCCATTTCAACCATTGTTATATCCGTATTACATGTGCCCAGGACTGTGTTCTGAAAACAATGTGCCCCAGGTTGTAGTCAGCCCTGGCACTACCAGTGCCTCTGGGAGCGCCAACATGGCTCCCGGCTCCGACAATGTGCCTCAGGAGATCCCTCTCTGAGAACCAGATTGGCCCACGTTGCAGCTGCCCGCAACCACGGTGCAGCTGTGACAGGCAATACCAAACTCAACCCCCACTCACTGGACTCTCCTTCTGGAGCACGCAGACCTCAGCTGGGACTTCTCTCGCAGGCAGGGGAGGTCTCTGCATTGGGAGACCTCAAGGCTCTGTCTTTCTTCTGGCCACGTCCCAGCACGGGGTGGGCTCCGGCCTGGGACTTCTGGTTCATCGCTTCCTGGACCACAGGCACAAGTCTGCCTGTCTTCTGCCTGGTGCTTCTCTTCTGGTCCCACTTCTTCTCAGCCCTGCCCACAACCAGGCAGGCTGCTGGCTTCTAGCTTCACCGCTCGCAGTTGTGGCGGCTCTTTTTCTCGGCGGCAAAGTGCGGGGTAGGCTCCCACTAGACCAGCAAAAGCACCAGCATGCGAGGTGGGTTCCAGCCGCTAAACATGCACAAATGCAGGATGGGCACCCGATAAAGAACCATAAATGCAGGGTGGTCACCCACTCAATTCCAGGGCATGAATGCTGGGTGGGCTCGCGCTCCACTACCAGCAACTAGGGGGAATCCCTACGCCGGGATTCCCTCTAAATCATCTTGCTGCACAGCGCTGCAGTCTGTCCACATTCCTCCAGTCTTGGGAGAAAAGATAGCGCTCATGAGGCGCTAGAGTCCCTAAAAGGTTCAAGGGGCAGAGATGGGGACAGGCAGGCCAGCACACAGGGCCCTCCAGTAGGGATGCAGTCCCTAATGGCAGTTCCTCCTGGGGTCCAGCAGCAGCAAACCCCACGTCACAAGCAAAGCAACAACTCTCTTCATGGGGTCACAGCCCCAGTATATGTACACCATTGTTTTGTCTGCCCTGGCACAGGGCTTGGGGGAACCAGTCTTAGCTGGTTCTGGGGGTTTTGGAGCACTCTCTGTACAGAGCTCCTCATCCCCTTTGTCAGGTGGGGGCTCGTCAACAAACACACCACAGGGGGTGGAGCCAGCATTCACCCAGGCAGGCACAACCTTTTCAGAGCCAGGGGACTACTCCTCCCACTACTCCAAATGCAGATGCCCTATTCAGCCTAGCGCTGACTCACCCTGCCCCTCCAGGAGCCACACACACCTCACCTGCCCCTGTCATTCCATAGCCAGACATGCAATCCACATCAGGCAGACAGACACATTGCACACAGAAATGCCAACATCTAGAAGTGGCATTTCTAAAATAGTGATAATAAATCTGTGCACACCACTGCGTAGCATTTATTGTTACTATTCCAAACATACCAAACTTGACCACGCTTCTCCTCTCTTATCAGGAAATTACCACTAAAACACTTATCAGGGAATCCCCAATGCATTCACATAGGATGGCAGCCTCAGACTGGTGAGAAACCAAAATGGCTGTTTTTCACTACCAGGACATGTCACACACTTAAGGTGTGACATGCACCCTGCCCATAGGGCTAGCCAGGGCCTCCCTTAGGGATGAGTGACATGCAGAAAAAAGGGGGGTCCCAGACATGGCACGCACTTTAGGTGCCATGTCACAGCAGCAGTAACACTGGGCGCAAAGGCCCTGCAATGGCAGAGGCCAGAGAAAGTTTTGAAAGGCTACTTTAATGGGTAGCGCAATCAGCGCTGCAAACCCACCAGTAGCATTTAATTTAACAGCCCTGGGTATATGAGATACGACTTTACAAGGGACTGACAGGTAAGTTAAATATGCCAAAGAGGTGTGGACCAATCTTACCATGTTTACCACAGAGAGCACACGCACTTTACTCTGAACAGCAGAGCTAAAGTGCCCAGAGTCTTAAAAGTCTAAAACACCATGTCAGAAAAAAAAGCTAGGAGGAAAGTAAAAAGGGGCAAGTCCAACACTATGTCAAGCCTATTGTTTATCATAACGTTTCATAATAATTGTTCAGACCTATTGCAATAGAAATATTTTGCCCTAGTGAACCACTCAGGCCTGTAGCTGTTATCAATGGCTTGTCATCATAACTAACTGAAACCTCCTGTATTAAACATAAGCTTTTCCACAAGGCAACCATCAAACAGGCTGTCATAGAACATTACAGTTAGAAAACCAAAATACTATCTCTCCTAAGAGGGCCTAACAAGGATTCTAACAGTACAAGTCATCTATTCAAACTGTTTGTCAGAGGGAGAAACCAGTACCAAAATGCTTGCCTACTATGGTAATTTCTGAGACCCCATGTAACAAAACACCTATCTACAGGCTTATATACAGAGTAAAATAATAATCTACCCTTAAAGGCCTATCGGCGTTAACATATGCTGTTCACAATCAATATATCAGACCTACTGCTTTATTGTAACTTTTCATCATAATCAATCAAGACTATAACCTTTATCATTGACTTGTCAAAATAAGCAACTCAGACATACTGTGTTAGTTCATATGACTTTCCACAAGGCATCCATCAGGTATACTGTAAAATAAACTTACAAATGTGTTCAAAATTAAGGTCATCAGAAAAAAATACAAAAGTCCTACTAAAAGAGCCTAATAATGATTACCACGGTGCAAATAGTGTATCCCCATTCTTTGTTCAGGTGGGTCCCCAGCATCAAAACACTTGCCTACTACAGTAATCTGCAAGAGTCCATGTAAAAAAATGCCTGCCTAAAGGCCTTGGTCCAGTGTAATAACAATCCAGACTTAAAAGTAGTTTGCCTTTAACACATACTTTTCACAATCAGTAAATATGGTTTACTTGCTTTGTCATAACTTTTATTATAAATAGAGCGCACCTAAAGAACCTGACATCACTTCAGTGAACTGATAAGGCACCTGCCTTTTACAAATGGCTTGACACTATGTACAATCCAGGACTACAGAAGTGCACAGAAGTAGCCAATCTTCAGGCATACGTTGATAAATTATAAAAATGTATAAAATTACTGTTGGTAAAACAATGTACAGCCCCGTCCAATTGCGTCGAACAAGAATTATCACATTGAAATTTGACTCCTAGCATGTGTTAGAGTGGTTGACCACCACCCTAAGCCTTGTCTAAAATGATAATCTGTGAGATCATATCTAAGCAAACACCTTTCCATGGCCTGTAAGATAAGGTGACTACAATCCACTATAAAAGGTCTACTGTCTATGCCATATGTTTTTAACATTAAATAAGTCAGGCCTACTGCCTTTGTAATAACTTTTCATAATAGGCAGGCTAGGCCTATGGCATCAGCATAATATTTCCATGCACACCAAACAAGTCTTTAGCTATTAGCATTGGCTTGCCACCATAACAAATTCAGGCCTACTGCACTGGGCATAGGATTTCCCACAAGACAACCATCGGGCATACATTCATAAAATTGCAAATGTTTACAAAATTACAGTTAGCAGAGGAAAGCTGTATCTCTCCTAGCATGGCTTAACAAGGATTCACACAGTGCAACTTATCTATACTCATGGTTTGTCAAAGGTGGTAGCCAACACCAAAACCCATGCCTACATAGTAAATTATTGAGATACCATGTCACAATTCAGGCTTTGAATCAGAGAAATAACAATGCACCCTTACATGTTTACTGGCTTTAATATAATATTGTTCACAACCAATATGTCAGAACCACTGTCTTCAGGCTCACTTTTTAAATTAAACAATCAGGCATATAGCCTTTATCATTGGCTTGTCGATATATAATCAACGTAAGCCCATTGTACCGAGTGTAAGCTTTCCACAAGGGAACCACCTGGCAATCAGTCAAATCAAGTCAAATAAAATAAGCTTTATCAATTTCATCATAAAAAACCATAAAAGCATACACCAACCTAAAAACATTAAAACATTCTGTTAAAAAGATAAAAAACAGTACATATGTCAAACAACAAATATGCGCTTTTATACCATCTCAAAAAATTGTTATGTTATCAGCAACTTTCTATATTTAATCACAGCCCTCAAAAAACTCGACATAAGATAACATATATAAACAGTAGGTAAGGTCTGTAAGAATAGGAATGCAGGTCGACATTGTCTGAAACCATAAGACCTCAATAGCGGTATAATTCAACAATTTCTCAGTTCACTATAAACATTTACAGAACAAAATGGTGTGCATTGTTGTCTGTAGTGACACCTCATCACAGGGACGTTTCCGTAAATTTAGAGACCAGTTATTAGCCATTGGAAAACTAATCAAGTGGTCAAATGCATCTAGCCTGAAACAAGTTAAAACAAACTTGTCTTGTATATTAATAAAAAAATGTCTCCATTAATGACAAACAATCAATTTTAAAATTCTTTCTACCAATGTCTTGTACGGTTTCAGGCTGGACAAAAAAATCAGGATTCCTCACATCACTCAAAAAAATTTAATATAATTCAGCCGCGGTATTTGAAAGGCAAAGTAAGATTTAAGCCAATTCCTTATAATCTCATGATTAAGCATAATTTGCTCAGTGGACCAAACCTTAAGCTACAATAAAATTGGTTGAATCTTTACTAAAACTGTAAAAAAAAAAAAGGTACCCCCAGCTCAGCATATCATACATTGGAGGAGCAACTGCTAGGTACCGCTAGAAGATCCATGAAAAAGGCATTCTCCACCAATTGCAACAGTCAGCAGTCAGATGGCCCATATACCCCGCCCCATGTAAGGCTGTTGATAAGCATTTTGATTTATAGATCATGAATAGCTCTATGGGCAGTGTTCTGCCATGTTTTCTTGGGAAATTGCACAGAGCTGTAGTAGTTTTCGTGAATTGGAGCATCCTTACACTAATAACTCGACAAACCTTCCTGGTCAAATAAAGTACCCAAGTGGAGAAGTTCTTGGGAAAGCTAATCATTGTATCTTCAATGGTTATAGAACGTCATTTTCAAGACCTTTTCTCACATATCATAATAAAAGTCTTTATTAATTAACAGGCCAAAATTCTGCATATATTTAGTGAAGTTCGTTAATAATCATTGGAGCCCGCCCGGAGTACAGGCCGTGAGAACGGCATCGCCGGCATAGATAAGGGCAGGGATCTCAACACTGATCTACCAAAAAGCTTCCCAAGATATTGATGTGCATTGTAAGTAGAAAGGGCGCCAGTGCGCAGCCCTGCCTTACCCCTCCCTTGATGCCATAATGCACCTTCGACCTGGTTCCGGAATAAATTGCCTTAGAAACTGTAATAAAGGCAGATCAATTCCTAAATCAACTAAGGCGGCCAAAAATGTATCATGCTCCACCCAGTCAAAGGCCAATATTACATCTACAAAGGTTAAAAACAAACTACCATTCTTAGCCTGAGTGTACTTTCCAATTAGTAGCATCAAATGAAGTCCCTGTTAAATTGTCCTTAGTCCTGAATGGAAACCGTACTGCAAATCGGAAAGGATTTCATTTGATTCTACCCATTCCTGTAAATTTTTCAGAACAACTACTTGGAGCAGTGAGTCCAATAATGAAATCGGCTGATAGCAAGCAGGTTAAGTTGGTCTCCCTTCTTATAGATTGGTACTATAAGTGACTCTAACCAGGTTTCAAGGAAACCTAAACAACAGCACGTTTCTAACACCTTTGTCAATTAAGGGGCCCAAAGAGCGAGATTGGCATTTAAAAGGTTCACCTGTACATCATCAGGGCCTGGTGCATTTCCCTTTTTATTCACTTTTAATGCCATGATGACCTCCTCTATTGTAAATTTAAGTTCAATAGAACTTTGAGAGGGAGCATCAATGTGAGTAGACACAGTTGAGAGACCTGGATCACTCCATTGTTCCTTAAGCTTCTTGTAAATGCTAGAGAAATAGGTTACCTATTCTAATTCGGTAATAGCAATCTCTAATCGAGGTCCTTCTGCTGGTTGCAGAAAAGGAGCGTTTATTGCATGCCAAACAGCAGCGTTGCTATTGTTAAGAGTTGCTTCATGTAATGACTCCCATGCTTTTTCTCTCAGGCCTCTTTTCTGCTGAGTTAAAGCCTGTTTGTACTCCCTTGCACACACCTGTATTTCCTGCCTAAACTTAGGGAAATAATGTAGAGCATCTTTTAATTTCTTGTGTGCCTTGGTGCATGTCAAGTCAAACCACCGTCTCTTTTTGTATATTAACCATCTCTTCACTACAAATATGTGTCCTTAATCTGTGTAACTTTAGCGTGGTCCATTATATCATCTAGACAGACCTTCAAAGCCTTACCATGCGTACTAAGGGGCTTATCATCAAGAGGGGGCAATAATTATCGCTAAGCGCACTTAGCGCTAGGATAATTATTGCCACCTAACTCTGAATTTTATCGCTGAGATAGCGTGCTATCAGCAACGCTTATCCCCACAGCGATAAAATTCAGAGTGCAAGCTGCCTAACAGTGTGATTTTCGCTGTGAATCCAGCGATAATCACATAACTTTTGGTGATAGCTTGCTGATAGGGCATCACATACTTAGCCATGATATCCACCTTCCATAGGATATCATGGCTAAGTCAGTTTCAAAGCAGGCGTAAGGAAAGTAGCGATAACAGAGGTTATCGCTACTTTTCTTGTCACTATGCTGCTTTGCGTGAGGCTTAAGAATAGGAGAAATGTTGCATAGCGATATTTCTGACGTTATGCTGGGGAGGAACGCCCACTTTGCATCTCAATAGAGATGCAAAGCTGGGCGTTGAGGGAAAGGGCGAAGAAGCTTGGATTCAAGCGTTAGCGTGTCCTTGCTAATAGGGCATAGAATTATCGCCACTTTTCAGCCGAAAAAGGCCACAAAAGCGGCGATAATCTTTAACACCCCATTGTTGGTATGCCCCTAATTGTTTTTGTGTAAAAAATTGGGCTCAAGCAACAACCATTTATACTGGCAATGGAAATATCATTCATTAAATAAGAATTATTATTTGCCATTTTTTTACGTTGTCAAACAGTGCAAGATATACTTTCTGGGGGAAATAATCACTTACTGAATTGCAATGTGTAACCAAAGACTTAACCCTAGCACAATGTCTATTGCGAAATAACAAGTAATCTATAACAGAGTTTGAACCTCTTCCATTAAAGGTGCAACTGAATGGAACTGACAGAGTACATCGTTTGTTTCAATATGTTAGGTTGTATTTAAACAATAAGCTATTTAAATTATCTCCATAGGAAGTATGTGATGAACGAGTATGTTCAATTTTATCCGTAGATATTAAGCCACATGTTGTATCCGAACATTTGAAACACAAGCTGGCATTGAAGTACCCACCCCAATGTATGATCACTTCTTTTATGGTATCATTAAAAATAAACTCCAGATTCTTATCCAATTGTCGAGGGGCTAGGCATATTTCCTTAATTAGAAGCGTTATTATAAAAAAGCGTTATTATACAAATTCACAGCTGCTAACAGGTAATTCAATGATAATAAATGGATAATACACATTGGTCCCTGCCATGTTTGTAATAGCAGAAGGCACATTATTCGCAACAAAGGTACATAAGACCCCCTTAGATCTCCCAGAGGTGGACATCAACGCTGGGATGTAGTATATCTTGTAACCATTGAGGTGTATTGGTTCCACTGCCCAGGTCTCCTGGAGACAGAAAATGCTAAAATTGATAAAACACATTCCACCCATTCTGACATTATGGCTTTGTTACACAACCCTGCCACATTTCAATATAAAACCTCAGCTGAACCATTAACAGAGATATTGTCTGATCAAGTACCAATATTTGTAGGTAGGGCTAGATGATATGTGAGTGAAGGAAGTTCCTCAAAAGTTGCATTTTCATATGTCTCACTAGTTACCAACACTTCCCTAATTTGATCAATGCAGTCCACTGGGCTACCTCCAGAACATTCAAGTACTGCGGAGGATTCTGCTGTGAGTCAATCTACACCATCCAGGATTACCAGGCTGTTGTCAATGTTTCCATTTGTTTCAGTCTAGAGGTCAAGGCATTCATTATCGCCCTCACAAATGTATCCAGTGACTGTACCAAAGAAAATAAAGTTTTTAAATCACCTGGCAGTGATTTGGACATTAATTTAACAAAGGTCGAATTATCTTTTAATTTGTCAAGGACTTGTTTGGGGGGTTGAGTTCAATTTAGTAACCACCATCAGCTTATTTCCTTCTCCTATGGCACCTGGGTTAGGGATAGTCCCTGTATTCCTGGGGCACTTTGATGGTAGTTGCAAATCAGGGTCACATATGGAGGAACATTCAGAAGCGCTTTGAACGTAACTGTTTTTACTGTTCAATGTGGTCTTAAGCCCTACCTCAACTGGGGGGGGGGAGGAGGGGGTATTTGAGTCAGTATCATGCCCCTGTGGTGGGGGAACAGTAAGTACCTAAGCACAGGTAGGCAGAGTCTCCACTGCCAATATTTGTTGTTCTATTGCCCCACAGCCCCAATAATATAATTCATAAAGGTTGTACAGGCTTTCCCTGGGGATTTAGTCTTAGCCCCATTGATAGGTGCTTTTCTTTTATCCATCGCACAGCAGCTGGCTTAATTGTAACAACAAGACCAAATAAAAATATATTTTCTTCAATTTGGGTAAATTAATATTATATCAAATCTAAGTTCAATAAAAACAGTCAAAGTAGCCATCCAATTTAAAATTAAGTCAAATAGTTACCAACATAAAAGATCCACATGGTCCGGAACATATGACTAGTCCAGAGCTCTTTGAAAGGTGTGCCAATCATATGTAAAGAGCCTCAGTAAAGCCAAACTGAAGGGTCCCTTAAAATGACAGCTATTACAAATTGAGAGTTCTTGTTAAAAGAAATGCTTAAATCAGAGTTCTGTGCGAGTCGGTAGCCCTGTCCGGCTACAGCATTGATGAAATAACACAGAGTCCAACAATTCCAGCGGACCGCGTCGATACAGGCCCACTAAAGTGTAGACAGACTCGGTCACAGTACCTTTACTTGATGCAGCATGCACGGGCGTGCGAGCCGGTTTCGGCGTTTGTCGTGTTACAGAAAAGAAAGTGTTGCAGGATGCGTTGTGCCTCGATGCGGTGCAGGCAGCGGCCCGTTGATGGAGTTGGTGGGTCCGAGGTGTACGTTGCAGGGTGAGACAGTACTTCGTTGCGGTGCTTGCAGCTTGCGGTGCGGCGACAGAGCCGGAAGCTGGCGTCAATCAGTCGAGACAGCAGTACTAGTCGGGGGCGCATCGCGAAGCGTGCGAGTGGTGCCCAACTCTGATTCGTTCACAGGACTCGAAGTCAGCAACAGTGACTGTGTCTGACAGTCCAGTACGAGTCGGTGTAGCGAGGTGTTGCACGTCGCGTTGTCCACAGGTTATGGTGCACGCAACGGCTAGGTGACGGCGTCAGGACGGAGTCGGTGAACTCAGAGCTTAAGTTAAAAGATGCGGACGTTGTTTGATGCGGTGCCTACAGGACACCGGGCCGGTCGGGAGAGGTGGTCACAGCTCCTTGCATCTTTAGCCACTGAAACAGCGTTCCCAGCAGCAATCCACAAAGGCTGGTGAAGTCTACTGGTCCTGAGACTTCGGTCAGGGGCAAGCTCTTTTCCAAGCCCTTGGAGATCCTTTACAAGTCGAATGAAGTGCACACAAAGTCCTTTCTACTTTCTTTGGCAGTCAGGCAACCACTGCAGGCCAATCCCCCAAGCAGCACTTCAGCTTATGGATAGTCTCTCCTCAGTTTCTTCAGGTTCCTCTCCTCAGCAAAGGTTTCTTCTTGTAGTCCAAAAGTGATCTAATTTCTTGGGATCAGGGTCCCAATATTTATACCCCAAAATTATTTGTCCTCTAAGGGCGGAGGAGCCTTTGCCTTGTCCAAACCAGTTCTGGAGCACTCTGTTTACTTGACTCCTTCTTTCCTTTCACAGTGCAGGACAGAGACATCAGATGCACCACAGTAGGTGGAGCCAGCATTGTGGAGGGAAGGCACAGCCCTATTCAGGTCCCAGGTACAACTCCTCCCTCCCATCTAGATACAGATCTCTCTATCCACCACTGGGCTGACTCATCCTGTCTCTTGGAATCCCTCAGCCCTGTCACTCAAAACTCCAGAAAAAGAATACACAACCAAGCAGAGGCAGGCCTGGATAGTTAGACAAGAAAAATACCTACTTTCTAAAAGTGGTATTTTCAAACACAAAATGTTAAAATCAACTTCACTAAAAGATGCATTTTATCATTCTGAGTTCAGGCATACTAAACTCGAATTTCTACCGTGTTCCCTGAGTCAGTTAGGATTATAAAATGTAAAAATCTAGCTGCCCATTCTGGCCTATGGAGAACAGGTAGCCTTGCAATAGTGAAAAACGAAAATGGCTGTAATTCACTATTAGGACATGCCACACACGCCAGGGCTTGTCCTACCTTATACTTACAATGCACCCTACCCTTGGGCCTATCATAGGGGTGTCTGACATGAAGAAAGGGGATGGTTTAGGAACTGGCAAGTGGGTGCACTTGCCCAGTCAGCATGGCAGTAACAGACTGCACACAGGCTCTGCAATGGCAGGCCTTAGACACACTTTTACAGGGCTGCTTCTGTGGGTGTCAAAACCGGTGCTGCAAGCCCACCGGCAGCATTTGGATTTACAAGCCCTGGGCACACTCAGTGCACTGTACTAGGGTCTGACAAGTAAACCAAACAAGCCAATCATGAAGTCACTAATTCATACATTAATTTATAATAGGGAGAGCCTATGCACTTTATCACTGATGAGCAGTGGTAAAGTGCCCAGAATCATAAAACCAACAAAAACAGGTCAGACAAAAGACAGGAGGAAGGCAAAAAGTTCAGGGATGACCATGCAAAAAGGGCCAAGTTCAACAAAGTTGTAGACAAACCCAATATTTCTCTTACTAGGAGTTTTCCTTATAAGGTCTAAGCAGAGGTTATTGATACAATTCAGGTTCTCTTCCTTAAGGCTGAAAATAAAATGCTTCAACTGTAAAAATCCAAAGAAAACCTAGAGGGAAGGGAAGATTGCTGCTGTAAACTACTATATGAAGAAAATACATCACCCAGTTGCATTAAGTTCAGAAGATTGGCCCTACACCATTTCTCCCGAAACCCATTGTGAACTCCATTAGGAAAGTTGGGATTATAACCAAAATACGTAAGTTGATTAAAAAGGGCAATACCCTGCAATAGTCTCCTAAAGGACCACCAAACCTGATGAAAAATGCTATGGGTATTAAAGCGAGTATGCTTGAACTACATTGTGTCAACAATACCCGAACCGGGGACAATCAATCCACCTAAAGGAAGAAATTCCGATTCCACATAGGTACCATATTATAGGCCTCGGTTAACCCATTACCCTTCACCTATATTCTCTCCCTACATTACACTTGTCACATTTTACAGGGACATACGTTTTACCTAGATATTACACTGCATTCAGAACGCGGGTTTCCCCTCGTTCAAAATCTCATACATTATGCATGAGCATTCTCAGAAGCACAGCAGGACGACCATCTCCTGTATAAAATCTATGTATAAAGTTCATGCCCAACATCGTCCTTAGGCCGACACAGTAATACAGCATGGTAGGACCCCTGGGGAGACCTATGGGTGTATATATACATCACATTTTGCTAAGATAGACGGAGGAGACAGAAACTTCTCGGCAGACACACTGACCAGAGAAGCTGAGGTTCCTGCATGCAGACACTTCAACTTGCAGTCGCCTAACATCCCTAGCGGGGTGTTCAGCTCGAGACCAGGACGGGGTCCCAAAGTCTCACACTTCAGGTAATGGGGTTGACCGATTCCTAGACCCATGCTAGGTACACTTATGTACATCTAGTTAGGGAGGCATCGTAGGAGTACGCATCTTTTATCATGTGTTTTATATACTTGGATTTTTTCATGATTCTAGTAAGATGGTAGAACTATACCATCCTTTTGCCTTTATAGTACTGTTAATCATTTATATCTTATACTGTCTAGCGGTTGATGCAGCACATCTATTTTACACCAGAATAACAACTGTTCAATAAATGATTATTGGAAACGCCCAGCCTGTTTATTCTGTGTATCTCTCTGAGACAGACTAAGTAGATACAAGTGACAGAGCAAAAGGGAATATATCGTTTCCACGATCTTGAGGGATGAGGGTTGTCATGTTCAATGGTTGCCAAGAACTATTCTCTCCTTGGTAAGAGAAGAGTCTAGTGGCACTATGAGCTAGTTGGTATAAAAAGCCCCAACATACCCGGTGGGAGTGATCCGAGTTCGTCTGACACCAATCCTACGGTGTATGTTGTTTAAACACGCAGATCCTGTATATTTTCTATAGGAACTACACAATAGAACACTGCCCAAACTGGGGACAATCAATTCACCTAGAGGAAGAAACTCTGAGAACATGCCAGCCAGTGGCCACGGCGTCAATCCCTACACAAACCGGAGTTGAGTGAAAAATTACGCCAAAAAATAAAACTTAAGAATAGAAAGGAATACCCCTCCCTCTTCCTAAGACTGCTGTAAAAGCTGAATCTTACATCAAGTTGAACAATAGGCACAAATACATTTCTTCCCTAGTGCCTCCATTTTGGGAGAAAAGAAGCTGCAGGAAGAAAACTTGAAATACAGTGGAGAAGGTATAGGTACCGCAGGAGGATAATCACCTTAACGAGATTGCAGTGACCTATGAGACCCAGATGCAGACGATTCCATTTAAGAAAGACCTCTGCTGAATGCTGATACAACTTCCCATAGGTATGGTCCAAGATATTAGGAATATTCATAGTTAAAATTACCCCATGGTAGACCAAGGAATTCACCCATCTCTGATTTTGGACAGGGGGAGCAACATTAGATCAAATCTGAGCCTTATCAGTGTTCTGTTTGTAGCCAGCAACCGCCCCAAATGATTGAGCTGCTGACACCACTGCTTTCAATCCCACACTCAATGCAGATATCAAATTGGCGATGTCATCCACATATGCGAGAATTTTAACTTCACTGCAAAAATTGTATTCCCTCATTCAGTTTAAGAGATTAAAATAAACTGTTCATTATAGAGTGCAAACAATCGTGGAGAAAGAGGGCTGCCCTGCCTGGTACCGTGAAAAATAGTAATAAGGTCTGAGAAAAGGCCTCCACTGTGTACTCTTGCCTTAAAGCCTAGATTGAGATTGCGAACCCTGGAAACAAATGTAGAACCCAAACCAGAGGACTCCATATGAATCCTGAGGAAGGGCCAACAGACAAGATCGAAGGCCTTCTCAACGTCCAGACAAATCATACCGCCAGTACTCCCTGCCGATGAGGCCACCTCCAAAGCGGTAATTGCTGGGTTTACATGGGATGTTGCATCACCGCCCAGAATAAAACAATGCTGGCTTGAATCCACTAATTTTAAGATAATCACTGCCAACTGATTAGCAACAATGTGAGTATAGATTTTAGAATCAGCTTTAATTATAGATATAGGGCGGTATGACCCACAGGAAGTGGGATCCTCCCCATTTGTTTTGAAAGACAACAATATTTGTCTCTCTCCAAGACTCAGGGATGTCATCTAATAAATCCAGCGAATTAAAAAGATTCCTTAATAATGCGGACAAAATCTGTGAAAAGATAGCATAAAACTCTTTATATCTGTTCAGGACCTGACACTTTTCTGCGAGCCAAGGAACTGATGGCCTCTTTACCTCAACAAGAGGAATAGGTGCCTCTAGTCAATAAATTGAAAGATATCTTCCACGTACAAGAGGCAGTCCTCTCTATAGAGGTCCAGATAGAAGCAGCGAAAGACATCACAAACAGAAACGGGATCAGCAACTAGAAGGCCATTCTTAATCCTGATTTGCAGAATATAATTTATATAATTTGCGCTAAATCGATCTTTTACCCTGAATGACATAATCCACCCCATGTCCTCTCTATTCTCGAAGTATGTCATCACGCATGCCCTACCGCTTTTGACCGCCTTTCCCTAGATTATTGTCCTAAGGGAATCTCTAAGGGCGGCAGACTGTCCCCAAAGCTACTCCACCCTGAGCCAGACCCTCACCCTAAGACTACTATCTAGGTTGGATTAAAAAAAAAACCTGAGTCCATCGACTCCCAGGTTCCTCCGCCAGTGCTGTCCTTCATTGGTAAGAAGTGATTGAAGAGCCTGACCTCGACAACACGCTTTAAGGGAGTCCCAGACTACCGGAAGTGATGCCATCCTCAAGTTAAATTAAAAAAAACTACCTTATATGC
This sequence comes from Lissotriton helveticus, assembly GCF_964261635.1. Classification (NCBI taxonomy): domain Eukaryota; kingdom Metazoa; phylum Chordata; class Amphibia; order Caudata; family Salamandridae; genus Lissotriton; species Lissotriton helveticus. Next base: position 796,905,646 of record NC_136059.1, on the reverse strand, counting down.
AAATTCAATGAACTAACATACCCATCTTCCGAGAGTAACCTGTGTTCAAATGTTCAGCTCTAGGGGCTGGATGCTGGAGTAGACTCACTAAGTTGTAGAAACAAGGACAAGCCGTTGTGGATCCCAAAGAACCCTTGGGTTACGTCTGATCCTAGAATGTGAAGCCAGCATGTCCATATCCAATTTTGACATTACCTTACAAGGAGCAAAACAGAACATAAACCCAGGCTCACTAGGATGCTTAAAACACCAAAGATCAACCAGTGCATATGATGATATTAGCTGTAATACTGCCCTCCACAGACAATTCCTCCCCCAGCGAGCCAGGTTATCGAAGACCTGATCTGAGGGTGCAAGCGGAGATGCTGAATCAATCTTAGGGAACAATGTAACATTAAAGTTGCCACACACTATATATGGTTAGGCCCAGAGATGCAACACTGATAAAAGAAATTCAAAAACCTTTGGATCATTCGTATTAAGTCCATAAAGAACGAAAATAGTAAAGCGCTCCTTATTCTTCTGAATAGTTACCACCAACCAACACCCCCACAAATCCGTTATTTGACACAAAGCCTCACATTTGCCATCCCGTCCCATGAGTGCAACTCCCCTCTGAGATCAGGTATAACACAAAAGGGATAACATCTTGCTTCCAAGTTCTTTTAGTACTGAACTCTCAGTCTGAGATAAATGATTCTCTTGGAGACATAAGATTTGTAGTATGAGATTGTTCAATTCCTTCTGTTAAAGTTTCAACTTTTGTAACTACTTGGCCCAATTAATGTTCCACGATAACATAAGCAGCTGCTGCACAGAGCCTCTGCCCGTCCTAGCTATAACCATAAACCCATATTTTCGAAGGGCTTCTCTTGCCCATCACACACAAAGATATGGTGGCTCCAAGAATCTTTGGCCAGATCTAATGTGAATATTTTGCTTGCAATACAAGTGACCTTGCTCCAAGTCAATTTGTCAACAATAATACCACAAATGCTCTGAAGAGTAAACACAAAAACCCCTAACTCACCCCTGAACCTACCCCTGACTACCATGTGGTTTAACCAACCCACCCCGCCTTGCCCCGAGCACCTGGGGCCCAACCCCAACCTGAGTTGCAGTTCAAAACTAGCTAACTGGTGGCACAGCGCTGGGATCACCCCCTCCCCCCAGCCCAAAGTCCCTTCAAGACCACAAAATAAGAGGGAAAGAGAAGGACAGAGAACCATCAAGCCCCACCCCAGCCCCCAAAAAAGGCAAGAGGAGAGCACACCACAAGTTAAGAAGAACAACCCTGCCCTGTCAACCACTAAGCATAGGATATCCAGCCGTGAAGCCCATAAGAGACTATTTCCAGCCCTGTTCCAAACCCAGTGCTTTAAAAAAAAAAACAGTGCCCTAGCCTAGCTAACTAGCCAGACATATACCAAATTCTGAGATACAGAAAAAAAGGAGAGGGGTCCTCACATTGTCCCTGGGTTGTGCCCTCTTTGCACTTTTTCTGTTGGACATGTTGAGGTTAATTCATAATTGCATTTATGAATATGTTAAGTTGTAGTACAACAATACTGCATCACATACTCATAAACGCCTTTATGAATTGGATCCCAAGTTTAAGTGCGCAAGGATTACTTTTAATTTAATTTCAAATGTGTTTTATTGATTTTAAGAGCAAAAACAGGCATAGCAATACAATAGAAAGGCAATTGGCACAGAAGGCGAGCGAGACAGACAGTCATGTCTTCTCTGTAGATCAAACAGTAAGCTAGGTACAGGTGCCCAATCGAAAGTATCATGCCAAGGCTGTAGATGATAGCTAGGAACAGAAACCCGGAACCCCTCCTTACCCCCAACTCCCCCCCACCCCTACCACCCCAACCAGTGTGCCGTAGTTGTGAAGCAATCATGGAACCAGACACTCGAGGAATATTGCAGGTATACATGAGATCACGGAGGGTCGGGATGAGCCTCTGTGAGTCGCAATATGCGGAGGTATCTGGGGCATGTAATCTCATTGAACTCCTTGGACAGGAGGGACAGCAGCGGTAGCCAAAGCTTATGAAACGCAGCCGCAGAGTGTGTAAGTGTGGCCTGAATGCGTTCCATCCCCAAGGTGAACCAGAGTTTGTGTAACCACCCCGTATGAGTCGGTTTGGTGGTGGAACCCCAGAGTGATAGAATATGTTGTGATGCAGCCTGCATGGCAATCCCCATTTGGCGACCTCTGGGGGATTTTAGAGGAAAGGTGAGTGCATTAGGGAGGCCCAAGAAGGTGTAAGCCGGAAGGCGCAGGATTTCAGTATCAAAAGTAGAGTCAATGTCGTCCAGGACTGCCTTCCAGTAATCCTGAATTTCACAGCAGTCCCAGAGGAGATGAGTGAAGGTGCCCCGCTCTCCGCAGCCCCTCCAGCACAGCGCATCACGGGTTGGATTTCCCTTATTGAGCCTGACCGGAGTAAGATGCCAGTACATGGCCAATTTGACAGCTGCTTCCCTACCTGCGGTGTTGCGTGTGGTGTGTGAGGCCCTGTAATAGATGTAGCTCCATTCCCTGGGTGTCAGGGTCCTCCCTAGTTCCCCTTCCCAGCGTCTCTGACCTGCAGTTTTGCCCGGTATGGACGGGGGCGTGAGCATTTTATAGAGATCCGAAATAAGATGCCTATCCGAGTTTTTCGTCACCAGCCACTGCTCGAAGTTCGTCATAGAATCAAACCCATTAGGGGGGCGGAATGCTGGTGCGTGATCCAATGCTGGATTTGGAAGTACTGGAAAAGGTGCGGGGAGGTGACGTCGTAGTATTGTGTTATATCCGAAAGGGAGAGGAAGCCCTGCAGATCAAAAAAATCGCCAGAGGAAAGGCAGCTGACACCACGCCATTGTGAGAAAGTGTGTGGGTCTGTGCCCAGTGGGAACTCTGGATTATCCAAAATGGGGGTGAGAGGGGAAGGGAAAGTCATCAAACCTCTCTTGACAGCGACCGAGTCCCAGACCTGCATGATGGTGCGGGTGATGGGTGACCGCAAGAGATATCGCGGTCTGTGCTGCCAGAGGAACAGAACTTTCCAAAGGGATGTCTGGGCCATCGCCCTGTCTTGAAATAGCCATCGCTTCTCAGATTCCGGCCTATACCATGCCACCAAGTAGCGGAGTTGGGAGGCTTGAAAGTATTGTAGAAGGTTAGGGATCCCAAGACCCCCCTCATTCGGGCTCCGGTACGCTAGCCGCTTGTGTAAACGTGCCCTTTTGCCCCCCAGATGAAATGGTGGAGGGCAGCTTGTAGGGTCGCGATGACGCCAGTCGGGGGACGTACCGGTATAGTTTGAAAGAGGTACAAAATTTTAGGTAGAGCCGACATCTTCACTGCCGTAACCCGCCCCAGCAGGGAAAGGGGTTGCTTGGACCATCGCGCGAGGTCGGACCGAATCTGGGATGTGAGGGTAGTGTAGTTAAGAGCCACCGTCGATTCCGTAGAGGAGGTGAGAATAACACCCAGGTACGGGAGTTGCATGGTCGACCGTAGGCCTCCTCCGTGGGCAGACATGCCCAGTCGCGGGCAGGCGTTTTTGCCCACCGGCAATATCAGGGATTTCCCCTTGTTGATTTTGAAGCCGGAGACAGATCCAAAAGACTCCAGTTCCCCCAGAAAGGCAGGGACAGAGCGGGCAGGTTGGTCGAGGGCGGCTATGATGTCGTCGGCATATAGGCCGACCATATGGGGTTCTCGGCCGAAGGATATGCCATGGATATCAGGATTATCCCGGATCTTCTGTGCAAGGGGCTCCACATACAAGGCGAATAGGAGGGATGAGAGGGGACACCCCTGCCTCGTGCTGCACTGGATCTGGAAAGCGCCCGACCGGAGGCCGCCCAGGCGGACCTTAGCCAGAGGGCGGTGGTAGCAGCTCGCGACCCATGACTGAAAGCAGTCACTCAACCGGAAGTGCGCTAAAACCCGTTGTAAATAGGTCCAATCGACGCGGTCAAACGCTTTTTCAGCGTCGATGGCTAGCAGCGCAGAGTCCGAGTCCTGAAAGTGGGCCTTGTCGATCAAATGGAGCAACCGTTTGGTATTGTCGCTACATTGGCGGTTTGGAACAAAGCCCGATTGGTCGGGCTCCAAGATCCCAGGCAGGCACGGGCCAAGGCGCGCAGCCAATATGCCCGTAAAGAGTTTCAGGTCCAGGTTGAGCAAAGAGATAGGGCGGAACGCGGAGCAGTGTGTGGGTTTCTTGCCCGGTTTTGGTAGCACCACAATCTCAGCCGCCAGCATTTCCGGGGGGATGGAGCTTGGGCCCTCAAAAGAGTTGAAGAGCCGGGTGAGAACGGGGCTAATAGCTGGCTGAAAGTTTTGTAAAAACCGGCCAAGAAGCTGTCTGGCCCAGGGGATTTGAGAGGGCGGAGGCGGGATATAGCAGCCAGCACCTCATCCACGCGAATGGAGGCGTCTAGGGCTTCCGCGTTTGCCTGGGATAGCGCAGTAATCTCTGCCGATTCGAGATATGCATCAACATCCTCCGTCGACACAGTGTCGGCCCTATATAAAGAGGCATAGAAGGTCCGAAAAGCCTCTGAGACTTGGGTTTCCCCAGTGATATTGGCCCCCGAGTCGTCTGTAAGGCTAGAGATTTGTGAGCGCTGGGTTTTAGCCCTCAGGGCGCTAGCGAGTAAGCGGCCAGTTTTATTACCCCCAACATAGTAGGTGTGATGTAGACGAAGAGCGGCAAATTCCGCCTTGTCCATATCCAAGCTGGCGAGCTGGGCCCCTAGCGGCCTTCAGTTGTCGCCAGATCCGCGGAGCGCCGGTGCGACTGTGACCTCTCTCCAGCTCAGAAACCCGAGCGGTGAGGTCTTCCCTCTTAGCCTTGTGGACCTTGTTTTCCGCCACTGCAATTGCAATAAGTTCCCCCCGGGCCACCGATTTCAGGGCGCCCCACAGGGCCGAGACCGACGTCTCCAAGGTGTAATTGGTAGCCAAGTAGTCAGTAATGCAGGTGTGGAGTTGTTTGGCGACGTCGGGCCGCTGCAGAAGGGTTTTGCGCAGCCGCCATCACCCAGGGGGGCGAGTGGACTTGGGGACCCTAAGTGAGAGCTCAACCGCGTCATGATCAGAGAGGGCCACCAGTGTAATGCTAACGTCGCCGAGTACCGCGAGCAGGTCAGAGGAACCCAGGAAGTAATCTGGTCTGGCGTAGGTGTGATGTACATGGGAATAGAAGGTGAATTGTGTCGTGCTGGGATGTTTGGCTCTCCATAGGTCTACCAGGCCCCTCTCCTGCAGCCACTCCGCGCCGGCAGCTGAAAGAGCACCCGTGTCCTCATAGCGGTGGCCCGACCTGTCCACCTTTGTGTCCATCACCAGATTGAAGTCCCCCCCGATGAGCAAGTGGGAGTTAGAGGATTGGAGCGATTCTGAGATGGCACCCTTCAAAAAAGCCTCCTGTCCCGTGTTTGGGGCGTAGAGGGTACCAATCGTCAAGCGTTGGCCTCCTATCAGGAAGGTGTAAGCTAAGAGTCTGCCTTTGACCTCCCCCGCCTTGTCCCCCACCGTGCCATGGAAGCGTCTAGACACCAGGATAGCTACTCCTGCCTTTTTCGTTGGGAGAGAGGGGGGAGAGGAAAAGAATTGTTGGGGAAAGGCACAGGAGCGCATTCTGTGCCAATCCTTTGGCAGGAGGTGAGTCTCTTGCAGTAGACAAATCTCAGCCCAGGAGTGTTACAGGAACGAAAGCATAGCTCTCCTCTTGACAGGGTTGTTCAGACCCTTTACATTAAGGGACAATATCGTTATCGTGGGGTCTATCATGGGAATTCAGACAAAACGAGCGCAGTGCGAGTGCAATCCCGTCGCTGTGGTGAGTGAGACTGTGGCGAGCAGTCCAGTCTCGCAAGTCCCCCCGGCACACTGGTTCCCCCCCACGGTCCCTCCCCCTACCCCAACCCCATCCCGACCCAACCAACCCTCCCACCCCATCCCTCCCCAACCCCGTACCCAAACATCAACCAACCCCCTCCCAACTCCCGCACCCTCCCTCCAATCCCACCCAAAACAACCCCTCAAAACACTACCCATAGTCTCGGTTCAGGTCCGTAGAGTGTCAATGTGGAGGAGAACGTGGCAGCGGCAAACCCAGTGGCTCCCCCGCCCCTACCCCCGAACAAAACGATAGCATGAAGGCAAATCCCTTGGAAATAGCACCTTACAGTTTGGCCGCTGTGTCTCTAACCACCTCCTGGACAACCGCCTCTCGTTCCTGAGCGGCCGTGATGGGGTCAGGTTTGGGAAGAGGTCTAGGGGACCGCCGACGTTGCACCATCTGCCATCCATTGTTGGAGCGTTGTGTGGGTCCGTCCTGCGACCGACGCGGGGAGGTCTCTCTGGATCCAGCGTCCTCCGGTACGTCAATGCCCAGCAACTCACAAGTGTCTCGGAGCGATCTGAGTTGATGTAATATCCCCTTCCACTTGAAAATGAGGCGAAACGGGTGTCCCCAGGAATATGGCACTCCATTGTCTCTTAGGAAGTTCGTAGCAACTTTGAAGGCCTTCCGTTTCTGCAAGGTAATAGCGGAGAGGTCCTGGAAGAGGGCCACGGGGTCTCCCCGAAAGTGAATGGGTTGTTTCAGTCGGGCCTCTTTCAGAATGCGTTCCTTCAGGGGAAAATCCAGTATGTCCGGCGGGGGGGGGCGGTGCGCGACGTGCTAAGCCGACCCGGTGCGCTCGGTCAATACGGATGTCGAACTCACCGGACTACCCAAGGATCTCCCGAAACAGCACCTGTAGGTAGCCGACGATGCTGTTCCCCTCCGACTTCAGCGGAACCCCCCGGACCGTATGTTGTTCCTCCGGGAGCGGTTCTCAAGATCCTCCGAGTGCGCCTGAAGGTCCACTTGTTGCTCCCGGAGGTGGAGGATTTCTTGTTGCAGTTGATCCACCTCCATGCTGCGAGTCCGGTCCGCTTCCTCTACGCGCTCTCCCAGGCCGTCAACATCTCGGCGGAGCTCAAGCTGCTCTCCCGCCAGTTCCTGTTTCAGGGCCTGAAAGTCATCCCTCAGGGTGTTGAAGAGGGAGGCAAGAAAGGCTTTTGTGATGGGTGCGGCCTCGTTATCCTGGCCTGAGGTGCTGGCAGGCATCTTAGGGGAGGGAGACACCTGAGTCTGCTCTCCTTTTGGAGCGCCCTTGTTGAGCATATGGACAATATTGCGGTGTCCCCTGCGCGCCGTGTTGGCCATGTCACCGGTGCTCTGCAACCACCCGATGTCTGGAGGGGGCACTCGGGGAGGTTGCAAGTAGTGCAACGGCGGTACCAGGGTCAAGGCTCACCGGGCCTGCGAGGTTGCGCCGATGTCCGGCAGTGTACTATGGCTGGTGGAGTTGCGAGTCGCAGCTCCGCGGGGAGAAAGGGCCAGGCTTAGCTACTGGAGTGCCCTCGGGTGCTACCAGTTGAGGAGGGCCGAGGTTCGGCCAGCGCAGATCCAGGGCAGCCTCGGCGGTGCGGTGTCCGTGAGCGGGTGTCCCTGTGTCCGTGTCCTAATCTAGGGTGAGAGTACGTGTGGTGCCGCCAGGCTGGAGTATCATCACTTCGCGTGTGCAGGTCAGCTACCCCTGTAGCCGTAGAGCAAGGTTGGGTGCCGGGTCCGGGGGAGCAGCTGCCGCAGGGTTGGGCCCTCAGGGGTGCCTCGATCTTTTCTGGGGCCCCGGCCGTGAGCAGTCCCCCCTCTGCTACGCAGACCAGGCCCGGAGCCAGGGCTTGAGGTGCGAGGAGGATCCGTCGAGGGAGCCAGCTGTGGGAGAGCACCCGACGTGCTCTGAACTAGGCCCGGGACCGGGGCTTCGACGTGAGCATCAGCAGTGGAGCGTCCCCCAAGGTGGGCCGGTGTCGCAGTCACAGGTGGTCTCTGGTGCTCACACGTACTAGGCCCGAGGCTGGGGCCCCGATCCTCCGTGCCCCCCCCGGATGGGCGGACGAGCTGGGGGCGCGTCCTCCTCACCTGTCAGTCGCATGGTCAATCACCAGGGGTTCAGCTCACAGGACCATCCACATCTCCACGGCTCGGGTACCGGCTCTCAGCAGCTCCACCAGTCAACACCCCCCGGCCGGCAGCCAGTGCCCCTCGTGGTCTGAGGCCCATATCTCAGCTTCCGCCACCGTCCACTTCGCCTGCGTCTGCCCCAGCGCTCGGTCCAGATCACCCAGGTGCCAGCAGATGACGGGACCAGCGACCACACATCAAGGCGGGGGATCCAGAGATCCTCGGGAGGGCCTGCACCTGCACCGGGTGAAAACGCTGCAGCTCGGCCTCACCCTCCCGCGGAGGCTAGGCCCGAAGCCGGGGCCTCATTTGTCCCAGCAGCCCGCCGGGCCGTCTCTGGATGTCGCTGCCTCCGGTCCCGGCCGTGCACCGGCCGCGGCAGGTCTCAACCTGCCGTCACTTGCTCGGAGCACGGCGGCAGCTGTCTGTGGCTCTCTGCTTGTGCCTCACAGGTCCTCAGGGGCGCCAGGATCAGTCTAGGCGCCGAGCACTCACGGACGCCATTACGCCGTCTCTCACTGGTAAGGGCTCCCGCTGCACACCTCACGGCTCCGGCAGGAAGCGCAGCTTACACCGGCGAGTGGAAGGAACAGTGGCAGAGAGTACCGCACCGTTGGCTGCGAAACTCGCATTTTAAGGGGGAGTGCACTCCTTTAGAAGGGCGATATGGGGTTCAGGGCCAGGGAGCCTCGCAGGACACGTCTGGTTAGGCCGCCATCTTAGCCACACCCCCCAAGTATTACTTTTGAATAGGAAAAAGGATAAAGAATGCAAAGGAAAAGGCATTATCAAAGTAAATAATTGGCAAGAGCCTGGTGAGCTTCTTTTCAGGTGGATGCACCCATGTGAGCAAATGCTGTCACTCACAATGCAAGGGAGCCAGTGGTGTAAGTGAGATGACTAATTGTCCATGCTTTTTGCTGTAGTAGGCGAAAGCAAAATGTGAATGGCAGTTAAACAGACCAGTGGAAGAAGAAGACTGACCCAAAGCCATTCTACCTATGTATATATGTATGTAGTTCTATTTATACATGTTTTGATTACGTCATACATATAAAGGCTATCTCTAGGTTATCTCTAGGTCATACCTAAAATTAATCTCGGTAGTGAAGCCCAGCTGTGTTCTTAGCATGTGGATCACCCACAGGAGCTGACTAACATTGGGAGCACAAGCAGTGCCAGCCCAAGTTATAAGGGGCTACTTGGCCTCCCTGCGAGCATCATATGGCACCTGTGTGAAGTAACAACAATCCAGAAAACAGTCTGGTGTCTGGCACCCCTCCAGCGTTACCTGAAGGGAATCAATTGAGGGAAAGGGTGTACTTGACCCAGTTTCTGAGTCATAGAATTACGGATTTCAAGACACCAGAAGACACTGACCCCACCCCACACTCAGTTGTGACTCAGTAGCCCCTATATGCACTGTGGCCCACCATGGGGTCTAACAGGCTGGTTTCTGAGATTTTGAAAAAGGAGCCTCTATAAATAGTGGTAAAAGATTTTAGTCACACTATAAATCATTTATTTGTGGAGCTATATTAATTTTAGGAATAGTGGTGAGTTCACTGGTGGTTTCATCATGTGAAGAAGACCTTTGTTCTGATATGATGAATTATATTTGAAAGAAAATAGTACAGTCTCAGGATCTTCTCATTTAAATTGCGGTTAGTGATATAGAAGCTAAATGAAGGACACATTTTCAAACAATTTACAAATAGCTTACTGATCCCTGTGAACAAAATATATGACATGCTTAGTAAATCAGGTATTCCAAACAGCAGCAGCAACCTGTCAAATAATTCTTCAGTGTCCCATTGCAGCATTACCTCAGAGTTCTGAAGAACAACTAGAAGGCTAACATTCTATAGTCATGACAAATGTGTGGCATACATGAAAATCATGTTGCTACAAAAGAAGATGCTTAATGAAAGCAATTCCAATGGAGAAGATTGCGGTAAATGTGAGTCCTGCCCCCCTTAGTGGTGCCACTCCAGTCCTGGACCCTTGGACACCCATCTATGGTCCTAGCAGAATCGATGAGGCGCAACACATCACCTCACAAGATTCCGCATCTGAAGCGCTGCGCGATGCATCCCTGATGCAGTTCTCCACATCGCAGACCGCTGCCCCTTCGAACCTCTGCTGTGTGCTGCATCTTCACGCAGGACATCGCATCACCACTGCAACTCCTCTTAACTGCCACTGCACAATGCATCCTCGACACAGGACTTTGCATCACTCCACAACCAGGATTGAAGGTAGTTTTATTGAGCAGGTCTAACTTTGTCCCTGTAGCCGGCTCACACTCCATCACAGTCGGCATGAACTTCTGACTTTGTCCCAGACCAACGTAACCAGATATCCACTGTTGGCTTTTTGTGCATATAGGCACTGTCTTAAATCTTTAAAGTTGCATATTTCCGGTCTACTGATTTGATATTTGTAGTGTTGGTGTCAAATAATGTATTAAATTGTACTCTATATTTCTAAATTGCTATGAGATTTTTCTTGTGTTGGGTTTTCACTTCATTACTGTTTGAAGTCCTGCATAAATACGTAACACATTTGTCAGTCAGTTAAGCCTGACGTCTTGTAAGCCAAGCTACCAAAGGGCGAAAAGCTGGAGTTAGTACCCAGAAGACAGTATGGAACAGCCCCTGAATAGAAACGAAGGGTGAATTTTTCTCTGAAGATGGGATTTCGGCATGTACAAAAGTTCAATTGGCCTGAATCAATCAGGGGAACAATTTGTGGTAGATATTGGTAATTCCACCATTGCATTTCCCTTGATGGTTACCATGAGAGATGCAGAAGCCTGAGAGGATATTAGCTGAAAGATCCAGTGGTATTGAATCACATAGACAGATTTCAGTTACCACATCTGGCTTAAATGTGACTGTAAAATCAGAGATATCGAACCGACATCGAGGATGCGATCTAGTATTAATTACAAAGCAATTTGGAGGCTGGGTAGACCGTGTGGACTTGCTATCATGGGAAATATTGGGCGTTGACATGACGGTGGAGGAATGGCAGCAAGACTTACGTGTGGTTCTTAACATGAGTAATTCTGAGAACAGGCGGAGTTGAAAATACAAAGGGCAAGGATTTCTGTAGCACTGCACAGGGTGCAGTCCAGTGGGCACAGATGGGCTTACCATAGGTGTGCCTGTTGCATGTTTGCTGTCCAGACACGCAGCCGCACTCGCTTTATTTGTTCCCATGAATGGCGGCATAGGCAAGAGCGTGCTGAAACATTTACCTGGAGCCCACAACTTTTTGTTTGGAGAAAATTATGGCTGCAGGTTTATTACATACAACAGTATGCAAATTATGGTGGGTTATCTTACGGGCGATCCAAGGGCAGGTAGCCGTACTAACCTATGCTTCCCTGCCCGCCTGATGAGTCAAGCACTGTGGAAACCCAATCAGTGCTCCCCTTGTAGGGTGATCCCCTTACTGGATCATGTGACACATTGGTCCCTTATTACTCGCGTCTCTTTCTGGGCGGAGCGTAGCAAGGCAAGCCCCCGGTTGTTCAGGCTCACAACCGCCCGAAGGACTAACGAGGTGCCAATGTCATTGTTCCAGGACCCTCCCCTGAGGCTCCTGGGATTTGGCTCTAGCACCCTTCTTGTGCTCTTGCAGCAGTATCATTCTGTACCCAGGCTGCTTCCAGATCGCCCTGTAACTCCGCCACAGCTCTGGAGGCGGCCCCTGTTGCCTTCTGAGCCCCCCCACCATCAACAGCCCTAAACTCACTTGCAACCGGCTCCTTACAGTGTCTCTTGCATGTCCAAGAGCATCATGTCCATACCAACCTGTGACAAGTGCACCTTGTCGGCATCAAAATAGCCTCTCACCTTCAAATGAATCAGCTCATGCCCAATGAACCCAAAACCTCTCTGGTCTGCAAACTTATGCATTGTGCTGTTAACCCTTTTGCGCGAATGCTCAACTGCTTCTTTGGACCTGGCCCCTTGCCAAGACAAGCGTGGTTTTATTGCTGACCAGAAAAGCTTGCATTGGCCCATGCGTTTGCTGATCTCCCCCAAGTCTGCCTTCAGTGTCTGTAGGAGAGCCCCCCTGTCCATGGAGGTGAGATCGTTACCTCCCAAGTGGATGATCAGAATGTTGGGAATAGACCCCTGACCCGCTAAGCACTGTTCTAACTTATTCAATAGGCTAGCCCACCTCATGCCGGGGAAACCCTACCACTCAAACTTGGTATGTGGGAACTGTAGCACCATAAGTTATATTGATCAGCTTCACTGCACGCATATTATATATTCTCTGCATAAACAGGAAAGAATTACACTGCACACAAATTATTTACAATAGTCCCCTTTCAGCAGAAAGGGCGGCGCTCCAGTTCACCAGGAGATGGGTGACCCCTTCAAGGACGGATGTAGCGCTTAAAACAGCCGGATTCCCAGCGCCCTACTTTCTTGATGCCCTCCTGCCCCATGCCAGCCTTAAAAGCTGCAGTGGCCGCCCCAATCCTAAAAGAGTGGCTTGAGTATTTCTTATCTGAGCGGGCAAGGCCAGCCCGCCTGATGCAGCCACCCATGACCTTATCCATTTGGAATTTTGAGAGGGCTACCTGGTCCACATGAATGAGGAAGTAACCCGGGACATCGGGGCGGACCGCCAAGAATTCTTTGACTCTGGAAACCGGGCAGTATCTAACATCCCCCAGTATCATTAGGACTATGTTCCTCCCCTTCGCCGTTTGGTCCGTTTTAAACCTTCTGAGGTGAATCACTAATCTGCAGGACACATTCACATCATGACTGCATAATGCGTCCCCTGACACGTCGGTTTTAGCCCTACCCACCAGTTCACTGCTTCTGAAAGCCCCAAAGAATGCGAGGCAGAACGCTGCCGCAAAAAGTCTGGACTCAAACTGCGAGAGGGTAACCTGCTCCACAACGTCCAGAATGGCCTGGAGTGTGTGAAATTCGACGGGCACCCTGGTATCTGGGCCTCTTACCTCTTCTCTGGCCCACCCCTTTAACGCTGCCCTGATCAAAAAGGAGTTAGCAGGGTCCTGTTCTCCACGTAACCTGGCATCATGAGTTAGGGCTGCCAGATGGCCCCGCACCCATGAAATACTCTTTGACTGCTTCTTGGCCCAGAATATAACACCTTGCACCCGTTGCTCCAATGGATGCTCTGCCTGGCCTAGAGTCAGTGTAATCCTCTGGAAAGTGGCAAGCTGATTCCTGTATTTCTTCCTGGTCCCAGGTGCGAGAGACCATTCACCCAACGCTCTTAGTTCTTGTTCCATTGTAGCAGGTGCCAGAGTCGTGCAGGGAAGGGGGTCATCGTCGCTCTCGCTCGCGGCCAGGGCTCCCGGAAACGGGGCCACTGAAAACGAGAGAGAGCGTCAGCTGCCACATTCTTGACCCCCTCAATGTGTCTAGCCCTAAATTCTACATTACAGTGTAGGCAGAGCCTGACCAACTCTCGCAACAGACACAACACCAGCGGGCAACTTGCTGTCTGCCCATTGTTGGCCTGGACCACTGCCATGTTGTTGGACCAGAACACCACCCTCCTGTCTCACAGCGCCTCTGGCCATAGATGAAGAGCGATGACAATGGGGAAGAGCTCTAGCACCGTTATGTTTGCAGTTACCTTCTTTTTCCGCCAAACGTTGGGCCATTTTTGCGCGCACCACTCGCAGTCCATTATTGCGCCAAAGTCCTACCTGCCTGAAGCATCAGTGAAGAGGCTAATTTCAGGGCTGCCAGCCCAGGGGGCCTTCCAGATGACCACCCCATTAAATTGCAGTAGAAACCCATGCCACATGAGTAGGTCCTCTTTTAAGCCCCTCGTTAATCTCACAAGGTGATGTTTTTTGCACACGTTAGCTGTGGCGCTTGCTAGTCTCCTTGTGAAGACTCTGCCCGCTGGCACAACCCTGGCTGCAAAGTTCAGCTTCCCTAAGAGGCTCTGAATGACACATAGCGGCGCTTTGTCTTTGCCTAGGAGAGCCTGGATAGCCAGCCGCAGTGCCTGCACCTTCTCGGCCGGGAGCCTGGACACGCCCTTGACCGTGTCCATCTCAATGCCCAGAAAAGTGAGTACCTGCGCTGGTCCCTCAGTTTCCCCGGTGCCAACGGCACCCTCAAGCATCCTGCCAGTTCCTAAAAGTGAAGTAGTGCTGTGCTGCATTCCTGTGTTCCCGCCTTCCCTATGAAGAGAAAGTCGTCCAGGTACTGCGTAACCCCGACAGTGTTGTACGACCAGGTGAGTGCCCACTGCAAGAAACTGCTAAGCTCCTCCAAGTACGTGCAGGAGACTGCGCAGCCCATTGGCATGCATTTGTCGAAATAGAATTTGTTCTGCCATTTAAAACCCAGTAGGTGATGACTCTCAGGGTGTACTGGGAGCAGGCGGAAGGCTGATTCTATGTCTGCCTTCGCCAGCCATGCCCCCTTTCCTGCTCTCCTGACCATGTCAACCGCCATGTCAAAAGAACAGTATGACACTGAGCATGTTCCTTCCTCCAACCAGTGGTTGACCGAATCGCCTTCTGGGTTGGACAAGTGGTGGATGAGGTGAAAGGCCCCAGGTTCTTTTTTGGGGACCACCCCTAGCGGGGATACCAGGAAATTCTCTAGTGGAGGGGAGTCAAAAGGCCCTGCTATCCTCCCCAAAACCTTCTCCTTCAGAATCTTCTCATGTACCACCTGCGGGAGCTCCCTGGCAGACCTCAAATTGTCTGCGTCCCTGCACATCGGTGGCCCTAGTTATGGGATCTTAAAGCCATCTATGAAGCCCTCCGCTAGGATTCTGCCATCATTCGTGTTGGGGTATGCTCTGAGCATAGGGATGATGGTGTCTATGCAAATTGGTGATGGGCCCTTACCAGGTGACACCTGAATGGGAGAAGCTGCTGGCGGTGGGAAGTGACCCGTGCTGGAGTCGCAGTGGTGGACTGGCAACGGTGGGGGAGGACTCTAGGGGGGGACTGCGCTACTCGTTTTGTTTCTTGTCTGGCTTGTTGGCCGTTGGCTTATTGCCGCAGGTCGCTGCTGGGTGACCTGCCCCACACTTGCTGCAAATGTGCCCAAACTTACAGACTTTCCCCAAGAGCAGAAACCTGCGTTGTACATTCTACAAGAATGTGAGGTGAAACGTTTGCCCCCCCTTCCTTGGTGGCCGCCTCCTCAGCCTCCCCAAAAGGACTGACGGAAAGGATGCCTAGTAGGATGTTTCTGACCCCTGACGCTTCCCTGTCCCTTCCTATATTTTGAAGTGCCCTTGGCGTCTGCTGTGAACTTCCCCATGTGCCCCAGCCAGAGCTGGATCTCCTTTTGATCCCAGTTCATATCTGGACACATGGCCATTCTCTTTCTGAAATCTTGATCGTAATTGTACCACCCGATACCCCCTGTTGTTTAGGCCTCTTCATGTATTACGCAAGAGTACTGCCACATGGCGGGGGCCTGCACTGGGAACTTTTCAGACACCACTGCTGCCAATATAGCGAAAGCGTCAGCCCAATTCTTAATTGTTTTCTCCGGCCAATTCTGAAACTTTACCTTTTTGTCTTCCTCCTTACCCCCCATCCTCCTAGTATCTAGTCCCTCTACCCCATGCATGAGTAGGGTAAAGATGTCCACAAATGTGCGCCTCCATATACCCTCTTTTGCCGCCAAAGGAACTTCCCAGGCCAGGGAGCACTGACCTGATTTGAGTGCTGCTACTGTGACGAGCGGCGCTGTTGTACTTGTCTCCCCCTTGCCTGACTCTGTCGGTACCGCTGACTTGTTAGCGTCCAAAGATCCACCAGAGTGTGTCGTAACCGTGACCCCTGGACTGATGGTGGGAGGGGGAGAGGTTGCTGGTCTATGTGCGGTGGTAGCGGGCCCTGTTAGCACCCTTGGTGTTGAGCCACTGCTGCCGGCTTGGGCCCCCATGCTATCCGGCTCTACGAGAGACTGTGCCGAGCCCCCCTGCTGAGACCTTGTCACTGCATCTGCCCTAGGCTCCCGTGCTTACGGGGTACCCGCCCTGTCAGGCGCCTCTCCCCACACTTCAACAATGGATGGTGCACTCCCCCCCATAGCAGGCACGGCCATAGGCGTAGTAGTACGTACTGATTCTACAAATCGGGATTCAAAGTCATTCAAGATGCTCAACATTGAGTCCATCATCTTACCGAATTTCTCAGTGTTTGTGTCGATAACTGTGCCTGACGGGGGCGGGACCACCTGTGTAACTACCGGTGCTGCTGCTCGTGGGGAGGGGAAATCACCCTGACCTTCTGGACTGGTGGCTCTGGCGGGTACTCCTTGTTGGTAGGCCGGCGGGCATGCTTCGACCTCCCGTACCCAGCTTCCACCGGCACTGCTGCCACCACTGCCGGCAAATCCTCCATTACGCCAGAATCTGCCTGTTCTCGGGCTTCAAGCATCTCTTTGACCTAGGAAACACCTCTAGCCTTTGCCATGTCCATAAAGTCTGCCCAGATTGCTTCCTGCGATGTGCCCGGCAGTGACTCATCTACAGTGGTGAGTTGGGAAAAAAGGAGAGGAGGGGATCCTTGGCTATCCATGCCTCTGGGTCGTCGTACAGAACCTCCTTCGGGTCCTGCAGAGATAAAGGATCGTGAATATGCGTCCCCTTAGGGCCTTCCCGCTGACTTGAGGGGTCAGCCCCACCCCCCAACTCAGTCTTATCGAGTCCATCCCCTTAGCCCTTTCGTACTTACTTCGACCTTGACAAGTGAGTGATGCCGCCTAGGATGTCTGACTACGATAGGCCCTGTGAAAGGGTTGCAAGAGCAATGTCCTTGGTATCGCCCAGAGCGAACGATAGGGGGGGGGGGTTGGCTTCTCTATGCTGCAAACAAAACACAGATTTTAGGTGCTTCCTCCCTAACGGTCAGTCCCCGGAGGGAGTTTGATTCAGCACCGGGGAAGGCAACAAAGGTCTGAGAGGAAAACAGGGGGGGGGGGTTTGGGGGGCAGAGGGGGGGAAGTGTAGACCATTGTATGGCGGTGTTTACCTCGGACGCCTCCCTTCTAGCCCATTCACGTCTCTGTAAAACGTCCGGCTACGGTCCACTCCCCTTCCTAAAAAGAATAACTATTATTGTGGTCCCATGACGCTGCTTCTTTCCAAAACCATCCCCGCAATAACCACCGCTGCAGAGCAGGGCCCCACCACTCACGGCTCTCAGTGACGTGTTCCTGATGGACCTCCTGGCGGCGATGCTTGGATCGTCAGTGAACCTTTGCGAGAAATTGAGAAATTAGGTTGCCCCTGTGACAAAAATGATATTAACCCCTAAAGCGGACCCTCCGTGGGCAAATGGTGAGGTCCTGTTACCCGGGGGGGGGGGGAGAGAGAGGGCCGAGAAATGGGGTGGGGAGGTGTTGAGACATTTCCGTTACCTTCCAGAATCCACCGTGACTTGCCCACCGCTGAACCTATGTCTTTTATTGGCTGTTTGCCTGTTTTAAAAGAGGAACGATTAGCACGTCACATGTAAAGGCGGCTTGGTAAACCCCAGGCACCCTACCCTGCCGCCCATTGCATCGGCCCTGCCTCCTTGTACCCTTACTGCTTCTGCGATAGTGCGAGCCGGTGGCCCCCGTCACTCCTGCCACTCGGTTCGCTGCGACTACCTGTGACACGTGGTGGCAGAGAAATGGTGATGACAATAGTTAGTTGTCGCCTGCCCTGGGACCCGTAGTACAACCTTGTTGTAGGTCAGCCCATGCCCACCAGACCCCTTCTCACCAGTGTGTATTCCCCGATGATATCCCCCTTTTGAGTACCTCTGTGAATCTGTTGCGTTGTCCAGCTGCTTGCTTTGCTTCCGGATGAGCAACTGCTCCCTCTCTCTCTATATGTTATTCTGAGGATGGCAAAACAGTACACTTTATAAGCATTAGCAGTACCTTACAGGAAAAACATTTGCGACACAGCTGTAACTCTGGCTTAATACTCTCCTGTTAGGAAATGAAGTAAAGAACATGTGGGCCCTCCCACGCGATACTGTCCGGGCCCTGTCAACCGCTAAGGGCCCGCGGGAGAAAGGTCTCCCCCCAGCCATGCCCCAACCAGGATCCAGCCGGGGACCTTTAAACTGCCCACTAAACGCTGTCCACGCTACCAGGCTGTCAAGCTGGGGCCACCAGCAGACACGAGGACTCAGCCCGCTCGTGCCCATAGCATGACGCGTGTGCAACAGTACCCTGCAGCAAAGCCCCTGCAGCCCCACCTCCGGGGGCACAAAGAAGTGGCCGCCAAGCGCCAACGCCTGCTGTGGGGCTGGCATACTGCCGTGGGGTGCGCCTGGAGTTGGACAGGTGCGCACGTGACCACTAACACCCTATGTGTGCCCTGAAGGCGGACCCTGCCGCAGCCGCTGGAATTGGCAAAGGGGGAGTGGTGACAACAGGGAGGGACCACGGTCCCCCAGTAAAGGTGTGGAGGATCATAAACTCACGGCAGACAATGCCTGCTCAGCTTCCCCTGTCGGACACTGCATGTCTGTGCAACAGCTGGGGACTCGTGCACTCGCTGGGGTGCGGGCACCATGCTGCTCACCGTTCCCCACTGCTCACAAACCCTCCATTGCTCTGCCGCATGGGAGGCCCGAGTGGCTGGCTAGGCTCGCGCGAGGATGGGGTGAAATCAAGAATGTTTATAAGGAAGCACAATTGAAATTGGAGAAATGATTTGCCAAAAACACTTATGTAGTGATGAGAAAATTCAAGTTATATACACAAGTACAAAAAACAAGGAAATCTGTCAATTAATTTGAATCCAGACTAAGATAACTTTCTATTAAATGTCAGTTTGGTTACTGATTAATTGAGACGCGACCAACTGATTGTACTGTGCATAAGCAAACAAATGCAAGAGAGGTCATGTGCGACGAAACATTCAGCTTCCAAAGACATTATTGAAATAGTTAAGGTTGTGGATCAATCGGAGTTCTGTATGAAGGAAATGGGAAAGAGGAAGAGTGGAACTGGTGATGCCACGTTTGTAGACAAGAACAAAGCCTCGGAAGTGTTAGCTACCACAAATTGCAATCCTCTGAGTAAGATACCAACTTTTCATAAGTCAAATAACAGAACATGTTCTATGTGTGGAAGTAACTTTTACTATGCAGATTTAAAACAATGTTTACTGGTAGGAAAGGATTGCAGGTGTGGTCGCTAGTTGCACTAGTACTAGAGGAGTGTAAAGGCAGCAGCAGTGGGAAGTATGAAAAAGAAGATAGAATTATATGCGCAGATGATTCAAATACATTCTCAGATAGACTGATTGGACCAAAATCAGACTTCGGAGTTAAAGGCATAGCTGTTCAACTCATAGTGGACTCTGGATCTTTATACCAAGAAGCATGTGGAATTTACCAGGGTGACCCCAGGAGTTTCATCTGGCTTGCCTCTGGATCCCCTCCCACACAAAATATGGAGGGGGATTAGGATCTGAATTCTTCCCGGCTCTACGCAAGCTGTGTGATCAATCCTTTAGTAGTGGGTTGGTTCCATATAGCTAGAAGCGGGCGATATTAACTCCTCTCCTGAAAAAAACAACTTTAAACCGTAAATGTCCAAAAATCTACTGGCCCATATCTTTGCTGCCGTACCCAGTGAAGATCTTGGAGCGCCTGGTGAGCAGGTCGCTTTCCCAATTCCTGGAGGAAAACAACAAGCTGGAAGATGAGCAATTTGGGTTCTGCCCAGGTCATGGGATGGAAACTGCTCTGATAACCGCTTTGGATGACCTACCAATGTGTGCAGACAGGGGGCAATCAGCCAGTTAAATTTTGCTGGACCTGTTTGCCGCATTCGATACGGTTAATCATGCGACTCTCCTAGCAAAGTAGGAAGAAAGGGGGGTGGTAGGGGTGGCTCTGAGATGGGTTCAGTCATATTTGACCAACAGACAACAGGGGGTGGCCCACCCACCTTTCCAATCCAACTTTGTGGACATTGAGCATAGGGTTCCTCAGGGGTCCTCTATCAGCCCTGTTTTATTTAATGCTTATATGAGGCCGCTTATAGGCATCATTAAGTCGTTCAATCTTAGGCTCGTAAACTATGCTGATGACACCCAGCTCATTCTGTCCCTGGAGGGTGACCGTGATGGTGCACTGGATAATTTCCATGCATGTATGTGGGAAATGGTTAAATGGTTGTGTGATAACTCCCTGCAATTTAACAATGACAAAACTGAAATCCTGCATTGTGGAGTAGGCAGAGTATCATCAGTCCTTCCTACTAATTTTTGGCCTATCCCCATGGACGCCCCTTTGGTACCAGTGAGGATGGTGCGAAATTTGAGGGTCAGCTTTAATGACAAGTTGAATCTAGAGTCACACGTCAACAAGCTAGTGGGGAACTGCTGCACTCCTATCAGAGAACTGCGGAAGGTGCTGCCATTGCTTCCAGCCCAGGCTAGAGCCTCAGTTTGTCAGGAGCGTCATCTTGAGTCACATGGACTTCTGCAATGCTCTGCTACTTGGATCTCTGAGATATTTGCTTGATAGGCCCCAGAGAATTCAGGCGCAAAACTTGCACTTATGAGAACACGTCGATCATCATCGTCCCTGGCTTTGTCTGAGTTGCACTGGCTCCCGGTCACTAAAAGGGTACAGTTTAAGTCTCTGTGTGTTGTGTTCAAGCCTCTACAAGGAATGGGGCCCAAGCAATTACAAAACAGGTTTGGATGTAATGTTCCCATACACAGCCTCCGCTCTTCATCAGCCAATCTGGCAATCATTCCCCAAAAAAAGAAAGTAACTATCGGGGGAAGAGCGTTTTGCGTAGCAGCCGCTCGCCTCTGGAATAGCCTACCCCATGAACTGTGACAGGTCCAGGATCTGATGCTGTTTCACAAAAAAATCAAGAACTGGCTCTTCCCCAGAGTATAATCCTTCCATATGACCTTTTAGTATTTTTCTGGGTAACATTTATGTATCACAGCACCAGGATGCCCATAGGGTTACAGTGCACTTTATAAGTGTTCTTACAATACAATACAATGTTTATGCATGAGTGGCCACTTTTATGTTTCCTACCCAAGGGCCTAAATTGTGGGGGATACCATGGTAAAAAAATCAATATAGTGGGTTATATGGTTACAAACATTGTGTTCCAGGACAAATATGTGGAAGGCAAAGTGTATGTGGCAGAATCGGGACATTCAGTTTTGGGATGGCAGCACCAATTTGATCTCCATATAATAATACACCTGAAAGCTGCCCAGCAGGTTATGGTAGTGAAATACATTTCAATAAAGGAAATCATTGAAGGGGCTAAATTGGTATTTGCAGATGGGCTGGGTGACTTAAAAGGATTTAAATATAAGATTGAACTAAAGACAGATGTAGTACATATACAGCATACATTAAGGAAAGTTCAAGTTGTGGTAAGGGAGGAGGTAAAAAGAATAATTGATAACAGGTGGGTAAAAAAAGTATTGAACAAGTTGAGAGCTCTGAGTTGGTTTCACCTGTTGTGATTATGAAGAAAGCAAATGGCAGGTTAAGATTCTGCGTTGACATGTGCAGTGTCAATCACAACATTGTAACCAACAATTTTCCTCTGCCTTATATCAACAGATTGGTTTTGTTCCTCAAAGGTGGGTGTTTTTCAACAAACTTGATCTGAAAACACATACCATCAGGTCAAGCTACACAAAGAGTGGAAAAAACTCACAGCCTTCATAACCATGGAAGGCATCTTTGAGTTCAATAGGATGCCTTTCGAGATATCATTGGCTGGCACCGTTGTTCAGAGAATTATGGCTGAGGTTTTCAAAGGTCCGAATAATGTTATATTTTTCAGGATGATAGCTTGGTGTTTGGAGACTCCATAGAGAGCCACAATATCACCCTTACACCCACATTAGACATACTTACTGAAGTGGGGTTAGTGCTCAAAAGGCAAAAATGATATTTCCTAGTGGAAGGAATTGAATACCTAGGGCAAACACTCTCTATGGAAGGAGGTAGACCAAAAAAAGATTTGGTGAGAGCCATTAAAGATGATCCAGTCCCAGTTAATATGGATCAACTTAGGTCTTTTCTGGGTCTAATACAATATTATTCTAAGTTCATAAAATATTTGCTGGCAAAATGGAGGATTTGAGGAATTTCTGGAGGAAATAGTGTATTTTGTGTGGGAGGAGAGCCAGCAAGCAGTATTTTAGATGAAATGAGCAGGGTTAATGTGCTGTCTCCATTTGACGCAGGGCACAATATAATCACTACTGTGGATGCAAGTGTAGTGGGGGTAGGTGCGGTATTGGCCCAAACCCATGCGAGTGGAAAAAGAGCAGTAGTGTTTGCTGCAAGTTCCTTCACGCTCAGTGAAAGAAACTACTCTGTTATTGCAAGGAAGTCCTTGGCTGCAGCTTGGGGAATGGAGCATTTCCACACCTTCATTTGGAGCATACCGACAACACTTTGTACAGATCACAAATCTTTGGTTACAGGACTTCTGCCAGGTGAGGCAGGACAAGGCGCAGCAGGATTGTCCGGGTAAGCATCCAGTCTCCAGGAGTATCTTTAGTCAGTTGAATATATTCAAAGATGGTGCAACATCCAAGCTGATTGTTTGTTGCGCCTATCGTAGGAGTGGCAAAAAGTGGATAAAACCAATGTGGAAAAATGGGAAAAGGAAGGAACGATGGTGAGTATTGACAATATGTTTGACTGCACTCATGGTGCAGTACCAAGGTAGGTGTGGCATCAAGGAATGCTGGATGATGTTATTCTAAAAAAAGAGTTATCATTGATTAAGTTCGGAAGCAAGAGGGAACGTTGAGTGAGTATACAAGCACGACCATGTGTAAAGGTTTTGGATGAGTTGGCAGTGGTAGGGAGTGATGTATTAATGAGAGGGGACACATTTACACCGATATTGGGGTACTTTTTGAAATTGTTTAAACTAACACATGAAGGCCATTTAGGACAGAACTTATCTAAAAGGACGTTATGTGATAATATTTTGTGGCCTGGAATGGATGGGGATGTTGAGATATGGTTGAAACGATGTGGTGGGGCCAAGATAACGAGAAAAGATTGAAAGTTGGTAATCGAGCAAGTGGAGGAGTGAGGATTCGGGAATGGTGTGCCACAGTGTGTACATGGATTTTATAGCACCACTGGGAAATTTGGCTGGAGAGTTAAGGTGTGCCTTAGTTATGGTGGACGTCCATTCTAAATGGCTGGTGGTGACGTTTCTTAGGGAAATCACCACCAAAACTACCATAAAAACCATGGAGGAAGGAAATCTTCAGAAAGGAATGATACCCTGGTAGGCTTATAAATGACAATGGCACACAATTGATTTCTGTGGAAATGAGGAATTATTTGGAAATGTGTGGCCTCAAACATTCTCGCATCAGCCTATACAACCTACAGGCCAATGGCACTGTTGTGAGGGCTAACCGCATGCTGGAAGGAGCTAGTCAAATGGCAGTGACAAAAAGGTGCAATGTCAGCTCAACTGTTATGGATTTGGTATGGGCCTATAGTACAACTAAGAGTGGTGTAACAGGAAAAATTCCCTTTGAGTTAATGAGGAGGAGCAAAGGAGTTACCAAATGCTACCAGTGTGGATGAGGTGTTTGTTAGACAAAGGGACTGAAGATGACATTGGGACTGAAGGCCAGACAGGGCCAGGATGAAAAGAGATAAAAATACAAGAAACCTTAAGGTAGGAGATTATGTGAAGGTGCGATCAGGCAGAATTAAAGGCAACTGTGAAACATTTTGAGGTCCGTTCAAAATTAAGGAGTGCATCAGCTATTTTTAGTATTGGAAAATGGAGAGCAGTAGAATTGGCGAAATGTGACGCGGTATGGGATTGCAGGCCTTGTGAATTTGAAAGAGGAAGATGGGTGTAGCAGTTTCATGTTAGTGGAGGATGGAGCACTCCTGCACGAGAATATCAGACACGTGCCTATGTCTGATGTAAGAGATGAAGGTCAATGGTAGCAAACAGAGATGGTGTCTAGGAGGGATGCGCAGGAACCAATAGGAACATAAAGGTTTCGCAAAGCTCTGGGGTATTTGAGAAATTCTGTTAAATAATATTCCAAGATTTGGTTCGTAGGTTATGATTTGTTTTGTGTGATATTTGTATTATTGCTTTTCTGTACATTGATTGTTCCCTATCATTTGCCTTGTATTTTTGTCTGTAAGGGGGTAGATGTGTTAAAGCTTATAACTTCCAGTTCAAGAATGCTATATATGTCACTATAGGAATGTTTATGTTGGTTCCATGGAGGAATTTCACTCAAAGTCAGTTGATGTGGCTGACCAGTGGGGAAGGACTGCATGAGGCAGTTTTAATTGAACTAAAGTCATCTAGCAAGTCTTGGTGAGTCTTGGAGAGTTTCTTTACAGCAGGCTGTAGAGTTACAGGAAAGAAATTTTAAAATTAAAAAACCCACAGGGACTTCAGATCCTGAAGTTCAGCTGCATTCAAAGGATAGCCTGAACGTTGCATTCAAGGCTGGTGCGCAGCTGCACTAGTTTTATGTGTCCCCAAGAGCTACCAATCTCCTATTTACAATTAATAGATGTATACTCATTTGGAAAGTGAGACAACTTTTGGAGTTGTAACTGTTTGGTGCCAGCCGCATAAATAAATACACTTTCCATGCTTGGTCCATCATCTTCAGTAACCACTGTACATGAGTCAGAGTTTCCATGCTTTGCTAATAACTTTGGTGCTGTTTGATGAATCTTCATAACATTTTTATGAAAAAACTTCATTCACCTCAAACTTTACTGGAAAGTTTTGGGATGATCCGTCAGTCAGGGGCTTAGAAAACAAGCATTTGCAATGCAATAGGTCTCGCATTAGGAAAGTTTGAGCTATTGGTATTGTAAATGGCAAATTTTGTATTTATGTGTTGGTTTTGAAAATAGCTAAATTAATAGCTTTGTCATTTATAATGCCAATAGTTTTAACTTTCGCAAATGTGACACCTATAGCATTTGTAATGCAATATGTGTTGTATTTACGTGCCTTAGATGTATTGATATTACAAATAACAATGGCTTTTATTTTTGTTTAATAATTAATACTTAAATAAAAGTTATTGTAATTTATAATGGCAATAGCTTAAACTTTTGTAAATAACTTTTGTGAAGATTATGTTCAGTGTATTTTATTGTGATGAAAATCCAAGCACAGAAGTGAAATATTAACATCTTTTTGTGACATTTGTAATATGAAATGGTAGCTTTATAGGAATGATGACAAGGAGCAAACTGTAAGACTTGCTATTATAGTTTTATAGGAGGCTTATTAGAGAGTGGAGCAGCTGTGAACGTATATGTAATTTAATGGGAGCTGTGGCAAAGGTAGAGCAGACGGGCACGAAGCTATAGTTAAATGAGACGCTTAAGAAAGGTGGGAAAGAAGCACGGACTTGCAGTTTGATGGGAGACGTAACAAAAGTAAAAAATAGCAATGCCTTTTTTTTTTTTCATTTTTAAAATCATACATAGAAGGCATTGTCATTTACAGTGCTAATAGCTTAAACTCACATAAATGGGAGACCTATTGCATTTCAAATTCTTGTTTATCTGTAGTAAGCTGCTCTGGCAGTGGTAAACGGTGTCCATCTATGTCTTAAGATGAATTAGGCAATGTTGTGATTTGGCCGTCTGCCAGCTATCTTCTTGTTTGAGGTGGGGCAGTGTTGGTGAATTCTTGGGCTTACAGTAGTAGTGACCTTTTGTTACGATAAACATGAAGACACAAAGTGGTTTGAAGAGATTTATTGTCACCCGAAAACATAACACATCTCAACCATGAGGGCTGTATAAATGACAATATTGTGTGTGGGGACCCGATGAGATCTGATAGAAGAAACCAAAATCAGATAAGAGAATCTAGCAGACACTGTACTGAACACACTGCACGACTGTTTTTTCTTAACACATATTTATATTAATCATATTTATGCTTTTGAGGTATAGACGGAGAAAAAAAGTGACTTCAAATTCATTCCAAACATGGATCTCCCTTTTCAGATATTGCTATGGAGTCAAAGATTAAAAATATTAGGGCATGTGAAATACGTTCAGCTGTTTAAAGAATGACATGCTTAAAGAATGTGAGAAGCTGAAAGAACAGAGTAACACAGACCACTTCTGATTATTCCAAGGCAACCGTCCCAAAGAGTTAAATACCAGTAAGGTTAACTCATACCCTCGTCTTCCCAAGATAAAGTACGTCTAGGAACACGCCATGACAAATTTTGGTAAAACTGCGTAAAGCGTACATTGAAAAATATTTGTGTTATCACAATATTTGCTTCAGAGAATGTGTTCACACATAACTTGCAAATGAGATGTAAACAATTTAAACAAACAACACAAATAAAGAAACGGCTGCATTCTATTTAGAAAACCATTGATTTTAATGAAATATTTTCTAACAATTATTTATTCGTATTTTCAAAAAGGGTACCAAGTTAAGTGAGGTGACATGCTGTTTTTGCCCATACCTGCATCTTGCCATTGGGAATTGCTTCGCGCCGACCGGGGAAGGCTTCCCTTAACAAAAACTTCTGCAGGCTGTTGAGACCCCCCACCGTCTCCCTCCCGCCGTCCTGCTGTTACCAACATCCTCAGCGGGGCCGCCGAGTGGAGCGAGGCGAGGGGCTGCCTACAACTCCCGGCAGCCCTCGAGGTCTCCAGCCACACCCCCAGCACGCCGCGTCAGGAGGCGCATAAAGGGCGTCACTGCTGCATCGAGCAGTGACACGCTGTTTTTGCCCATACCTGCATCTTGCCATTGGGAATTGCTTCGCGCCGACCGGGGAAGGCTCCCCTTAACAAAAACTTCTGCAGGCTGTTGAGACCCCCCACCGTCTCCCTCCCGCCGTCCTGCTGTTACCAACATCCTCAGCGGGGCCGCCGAGTGGAGCGAGGCGAGGGGCTGCCTACAACTCCCGGCAGCCCTCGAGGTCTCCAGCCACACCCCCAGCACGCCGCGTCAGGAGGCGCATAAAGGGCGACACTACTCCCTCTCGCGGGACGCTGGGCGAAGCCTGGGCCAAGGGTGGGCCCGTCCTAGCCCGTCACAGACCGGAGGAGACCGGGCCGGGCGCACCCCCCTAACATCCAAGCCAAGGTAAAATTTTGTGCAAAAGCCTGCAACAAAGTTACAAAGTGTTCTATTACCATTCACGACACATTAATTATCTGAGGCTCATTCACCTCATTTGTTTCGGTCAAAAACATACAATGACATCAAGAGGCTCTAGAAGCAAAACCAAAAAAAAAACCATGACGACCACAGTCGGCCCCATCGAACAATTTTTACATAAAGTAAACGAAACTATAGATCAAACAGTACTGATGATTGATCGCCGAGTCTCTTATGAGCTAGATCAAGCACGACGTTCATCTATGGGCATGTTGGCACAGGCTCAAACTCCAAATGCTGCACTTCAAAATAAGTCGACTTTGGAAACAAATGACGAAACACACACATTACCAAATACAGTCGACCTATAAGTAGCCTCGCAATTGTCTAACTCACAATCCTCTCAGGATCTCGAACAGACTCCCGATATTTTTGCAAGTTTACAGCCAACAAAAAATGATTTAACACAGTCAGAATCTAGAGGTGTCAGGGAGGGAGCAATCCCTAAACAACAGATTCATATAGAATCACACCCTAAGAGCCCAACACATATTACTGACACAAACTCTGATTCTGAACAATCTTTTAGTGACCAAAATCAACAGAATATTGTTACCACAGAATCTACTAATAACATTATTTCTGACGTACTCATAGTCGAAGACCACGTGAACAGGCCTAACTCTAAACATTCTCGACAAGACACGTTGGTTTCTCACCCAACAAGAACCACAAGACATACCAAGGTAGAACCATCTCTGCTAAAAGAAATCCTGGAAATAGTAAAACATCAGCTACAACCTATACAAAAAAGTCTTGAAATAATAGAAAAGCAAATGGCTATACTAATCGCAACCGTCAAAACATCCACTAACCCAAGGAAAAATGACTTTCTACCCTCATTAGGCACAGCTGCCAACTCCAGTAAAACCAATGCTACCAATCCATTGAATCAATTAATGAATAATTCGACTACCACAAATACCATAAATACAATTACAAGAGAATCAGAAAAAAAATCAACTAATCGAACTCTTCCCAATCAGGACAATGCGAAAATTACTTCTGGTCCTCAAAACCAATCACTTGCAAAACCTATTCCGGCTAAAGCTCCACCGGTAATAACCCCTTCCATTCCACCTGCATCAAATACTTCCCGACAGGAACAACCACAGAGACAAACCAGTAAATCAGAACGACCTAATAAAAGATGGCCAAAATCAGTAAATCTTCCACCGGAAGCCGCACCCTTTGTAGCCATATTAACTGGGGTCCCAGAACTAAGTAAAGACACAGATGAACCTACCTGGTCCTCACTAAATAAAGCACGCTACTGGCTAAACATCAACAGGCCCAATCAACCAAATAATAACACCAGAATCACCACGGTGAGAAGGGCCTCTTGGATAGGTCACCAGCCAAAAACAATCCACGGTGATTGTATAATAGTTAACTTTGAAAACCCACGAGCAGTGGATTACATCTGTTCTTGGGATACTCCAGAAAATAAAGAAGGAATAGACGTCAAACGTTTATCCTTTTTTTACCCTCGACAAAACCACCGTTTCGAGGATCCTAACTGGCCATCAAATTGGTCCTGGAGTCAACCTGACCAAGGACCAAGAAACTGGAACCAGGGCGACAGGGGTCAGGGAAATAACCAAAGGTACCACTCTCAGGGGGATTGGGGATACGATCACAGAGACCGAGGAGACAGGAATAATTATGGCAGGGGGGTATATCAACATTCCTACAGAGAACCCTGGACCGGAATTCCAACTTTCAATCATTACAGCTGCTTAGACATGGTCGATTGACCGTCATCACAGTCTCATATATCAAGATTTCTGCCTAATACTAGAGTATACCTATTTTCTCCAGCCAATAACCCAAAGATTAAGACGCCTGAAAAGTCTCAAAGCTCACCCAAAGTCAGAATACATGACCAATCGCCAAAAACTACAATTCAAAATGCAGGTAGTCAGACTAAAGACCGTCCTCATCATTCCAATTTTGACACTAGACAGCAGACCCCGCCACATCCCACCTCAAACAAACGAAAATGCGAGGCAGCTCCGAACGCAAACCCTCCAAACATAACAGCAGAGGCAGAACCTCTCGACCCGTTGATCCAATCTGTTAACATTACTACAGTTGTCGAGAGGAATATGTTATTCTGGAACGTGGCGGGCCTAGCAACTAAGCATATTGAGAAAACCTTCCTGGATCTGGTTCACACAAATGACTTAATCTGTCTTCAGGAGACATGGTTGAACGATCCAATCCACCTGGTGGGATACAGAACATACTTCTCCCATGCAACGAAATCACATTCAGGGAGAAGTGAAGGAGGCCTAATCACATACATCTCTAATCTTTGGCCCAGTCAAGAAACAACGTCTATAGTAC
The DNA here is from genome assembly GCF_964261635.1 of Lissotriton helveticus. Taxonomy (NCBI): domain Eukaryota; kingdom Metazoa; phylum Chordata; class Amphibia; order Caudata; family Salamandridae; genus Lissotriton; species Lissotriton helveticus. The sequence continues at coordinate 796,876,050 of NC_136059.1, read as the reverse complement.
TCCACCAGAATTATCAGGTTATCAACATTAAAGCAACTAATCAAGTTATCTATACTATAATAAACTTTTATAACAATATGAGTCTGACGGAACTAACCAAAGCTCTGAGCGAAATTAGGAATGTGATAAATGAGTTAAAAATTAAATACGCCAAAATCACACATTCAATAATTTGGGGCGGAGACTTCAACCTTCATATATGCAGCAAAAGTAATGCCCACATATGTGGGATTACAGATGATCAAGATAACCTTCTAACTCATTTTTCTCACACGGAGGAAGGAAATAATATGCAGGCCATCATGTTCGAGCTAGATATAGGGTTCGCGAACATGATAATGACGCCGTTAACCCAATTTACATCAACTTTTCACGGAAGAGGCGCTCAAACATTAATTGACTACATCCTAGTTTCTAATAATAACGCTACCTCCATAAAGCACTTTGAAGTGAATAATAACGCACTCAGTGACCACTATCCACTTAGATTAACGTACTTGGAGCCCGATCATTACAAGAACCAAGTTAAGGACCATTTAGGTTTATTACACCAAGATACACTCACCTTAAACAGATTGAACGGTTTTACCCTAAAATGGGGTAACTTAGACCAAGAAACAATCAGCGCAAGAATAATTAAAAAATGCAGGACCCACATCGACAACTGCCTAAACCCTACCGCAACGGCATCTGAAATTCTGACCAGCTACAATGCAATAGTGAAAACTATAGGTAACGAACTAACTAAATACAGAAAACAAAACAATACACTAAGAAAAGGTTGGTTTAATACCCAGTGCACAAAAGCTTATTCAGATTTAAAGAAAGCCCTAGCAAAGAAAGATCGAAATAGAGAAGAGATAGTGCAACTAAGGAAATCATATACGCACGCACTCAAACAAAGGAAAAAAGAGATACAGTGTAACCTCTGGACTCAACTTTTAAACAGCAGCACTGAAAAAAACAGTGTAGCCTTCTGGAAAACAGTTAAAACCCCGTTTTTAGCTGGAAACAAGAGGGTCCCTCCTTAGATGTTGCAATAAACGCGGAGGACTGGGTGCAGCACTTCTCAGGGGTTTTTGGAGAGGTTAAATCCGGAGACTTAGCTCCTCCGCCTCTCCTCCCATTGGTGAAATACCCGATAGAAATAGATTTCACCATTAATGAAACAATGAAAGCTATAAAGATTGCAAAAAATGGCAAAGCGCCAGGACCAGACTCCGTTCCTATGGACTTCTACAAACTCCTTCCTGATCTCTGGTCCCCTCTTCTAACCAAAGTTCTGAACGCAGCTAAAGAAATTAACCTCCCTAACTCTTGGTCAACATCGATCCTGGTCCCCATTTTCAAGAAAGGCAACAGGGACAGTCCTTCCTGTTATTGCCCCATTTCCCTCCTGGATTCGGTCGGAAAGATGGCAGGGAGGATACTTCTCGACCGTCTCCAGGAGTGGTCTAAAGGACATGGGGCACTTTCAGATCTTCAATTCGGGTTCAGGGCTGGCCCGAGTACCGTGGATCAAGTTTTGAATCTAACATTACTGGCTGGAAAGTACACAACAGCGAAAAAATCAAGTCTACACATGGTCTACGTTTACCTAACGGCAGCGTTTGACTGTGTGGAACATTCAAAACTTTGGTTAATAATGTTGCAAATGGGGATACAGCCAGCAATTGTAGACTTTCTACGCGAGTTATATTCCGGCGCCACGGGAAAAGTACGATATGGGACAGAAGGCCAACTTACAGATAGCTTCCCAATACAGAAGGGGGTCAGGCAAGGGTGTGTGCTGGCCCCCTTCTTATTTACGCTCTACACTAATGGACTAGAAGCTGCAATGTTACAGGGCGTATCAGATTTTCCAGAAGCGGGCCGGAGACCAATCCCGGCATTGTTATATGCCGATGATGCGGTGATCCTCACGCGAACCCCGATCCAGCTACAACGGGCCCTAAATAACTACTGCACCTTTATGTCAAGTCTAAACCTAAAAGTCAATATAAAAAAAACTTATGTGATGCATGCCGGCATCAAGGGGAAAAAAGTGAAGACAATTTTCGTGGATAAACTGCCCCTTGAAAGAACTAAAACGTACTCATATCTCGGCATCACTATTGACGAAGAGTTCAAATGGAAAGTAGCAATCATTTCACGGAAGTTGTCACTCATAAGAACAGTCGGCGCTTTAAAAGCATTCTCTCTCCGTCTAGGAAAAAGACCCCTGGCTGAGATGATTAAGATCTATAATGCAAAATGCATCAGCACGGCGATCTTCGGAGCGGGAGTTTGGGGAATAACAAATGTCGCACAAATACAGAGAATCGAAAATTCCTTCTTAAAATTCCTATTAGCTGTCCCAAAGAGCACAACTACCTTTGGCTGCCATTTAGAACTTGGAGTGGATCATATCTCAGATCTTATTAAGATCCAGCCCATAATGTTGTGGCGCAGAATATGGGCTACGGATGAATGCCAGCTCACAAGAGCAATTATCGAGGACTGTATGAAACTAGTGTATGAAAAGGATAAAATGGTTATGCTATGTAAAATCTTTTTTTGCAGATATTGGTCTTTTGAGGTTTTTTGATGAACCACAGTCAGTAACAGACATAACAAAAAAGGATCTAAAAAAGCTATGCCTGTCTCATCTAACCCAACTACGGATAATGACCGAAATAAGAAAGACATCAGTTCAACATTGTCTAATGATTCAATCGGTTCCATCTATCTTTATATGCCACTCCGTAAAAGGTGGATTTTACCAATTTTAAAAGTAATGAAGATTCGAAGATGCCGCCCTGCATACCTGGCGGTGCAGTTTTTGGAAAACAGCTTAGTGTCAAAATCTATGGCACATTACCTAAAATTGTGCCTTAGGCATCGTATGAACTTGTGAAAATCATAGAGCTGCCTTAAATATGGACCTTAGTAAATGTTTTGTCCTTTTTAAGAGAGATCAATTTTAACATACCATGAACTTAATGTTTTATAAAAAAGTTTTTTCATTGTGTATATTTGTACTTTTATGGCTTTCCTAATGAAAACCGAATAAAGTTGATTTTGATTTGATTTGAAGTGAGGGGATATAAACACACTAATACACCAGCAAACCAGTTGCACAAACATAAAAAGTCAATTGCGTGCAGCAGCATGTACTGTACACCCGGCCCTGATAATTGCCATCACGTGCGAGCAAAAGCGCCACTGCCCCATAATTTGCGGGCGCCTTAAGTATTTAAATTCTGGAGGGAGCCTACCCCTCGTGTGTCCCCCCCGCATCACCGCCGCAGCCCGGTACAAACCGAGCATCGCCGCCGGCCTGCGACCAGGAAGTCAGGCAGGCCGGGCGGGACAACCGGAAACAGGAAGTAGGAGGGCGGGAGCCTACCCCGCCTCCCACGGAAGAGCCGCGGCTGTTTGAGCACCGGAGCAGGCAGGAGCCTACCCTGCGCCCCGGTGCCGAAGGAGGGAGGAAGAGTCCTGCTGCCGGGCCCTGCAGCTGCCGATGACAGGAGAGCCGCCGCTGCACCAAGGAAGCCGGTGAGTGGGGCTTCGCCTTCTTGACGAGCTGCGAGGGCGGGGAGCATGTGTGTGCGCGCGCGTGCGGCGGCGGGGGGCTGTGTATGTATGTGTGTGAGCGTGCGTGCGTGTGTGCATGTGTCTTGGAGTCTCTGTGTGTGTGTGTGTGACTGTGGGGGGGAGGGTGTGTGTGTGAGCGAGTGTCTGTGTGTCTGTGTGCGCATGTGTACGGCGCGGGACGGAACGTGCGCGTTCGCGCACCCAAATCTGGCAGCAAAAGCTCGTAACACTTTCTTGTCCTTCATTCCCCCGAGTCAGCTAGCTAAAAGTCTCCACCTGGACGCATCCTTCGGATGCGAATTCCAGGCTCGACCTAAAAAGGGGTCTCAAGCCCTACATTTCCCATGTATTTTCAATAGAAATAAAATTTGACAACTATACATAAAACGCTGTACAGAATTATACAAAACTTGCCAGAAAGCAAGATCCTTACTCAAAAAAAGTGCCTTATTAGATTTTACTTCACGGGTTTTATTTGTATTATATTTTGTCTACTATCTGCTATGTATATATCTCTCTCCCACAGGTGGAAAGGAAGGGAATCCGTCTCAAGCCGTTGGCAACGGGATCCCTACCCTTTTCTTCATACCATCCTCCAGTCACACTCCAAGTTACAAATAAGATTTTAAACTTGCACAACTTTGATCAGTATAGAGAGAACTAGGGGTTTGACACAGGAGGTGAACAAGCCAGCAGTATTTATATCTTTTTTTCTTTTGGGACTTACCAAGACAATCAATGTAATGCCTACGATATAATGTATTAAAAGCCTGTGTTTATATACGTGAACTACCTACACATAAGGCGCTGCATTTCTCCAATGAGGAAACATTATCAAGGGACACATATACATTAATTTACCATGACCCACTAACAAGGGTAGCTCCCATGAATGCAACCACAACTTGAAGGCATAGCTGAAGGGCTAGATATTTAACTCAACATGCACTAGCATCAAATACACCACACATTATGAGTTTTATATTTTGCAAAAACCCAAGACCGCCAGCATTTCGACTTACGGTATTTCATCCGACATAGAGGCGGACATTAATGCCATGAAAATAGATACTCGGACCCACTAACCAGGGTGACATGAACTCATTTAATGTAATTCTTAAGCGTGGCATAGCACGCTTGGTAGGTACCAAGTTACACGTTGGACCACAGATGTCACAATCCCCTGCGCGCATAGACACCATGCCCACCCCGAACGGAATAGGGATAAGTCGCATCCGTAATGCAGGATGACAGAATGCCAAGACGCGCTTTAAAAATATTCCCACTATAACGGCAGACAAAATCAGCCACGCACAGAAGGGCGGTGGTGTTAACACATGTATCCTACAGATGTGGAAGGTTCCCCGTAAACACACAAACCTTTGCAAAATCTGTTGGTACCAATAAAGCATTAATGTTCAAACACAAGAGACACACAGAGAAAGTGTGAATGTACTGTATGAGCTACTTACAACATCATAGTACTATGGGAAAATGGCACACATACTAACAATGCCAGAACTATGGTGTGTAACTTGTAGTCCTTTCATGATGTTGTTGTTAAATGAATATGTATGTATGGACTGGGCTTTGTTTGACAAGGGTGTGTGAACAAGCCATTTCGGTGGCGAAACGCGTCACGCGGATTTATGACTGAAATAAAACCCCAACTTTGCTGAACAACTCTTGTGAATTCCTGTGTCAGATTGGATCTGAGAGCACGAATGGGACTTAGTTTCTAAAGGATATATATATGTATATATGTACCAATAGCATAAGATCTAATGAAAAAATTCTATTATAAATTAAAACATTAAACTATTGAAAAATCTTCAAACTTAAATTTGCCACTCCATTCAGTGCAACAGTAGGGAAAGTGGTTGATAGCGGAGGGGTAGAAATTACTATTTGCACTCCAGTGAGTGCAACAGTAGGGAAAGTGTTGGATAGCGGGGGGATACAAATTACTATTCCAACTCAAGGGAGTCCAACAGTAGGGAAAGTGTTGGATAGTGGAGGGGTAAAAATTACTATTCCCCCTCCATTGAGTTTAACTGTAGGGAAAATGTTGGATAGCGGAGAGGTTAAACTTACTATTCCCACTCCAATGAGTGCAACAGTAGGGAAAGTGTTGGATAGCGAAGGGATGAAAATTACTATTCCCACACAAGTCAGTGCAACAGTAGGGAAAAGGTTGGATAGCGGAGGGGGAAAAATTACTATTCCCACTCCAGTGAGTGCAGCTGTAGGGAAAGTGCTGGATAGTGGGGGGATACAATTTACTATTGCCACTCCAATCAGTGCAACAGTAGGGAAAGTGTTGGATTGCAGAGGGTTAAGAACTGATATTCTCACTCCAGTCAGTTAAAAATTAACACCAAACAAAATATTAACAACAATATTTAACAATAAAGATAAATAAATAAATATATAAATATGTTAACATGTAAAATGCAAATAGATTTAAAAATTTAAAATATATATAAATATATTATAATGTTAAATACATATGACAAATACCTACAAATATTATGTTACATATAAAAAAATATTTTAAACAAATAAATCACAAAAAAAGAAACCCAGGGACACAAAATCACATAGAACATTCCAGTGGCCTATGTGAACTAGGGCTGGGTGAAATTTTAATCATGCTGGAGTAATGAGAGGAATTTAAATAATTTCACAGGGGTAGTGAGAGTGAGACACTGGGGAAGCTGTAGCTTTATTGGGATTTTTGGGGACAATTTGAGGGGTGTTGTCGGTGGGTTTAATATTTTTTTTTAATACTACTTTTTTTTCCCTACTTATGACATTTTAAATATTGGATACCTATTAGTACCATTTGTTGCACTTAGATCTGTAAAACAGGTCTCCCCACTTACTTCTGTCAAAGCCGGATCTGAGTCCTGAATCTGGCCCATCACAAAGACATTACCCAAAAGACGTATCCACCCTCATCATAGTCTCTCTAATCTACTTCATAGTTTCTACTACGGATGGGTGAAACTCGTGTAGTTTCACTCTTTGGAATTCAGCAGAGTTATATAAAAACTCTGCAAGATTCTGTGGAGTTCCGCAAGCAGTCAGAATTTGGCACGTTGCACTTCTTGCGCTGACTTTTAGCGCTGGATGCTTGTTCCGAGCTGTAAAATCAGTGCAATCAGCACCATGGGCTGCCCCGGAGGGTGTTGCATTTTTACTGCTACTTGAGCAGATTTTCTACTCGAGCTGCAGCTTTCTGAAAGGGAATGGTCGCAACCAGCTCTGACTGCCCATGTTGAGATACATTGGCAGGGGTGTTCTAGTGCCCGAAAATCTCACTAGAGGTCAAAAGGTTTCGGTCGTCTACTTAACATTGGCGAGTCGCGTGTGAGAAAAAACTCACACATGGGCTCTGCATAGCGATTGGCAGAGTTTTGCTGGAACTCTGCGCTGCAAGCAGAACAGGGAGTGGGTAAAACTCTGCAAACTTCACTGGTGGAGCTGAATTATTTGCCACCCCTAATTTCTATTTGACTTGAGCTCCCTTATCTCTAGGCTTCTTGCCCTAATGCATGCCTCCGTTCTACCTTCCTGCTATCAGTGTTCAAAAATTGATGATGCATTACCTTTGCCCCTCCCTTTATACTTGATCTCACCTGAGAGCCTCCACACTCCCATCAGTAGTAGTTGTATTCGTGGGTTGCCCTACCCTCCATGCCTAGATACCAGTCACCATTTATGAGGACTACGATGTACAACAACCAGGATATGTTTATATTATTCATATTACAAATTCCAGTCCAATCCTGAGCCTGTGGAAAAGTAAATTTTGCCATGTTCTGTGTCCCTAGGTGTCATTCATCATATGTTATGTGTGCATGATTAAATATGCATATGTACTCCCCATGTCCGATTAATGACGCAATTACAGTTGTGTCCACCTCTAGTATGCCAGTTTCCAGTCCTCGTGAATACTACGAATATCAGGCCTATGTAAAGCTACGTTGCCACGTTTCTCAGTGTGCACGTTATTCTATTATAAAGTCCCCGTTTCTAGGCCTCAAAAGGGCCTGGACACTAGATTCAGCTCCTGTCTCCTGAAGCCTCGTTGAGGAGCGATACAGCCCCCACCTGTATCCTCGACCCTTCACTTACTTCCTGCCTCGCAGTGCCCGGTCCAGCCTGGCTCTGCCTCTGAGTCTGCCAAGAGTATGTTATGAGTCCAGTTATCAGTTCAGCCCTCCTTCTCTGCATTCCTAAGCTACTGAATCGCATCAATAGTTTCCGTCATTGTCTAGCCTTCAGGGCTCCATGTTAGAGAAATACTGCATTTAATGGTCATTTAATATTCTTCAACACGCACTACATGTAGAATAATGCATGCTCCAGTCTTAGAGTCTGTTAGCCTTTCCCCTCTTGACTTCTAGTTTATATCAACATGTTCCCTAAACATCAGATACTAGATAGGGTTTAGGTACATGTCGCTCCGACCCTCCAGACTTCAGTCTCTGCTCCTAGCACAGAGTTCATAGCCCCCAGCTTCTCCTAGTGATACGTCATTGCTAGTTTGCGCGCACCACTAGGTTAGAGGTCCCGGCTCCTCAGGTAGCCCCCTCCATGGTTTCCGCCCCATTCATGACATATTCTGCTACGTTTGCATCACATGTCTATGTATACGCCCTGTTACACCTTCTTCTCACCCTTATCTTTCGCGACTGCTACGCGTCACGCCTTCTGCTCCACCCACTGCTACGCCTACTGCAATGTAATGCTATGTGTTTGCGTTATGTATATATGCTCATGTATTGTTATTAAAAGTCAGCGCGCTCATCCCAGATCCAGCCCCAGCAGCTGCTGGGCCCTGTCACCCTGTCATCCTATTCCTATGCAGGTTGTCCTGTTCCTGTCCTTATGCTGTATTAAACCTGCAAAACTCCTACTACCTCGAATCTTGACTCTTATTTATTGAGCTATCTGTTATTCATTCATGCACTCAAAAATAGGGTATTATTTATTTATTTACCACATAATGGCGCCCGAATAGGGACTTGCCCTTTCCCCACGCGTCGGTGAAGCCACGCCGACCCCCTGACCCTCTGCAGTCGTGACGGAACTCTTCTGCGCAGTGGCAGATATTTCTGCTCAAGTATCCCTCAGGCCCACGGAGGAGACGGAGGAGGCGGTCCAGCATCCAGACGAGACGGTGGAGGAACGCGGCGAGCCCCGACCAGAGCCCAAGCCAAGAGTCCAAGGTCCGAGGTATCCGGAGGTCCACCCGTAACTGAAGTCCGAAGTCCGAAGTTCGTCGTCCGTCGTCGTAGCAGTCCAGTCCAGTCTGAGGCTTTCCGTTCTTGCTGCCCGGTGAGTACCGTTACTGGGGTGGTATCTAGACAGGGTCATTTTTAATTGACTCTGGTCTGTGGGTTGGTGGTACACAGTCCCACAAACGAAGTGCCCACTTCGGTGGATGCGGGTCCTGACGTGTCTCTTTACGAGACCGGTAAGTTTCGTACTGTTTCAGCAGTGCATCTAGTTTCTGTTCTAGTCAGTTTCTGTTCTCGAGAAAATTTATGTGTTCTGTTCTCAATATTTCCAGGTAGTATTCTGTTCGAACTGTTATTTTAAATGTTTTTTATGTATTTTAATGTCGTGGTATGAATGGGGAATAAGTATCGTGTTCATTGTGTATTGTATTGTGTCTAGATTACAGTTCAGTCATGCCCATATTTTCCAAGTTACGTCAGTTAAAAACTAGAAAGGGTCTGCTGGAAGCAGCAGTTCCCGTCCCGCCGAGGGACAGTCCAGGTCACTTTATGTATCAGAAGCATGGCATAAGCGCCATATTGTATCTAGATTTATGGGTAGAGTATACCAAACAGTTAGAAGAAAAGTATAGATGGCCCGTATTGGGTACATGGGATGCCGAGTGCATCATGCGAGTAGAAGAAGCATTATGGAAAAAGAAAGCCAGACAGTCACAGAAAGATGCCATCGAGTTATGGCGCAAGGAAGCTCATAAAAGAACTGAAAAAGAAATCAGAAAGTCAGAATTAAGTAGAGAATCCTTAGGGCGAGCCCAAGAAAAAGAATTAATCGAGATAGGTGAACAAGTCAAAACTGAACAGAGAGACAGACAGAGGAATGCCCTTATTAAGGGTATGTACCCTCTTCTTGCCGAGGGCTTGCCAAAAGCGACCCCGGAGGCATCCAGTAATTTTCCGTCACGATTAGTTCCGACCAAGCTACGTCACAAACCGACCGCAGCTGATATTTTTATTTCGTCCTATCTGGACGACACAGTCCCTGAATATGCAGATCCTGTTCGCGCTCCGCCAGTCCCTGTAAATCAGGCACATCCTGCTCCTCCAGACACCGGGGCACCCCATGCAGTACCTGCTACGGTACCCCCGGTCCAGCCAGCATTTCAATTTCCCGCTCCGCCACGAAGAATATCAGTCGACGATTCTAGTCTAGGGGCCGCAGGAGGAGGTCCTCCTCAAACCCCGCCGCCACGCAAGCGTTTATCAGCACTCGAATTACATGCTCAAGCATCACAGCGTACTCCCAAGAGTAATAAGTCTGTCGCAGAAATCAGGCAAGCCCTTGGCGAATGTGCCTATGACCCAGTCCCAGGCGAGAATAATATGGTTTTATATTCAGTACGCGTAAGGAGGGTGACCGAGTATCTAGTCACCCTACCCAATATGAAAGAAGATCTAGACAGAATATATCGTTTCATCCGTACAGGGGATGATCCAGAAAGTATTAGTGATGCCATGTCTCAAAGGAAAGCTGAGATCCAGCGTATGATATTAAAGTTTTTAATTAACTGTCTAATAAGAGAACAAGATTACCCGTCTAAAGATCCGGCCGAAATGAAAACCCTGACAAAGTGGAGTGATAATATAGCCGAGGGTAAGCACAATACCATTAGTGCCATGGAGAGTATGTACAAGAAAATCCGTAGAGAAATAATAAAGATACACGAACAACGTAAAGCAGCACAAGTAAGCGAGAAAGAAAGTAACTCTGATACTGAAGAGGTAGAGGACGAGAATACCGCCAGAATAGCGTATGTAGGAAAATCTAGATTTCCAGATCGCCATTTACGCCTAGAACACAAGTCAATTTTCCATCATTCAGCACCAGAACAAGGTTCCCTAGAACAAGTGTTCCAAGCTACCGATCACATTCTACAATCACGAATCGGTTACAGTGAGTTAAGTACCATGCATGAACAGGAACTAGCCCGATCAGCAGTCCGATGGATTACTGATTCTACCACTTTTCCAGACGAAATAGTGGCACAAATGTTTCTGAAATTGCCCCCAGCCGAGCAGCGACTGGTGGGTATGTATATGATCCAGTACCTCATTACTCTGTATGAGGGTCAGCACTCTGATTCAGGTCCGTTACACGATATCCTGAACGAGTTACTCCAGTATAGATGGAGAGGTTTAGGTACCGATTTAATTAGTGTCATTCTAGAACAGCGTCACAAATATAGAACGTTTCTGAACCCGCATTTTGTTCATGTCTCACCTCCAGAAAGTAAACCCTTTTACATAGAAAGACAGAACCCGTTACGAGAAGTGCATCCAGTTAAGACAGAGGACGGTGAAATGCAACGAGTGTTTGTATACACTCCAATAACAAAGATGGAACTCCTCGAGATGAAGAAATTAATTCCCTGTCATGACAAAGATCCAGCAGGGTTCCATAGAGAATTAAAAGACATGCTCCGTATGGGAGAATACACTTACCCAGATATCATTAAAATGTTAAAGGTCCTGTTGCCCGCAGGGGTGTATGAAAAGCTAAAGGAAAAAGAATGGGAGGTGGGAGAGAAAAAGATAGATTGGACAGTTCTAGAAGCAGAAGATAAGTCACGTGTACCAGGTACTGGTCTTGGAGATAAATGTAAAGAATTACCAGAATTATTGATTCAAGTTTTACCCAGATTATTGACAACTAGAAAAGAAGACTGGGATGCAATCTCAGCCTGTAAACAGAAACAAGAGGAAGATATTAGTGATTTTTATTCTAGGTTTGAAAAATGTTTTAGCATCAATAGTGGCCTCAAGACAAGTAGTGAGTCATACCCTCACCTTTTTGTTACTAAATTAGTCGAGAATTCAAGCCCACAAGTTAAAAATCGAGTTCTGAAAGTCGAGAGTACCTGGCAAGCTAATACCCCGTCCCAGATGCTCCAGATGCTCCAGTACCACCAGAATAGAATCAGGGAAGAGCAAGAACACGAGAGAAAACGTATGAAAGACACGAAAATGAAAGTACTAGTTGCACAATCCGTTCCTCAAGACAGTCAGAAGAGGGGTCCGAATCAAGCCAGTCATCCTGCAGCTCCCGTTAAAGGGAACTGCAATTATTGTAAACAGCCAGGTCATTTTATAAATGAGTGTGCAGTTCTGAAACACAACATAGCTACTGGTAAGACTAAGGAAAGACCACGTCCGCCTAGACAAGAGCAAGTTTCACAGACTCCTCAGCCACAGAATGCACAACAGATAGTTACAGTACCGCAGCCTATCGCTGCAACACAGCATGTTACATCGCAGATGTACCAGTATGCACAGTCTGAGTATCCAGAGTACCAGCAGTATTCATGAAACAGCCTAGAGAGGGAGGTAGGCTTGCCTCTCATCGAGATACCTGTAGATCAAGAAGGTCCCTATGTTCACAGTCAAGTATTAGGGAAAGACAGAAAGTTTTTGATTGATACAGGGGCAAGTAGGACCACAATTAGTCACGCCGAAGTTCCAGGGGCTCCGCTCTCAGGCTCAAGAAATGTTTCCCTTGGATTTTCAGGAAAACCTATCGTAAATGAGATTTCAAAGCCAGTTACTCTAGAAGTAGGTCCATTGTCCCGTACTACTGATCTGTTACTTACTAAGTCATGTCCAGAAAATCTATTAGGCATTAAAACACTGAAAGAGTTAGGTGCAGTTATATGTTGTTCCCCAGAGGGAATACGTCTGTTCCTACGTGACTTTAAGGGTCACTATGTTTTACGTGATTTTGATCCCAGATTGTCTAATGTTCCGCAGCATTTATGGGCGCAAGGTCCAACTGATGTAGGTTATATGCAAATCACACCCTATCGTGTGACTCTCAAGCCAGGTGTAGTGTTACCACGAATCAGACAGTACAGATTGCCACCTGAGGCTGTAGCAGCCTTATCCAAAATTATTGACGAGCTCATCGCTCAAGGAGTAGTTGTAGAAACTGACTCCAATGTATGTAATTCTCCGATCATTCCAGTCATGAAACGTACTGATCCAAATGCACCCCCAGTATATCGATTAGTGATCGACCTACGAGAACTTAATAAATGTATTATTCCTCAGTACCCAGTTGTCCCAGACATCTCTTCCCTATTAACGGCCATTGATTCCGAAGCCACGTTCTTCACTGTCATAGACCTCAAGAACGCATTTTTTAGTGTTCCAATTCATCCAGACAGCCAGTTTCTTTTCGGATTCTGTTTAAATGGAAGGAGCTATATGTTCACACGCGCTCCTCAAGGTTTCACAGAAAGTCCTAGTATTTACAGTCAAGCACTTAAGAGACAACTTGATAATGTTCGCATGCCAACTGACACTGCCCTGCTCCAGTACGTCGATGATCTACTGATCACAGCCCGTTCTGAACGTGCTTGCGAGCGAGCGTCACTTACAGTCTTGTATTTTCTAGCCGAGATGGGGCACAAGGTGTCCCCTTCTAAGCTTCAATTCTGTGTCCAGCAAGTGGTCTACTTAGGACACTTACTGTCCAAGTGGGGTAGGCAGTTGACACCTGACCGTATCCAGTTAATAGCGAGTCTTCCTCAGCCCAAGACCCAGAAGGAGGTACGTGCTTTTATTGGCCTTACTTCTTACTGCAGACAATGGATTCCTCAGTATGCATTTCTAGCCAAGCCACTGATACAGTTAACGACACAGGAGGCAGCCGTACCGACTGTCCTCCCTTGGACATCTGAACATACACTTAGTTTCAACGAGTTAAAGAAAGCTTTATGCCAAGCTCCAGTTCTAGCGACACCGAACTACAGTAAGCCTTTTACACTTTTCGTCACAGAACGCGAAGGTACAGCATTATCTGTTCTCACACAAGATCAAGCAGGACAATACAAGCCCTGTGCTTATTTTTCTAGCACACTAGATTCAGTCGCCCAGGCTTTGCCTGCGTGCCTCAAGTCAGTTGCAGCCACAGCACTAGCTATCAGACAAAGTGATTCCATAGTTTTAGGACACTCTCTGACAGTACAAGTTCCACATTCTGTGGAAGTTCTTCTGAACCGAACACAAACTCAGCACTTGACAATTGCACGTTTAACAGGTTATGAATTGACACTGTTCCAGCCACACATAGAAATCAGACGCTGCAACATTTTAAATCCTGCTACACTGTTACCATCAGTTACTTCAAATTCTGCCACACATGACTGTGTGGAAGTAGTTAACATTACGACAAAGCCAAGACAAGATCTGACAGATACTCCGTTACCAGACCCCGACCTGACACTTTATGTGGATGGTTCATGTATGAGAACTAGTACAGGAGAACTAGTAGCCGCGTATGCAGTGACTACTGACACTAAAGTTATTGAGACACACCGTATTGACACTCTGTCCGCTCAAGCAGCAGAGCTAGTTGCTCTGACACAAGCCTGCATACACGCCAAGAACCTGAAAGTTAATGTTTACACAGATTCACGTTCCGCATTTGGAGTTGTACACTACTTCGGAGTGCTCTGGCAGGAGAGAGGTTTCATGACTTCTCATGGAACCAAGATTCAGCATGGTCTCCTTATTCAAGCTCTGTTAGATGCCATACACTTACCGACATCCATTGCCATCATGAAGTGCAAGGCACACACGAAAGTCACTGACATTATTTCCCAGGGTAACGATCTAGCAGATCGCACAGCCAAGCTTACAGCCCAGACTCCAGACATTCCAGTTAACATGACACATACTCCAGATCCGATTACATGTATGACAGTTAAGGACCCTACTCAAGATGTCATAGATATCCAGTTACATGCTACTCCCGATGAAATCCAGAAATGGTCCGAACAAGGAGGGGTCCAGACAGACCAAGGATGGTTAACGAAGGGTAGAACCACATGGTTTCTCCCCGACTCTATGGTTCAAGTCATTATCAATACCGCACATAGTCCAGCACATTTAGGAGAAAAAGCTATGTTAGATAGTATCCAGAACATTTGGTTCAACAAGCATTTACGAGCTGCAGCTAAGCAGAAAGTCCGTACCTGTATGATATGTTGTCAGTTCAATCCAGGTAAAAGTGTCCCGGTGGAACAAGGTGGATTCCAGCCCCCTGACCACCCTTTTGAAGTCCTCCAGATGGATTATATTCAGATGGAGCGATGTCGAGGTTTCAAGTATGTCCTTGTAGTTGTATGCGCTTTGTCCAGGTGGACAGAAGCATATCCAGTCCCAGATTACACAGCCGCGACCACTGCCAAGCAGTTGGTTCGTGAATTCTTCCCTCGTTATGGACTCCCTAGAGTCGTATATTCTGATAACGGCCAGCCATTCTCCTCAGAGTTAATGAAGCACGTTTCCCTTTTGTTAGGGTACCAGTGGAAGTTCCATTGTGTACGCCATCCTGAAGCAGCCGGTCTCGTTGAGAGACATAATCAAACCCTGAAAATCCGCATCGCCAAAGTCTGTCAAGAAAAAGGTGTGGACTGGCTAGTAGCTCTGCCAGTCGCTTTATTTTATATGCGCATGGTCGCACATTCCAGATCAGGTCTGTCCCCGTATGAGGTCATTTTCGGCCGCCCCCCTAATATGTGGGGTACTCCTAGACCCCGAAGTATTACCGATGTTTCAAGTAATATGCTGACAGATTACCTAGCTTCCTTGATGTCTGCCCTCAACTCATGTCGTTCACAGGTTGCCGCCGCATTTCCAGACAATACCGAGGTGGCACCGCACGAAATCGTTCCAGGATCCATGGTGATGGTCCGCAACTTTGACAGATCAAGTCCGCTGGAGCCTCGATGGAAAGAGCCCCGACAGGTCCTCCTCACTACCCGTACAGCCGTGAAGTTGGAAGGACGCAAAGGCTGGGTACACCTTTCTCATGTCAAACTTTTTAATGGACTGAAACCCGCCTTAAAGAACATTTCCCAGGATTCAAAGGATTGCCAGAATATTGTTCTCAAGGACTGTCCCGCAAAAGACATTGCTACAACCCCTCCCCTGTTAGAGAAAACTCCGCAGCAGGAGTATAAACAGAAATTAAGGTCTAGTAAAATAAGTCAGTCAGTTTGATTGTCTAAGTCCTCCCCTAGGTGAAACGGTTAGACTGTTTCTGACATGTATAAAATAGACCCCCATAGTGAGAGAGTTAGTCAAAACTCAATCCGATGTATCGTTTTTCTATGTTTCATATTGTTTTCCAGCATTATGATTTCCTGCACCAGTTATGCATTTTATCTGTGTTTCCCAGTTCTTCATGTAAATAAGTCTGCTAATGCTACAGCAGAGCACACGTTTAGTGATCTGCCCCCTCATGAACTCTCTTACCGCCTCGCTATGCGAAATAACTCCTTTATCCGCATGTTACATTACTCACACCAGACCAGCAATGCCACTAATTGTTGGGTGTGTGGTCGACTCCCCCCTTTCCAGACACCGAAGGGAGTTCTGCCACTTTTTCCTTATCCATTTTCACATAATGGTTCGTGTGGAGCATGGTCCACGTTAACGTCATCCTCAACAGATATGTCTTTTCTTAACAGTACATGTTTCCCAGACAAGCAAGGTCTCCCCCACAGAACCGGGTTAGATCTAGAAAATGAAGTTTACAATTTAGGTAATTATTCTTCGAATTTTATGGTCCTGAATGTTCAGTCTGATACTACTCCAGACTTACCTGCTATTTCAGTACTACCAGTCAAAGGCGAATTATGTGTCCGAAATAATGGTTCCATACATGTAGGACATAGTGATTGTACTACTGTTGTCAAGTATAGTGACAGTGGGAAATCTATTTTCAAAGCCTCACGTCATTCATATTTTATTTGTGGTCAGACCGCATATGTTCGTCTGCCCCTCGATTGGGAGGGAACCTGTTACATTGCCTTCCTACTGCCACCAGTTTTTCTAGCCCCATCTGATTATCATAGAAATACACATCTAGTACACATTAGACATAGAAGGGAGTCCCCGATTGTCGATTACACTGAAACTACTCTAGAACAATATACCGATTTCAATAAAGGTTTCTTCTTCTTTATAGGCCCTGTCCAGAATAGTAAGTTAATCCGTAGATTAACAAGAACCCTTGAAGCTGTAGTAAATGAGACTGCCTCTGCTCTAGGTAACCTAACCGAAGAGCAATCTGCTATGAGATTTGTCGTTTTGCAAAATCGTCTCGTCCTTGACGTCATACTGGCCGATAGGGGCGGGGCCTGTAGAGTCATCGGATCTAGTTGCTGCATTTTCATTCCAAATAACGCGCCGTCTGTTTATTCAGCTATAACCAGACTCCATAAAATTGCCCATCTGTTACACCAAGATCCAGGCACCTGGACATGGTCCGGTTGGTTCTGGAATATAATTTCCGCATGGGGATGGAAAGTCTTGTCCTTTCTAGGTATAGCAGTAGCGATCATATTCAGCTGCTGCCTCTGTATACAATGTGGCCCTGCGATTTGCGGCATGTGTGCTACATCCTGTATTCCTAGTATAACTCCTAGTCCCAAGTCCCGTTCTAAATCCCGTTCTAAGAGAATTCGAGATGAGCAAATGATACTGTATGAAATGATAGATGGTATCATGAATATTGATGTTTCCTGATGGAAACGTAGTGACAAGGAGGGAATGTGGAAAAGTAAATTTTGCCATGTTCTGTGTCCCTACGTGTCATTCATCATATGTTATGTGTGCATGATTAAATATGCATATGTACTCCCCATGTCCGATTAATGACGCAATTACAGTTGTGTCCACCTCTAGTATGCCAGTTTCCAGTCCTCGTGAATACTACGAATATCAGGCCTATGTAAAGCTACGTTGCCACGTTTCTCAGTGTGCACGTTATTCTATTATAAAGTCCCCGTTTCTAGGCCTCAAAAGGGCCTGGACACTAGATTCAGCTCCTGTCTCCTGAAGCCTCGTTGAGGAGCGATACAGCCCCCACCTGTATCCTCGACCCTTCACTTACTTCCTGCCTCGCAGTGCCCGGTCCAGCCTGGCTCTGCCTCTGAGTCTGCCAAGAGTATGTTATGAGTCCAGTTATCAGTTCAGCCCTCCTTCTCTGCATTCCTAAGCTACTGAATCGCA
Source organism: Lissotriton helveticus (assembly GCF_964261635.1). Taxonomy (NCBI): domain Eukaryota; kingdom Metazoa; phylum Chordata; class Amphibia; order Caudata; family Salamandridae; genus Lissotriton; species Lissotriton helveticus. Next base: position 796,858,147 of record NC_136059.1, on the reverse strand, counting down.
TCAATAGTTTCCGTCATTGTCTAGCCTTCAGGGCTCCATGTTAGAGAAATACTGCATTTAATGGTCATTTAATATTCTTCAACACGCACTACATGTAGAATAATGCATGCTCCAGTCTTAGAGTCTGTTAGCCTTTCCCCTCTTGACTTCTAGTTTATATCAACATGTTCCCTAAACATCAGATACTAGATAGGGTTTAGGTACATGTCGCTCCGACCCTCCAGACTTCAGTCTCTGCTCCTAGCACAGAGTTCATAGCCCCCAGCTTCTCCTAGTGATACGTCATTGCTAGTTTGCGCGCACCACTAGGTTAGAGGTCCCGGCTCCTCAGGTAGCCCCCTCCATGGTTTCCGCCCCATTCATGACATATTCTGCTACGTTTGCATCACATGTCTATGTATACGCCCTGTTACACCTTCTTCTCACCCTTATCTTTCGCGACTGCTACGCGTCACGCCTTCTGCTCCACCCACTGCTACGCCTACTGCAATGTAATGCTATGTGTTTGCGTTATGTATATATGCTCATGTATTGTTATTAAAAGTCAGCGCGCTCATCCCAGATCCAGCCCCAGCAGCTGCTGGGCCCTGTCACCCTGTCATCCTATTCCTATGCAGGTTGTCCTGTTCCTGTCCTTATGCTGTATTAAACCTGCAAAACTCCTACTACCTCGAATCTTGACTCTTATTTATTGAGCTATCTGTTATTCATTCATGCACTCAAAAATAGGGTATTATTTATTTATTTACCACAAGCCCATCCACTCCCTCCTTTGAGTTCTTCATACCCAAGCTGAAACATATTGTCTGCCCACTGCCCATTCTGTTAATGTTCATGGTACAGTGGTTTTTACAATGAGACTAACTGCTGATGGCCCAAAAGAAAAATCAAGGTTCTTACTATTCAGAATGGTCCGGGAGAGCCAGCAAAAAAAAAAGAAAGAACAGGGTTAGTAATAAATCCAAGACAAAGGCAAGCACAAATCATCACATTCTAAAGAGGAAGTCATTTACTAAAGTAAGAGTAACAAACATTCAGGTCACTATAGGAGGTTGCGAGCTACCTTTGGTAAATTGATTAATTCTCCCTGAGGCGTAGAAAAAGTGAACATTGGGTATCCTTTGTTATAATTTAGTCTCTGCATTATAATGACAGTTTCTCACCTGGATAGTGGGGGTGATGTGGGCAAATTAGCATTTTTTATAACCATACCCTCTAACAGTTTAAGTATGTGTGCACCACAGGCATCCTGCCACGAGTGAGACATGTTGATGGTGGACATTCACAACATCACATTAGATCTCAGAAACTGGGGAAAGAGGATTAGTATATCAGACTGGATGAGTAAAAGGAATTAAGTAAAAGTTTAGAGAGACCTACGCAGCATTAAGCAAGTCCATGAGTGCCACCCATCTGTCTTTATTAGCCATGAGACTTCCACGATAGTTATAGTTATCTGGGTTGAAGTCCAAAGTGGCAACGATACAGACAGTTCAAAAATATTATTAATAACATTTCAGAAAAAGGATACTGTACACAAATGGTACAACTGCATTCTCGTGCCATTGTCCGTTTTGGGGCCAGAGATAAACCACAGAGCTGGAGCACCATGCAGGCTCCACTTCTTTGCAGGAGAGAAGGTCTGTAGAATGATATATTTGAGATTCAAGGTAAACAATGTATTTGGAGGTGTCAGAGTGTAGAGCATATTCTAGCATGTAATTAACTAAGGCCAAGTCTTGTACCACCAAGCCCAAACAACTATCTGCAAGTACCATGAATGATTGATCATCCAAACAATAAAAGCTGTGCCCATCATCATGTCCTCCATGAGTTGACAACACTATTTGTCACTCGAGTCATTACCCATTATTATTAATATGCTAACTTATATTTACTACACACCAAATACAAAAAATATATTTTTTTCCTGCTCATTTCACGTAGCAGGCATTTCTGTTTTGTTAATGTTTCTTTTTCTTTTTAATCTGGAAAGCAGAGTTCATCCTCAAATTCAGTGAGGACATCTGGAGGGTGATCACTCACCACACTTGTGAGATACTTACCTCATCCACAGTTGTGTCTTCTTCAGCCTTATAATATTTGGCTATGAAATGTTTATTCAATTCAATCATCATCAGTCTCTCCACATTTTGAGGAGAGAGACTGGTCCTTCTGACTGTGACAATTACCCTAGCTGCACTAAACGTTTTCTCCAAACATACACTGCTTACAGGGCATTCCAGATACTGTATTGCCAGCCTGCTAAGTTCTGGCCGATGTTCCTTCTTCCCATGCCCTTAGATCAATGTTTTTGATCCAGGTAGACATCTGTTGGGTCGAACATGTAGTGAAACATCCACTACCCAAGTGTTGTTGTTGACACTTGATATTTCTCTATTGCTTGTGTATGTGGAGTTGATGTAAGTCCAGTTATATACATAAACCAACTCATTGAAGATGTTGTGGGTAAAGCTGTTCATTCTCTAGATATAGTAGAAAGCGATGGGTGTTGCCATTGGTGAGTTCTGCTTCTTCAGTTGCAACAGGCTTCTCTATTTTGTGCCAACACTGTGCTCTCCGGTGGCTAAAGGCAGCACTTCAGTTCTGCTATGGTCTTGAATTTTCCAGTATTATTACGAGTGCAGAAAAGGATGTATGCAGATTGAGTACCACAACTGAGGAGGCTGCACTTTCGCCCGTGTCAAAGGCACAGAGCACTTTACTCCCGTCCCCCGGAGGGGCTTTAAATCACTGGCGGCGGTCCCGCGACACCGCAACTGAGGATACTGCACTTTCGCCCTTGTCCCCGGGCATCAAAGGCACAGAGCACTTTACTCCCGACCCCCGGAGGGGCTTTAAATCACCGGCGGCGGTCCAGCGATGTGGGAGACCGCAACTGAGGAGATTGCACGTTCGCCTGTGCCCCTGGGAATCAAAGGCACAGAGCACTTTACTCCCGACCCCATGAGGGGCTTTAAATCACCGGCGGCGGTCCCGCCACATTGGAGACTGCAACTGAGGAGACTGCTCTTTTACCCGTGTCCCTGGGCATCAAAGGCACAGAGCACTTTATTCCCGACCCCTGGAGGGGCTTTAAATCATCGGCGGCGGTCCCGCCACGCGGGAGACCGCAACTGAGGAGACTGCAATTTCGCTGATGTCCCTGGCCAACAAAGGCACAGAGAGGACTTATTTACTCTGATTTTTTTGAAGAACGGTCAATAACTTTGTAAATTGCCGAGCTCGCACTACTTCCCCCGAGAAGGAAAACTGAGTAAAGCAAAGTATTAACTTTTGCTATCCTGATTCCTTGATTTGTGGACAAAGAATAACTATATCAGTGGTTTATTTAATGTATTCTTTAAACAATTTTTCTTTACTTGGCACTAACATGGGGAAGAGAAAATTGGTGAGCACCTAGAACAAAAAATTTGTTAAATCAGGGGAGCTTTCTCGTCAGCCCCTATTAAAATATTTAACGGGCACCGTCGGAGCCATTGAGCGGCAGATTGTAACTGTTGAAGAGGCATTGCATCGAGGAACGGAGGGTGGTGCATTAGGAGGAGCTAGCTCTATTAATCCAATTGATGCCCATAGAAGCAGCCCAGCCACAAACGTCTGCTCAGTAAATATTTCTGACCATATATCTGGTAGTGAACATGACTACGAAAAAACAACCGTCGACTAAGCGCCCTAGGAACCCTGACACTTGGTCCCCTATGTCTGAGGTACCATGTTCAAAGTCTAGTAAGTCCCCACTCAAATCATGCAAAAAGGCCCCTAAAAAAGCTAAGCCCCATAAAAGTGAAAACTGGGAAAAATCAATACTTAGCTCTAATGCACGCACACAGAGCGAGGTTGGCAAGCTGAAAGCCAAGTTAGTAGCCCTGGATATGCATATTAGAGAAAGTTTAAGTACTCTGACAACTAGATTTGGCTTAATGGAGGCAACTTTAGCCAAACTCCAGTCCCATAGGCAGGGGTGTGAGTCTATCCAAGTGAGTACTCAGTACTGTGAAACGAATAGATTAAGGCTTAATACCAACAGTTCTGCCCTGGGTACTCATAACGATACAGGACATGGAGTAACCAATACATTGTGACAGCCTTCCACAGTATATCCGTCTGTCATTCCACCAGCTATGACCCCACTCATGCGTAGCCCTCTCATTAAAACCTTAAATAACGTATATTAAAAGAAGGAACGACACATAACATATCTGTATTTACCCCCAGCTGCCACGCCACATATAGTGGTGTTGGATAATGATCCAAAACTAGAAAATGGGACAGAAGAATCGTGGGAAAAATTAAGGATCAAGTCTTTGCATTGGCTTGGTGGTAGGACGGGCCTTGCCGGGGAGTTATTTGAGGAGTTTAAGATGGTAAGAAGAATAGGATGGGTAGGCAGAGGATGGAAATCCCTCCCAGGGGATTGTGTAGTGCTGACATTTAAGACCCCCGCCTAGTAAAACTGATTCTGAGCAGAGCAGGAACCCATACTGCGCTAGGACAAGGTGTTAATGTAGTTCCTTTAGGCTATTTTTATCAACCTATATATAGCAATATTTCAAGGATAAATTGGGAACCTTACACTCCAACCCATAGAAATCAGTTTAATATCTAAACACATAACCGCTTCGATGTATTTAACAATCTCGATTGACTGAGACTAGAGGATTTAACCCAGGCAACAACACCTAGCAGTATGAAGGCTGGCTTTAAGGTGGGTCCGCCAACACTTCAAGATAGTGACGAAATAGGTAACACACAAGAGAAAGTTACAGTGGAAAACATACAAGCAACTGTGAAAATAGCCCCAGACATCACAGCTGTACCGATTCAAACCTCCTTAACACAAACTGGGTTCACATCTTCGCAGGCGGAGAATGGGCGGGGAAGGAACAGGGATATAGATAGGAAAGACAAATGCCAGTTTCTGTTCTGGAACGTGGTTGGATTTAAATCCAAGGTGTCCAATAATGTGTGGGTTGATTTTGTGAGCAAATTTGAGATCTTTAGCCTGCAAGAAACATGGGCAGAGGATCCAATCCACATCAGTGGGTACAAAACATTTCATACCTCAGCAATAAGATCGTCTCATGGCAGAGCTAAAGGGGGTCTTTGTACCTACATTTCTAATTACTTAAATCTGAGGAAAGTTGAATTAACTGTCTCTAATCAGTATTATCAAATTATAAACCTATATGTAGACCGTGGATTTTGCTTGGTTTTGTTACATTTTTATAATAATGCCCCATCAGATACGCTTGAGGGGATATTGCTAAAATTAAACAGCGAGTTAAATAACCTACTGTCCCACTCAACTAATGAAGCTTTTGTTATATGGGGCAGAGATTTTAACTCCTCTACATGCCAAAGGGGTGTTAAGGGGGTCTGCGGAATAACGTATGAAAAAGGAACCAGTCCTTTTCCACACACACCCTACAGAGATCTTTTGAACGACATTATGTTTTCATATGATATGGGCTTTGCAAACAATTTATGTTCACCTGTGGTCCCTTTTTGCCCAAGGTTTAATGGTACTTCTTCCATAATTGATTTTATACTGATAATGTGTAGGCATTCCCCACGTGTTAAAGTTTCACCACTCATGATATTGCTTTAAGAAATCACTTTCCATAAAGTATTGACGTGTCAGTGTATAAACAAGATTTTAACATGAGAGGTAATTCCAATCAGCTTCTAAAGAATATCACTTTGAGCAGAAAAAATGGGTATGCACTAAGATGGGGGAAATTGGACCCAGAGGAATTTGTTACAAAAATTGTTTCGAAGTGTAAGAACATGTTTTACTCTTGTCTTGATGAGAGGTCCTCTCACCAAGTAATCATAGAGAGCTTTTTAATTATCTCTAATCAAATTAAAGAAATATTGTGTGTAAAGGCAAGAAGGAATAATGTATACAGTGAAGGCTGGTTTGATTCCCAATGCACAAAAGCCTATACTAAACTTAAACACGCACTAAACGCTAGGGTGAAAGCCCAGGAGTACATTAGGGAATCCAGAAGGAATTATAAGAGGGCAATAAAAGAAAGGAAGAAAATGCTGAAAGAGGAAGCCTGGAGTGCCCTGCATGAGGCTTCGATTAATCGAGATTCCACTGCTTTTTGGAAGGCGGTTAATGTATCATTTCTGGTTGAGAATATTAAAGCAATTATAGAAATTGCTATACCTGAATCGAAGTGGATATTGCATTATTCAAAGCTGTACAACAACCCAACCAGTGATGAACAGGGAATCTTGGTGAATGTGGCTGACCTTGAGCCTTTTCCCCCCCTTTCAACAATTATCCCTGGATTTCACCTTGAGTGAGGTCAACGCTGCCATAAATGCAAGCCTGGGCGGTAAGGCCCCGGGGCCAGATGGCATCCCGGTGGACATATTTAAATCTAATTTGGCACTGTGGGGACCACTTTTAACACACGTTTTTAATGCTTGCTGTACAAAGGGATTTTTAACGACCTGGTACGACTCCATAATTGTCCCCATCTTTAAAAAGGGATACAGGGCAAATCCAACTTGTTACCACCCAATTTCCTTATTGGATTCCACAGTGAAGAATATAGGACAGGTGATCCTAGAAAGACTGCTGGCCTGGGCGGGGGAGCAAGGAATTATAAGTGAGCTACAATCGATCAGGGATTAAATCTACACATTTTATTAGATAAATATACCAAAGCGAAAAGGGAAAGGCTGTTTTTAACTTTTGTTGACCTAACGGCCGTATTTGATAGCGTCGTCCATGAAAAGCTATGGTTGATTAGAGCGGTTGGGGGGTAGACATTTCATTAACCCCTTCCATGCTCATGACGAGCTCAGCTCGTCATGCAGTACACTGCTTGTGTGCTCATGACGAGCTGAGCTCGTCATGAACAATGGGATTCATCGATCATCAGCATGGAGGATGCATCTCTGTAGCATTGATGGTGTTAATCTCCGTTTTAAGGCAGCTTTACTCGGGACAAGGGCAAGGGTGCACTTTAGGATGGACGGTGACTTTACAAAAAAAATTAGAGTGATGAAAGGCTTTAGGCAAGGCTGCGTTCTTGCTCCATTTTTATTCACATTGTATATAAACGATCTAGAGACTACTCTGGTTAAGGAGTGCAGGGATTTACCATCAGCAGCAACTCGCTCTATCCCTGCACTCCTGTATGCAGATGACGTGGTCCTTATGGCTAGTACGCCACTTGGTCTCCAAAGGGTAGTTACTTCTTTTACAAATGTTATGTCTAATTTGGGTCATACAATTAACTGCTCAAAAAAATTCATAATGAATTGCTGCAACGGATCCAACAAAAAGAGTAATACTATTTTTATTAATACCAGGGCAAAAAAGTGCACTCAAACTTTTTCTTATCTAGGGATTTTATTTGACCAATCAGGAACTTGGACCCGGGTAGTTAAATCCAGAAGGCTTTTGTTTAGTAAGTCATCGATGGCACTAACCAATTTTAGTAGAAAACTAGGAAAACGATCACCAGGGGAACTATTGCATATATACAAGGCAAAATATGTTGCAATTGCCACCCATAGAGCAGGAATCTGGGCTTTTGCCAACGTAAATTTATTACAGATGGCAGAAAATATGTTTCTCAGATTCCTCTTGTCAGTACCAGACAGTATGTCTAATTGTATCTGTTATGCTGAACTTGGCTTGCCCTACTTGGAGGACGTGATTAAGATCCAGCCCATCCTCCTCTGGCACAGGGTCTGGACTACAGAAGAGTCTGCTTTTAATCGTCACATAATAAAAGATGCCCTGGGGATTGACGGAGCTAAACATATAAGTTGGCTAGAATATGTTAAAACATTCTTATTTCAAGTAGGTCATCAAGAATAATATAACAATCCCTATACTATGTGTCACGTGTCTAGAAAGGCTCTAAAGTGTAGCTGTATGCGATATGTGAGTGAAATTAGAATTTTGATTGAAATGAAGAAAACACAGCGGTCCAGTCTCACCATCTTACTCTGGCCTTTAAGAACATTAAGCAATATGTCCTGTTAGTCACTAGCGACTATGATAGATTCCTGCTAACACGTTTCAGACTAAGCATTCTATACAGATAGCTAAGTTTCCTCGAACTAAATGATTGGTCCAGAACACAATGTAAATGCCCCTATGATGACGTTTCTGTACAATCGTCTATACATAAACAGTTTTTTTGCAAATTTTATTCTATCCCAGGAAAAAGATGGATTATACCAGTGCTAAAAAAAACTGGGGGGGCGTGGCCTAAGGCATCCAGATGGCGGTCGCACTCTGAGAGTGCTCCGGACCCCCTCCGTCATCCGCCTCACATCTGTTGCTAAGAGCCCAAAACTGATCCCTCCAACTGCCAGACATTGCTCCCTGTACTGCCCGCTGTCCCCCAGTGTCCTTGGAGGGCTGCGGCGGCTCTCCCTTCCGCTTGTGGAGCCCTTTGCTGCCCGCGGCCGCCTTACCTAAAATGGCGGCCCCCAGGTATCGCGGACCAAGGCCCGGTCGTTCGTGGTCCTGCGGGCCGGTGATCTTCTCTCCTGTGGCTGGAGGGGGGGAGCGGCGGACCCGCGAGGCTGTCCCTTTGCCTTGGGACACCGGACTGCTTGCTGGAGCTGGAGGCCACAGGAGGAGAGGACGCCTGAGACCCCGGGTAACCTGAGCCGCGCACGAGAGGCGGCCGGGCCGATGCGCCACCCCGGAGCCAGGGGCGGAGTGGTCGGTGTTGAGGCAGCGGCGCCGGTCCCGGCAGGAGGCCGGAGGAGCTGAGGGAGCTGCCGGCATTCGCCCTGAGCTGTGCCGCCGTGGGAGTGCCGGTCCACGGAGCAGACCCGACGGTGAGGAGCGCCTGGAGGGGGAGGTGCGGCTGGGGCATCTGTTGCCGATCCTGGGGCCTGGAGCTTGCCTGGTCGGCACCGACACGCCCCTGTGGGGAGGCCCCGACTCTCCGCAAGCACCGCCCCCCGAGAACTTTCTTCATTCCTGGGCAGTGAGACCTCACCTCCCCGCTGGATTGGTGGGGCAGGGGCCCGAGGATCGGCGGCTCCCCGGAGGCCCTGAGGCAGGACTGGAGTGCTGAGGGGCTTGGTTCGGCCGCCTCCACCGCGGTGCGCCCTTCCCGTTCAACCTGATTGTTTGGTCCTCGGCCTGATCACTCTTTCTTCCCTCGTGTGGGGCACTGTATGGCGGCCTAGACGGGAGTAAGTCGTCCATCTCCTCGGTTGTCATCCCCCCTCTCCCTTCCCCCTCCTGGAGCCTTGGACTTGGGGTCCTAGGTGCTGTTTGACCGGGCTTGGGGGCGAGCTCAGCCACTATATCGGGTGGCGGGGGTGCTGACCGGGGAGCCCTTCTATTCCTTCCCTCACACAGACTGGTTGACCTCTCTGGAGAATATGGGGAAGCCCCGCGCCCTTCCAGCCCCTGGCCCCTCAACCCAAACAACGATGGAGCAGTTTGTGAAGTCTGACCAGGGCCCCGGCAGCGGACCGTCGGCGGGCTCTGGCCTAGCCGGGGGAGATGTCTCGACCATCTTGCAGGTGATCACCACGTCCCAGGCATCCGTGGAGAACAAGACAGGGGAAGTACAGATAGACGTGGCCTTAATTCGCTAAGACCTTCGCAAGGCCACAGACCGCATCACAGAGGTGGAGTCCTGTACCTCCACGGTGGAGGACGACGTAAACACCCTCAAGTCTCAGGTGGCCCGTCTCCAGTCGCAGACCTCGGAGCTACACCGTAGAGCCGAGGATGCCGAAAACAGGGCGCGCCTCCTGGGTTTCCCCGAGGGGCTTGAGACGGACCGTGTTGCCACCTTCATGGAGACCTAGATCCGCTCCTGGATGCCTAAGGAAAAACTCTCCCCCTGGTTCGCGGCCCACCGCTCTCTTTCCCCTAAGCCGCCGCCCGGCGCCCCTGCTCGCCCCATCATCCTTCGGGTCCTCAACTTTCATGACAGGGACGCCATACTGGAGGCGGCCCGGGAGCTGTGGCCCCTGCACTATCAGGACTCTAAAATAATGGTGTTTATAGACTACTCAAGGGAGGTCCAGACGCAACGTCGCTCCTACGACAAAGTCAAACAAAAACTCAGAGCGATGGGCCTTCGCTCTGGGCTCCTCTTCCCAGCCCGCCTCAAAGTGATCTTTCAAAACAAGTCCTTTTTCTTCGATTCTCCCCAGGCCGCATGGACCTGGCTCACGGAGGAGCGGCCCCTCTTGCCGGGGGCGTCCCTCTCTCCTTCCTGGAGGGCCCCGGGACGACAGAGCCAGCCTGCGCCGAAGCCCCGGCGACGTAGAACTGGTTCCCGGAGGAGGGGCGGCCGTCGAGCTGGGGGCTCCCGATCGCCAGAGGCACAGTCCTGACGCTCGCCGACTTGGGCCCAGGGGCAAGGATCTGACCCCCACCGCTGGCTTCATCCTTGATCGACCTGGGCAGCGTCCCTGGACCCAATGCAACCCTGCGACGTGCGGTAACAGACTCGGACCTGTCGGGGGAGCCCCGTGATCCGCGGCTCTGATGGCGAGACAGGGTCATGAACGACACTGCCTCCGATGCCTGGGGTTCCACCCTTGGGCTCTTCATCACTGCGACTGCCTAAGAATCCTCACACCAGCTCTTGCAGAACTCATTTGACTGGTTTGATGGGGTACTTACCTTGGCTCTATCCCTGGGTTCTGGTACTCTAGCTGTGACATACTTGTTCTTGCTGTTCGCATTTCATCCGAACACATGGAGGGGCGTCCGACTCAGCCATGTCCCACTTTAGTGGTTGCTAACCATTTTAGTTTAGCTATTTACCTCCCTGGGAGATGTTAGTATTAGGAATTGTTCAGGACGACAGATGCTTCACTTCACAAAGTATAGGGTGGGGGAGTTGGGGGGTGAGGGGGGGTGGAGACCATTGTTTCCCAGAAGTTTGTTCCGAAGCCCCGGCGTCGTAGGACTGGTTCCCGGAGGAGGGGCGGCCGTCGAGCTGGGGGCTCCCGATCGCCGGAGGCACAGTCCTGACGCTCGCCGACTTGGGCCCAGGGGCAAGGATCCGACCCCCACCGCTGGCTTCATCCTTGATCGACCTGGGCAGCGTCCCTGGACCCAATGCAACCCTGCGACGTGCGGTAACAGATTCGGACCTGTCGGGGGAGCCCCGTGATCCGCGGCTCTGATGGCGAGACAGGGTCATGAACGACACTGCCTCCGATGCCTGGGGTTCCACCCTTGGGCTCTTCATCACTGCGACTGCCTAAGAATCCTCACACCAGCTCTTGCAGAACTCATTTGACTGGTTTGATGGGGTACTTACCTTGGCTCTATCCCTGGGTTCTGGTAATCTAGCTATGACAGACTTGTTCTTGCTGTTCGCATTTCATCCGAACACATGGAGGGGCGTCCGACTCAGCCATGTCCCACTTTAGTGGTTGCTAACCATTTTAGTTTAGCTATTTACCTCCCTGGGAGATGTTAGTATTAGGAATTGTTCAGGGCGACAGATGCTTCACTTCACAAAGTATAGGGTGGGGGGAGTTGGGGGGCGAGGGGGGGGTGGAGACCATTGTTTCCCAGAAGTTTGTTGTTTTTAGCCGCCTACGGGTCGCTGTGTTCTGTTCCCATTGGTAGCCCATTGATTTTTCCTTCTTCATCAGCTGGCGCACACACCGTCACCTTCTCAACCCTTGTCCTGGGGCCCCGGTCCTGGGTGGGACTTCCTCTCCGGCCTGACACGGCCTTCCACATGCACCCTCATCATCTAATATTCATTTTTATACATGTCTCCCGCCTATAACAGACCCCTCCACATTCTCTCCTGGAATGTAAACGGCCTTCTGGACCACATCAATCGTACTGCGGTGCTTCATGCGGCCCACCGCCACATGCCTGATGCCTTGCTTCTCCAGGAGACGCACCTCCTGGGCTCCCACTGCCATTTCCTAGCCCGTTTCGGGTTTGGACGAGTCTGGCACTCTGGCTTTGCCCGAGGTGCCCGGGGGGTGGCCATTCTCCTTAGGCGGGGGCTCCCCTTTACCTTGGTAACCACTGAATCCGACTCCCAGGGGACGTATGTGACCTTATCATGGTTGATTAAGGGGAACCCCGTGAACCTCTTATGCACCTATGTCCCTCCAGCGCTCTTGGCACCCACTCTTCGGTGCCTGACACAGATGATCTCCTTCCTTCCCCAAGGCCTCACTGTCGTCGGGGGGAGACTTCAACGCTGTCTTGCAGCCCTCCCATGATGTGACGGGCATTCCGTCAGCGCAGCGGTTGGTCTCTGCGGGGAACCTTGTGAGGTGGACCTCGGCTGTGGGTCTCTGCGACGTTTGGAGGATATGGCACCCCTGTAGGGAACAATACACACACACACGTCAGCCGCTCGCCATACCCACTCCCGTATAGATCTTGTCTTAATGCCCGCCACAGATTGCCATCTAGTATCGGGAGCGGATATCTTCCCCAGGGGAATCTCCGACCATTCCCCCGTCTCTCTCCATATTGGATCCCCCACTGTGGGTCCGAGGGCGGTCTGGCGACTGAACGCCTGGTTCCTGCAAGACCCCGCATTGGTGGAATCCCTGAGCCAGGAATTGCGGCACTATTTTTCCACTAACAGGGGCTCGGTCCCTTCACAGGGAACACTCTGGGAGGCCGGTAAGGCGCGGTTCGAGGGGTGGCCAGAGTATTGGTCCACGCCAAACGTGCAGACCAGGTTGCCCAACTGGTGCAATTTGAATCCTGGGATGTACAACTGGAGCTTGCCCAGCTGACTGATGATACTGGTGACTCCTCTAGGCAACTGGCGCTGGTCCGAGACGAGATTCGACGGATATCCCTGGAGTCGGCCAAAATGCTCTGGCGCTCCTCTGTGGCACGCATCTACGGCTGCGGGTACAAAAATGGTAAACTTCTCCATAACCTGGTGTCATACCCCAGGGCCGACTGTATTATCCCGGAGATCCGGACGGTCGCAGGGACCCTCCGAGTGACATCGTCAGCCATTGCACAAACCTTCCCGCACTACTATGAGACCCTCTACACAGCGCGTCCTCCCGGTTCCTCCTTAGCTGATCTAATGGAGGAATCCGGAACCCACCTGCCATGCCTCTCCCGAGAGCCCGCTGAGGCTCTGGACGGCCCTCTCACACCGGAAGAAATTCACGGGGCTATCTCCCTGCTGCACTCCAGCAAGACGCCCGGACCTGACGGCTTCCCCAGGAGTACTATGCTATCTTCCTGGGACGACCTGGTTCCCCACTTGATGGAACGTTTCCGCCAGGTGGTTGAGGTGGGATCCTTTCCATCTGAATCCGATGTGGCCACCATCGTGGTCATCCCAAAGACACGGCCGCCCTCTCTAGAATGCTTGGATTACCTCCCAATCTCACTGATTAACACAGAAATAAAAATCTTCACCACGGCGATAGCCCAACGACTACGACCTTTGCTGCAAGACCTGGTCCACCCTGACCAGTGTGGCTTCATGCCTGCCAGGGGCACCCGCCACTGTATTCGTCGCCTCCATCTGGCGATGGCCCATCGTCATCGGCTGTCCCCATACCTGGCGTTGCTTCTCATGGATTTCGAGAAAGCCTGGGGGTACCTGGGCGATGTCCTGGAGAGAATGGGATTGAGCCTCCCCTTCCGCCGCCTGATCAGGGTTCTTTATCACAGCCCTAGAGCCCGTATCCTCGTAAAATGGTGAGTTGTCGGAGCCGTTTCCGATCTGGAGAGGCACCCGTCAGGGCTGCCCTCTCTCACCACTTGTATTCGCACTGGTGATGGAGCCTCTGGCGACTTTAATCCGACAGAACTCCCTTATCAAGAGTTGGGCCTGGGATCTGAGCCAGGTGGATAAAATCGCTCTATAAGTGGACGATGTCCTGCTTTACCTGGAAGATCCGGAGCACTCCGGCCCCTGAGCTCTAGCCGCCCTCGCGGCGTCTGAACAGGTCTCATGGCTTCGTCTTAACCCGACCAAATCCACCCGGGTCCCCCTACACCCCTCCCAGGCGTGTTTTGACTGGCAGGCGGTGATTCCCCTCCGGAGGCAATCATTCAAATACCTGGGTGTCTGGGTGACCCTCCTCCCAGAGCTGGAATGGGCCCTCAACGTTGCCCCTCTGGTTGCTCGGATGAAGACCAACCTCAGGAACTGGCAATTCCTCCCCCTTAACCCGCTGGGTGGGAGTGCCCTTTTTAAAATGATGATTCTCCCCCGCTTTCTCTACATTCTACAGAACACCACGGTACATCTCTCTGTGGGCTGGTTTTGGGAATTGGACATCACACTGACCCGATTCCTCTGGGGAGGTGGATGTCCGCGATTGTCTCTGTCCCATTGTCGGGTTCCCCCTTTTGATGGAGGCATGGCAGTCACCAATCTCCACCTTTACTATTTGGCCTTGATGCTCATTGTGATCCATGACTGGTTTGCGGGCGGCTGTTCCGACCCAGCTTACCGGGTGGAACTCAGTACCTTGGACTTCGCACAGCTTCAGGGATTCCTCTATGGCTCCCCGGTGCTGCAGGCCTTGCCCCCAGTCACTAGGACGGTGATCACGGCCTGGCGCGTGGCCCTTAGACAAGTGAGATGGGACCGGAGGCTAACTAGACAAACACCGTTAAGGCATGGCGCCTGGCTGACGGAGGGCTCGTCCTTGGGAGGTTTCCGTCGCTGAGACCTAGTGGGTATTTCGCTCCTTGGGGATGTGTGGGTGGGGGACCACATGCGCTCTTCTCAGACCTGCAACACAGACATGCCCTCTCCCACTCCCAGTTCTACAAATACCTACAACTCCGCCATGCCCTCCACACACATCTCCCAACACCCACCAATCTCCCGGAATTCAGCCCTCTGGAAGCTCAGGTAATGATGGGGGACCTGGGTAGGGGGTGTGTGTCCTGTATATACCGAGCTCTGGTAAACAACTGCCCTACATCCCTGGACCGGCTTAGGGAGCGTTGGGAGGGATGGGTTGGTCCTTTAGATGATGCTGACTGGCGCGACGCCCTTATGGCACCCAAAACCCTGACTAAATCCTCTAAGTTACGCCCGGTCCAACTTACTACCACCATGCAGCGTACCTTACCCCAGCACGTCTCTTTAGAGACGGCTTGAGAACCTCCCCGGCATGTGCGCGCTGCGACTCTGCCCCTGCAGACTTCTACCATGTGGTGTGGCTATGCCTGGCCTTAAAGCCGTTCTGGAAGGGGGTGGAACGCGAGCTCGCACAGGCCCTGGGGTGGGAGGTTCCCCATGACCCAAGGCACCTGCTGCTGGGGGTGTTTGATGGCCTAGATGGCTCCAGGGCTGACAAGCGCTTCCTGGGGACCGCCCTGGCGGTGGCAAAGCGGGACATAGCAGCCGGTTGGTCCCAGGCTGTGGTTCCGACGCTGCAGAAATGGCGGAGGGGCGTGAATTGGTGTGGGGTGCAGGAAGAGTCCCTCTTCGAAGCCTGGGGTTGCCCGGAAATATTCAGCAGGGTGTGGGGCAATTGGTTCTGTGTGTTGCCTTCTTGAGGGTCTAAGCCTCATTATGCGTATATGTTCTATGGAAGCTAATGTAACCATACAGGGGGGACTTACTATGCCAGTGCTGTCGCCAAAGAGGGGATGGTTTTTAACGTTGATGTGTGATATGCTACCAATGAATTTGTTTGTTCCAGAAATTACAATAAAAATTGATTATCAAAAAAAAAAAACTGGGACTGAGACAATGCCGCCCTGCATTTCTGGCACTACAATTTTTAGATAATGAATTTACTATTGCCTCTATTACTGCCTTTTTAAAAAAAAAATTAAATTGCGTAAATCAATTGTGATATGACATATACTTGTTTTAAATTGTTCAGGGAATTTTAATTGTGTAATATATGAACTGTGCTTTTATGGTTTACTCTGTACAGTAACCACATAAATTTATTGAAATTGAAATTGAGACCTCCACTGTTGCAAAAGGAATGAAAATGGCAACCATATTTTGTACCTTGGATCCAGTATTGTGGCACAGATATACTCTTCAAAGGACACAGTCTATTTTTGCAGCCTTTGATTTCTATTCAGACAAAGGATTATGCTGTTGACCAAAGCAGAAAAGGTAAGGAGGCCTTCAAGGGATATATTTCAGGAAAACAATCACTTATTTAATGTCACTTGTGGAGAAGTTAATTCACCAAATGTGTAAATCATATAATCAAAATTTAAATCACATTGAAACATATAAACATATAAACAACAAAACACAGAGGTGTATATAAAAAGAATTTTATCAAAAAATTCATTAAATCAGCAATAAATCAAAGAAAGCAGGTAAGGAAATGCTGGTAAAAATGACGTAATAGTACAAAAATCAATACCACAGCAAAACCTAAAAAGAACATCTATCTCAGAAACAACGTGAATCAAACACTGTAGAGATAAGATGCAGGTCGACGTTTCGGTCTCTTTACAATAAGTTTTAGTAAACTTATTGTAAAGAGACCGAAACGTCGACCTGCATCTTATCTCTACAGTGTTTGATTCACGTTGTTTCTGAGATAGATGTTCTTTTTAGGTTTTGCTGTGGTATTGATTTTTGTACTATTACGTCATTTTTACCAGCATTTCCTTACCTGCTTTCTTTGATTTATTGCTGATTTAATGAATTTTTTGATAAAATTCTTTTTATATACACCTCTGTGTTTTGTTGTTTATATGTTTATATGTTTCAATGTGATTTAAATTTTGATTATATGATTTACACATTTGGTGAATTAACTTCTCCACAAGTGACATTAAATAAGTGATTGTTTTCCTGAAATATATCCCTTGAAGGCCTCCTTACCTTTTCATTTAAATTACCCAAGCCCTCAAGGGTGTAACTGGGTTGCTCACCTCTTTGAATCGTTGACCAAAGCAGCCGCTTCCTCATTGACATTGGTAAACATTTGTTCCACCCTTTGGAAATGCTGCTGCAGCATGTGCACCAATGGGATTTCTTGGCTTGTGGTACTGTCCTCCTTCTTGACTTTCTGCATCAAGAACTCGAACAATACTAGCATTTGGACCAGGCACTCCACTAGTCCCAATTTGTCAATGGCTTTGGCAATTTCATCCCCTCCTCTCCTTTGTAGTACGTAGTCATTAATAGACCTTTACTGCTCAAACAGGCATTGCTGCATGTAGAAGTTAGCATTCCAACCAGTTGCATCTCCTACATGAGGGTTTTTACAGGAACTGTATTAGCACGTTCAATGATCCTATTCATCACCTGCTTCTGGGCTTTGAAAGAATTAGTGCAAATCCAACAACAGGTGACCAGTATATTTTTTATTACTGCTTCTGTTTTTTATAGGATGTATGACTCAATTAGGTTGATGACAATGTGAATGATAGAGTGCACTCCCTTCTTTTCATCTTTGGCAATTCTTTTCAACTTTTACGAAGTGCTCTATGGAGTCAAGTTCGGCATGCAGCCCCTGGTGCATCCTCTGTCCAAAAACATGCATGAAATGACTTTTATAAAGCTGGTGATCATATGGGACAAAAGTTCCCACGGTGCACCTCCTTTGTGTAGGCCCATAGGCCAATGCGATTCCAGCAACATTATATTAATCCTTTTTATGCCATATTTATCCATCTTAAACCAATATTTGTCCATATTTTGTTAATTTTAAACCAGTTCTGAATAGAAATAAAGTGTTGATATTCAGAACTTCTGCGTTTTATTGGCAGCTTAATGATTCCAATGTATAAAATGGGAAAAAAAGATTGTGGCAATACAGATTTTGTCCATTATCATATATTCCTAACGAATTCAGGAATAGTCCCTTCATCAGGGGTAATTGAAATATGAAAATATTGAAAAAAGTCCTGTCAGAGTAAACACTAAACAACATATTTCCTATAATCAATAACTGCTCAATCACACAATATTGTGTAATTCAATGATAAGCAATTGCCCTGCACCTATGAAGATGTAGTCACCTATATCCACTCTCTGAGAAGATAGTGCACATAATCACCTCATTTAAAATAAATGCTATCACACCTGATGAAATACATCACATGATATAAACTCCACTCCACTTGAAAGCTAAATGCAGCGTGACTCCAGTGAGAATAACCAAAAATTGTAAATTGTAAATGTGATTTGTAGAGCGCAAACTCTTGCCCGAGGGCGTCTTTGCACTGTCAAAGGTGGCTTTGGGTACAGATAATTTGGAAAAGAGGCTACTTGCTGGGCTTCGGTAACTGCTAGTCTTGCAAGAAGAGCCACTTCTTTAAAGTCTTTCTAAACGCGAGTAGGGCGGTAGTGGCTTTTAGTGTCAATGGTAAGCTGTTCTAGAGCACTGCATTGGTCCTGAAAAAGCTCTTGCAACCGCAAGTGGTCCTCTTAAATGAGGGGACTGTCAGGTTCATGGCAGAGCCAGAACGAAGAGTCCTTCCTGGAGTATACCAACTAAGCTTCTCCTTGAAGTGTAGTGGTCCCTGGCCATGCAATGCTTTTAAGGCCAGGAATAAGGCTTTGAACCTGCAGCTTTGACTCCCGGGTAGCCAGTGGAGTTTCCTAATGGCTACTCTAGCTGCTTCATATTTTGGAATTTTGAAGAGGGAGCGGGCGGCTGCATTTTGCAGAGTCTGGACCCTTTTGAGGGGACCTATTTCAAGGTTAAGGTAGAGACTATTGCAGTAGTCAATCCTTGAAAGTATCAGGGCGATTATTACAATTTTGAAAAGTTCTGGGAATAGGAATTTCTCAATCTACTTTACCATCCTCAGAGAGCCAAAGGAGGCGGCTGGTGTTCTGTTCACTCATCTTTGAGCTGCAGTACATTATCTAACATGAAGCTGAGATTTTTTTACTTTATTTGTGGGTTCCAGGAGAGGGTCCGACTCAGGCCGCCACCAGGCTGGCTTCAAGAAAGAAGGGTTATTGCCAAAAATGGCGACCATAGTCTTTGTGGTGTTCAGTTTCACACAATTATTGCATCAAATGCCGCAGAGAGGTCCAGCAGGATCAGGGACGCCCCCCTCCCCCATTATCCAACTTTTCTCTGATTTCTTCCATGGCTATTATCAAGGCGGATTCTGTATTCCGGTTTTTCCTGAACCCATGCTGTGTATCGACTAGAAGAGCATGTTCTTCAAAGTATTCTGAAAGTTGTACATTCATCACCTTCTCCGCCACTTTCGTGGCGAAAGGGAGTCTTGATAAAGGGCGATAGTTGTTAGGGTCCATTTCATTCAGGTTGTCCTTTTTTAACAGAGGCTGGACAGAGGCCAGTTTTCACTGTGAAGGGAAGATTCCCTCAGCAAACATCTGGTTACATTTTTGCCCTATGATTTGTGCCACTTGAGCAGGGATCAAGTGCATTACTTTAGGAGTACGGTTCCCTGTTTTAATATCGATGTAAAAAATATAGTCTACAAAAATATCGATTTAAAAATATCGAATACAAAAATATCGACTCCCTATACTTAAAAAGGTAAGTACTATAACATCCAATAAAAAAAAAATATATATATAGATGTAAAAAAAATAGCGACTTAAAAAATATATATAACTTAAACAAAATATATGAAATAATTTTAATATTTTTAACAAAAAAAATTACATTTAATATATATTTTAACTAAATATAACAAAAAAGCGTAATTAAAAAATATAAACACACAGAAATGCATACATATGCATATATTTACTTAAATACATTTATTAACTATTATCTTTATTTAATTTATAAACTTTTTAAATTGTATAAAAATAACATATATATATATATATCAATAATTTAAACTAAAATAAAACATTCTATAATTAATTAACACATTAAACTATGTTTAATAAAACATAAATTTTGCAACACAATATTTACAATAGCAGGGAAAATGTTGGATAGCGGAGGGGTAAAAATTACTATTCCCACTCCACTGAGTGCAAAAGCAGGAAAAGTGTTGGATAGCGGAGGGGTAAAATTACTATTCCCACTCCAGTGAGTGCAACAGTAGGGAAAGTGGTGGATAGCGGAGGGGTAAAACTTACTATTCCCACTCCAGTAAGTGCAACAGTAGGGAAAGTGCTGGATACCACACCAATAAAAAAAAATTCAACATTTTTATTACATTTTATTTCCATTATTCGCATAAATATTATTGAAATTTAAATATATTAGTATTAAAAAAGGTAATAAACATTCATTAATTACACATTGTTTAACAATATATCCACAACACACACCTACAATTAATTAGACAATTACAATTAATAATTACAAATTAATTAATGCAAATTAATTAACAAATAATTAATAATTCATCAATGAAAAATAAATTACTTCCCACCCTTCCCACCATTTACACCTATAAACACCATAACACAGACCTAAAATTAATCAAACAATTACCGTAATTAATTAATAATTAATTAATTTAAATTAATTCATAACTAATTATCAAACAATTATTAATACATTAATGTACTCGTTAACTCTA
The DNA here is from genome assembly GCF_964261635.1 of Lissotriton helveticus. Taxonomy (NCBI): domain Eukaryota; kingdom Metazoa; phylum Chordata; class Amphibia; order Caudata; family Salamandridae; genus Lissotriton; species Lissotriton helveticus. The sequence continues at coordinate 796,837,674 of NC_136059.1, read as the reverse complement.
AAACATCACAATTACGAATAAATATAAATTATTGAAAACATTCTATATAATTAAATTACTTCACACCCTATTCACCTATAAACCCAAAACCCGCTATGGAAATAAAAACGCAAAATTCAATAATAAAAATGTTATTAACTACTATAAATAATAAATAAAATCTCTATAATTAAATTACTTCCCACCCTATTCCCCTATAAACCCACAACCTGGTACAGACCTAAAAACGCATAATTGTATTAACAAATATACTAAAAATACAAACATTTCTCATACAAAATCCTAAATACATAACATTAATAATGAATCGATATTTCTAACAACTATATTTTTGTAAACGATATTTAACACTTCAATATTTTTGTAATCGATGTACCTTACCTAGCAATCGATATTCTTGACCACAATATTTTTTCCATCGATATTTCTATCCCACATTATTTTTACCTCGATATTTCGGTATATCGTTATTATACATCGATATTCTAGCTCTGCACAAGGAGGACAGGGGTTTTGCGCGCCACCCAATTTGATTAATGGAATTAACGTAGTCAGTTGTTCTATCAAAGGGGTCTTAAAAGTGGAAAAACTGGCTTGAACTGATGCGTTAGTTGGAGGTTGGGTGGCAGTTTTACCTACATTCAATTTACTGAAGATGTTTTCAACCTTTTCTTGAAAAAGGTTGGCCACTGTGTCACAGAAATTTTGATCTATTAACGCAGTGGTGGTGCTGGCAAGTACCACTAAATGTCTTATAAACATAAAAGCATTCATTGGATTATTACGTTTAAAAGCACACTTTCTCGTCAGCATACTTAAACTTTGTTCCATCACCAACAACCAAACAAAATGAAAAAATTGAAAGGGAGGGACAAATATGAGCACATTAAAATATATGAGTTCAGGATAGGTTCAGTACAAAATGTTTTCTTGCTTTTGATTTAATAAACTATAATGCCGATGTATAATAACAAAACAGGCCACTCAGAGGGTTCCATGTGACAACTCACTTGCCTCTTAGTTCACTCTTGGCATTGCTGTTAGGGTGGGAGAAGGCATGATTGTTTTTACTTATTTTTGTAAACTATCACTTAAAAAAAAATATTCTCAACAAATTGATATAATCTGATATACTAAGGTGAAACAACTCTGCATGTTAAGGAAATACACTTTTTTTACTTTGAAGAGACTTTATCATATTTTTCACGTTTGTAGCAAAATGTCCTAAAAATGAATGTGTGCCTAAATTTAAGTGATGCAGGACACCTTTTTTGATTATTTTCTTTTACTTTAGTTATCATGCAAATAAATGCTTGGCCGTTTGATTTACTTCTTTCTGCATGTTAGTGCTCTCTCAAGTAAATGGCAGCCCAATGCTGTTATTCAGCAGGGGACCACATGTTAGGCTCAGGAGGGCTGCAAGCAGTCCCTGGGCCGTACCATGAGTATCACTAGGCAGGAGAAAGCAGAGAGAAGAGTCTTCCAGACAGGAAGACCAGTGTAAAGTGGAGAGGAGGCACATGGAGCTTATGATATAGGCTGCCTTTGGGACAGTTAGACAGAGCATAGAGAAAGTGTGAGGGTGTTTGGAGAGAGGGTGTCATGGGGACAAGGGACCAAGGGAACAAGAAGACATTTAAGTTGATATATATGGAGACGGTGACACGGGGCAACAGGACATGAAGACTGAGGACAGGATGCAACTGTACATCTAGTCAGGACTTATAGGCATGGGATTATGAACCCCTGAGCACAGGGAGGAAGAAGACATGAAGAAATGGAAATACGAGGGCTTAGGCGAATGAGGAGCATTAGCTAAATGAGTCGTAGGCATGGGAACACAGAGACACATACATTCCTCTATGTATTGAGTCTTAACAAGTTGTACATCTCCCTCCACTTAGAAAGGTGTCTTTACGAGTCTTTTGGGCTTCTTCATTGATCTATTCAATTTTGCGGATGTTGGGGAACATCCTCTTAAGTTCTGTGCATCTTGTAGGTGTGCTCGTCTTCACTCTCCCACTCGAAGCCTCTTGCATCCCTTTCATTTGCCTGTTTGACTTTCTAGCTGGTATATGGTCTGAAGTGTGATATGTTTTGTGCTATTTGCTTGTCTCAGCCTCTTACGGTGATCATCGTCCCATTTTTTCTCCACTACCTTTTTTCTCCACTACCTCTCAGGAGCAGGGGTTGTATGTAGGGTCCGTTTTATATGTTTGGTGTTGCCTCACCAGGACCAAGCCACTGTCATGGATATTGGCTTGTTGCTATATTTTTCTTTTCCGTCTTTCACTATTTATTCATGTGTGTGCGTTCCTAGTTTAGACAGTGATTCCAGACTGGTATTCTAGTTCCGAGTTCCTGTTTCTACATGAGTATAGCAGGGCATTGTCCGGGGTGCTGTGAGGCTTGTTGCAATATGATTGTAAGGGTGCTGAGACCCATGCATTCAGTAAGACACATTTAATCACTCACTTATACAGTCAGTCAGACACCTACTAAATCATCCATTCAGACACTCATACTTCAATACACCTTGGCATATATATATATATATATATATATATATATATATATATATATATATATATAATTTTTTTTAATCAAATTAAAGGATTTACCTTCACCACTGGAGTGCGGCTCGTTTTCTGTCCGTGAGGAGAGAGTTGGAAGATGTATTTGCGGCGTGGTTCAGCCACGAGCAAAGCACCACCAGCAAGTGCGCGCAGGCTGCCCGAAATTGAACCGTTTGTTGTGCTCGTGGAAATGAATTGGGTTCCTCAGCGCACTGCCAAAGACTGGCTTTGGCATGGTATCCCAAGGAAACTTGAAAATGGTATTGCAAGAGAGCAGCGGTGAGCAAAAATAGACTCTATTTTAATGCGGACATAAACAACCAAATTAAACAAAGAACTTTTGGGCATCACCCACTAGAGGTTTGTGAAAAACTGTCTGTTGCACACTACAAGTCCCAGCATGCTGTGCAAAATAACCCAGTAGGGCAGTCACTAGAGACCGAAAAATTATAAATGGCAGCAACTACGTTGTGGTGTCTAGATGCCAAGGCTTCACCTTTGAAAAAGGTCACAGTGTGACCGAAACGCGTCAAGATTGCCTGGAAACATTATTTTATCAAATAAAAGGATTTACCCTCACCACTGGAGTGCGGCTCGTTTTCTGTCCGTGAGGAGAGAGTTGGAAGATGTATTTGCGGCGTGGTTCAGCTGCGAGTGACGCACCACCAGCAAGTGCGCGCAGGCTGCCTGAACTTGAACCGTTTGTTGTGCTTGTGGAAACGAATTGGGTTCAACAGCGCGCTGCCAAAGACTGGCTTTGGCATGGTATCCCCAGCAAACTTGAAAATGGTATTGCAAGAGAGCAGCGGTGACCGAAAATAGACTCTATTTGAATGCGGACATAAACAACCAAATTAAACAAAGAACTTTTGGGCATCACCCACTAGAGGTTTATGAAAAACTGTCTGTTGCACACTACAAGTCCCAGCATGGTGTGCAAAATAACCCAGTAGGGTGGTCACTAGAGACCAAAAAATTATAAATGGCTTCACCTTTGAAAAAGGTCACAGCATGACCGAAACGCGTCAGGATTGCCTGGAAACATTATTTTATCAAATAAAAGGATTTACCTTCACCACCCACTGGAGTGCGGCTCGTTTTCTGTCCGTGAGGAGAGACTTGGAATATATATATATATATATATATATATAGATATATATATATATCTATATATATATATATATATATATATATATATATATATTACCTACTGGCCGTCGCCAGTAGGTAGTTATAGTTAGGATTGTTTTCCATAGGGAAATCGCAACATTCTATTGGGAATAACTTTGGCGCCGGTTGAGGAATCTGCCTGAAATTTTTCTCAACTTTGCCTCGCGGCGCTCTGCTCCTTCCCTGAAAGTTTGGGGGGCATTCGTCAAGCGGGGGCCGAGATAAAAGGGGGGTCCCAAAACGTGTTTTCCCCATGTAAATTTCCATAGGGCGGTCGAACTCACTTTCAGCTCGAACGGCTGAATGGATTTTCACCAAACTTGGCAAAATTTTAGGGACTGGTAGCCCGATGTGCCTTTGCTATGTCTCAAGATATGTGCTCCAAAGGATTTTGAGGAATTTGAGTTAAAAAAAAATATATATCTATAAGCGCGCCCCGGTACGCGTACCGGGGAGCGCACCGGGCGCGCTACGCGACTTGCGCACGGAAAGCTGATTGGCTCTCGGGTGTCTGTAAACATTCGAAACTGTCCGCAGTGGCCGCCATCTTATGTCTCGGTAGGATCGAGATACAAGAGGTGGCAAAAAACAAAGGGGGAAATGAACAAAAGGGGGCAGGGTACACCCCCCACTGACCCCCTAGGTTTGATGTGGGGGCCATAAAAGGGTCCCGCGGGACAAAACATTTTTTTTCTTTTCGATTTTCACGGGGGGAGCGCCCGGTACGCGCACCGGGGAGCGTACCGGGGAGCGTACCATGGGGAAAACCCAGTGAAATAGGAAAATAATAATATAAAGTGATTAGAGGTAGGGTAGCTCTGCATAGAGTTGTTGTGTTGTTTGGGTGTTTTAAGTACCAACATGTAGGTACCAATGCTGAGTCTTAAATTTAATGTACACCGTTTCCTCTGTAGATATCTTGCATGTTGTTACAGAAGTTATTGTGGTATATGGAATCCATATCATAGTCTGTCAGGAAAGCAGAAAGAACATGGAGGCCGGAGATGAAAAAGAGATGTCAAATACACATTGGAGATAATATAGTGGGAGAAAGGAAGTAACTATGAGCAAAATTACTATGTAACATAAAAAAGTTGCACAGTATACTATAAGTCTGAATTTACATTATAATCAATTTGGTACTAGTTTATGAATTACATATAAAAATGAATAATGTCTTGAACAATTTTTGGTTATTAAATATAAATTAATTTTTCTGATTCTTTTTCCAAATTTAACAGAACTTCTAACAACACATTGTCGGAAATGTCCTCATTTTCAATCAGCGAATCTACTGCTTCTACACATTGAACTAATTCATAGTCCCGTGATTCATCCATGAAATGTAAGTCATCATTGTCTTCAATAACTTTTTCAGCGTTGTTCTCCAGAACAATTTTGAAGGAAATATTCTGCTCTCCTTCCATTTTCTTGCTGTAATTTGCATAAAAAATAAATATATCAGTAGAGATAGGGCACTGTTGGGTTTAAGTTCAGACAGGTAGTTTTGATTTTTTAACAGTGAAGTTATCTTTGGGCAGTGTATGGTATCAGGCTGGAAGTAGAAATATAAAAAAGTGTATATCATAAAGCCTAAGTAAATTCATAATTATACAAGACAAGCCTAACTCCATCCATAACTATAACAGAGAAGCCTATCTCAATATATAACTATCAGAAAATGTTTTCCAAATTAACTTAAAGTGCACAACATACTTCAGTTTTCAAAATAACATCTTACCTTTGAAAAAGAAGTTTAAGTTCTCAGTGAAAATCCTTTTGAAATGTACTTTAGGAAGTAGTATTCAAAATGGCTGTGTTTCCCTCTCTTTCTTTATATATATTCATGTACATAACCAATCAAATGTCATGAAATAATAGTAGAAAATGAAAGTAACATTTTAATTGGTTGTAAATTCTAACACTTCAGATGTGTTTTTGTCAAGTAATTCACCTCAGGATATTTAGAGAGGGCTACAGGCCAAATGGCTCAATGGAATTCCACCAAATTTGGGAAAATGGTAGGGACTGGTATGTAGTATGGCCTATTCTATATTTGGTAAAAGTGTCTCCAGTGGTTTTTATGTAAATTAACTTTTAAAATTTTTGGGAGCGCTTCCCGGTGCGCGCCCCGGTACGCGTACCGGCAGCGCTACGGGAGTCCTCCATTTTGTGTTTCGGTATATTTGAGACAGAAAATGGAGGACAAACAACGTTGGGAATGGGTCTAAGGGGGCATGGTAGGCACTCCCTGACCCTCTAGGTTTTCTGAGGGGGTCCTAGGAGGCCCATATAGGCGGAAAGAAAAATTAAAAAAATTAATTGTTCGCGGGGGGAGCGCCCGGTACGCGCACCGGGAAGCGTACCGGGGAGCGTACTTTGGTGAAAAATAGTGAAAAAAGTTAGAAAAAGAAAATCATTTAGAGTGATCAGAGGTAGGGTAGCCCTGAAAACAGGGCTTGGTCGCCCCACTCACTGCTGCCGCTCCTGCCTGCCTTGCCGCCTCCTGCCTGCAGATTCCTTCGCTCGCTGCCCGCTGCTCCTGGGAATTTCCCGCTGCTCCTGGGAATTTCCCACTGCTCCTGGGAATTTCCCGCTGCTCCTGGGAATTTCCCAATGCCCGCTGCTTCTTGGAATTTCCCGCCGCTGCCTCCCTGCGGCCCCGGCCCCCTGTGATTCCATTCGCCGCCCTGCTCCCGCCACCCAGCTGCTCCTCCCTCCCGGCTCCTTACTTATGACGCCCCCAGAGCGACCGCGCAGCGGACGCGTGCAGCGGGAGCACCGATTGAGCGCCGAAGGTGTGCCAAAGGTAAGCCCGTCTGCGCCCGTCTGCGCCTGGCCCGCGCCCAGCGCCAGGACCCCTGGCCCTCCCCGCCGAGGCAAGACGACCCGACTGACCTACGACGCCGCCACTCTCAACGCACTCAATGCCGGCCGGACCCACGCCTGCTGCCGAGCCACCCCGAGACGCACCCACGGACCCTTCACCTGCTGCACCTGCAAGTTCACCTGCCTCCGAACCTGCCCCGCACACGCCAAGACAAACACCAGCAGCAACCACCTCAAGTGCATCCTGATCAACACCCGCTCCGTCCACAGACACGCCGTGGAACTCTGGAACCTCCTCCACGCTACATCACCGGACGTCGCCTTCTTCACGGAAACCTGGATGAACGCCTCCTCTGCACCCGACATCGCCATCGCCATCCCGGACGGGTACAAGATCATCAGGAGGGACCGCATCAACTAGACCGGAGGTGGCATCGCCATCGTCCACAGGAACACCATCCGCATCACGACCGACGCCAACGACTCCTTCGCCGCAGCCGAACATCTCCACTTCCAGATTCACACCGACCCTAAGACGACCCTCAGAGGCACCCTCGTCTACAGACCCCCGGGACCACGCACACAATTCAGCGAAGACATCACAGACATCATCAGCCCGCACGCCCTCCCCTCCACCGACTACATCCTCCTCGGGGACCTCAACTTCCACCTGGAGAACAACAAGGACCGCAACACCACCGCCCTGCTGGAAAACCTCGCCAACCTCGGACTCAAGCAACTGGTCAACAACCCCACCCACTACGCCGGCCACACGCTTGATCCCGTCTTCTCTTCCAGCAAGTACATCACCTTCAGCCACGCCACCGGACTCCACTGGACCGACCACAGCTGCGTCCACTTCAGCTTCAAAAGATCCACGACCCACCACCACCCGCAACAGGTACCACATAGGAATTGGAGCAAGATCACCGCAGACCACCGCAGCTCACCACCTCCCTCAGCCAGAGCCCACCCGCCAACACAACGGACCCCAACGAAGCAGCCCGCAACTTCACACAGTGGCTGACCGCCTGCGCCGACAACCACGCGCCACTAAAGAACCCTCCCAGCAGACCCAGAAGCAAGAAGGCATCCTGGTACACCGACGACCTCAAGGACTCCAAGAAGACCTGCCGCACCCTCGAGAAAGCCTGGCTCCTCGACCGGACCACCGACAACATGACCGCCCTCAAAAACGCTACCCGCAAGCACCACCAGCTCATCTGCACCACCAAGAAGAAATCCCTGAAGGAACGACTGGACAACAACGCCCACGACAGCAAAGAGCTCTTCACTATCGTCAAGGAGTTCTCCAACCCCAGCACCGGCACCAACGACATCACTCCGTCACAAGACCTCTGCGACTCCCTCGCCTCGTTCTTCTGTAGTGTACTTCCTATTATCCCAATAGGCTCTGCGCATTGGAATAATACCTTCAATAGTATAGGCCTAGACCAGACGTTAACTAGGTCTACTACTGTCGATATTAGACTTAAAGTTTTGGGTTTGCCAGCTAGCTCAGAGTTCACTAGAAACTTTCTCGAATAGGCAAGGAGGAATTGAACCTCCCTGGATAGACAAGAAGGGATTTCGTTTCTGACAACCATAGAACATGACAACTTTGCTCTCCCCTAATCAAGAGTATATCTCGAGAGTCGTGTGAACAAAAGGCAATTTATTTTACTCAGTCAGTACGTGCATTCTTAGTCTCATCAGATTGTAGAGAAAAGGAAGAGACGGGCGTGTTCAATAAAAGATGTTATTTATTGATCAGTCTTTTTTCTCATACAAGAGAAATGGATCGATATTATTGCAATACTTATGGTTAAGTAAAGTGCATACATTAAAAGCAGAAGTATAAAATAATACTGTAAAAACATTGATATGGTTTCTAAGCCATATGAAGGTTTAAAATGAATAAAATATATTACATACACATATACATTTGACTAATCGTACTCAACTGGTGTTTCTAACTACGCCTACCCCGTGTACCTGACCTAAGCCTAATACGTGGGCGGGAATAGAAAGTTACAGTTTAAGTTAAGTTTGTTTTTGCCAAGTGACTGACTAAAGAATTCTCTGCGAGGGGTTATTCAGTTCTGTACCTGGAGTCTAGGATGGATGAGGGATGGTATCTCTCGTCTCGATATTCCAGGCTGCCTGCGAGGGCTACCCGGAAGCGCCGGAGCTAGATTTCTCGGCAGGAGAAAGCAGCGTCACGTTCTCAGCGCGTCAAGAAGGCGGGGCTGCGCCAGCGGGGTCTGCTCTGCTCTGGGCTTCGGCAAGTCTGGCTGCTCCGATCTTGTCACCACCGCGTGTGTTTGCATAGGGCAATATCGGTAATATTTATACCTTTAAGGTGCCGAGATTGACGTAAGGATGGACATAGATACGTCAATAAGGATGTCATACGACCTGGTCGTTAGCACATTCTTTTGCTGAAGTTCTCGGTGAAATCAAACAATGGCCGCAGGGTTTTTCCCAAGGTGTCATAGGTTTGATTTGTTTTGAGAACTCCGTATGCCTTATCAGGAGCTGGAGGAATATCGGTTGTCTAATTAGATGGCAAGCGTTATGACCTAATCAGATAACACGTTCCTGTGCCGTAGTGTGGCTTTATCAGATAACGGTTCCTGCATCATGGGGGTTTTCTGCCTCATGGGATGGCTGCTAGTTAACTTGTTAACCAGAATAGGGTCAGGAATAGGGGGATCGATACAGAACCTATAGGAATACATCACACCCACTCCACGCTAACTATGGACATATTTACTAATCTATGCATAGTAAAACATACTGTAGAGTATCGTGTATACCTTACCACCCCAAAATACATAAATGCATTTTGAAATTATCAAAGATACGGAAAAAACAGTCATATGTAATATATGCACTCAAGCTGTAGAATAATGCTAAAGTAATCACGCATATCTATACATTATCACTAATTCGTATACGAGAATTTACACATGAAATGGCTCTTAATACAGAAAAAAGGTTCGAGACCATTCCATCACAGAATAAAATAATTATGAACATACCAGCGGGCAGCTAATGTCTATAAGCTATTTAAAATTAGAAATGTTTAGTTCTCTAAGAATAGTTCTTACTTTAAGCAGAAGATAGTGTCCCGAAAAATATGAAAAAATATTTTGGGGCTGCTGAAAAAATTGCTGTCCGTGAACTGGAGGGAAAATTGTTCATGGTATTTTGCTATTCTAGTTGAAGGTCAAATTCAGGGAACGCCGTGTACGAGCTTGCTCAAAAGTCTCTATTTCTGCTCTGGTGAGAACATCATATCATTTAGACTCTCGAAAAAGTTGTCAACAGCTTCCTGGGAGAGTTCCACTAACTCGGAAATAGGTGTAACCATGCATTCGTGCGCATGATTGTCTCCATTGACATTTTGATTTGGATTGCTGACAGAAGGTCGTACCTGATCGATGCTGCTTTCATCTTGAACTTCACTACCCCTTAATCATAGTGGTGAAGCTTCCACGAATGCCGTCATCAGGATTGGTTGCCGTTGAGGGCAGCACAAAGCATGAGCCTTTGTTGGACTCAACAATGTTTCTGCATCCATTGGCGCATCCGATTGTAGCGTCAGACAGGTGTCTAACACGCATTCTTCTCCGCATAGCAGGCACCTTAATACAGGTAAAACACATCGTTGCCACATTGGTCGAAATGATAGAAACCAAGTCATGTTCAGGTCTCTAAGCCGGGATAGTCCCAGGATTTTTGATATCCAGTCCCGGTATCCAATGGCTAGGATTGTTTCTTCCCTTGTCGCAGGTGTTTTGTCTGTGACATGGTTTGCCATAACGAAATATAAGGACTAGGAATAGGATTCCTGCAATTAGTCCCAAAATGAGGGGAAGTCCGCCAAAAATCGAATGGACGAAATCTGGAAAAATACCCAGTATGGCTTTGAATGGTGTTAATGCCATCGAAAATACTGTCTTAAATACTTTTGAGACTCCACTGGTATCAGAAATATTTAAGATTTCATTCAGGATTTCTGCGAAATGTATGGGGGAATTAGTTGATAACAATGAATGTATCTCTGCAGTCGTCCTTGCGACTTGGAGATCATACGTTTCTTTTGATGACGTGAGCCTTGTCGGCGTCTGAAGAAGCACTGTTTTCATTCTGCTTAAAGTATCTATTCGAATAGAAGTAATTTTCAAGTTGGGCCATGCCCTTGTCTCCCTGTCTGGAAAGGCGCTGGGGAACAATGAGTGTCCACAGCACTTGACCTTCGCAGTCGTAGTTACGAGATAAGGAGTCCCGGGCATAAGACTACAGCATCTGCGGTCCACAATTAGAATGTAACTCCCATTATAGAGTCTTTGAAAGAATGGTTCTATCTCTGTTGCAGGTGCGCCTAGCTGGTCACATGAAAGGTTATTTGAGTTCCCTTCACAGGCTCCATGCAAACTAATTCCGTTACACAGAAGTGTACCGCTTAGTGACATTGCACAATTATTGCCACTAAGAAACACTTTCTGTCCTTTATTACTGACACATGCATGTGAATAGGGCAAGTTCCATGTTGTTTTAATGTACCCTTTTCCCAATTTTTTGTACATGCCAGCCTGTATATATTTTTGGCAGTATTGAAACCTGAAGGTTGATATTGGAATATTAATTATCCCATGAATTATCCATTCACTGATAGGTCGTTCTGACATTGTCACTGGTAATCTTTCGAGTTTCTCAATGCTCAGGATTGTATAATCAGCACCCTTCTGGGCCATACTGATTTGTCTATCAGTAAGGTTAAAGATATTGAAAAGTGACGTCGTGTTGATTAAACGCCAAGGCACATAGCCTGAACGCAGATTTTGTAACGTCCAGCCAAGCTGTACAATAGAACGCAATTGGGACTGACCGTGTTGTAATAACAGTAAGTCTTGCGATAATATGTCGATTGCTGAAGACACAATGCTGTCCAAAGAAAAAATTCTGGAGGACAGAGTCATTAACCCATTGTCCACTACAGAAAGTGATTTTTCCAAATTAATACGGTCAATTTCCCGTATTCTTTCTGCTGTCTCAATTTGAGTAACCTTCCAGGCCTCGTTGTATGCTGCGTATACAGAGGCTGCTATGAAACGCTTTTGATGCCGTTTGCGCGGTCCCATAATGAAATCACGCAAGTCAGCACCATCAGTAAGTAAAGTTAGGTGTTGCTTAATTTCTGCCAGTGTGGAAGTTTGCAGCCATTGAAGGCATAATTTGCCCACACTGTAGGTGGTTATTATCCCTGGGTGATGTCTTTGGGGATATCTAGGGTCTGGCTTGGTCATTTTGAACCCCTGTGTTTTGTTCAGGAATCTGTTTTGACAGTTATTAGTATCTGTGGGCCAGATCAACCACTGTTTCCAATCAGGATGTGTTCTGTTTTGGTTTAATACATAATTTACGTCTATCTCTTCATCTGTAGAGCTATTGCTGTTCATTGTTGGTTTTGGAATAGACGGTTTATTTAAGTCTTTGATTTTGGCTAGGCCAAGACAGGTAGTTTGTTGAACAGTGTCATTTAAAAATATAATTTGTTCTGGGATCATGCAGGCTCTAAACAAAGATTCTATACCCTGTACTTGCCATTCTTTTGTGCCCCAAACACTTTTCAATTCAACATTTTTGTCCCAATAATCAAAACCAAAAGTATTCATTTGTTTAAAGAATGAGTCTGAATATATCAATTTCGTGTTTGTTATCATGGTCTTTGTCCCTGTCTTATTTGACAATTTGAAATAAAATGTTTCAGCATTACTTATGTTAAAACCTGAAAAGTATGAATATTTGTCGTAAACGGTTCTTGAGCTTCCTTTTGGAGGGGTTGCACAATGTTCCCATTGATTATAATTTAAAACATTTCTAGGTTGTGCAGATCTATGTAAAAAATGGTTACCATAGTGGTTATAACAGTACATACTATCATAATTTGTCGAACCCTGCAAATAATCATGTTTGGTAAATTTAGCAGACATTACTAAGTCAGACATCAGATTATTTATACTTTCAAAGTCCCAATCATCAGCAAATGAGCTTGGTTTTACAAAGTCACTCAATGAGATCTTAATTTGGTGTGGATATTTCAGGATTTCAACCGGACCATAGATTTCGTAGTCAGTGTTGTCCCATGCTACCCCACCCGGTATAGGATTGGCTGTGAAGTTGACTGAAGAAAGTTCTCTTTTCTCGATGTGTGAAGATGTGTGTGGTTTGAGGATCAAGTTGATTTTCTGACTTGCTGTGTCCATTTTAGCATATTTTCCCTCAATGAAGCGTCCCAATGTTAGTATCATGATGAGCCAAAGTATGAGGATAAATGCACCAAAACCCACCCAAAATTCAATCCATGGAGAAATTAGATATGTTTCTTTCAGTTGTTTCAAAAGTACTTTAACTTTATCTTTAAAGGTTTTTGTTGATGGCTGTGTTTTTGATTCAGTGAAGCCTTCAGAGGAATCATCGAAGTTTATGAAGTAGCCGGATGCAGTTCTGTCAATTGTTCCAATAGCTTCAGGATTACTGTTTCTTGCATAGTCGTTTGTTACTTCATGATAGATTGGTGTGTCTCTGCTAAATGTTTTTATTTGGGTTTTCAGAGGTCTAAGTTTCATTGCATTGTTGCATAGTCCTTGTTGTAGTTCTGTAGGCGTTTCGAATGTGATTAGCCTCTTAGATTGAACCTCTGTGTTAGTAGCAAATCTTGGTGTTCTACTACTTCTCGGGAGTCCACTTGGCCTACTGTTTGTTATCGGCCACATGTTGTGGTTTTACCAGGTCGATGGATACAACTCGGTTCTCCTTTTTACCAGCAAGCGGCGGTAGTACAACTGATCTTGTCCCGTTGACAGACAAGACAGGAACTGCTTTTCTGTAAGAAGGCCCAAATTCCTTCTTTACCGCGATCTTTTCTCTGACTAGATCCCCGACTTTTGGAATCCAGACAGGTCTTGCTGAGACAGGTGGTGGTTCTTCAGTGGTTGTTGGCTGCTGTTTCAACTTTATGTTGCTCAGGTCTTTTCTTGTTTCGTTTAAGTCCTGTAAAATAGCCAAACGGTCTTTGATATCAAAGCTTTTTTCCTTCACCACTGAAGTTTGACTGTCAAGGTCAGAGATTAACATCCTAGTTCCAAATAATAATTCGTACGGACTGAATCCCTTCAGAGAATTTCTTGGCAAGTTATTTAGACTACGTTGGACACTTATTAGATGTTTGACCCACCCAGCTCCCGAACCTAATATCCTTTCCGTTATAGATTGCTTTATGCCTTGGTTTTTTCTTTACACCATCCCGTATCCCTCAGGAAGGAAGTGAGAAGATTCCCGCTGTGCTATGCTCATTTGGCCATGTTTCCCCTCAGGCTGGAGGGCTAGAGTGACAACAATGGTCAAACGTAGCATGCTCTTACCGTATATGCCATTTAGACTCGCAAATCTTTGTATAACAGTCCAGACGTCAGCCGAGTGCTGGTGATCTACATTATAAGTGGAAACTAGCCTGTATATGTTAATCGCAAGCCTTGCTTTTTACTGTGATTTTTCCTGGAGTGAAACGACACGGTATTACACCGTTTCTCTCACCACTGCGATTTCTGTTGCAGTTTGGGCAGTTTTTTACAAACATGGTGTGATGCAGACTCATGCCTGGCCACCAGTACCTTGATTGTAATTCTTCCAGAGAATCTTTTAGTTTGAGGTGTCTGAGACCCTCGCCCATATGTGCGTCTGCGATTAACAAGTTTCTCCTGTCCATGTTTGGAATCACTCTATCCCCCACTCCAGGGATTCGAGCAAAAGGGACGGAGTTTGCATCGATTATGTATGTATAATTGAGTGGATAGTTGATCGGTAGCGCTGAGCAATCGCCTTTTAATGACGTTTTCACCGCCAGCACTGTTTCACCGTCAATATACTTCACTGTACGCTTTTTTCGAACTACGGAAGCCGATTTAGTTGCTACCGCTGTGGCTGTCTCAGCCAATGAATTCCCTGCAACGTGAACGCCATCACGCTGATGACTCAGTGAGTGTGTCACGTGAGTCCTTGGTAGTTCTTTTTGTAAAAGAGCTATTTGTTCCCAGAGCAGTTTCTGCTTTATTGTTGCATCTGTGTCATCTTTGTAACCGTTTTGAATCCATGTCTGCAAATCGTTATTATATGATTTGACGCAGTAATATGAATCGGACACTATAAGTGTCGGGAATTCGCGATCCGCATTATCTAGCGCCATTTTCAATGCTATTATTTCAGTCTGTTTTTCTGAATTAGTTTCTACTGAGTGTGTTTTTGTTAATAGAGGTTTTAGTTTACCTCCGCGCCACACTTCTTTTGTAATCTCACATGTGGGGCTGTATGCTTGTTCTCCCCAAACGGAGGGTTGAGCATGTCCGTCTGTATAGATTACACAAGCGTATTGTCGTAAGGGCAGAATGTCGATTGGCAGAGGGAATGTTCTTTCATATTCTAGATTTTTTAATTCCTCTAGTTCTGGATCAAAGTAGTAGTATACTTTGTCCGTTGTAATGGAATTCACCCATTGTATCCATTCCGGATTCAATGTTGTTGTTGGTAAATTACACGGTGTTGTTAATGCCTCAAAGGGTGATTCTGCTGTTCTGACTGTGATACGTCTACCGTCAGCTTGATCTTTTTCTCTAGATATTGCGGTTTGAACTGCATGAACAATTTTTTCTTTAATGCTGAATTTCTGTTCAGCTTCTGTGTACAAGTGTGATTTGAATGCAATTGGTACCTTTTCTCCCTCGTTAGAGGTCAGGTATGTGAATCCGCATCTCCCTGGGATGACTCGAATCACAAGATTGCGTGTGTTATCACGTGTTTCTAATTTTGTTTTAATTAGCATGTCTGTTTGTAAGGATCTCAGAATTTCCGTGTGTATTTGAGTCCAATTGGTTCTTTTAAAATCTGGTTTTATTAGATCATAAAGGGGTTTGACCCTTTCTGCGTAATTTGCAATGTATGTTCTTCCGAAATTTAGGAAGCCTAGAATTGACTGTAGGTTTTTTAGTGTTCTTGGTGCTTGGAGTATGGCACATTTCTCCAGGAAATTGTCTGCCAGGCTTTTGCCTTCACTTGATAATTCATATCCTAAGAACAGGACTGTCAGATGGGCAATTCTGGATTTTTTAAAGTTGAATTTGTAACCTTCTGCTGCGAACCCAAGTATTATGGTGTTCACTCTCTTCAAGTGAGTCTCCAAGTCATCATCTGTTAAGTATATGTCGTCGACATAAGATAATGCTTCGTCGTCATATGTTTGTAGTAATTCTGTTACTCTCGCTGAGAATACTCCCGGGCTGTTTTTGTACCCCTGGGCTAACCGACAGAATTGTTTGAGTGCCATTTATTGAGAACGCAGACAAATATCTGCTCTCTGGTGCTATATTTTGACAAAAGAATCCATTAGAGATGTCTAATGTTGTTTTGTATTTTTTGCGCACTATGTTATTCATTAGTGCAGCACTATGCGAGTTTTGCACTGCAAAAGTATTGCAACATGAGTTAAGGTGTCGGTAATCCAAAACTAGACGATATGAATTGTCTGGTTTGGAGACCGGAAACAAAGGGTTGTTCATTTGTGAGGTGCAAGTTTCAATCACCCCCTGGTATTCTAGTTGATCTAGGATTTCTTTTACCTGTTTTTTAGCTTCTTGCTTAATTGGGTACTGCCTTTGTGCAGTAGGTTGTGATTTTAACAGGATTTTGTGAGGAGGAGAGTCCTCATCCCATCCTACATGATTTTTATATAAAGCAGGAGCTAGAGCTACTGCCCACTTTCTAGCAAGTGTGTATTTTTTATGAATTGGGATATGATTTGAGAAGGCAGGCATAATTATTTCTTCTAAGAAACAACAAATAACTGTGGGTCTAATGATACGTTCAGAACATGCTATGTAAGTCTGGCTATGTGTCTGCTGCTACTGTTTTAAGCAGAGGACAGACTGGACAGTCAACCACTGTGAAAAATGTCCATCAGTTACTCATTTTCGGGCTCCCAGTACATCATTTGGTCTACTCCACAGTAGTATGACCACCACTCTATCCCCATAGATGTATATCGGAGAAGTAAAGTGGTGGATGAATGTCTGGTAGGTTTTTTTAATTATTTGTGAGTAACGGAAAGCAGTGCATAAAAAATAAGTGCGAAGGGGAAAATATAAGATTAGATAGTGCATACAAACATTACTTTATTCTAAGGTCATGCACCTCCAATGTTAAAAACGACAATAGTGCAAAAAAGTCAGATGATTCAAACAAATAACTTCTGACTGGGCTATCTGGTCGACATGTTTCTGCGGGTAAAGGTCATTGATTGAACCAACCGCTTCCTCAGGACCCATAAACTTAATTGCTACTGCATAATGTGATAATATGTGAAAACAACAGGACATTTGTGAACAGAAAAAAGTGTCACCTGTACACTTCCATTTTCCTCCTATGAAAGTCCGGTTGAAATAAAGCCAGCATGTCAACATGTAATGAAATATAAACAATAATAACACCTTCGTTAGTAAGGGCTATACAAGCGATATTGCTATCATCATTTCAACACTATATCTGGGTCAAATGACCCTAGTATAAATCACATTGTATCTAGAATCAATGCCTCACCTTAATTTGTAAGGGGAATTGCCTCACCTCACCTGGCAAACAGCTCAGGAAAATGAAGCCCCGCTCTAAAAATGCAGAAAATGTATACAAAGATCAATATTAAAAAACCTGTGTCAGGTCAAGGCAGAAACAGACCAGTGGGATGCTCGGTAGGCAAGCCACTGGGGGTCAATTGTCTCATCATTCCAAAAATAAGTTCCAAACTAATGAGCCAAATGGTTAATTACAATAGTGTCAGGCATCAGATGTTAAGAATAGCCAGTAATGACATCTTGCTATTATTCCTAGATGTCTGCCCTTTGCCTGTTGAGCCAGTTTGACAGGTAGATAAAGCGCATCCGTGTCTAGCTTGTGGGCAATAAGGTCTGCCATATGCGGTCAGAAGATAGAAAAGTATGCTTATCTGCACGCGCGCTGTGAATGACAGGACGCGCTCGGGCGCTGAATCTCAGCGCACTTGGTGTGAAGCAGCTCGTCTCAGTCTGAGCCTAAGTGTAACATGCAGACGCGCTCGCATTCAATAAACCGCGTCTAGTACATGCCCCTAATGAGTTAAAACATAGCCCCTCCTGCGCCCTCACCTCTCCGTCGGTACTTCAAACAGTCAGCCGAGCTGTTTGGGGAGGTGCCGACGGGGGGAAGCGAACATTGCCTTATTGGTTCTGGGCCGGTTGACGAGTGTCACGTGGACGGCACCAGAAACTACCCGAGTAGATGGGAAATGTAGTCATTACACCTCACGCATGCGTGCTCTGGCACGCAGCAGAAACTACACACGCACATGGGGAATGTAGTTTATGAACGACAACCACTCATGTTGTGATTATAGAACTACACAGGGTTGGTTAATGTAGTTCAGCACCACCGCGAGTAAAGGGTCAGTGTTTTAACATTATAGCGCGTGTGGAATATATAAGTGCTCAAAGAGATACTGAAACTGCGCACGATCATGCCAGAACTATAAATGTTTCTGGAAGATGTAGTCTCACAACCACTGGCGCGCAACAGTTGACAACCGCACGAACAGCGGTGGAAAGTGGTTTATTGCACGGCTACCAAGTGCTATGTAATTAAGGAACTACCAACAGTCGGGAAATGTAGTTCGGTGCCAGCGCAAATACGTTGGTCCGTATATAAAATATAAGTTCAAATGGTTAAGTAGCGCGTGTCAAATGCCCAAGCGCTCAAGATGGTGCTAATCATCAATGGAAGGAATGCCATCAGTACTTCCTAAATCTCACAGCGAGCTCCCTCAGGAGTGGCATGGCACTGTCCCGGTGGGAAAGAGTCGGTGCACAGATAATGTAGATTATTACTAAAACCTCAGGATTCCAGTAGGAGGCCAGCCAGTCAAATGCCTTCAAAGTCAAACCAGTATTCATGTGGTAATAGTAGGGGAGCATTGCTACAGTGTCATCCATGGGATGTCTTCATTAAGCCCGCCTTTGTCGCAGTTGAGCTTGTACACCCATTTCTGCTCGATCTTGAACAAGTATCTTGATATATCTGTAATATGCAGGGGAATATTGGGTTGCTCCAGCACGGTCCATTCAAATTCCGTCGGCTTGTGCCCCACTTGGATGAAGTGATTTGTCAGTCTGGTCGATTGTTTTTTGCATCTTATCGTACTCTTATGTTCAGAGATCCTTGTTCTGATCTTCCGAGTGGTCATGCCGACATATCTCAGCGAGCAAGGACAAGTGATAAGGTAGATGAGATTGCTGCTATTGCAGTTTGTGAACCGCTTTTGTTCCCACTCACGGTTCGTTCCTATGTCGATCGTGGAGGAGTGTCTTGTCTGTGGGCACGCAGCACAATTGCCACACGGGTGATGTCCTGTCACAGGCGGCAGATCCCAAATTGTCCCAACTTGGTGGATTTCTTTGGGTGGAGGTCTGGTGTGTACCAGCTTGTCCCTTAAACTAGCTGCTCTTTTAAAAGCAAATAGAGGTTGAGGTAACAAGTCTTTACCAGTGTTCAAGATCCTCCAATGCTTCTGTACTATCCGTTGGATTGCATTTGATCTTGTACTGAAAGTATTTACGAAAGTCATCCTTTCGTTCTTGACCTTGGGGACCGGTGGTTCCAGTAGAGCTTCCCTATTATTATTAGCCGCCCTCTTCATCGAGCGTTTGATCAGTCTCTTAGGGTAACTACGTGCAGTCAGCTTAAGCGCCAAGTCAGCTGCATGTTTTGTGGAATCCTCTTTAGTTGTACAGTTCCGCTGTACTCGCAGGAACTGTCCGTAAGGTAGATTATCGCGTAGCGATTTCGGATGACAACTGGTATACTGCAGTAAGGAATTGCGAGCCATCGGCTTTCTATATAATTCCGATTTCAAACCCTGTGGTGTTGCAGTGATCAAAAGGTCTAAAAACGCCAATGATTGTTGGCTGCTTTCCAATGTGAAGCGTAGATATCTGTTCTGGTCATTCAACCACCTGTGGAACGCTTGGAGTGAGGCCTCATCTCCTCGCCAGATCACCAAGATGTCGTCAATATATCTCTTCCACGAGCATATTGATGTTGAAAAAGGGTTGTCATTGTTCAGGACACAGTCTTGTTCAAACTTGTGCATATAGAGATTCGCCAAGGACGGAGCAAAAACGCTGCCCATACTTGTCCCGGACGTCTGTAAGTAGCACTGGCCCTCGAATTCAAAAAAGTTCTCCTTCATCGCTATTGTAGCCAGGTCCATAATCAGGGAGATGGGTGTCATTGAGTCCCACGTTTGTTCACCCAATAGCATCTCTATCGCCTCAAGTGTTTCATTCTGCGGGATAGAGGTATAGAGTGACTCGACGTCAAAGGATACCAGGTGGTCTGTCAAGTTGTTGAATTCGAGGTCTGGTAGCAGTCTGAGTAGGTCCTTGGTATCTTGGAGGTAGGTGGGCATCAACTTCACCATGGGCCTCAGGAATACGTCCACGAAGGTAGACAAGGGTTCTAATATGGACCCAATCCCTGAAATGATAGGCCTGCCAGGTGGTGGTCTCCTAGCCTTGTGTATCTTGGGCAAGATATAAAAGTACGGTCTAACCGGATGTTGAGTCGTCAAGTAGGCCGCTTCTTTGGTTGTTATCCAGCCTTCTGCCAGCGCCTCTTCAACAATGTGCCCAATGGTTGTCTTAAGTCTTGGTGTGGGGTCTTCAGTTAATAGCTGGTATGAACTTGTGTCTCCCAATTGGCGTAGACACTCCTCCTTATAGGTGGTTGTGTCCAGGAGGACTGTGGCCCCACCTTTATCGGCTGGTTTAATCGTGATTGAGCGATCATTAGCCAGGTCTTTAAGGGCGTGCTGTTCCAATTTAGAGATGTTCATAAATGGACTATGCGGCTGTTTGAAGAGTTCTTGTACATCATGCTGTACGGCTTCCTCAAAGGTGACTACTTTAGCTGGAACCATTGCTGTGTGAGGGCTAAAGGTTGATGGATTTTTTAGTCCCGTATTTACAGGGACAATCTCTGTTTCTTCAGCCTTGGAGGAAAAGAAGAAATGTAGTCTAACCTTACGGAAAAATTTAGACATCTCAATTTGAGTCAAAAAAGGGTCTCCTGCATTAGTACCCACAAAGCCAAGTCCTCGATTCAGTACTTTCTCTTCTAGTGGGGTTAGGTTGCGTGAGCTGAGATTCACTACGAGGCTGGTCCCGTGCTCTGACCCGCTTGTTCCTGGGGGACCTGCTTGCCGCTCCGGAGTCCCATTGCTTGTTGAGGGACATTCCATTGGACCTGGCCTTGTCCTTGTCCTTGTGCTGTCCGGCGTCTTCCGCGGGACCTCCCCCGGCCAAACCCTAAAAAAGGCATGTTCTGGCCTGGATAGAATGGTATGGGTCCAAACGGTCCCATCTGTGGCGGGACCTGAGGGGGCCCTTGCATCCAAGGGTTAGGTGGCCACCAAGGGTTAAACTGTCCCTGATTGTAATTCTGTCCCCCTCTTTGTTTCCACTGGCCTCTCCCTCTTGGTTTAGTTGCTGAGTTGCTTTGATTGGAAGAGTCAGAATCAATTGAATTGTCAGATGAAGATGTCCCATATGTGGAGCCTCCTGTTCTCCCATTACGATTGAATGGTGTCGGAACATAGTTGGCACTGGTATAAGGATAAACTCTCTCTTTAGAGAACTCCTCTAGATCCTTCTTACATTTCTCTAATTTGGAAAATAAGATGTTGTCTTTGAAATCCTTATTAGATTTATTGTTTTCATCCAGCTGTTTGGTGAAAAGTTTCCCAGTTATGGTTGTTTTGATTTGGCCTTCGAGCAGTTGGATCTCGATCATTATTTTATCTGCAGCTTTTTTTGCAGTCTTGATTATTAGGACCAGCCAATCCCTCGTGCATTTCCACGCAATGAGGTACCAGTCTCTAAGGAAGTCAGGATCATCTAGAAAAAGCCTTGGTGAATTTACAACAATCAGGCCTGTTGGTGCTCCATTCCCTCTGAGATACTCCGCCATGGTGATACCATGAATACATATGCGGGAATGACTTTTCTTCAGAGACAAAATCTTAGGCCAGCCATCCTGACTAGCATCCTGAGGTTTGGATATATTATCCAGCATGCTAGGGTTGTCGTCTAATATCGACTGTATTTCAGCTTCATCGAACGCTAGGCCCAAAATGGATGCCATAGTTCTCGACAAAATGGAGGGATAAGAACAAAAGAGTTCCGCCTATACCGTGACACAGATAGTCAACAAAGACTAAGTCGCCTCAACCTCACCTTGGAGGTGGGCAGTGATATATTGATTTATCACCTAAAACAATGAACCCGCAGCCTCGGCTGCTCTGGAACTACAATCAACAAACAATCATTTAAGGGTTCGAAGGGAAGTATTTAAAGACCCGGGCACAGTTATAACCCCCAAGAACGAGTACTAAGAAACAACAAATAACTGTGGGTCTAATGATACGTTCAGAACATGCTATGTAAGTCTGGCTATGTGTCTGCTGCTACTGTTTTAAGCAGAGGACAGACTGGACAGTCAACCACTGTGAAAAATGTCCATCAGTTACTCATTTTCGGGCTCCCAGTACATCATTTGGTCTACTCCACAGTAGTATGACCACCACTCTATCCCCATAGATGTATATCGGAGAAGTAAAGTGGTGGATGAATGTCTGGTAGGTTTTTTTAATTATTTGTGAGTAACGGAAAGCAGTGCATAAAAAATAAGTGCGAAGGGGAAAATATAAGATTAGATAGTGCATACAAACATTACTTTATTCTAAGGTCATGCACCTCCAATGTTAAAAACGACAATAGTGCAAAAAAGTCAGATGATTCAAACAAATAACTTCTGACTGGGCTATCTGGTCGACATGTTTCTGCGGGTAAAGGTCATTGATTGAACCAACCGCTTCCTCAGGACCCATAAACTTAATTGCTACTGCATAATGTGATAATATGTGAAAACAACAGGACATTTGTGAACAGAAAAAAGTGTCACCTGTACACTTCCATTTTCCTCCTATGAAAGTCCGGTTGAAATAAAGCCAGCATGTCAACATGTAATGAAATATAAACAATAATAACACCTTCGTTAGTAAGGGCTATACAAGCGATATTGCTATCATCATTTCAACACTATATCTGGGTCAAATGACCCTAGTATAAATCACATTGTATCTAGAATCAATGCCTCACCTTAATTTGTAAGGGGAATTGCCTCACCTCACCTGGCAAACAGCTCAGGAAAATGAAGCCCCGCTCTAAAAATGCAGAAAATGTATACAAAGATCAATATTAAAAAACCTGTGTCAGGTCAAGGCAGAAACAGACCAGTGGGATGCTCGGTAGGCAAGCCACTGGGGGTCAATTGTCTCATCATTCCAAAAATAAGTTCCAAACTAATGAGCCAAATGGTTAATTACAATAGTGTCAGGCATCAGATGTTAAGAATAGCCAGTAATGACATCTTGCTATTATTCCTAGATGTCTGCCCTTTGCCTGTTGAGCCAGTTTGACAGGTAGATAAAGCGCATCCGTGTCTAGCTTGTGGGCAATAAGGTCTGCCATATGCGGTCAGAAGATAGAAAAGTATGCTTATCTGCACGCGCGCTGTGAATGACAGGACGCGCTCGTTTTTGTCGTTTTTAACATTGGAGGTGCATGACCTTAGAATAAAGTAATGTTTGTATGCACTATCTAATCTTATATTTTCCCCTTCGCACTTATTTTTTATGCACTGCTTTCCGTTACTCACAAATAATTAAAAAAACCTACCAGACATTCATCCACCACTTTACTTCTCCGATATACATCTATGGGGATAGAGTGGTGGTCATACTACTGTGGAGTAGACCAAATGATGTACTGGGAGCCCGAAAATGAGTAACTGATGGACATTTTTCACAGTGGTTGACTGTCCAGTCTGTCCTCTGCTTAAAACAGTAGCAGCAGACACATAGCCAGACTTACATAGCATGTTCTGAACGTATCATTAGACCCACAGTTATTTGTTGTTTCTTAGTACTCGTTCTTGGGGGTTATAACTGTGCCCGGGTCTTTAAATACTTCCCTTCGAACCCTTAAATGATTGTTTGTTGATTGTAGTTCCAGAGCAGCCGAGGCTGCGGGTTCATTGTTTTAGGTGATAAATCAATATATCACTGCCCACCTCCAAGGTGAGGTTGAGGCGACTTAGTCTTTGTTGACTATCTGTGTCACGGTATAGGCGGAACTCTTTTGTTCTTATCCCTCCATTTTGTCGAGAACTATGGCATCCATTTTGGGCCTAGCGTTCGATGAAGCTGAAATACAGTCGATATTAGACGACAACCCTAGCATGCTGGATAATATATCCAAACCTCAGGATGCTAGTCAGGATGGCTGGCCTAAGATTTTGTCTCTGAAGAAAAGTCATTCCCGCATATGTATTCATGGTATCACCATGGCGGAGTATCTCAGAGGGAATGGAGCACCAACAGGCCTGATTGTTGTAAATTCACCAAGGCTTTTTCTAGATGATCCTGACTTCCTTAGAGACTGGTACCTCATTGCGTGGAAATGCACGAGGGATTGGCTGGTCCTAATAATCAAGACTGCAAAAAAAGCTGCAGATAAAATAATGATCGAGATCCAACTGCTCGAAGGCCAAATCAAAACAACCATAACTGGGAAACTTTTCACCAAACAGCTGGATGAAAACAATAAATCTAATAAGGATTTCAAAGACAACATCTTATTTTCCAAATTAGAGAAATGTAAGAAGGATCTAGAGGAGTTCTCTAAAGAGAGAGTTTATCCTTATACCAGTGCCAACTATGTTCCGACACCATTCAATCGTAATGGGAGAACAGGAGGCTCCACATATGGGACATCTTCATCTGACAATTCAATTGATTCTGACTCTTCCAATCAAAGCAACTCAGCAACTAAACCAAGAGGGAGAGGCCAGTGGAAACAAAGAGGGGGACAGAATTACAATCAGGGACAGTTTAACCCTTGGTGGCCACCTAACCCTTGGATGCAAGGGCCCCCTCAGGTCCCGCCACAGATGGGACCGTTTGGACCCATACCATTCTATCCAGGCCAGAACATGCCTTTTTTAGGGTTTGGCCGGGGGAGGTCCCGCGGAAGACGCCGGACAGCACAAGGACAAGGACAAGGCCAGGTCCAATGGAATGTCCCTCAACAAGCAATGGGACTCCGGAGCGGCAAGCAGGTCCCCCAGGAACAAGCGGGTCAGAGCACGGGACCAGCCTCGTAGTGAATCTCAGCTCACGCAACCTAACCCCACTAGAAGAGAAAGTACTGAATCGAGGACTTGGCTTTGTGGGTACTAATGCAGGAGACCCTTTTTTGACTCAAATTGAGATGTCTAAATTTTTCCGTAAGGTTAGACTACATTTCTTCTTTTCCTCCAAGGCTGAAGAAACAGAGATTGTCCCTGTAAATACGGGACTAAAAAATCCATCAACCTTTAGCCCTCACACAGCAATGGTTCCAGCTAAAGTAGTCACCTTTGAGGAAGCCGTACAGCATGATGTACAAGAACTCTTCAAACAGCCGCATAGTCCATTTATGAACATCTCTAAATTGGAACAGCACGCCCTTAAAGACCTGGCTAATGATCGCTCAATCACGATTAAACCAGCCGATAAAGGTGGGGCCACAGTCCTCCTGGACACAACCACCTATAAGGAGGAGTGTCTACGCCAATTGGGAGACACAAGTTCATACCAGCTATTAACTGAAGACCCCACACCAAGACTTAAGACAACCATTGGGCACATTGTTGAAGAGGCGCTGGCAGAAGGCTGGATAACAACCAAAGAAGCGGCCTACTTGACGACTCAACATCCGGTTAGACCGTACTTTTATATCTTGCCCAAGATACACAAGGCTAGGAGACCACCACCTGGCAGGCCTATCATTTCAGGGATTGGGTCCATATTAGAACCCTTGTCTACCTTCGTGGACGTATTCCTGAGGCCCATGGTGAAGTTGATGCCCACCTACCTCCAAGATACCAAGGACCTACTCAGACTGCTACCAGACCTCGAATTCAACAACTTGACAGACCACCTGGTATCCTTTGACGTCGAGTCACTCTATACCTCTATCCCGCAGAATGAAACACTTGAGGCGATAGAGATGCTATTGGGTGAACAAACGTGGGACTCAATGACACCCATCTCCCTGATTATGGACCTGGCTACAATAGCGATGAAGGAGAACTTTTTTGAATTCGAGGGCCAGTGCTACTTACAGACGTCCGGGACAAGTATGGGCAGCGTTTTTGCTCCGTCCTTGGCGAATCTCTATATGCACAAGTTTGAACAAGACTGTGTCCTGAACAATGACAACCCTTTTTCAACATCAATATGCTCGTGGAAGAGATATATTGACGACATCTTGGTGATCTGGCGAGGAGATGAGGCCTCACTCCAAGCGTTCCACAGGTGGTTGAATGACCAGAACAGATATCTACGCTTCACATTGGAAAGCAGCCAACAATCATTGGCGTTTTTAGACCTTTTGATCACTGCAACACCACAGGGTTTGAAATCGGAATTATATAGAAAGCCGATGGCTCGCAATTCCTTACTGTAGTATACCAGTTGTCATCCGAAATCGCTACGCGATAATCTACCTTACGGACAGTTCCTGCGAGTACAGCGGAACTGTACAACTAAAGAGGATTCCACAAAACATGCAGCTGACTTGGCGCTTAAGCTGACTGCACGTAGTTACCCTAAGAGACTGATCAAACGCTCGATGAAGAGGGCGGCTAATAATAATAGGGAAGCTCTACTGGAACCACCGGTCCCCAAGGTCAAGAACGAAAGGATGACTTTCGTAAATACTTTCAGTACAAGATCAAATGCAATCCAACGGATAGTACAGAAGCATTGGAGGATCTTGAACACTGGTAAAGACTTGTTACCTCAACCTCTATTTGCTTTTAAAAGAGCAGCTAGTTTAAGGGACAAGCTGGTACACACCAGACCTCCACCCAAAGAAATCCACCAAGTTGGGACAATTTGGGATCTGCCGCCTGTGACAGGACATCACCCGTGTGGCAATTGTGCTGCGTGCCCACAGACAAGACACTCCTCCACGATCGACATAGGAACGAACCGTGAGTGGGAACAAAAGCGGTTCACAAACTGCAATAGCAGCAATCTCATCTACCTTATCACTTGTCCTTGCTCGCTGAGATATGTCGGCATGACCACTCGGAAGATCAGAACAAGGATCTCTGAACATAAGAGTACGATAAGATGCAAAAAACAATCGACCAGACTGACAAATCACTTCATCCAAGTGGGGCACAAGCCGACGGAATTTGAATGGACCGTGCTGGAGCAACCCAATATTCCCCTGCATATTACAGATATATCAAGATACTTGTTCAAGATCGAGCAGAAATGGGTGTACAAGCTCAACTGCGACAAAGGCGGGCTTAATGAAGACATCCCATGGATGACACTGTAGCAATGCTCCCCTACTATTACCACATGAATACTGGTTTGACTTTGAAGGCATTTGACTGGCTGGCCTCCTACTGGAATCCTGAGGTTTTAGTAATAATCTACATTATCTGTGCACCGACTCTTTCCCACCGGGACAGTGCCATGCCACTCCTGAGGGAGCTCGCTGTGAGATTTAGGAAGTACTGATGGCATTCCTTCCATTGATGATTAGCACCATCTTGAGCGCTTGGGCATTTGACACGCGCTACTTAACCATTTGAACTTATATTTTATATACGGACCAACGTATTTGCGCTGGCACCGAACTACATTTCCCGACTGTTGGTAGTTCCTTAATTACATAGCACTTGGTAGCCGTGCAATAAACCACTTTCCACCGCTGTTCGTGCGGTTGTCAACTGTTGCGCGCCAGTGGTTGTGAGACTACATCTTCCAGAAACATTTATAGTTCTGGCATGATCGTGCGCAGTTTCAGTATCTCTTTGAGCACTTATATATTCCACACGCGCTATAATGTTAAAACACTGACCCTTTACTCGCGGTGGTGCTGAACTACATTAACCAACCCTGTGTAGTTCTATAATCACAACATGAGTGGTTGTCGTTCATAAACTACATTCCCCATGTGCGTGTGTAGTTTCTGCTGCGTGCCAGAGCACGCATGCGTGAGGTGTAATGACTACATTTCCCATCTACTCGGGTAGTTTCTGGTGCCGTCCACGTGACACTCGTCAACCGGCCCAGAACCAATAAGGCAATGTTCGCTTCCCCCCGTCGGCACCTCCCCAAACAGCTCGGCTGACTGTTTGAAGTACCGACGGAGAGGTGAGGGCGCAGGAGGGGCTATGTTTTAACTCATTAGGGGCATGTACTAGACGCGGTTTATTGAATGCGAGCGCGTCTGCATGTTACACTTAGGCTCAGACTGAGACGAGCTGCTTCACACCAAGTGCGCTGAGATTCAGCGCCCGAGCGCGTCCTGTCATTCACAGCGCGCGTGCAGATAAGCATACTTTTCTATCTTCTGACCGCATATGGCAGACCTTATTGCCCACAAGCTAGACACGGATGCGCTTTATCTACCTGTCAAACTGGCTCAACAGGCAAAGGGCAGACATCTAGGAATAATAGCAAGATGTCATTACTGGCTATTCTTAACATCTGATGCCTGACACTATTGTAATTAACCATTTGGCTCATTAGTTTGGAACTTATTTTTGGAATGATGAGACAATTGACCCCCAGTGGCTTGCCTACCGAGCATCCCACTGGTCTGTTTCTGCCTTGACCTGACACAGGTTTTTTAATATTGATCTTTGTATACATTTTCTGCATTTTTAGAGCGGGGCTTCATTTTCCTGAGCTGTTTGCCAGGTGAGGTGAGGCAATTCCCCTTACAAATTAAGGTGAGGCATTGATTCTAGATACAATGTGATTTATACTAGGGTCATTTGACCCAGATATAGTGTTGAAATGATGATAGCAATATCGCTTGTATAGCCCTTACTAACGAAGGTGTTATTATTGTTTATATTTCATTACATGTTGACATGCTGGCTTTATTTCAACCGGACTTTCATAGGAGGAAAATGGAAGTGTACAGGTGACACTTTTTTCTGTTCACAAATGTCCTGTTGTTTTCACATATTATCACATTATGCAGTAGCAATTAAGTTTATGGGTCCTGAGGAAGCGGTTGGTTCAATCAATGACCTTTACCCGCAGAAACATGTCGACCAGATAGCCCAGTCAGAAGTTATTTGTTTGAATCATCTGACTTTTTTGCACTATTGTCGTTTTTAACATTGGAGGTGCATGACCTTAGAATAAAGTAATGTTTGTATGCACTATCTAATCTTATATTTTCCCCTTCGCACTTATTTTTTATGCACTGCTTTCCGTTACTCACAAATAATTAAAAAAACCTACCAGACATTCATCCACCACTTTACTTCTCCGATATACATCTATGGGGATAGAGTGGTGGTCATACTACTGTGGAGTAGACCAAATGATGTACTGGGAGCCCGAAAATGAGTAACTGATGGACATTTTTCACAGTGGTTGACTGTCCAGTCTGTCCTCTGCTTAAAACAGTAGCAGCAGACACATAGCCAGACTTACATAGCATGTTCTGAACGTATCATTAGACCCACAGTTATTTGTTGTTTCTTAGTACTCGTTCTTGGGGGTTATAACTGTGCCCGGGTCTTTAAATACTTCCCTTCGAACCCTTAAATGATTGTTTGTTGATTATAATTATTTCTTCGCCATGAGGGCACTCCCTGACAAACTCTGGTGGCCAGTCTTTTTCAGCTAGAAGGATGTCATAGCCCTTGGAGAGATTATCCCAAAATAGTCCCCTTATTTTTCTAGTCTTATCCCCCTCTATACGTAATGTTATTTCATATATTTTGTGAGGTTTGCTAACTCTGGTGTCTGCAGTTTCCACTTGAAGATATTCATTCGTGTCCACTGTCTCCAGATGATTCATAAGGACTTTGCGAGCTATGCTCACTTCTGCTGCGCTGTCTAGCATTGTCTGAGCCCACTCTCCGTTTTTCAGCTGTGTCCTCAGTATTCTCGGCATTGTTAACTACCTTGATACTGGCTACCTTCTTTTTTGGGAATTGTAGTTTCTTTTTTAGATGAGCAGGTTCCTTGTCTTTGGACTTGGTGTGCTCTTCTCTTTGTTCTGATCGTCCTCTTCTTTCCGATTTCTGCAAGGAAGTCTGAAAAGATTGAGAGGGACGTGTATCAATGTCTTGATATCTATCAGGCTTCTTTATATTATCCCTATTTCTAAGGTTATATCTTTTCCCAGAGGGGTCACTCTGGGGTGACCTGTGTCTTTGGTTCGGAGATTTTTCTCTTCGCCTAGGAGACCTTCCTCTGGACTGGAATTTCTTTTCTTTAGGATTGGATTGTTTGTTTCCATCACAGCTCTTTTTCTGTGATGTAGAATTATTATTAAAAAATATTTTTTCAGGACTTTCAATCAGTTGTGGTTTTACTGGTATTCCACCTAAACTATCTCTACCTAGTTCCTCATAGGATTTTTCTATGATTCTGGCAATTTCAGCTGGTTGGTCTGCTATATCTGTCTCTTTTAACCTCTGGCGGATCGCCACGTTTGCTGCTTCTCCCTTTATGTTGGCTAATAATATAGCCGAGACCTGCTTGAAGTCTTTCAGTAATTTCATACCAAGAGTTAAAGCGGGTTCTGGACCGTATTCGTCTTGAATTTGTTTTAGCACATCTGGTATTACCGAAATGGATGGAACACCGTGCGTTTTTGTGTAGATGGAAGCAAAGACTGTACCCCAAGTGTCACAGTCCTCAATGTGTGGTGCGATTCCCATTGGAAGACAGATAGTCAGAATCCTGTGTTTTTCTAACGGGGTGGTGTCTGGAAACACCGCCTCTATTTGGGTGATTTCTTGTGCTAACCAGAATGGTATTTGTTCCCGTTTAGCTGGTACTTTACCTAGGCAGGATTGTATGTTCTGTGGTGTAATTTTATTTGTGTTCCCCTGGTGAGGGGTCAGCTGTGGAATTTTAATTGCTGGTTGAATTGTTGAAGTCCGCATCACATATTGGACTAATTGTCTATGTAATTTTATTAATTGTTTTAGCTGTGTTAAAAGGTTTGCTGCAGACATCCCATCGATGTCTGGATGTGGTGTGTATCCGGCTAGAACCGGCCACGTTGCTCCTGGTCTACCTAAGGGACCGAGCCTGGTGATGTGATTATTGTGTTTTAGGGCGCCATTAAATAAGAGCAGGTGCTCTTGAAATTTAAGTGGTACTTCCACCTCCTCGAAAGGAGTGTACTCATTAGGAGGGTCCTCTGTTTTGTAATAGTGGAAGTACTTTGTTACAGCATTTGCTGCTGGAAAATGTATCCATGAATAGTATACCTCTGTCTGCCGATATTCGTGTGCCTCAATTACGAATATGACTGTGCCACCTCTAGGTGTCAGTCCATTTTCTATAAGTTTTAAGGTTATAGATTTCCTTTTGATGACCGGGATGAGTATTATATCCTGGTCTGCTTCTTGCAGTGCAGTATCAGCTGCTGCGAGTTCAGTTGCTAATCTAACTGCCTCTCTTTCATCATCACTGTCTACCATTTTACCGACAGGAAGCTTATTTTGTTTGTTTGCAGATCAGGTTTCTTATGGAAACAAAGATTAGATGCACAATATTTTGGAACGGTTTATCCTTCAACGTTGACTAAACCAAGTACCATACATAGGAGTTTCCTCCTGCGAGGTTTGGCGGATATTACCTTTCACCCACTCCAGACGTCTTTGGAGTATTATGGGAAAAAAGGGGTCTGAGTGAGAAAGCACGACTGAGTTACTCTAAATGTCTTACGTTAGTTTTATCGCCCTTCCAAACTCGTTGGGCGCCATGTAGTGTAGTTCCTATTATCCCAATAGGCTCTGCGCATTGGAATAATACCTTCAATAGTATAGGCCTAGACCAGACGTTAACTAGGTCTACTACTGTCGATATTAGACTTAAAGTTTTGGGTTTGCCAGCTAGCTCAGAGTTCACTAGAAACTTTCTCGAATAGGCAAGGAGGAATTGAACCTCCCTGGATAGACAAGAAGGGATTTAGTTTCTGACAACCATAGAACATGACAACTTTGCTCTCCCCTAATCAAGAGTATATCTCGAGAGTCGTGTGAACAAAAGGCAATTTATTTTACTCAGTCAGTACGTGCATTCTTAGTCTCATCAGATTGTAGAGAAAAGGAAGAGACGGGCGTGTTCAATAAAAGATGTTATTTATTGATCAGTCTCTTTTCTCATACAAGAGAAATGGATCGTTATTATTGCAATACTTATGGTTAAGTAAAGTGCATACATTAAAAGCAGAAGTATAAAATAATACTGTAAAAACATTGATATGGTTTCTAAGCCATATGAAGGTTTAAAATGAATAAAATATATTACATACACATATACATTTGACTAATCGTACTCAACTGGTGTTTCTAACTACGCCTACCCCGTGTACCTGACCTAAGCATAATACGTGGGCGGGAATAGAAAGTTACAGTTTAAGTTAAGTTTGTTTTTGCCAAGTGACTGACTAAAGAATTCTCTGCGAGGGGTTATTCAGTTCTGTACCTGGAGTCTAGGATGGATGAGGGATGGTATCTCTCGTCTCTGGTCTCGATATTCCAGGCTGCCTGCGAGGGCTACCCGGAAGCGCCGGAGCTGGATTTCTCGGCAGGAGAAAGCAGCGTCTCGTTCTCAGCGCGTCAAGAAGGCGGGGCTGCGCCAGCGGGGTCTGCTCTGCTCTGGGCTTCGGCAAGTCTGGCTGCTCCGATCTCGTCACCACCGCGTGTGTTTGCATAGGGCAATATCGGTAATATTTATACCTTTAAGGTGCCGAGATTGACGTAAGGATGGACATAGATACGTCAATAAGGATGTCATACGACCTGGTCGTTAGCACATTCTTTTGCTGAAGTTCTCGGTGAAATCAAAACAATGGCCGCAGGGTTTTTCCCAAGGTGTCATAGGTTTGATTTGTTTTGAGAACTCCGTATGCCTTATCAGGGGCTGGAGGAATATCGCTTGTCTAATTAGATGGCAAGCGTTATGACCTAATCAGATAACACGTTCCTGTGCCGTAGTGTGGCTTTATCAGATAACGGTTCCTGCATCATGGGGGTTTTCTGCCTCATGGGATGGCTGCTAGTTAACTTGTTAACCAGAATAGGGTCAGGAATAGGGGGATCGATACAGAACCTATAGGAATACATCACACTTCCACCGCAAGATCGCCAACATCCACAACAGCTTCGGCGCCCCACCCACTCACCCAACCGTCGAACCAACGCCCCCCACCGCCACCCTTCGCACCTGGACCACGGTGACCACCGAAGACACAGCCCGCACGATGAACACCATCCACTCCGGATCACCGACCGACCCCTGCCCACACCACATCTTCAACAAGGCCGACTCCACCATTGCACCCCAACTCCGGAACATCATCAACGCCTCCTTCAACACCGCCACCTTCCCGGAGAGCTGGAAGCACGCCGAGATCAGCGCCCTCCTGAAGAAACCTACAGCGGACCCCACCGATCTCAAAAACTTCCGCCCCATCTCGCTCCTCCCTTTTCCTGCTAAAGTCATCAAGAAGATCGTCAACAGACAGCTGACCGCCTTCCTCGAGACGAACGGATCCCTCGACCCCTCGCAGTCCGGCTTCAGAGCCAACCACAGCACCGAGACCGCCCTCATCGCAGCCACCGACGACATCCGGACCCTGCTCGACAAGGGGGAAACAGTGGCCCTCATCCTCCTGGACCTCTCCGCTGCGTTCGACACGGTCTGCCACCGCACCCTAGTCCAGCGCCTCAGCAACATCGGTATCCAAGAGAAGGCACTGAAGTGGATCATCTCGTTCCTCGCCGGAAGAACACAAAGAGTCCGCCTCCCCCCGTTTCGCTCCGAGGCCACCGAAGTCATCTGCGGCGTCCCGCAAGGATCTTCACTCAGCCCCACCCTCTTCAACATCTACATGAAACCTCTCGCAGCCATCGCACACCAGCACAACCTCAACATCATCTCTTACGCCAACGACGCCCAGCTGATCCTCTCCCTCACCAGAGACCCCGACACCGCCAGAACCTGCCTACACGAAGGGATGAAAGACGTCGCCGAGTGGATGAAGGACAGCCGCCTGAAACTGAACTCGGACAAGACGGAAGTCCTCATCCTGGGATCTTCGCCCTCCGCCTGGGACGACTCCTGGTGGCCCCCAGCCCTGGGCACCGCACCCAAGCCAACCGACCACGCACGCAACCTGGGCTTCATCCTGGACCCCTCCCTCTCGATGACCAGACAAGTCAGCGCCGTCTCCTCATCGTGCTTCAACACCCTGCGTATGCTTCGCAAGATCTTCCGCTGGATCCCGACCGAGACCAGGAAGACTGTCACCCAGGCACTCGTCACCAGCCAACTGGACTACGGAAACGCCCTCTACGCCGGAACAACAGCCAAGCTACAGAAAAGACTCCAGCGCATCCAGAACGCCTCTGCCCGACTCATCCTGGATGTCCCCTGACGCAGCCACATCTCCAGCCACCTGAGGAACCTGCACTGGCTCCCCGACGACAAGAGGATCACGTTCCGGCTCCTCACCCCCGCACACAAGTCTCTCCACGACCTGGGCCCCAAGTACCTCAACGACCGCCTGACCTTCTACTCGCCCACCCGCCAGCTACGGTCCACCAGCCTCGCCCTCGCAGCCGTACAACGCATCCGAAGAGCCACCGCCGGAGGAAGATCCTTCTCTTACCTGGCTGCCAAGACTTGGAACTCCCTCCCCATCCACCTTGGGCTGACCCAGGACCATCTCGCCTTCAGGAAACAACTCAAGACCTGGCTGTTCGAGCAGTAGCATACCCCTCCCCCCCAAGCGCCTTGAGACCCTCCCGGGTGAGTAGTGCGCTATACAAATGGCATGATTGATTGATTGATTGATTGATTGAAAAGAGTTTTTGGGTTCTGTGGCTGATTTAGCTACCTACAAGTAGGTACCAATGCACAGTCTTAAATTCAGGAGGAATATTCTATTGCCCTCATCTGAGAAGTGCACACCATCTGCTCTGTAGATATCTTGCATGTTGTAACGCAAGTTGTTGTTGTATATTGAACCCATTCCATAGTCTCTCATGTAAGCAGAAACAGATTTATTCACATGTTTCTGTGCTTTCTCAAATTGTGGACAAAATTGGTTGGACCAGTTCCATTTCTGTCTTTGGCATATATTGGAATATACCATGGCAGTTTGTGGAAAAATTGTCATCAATTACCCAAAGGTGTCCTTTAAAAGCATCTCCAGACCTACCCCAGTCAAAGTGCCTAGGTCATTTCCACCACAGTGCAAAATTATGAGGTCAGAGTGTGGCAGATGGTAAAAGGTTTTCACCAATGGTATCAATTGATGACATCTCAATCCTCTTTGGCCAATCCATTTTATGTGCATATTTGGTAAATCAAGGTTGTGAAAATTTCTGGTAGCTGCATACCTTTGAGCCCAGTGACTGTAGCTATGTCCAATAATCCAGACAGAGTACATGGTGAGAGGAGGTTCTGGTGCAGTCAGATGAAGTGTAGGAATGAAATGGCAGTTGGAACAGTAGGAGTTTGCAACAAAAAAAACTGTGGAGTTTCAGTGCTCTTGAATCACAAGCAATGATTGGTGGATTCAGATAGTTGAAAACTGAAAGTTAGGGTGCATGGTTCTGTTATGTGAAAGAAGTAATTTGAATGGTTAAGAAAAAGTCATTTAAAGAAAGATTGCAGTGGATAAGCTGGTGTATTGAGAGGTCAAACATGCTTGCTGATTTGATTTGCAACATTGTAGAATAAACTTTTAACCCTGGGAGCTCAGTGAGGAGGGAGTTGCTATGGTAACAGGTAGAAAGGGCTGAGGGGGGGGAAGGGTGTTGATTTGAAAATAGAGAGGGAAGAGTTTTGATTGGTTACCATGAGGAATATGTGTGTAGAATTAGAGGTTTTCTGTGCCATTAATGGTTGCAGTGCCTGGAGAACATACCTTTTGCTCTGCTAAAGAAATATTGGTGTGTGTATCTGACACTGTTCTGAATCTCCTAAAGCATTTGTAAAGGTGAGTTATGATTCATTTAGATAGAGAGTTCATATTAAGAAGCACATTGATTTTCTTTGCTGTTGATTTGTGTGATGCTTTTTGAAAATGCATGGTTTCTATATTTGTAAAATAGAGGATTTGAATTTTGTGAAATAGTGATGTTTCAGTAGTGAAGTTGAATGGTTGTACATAGGACTTGCACTCTGTATCTAAAATGTTATTTTAAAAATCAATTTTAGGGTAAATGAATGGGTTTCAGTAGTGAAAATGAATGCATGTACATAGGACCTGTGTTCTGTTCCTAAAATGGTAATTGAAAAACGATTTTAGTGCAAATCAATGGGTTTCAGTAGTGAAAATGAATGCTTGTATATAGGATCTGTGCTGTGTTTCTAAAATGTTAATTGAAAAACGATTTTAGTGCAAAACAATGGGTTTTAGTAGTGAAAATGAATGCTTGTATTAGGATCTGTGCTCTGTTCATAAAATATTAAATAAAAAACGATTTTAGGGCAAATTAATGGCTTTCAGTAGTGAAAATGAATGCTTGTACATAGGACCTTTGTTCTGTTCCTAAAATGGTAATTGAAAAACGATTTTAGTGCAAATCCATGGCTTTAACATTTTTAAGAAGGAATAAATAGTTTGTGCATAATAATATAAAAATATGTGATTCTTTTAGAAACATGTTACCTGTTTTACCTCAGATTGGGAAGCAGACTGAGTTTCTTTGCTGTTGGTTTGTTTCATTTTTTGGGTAATGCTTGGTAGGAATGTTTGCAAGAGATAGGAAATGTATTTTGTAAAATAGTGACTTTTCATTACTGAAATGGAATGATTGTACATAGGACCTGCACTGTGTTTCTAAAATGTTATTGAAAAATCGATTTGGGGGCAAATTAATAGCTTTTACATTTTTGAGAAAGAATAAAAAGTGTGTGCATGATTAAATAAAATAATTTGAAGCTTTCACAATCATGTCACCTGTGTTACCTCAGATTAGGAAGCACACTGAGAGCGTTATTTATGAAAACAGCGATGCGTCACTTTTAACTGTGCACTCCTTGTGACACCAATGATGCATTATATTTAAAGTATGATGCATCATGTTTCTAGGACTTACAGATAAGTCAGTATTTTTGATGTATCTGTAAGCGCAAAAGTGACGAATTGCTGGAGTGTGTCACAAAAATGACGCATCTCCAGCAATGCATCCTTTCACATGGGGAAAGCCCCATGTGAAAGCGTTTGCCTCAGTCTTACGCCTGCTGTGAGGCAGGCGCAAGATTTTGACGTAACAGTGTCCTAAAAGTGACGCAGTGAAATCTCATAGATTTCACTGCGTCACTATTACGAGGCTTTTTGCAGGGGAATGCCCCTTCTGTGTACATTACACCTGATAATGTGGCGCAGAGGTTTAAAAAGTGACGCATCTACCTACATGCGTCACTTTTTAAATATGGCGCAAAAAGGCACATGTTTTATGCCGCTGGTGCGTCAACAAAAGTGACGCATCAGCAGTGTAAAACTTACGCAGGGCCTCATAAATGAGGTTCATCTTTTTTTGCACACTACTCCAGTTTAGTCCTGTCCACTGCACTCTTGGACACAAGCCTCACCTTTTGTACTCCCCTGGACAGGCTTCATCTCATCTGCACTCCTGCTTAGGTGTCAGAATCCTTTCACATGGGGAAAACCCCATGTGAAAGCGTTTGCCTCAGTCTTACGCCTGCTGTGAGGCAGGTGCAAGATTTTGACGTAACAGTGTCCTAAAAGTGACACAGTGAAATCTCATAGATTTCACTGCGTCACTATTATGAGGCTTTTTGCGGAGAAATGACCCCTCTGTGTACATTACACCTGACAGAGGTATAATGTGGCGCAGAGGTTTAAAAAATGACGCATCTACCTACATGCGCCACTTTTTAAATATGGCGCAACAAGGCACATGTTTTATGCCGCCAATGTGTCACAAAAAGTGACGCATCAGTAGCGCAAAACTGACGCAGGGCTTTATAAATGAGGCTCATCTTTTTTTTGCACACTACTCCAGTTTAGTCCTGTCCACTGCACTCTTGGACACAAGCCTCACGTTTTGTGCTCCCCTGGACAGGCTTTATCACATGAGCACTCCTGCTTAGACCTTATAATCTTTTTTTAGAGTAACATTTGAGAAAAAGAGAAAAGGTCATATGTATAAGCTTTTCATTACACTACTAAAATATTTTTGGGGCAAATTAATGAGTTTTACATTTTTGAGAAAGAATAAATAGTAGGACCTGCACTGTGTTTCTAAAATGTTATTGAAAAATCGATTTTGGGACAAATCAATGGCTTCTACATTTTTGAGAAAGAATAAATAGTGTGTGCATGATTACATAACATTTTTTGAACTTTTCACAATCATGTCACCTGTGTTACTTCAGATTAGGAAGGACACTGAGCTTCTTTGCTGTTGTTTTGTGTTATTTTTTTGGTAATGCTTGGTAGGATTGTTTGCAAGAGAGAGGAAATGTATTTTGTAAAATAGTGAGTTTTCAGTACTGAAATGGAATGCTTGTACCCCAGCAATGCATCCTTTCACATGGGGAAAGCTGCATGTGAAAGCGTTTGCCTCAGTCTTATATCTGCTGTAAGGCAGGCGCAAGATTTTGATGTAAAAGTGTCCTAAAAGTGATGCAGTGAAATCTCATAGATTTCACTGTGTCACTATTACGAGGCTTTTTGCGGAGAAATGACTTCTCTGTGTAGATTGCACCTGAAAGAGGTATAATGTGGCGCAGAGGTTTAAAAAGTGACGCATCTACCTACATGCGTCACTTTTTAAATATGGCGCA
This sequence comes from Lissotriton helveticus, assembly GCF_964261635.1. NCBI lineage: Eukaryota > Metazoa > Chordata > Amphibia > Caudata > Salamandridae > Lissotriton > Lissotriton helveticus. The sequence continues at coordinate 796,799,019 of NC_136059.1, read as the reverse complement.
ACAAGGCACATGTTTTATGCCGCGATGCGTCACAAAAAGTGACGCATCAGTAGCGCAAAACTGACGCAGGGCTTTATAAATGAGGCTCATCTATTTTTTTGCACACTACTCCAGGTTAGTCCTGTCCACTGCACTCTTGGACACAAGCCTCACCTTTTGTGCTCCCCTGGACAGGCTTCATCACATCTGCACTCCTGCTTAGGCCTCATAATCTTTTTTTAGAATAACATTTGAAAAACAGAGAAAAGGTCATATGTATAAGCTTTTCATTACACTACTAAAACATTTTTGTGGCAAATCAATGAGTTTTACATTTTTGAGAAAGAATAAATAGTGTGTGCAGGATTACATAAAAAAAGTGAACTTTTCACAATCATGTCACCTGTGTTACCTCAGATTAGGAAGCACACTGAGCTTCTTTGCTGTTGGTTTGTGTCATTTTTTTGGTAATGCTTGGTAGGATTGTTTGCAAGAGAGAGGAAATGTATTTTGTAAAATAGTGAGTTTTCAGTACTGAAATGGAATGCTTGTACTCCAGCAATGCATCATTTCACATGGGGAAAGCTCCATGTGAAAGCGTCTGCCTCAGTATTATGTCTGCTGTGAGGCAGGCGCAAGATTTTGACGTAACAGTGTCTTAAAAGTGACTCAGTGAAATCTGATAGATTTCACTGCGTCACTATTACGAGGCTTTCTGGGGAGAAATGACCCCTCTGTGTACATTACACCTGACAGAGGTATAATGTGGCGCAGAGGTTTAAAAAGTGACGTATCTACCTACATGCGTCACTTTTTAAATATGGCGCAACAAGGCACATGTTTTATGCCGCCGATGCGTCACAAAAAGTGCCGCATCAGCAGTGGAAAACTGATGCAGGGCTTTATAAATGAGGCTCCTCTTTTTGTGCACACTACTCCAGTTTAGTCCTGTCCACTGCACTCTTGGACACAAGCCTCGCCTTTTGTGCTCCCCTGGACAGGCTTCATCACATCTGCACTCTTGCTTAGGCCTCATAATCTTTTTTTAGAATAAATTGTGAAAAACAGAGAAAAGGTCATATGTATAAGCTTTTCATTGCACTACTGAAACATTTTTGGGGCAAATTAATGTCTTTTACATTTTTGAGAAAGAATAAATAGTGTGTGCATGATTACATAAAAAAAATTGACCTTTCCACAATCATGTCACCTGTGTTACCTCACATTAGGAAGTAGATTGTGCAGATGAGGTGAGGCATGTCCAGAGGGACAGAGGAGGTGAGGCCTGTGTTCAAGACTGTAGTGGGAGAGAGGCTTTTCTTGGAGAACATAGGTGGTGAAGCCTGTGTGTAAGAGTGCAGTGGACTAGACGTCATGAAGCTTATCTCCTACTGCACTCTTAGACACAGGTCTCACTTTCTTTGTACCTGGGGACATACCTCTCTTCCACTACACTCTTCAATACAGGTCTCACCTCTTCTGCACCCTTGGAGAATCCTCACTTGATCTGTAACCCTGAATAGACTGTTTGCTTTTTGTCATTGCTTTGTTGTTTGATAATAGTGGTCTATAATGTGCTATTTTTTTCTTTAACACAGATTGAAATCAAGATTTCAAGAGTAAGGAAAGATGCCCTCAAGGCAAAGAAGAAGAAAAAATGAAATACGGTTACAAACAAAAACAGCAACGGAATTACAGCACTCTTCAACAACAAATACTTCAAAAAACAGGAACAAAGCTCCTGGTAAGACAACTAAGTCTTTCTTACGGAACATATGTAGATAAAAAAAAAATGTTGGACAGCATGTAGAAAAAGAGAATGAGAGAATACATTTGAAAAGGAAGGAGAGACCCTCAAAGAATCCTACAACTGGTGCAGGAGAGAATAATATGTATAGGAATAGAAGGCAGAATCAGTTTAGAGACATTCGTAAACGAATGTTTCGCAATAGGGTGGTATTAAATTTGTTAAAAAACATTAGGAAAGGTAAACAGAGAGCTGCTTTTTATAAGAAAAAGAAAAGTGTGGAGAAGATTGTTGATCAGGCTTTTGAAGTTAAGAAAAAATTATTTATTTTAATAATTAATAGAATTAGGACACTTAACAAGACAATTGATGTTTTCAAATCAAACAGTAGATGGAAAAAAGTAATTAATCGGACTAATTTTTGTAAAGTTTTTTCAGAAGAATGGATGCACAGTTAAAGTTGTGAGACATTTTTTAATGAGGAGAGTTACTTCCAGGAGAATGATTTAGTGCATGCAGTTGACACCAGCGGTCGAGCGTATGAAGTGAAAGACGGTTGTCCGATTGAAAAAGAGAAACTTGTGCCTAGAGAACCAGAAGAGGTGTTAACTGATGAAGTTTTAGGGAGACGTACTAAGGGTCCAGTGTACACTTGAAAGTGTAGTCGTATTTGTAGTGTGCGACAGGAATCAATTGATTTGTTTTGTAATTTCTTACGTACATATAGTAAGAAAAGTCTAAAGCAGAAAGTGAAGTTGTTGCAAGATTTAGATCCTTGCAGAGTGAGAGAAAACACAGGTTTGCAAGGGCATTCACTGGCTTGTCTGTCTAGAAAAGTCTGTCAGAGTGTTTTTCATCATTTTAGGATGTTAGCAGTGCATCATACCAAAATGAGGAAATTAGTGAGAATGTTGTATTATGCAAAAAGTCCAGCACTTAAGCTTAAACAATTAAACAGTGCTCTTTTGCATGGAACTGAATTAGATGTGAAGAAGATTTGTGAAGAAATTGAGATTTGTTATTTTGGTGAAAAAGAGGACAGTGTAGAAATTGACACAGCAATTCAAGGTAATGTGGAAGACAATGTACAGATTTCAAGTACAGAAAAGTTTGAGCAGGAAATTACCAGGTTTAAGGTGAAATCAAGTGAAAGGCCGAATTTTACTTGTGCGTGTTGTTGACAAAGTCATTATAAGCATCAAACTAGATTAGTTGATTTATACGTAAAAAGTGAAAAGATAAATAATTATGAGTGGAAGGATTTTGCAACTTATTTGTGGGTGGAGAATTGTTTTGATTTGAGTTCTGATCAGCGTATTTGTAAATATTGTTATGATAAATTAAATCAAAACAGAATGCCTGCTAGAGCTGTTCATAATAATCTGGAGTTGGTAGACATTCCCCGTGAATTGATGGATTTAAATACATATGAGTCTATTTTGATTCAATTTCTTTTCAGGCAATTGTTCGCATGGAGCCTAAGATAGGGAAATTGCCTCCTACAGATTTGCAGAGAGGATTAAAGGGAAGAGTTGTTTATTTGCCTCTAGATTTCAAAAAAAATATTGATACAATTGGTATAGAAAAAGTAGAAGAGGAACCTTTAGTTATTCTAGTTAATGGGGTTCCGACAAAGAGTAAGAAAATCTGGCAAGATTTAGTGGATGTTAGGAAAGTCAAAAAGGCAACGTTGTATTTAGTAAAAAACAATGAGTATTACAAAGATGTATGTGTTGCAGCAGAGGAAACAGCTGCAGATGAAGACAGTGATTGTTCAGGCGGCCAAATTGAAAAAGTTGATGTGTCTAGAAGTGAAGAAATACATGAACATTATACTGTTCATCCTTTGCATTCCAAAGAAGTAATGGGGAATGCAATTGAATTGTTCCAAATGAAAGCAGCAAAAGGAAGTCCCATTAGTGTATGGGAAGAAAGTTTGGAAGCTTGTTGTTTTCCACAGCTATTTCCAACAGGTCGAGGTGGACGATATGATGATCGACCACTTCAAATTTATTTATTTATTTATTTATTTTGAAAGTTTTATATAGCGCGGACAAGATCCTTGCGGATATCAGAGCGCTTTACATGGAAGGAGTACATGAGGGATCATAGTTCAGAGATAAAACATCGTCAAACAAACAAATCAAAAGAAGCAATCAGTACAATCAAATAAGTCATGCATAGGGTGCAATATGATCTAATGATCTGTGCATTAAAAACAAATAGAGGAATAATACTGCAATAAAAGGCATACATTCACTAGTTGATAATAATCTAAAATAGGCCATTTCTTAGGGTGCTATATGAACTAACGATCGGTGCATTATAAACAAATAGAAGTATAGTACTACAATAAAAGGCATTCACACGCTAATTAATAGTAGTCTTTCTAATTAATAGTAGTATTTCTTAGGATGCTATATGGGCTAACTATCGGTGCATTAGGAGTGATTGGAGGTATGATACTGCAAAGTGGCAGACATTCGCTAGTTAATATTAGCCTAATGAGTGTTTCCCAAGGGTGAGTTCAAGTGGTGAGAAAGACTAGTCCAGAATGGCCGACAGAGGTAGAGAGAGAGGGAGAGACCAGTCTAAGATGGCAGCCAAAATGCAAGGATTTCAGAGTTTGGTTTCTCTTTCTACTCTGGGGATGTCGAATTAGTCCATCTTCCATGTTGATTGAGGGAGGGAGCAGAGTTCAGCTTCTATGTTGCTAGATGGTGGCTTATCTCTGTTTTGCTGCTCCCTGACCGCGTTGGTATGTAGCTTCATGGTGGGCAGGGGGGCGATTTATGGTTCCAGCTTTATGGCCCCAGCCCGGTTAGCAATGGAGAGTGAAAAGCCCGCGCAAATACCAGTCACATAGAAGTCCGGGCAAAGCGTAAACAAAGCCTGCATGAATGTTTGATATGATGTGAATACAGGTAGTTGCCCTTCGCGTCGCCCCAAAGGCTGTCTAAATAGTTTTGTGTGCTGTATTCCAGGCAGGGAGTGGAAAGACCTGCAATGGAACTTTGGTGGATAGCTCAGCGTACAGTTACCTTAGAAATCACCACTGACGCTGCTGCTCCCATCAGGCTTCTCCCAAGTTGCGCAGAGGGTGCCCCCAACACACCGGTAAACAGAGCATACCGGCCGTGTGAGGGGAGGAAGCCTCCCGCCCAAAAAGCTGCCACAACCATCCAAACACTGTCGCACCAGAGCCGCTCCAGATGCCCCCATTCGGTACTCACCGAACCATTGGACGGCGGGGGGGGGGGAGGTCTTCCGTCGAATCCTTGCTAAAAACACACCACGGGGCACACCGGAGCCGCTCCAGACATCGACCGCTCCGTCTTGAAACCTTCCTTAGAGGGGGGGGCGCTTGTTCACGCCGACCCCCTTCCTCAGCGTCACCGATCCTGTGCTGCCGAGGGTGCTCACCAAATCAACCGTGAGTGCCTTTGAGCTTCTAGGGATGGGTCAGCAACCGAACTCAATGCCCTCCTCCGCCTTGTAGCGGGGGACCACGTCCAACTCTCCGACGTCGTCAAGCTGTCTGGACTAGGCTCCTGGAGCTTCAACCGAGCTCCAGTGCCCTCCTCCGCCTTGTAGCGGGGGACCACTTCCAACTCACCGAAGTCATTGAGCTGACTGGACTAGGCTCCTGTAGTTTCAGCCGCCCCTATTGATGCTCATCTCTGATGCCGCCTTGCGTTGAGGGTGTCAGAATCGAAGGTCCGCTCGGGGCATTTCAGGGGTCATTAATCCAATCCTGTTACTCGATCCAGTTACTCTTACGTTCCGTTCTTCTTTCTCCTTCCGTTCCGTCGTGTTGGTGAGTGCTGACAGGGATAATGCCCGAATGGGATCCCCAGCACCGGGAGCTCCTCACAGGAGCTCCCTACCCGGCGGCCATCTTCCGCAGGAAATTCCTGCATCTGAATATCGAACTGTAAGATTATATGCTGAAGATCCAAGGTTTCTTCAATGCATTCCCTATTTGTTTCATCTACTGTATGAAAGTGACTTGTCTGGGCTTTCTTATGCAGTAAACCATATACTGAAAAGTGGAGCACATTTGCAAATGTTTCGGCGAGGGACTTTATGGAGAAAGTGAATCTGCAAGATAATATTTTGGAATCTCATTTAATCAATCTCATGGCATGTCAGCGTTGTACAAATGAGTATTGGTTCCGTCGTCATGGGGAATTGAAATGTATGCTAAGAAACGTAGGAACTCCTACATGGTTCCTCACTCTTAGCTGTGCTGAGTATGCATGGGACGGCTTACTTCAATTTCTACGAGAGGCAAATGCAAATATTCAAAATATAGAATTCAAAACTGCTGGAGAACTGTGTTCTTTGGATCCAGTGAATGTGTGCAGATATTTCAATCATAGATTTGAAGCTATGATGTCTTTTATTACCAACAAAAAAAATCCTCCCCTTGGAGAGGTTTTGGATTTCTTTTGGAGAAAGGAGTATCAAGCGAGAGGTGCTCCTCCTATACATATGTTGTTGTGGATTAAAGATGCACCCAAATTTGGAACAGATTCGGATGAGACAGTGATGAGCTTCATTGAAGAGTATTCAACATGTGCTGTTCCGAAAACTACCGAAGAAAACAGTTTAAGGCAACAAGTTTTACGCTTTCAATCCCATCGTTGTGGAAAGTACTGTTGTCGAAAATTCAGAAACAAGGACAAGTTCTACACAAAATGTCGTTTCAGCTTTCCACGACCAGTGATTTCTAAAGGAAGAGTAAATAATTTGATGTCTTCTCTGCGACATACTGTGACGAGGAAATCACCAAAAAATACATACAATTTAAAAAGAAACGAAGAGTCCAAGTACATCAACGACTACAACCCAGTGATTTTGTCCATGTGGAATGCTAACATGGATATTCAATTCGTTGCTGACAACTCTATTGCTGTGGCTCGATATGTGATGTCTTATATCACAAAAAAAGAAAAGACAGAACTGAAGGAAATGTGGGAGGACATTTCACATGAAAAGAGTCTAAGCAAGAAATTATACAGTTACAGTCTGAAGATGTTGTCGCATCGAGAAATTGGAGCATATGAATGTTCTGATCGATTGTCATCAGCAAGTCTCTATGCCAAATCTAGAACCATCATTTGGGTGAGTCTAGGTCTTGCTGCAACACGAAATCGAGTTTTGAAATCTGTACAAGAAATAGAGTATTTGGCGGAGAAAGAACCAGAAAGTACAGATATTTTGAAGACAAACATGTTGGATACATACTATCCAAATAGAAGTAGTCATCTTGAGAACAGTTGTTTGTATGAAGTTCTGCAAAACTATATTTATAAGAGAACCATCAGAGAAGATATGAACAATGGAATATATGCTATCATTGGGTGTGAAGGATGTCTAGTGAGACAGAAAAAAGGCCATTTGATTAATCATCGAAAATTGAGTTGCGAAAATCCAGAGAAAAGGGAATTTTACTATTTAGCTCTTTTGCAACTCTTTAAGCCATAGCGTACAGAAGAGGAACTACTTGGTGATTTTCTCTGTTACGAAGATTCTTTTAATGCAACCAAGTATACCATAGAATGTCCTGTTTTCCAAATTATCTGCAAATGTTGAACGAAGAAATAGAGCAAGAAGCCACAATTGCTGCAGAGATTGCTAGAGACAGTTCTCAAGAGAGTCAGAGTTCTGCTTCATTGAGTCAGGATCCACTTGGAGGACCAATTATTCAAAATGAAGCTGCCACTGCCATGGATGAGGTGGAAAGAGCTATGGAACAAGCTCAAGATGATGTAGTTAACTTAGAAGATTTGGTGAAACAACTAAACCTTGAGCAGAAACAGATATATGACGAAGTCACAAACAGATTGAACATGGATTCACTCATGAGAAAAAAGAGTGCTCATGTACATCATTTAAACCAGTCCAACTGTACGTAAGTGGAGAAGCGGGAACTGGAAAAAGTTTTCTGATTAAAGCGATTTCAACTTATCTGCAGAAAAGGACTGAATCACCGCTATCTTGTGTTGTTACCGCTCCAACTGGGCTGGCAGCAAATAATATTAAAGGGATTACTTTACATCGTTTACTGATGATGCCAGTGGAGCATGATAACAAATTGCAATATCACAAGCTATCTGGAGATGCGTGTTCCGAAGTTTCGAGAGTCCTGAAGAAAATGAAACTTCTTATCATTGATGAAGTAAGCATGGTGTCAAATATAATGCTTGCTTTTGTGCATTTGAGAATGCAAGAAATTCTTAGAACAGAATATGATGTCTTATGTGGAGGAAAACATATTATTGTTTTTGGAGATCTACTGCAGTTGACTCCAGTGAAAGGACAACCTGTGTTCAAAATGCTCACGCATGAAGATACCAGGAAGTGCCTAGGAAGCATTGGAAATGTTAATATATGGTTAAACTTCAAATATGCAGAACTGCTTTAAAAAATGCGGCAGGCAAAGGATGAAGATTATAAAAATATTCTACAAGATGTAAGAATCGGAAAAGTAAGTCAGCAAGGGAAAGAAGCTTTACATGGACGATTAATTTCAAATTTGTACCCAAATGAAAACATTCTTCCAGAGAATATTTTTAAGAAAATTAACGAGAAGAAATCTGGCATATGTTTGATGCCAACTCTGAAAGAATGTTCCATGTTCAACAACAAAATGTTAAAGTTAGAAAATGAAGAGATAGTGAAACTGGAAGCTATAGATAAAATTGAACATATGGGAGCAACAATTATTTTGTCTGAAAATTTGAAATCAAAATTGGATTCATTAGAGAAGACTATATCTAAAACTGCTGGTTTTGAAAAGACTCTGAATGTGTGATTCAATTGTCGTATCATTTTGAGAAGGAATTTAAATGTTGAAAGAGGTCTGGTAAATGGAGCAATGGGTCATGTTGTTGGTTTTGTGAATTACAAAAATAGAGATGGAATTGAAATTTTAAAAATTAAATTTGATGGCATTGATGAAATAGAACAAATTTGTCGTTGTTCAGCTAGATTTTTGCTTGTGAAAGACTTATATGTTCGCCGAAAACAGTTTCCTATTTGTTTGGCATATGCGGTGACAATTCATAAATCTCAAGGTTTAAGTGTAGATAGCGCTTTGGTGAACATTGGAAGTTCTGTGTTTAAAGAGGGTATGGCATATGTGGCATTATCACGAGTCAGAACTTTATCAGGATTGTACTTGATTGAGTGTGATGAAACAAAGATTTGTGCAGATCTAGATTGTGTTAAAGAATACAATAGGTTAAGAAGAGAGTATGCTCCACATTTGCCTCAATATCCTCTGTTTTAAAAACGTGTGGTAGGCCGAAAAAGAAGAAATGAGAATAATTGCAGTGAGGTAGTAGCAAAAAGACAAAAAGTAGATGAAACTGTAATTGTAAGGAGAAAGAAAAAGGATTCTGTTGAAGATGTTGTTGGATTTCAGTTTGAAAACAGTTCTGGTGTCAACTGCTATGCTAATGTAGTGGTTAATGTTTTTTTTCTTCAAAATATACAAGAACAGATTGTTGAAAATCGGGATCAAAGATTCTGTTGTTTGTTGAATTCCGTCTTTGAGAAATGTAGCAGTGATAGAGCAAAAATAGAAAGTGTTTCAGAAATTCAAAATCTTTTAGACATATGTTCTGGTCAAAATCAATTTTCACAGAATATTCAGCAGGATTGTCAGGAATTTTTAATGTATATGTTTGATGTATTGGAAGATGAAGGTGTAGATATAAAAAATCTTTTTAGCCTTTCTTATCAATGGCAGTATGCCTGCGACAACTGTACTTCATCAAGTACTACTAGAATAGACACTGAAAGATTTATATATTTGACTTTACCAGACTGCAAATCAGTGCCTTTTAATAATCTAGTTAAAGCAGCGGATCACAATATGGTGTGTACCCAATGTAAGTCTGCAATGCTGTCCACATTATTTCTACAAAATTATGGTCAGTATGTCATTTTAATGTTCCAACGATGTAGACCTGGTGAAACTAAATTGACATCTTCTATTAAAAATTTCGTGGCTTCTCAGTTATCAATATCAGGAAGAACCTTTGCAACTGTAGCTATTATTTTTCATGACGGTCCTTCTACAACATCAGGGCATTACACATCCTATTTAAAAAGTTGTAAAGGTTGGACCCACTGTAACGACACTCATTTGACTTTCAAACAATGTTTGCCTTTTGGCTTAAAAAATTCATACCTAGTGTTTTTACAACCACAATTTAAGTAAAGGTAATTGGCCTATGAAGACAGGAGCAGTTAATAAAGGTTATTTTGCTGTTTAAAAATATATTCTGAGTAAAAGTGATCCAGGTAATATAAAAAATGTACTAGTCATATAGGTACTGTAAGTGTATCTCATAGTAAGTGATATTAGTATTATACAAAATGACGAACATGAGTGATTCAGAGATGGTTTTACAAATACTTCAATATTGTGAAAATGTTGTATGAGCCTTTCTTTCAGAACGTCGGAAAAAAGGTAATTTCAGAGTTTCTTAGAATTAATTTGAAAATATACTCATACATCTGACACTATTTGGCCAAAAGGAAAGGTACAGGAATGACTAAAGAGTCATGACTGAAAAAAAGGAGTATATGAAAATAATGAAAATATTTCAGATGTTCTTGGAGCTTTTCTTCTAGAAAGTCGATGAAATGGATTTTTTAGTGAACAGCAGAGTACTTTGCAACGAAAAAAGGACCTCCATGATATACTATTTGGCCTCAAGGAAAAGTAAGTCAATCAAAGATTAGTGTACATTTGTCATTTGTCAGTATCTAAGGTTTTTTTTAAAACACAATCTTTTAGATTGTGGTTTTTTTTTCCCGCTGTCATATGATGAGTAATTTGAACTCACTGTTTTAAGTGAAATTCAATATATTCTGAGAACAGCAAAAATAAACTATGTAACATGTTGTACAAGTTATTCTATACTTTGGATTGTGTAAATTAAATTGTATTCCCATTCTCTGACACTCACTTTCCTTTTTCCATCCTCTTTCAGCTCTTTTTACTCACTTATAATGTCTTTCTCTCACTCTCTGTAACCCCCGTTCCTTTACTCCACTTCTTTGACAACCCCTCATTCTCATTTCAACTGTCTGCATCGCCTCTCTCCCTTGCATAACTTTTCAGCTTTCAGTCTCTCTGCTTTACTTTCCTTTTCCGTATTTTTCTCCTTTGTTCTTTTAGTAATTCCTGTTTACTCACTCAGCAGTATTATCGCACTCTATCACTATAAATAACCACTCTCCCTCGCTTATCTTTGTTTGCTCCTTTCTTTTGACCTCTTCTCTCTATTTTTCGTTCACGACCTCTATGTCCTCAGTGCCTCACTCTCCTTGTGTTATGTTCACTTGTGTTTATCTACCTTCTATCATTTCTTTTACAACAACTTCACTGCTCCTCTCTCATCGTTCTTCATCCCATTTCTTTTACTCTGGTTCCATTACTATCCCTCATTTCCTTTCTTTCAATGTCCTTCTCTTTACTTTCATCACCAAATTATTTTCTCTCAGTACCACTGTTTTAGTCATCTTCTCCTCTCTTTCTTTCTTTTGCTCCCTTACTCATTTTTCTTTCCTCGCTCATTGCACTCCACTTCACTCAGTCCTTCCCTTCGTCTCTCTGTCTAGTAACTTCTTCACTCTTTTTCCCTCAATCCTTCTATATTATCCTCTCTCCCTTCATCCCTTCACTCTATGACTCTTCTTTACTTACTCTCAGTTATCTTCCATTCCTCATTCTTCTAAATGCATCCTTTATTAGACTCCTTTCCCTCTCAGTCATTATCTTTTTACTTACTACTGTTTCCTGATTTAGTTTTGCTAACTCATATTCTTTTAGTATCTTTCTTACCTTCAGTTCATTTTTCTCTTCTTCTCTTCCTTTCTGTCAATGAATCTATATGCCTTACTCTTAGTAATTTGCTCTCCTTCTATTTCTTTTTCTCTCTTTTTGTCCTTCTACCTTACTTTATTTCTAAATACACTGTGGTGATTTTTAACCTCTTCATTTGTATCTTTAATTTTAAATACATATTTTACAAATTATAACTTATTTTTTCTTCTCTCTTTACAGATACAAAATGTAGTAAAAAAGTGTAATTAAAGATACATTTATTATATGGTAAGTGTGACTAAAAAAATGTACTTTGTCATCACCCTTTGCTTTAACCTCACTACTATTTTCTCAACCTACCTCAGTCCTGTTTCTTTACTCTGCTTCCCTCACTTATTCATATTCTCCATGTTTACTCTCCTTTTCTTATTTCCCCTCCTACATTCAATTTTGTTCAGTCCCCATTCTTTACTTCCTTTACCCTCTGTTCCCTTCCTTTGCTCACTCACTCATTCTCTTTCCCTTAATCATTTACTTCACTCCTACACACACACCTCCCCCCACAACACACACACACATCTGACATACACCCCAGACACACACCACACACACACCTCACACACACAGCCACAAACACACTCCTGACACACACACATTCATACATCCCCCCACACACACACACTCCACACACATACCCCCCACACCCACACCCCCCCACACATATCTCACACACCCACATCTCCACCCACACCCAAACACCCCACACACCCACACCCACACCCACACCTTACACACCAACACCCCCACCTACACCCACTGACTCCCTATAAGTCACCCACACTGCCTTAATTACCTTTCTTTCCTGTTTCACTCAGACTCTTTCAGTCACTCCTTCCTTTACTCTCTCTCTCTTTTCTCTCTGTCACTCCCCATGTCTTAACCTTATTCACTTTTATCCACCCTCTTTCACTCCTCTTTACTTACACTCACTGCTCTTTTCTCACCCTCCCTCACCATTGTTCATTTATTCCGGTTCCGTCACTACCCCTCATTCCCCATTCTTTACTGTCCTTCCTTTTATTTTCAACACCCACTCACATTCTACCAGTACCTCTACTTTAGTCTTCTTTTTCTCTCTTCCCTTCTTTCGCTCCCTTATTCATTTTCCTTTTCTGACTTACACCCTATTACATCTTCTCTGTTTTTTACTATGTAATAAACAATCCCTCTGTGTTGCTCCCTGTAGCTCTTTTTCTATTAACATTGCTGTCTCTGTGTTCTTCCCTCATGCTCACTCTTTCTTTATTTAAAAAAAAAAAAAATTGGGTTGCGCGCCCCGGTGCATGTACCGGTACGCGTACCCTTGAAAAAAAAGATTGAGAGAGATTCTTCAAAAATATAGATTTATTTTTATAAATTAAAGGTAGTTCTAAAAAGAACTGTTTTTTTATTCTTTTTGTTGTTTTATATTTTTTTATTGTTTTTTTGAACATTTTGTATTTTTTATGGGGAGAAACAAAAAACAGGGAATTGTAAATGGCTCCACTGGAGCAAAAAAAAAATCAGGAAAAATTAGGGTTTTCTTGGACACTTATGCTTATCACCAGCAACCATGATAAGTTCGATACTTTGCTCACCATAGCAAAGTGTCTTGTTACAATATTTGCACACTATTTTGTAATCGGCAAACTTAGGTTGAATAGTAGCCAATGTGTCTCTTGCCCCCGGACCCGATGGAGTGGGTTGTTTTGATGTTGAGGGTCTAGACGTTGATGGGGGTAGCTTACTGCAGAGGTCCCTTAACTCTGCATTAGAGTAATTGTTTGGATGCCAACGCATCATGTGGCGAATCATTGTATGATTCCCGAAGGAATATTTTTTGTTAGGGTTCCCCCTGGACAGCTCAGCACCACAAATCAAGCAAGTCACCTTTGCAGCGTTGACTTTTTTAAAGATTTTGTAGAACTCCCATAAAAAGTGCTCTTTAGGTTTGTAGGGCTGTTTATCTTCAGGCAGGAACTGCCTTGTCTGTGCCTCCTCTTCATCATCCTCCTCCTCTTCCTCTTGACTACCAATGTAATCTTCTGGTGGTCTTTTAGATGGTGGTGGTGGTGGTGGTGGGGCAGATGCTCCAGCTGTTGCTGCTACTGTAGCCATTTTATACTAGTAGAGATAGAACTCAAAACAGGTCTTCCTCAGTCAAAGGACAAAGTCAGAATAAGGAAAAAAGGTGGGGTCTTTAATCATTTGGAAAACAAAACTGTTCTGGACCAATGAAAAGTGTTATTTTCAAGTCACATGATCCAGGCTTTCATCATTTGGAAACCAAAACTGATCTGCACCAATGAAAAGTGTTATTTTCAGATCACATGACCCGACGCGCTTACGCTACGCGGCCCGGGGCGCGCCCCGGGGCGCGTGGCGTAAGCGAATCGAGACGTTGCGCGATCGTATGCGATCGCGTGCTTCCGGGTGCGCTTACGCAGTACGTCATATGATGCATCACGCGGCTACGCGATACGTCACGATGTTGTTTTCGTTCGCGGCAATAGCGCTATCGGGACGCTCACCGGTACGCGCCCCGGGGCGCGCCGTAACATTGCGCTTACCCGTGCGTTCACCGGTACGCGCCCCGGGGGCGCTCCGGGCAAAAAATATTAAATTTATTTTTTTTTTTTAAACAAAAAACTATTACATAATTATACAATATAAAATTCATTATAAAAAAAATATTACTTTTCATACGTATAGAGATTTGCTATTAAAAAACCATTGAAATTCACTGAAAAAAAACCATAGGTTTCACACCAGTTATAGTTAGGAATTAGCATTTAAAAAACCTATTAAATTCACTGAAAAAAACATAGGTTTCACACCAGTTATAGTTAGCTGGAAGTTTTACTCGCATAAAACCATTGAAATTCCCACGTTATAGTTAGTTGGACTCACTATAACTTGCACGTGCAATGCACTGCTGATGACGTCACATATTACATCACTCATGACATGGTCAGTGACATCACTCATGACATCACTGATGACACCATCCTTGTGACAGAGTGACAGACCTCCTTTCACTGTAATGTAACCCTTGAAACACATATTCAAAAATAAAAAATTTAATTTTCAAAAAAATGCAGATACCTATACCAGTTACAACAACCAATTCAGTAATTCCACCATCTATATACACATCCACTCATTCACAAACAGTTCTATATAGTCACTCATACATATACTTACTCATCATATGTAGTGATACACCTATACATCCTGTTACACACCGATAGTCATCCAAAAGATACTCTCACACATACTCACACATGCAAATAAACTATTAAACATCCATTTATTTGCATATACAACTATACACACACTACCACCTTACTTCTAAGGAAACTTACACATACTTACTCTCTTAAACAATCACTTATAGAAACACATAATTATTTAAACAGGAACTCTTACAATCCCTCACTCTCACATATACTCACTTATATACATCAATATTCGCATATACTACATTAAAACATATCTAGTTACTGATAAAGACACTAGTGAGACAGTCATTCACTCACTAACACACACATATACACGCTCATCCACCCATACAGTCCTGCACATATGCTGTCTTCAAAACACATACAAAGAGAGAGTCAGTCATTCATGCATCTATGTGCTAAGTAATACCCCCACTAAACCATACAAACACTCATACTGATACCAAGAAAAACATCTAATAACCCATATACATACACATGTAGCTACTCACCAACCCATGCAGCCACTTATACACAAAGTGAAACACTAATACATATATTTAAATATTTAAACATTACTCTCTAATATATGTATTTACTAAGATACACTTAATAAACCAGTTAACCAATTAATTTAAAAAAATAAATCTTTGTAAACACTTATTTAAACATTTATTCTTCCATCAACTTTTACATATACATATATAACACATATTTATTTTTCAGAAAGACACACATTCACTGGATGGTGTCATCAGTGATGTCATGAGTGATGTCACTGACCATGTCATGAGTGATGTAATATGTGATGTCATCAGCAGTGCATTGCACGCGCAAGTTATAGTGAGTCCAACTAACTATAACGTGGGAATTTCAATGGTTTTATGCGAGTAAAACTTCCAGCTAACTATAACTGGTGTGAAACCTATGTTTTTTTCAGTGAATTTAATAGGTTTTTTAAATGCTAATTCCTAACTATAACTGGTGTGAAACCTATGGTTTTTTCAGTGAATATATATATATATATATTTATATTTATATATATATATATATATATATATATATATATATATATATACATATATAATATAAAACATATTTTTATACTTTACAGAAACGCACATTCACTGGATGATGTCATCAATGATGTCATGAGTGATGTTATTTGAGATGTCATCAGTGATGTCACTGAGCATGTCATGAGTGATGTAATATGTGACATCATCAGCAGTCCAATGCGGGGCGCGAGTTATAGTTAGGTCTACTAACGGCCACATTTCTATGGTTTTGTACGAGTGAAATGTCCAACTAACTATAACATCCCTGAAACGTGTGGTTTTTTCAGTGAATTTCGAAGGTTTTTTAAATGCTAATTTCTAACTATAACATGCCTGAAACCTATGGTCTATTCAGTGAAATTCTAAGGTTTTTAAATGCTAATTTCTAACTATAACGTGCCTGAAACCTATGTTTTTTTCAGTAAATTTCTAAGGTTTTTTTTAAATGCTATTTTCTAACTATAATATCCCTGAAACCTATGTTTTTTTTCAGTGAATTTCTATGTTTTTTTAAATGATAATTTCTAACTATAACGTACCTGAAAACTATGGTTTTTGTCAGTGAATTTCAAAGGTTTTGTAAATGATAATTTTTAACAAAAATGTTCATTAAACCTATGGTTTGTTCTGTATTATTTTTTGGGTGATATTTTGTAAGTTTAATATCCTAAAAATAGTTTCCATTATTTATTTTTATTGTTACTAACATTATATAATTTCTTCTGTTTTCTTACATATTATTATTTTTTTTGTTGAGAAAAAGTGGAGTCGCGCACCCATCATGTACCTATCTCGGTGGGTGCGTGGATTCAAGCCGCCATTGTGGCAAAGTTGTGAAGGATGCGCATTTGGTTAGCGACGGGTGCACGATGCCTGACCCCCGAATAACGTCATATATGTATGGGGTTACGTCATGTGCACATTTGCTATGCGACGGAAGCGCGGTTCTCCACCCCGCGTTACATACTAAACGTGTGCACTAGCGCTGGGTGCGCGACTCCCCCGAAAAAATGTTTATGTTGAAAAAAATATGTATACTAGCTGAATATGTATACTAGACCAAAAGATTGTGTAAACTAATTATTAAAATGATATATTTCCAATTGCAATAAAGTTATATTACCGTTAAATATACTTTCGCAAACTAGCGTTGGGTGCACGCTGGGTGTGTGCTGGGTGCGCGACTCCCATGTAACTTTAAAAGAAAGCATTTCATTGGTTCATAAGATTTCCCAATCTAGAAGTTGGAGAACGCCACCCATGTTTCTCATTCTTTCTACAGCATCCCAGGAGACACACTTGCTGTGTTTTTTGAGCAAGTTTGGAGATTTCTTTGGTGTTCCTTTTTTTTTAAAATAGCTTCTTCAACTCCTGTTGTGGATATTTCTTTGGAAGAAGAGAAAGAAGACATTCCACTAAGGCAAAAAAAGAAAGCATTGGGTGGAAATTCTGCACAATTCCATCTTGAGAAAAGAAAGTGAATGCAAGAAAGGTCACTTGCATTCTATGTTCAAGAGTACTGTCAAGGGGGAGTGACATAAAATACTCCTGCGGAACATCCAGCATGTATAAACACATGCAGACCATTCACCCTCGTCCATTTGCACGGGACCAACTGCGACGTGCACAAGAACAAAGGCAGCACGATGACCACATCTGGAACCTAAACCTCCTCATCACGAGGCCCGGACATTCGTCCTGAATTTGGAAATCTTAGGCAAGTATGCATCAAGTGCAACACTCTTGTTTGCTGTGGGGAGCAATCCATTGATGCTGTGGTTTCTGCGGCAAGAAACCACATTTGTTTTATTGTTGCAATGACAGTTTAATTGCAAAGTTGAAACTTACTTCCTTTGTTTCCCTGTTTTTAAAGAAAACACCCAAAAAATATACAATATACAAACACACTGCATGTGTGCTACCAGAGTAATTACAGGAGTGAATCAGTAGTATGTAGCTGGTTAGAAGTCTGCATGTATAGTGCACAGAGGATTGTAGCAGTGCTTGTTAGTGTCTTCACCATCGCATAAGTATGTGACTAGTAACTGGATGATTAGAGTGCTGCAAAGAGAGTGCATGGTGTGTTTATAAGTGCTTTGGTAATGGCGGAGTGATTGGATAAGTACATACTGCTAGATGGGTGATTGGTGTTAGTCACTGGCCCGTTGTATGAGTACGTGAGAAGTGACAGGATGTTTACAGTGTTGTAAAGAGAGTATATGGTAAATATATAGGTGCTTCAGTATTGGCACAGTGATTGGATAAGTAGATAGTGCTAGATGGGTGATTTGAGAAGTGCATGAGGAGTGACAGGGGGTTGCTAGTTTGCATGGGTACTACGTGAGTATTTAGAGGAGTGAATCAGTAGTATGTAGCTGGTTACAGGTCTGCATGGTCTTATTGTAGCAGTGTCTGTGTTAGTACCTGGTCCATTGTATGAGTACGTGAGCAGTGACTGGATGATTACAATGCTGTAAAGAGAGTGCATGGATAATTTATAAGTGCTTGTGTATTGGCAGAGTTATTGGATAAGTACATTGTGCTAAATCGGTGATTGGAGAAGTGCATGGGGCGTGACTGTGTGTTTGCCAGACTGCATAGGTAGCACATGGGTAATTAGAGGAGTGAATCAGTAGTGTGTAGCTAGTTAGAGTTTTGTATGGATAGTGCATAGTGAATTGTAGCAGTGCTTGTTACTGTCTGCACCATTGCATAAGTACATGACTAGTAACTGGATGATTAGCGTGCTGTAAAGAGAGTGCGTGGTGTATTTTTAAGTGCTTGGGTATTCGCGGAGTGATTGGATAACTACATACTGCTAGATGGGTGATTGGAGAAGTGCATGGGGACTGACAGGAGGTTTGTACGTGAGCACTGACTGGATGACTACAGTGCTGTAAAGAGAGTGCATGCTGAATTTATAAGTGCTTGCGTATTGGCGGAGTAATTGCATAAATAGATAGTAAATGTAAATGTCCAGTATTTGTAAAGCGCAAACAATTACCCGAATGTGTCATGGCGCTGAGGGCCATCAGGAAGATTGAGCGAGCTATTGTCCAGAGTAAGCATGGGCGCAAAATCGGTTCCACTCGCGGATTTTGCGGATTTTCGGCAAATTCGCAATCCGCGAATTCCCAGAAAATCCGCAAATCCGCAAGCGGAATGGATCCGGGGGGCAAACGTTCAAGCTTCAAGCTTGTAACTATTTTAGAATGGCGCCGGCAAGCTGCCAGCGCCATTCTAAAATAGTTACTAAGTTAGCTTCAACAGGAAGCACTAATAGAAGCAGGTACTCGAGTTTAACTGAATTCGAGCACCTGCTTCATTTATCTATTAGTGCTTCCTGATGAAGCTAACTTAGTAACTATTTTAGAATGGCGCTGGCAGCTTGCCGGCACCATTCTAAAATAAAACAGGAGAGGGGCAGAGGGCAGAAGGGCACAACAACGAGTGTGGCAGAGGGCAGAAGGGCACAACAACGAGTGGGGCAGAGGGCAGAATGGCACAAAAACGAGTGGGGCAGAGGGCAGAAGGGCACAAAAACGAGTAGGGCAGAGGGCAGAATGGCACAAAAACGAGTGGGGCAGAGGGCAGAAGGGCACAACAATGAGCGGTCTCGCACAAAAAAATCCCGCGAACACGCAAAGCGTCCCGCGAACACGCACATCGCCCCGCGAACACGCAAAGCGTCCCACGAACACGCAAAAATTAAAAAATTCGCACGAATTCGCGAATTTTGCGGATTGCGAATTCGCAAATCCGCAAATTCGCCCATGCTTAGTCCAGAGTCACATGGTGCTGGGCTAATCTGCTGCCAGAGATCGAACTGTGAGCCCCCGAGTTCCGGAGTCAGTCAACCGGGCTGCTGCACCACACCTCTCCCACCTCATAGTGCTAGATGGGTGATTGGAAAAGTGCATGGGGACTAACATGGGGGTTGCTAGACTGCATGGGTACTACTAGAGTGTTTAGAGGAGTGAATCATTAGTATGTAGCTGGAGTAACTGCAGTATCTGCATGGATAGTGAACAGGGGATTGTTGCAGTTTTTGTGTTAGTGCCTGGTCCATTGTATGAGTACATCAGCAGTGACTGGATGATTACTGTGCTGTAAAGAGAGTGAATGGATAATTTTTAAGTGCTTGGGTATTGCTGTGCTAGATGTGCGATTGGAGAAGCGCATGGGAAGTGACAGTGTGTTTGCTAGACTGCATAGGTAGTACATGGGTAATTAGAGGAGTGAATCAGTAGTGTGGAGGTGGTTAGAGTACTACATGGATAGTGCACATGTGATTGTAGCACTGCATGTGTTAGTGTCTGGTCATTGCATGAGTACATGGGTAGTAACTGGATGATTAGAGTACTGCAAGGAGAATGTATGGAGAGTTTATATGTGCTCTGTATTAGCGGAGAGCTTGGATTAGTATATGGTACTGGCTGGGTGACTGGCGGTGTGCATGGGGAGTGACAGTGTTTTTGATAGAGTGTATGGGTAGTACCTGAGTGAATTAATCTTACCTGTTTTCAAGTAGATATGAAATTAATAGTAAAACAATTTCAGTTTTTTTTGTAATATGAAATTAAAATATTTTAAACTTTAGTTGAGGAATCTGTAAAAGAGAAGAAAAAAAATCGGTTATTGCATATAATTTTAGAGTTTTAACAGCACATCATAATTATACAATTACATCACATATTCAATTTGCCTTTATTTGCTGTCTTCAGATTCTATTGAATTTCACCATAAACAGTGATTTTAATGTTGATCATCAAATGACAGCGGGCAAAAAAATACAATCAATAAGATTGTTAAAAAACATATTTTTCTCTTCAAAATATCTAAAAGAAACTCAACTTTGTATTTACATTTTCATAAATGAACATCCTTAGTACCATAGTATATAATACAAAGATCAAATATATGACCACCTTCTTTCAAACACAATTTTCCAAATGCAATATGAAAGAACAGAATCACTAATTGAAACCGTAATTATCAACATCTTCCCAATTGGCCAAATGATGTTTCTGAAAATATTTCCATTAAGCATATCCAAAATATACTTTTGAATTCATATTGACACCTTCCCAATAGGCTGAATGATGTTTCTGAAAACATTTACAATGAGGATAACCAAGATAGACTTCCAAATTCATATTCACATGTTTCCAATAGGGTAAATGATGTATCTAAATTTATTTGTAGTGGAAATATCCAAAATATACTCAGTAATTCATGTTTACATCTTCTCAGAATTTTGGCATCAAAAATATTAAATATGAATTTGGTAACTCATTAGGCAACCAAAATGTGAATTCTAAATGTGCATCATTACATAGTGTCCATCCTTTAATGCATTTTAAATACACAGTATAGTGTCCAGATGTTGAAGTTGGTCCATCGTGGAAAACAATAGCCACCGTTTTAAAAGTTATTTCTGTAATTGACACTTGACCTGCCACAAAACTTTTTATTTTGGTTTCCAATTTTGTTCCATCTACTCTACAACGTTGCAGCATTAAAATGATATATTATCCACATCTTTCTATAAATAATGTTGACAACAGTTCCGATTTGCATTGAGTACATTCAATATCTTGCTTAGCGGATTTCACTAATTGGTTGAAAGACACTATTTTGCACTCTGGTGTTGTCAAATATATGAATCGTTCAGTGTTTATCTTAGTGGTAGAAGTAAATGTACAATTTTCACATTAATCTTTCCATGTATAACAAAGTCCAAACGGATTTTCAATTTGTTTTCCTTCATCTTCCAATACTGCAAGCATAAACATAAGAAATTCCTGAGCATCTTGCTGTACATTCTGTGTAAATTGTGAAAATCGAGAACATATATGCACATCAGCAGCAGTATGAATTTTCGTTTTATCAGTTTTCAACTTAATATAATGTAACAAAGAACAAAATCTTTTTTCTCAATTTTCCATAATTGCTTGCTGCAGATTTTTAAAAAAAAGAGACAATGTCCACGATTACATTAGCATAGCAGTTGATACCTGAACTATTTTCTAACTGATATCATACAATATTAGCAACCGTGTTCCCTTCTATTTTCTTTCCTGACTCATCAATCTTTTCAATTTTTTTTTCTTTGCAACATCAGTAAAATGTTTATCATATTTTCGTTTTTGACGTATCAGACGTTTTTCATAAATAGGATATTCACCTAAGCTAGGAGTATAGAGTCTTCTTAACCTACTGTACTCTTTTACACATTTTACATCTGCACTAACTTTTTGCTGATCAAAATCAATCAAATACAATCCGAATAACGTTCTTATTCGAGACAATTCAACATATTCCATACCCTCTTTAAACACAGAACTTTCAATATTTACCTAAGCACTGTCTACACTTAAACCTTGAGATTTATGAATTGTCACTGCATATGCTAAACAAACAGGAAACAGTTTTCTACGAACATACACATCTTTTACAAGCAAAAAACATACAGAATAACGTGCAATCTGTTTCACCTCAAATCTAATCTTCAAAAATTCAATCCCATCTCTATTTGCATAACTAACAAACTATCCCCATTGCTCCATTTACTAAACCTTTCTCAACATCTAAATTACGTCGTAATATTACTCGGCAGTTTAAAGATACATATAAGGTATTTTCCAAACCAGTAGCCTTAGATATTGATTTTTCCAGAGTCTAATTTTACCTGTATTTTCTCTGACAAAAGAATAGTTACTCCTTCATGTTCTATTCTATCAATGGCTATCATTTTCATTATCAGTTCATTCTCCAGTTTCAACATTTCTTCATTGAATGTAGAGCATTCTTTCAGTGTTGGCATAAGGCAAATTATAGATTTCTTTTCTGCAAATCTTCAGTAGATTTTTTCAGGTGAACTATTTTCTTTTGGAAACAAGTTTCTTAGTAGCCAACTTTCTAAAGCATTTTTTCCATCCTTTGCTAAGACACCAATTCTAATATTTTGAAGAATGTTTCCATAATCTTCATCATTTGCTTGTCGCATATTCCTAATAAGTTCCTTATAATCAAAATAAGTCCAAATATTCACTTTTCCAATGATTTTTGTAGTGTCTTCATGAAGAACGGTCTTAAAAACTGGTTGGCCTTTCACAAGTGTGAGTTGTAGTAGATCACCAAATACAATTACATGTTTTCCTCCAAATAAAACATCGTAATTTGTTTGTAAACTCTGCTGCATCCTCAAATGTACAAACGCAAGCATTAAGTTTGAGACCATGCTTACTTCATCTCTTACTGGAAGTTTCATTTTCTTCAGTACTCTTGAAACTTTGAAATAAGCTTCTCCAGATATATTGTGATATTCCAACTTATTTTCATGTTCTACTGGTATTATAAGTAGAAGATGTAATGTAATCCCTTTAATGGTGTGTGCTCCTAACCCAATTGGAGCAGGTACAATACAAGACAAATGTGAATCCCTTGTTTTCTCTAGATAACTTGCACAAACATGTAATCAAGAAACCTTTCCCTGTTCCAGCTTGTCCACTGATGTACATAAGAATAGGTCTGAAAGATGTACATTGGCAATCATTATTTTCATGTAGTAATCCTTGTTGTATCTGTTGTGCAACTTGGTGATATATGTATTTCTGTTCAGTATTCAGATGTTCATCTACATTTTCCAAATCAATATTCTCCTGTTGTGCTTGCTGCATTACCATTTACATTTTACTCACTCCAACCCCGCTTCATTTTCAAGTATGGCTTCTCCTAGTGGATCTTGACTTTGTGGAGCAGAACTCTGACTATCTTGAACTATCTTTAGCTATTTCAGCTGCAATAGTTCTTACTTGATTAATCTCTTTGTTCAACATTTGGAGATAATTTGGAAAAAGTGTACATTCAATGCTATCTTTACATGCATTGAAAGAATCGTCATAGCAGTCGCAATCTCCAAGTAATTTCAGTAGGCCAAGGTTTGAAGAGTTGCAGAAGAGCTAAATAGAAAAACTCTTTTTTATCTGGAGTATCACAACTTAGTTTCCTGTGATTAATCAGATGTCCTTTGGCATGCTTTACCAAACATCCTTCAGATCCAATTACAGCATACTTTCCTTCCTTTATATTTTCCGTAACATTTATTTAAAAACTATAATGTTAAAGTATTTCATATAGACATATATTTTGCAGGTATGGACTTCTATTTGGATAGTACTTATGCAACATATTTGTTTTCAGAATATCTGTACTTTCCGGTTCATTCAGTGGCAAGTATTCAATTTCTTGTACAGATTTCAAAACTCTATTTCGTGTTGCAGCAAGACCTAGACTTATCCAGATGATTCCTCTTGACTTTGAATATAAACTTGCAGATGTCAATCGATCTGAACATTCATACGATCCAATTTATTGATGTGAAAGCATCTTCAAGCTGAAGCTGTACAATTTTTTGCTAAGTGTCTTCTCCTGTGAAATTTCCTCCCACATTTCTTTCAATTCTGTTGTCTCAGATTTTGTAATATATGACGTGACATAGCAAGCAACTGCAATCGAGTTATCTGCAACATATTGTGTGTCCATATTTGCATTCCACATCTTCAAAATCACCGGATTGTAATCATTAATGTGCTTAGATTCTTCTGTTCTTTTTAGATTATAAGTATTTTTGGTGGTTTTCGAGTGATAGTATGCCTCACTGCTGACATAAAACTGTTCACTTTTCCTTTGGAAGTTACAGGATGTGGAAAACCAAATCAACATTTTGCGTAAAATTTATCCTTTGACTTATATTTCCATTGGCAATATTTTCCACATCGATGACTTTGAAACCTTAAAACTTGCTGTCTTAAGATATTTTCTCCTCCTGTATTCGGAATCGCACAGGTAACTTAGGTGTCGATTAGGATGGCGGACTGATCTGCGTCCGTCCGCCACCCCCGAGGTGGAGGGACCGACCGCAGGGGCAGCGGCGGTCCCTCCGTTGCAATTAGGATATGACCGCCACCCTGGCAGTCACATCCCGTATATATTACATTGCGGCAGGTGCTGCTTTAAGCAGCACCCACCACAATGTAAAATATGCATGTTTACCTTTAGCATGCACAACTTTGCAGGCACCGCGTGGTGCCTGCCACCTTGTGCATGCCAAAGCAGGGGGGTACCATAGGTACCCCCCATGTGCACCCCCCAACCCCCAACACCCTAGGGGCTCGCAACAGGGCCCCAAAAACAAAAGACCACATGCTTTTCCACGGCGGAAAAGCCGCTGTGGAAAAGCATGTTTCCGCCTGCATCGTGATATGGCTGGCGGTGTCTTGCAGACACCGCCACCATATTTGCATAGACCCACCGCGAATCAGTGGCAGATGGACTTGCCGTCCGCTGCTGATCCCAACGCCATCATAATCCGGCGGTGGGTGTTTGCTATGACCGCAGCGGTGAATCCGCATCCTCCGGGCCGGCAGTGGCTTCCGCCGACCCGGAGCATGCGGATTCACCGCCATTGTAATTGACCCCATAGTCTTCAATAAAAGATAAAACAGTCTCATCCGAATCAGTTCCAAATTTGGGTGCATCCTTGATCCATAAAAGCATATGTATATGAGGAGCACCTCTAGCTTGGCATTCCTGTCTCCAAAAGAAATCAATAACTTTGCCAATAGGTGGATTTTTTTTTATTACAGATGAAAGACATCATAGCTTCAAACCTATGATTAAAATATCTGCAAACAATTACAGGATCCAGGGAACACAGTTCTCCAGCTGTCTTCAATTCAATATTTTCCATATTTGAATTTGCTTCTCGTAGAAAATCCAGTATATCATCCCATGCGTTATCAGCATAGCTAAGTGTAACAAACCACGTAGGGGTTCCTAAGTGCCTTAACATACATTTTAGTTGCCCATGACGTCGATACCAATATTCATTAGTGCCACGTTGACATGCCATCAAATGAATTAACTGTGATTCTAAATGTTCATCTCTTTCTTCAACTTCGTCCATAAATTCCTTTGCAGAAACATGTGAAAGATGAGTTCCTGTTTTTAATATATGGTTGACTGCATATGAAAGTGCAGACAGATCACTTTCAAATAAAAGATTAAACAAATATGGAATACACTGGCGAAATATTGGTTCTTAGTATAGTCGTAAAGTATGTTATTCTGAAGCTGGAATCTGAACTGGTCATTTATCATATCGTCCACCTTTTCCAGTAGGGAACAGCTGTTGAAAACGAGCTTCTAGACTTTTTTCCCATACACTCATGGGAGTTCCTTTTGCTTTTTTCATCTGGAACAATTCAATAGTATCTCCTATCAGTTCCTTTGAATGTAGAGGGTGTATAGTATAATGTTCATAAATCTCTTCTTTTCTTGAGTTCTCCACTTTTTCTATTTGTCCACTTGAAATGTGTGTTTCATCTTCTAAACTAATTTCTTCTTCTTCTACATTTACATTTTTATAGTAAATATTGTATTGCACCAGATATAATGTAGCCTTATGGACTTGCATGACATCTACTAACTCTTGCAATATTTTCCGACTCTTTGTGGGTGCACCATTAACAAGAATGACTTCAGGTTCAGCTTTTTCAATTTGACTTAGAATCTCCTTTTTTTGTCTGTAAAGTGCTGATCTCCTTTGATTTTTTTTTAATTTGTGTTAGTAAAATTTGGAGTACTCTACTTTTATACAATCTTTTTCGAATTTCTGAAAATTGTTTCTTCTGCTTCCAGTATAATTCTTTTTCCAATGCATTACCTCCTTTGATGAGTCTGTAAAATGTACCTTTGGTCCCAAAGGTTTTAACTGAAATGTAACCTTCTGTTTCGAATTTTTGTCCTGAATTTTGACCCTGTGTCCTGAATTACACTCATCTTCTTGAAGTTGCACCCATGCCAGTTGGTCACCCTAATGGAGACCACACAGAAATGGGGACACAACAGCTGAAGGGCTCTACCTGAGACTGTGCCATTCTCATTCTCTGCTCATGCTACACTGTTCATTGTGAACTGTTAGGCAGACCTACCCACAAGAAAAGCCAACAGGCATGAGCACCCAGTGCAGGTATCTGCAAGTAAACAACAACAAAGAGAGGAGTACCCCTTGTAGGCGTGACAGAGAGAGTCTCTGTGCCTAAAGCTTAAGGCTTCAAGAAGAGCTTGTGTCCAACCCTTATGTGGGACAAAGCATGTCCTTTATGAAGACCCCTCACTCACCAACCTAGTTGGTGACATGCTTCATCATCGGGGTCCCACCCCGTAGGCCGAGTGCCAACGGGGTGTGCTTGGACACCTGATTACAGTGGAGCGGGTAATGGTTTCTTTTATATGTGCAGTGATAGAACAGTGACAAGAGTTTCAAAAAGGGCCAGTACTACTCACTTCAAGGCTTTATTCCTGAGTGACTGGACACCTTATAAAAGAAGTGTGACACCTATGCCTAATTAGGTAGACTTCGGTGTTCAAGACGTGTACTGTATAAAATAGCGACGTGTGCTATGTGAATTAAAAGGTAGGTCTACATGTTTCAACCATCAAACAATTGTAGGTATTCGTCAGGACCAGTGATAGACCAGGGTGGTCCGCACACGCTAAGGTGAGGGATTCGCATGGGCGTACCGTCGTGGTAACCAAGTAGGTTTACCGATCGAGGAGCAGAAGCCGTAAGTGATGTAAGCTTCGCCCTTGGAAACCGGACGCCTGTGAAGCGGAATCTCTCCGCGTTCAAAGTTTTTCTTCCAGACCGGGAAGGAGAAATTTTGCATAAGAAACATAATTTTTGTGTTTCCAACGTTCACTGACCAAGGGCAGGACGCACCTTAGCTTGTGCGGACCACCCTGGTCTGTCACTGGTCCTGACGAATACCAACAATTGTTTGATGGTTGAAACATGTAGACCTACCTTTTAATTCACATAGCACACGTCGCTATTTTATACAGTACATGTCTTGAACACCGAAGTCTACCTAATTAGGCATAGGTGTCACACTTCTTTTATAAGGTGTCCAGTCATTCAGGAATAAAGCCTTGAAGTGAGTAGTACTTGCCCTTTTTAAATCACTTGTCACTGTTCTATCACTGCACATATAAAAGAAACCATTACCCGCTCCACTGTAATCAGGTGTCGAAGCACACCCCGTTGGCACTCGGCCTACGGGGTGGGACCCCGATGATGAAGCATGTCACCAACTAGGTTGGTGAGTGAGGGGTCTTCATAAAGGACATGCTTTGTCCCACATAAGGGTTGGACACAAGCTCTTCTTGAAGCCTTAAGCTTTAGGCACAGAGACTCTCTCTGTCACGCCTACAGGGGGTACTCCTCTCTTTGTTGTTGTATATTGAACAGGGGACCGGGAGTTCCCACCCTACATTTCTGTTAAATACCCTACACTCTCTTATTGTTTTCAAGAATCTGCAAGTAAACTCCATATATTCATTGTCAATAGACCCTGGTAAGCTGTTTGAAAGAATGTAATATCTTCTTTCTCTTGTCTATGCCATAGCTGGGTTACTTCCACATATTCAAATCCTGTTTCCTCTCCCATGTCATGCCAACTAATTTTAGTTTTTATTGTTAGCTGCTTTTTTTCTTTCTCTACTTTTCCGTTGTTGTCTGTTGCTGATTTGGTGCACCAGAGTTCAGATCATTAAAGTGCTTTTGGTAAAGCTAAAAGAACAATTAAATCTAGTGGGTTTGTCCGACAGGGCTGGCTCTGATCAAAACCCTATAAGTCAAGAGATTGGAGTGGACTGAGCCAAGATACTGTTTATCCAGTCAGTGGCTTCCCCTAACTGCTACTCTCGCTTAGAAGGCCTGATCTCTCTCTATCACCCTCTCAAAACACAGACACACACAGATGAATTAAAATATACTATGAAAATGTCTTCCAAATACTGATTGGCACTGTGCTCTGAGAACATCCTGGCTATCTGTAAAACTAAACATCTGGGGGGATATTTACAAGAAAATGCTGGAGCGCAATGTTACGCCAAATTTAGCAACGTTGCGCTCGATTTTCAAAACGCAGGAATGTGACGTATTAACAAATCTACGGTCACACCCCTATGTTTCCCTTAGCCCTGGTGCTAAAAAAGCTGCCTAGCACCAGCGCTAGCTCCGTGCCGTCATGTTGTAAGGGTGCCTACGCTTCAGGGGAGATTGTTCATGTGCAGGAAGGGACACCTTACAGCACATAAACAATCAATATTGGCGATTTGCTCTTGCTTATGTGTGCTCCTAAATGCAGCATACACAGAAAGAACGAAATAAGAGGAGAAATTAATCATTTCTACTTGTAACGCCATCCTAGGACCAGGTATTACCTGGCACTGTCCGAGCCTTGTAAATCTGGGGCAGCGCTAAAAAGTAACGGGTGTTGCGGTGAAACGCCCACAGCAACACCCCTTGCCCACCCCTTTGCCGTAGCGGACTGTGTGGAAAGTGGAATATTTACAAGGGGAATGGCACAACGCCACCAGGGCATCAGAAAAAGTGATGTTCCGGTGGCGTTGCATTCTTCCCTTTATTTACAGGTTGGCAATAAGCCACTTAACGTGGCTTAACACCACTTTATAAATATGCCCCTTTCAGCAGCAGTCCGGAGGGGAGCAACACCATTGCTTTTTGACGCTACCACAGATTTACAAGCCTGGGGCAGCACCAAAAAATTAAAGCCAGGTAATACCTAGTCTTAGGACGGTGATACGAGTAGAAATGAATACATTCTCCTTGTTTTTTGCTATTTTTAGAAGGAGCAAATAACCATTATTGATTGTTGATGTGCAAATAAGTGCCCCTTCCTGCATATAAACAATCGCCCTGCAGCGCAGGCACCCTTGCAACATTGCAGCAGAGTGCCAGTGCTGGCACTAGGTAGCTTTTTTAGCACCACTGCTAGAGGAAATGGAGTGGTGTACCATATTTTTATAAATACAGCGCATCCCTGAGTTTTGATCATGTCGAAGCGAGGAGTTGTCAAATTTGGCATACCTCCGCGCTCTGGCATTTTCTAGTAAATAATCCCCCTATTTTCTGCAGTTTAAACGAAATGGCGTTGCCATGAAAAGAACCACAATCCAGCAGGAATGTTGCAGATTTGACAGACATTGTCAGTTCATCTGGGAACGAAACGGGGTGGATCTTTTTTCGAGGTCTATTTCTGGTGGCAAACACTAATGTCAATCATTGCTCAATTTTTATTTCCCTCTTTGGCTTTCTGCAGTGTTGTGACGTGTTTATGGACTGTTCTTTGGCTTTTCTCTTCTACAGCTCTGTGTCTGTGGGGAATTTCTCTGGCGCTTTGAAATAAATC
Organism: Lissotriton helveticus; assembly: GCF_964261635.1. NCBI lineage: Eukaryota > Metazoa > Chordata > Amphibia > Caudata > Salamandridae > Lissotriton > Lissotriton helveticus. Next base: position 796,768,846 of record NC_136059.1, on the reverse strand, counting down.
GGGTGCGCTGGTCGGTGTGTGCCTCGGCATGTTCTTTCCTTCATTTACTTTACTTTAAACCCTAACATGGTATTTTTTTTCCAGTAATCACATTCGTTAGAGGTCTATGTTAGCTGCAGATGAAAACCAGGTTCTGTAATCCTTATTGAATGAAACCTGTACGTCTCTGTTGCTGATCTTGTAGTTCTTGCAGGCTGGAAATATAAAACGGGTTAGCTGCATTATTAGGAATATAAATCTTTCCAGGCAGAGCTATCACTGTTGCAGCTCTCCCAGACCATGGCAACAAGATTACGTGTGCTGTTGTTCTGTGCCTATACCCATTCAATATTGAAATAAAAGCTGCCCAGTAATTAAATAAAATATACCCCAAGCATTTGTCAGTATGGTGTACAGACCTTATGCTTTGTTTACATTTGTGTCACTTTATCCTACATAACAGTGTAAACGACATTGCCATAAACGCAAGTGATTCATGGAAATTGAAGAGAACCCAGGGGAAACTGTATATATAATATAATGATAACTTCCTTTAGTGACGTGCATGTCTATACTTGCAGCCACAGAAAGCAGCAGATACAAAATCCTTGTTTATAGAGGTAGGAAATATTCAGATCATGTTTTCCTGCAATGATACAAAACTCGAAAGGAGTGCAACAATTTGAGGCTAAAATTGAGAAAATGTTGCAATTTACTTGCAATTTGCCTAGGCATGCTGAGATGAGAGTGTCTGTGCTATTGGAAGCATGTGAAAGCCATTTTAGTCTGCAGCAACGGGCAAGGCACACAAAGGCATATTAATTCTCCAACAGAATCAATCTGATCCTATACCATTGTCTTTGTTGTAGCAAAATAGCACAGTGGTTTACACGCTTGCTGCTGACATCTGCCGCGAACATGCGGTTGAATGAAAGCAGGGACACCCTTTGCACTTCAGGGTTCAGTGCAATAAGTACCATTAAACTGTGTAATGGTGACAGCTAGGTAAGTGTATAAGCGCCAAATGGAATTTTATTTATTAGTAACATCACAACTATGCTGGCCATCAGCTTGGCAATGTATAGAATTCTAACCTATGTGCATTGCACATAATGCGTAGAAAGAAACCGGCTCAGGATTGTTGAGGATCACGTAGCACATCTACATCTATTGTTACATCTATTTAACAAACTACAGTCAAATAATCATCTGCTGGTGGCATCACCATGGGAAGAGCTTTCAAAAACCTTCTCAATGATACAGGGGGAAGGCAAGCACCTTAGGCCCTGGGAGATGCTGAAATCCTGGTTGTCCCCTCACAGAAGCATAGAACGCATAGTAATCGTTAGCACCTACTAGCTCCTTGAAACATACAGGTAGTCGTACAATTTATCGTTATTGCTATTATCATGATCAATACCATTATTAATAGTATTACCGTTATTATTATTATTATTATTATTATTATTAATAATAATAGTTTTAATGATTATTATTATTATAAAAAGCCCCACCAAACGTAGAAAGCCGATGCAGAGCTACATAGAATGTTTCGCATGTTGTCATCTGAAAAGGGTAAACCCGTGGAGATATTGCTGACGCGTTTCATTTAAAACCACTTTGACAAAAAGGATTACAAGCAGAGGCAGCAACTCAGCAACACGCACGACGCTTGCCTTCAATCCATTTTTCTAATTACATTCTACTAATGACGTACATATTGCACCTACACTAATTAGACGCGACACGCTCAATAAAGCAGCCGGGCTCTAACTAGGAGACAGAAAAGGCATGTTTGAGCCTGTCTTTCTAAAACGAACGTAAATCATAAAATATCATTAAAACAAAAAAAAACTAAGGGTAACAAATATCTACTCAGAAAAAAAACCTCACGTTCCAAATCTTAACCCACTCGCTTTCCGGGTGAAGATCAAAGTGGTTTCTTCCTCTACAAACCACAACAGGGCTCTGGAGCTAGTGCACACCACCTTTCCTTGCCCTGGACCACAATGTGCTGTATTGCGCCAATGAAGGCACCCTTGCGTTCTGGTGCAAGGATGCCTGCTTGCAGACAGGATTGTTTTTGTGCAGGAAGGAACCCCTTCCTGCACAAAAACAATCCTCTAAACCCTGGGTGTAGTTTGCGAAGTAGCGCTACGCGTAGCTATGCGAAGTGCACTTTGCACTTCGCAAGCTATGCGTAGCTACGTGAACTGCGTAGTGCACTGTGCAAAATGCTGTTCACACTGATTGCACAGTGCCGGATGCGTGTCTACAGTGCAAGAGGTTGTTTTCTGCCGCTCAAGTAGATTTGTACTCGAGCGGCAGCTTTTTCTCTTCATGAGCGTTCGCGAGCATACAAGACCACTTGCAATGAGAAATCTGACTTCCCTGCGTTGAGAATCTTGCCGGGAGGTTTATTTACAGGGCCGGACTGGCTACCGGGCAGTTGTGTGTGCTGCCGAGCTAGGGGCTAATTTCTCTGTGGTGGGGGCTTATTTCGTTGATGGGGACCTGCGTGCGATTTGAAATTAAAAAAGCAAAACGAATTTCGTTTTTCACACGCAGGTCCCCATTAACGAAATTAGCCCCAGGCACGGCAGCACACACAACTGCCCGGTAGGCAGTCCGGCCCTGTTTATTTTCAACACTCGCAAACGGCAACTTTATGTTGCTGACTAGCAGCCCGTCCCGACGTTGTCCGGGAGCAACAGGCTTCCCCGACCCCCGCCCGCCCCGACATTGTCCAGCAGCCCGGCCCCCGCCCAGCCCGTCCCCCGCCTGCCCCGACCCCCGCCTGCCCCGACATGGGTCCCCTTACCTCAGCCGCCGCTCCTCCCGCCTGTCCGCTGCAGATATACTGCTTTAAATATGTCTGTTCTTCTTTGCAGAGGTGTACAGCTGACCAATCCGTTCTTCAGAGTGTACATTGGCTGGGAAAGCTTACATCATAGCTAATCTTTTTGGCCTAGAGGTGTGTTAATGATTGCTGTTTCACCAAAAAAACACGGGATCATTCTCTTTTCTCCTGCAGCCCGGGCCCCCGCCCAGCCCGTCCCCCGCCTGCCCCGACATGGGTCCCCTTACCTCAGCCGCCACTCCTCCCGCCTGTCCGCTGCTTGCACCGCTGCTGGCCTGTCCGCTGCTCCTCACGTCAGCGCTCCTCCCCCGCGCCATGTACGCCGCTCCCTTACCTCAGCCGCCGCTCCTCCAGCAAGGCCGCTGCTTGCACCGCCGCTGGCCTGTCCGCTGCTCCTCATGTCACCGCTCCTCCCCCGCACCATGTCCGCCGCTCCTCGTCGCGCTCGTGGACGCTGCTCCTCTCCGCGCTCCTGACGTGAGCACGCACGTCGCGGCCGCCGCTACTCCGGAGGGACTACTTTTTTTTTTACTGTAAATATTTTAAATAACGTATTTTTTTTTATTTATATAGCCTATAACCATCTACACACCCTGACGATTCCAACGGTGTATCGGGTGTGTGGATTGGCACTGTGGTTCCCGAGTTTACCTGCCTCAAAGGCTGAAAGTTCTTCCTTTATTATAGTAGTATAGATTGAGAACGAGGAAAAAGTCTCGTAGGGATGTTATTTTGCTCCCTCGCGGTCACCAACTTGACGTTGAGGACCGCGAGCAAGCAAAAAATGCCCACTACGCTACGTGTTTTTGCACTGTGCTACGTGCAATCGCATAGCGCATAGTTGCGCAAACTACGCAAACATACACAGCGTAGCGTAGTCCTACACCCAGCCTCACCTTTGAGGCATTTTCCTCTTTCTATGCGAGCTGCAGAATGCAGCACACACTGAAAGAGGGGAATATGAGGTGAAATAAAGCTATTTCTCCTCCTTAAGTCTCCTGAGGAGGCACAGCATTTTGATGCAGTCCCAGATCTACCAGTAATGGTAAATCTGGAAATGCGCATAAATCTATGGGTGGATGCATGGTAAGGCCGCACTTCACCCATGGAACGCCTCTCTGGGGCAGAGTAATGCAATGCAGCAAATTGCGCTGTGTAGCATTGCACTAGATTTCTCAAGCCACATAGGGCCACACAAGGTGGCCTTGCGTGGCTTGATGAATCTGATTTAGTAGTAGTGTTGCCTTTGAACTCCCTTGTGTGGCTCAAGGGTGACGCAAGTCATTGAAAAATCTGCCCCTGAGAGTTCATTAGGCTGCAAAATTCAACTAATACTTAGACAGGTTATAGCATCTCCTGGACCATAAAATATTGAAATAAATTTTTCTCTCAGCATAACACACATGTAAAGCAGTTTGGACTAATACTTTCGTTATTTAAAGCTATTTAAACAGAAAGCAACCCATACTAAAATGATTCTCAAATTCATAAGGTCCTCAAGCACCATGTGGAGGTGAGAAAATACTTCTCCACTTTAACTGAACCTCATCAGTGAGACTGCAATGATTCTTACTGCCTGTATATAGAACCGGTAGGATCTGCTATGGTCACCCACTCTCCCTTCCTCTTGTTCTGGTGTAGTTATGTCCTGTAGATGGACAAATGCTTTCTAATGGCACTAATAACACCTGTGCATCTCTTTCTGGTAGACCACTGTGATACCCATATACAATTCTTCAGGCACACATGGAGATTGAAACTCTCTTTCCTCAGTCCTGCAGACTATTGGGGAGTCCTGGCAGTTCACCGGATAACTGTTTAGTGCAGGGTCCATCTGTGATCCAGCTGCTATTTTAGGCAGGAAGAGGAGTTCTTCACTGAAAACTATTTTTGTCTTCTTCATAGACCTAGGACATCTCTCACGATGTGCTGGAGAGAGGCCCCAGATAGCTGTAAGTATGGGTTATTCCGGGGGATTTTACTACTGATTATCCACCCCAGAATATTATTATATAAGAATATCGAGAGCAGAATGACAATTGAACATTGAACTGTAGGTGCACATAGGGAAGTATAGATTTACTATTCCTTACTCCACATCTATGTACCCACAAGATATATGTACTAGGTATGTACATACACCTGGAATTAGGTGTAGAAAATCTAGACTTAATTGCCAGTTGATATTTGTTTTTATCATTTTGTCCTCGATATTCAGGGTTGATATTTAAGGTGCAGGCCATCCCGGGGAATTCCTGTACCAAGGTTCCTGTCAGTGGCAAGCAAACAACTGTTATTCTGGGCCTCTCGGATCAGCTTATCATACCTATTCCTATTCTTCCACTTCATAGGAAGCAACATTAGCTCATACTCTCCTATTCTTCTGTACCTGCCACAATATTCTAACTGTGACCACAAATGCCTTAGAGATGTATCCACAAATAAGATCCTCCTTATTAGTAAACAGCTCAACGCTGCTGTAAATGGTTCTCTGATTAAGTGACACTGAGGCCCTATTTAGGAGTGCCAAGAATGGGAGCGTGATATTTATTACTCTTGTTAAAATCCAGTACCCTGGGGTTACAGAAAAGTATTCCCTATTACAAATTTTACCTTCGCAATTGCACAGGTCAGGCATATGTGGACTAACCTCAAGGGCGGTCGACCTCGAAGCTGGGGAACCGGGTTTGAGCCTCAGCAGGAACGCTCAACATCCTGTAATTCTGGGCAAATCACTTAATCTCCCCATGCCTAACAAAAAACCAAAAAATTAATGTGTCCGTTGTAATGCAACTGGTGCTCATGTAAAGCACTCTGATACCTTTGGGTCCAGTTTGAGCTATATAAAAAAATAAAATAAAAACAAAGACAAATTTCTGATTAAAATTCTTAGGCCTTTCATTTCTGTGCACCTAACTACTGCCCAGTATATTTTGGAAGGTTGGTTCTGTCAAAATATACTTAGGAAAAATGTATGGGGTTGCGCAATTTATCGCAACTAATAATTACTGGGTGCTTTAAACTTTACACAACTCATAAATCTTATCCCCGTGCCAACGGGGGTTTGTGAATGTGTCTGGCCCATTTGTAATCAGCGCCTAAATCAGGTGAGACGATTACGTCTGCTGAACAAGTCATTCTGACACTAGGGGGCATATTTACAAGAATTCACGCAGTTTAGCAACAATTTTGTTTACCGCTGCCGATTGCCAAATCCTAACGCTATGTTTTCAACATATCAATACGTTGCTATGTAGAATGAGGATCAGCTAGCAGCTGTGAAAGGCAATAAAAAAATTCACGTTAGTGTGAAAAACGTGACAGCTGGCCAAATAGTGGTAAAAAAGTTCACACTAGTCAGTTCAGCGTCACTTTTCAGCATCTAGTGGCAAAAAGAACTTACAAATATGCCGCTAAAGAGATGTATATTTCTTAAATGCAGAATGGAGCATCCATCAAGGACCAAGTTCAGCACAGGACAATAACCCTGCCAGCAGCCAGGATGGCCAGTCAGAAACCGTGGGGAAGAGGAAGAGAAAACGCTGATTCAGTCAGGAGCAGAATAAGATCCTGATTGCAGAGGGGACGGAGCATCAAAATCAGCCCTTCATCAACTCTAAGGTGTCATTGGGACAAAAAACGATAAGTGGCAGTCAATTGTCAACAAGGTGAACTCCATCGCAGAAGTCAAGAGGACAGTGACGGACTGCAAAAAGCGCTGGCATGATGCCAAGCGCAAAACTAAGCAGAAACTGATGACCAATCGCCAGGCAGCATTACAGACCTGAGGCGGTAGTCCAGTGTAATTTGTTTGAATGTTTGTGCCACAAATGGTTAACAGTTGAATTTCCATTCACAACTCATGTACTTTGTGATTTTTTTTTATTTTTGGCTATGAAAACTTCACATTAAAGTGTAAAGCAGTTAATACATTAATGCTAAGTGGTATTTGACCTGTATTTGTACCATTCATTGTAGCTGGTGCATGCCTGGAAACAGTCAATGGCTATGGAAAGTAACATATGTTGTGTATGTGGCTTTCATTGGTCAGATGCCTTTGGTTCAAAATGTGACTGGGCTCTCAGCATGCAAACCTTCACAGATGCATGCTGTGCCATACTTCACAATGTTTGATTGGCAAGGCATGCAATGGTATAAGTTACACGGTTTTCCATATGTTATATGTGTGACTACATATGTGGCAAGCACTTACCCCATTCCAGTAAGGTGTCTTCCACTGTCATTGAGTTGGGACACACACATATGTGTCAACCAAGCATGTATTTCTTGTGTCAAAGATTTGGGGACCTGCATACAAAGCACAAACGCCAATGGGACATCACTTTTGTTTATATTTTTGTGGTGTTAAAAAATCCCCATATTTACAGGGTTGCGCAAAGCCAGTTGACCTTGTTTTACTCCACCTTGTTCATATTTGCCTTACCACAGCAGTGCACAACAGCAAAGGGGTGGGCAATTGGTGTTGGGTTGAATGTTCCACCACAACACCCATAGCTTTTGATGCAGCTCCAGATTCACATATCTGGGGCTGTGTGAAATTGGACAGCTCTGAAAATGTGATGTTAGACAGGCAATACTAGGAGACATATATTTCATTCACGTGCGTTTCAGCTCATTCCATGTATGCTGCATGCTACAGCACACAAGGATGATGCAAATCTCCTTTCTAGATTATTTTTGTGCTGTAAGGTGTCACTGCATGCACAGAATAAATAACCATGCTTGCTACAAGACACAAGTGTGCCAGCACTCCCACTGCTTAGATTTGTTGGAACGAGCACTAGGGCATGCACGAGGATGCACCATAAATATGATACATATGCCTCATCTCTGTGTGTTGAGACAAGACAAAGCACCGGGCTACCAATTTTTGCACAACACCAGCCTCAGACCTTTCTTCATAGATTACCCCTGAAAGTTCTGATTGGGAATTTGCTGGTTCAATGTGTGAGGCATGGACATTAAAGTGGATGTATGTGAACCTGTGTTCTGTTTTACAACACATGGTGGTGCACAGTATACACTATAGGGACACTATATAGAAGTTAGTAGATGTGTTGTGAGGTTTCACAGAACCATTGAACAAGTATCCTTCGTACACTGCAATGCAAGACACCTTGGGTCCAGTGTAGGCCATAGCTTTGACAAAATTTGGAATCCATTCATTGTGTGTCTCTATGGCAATAGCAGTGCAGATTTCCTTTATGAAACTGATGATATGCCCTTGGAGACGTTGTTGTTAGCTGTCAGGCTTATTTTGGCATCCAGGACAGTAGGAAGGAGCCTTGAAAAGGATGCCTTTGAAACTCCTGCCACTCTGGCGGTTGTATGTTGAAAAGTTCCTGATGCCAGCATGTGGAGGACAGCAAGTAGCTAAGTTTGTGGAGGGATGTTGGTGAGGCCCTAGCATGTGGGCTGCAGGCCAAGTGCTATCTGGTTCAGTAGGTGGACAATGAACCTCTTCTTAAACATGTAATGGGCTATGACCTCCTCTTGCCAGAGATGAATGAGGGTGATACTCTGGCGGTAGATCTACTCCGTTCAACGGCTCTGACCCCGTGGTGGTTGTCATGACCCTTCTTCCCCTGTCCTAGCACGTTGTGCGCACTTGCGCTTGTCCAACCTAAAGTGTACATAGTGCTACTATTATGGAACTGTCCTGCATGTTGGTAGTTTAACTGTCCCAATGTATCATGTGTGCTACTGATCTCTGGGGGCAGTGGTTGTTCCATTAATTAAATGTTTGTGTACTCTGGATACGTCCAACAATGACTGTATACATGAGGAACATTAGTTAAGCAAAAGACACTAAGCACGTTGCATTTGTAATCATGGCACGTGTCCATACAACTGTAGACATGCACACATGGCCAAATTGATGGTGACATGTTGTCAGCACACATCCAAGTGAGGCAGCTCTAGCGGTAGCTTATAAAAGATTCTTAAACTATCTGAACACGCTTGCCCTTGTCAACGCTACCTTACCTGAGCGCCTCCTGTGTTCAGCGGCTATCTTCCCTGCTGGGCGTCTCTGCTCCGACAATAATTTCTGGTTGTGCATCTCTCCTTCTTCCACGGTCCCCGCTGGTTCCGGAGAGTCTCAGCTTTCCGGTTCCCTGTCTCCAGCTTCCTTTTGCTGATGTTCCGGTGGTGCAATGTGCCACAGCATATTTACAAGGTCACGTATAGCCACTTTACATGGCTTTTCATGGCCTCATAAATGTGCCACTTTAATGCAGAACACTGTGTGAAAGGGGCGCTCCATGCATATTGCTGTGGGTGTTCCAATGCATCACCTGTGGAATCTGAAGCATTCCCAGATTTACAAGAACTTAAAAACCTGAGAATGCATAAAAATATAATGCCACCCTAGGCGTGGCGTTAGGGAGGTGCAACGAGGAGAAATGTTTTCATTTCTCCTTGTTTTTTCCTTTTTCTATGTGTATAGAAGAGGAAATTGTCTCTTATGATTGACTTTGTGCAGTAAGGTGTCTCTTCCTAACCAAAATCAATCAGCCCCACACTGCAGGCAGCCTTGCACGATAGTGCAAGGGTGCCTGCATTGGCGCATGGCAGCCCACTGTGTGCCAGTGCTGGGGTAAAGGGCAGGAATGCACCATATCTTATAGATACAGGGCATTCCTGTCCTTTTCTTTTGACAGAGGCCAATGTTGCAAGATTCCCTGCGGCACTGCCCTGTGCCAAAACCTCATAAACCAGGCCCTTATTATTCAAGTGTGTTTGCGTCATTTATAGGACTAGGTAATTCCTAGCGGTAAGAAACTGCTGCTAATGTGACTTAGTCACAGTTTTTCTTTTTTAGCAATGTACAAGGAAATCCTAAGAGATATTGTGTTGTGTGTTTTGCAGGAGTTTTTACACGGGAACGCCTGTCTTGCATTGTCGGTTAGTGAATCTAGCCAGACTGGCACTGTGCGAAGTTGCCGCTAAATCTGTAAAACTGTCGCTACCGGAGCTTTGCGGCAACATGTAAATATGGCAATTAAAAAAAGCCGCAGTCGCTTTAAAAAATTGGCGCTATGGCGGCGTGAAATCCTTGTAAAAATGTCCCTAGATTTGTTGTCTTATGTGTTACACACATCTAACTAAACTCATATTGTATCCTATATTGAAGTGTGTCCACTGTTGGGACACCATGAATAAATTCAAGGCTAGCTTTCCAACATCGATCCCTAAACAAGAACTCCTATGATTAAGAGGGGTGATAGGGTTGTTTTATGAAGAAATGAGCTGAAAGATTAAAATTGCATCATGACCATGAGAACAACGATTTTGAAAACTGAACTGCTATACCTGGTGCGAGATTAAAAGGTGGCAGGGCTTGTGTTCTAATCCTGCAATGAGGTCAACATGTTTCAACAGAATGATGATCACCACTTGGCACACACTCTTCAGTCAATGTGCCCATCGGGCATTTGCTTCACTGTGAAGGGTAAAGCACAGTGAAACGTCTCAGGTTCTTAAACTCACCTGTATAAAAAGACATGTTGTATAGGAAAAACTTGGCACTGTACATCATTTCACCGGCTTAATAGGACCAATGTTCATGTTCTCTCACGCATGAGTGTTTTGCTTTTGTTAAAAGCCAAAAGGGTCTATTTATGGATTTAAATTGCACTTCCTATTATGAAAAGAAGTGGCATTTGTACAAACAGTTCGGACTAACACTTTGGATTACCTCTTGTGATTTAATATCCTCTAATCACTGTTCACCCATCATGCAATTACCTTCTGGTTGGTTACATTTAGGGAACACACAGTACTGCACAGGATGACCCGAGTCAAATAGTCAGTCAAATATGCTTTATTCGAGAATTCACTCATAAAAGCAGAGACAATTTAAAAATACAAATTTAGTTAACAATCAATTACAATACAAACAGTTAAAAAACGCATATTATTTACAATTCATGACTCAATTTCAATTCAAGACTTAAAAATATCATATTAAAATTCGAACTGTTAGAGATTTTTTTTTTTTTAAAGAATTAGGTTTTACAATTTCCTAAAAGGAAAATATCATGGATGGGTGTAAACAGGTGGTTCAACTAGGCAGAGAATAGTCAAATGACTAGCAGTCTCTATCCAGTTTACTACTGGTAGTCCCTAAATTCTTACACATCGGTTTTAACCATACGCGTCTGGGATCCTGGTAAGCAGCACAAGCAAACAGAAAATGACCCTTAGTTTCATTAGCGGAGCCACAGGCAGGACAACTAGCATTTACACCACCTTCCCATTTAGCAGTCAAAAATCGAAGAGGCAATGAACCTGCTCTCAATTGAAATAGGAGTTTACGGTCACAAGGCCTTGTTATACAGTCCCAATAAGGTTCCAAGGAAGGATACAATTTAGCCTCTAAAAATCCTTCAGTCATAGAACCTAAACTAGTGCTGGACCAGCCACAAGAAGCTACCTTTTCCCAATAGATTTCCTTTAAGAGACTTTTAGTGGGAAAGACTGATCCAGCTGGATCTGACCAAAGCAGACCCATTCCGAGGTCATTCAGAGTTACTTTCAGGGAGTTAAGCCACCTATTTTTATGAAATATATCTGCTCTAATGATGTCTAAGAACCCCTCAGCATAATGTAAAAGCTCGGGCGTGGTCCAGAGCCTCCTCCAATACAAGATTGGTCGAAGTCTGACCAAGTCAGTTACCGATTTTCTACCCAAGTGATACCTGAGGGGCAATAAAGGAGTACTTTTCGGAACACCAGTTATCGAACGGAAGAACTTATTTTCCGAAATTTGTAGGGCAGCCACCTTCTCAAAGCCCCATAACTCGGCACCATATAGTGCAGAGCCAAGAGCTTTAGCCTCGTATACCTGCAAAGCAGGCTTGACAGGTTTCGTCAAAGACTTCCTGTGCTCGGGACTAATGGCACCTGATAATTGCCTGTGTCTCAGAGAAGCTATATCTATATGATTACTCCAAGAATTCTTATTTGAAATGTGAATTCCTAAATAAGTGAAAGTATTCACCACTTCTAAGGGACGTCCATTCATAATAATTTTGGATTTAAAACTCGGATGGGGGTTAAAAATCATTAGTTTCGTTTTTGACACATTAACCTCCAGACCATGTTTGCTGCAAAATGAATAAAAAATAACTAATGCTCGCTGGAGACCGCTTGGAGTTTTCGATAAGATAAGCGTATCGTCAGCGAACATTAGTATAGGGATTTTAATGTTAGCTAATGAAGGGGCATCCAATTCTGCCGATACCATGGGTGATACAACACCGTTTATAAACTGTGTAAAAAGAGTAGGGGCCATTGAGCAACCTTGCCGGACTCCCCACTCTACCGGGAAGTCCGCTGTTTCCATGCCCTGACCCCCCCATTGTATTCTAGCAAATGTAGATTCATGAAGCCTCATTATTAGAGTCAGTAAATCATCAGGGACACCCAGGTTCCTGAGGACAGACCACAGCTTCAACCGCGGGACTAGATCGAAGGCAGCCCGCAGGTCGACAAAAGCCGCGTACAAGCTGCCTCCGCCCAGCACCACAATCTTCCATTGCAGTAGATTGAAACGGAAAACCTGGTCCACAGTACTTGTCGACCTGCGGAAACCCGCTTGGAATGGTGACAAAGCATCGTTGTCCTCAGCCCAGTCCAAGAGCCTGTTTACAATCACACGCCCTATTGTTTTTTGTATAGTGTCAATAAGGCTGATCGGCCTATAATTGCCGGGCTTGGAGCGATCGCCTTTCTTGAACACTGGTATGATTACAGCACCCCGCCAAGATGCGGTACCTCGGCACCCCTTGCAATACTGTTAATAAGGAGACTGATGTACCTGCACCACCTCTCCTTATCATTAATAAAGACATCGGCAGGAACACCGTCCATACCTGGTGCACGACCACTATTTACAGTACTCAAAGCCCCTAGGATTTCTTGTGGACTGAAGAAATTATCTTTAAAGTGGTTATAATTTATTTCCGCGCTACATGCAAACCGATTTGAGTCTGCATACTGCCTACTAAAAAAAGTATCCATTCTTCTTCCGGAACATTATTATTTGGCGTTTCGGGTTTTCCCTCACCACCCCATTTAACAATGTTCCAGAACAATCTAGTTTTTTTTCCGTTCACTGGCTCTTTTTAATTCAGACCAGTGTCGCTCATCCCAGGCTTTCTTTGCACTCGCTATACTGGCTTTGTACTTCTTTCTAGCAGATTGAATATCCCTGCTCTTTAGGGCAGCACTCAAAACATTTCGGGCGACCCTACAAGGGGCATTATACCAGTTTGCGTTCTTGGATACTCTCTCACCGTTACCCTTTACCCACTTTAAGAAGTGGTGTTTAATAACTTTGAAAGAGTATCATGAATTTCGGTCACACCCCTCTGCTCATACCTGGAGTGATTGAGGTGCTCCATAGCTGTTATAGCTTTTTCAACCTCATTTATAATATCATCAGTTGCCTGTTAGTTAGTTACTACGTTTGTCCATTTCAGCCTGCGCATATTATTACTAGGAACAATTTGAGGTGGGACAAGGGCACTGAAACAGGTTTGCCTATGTGGCAACGACCACCATTTATGCTTTATACACAGAGGATTGTGGTCACTCTCACTCCTCCAAACAATCTCCATGTCACTTAGCAAAGGCCATAAATTCAAAGTACAAAGTACATAGTCGATTCTGCTCTTGTGCCTCCCGTTGTCAAATGTCATGGAACCACTTTTATCACTTTGCGTCCTACCATTTAATGCTCTTAGACCTTTCTCTAGACAAAGAGCATTCATACTAATCACATCTTTAGTCCAGCACACAACTGGTTTCAACTTTAATTTCGGGACCCCCCCAGTGGCAGTCCTCGTCATCCCCAAGGTAATCTTCATCTGTCACTAGAGGCTCAAAAGTTTGGTTAAAATCACCTGCAATTACAGATGGGTGGTCCCGGGAATAATCATCAAGTAAGGAACACGAGGACCTCTGCTCTCCCACCCCTGAACTCCTCGCATATACATTGCAGATGTAGATCAAACCCAAAACATCAGAATTGATTGTAATTAGTTGGATGTCTCTATGCCCAGTTTCTATTACTTTGACATCCAATTTTAATGTCTGGCGAACCCAAATGGTTAGACCACCCATTGGTCTTTCCCTTGGGCCTTTAACGGCTGGTACAAAGTAGTTCAGGTATCCTTGAGCAAAAAGTGGTTCACATGACCAAGTCTCCTGAAATATACATATATCAAAAGAATTGACAAATCGAAGCCAGTCTCCAGAATCTAATTTGGAGCCCAAACCAGCAATATTCCATGAAAAGAGTTTCCCCATAATGGCCATAGTGTCATCCAGGCCCATCGATACAGGATTTGTTATACATAATTCACCATACAAGACGTCTGCTTGCAAAAAGGTATTCTCGACATCAGAACCCAAAAGAGGAACAGCGGCACACTTATCAGGCTTAAGTTTAACTGTAAATTTGGAGAGTAACTCAGAGGGTTCGGTCTTTTTACTACTAACCAAAGAGTTTGTATCGTTTCTTAGACTTCCTTGTAGAATAGAAGTAGCTTTAGGAAAACCAAAGTCCTCTACAATAGGGGGGGTAGATTGAATTTTTCTCAGCAAGAGCATTAAGTCTAACACTACCTGTCCTCTCAAGTCAGTCGCAATCGTTCAGGTCTGACAATGCTGCAAATCTATTTTCAACACTAATACCCCACTCACTTGACTGTGGAACCCTACCCCAGTTATTTGTCACCAAGTTCCATTTTGTTTTTAAAATATTAGGATTAACTGTATTATTTCTCCTATAGAAAAAATCCAAAGTCAGCGGGACAATCTCAGCACTCCTACGTTGAGGGGGAAATATATGCCTTAGAAGCTCAGGGAGTACTTCTGGACTTAAAAAATGCAGGACTACACAATCCCCCTATAGTTTTTTTGCGGTAGTCCCTATCCAGTCCACCCTTCTAGCCATAGTGATCTCCCCTGCTAGCTGTTGTTTCCCTCTCGGAGATATCAGCATGTTATTGCATAACCAATGGTAAGCTTTACTAATCAGAGAAGAAGTGGATTCTATTTGACCTGATTTTAACGGAGGCACATTTGCCAAAACCAGAACAAGAGGAGAGGCCTCCACAATCAGTTGAACAGGGCCTTGATCTACACTATTCACTATGGGTTTTAGTGGTATGTCTTTCTTGGCTGGTGCCATAATACCTTTATCTGCTACCTGATGGGTAGGAAGCGGAATTGATCTCACATCTTCAATATTACTCACTATCCCATCACTAAGGGTGTTTATAGATGGTACAGCCTTGATTGTAGCTAAAGTTGGTGTAATATCTCCCTCCACCATTGTCTTATTTAGCAATCCCCCTAGTCTGTTTACCTCTGCTGTTAGGCGATCAATTTTGGATACCAAAGGTTTAATTATTGAATTGATCTTTAAGTCAATCATACTAGCTAACTTGTTAATGAAATCATCACTTAATATCTCCTTCTCTGCTTGTTCCCCGTTCACTTCAGATATAACAACGTCTTTCAGTGGAGATACAATTCTTTTCCTACTGGAACGCAGCCCACCCCATTTACTCTGGCCCTTCCTACATGCTCTTATGGCTCTAGTTACAAGCACAGATACGGGGGAAGGTGAAACGACTTCTATCGAATTTAACTGGTCATTTAACTGGTCACCTCGGACATCATCTAAATCAGCAGCCAAAGGTAAAATTAAATCAGAATCAAAATCCACATTGGGACATGACTCAGAAAGTGAAGCGTCGCCATTATGTATTTGTGCCGGTACTTCAAAAATTACAGGATCTTGAGATAAATTTTGCGTAGAAGTAGCCGGTGGTGAGCTCAGACCCAATGATATAC
The DNA here is from genome assembly GCF_964261635.1 of Lissotriton helveticus. NCBI lineage: Eukaryota > Metazoa > Chordata > Amphibia > Caudata > Salamandridae > Lissotriton > Lissotriton helveticus. The sequence continues at coordinate 796,753,116 of NC_136059.1, read as the reverse complement.
GCCTTGTGCTGTTAATTTTGCTCACGACCTGTACTAAATAATTGTCTATAGTATTAGGCACAGATGAAGATCTTAATTTAGACATTTTGGCAGGCGATGTTTAAATGTTTGAATCACAATATCTCCCTCGAACCAAAACAACACTGACAAAGTAGAAAAATCTACAGGGTATAAAAGAATGTTTTGTCAATGGTAATTCTTACTTAATAAGTGAAACATAAAGCCTCATTAAAACGAGCAGGGGTCCTGGCCAAGGCCAATTACGGCCAGTCGCGGACTGTCTCAGACTGTCCGCCCTTTGTCCGGGCTTCGTCCGGCACGGCCCGCATGCGTCCTCGCGGGACGAGGGACCTGGCGTTGTTTTATGCGCCTCCTGGCGCGCTGGGTGGTGGCGTCGTCGATTTCCCCATGGAATCCTGGGGATTGTAGTCACCACAGTCAGACCGGCGGAGCCAAGCCCGGCCGGTCAGTTCAGGCAATGGTGGGGCGGAGCCAAGCCCGGCCGCTGGTCAGGGAGCTAAGAGCACCGCAGCGAGTCTAGCAACAAGGGACAAAGAGAATCCAATACTGATGGATAATGACAATGCCTTAAGTTTTGAGAGAAACACAGAACATGGTGGTTGGTATTTTGTCAATTGCGGATGTACTAAACAATGCAATACATTTTATATGCAGCTTTTGTATCCAGAATAGTATGAATAGTATGAAATAAAAGCCAAACGAATTGGCCCATAGTGTCTCTACATGTCTTGAAAAATCTCCATAATAACAGTCTCAAAACCTTTGTCTTCCCTTTGTGTTACTTGGAATGTGTGATCTCTATTTGTTCATCAAACATTTGAGCCTTAATACGTTTCTATCAGTCACCGAGGGCATTATACTCATGAGCCCGGTTAGTCTAGTGGAGACGATTGAATCCCATTGTGGCTATTGTTATCAACAAATAGTTTTGTCTGGTTGCTTTCCTCCTAATGTCTTACTGTATGAACAGTGTGTGACTACAGAGGAGACCCCCCCCCACTGATCCATGAAGCCCTTAGTTTAATTTAAATGGATAAGTGCATTTGTACTGTACTCCTATCACACATATGCTGCATGAATGTCATCATTAACTTGGCATGGTGAGAATAACATTAATTTTGATACAGTTCTGGTAACAGACACTATCATTTATAGAAATACTTCAGAGTGTGCAATGCAGTGTTTAAACTCTAGTGCTTTAAAAAAAAATTTAGTGGGCTCAGATTGGGTTAGGTTCCTATGCTTTACTCCATTTTCAAAAATAGGAATCGAATGCCTATTAGCACAAATTTCTACTTATATCACTTATAAGATGACTACAGCCTGATCATGGTTTTGTTTTATTTGTACAGAGTATGTCAATTTACCCCATGAACTAAACATCTTATCCCACGCCGATGACACCCAGCTCATCCTCTCGCTATCAGAAGACCCCTCCCCTACGATGGCCAACGTCCGCAGTTGCATGACGTGCGTTGCCGACTGGATGAAACATAACTGCCTAAACTCAACACAGACAAAAGAAAAGTACTGATCTTTGAGAATAACGCTCCCCGTGGAACGACTCCTTGTGGCCTTCCAAACTGAGACCCTCTGCCACTCTGACTGACCATGAACGCAACCTCAGAATCATACTGGACAGCAAGCTCACCATAAAAGACTAGATCAACACTCCGCCTGTTTCCTCACTCTACAGAAGGCTCTTGTAAACCCCATCCGTAAAAACTCTACTCTGCCATGGACTGATTTATCCAACCTCCACCCCATATCTCTCCTCCCATACCTGAGCAAGATAACGGAAAAGCATATCAATATCCATCTGTCGAATTTCATCGAGCTAACTGGAGGTTTAGATCTTTCTCAGTCCGGATTCAGGCCCAACTTTAGCACAGAATCGGCGCTCCTTTCTGTGACTGACACCATCAGAATGTCACAGGACAAGGGGAGCTCTGTGATTCTGGTGTTGTTGGACCTATCCGCAGCTTTCGACACGATATCTCATGAAATCTTGCTCAGTCGTTTGCAGGAGGTAGGGGTTAGGGACACGGCTCTGTCCTGGATGAAGAGCTTCCTATCTGGCCGCTCGCAGAGTGTCAGTTTGCGTCCTTTCCATTTGGCATCTCTGGAACTCACCAAAGGGGTGCCACAGGGCTCGTGTTTAAGTCCCACACTTTTTAACGTGTATGTGGCCCCCCTGGCTGACCTTATGAGATCTTATGGATTCATTCCTGTGTCGTACGCTGACGATACTCAGCTGCTCTTCCCTTTCCAGACCCTGACTGCGGCAGTTAAGCAGTCCTTCTCAGAGGGTATGAGGGCTGTGTCTCGATGGATGGCCTCAAATTTCCTGCAATGTAATGTAGGGAAAACAGAGGTTATGCTTTTTGGGAAGGCCCCACTACTGTGGTCCCCGGACTGGTGGCCATTAAATGTGGGCCCCGTCCCTAGTCCCAAGCAGGTAGTAAAAAACCTAGGTGTTCGGTTGGACCAAGGGTTGTCCTTAAAGGAGCATGTCAATCGAACAGCTGGGTCCTGCTTCTACGTAATTGGATTAATTAGAAGAGTGTTCCCATTACTGCCAGACTCATCTAGAAAGACTCTCGTTCAGGCTCTAGTGCTCAGCCGCCTGGACTACTGTAATGGGTTACTAATATCAGCAAATGACAACTTGCTAAGTAGACTCCAGGTGGCTCAGAATGCCGCCGCAAGGCTGGTTCTCAATACCCCGCCCAGAACCCCCACTCGCCCTCTACTGGAAAAGCTTCACTGGCTTCCAATTCGACAACGGGTTAAATGCAAAACCTGTTGTATCATCCATAAGGGTATTCATGGCTTAGGCCCTTTGTATTTGGCTGAGAAGTTTGTTCCTTACAATCCTGCACGTACCCTCCGCTCCAGCAACCAATCCCTTTTACAAATTCCCTCTGTTAAAAAGGCGAGACTGGGCGGAAAGGCTCTTTCATTTTTGGGTCCTAGTCTTCGGAACAAACTGCCTGCCACCCTCAGGCTTTGTACTAACATCTGGCTTTCAGGAAATTGCTGAAGAATTTTTTGTTTCAACTATAGCGCTTCCTCCTCTTCAAGTTCTTGAGAGCATTGTTCTTCTACCTGTAGGGTTAATTGAGCGCAGAGATACTCCTTCGGGAGTCGAGTCTAGCGCTATACAAGCCATAAATAAATAAATAAATAAGATACTGCAGACACTACAGAATTCAGCAGCCAGACTTATCCTTGACCTTTCTAAGCAGACTCACATCACCCCCACCTGCAGAAGCTCCACTTGCCCCCCATTCAGAAGAGGTGTCAATTCAAGCTGCTGATACGCACTACAAAAGAACTGTACAACCAAAGACCAGCACACATCAACCACTGTGTGAACTTCCACCAACCCACCAGACACCTGTGCTCCACCTACCTCTTCCTCGCTCACACCCCTGGCATCCGCCAAAACAACAGTTGAAGTTGTTCCTTCTCCTAACTGATGGCAAAGTCTTGGAACAACCTCCACCTCCGGATCTCACCTTCTCTGCTGGAATTCAGGAAAGGACTCAAAACCTGGCTGTTCAACTGAGCCTTCTCTATGAAGCAAGGTTCATAGCACCTGGATAACCTCATGGGTGAATAGACGTGCTTTACAAGTCTTGCTTGATTGATTGATAGAGGTACACGTCAGACCAGAAGGCACTACGGCCTGGATAATTTCCTTCTCACTGCAACTGTGCATGTAGTGCGTGACTGTGACAGTTAGGGAATTAATATTATCAACACTTATAAAGCACAGCTAACACCCTACAGGTACCCTGGCACTGTGATACGAATGTCTAGCTTAGCGTAGATACAGAAGGAGTTCAGTTACCAGAGAAATAAAGAGATTAACGGGATGGCGAAGGACATACTCGAGGATAGAGCTAAGTCGTCATCCTTTTTCTGAACTGCAAAAGATCATCCACTTGTCTAATCTCAAGTGGAAGTTTGTTCCAGAGACGTGAAGCTGCAGTACTAAAGGCCCTGCCTCCTGATTTAGTTTTTCTGACTCTGGGTACCTTTGCCAGATTAGCCGAGGAGTACCGAAAAGTTTGGGGAGAGGCATACCATGTAAATTTGTCCTGCAGTGCTTTGAGTCCAGTGCCATGCAAAGCTTTAAACACTATACATAGTGCCTTGAATTGTATCCTCTGCAATATTGGGAGCCAATGCAACTCTGAGAGTGCCTGAGTAGCGGAGGAGCGTCAGATGGGAGAATAGAGGGAATTCTACCTGCTGCACAATGCAAGACCTCTGTCTTGTTCGCATTGAATTGAAGAGAATTCTCTCTAAGCTAAAGTGCGGAGTCCCGCAGACAAGCATGGAGGTCTTCAAGAGATACCGATTGTTCTCCCTCTAGAGACAGAATAAGTTAGGTGTCATCTGCGTAGTTCACTAGATTGATATTAAGAGCCCTTATAACAGCAAGGAAAGGGCTCATAAAGATGTTTAATAATATTGGCTGATCGCAGATCCTTGTAGTACACCGTGCAAATATTGGAAAACTTGGAACGAAAAGGGGGAGGGCTACTGCCTGTTGTCTGTTAGATAAATATGATTGAAACCACTTCAAGGCAGTGCCCACAACCCCAATCTCTTCAAGCCTGGACAGAAGGACCTCATGGTTTACTGTGTCGAATGCATGACAGACAGGTCAAGAAGAATCAGTATAGCTGACTGTCCCCTGTCTGCTTGCATTAGTAGATCGTCCATAACGGTCACCAAGGCGGTCTCCGTTCCATGACCTGGACAGAAACCAAATTGCACATCATCCAGAATGTTGTTAGTCTCTAAAAACTGGGAGAGTGATTTACTGACTAATTGTTCCAGGATTTTAACTGGGTATGGTAGAAGAGAAATGGGTCTGTAGCTTTTAGGACAAGCTGGATAAAGCAATGCTTTTTTCAAAAGGGGTGTCACCAGCTCCGGTTTCCAGCAGGTCGGTACAGAACCACTATTCAGGGATTGACTACAGATTTGCCAAAGTTTTGGAAAGAGTTCAGGAGCCAATTCCCTTCAGATTTTTTATGGAGGCGGGTCCAGAGGGGATCCTGAAGAGATCCCCAAGGCCATTTTATTAAACTCTTCTACAGAGGGTGTATCGAAGTGGTCTAGGGACTATAATTTATCCACCCCTGCTCGTCTCACTCTTATTGCAGGCGGTAATTCCTTAGGCGTATTACCCATTTTGAGCCCATCAATTATACTACTAATCATGTCCTCAAAAAAGGTTGCTAGAGTGTCACATAATTCCTGGCTAGGCAGAATCTCGTTTTTTTAACAGTCCGGGTTGACCATATCATCTACTATCTTAAAGACACTTCTGGTACTGTGTTGAGCCTTTACAATAGTATCAGTAAAATACTCTGTTTTTGCTACAAACATTTATTTTTTCTACTTAGCTACTGCCACCCTCCAGATTATCCTCATCTGTATATTCCCTTTGTCATTTCCTATCCGCTTGCTTACAGCTCAGTTTCAGGTTTCCCAGTTTTTCATTAAACCATGGAGCTGACGGTCTGCTTATTTTGTTATGACTTTTTACCGGAACAATCTGTTCCAATCTAGTATTTATTCATTCACAAAATGTTGCATAGTTCTCTTCCACCTGCTTGTTTACATCACAGCCCTCGCTGATCAGAAATATTGGATATATCATTGCCTTTTTCAGGAGTCCCTTCTAATCCCTACTTAGAAAGTTTCTAGCTTCCCTAATGATCGGTTTATTCATCCTGGGGTTGTACATCTGAAAAGCAATCAGATGATGGTCCGACCAGCACACCTTTAGGACATCCACTGTTCCCATTATCTGCTCATCAGAAAACACTAGGTCCAATGTATGTCCCCCCTTGTGTGTAGGCTCCGTAACCCATTGTTGTAGGTTTAAATTCCCACAAGATTGAATAAGATTATTATAGCCAGAGTCTAGGTTCCCGTTGGGCCACAAGTTAAAGTCCCCCACAATAAGCAATCTAGAGTGGATCAATGTCAAATGAATCAGGACTTCGATCAACCCCTGTTGTAGTTGAGGGCTAGCTGTCCTAGGAGGTCTGTAACAGACTATGCTGGCCAGTACTTGTTCCTGTTCCTTAGGATCCTTTATGGAAAGTCCAAAAAGTTCAGTGCCCTCTAACTCATCAATATCAAAAAGGGCAACGTTCCCATGCTTCTTTAAAAATAACCCCCACTCCACCTCCTCTACCACTGGTTAGAGGTTTATGGAAGACTTTATAGCCAAGTTGGCAAGCTAATCCTGGTTCCACATCAGATACAGGGTGTGTGCAGGTTTCTGTCATGAACAGGCCATCTAATTCATGGGTTTCTATTAACAGTTGGATTTCCAGGTGGTGCTTAGGCAAGGATCTGACATTAAGCAAACCACATCTAAGACTACCTCTTCTCACAAAATCAGATTCAGACCCTGCGGTCTTTTCTAGCTTAAACCTGCCCATCCAACCACCCAATCTCAAGTAGCTGTTCCTTAGTATAGCAATACATACCTCATATTTCCAGGTCCACATTTCCCCAATCGGGCAGCATAGCTGGTGCTGTGCGCAGTCGGTGCACGGACGGGCGCAGATGGGCTTGCCTTTGGCTCACCCGCTGCACGAGCACGCCAGCGTGTCACTTGTATAGGTGAAAGCAGGAAGAAACTAGAACGTCTACCTCCAGGTATGGTGGGTCCGCCCTGACAGATGGACACCGCAAGGTCAAGAGAGACGTTTTTTTTTAATGCTGAAGAACCGGGTTATTTAAGACCCAGTGGCGTCAGGGACACGCCCAAAGTCTCCGAGTTCACCTGTCTTCTAAACACAGAGACACGGAATCTTCTTGGTGACGTCAAAGATCGAATTTATTGGCTGCAACCAGAAACAGAGGTCCACGAAGTACAATGGCTGTATATTCGTAGGAGACTGCTCAATTTGTACAAAGCAAGCCATCCTTTGTATGCCAAAAATCACATTCCAAACAAATACCTTACATTTACAAACTGTCCAATCAAATGCCTCCAGATCAGAGGTATCGCATGACGGTAAAACCCACTTTCCAGTTGCCCAGCCCATGATCGGTCACTGGTCAAACCCAACATTCTTCATCAGACAGGTCGATCGAACCCATCATAAAATCGGGCACCTCCCCATTGTAAACAGGTCATAAAGAAAGGAGCAGAGACAGGTGTGAGTAAGATAAGACATAGTTGTGTGCAATAAAGTGTTTATGATCTCCTGTGCCTTGATCCTCAATCTCGATCAGCTACTGGGAAAGGAACTGGCCTAACAAGTTCGGCTTCAGGCAAGAGGGTCGTTCGCTCGGGTCATTCAGAAGTCAGCTAAAGTGTACGTGTGCTAAAGTCTCGTTTGGCCGAAGTCATCGGCCTATGTGAGGGCAACCACAAAATGGCTGTCGTATTCAAAATGGAACCCAAGGGTTCAGAACGAATCCTTAAATACGTAGTGAATCCATCGGTGTAACGTGACGAAAACACTCATGCTTGCCGTACTAACTGGTTACGGTTCGCTAATACCAAATTCGTAACGAAACAATGACCTTTATGAAACGGGTTCAGGATTCACGGAACCTCAGTCCCTCCTTTTGCCCTTACATAGGCAATTAACCTACACTCCCGTTAATCTGAGTCCAGGTCTATGTTCATCAGATCATCAAGATGTTGCTGAAGCATAATCCTATTACTTAGTACCTCTCTTGGGACAGGGCTCCTTGCACACATAGTAGCACAGAGGCCACATATAGCAGGAGTGCACTGCACACAAACACAGAACAGAAACAGAATCGCTAAAGCTATCCCAATGACCATCAGAATCTTCCATCCCTAGGTGGATAACAGTTCCCAGAACCATCCCATTAACGACCAATCTCCTTTATCCAGGTGTATAGAATCGGAAATCTTATGTAACTTGGAAATGGCCTGGTATACTGTCGGAGCATTGTCTGGAATGAAAACACAGCAGCTCCATTGGATCACTTTACACACCCCACCTCTATCTGCAAGTATGACATCTAACGCATCCTTGTACTGGAGTGTCATAAGACGATCCGACTGGAGCTCAGCAGTCAAGTTACTAAGGGCACCGGCAGTTTCAACTACGGTGGACTCAACCACTCTCGTCAATTGCCGTATGTTCCTGCTGTTAACCATCGGTCCCCAAAACGGCAGAAAACCCTTCAAGAAATCTCCTAATTCTTGTCCTGTAGTATCTTCCTTACTGAAGACACCTCTAACAATTCTCGTCCTGTGGTAATCTGCCGCAGCTGTATAGGTGGGAGGCAACAGGAATGAGACGAAACATGTGCCAGAGGAATCAGGGGGCAACCATGTGTATGCTCTGTCGTGACAGACAAAATAGGTACCCTTAGCTGCTAGAAATGATGGGGAAGTCTGGGACGCAAAAACATACGTCTCCGTGCAGATACTCTTCCCTAACTGAGCTCTCGGATTCTTGCCATTACCTTGCAGACAAAGATGACCCTGATGGGGTACGATCCAAATCGGAGAGGATCTTTTCGCTCGCTGGTTCTCACTCAGACTAACTCCATATCCAGTCACGTTCCATCCAATATATGCTAGTGTCTCATCGCTCGGGATTGTCTCATAGGAACTAAACCCTCTAATCATATCAACTATACCCTTAAGTAGAGCACTATTCGTTGGGTTGTCCTTCACGGAATGTAGGGGGTGGACTTCTCGAGCATAGATGAACATCGTTCTGTATGACCACACAGAACCATTGTAGCTGAATGGTAGGACCAGGTAAGGAATACCTTTATCAGTAGTATGAGGCATAAGGCCACACACCCAACAGTCAGTCATGTTTACTACTAGTTGGTGTTGGTGTAGAAGCTGAACAAAGGAGTTATTAACAAATTCCAATATTCTAATGGATTCATGTTCAGGTAGAGGATGAAAAGAATGCGAAGAAACAGTAGAAGAAGGTATAGGTTGTGTAGTGGGTGCAAACGTCACTTGAAAAGAGAATACAATATATCCCATTAACAACATCATTAAGCTAAGTAACATAAAAAGACATAATATTAAAAAACATTTGCTGCTCATAATTTGACACATTTTGCTCTTAAAATTCGTTTCCTTAACAGGTCTCTCCATCTTGAAAAACTCCATCCTCTAACCGTGCCGTTCGCGGCGGTTGGGTGTTCCATGCTAAGGAATGCGCCTGTCAGTCCAGGGAACGCCATAGGACCAACCAGAACCATCGACCTTGTGTCTTCGGCTTGCACTCCAAAGACTTTACACCGCGACCCTACAGCTGAACCCGGATGGCGGTTCGAAAAACAAAAATCGATCAAAACAGTTTCCAGATGGGAGAGCTGAATTTCAAAAATAGCAAAAAGGAAAATTTTGTGAATTTATTTGCCCCATGACTCTTGGTCGCAAATTATAACGGCCTTTATCAGGTAATGTCTGGTCGCGAGATAAGAGTTCAGGCTCAGTAGTGTTCAATCTAACTGACGGTGGCACAGCTTCTTGCAGAAGATCGTCGCTTTCTCGCTCAGAACTTGTCCCAATTAAACGTGCATCGCTAAAAGGCAGAAAACGAGGCACAGTGTCAGTTTCTGAATCAGGAATGCCCTCCTGGACCCACCGGTCGTACGGCAGAGGCAAAGGAATCCTCTTATAGTGTACGCCGTGGATCCAGTTCTTTTTTCCTTGCACTCGCACTGCAGATCGTGTTGATAACAGCACCAAGTAGGGACCAATCCAGCGAGGCTGATCGTTCTTTGTCCGCTGAAAGGTTTTGATCAGCACCCAGGAGCCGGGATCGATGGCATGTCCTGGATCGTCAGAAACCTGAGGCAATGTATCATGTACCTGTTGGTGTAAGACACGCAATTTAGCCGTCAAATCATACAGATAGTCAAGGGTCAATTTCGTCGGCCTCGGCACTCCCCATATGTTTGCCGGGCAAAGCGTCAGGCCATTTAAGACCAGAGCTTGCCTGTATCTTGGCAAGTTTTAACTTAAGGGTGCCATTATAGCACTCTACTAGTCCAGCTGATTGTGGGTGATTTGCAGCGTGGAACTTCTGTCGGATACCTAACCCCTCACACACTCTCTTCATCACTTGACCCACAAATTCACTCCCATCGTCACTCCAGACCATTCTCGGTAAACCATACGTAGGGAAAAACTCCTTAGCAAGAGCTTTAGCTGTGGACAAGGCAGTATTATCTTTTAGGGGATATGCTTCTACCCATCTCGAAAAGCCACAAACAACCACGAGTACGTATTTCAGGTTGTTGCATCTCTCCATGTGAATGAGTTGGAGTTCCCTTACCAGGATTACACCTCAGACAAACCATACAATTCTTGACCACATTCTCTTCACACTTGGGAATTCCAGCATTTTGCCATACCGGGGCCAACAATTTACAAATTCCTTTCACACTGATATGAGCCATTCCATGCCCCATCGTAACCACTGCAAGCACGTACGCATCGGGTAACAACCATCGCTGATGCTCTAACAACTCAACCCAACAACCATTCGCATCCGATTTTCCCGTACTCTCTCTCCATACGCTCAACTCTCTCTCTGTAGCTTCAGCTTGGATAGACTTCACACTTCCTATCGTATCCTCACACATTCCAACATCACCAATCCATCTTGCAGGGCCTGCAACATACATTCGACTCATCACATCCCTCGCCACATCTTTCGCAACTTCATCGGCAAACGCATTTCCGCGACCAACGTCATCGGTAACCTTCTTGTGTGCGCTGCATTTCACAATCGCAACTTGTAACGGCAAGGTGAGTGACTCAAGAAGCTCATTCACCAACTGACCATTCTGAATCTTCGTTCCATGAGACGTGAGGAACCCACGTTCCTTCCACAAGGGTCCAAAACTATGAGCCACACCAAACGCATACTGGCTGTTGGTATATATGGTCACTCTCTTTCCTTTCGATAACACACACGCACTCGTAAGTGCAATTAACTCGGCTGCTTGAGCTGAATTATGTGGGATACGTGCAGCTTCAACAATCAAATGCAAAGTCGTAACAGCATATGCCGCAGTCGTATCACCATTTGGAAGCTTGAAGCATGAACCATCCACCCATAAGGTACCATCACACTTTACAAGAGGAGTGTCCGTAAGATCTACTCTCCCTTTCGTTTCCTCTTCTGTCCTGAGAAAACAATCATGCTGTTCGGAAACATCTGTCTCTACTGAAATCGGCAACAACGTAGCTGGATTCAACGTATTGCATCTCTTTATGGCACATGACTCGCTAGAAGTGTCAGTTCATAACCTGACAATCGAGCACTAGTTAAGTGCTGTGTCTTAGTCCTGTTTAGCAGGGTATCCACTGCATGTGGAACCATTACAATCAACGTATTATTCATGACTTGCACGTCGCATCCATTTTAAGATTTTAACACTCGCTTTTCGAGCCTTGAGTGAGTCCGGTCCAGGTTATTTGAAAAAATGGATTGTCCTTTCTCACTCCGTCAGATCTTTGCGATCGAACAGTCTACGCCTCCTAGTTGTCCCACGTTTCCGTCTTTCTAGAATGGGCGGAAGAGCGTTCGGAGTCCTGACTGCCAGACTCTGGAATAAACTCCCCTTGTATTTAAGATTTGCTCCCACTGAACCCATCTTTCGCCGCAAACTGAAGACTTGGTTGTTTTCCTCTCAATAAACTGTTTCTGCTATTATTTTCTGAGTTTTTAGTCACTAGCGCCGGGACACTCCCTCGGGGGTAGCCGAGCGCTCTATAAATTTCTTAAATAAATAAAATAAATAAATGACCAAACCAGCAGACTGTCGAATGGAAACAGCTGCTGCCGCTGTGGCTCTCAAACAACTCGGCAACGCTCTAGCTACCGGATCCAAGGTCGACGAGAAATACGCACATGGACGTTGCTTGTCCCCAAAAGATTGCGTCAACACTGACAACGCGCATCACTCTCTCTCGTGGACATAAAGCGTAAAAGGCTTACTGTAGTCGGGAGTACCCAACACAGGAGCCGAACACAATGTATCGCGTAATTCAGAGAAACTCTTCTGACAATCATCAGACCACGGGAGGGGATTCGGTGTATCTTTACAGGTCAATGCCACCAGAGGTTTGGCCAGCAGAGAAAAATTCGGTATCCATTGTCTGCAATATGACGTAATACCCAAGAAAGCACGCACTTCTCTCTGTGTAATTGGCACATTCATGTTCGCAATCGCTTGAATTCGTTCTGGGGTCAATCTTCTTCCCTCCTTCGATAAGAGATGACCTAAATAGGTCACTTCTTGGCGACAATACTGTAACTTTGAAAGAGACACCTTGTGATGGAAGTCAGACAAATGACGCAACAACGATAAAGTAGCTTCCTTACAAATCTCCTCAGTATCGGCAGCGACTAACAAATCGTCAACGTACTGGAGAAGAGCAGCACCATCCAGTAAAGCAATCGTGTCAAGCTGTGTTTTTAAAGCCTGACTATAGATAGAAGGACTCTCGCAGTAGCCTTGAGGAGCTCTCTTAAACCGGAAGCTTCGGCCTCCTAAAGAGAAGCCAAAAATATCCCTACTCTCCTCGGCAATCGGGATGCTGAAGAAAGCATTCTTCAAATCAATCACGGAAAACCACGTGGCCGAAGCTGGAATCATGGTCAATAGGGTAGTTATATCTGGGACAACAGGAAACTGTGGCACAACTATCTTATTCACCTCGCGAAGATCGATCACAAACCTGTAAACAGGTGGCTGAGAGGAGTCAGTGCGTTTCAAGACAGGCAAAACAGGGCTGTTGCAAACCTTACTCTCGTTTCTTCAATTACATCTTTCTCAATTAGATCATGGATAATCGCTAACAGCGCTCTTTCACCATCACTAGAGATCCTATATTGGGGAATGCGTGGCATTTTAAACATTCGCTTTCAGCGTCACAACATACGGTGGTATCTCCAAAAGACCCACATCATTAGGACCAGTAGCCCAAATAGTATCAGGAAGAGAAAACAATTCTGTCGGAAGTTGATCCCTCGACAAATACATCGGAGAGACCACTTTCTTACCCAATGTAAGTTGTACTCCCGAAGGAGAACAATACAATGTCGCATACAATCTTTTCAACAGATCCAATCCCAACAAGTTCTCACCACAACCTGTTGTCAGAATAAGGGGTGCTTCGAATTCACGAGGTCCAACAGAAAGAGACAAAGGACTAGAAATCGGGTTTCCAACTGGGGCGCCAGAAAAACCTACTGAAACATTCGTTAAGCCAGACAAAGGTGGGCCAGGGAGTCTAGAGTGCATAATAGAACTCTTCGTAGCACCAGTATCCAACAGAAAAGGCTCTGGCACACCTGATGTAATCACTTCAACATAAGGTCCACTCTGATCTACTGGAACTGAAACAACTCCCTCTCTTTGTCCATGGCTGTCCTAGCAATCATTACCATCCACATTCTCACCTTCGACATAGTAGTCGTCATCATAGTACGGAGTCGTCCTGACAGACGCATTATTCTGCTGATCAAAACAATTCATTGAATTTTGTTGAGGGAAGGAACGCGCGTTCTGGGGAAAACCTCCACGTCCCCTACCTCTAGAAGCTTGTGGAACACCCCGACCTTTTGCGCCAAAAACACCATTCATACGTTGTAACAAAACAGGGCAACTATTTTTAAAATGACCCTCTTCTTTGCAATATGCACATTGATTAGGGCCTACAGGAAAACGCGGTTGTGAAGGCTCAAACCTTTGCGAGTTTTGCTGAAACTGCTGAGGTTGTTGATAATCACGTTGGTTATTACGAGGCGGGTACGCTTGCTGTAAAAGAACCTTCGTCTTTAAATCTTTAGTCTTCTTGTCTGCTCTATCCTTCTCATCCTTATCTCTATTTTCGTAGTATTGCGCAGTAGCCAATATCTGTGCAGACGAGGAAACAGCCCAAGAACTCTCTGAATCCTTTAACTTGGTACATAACTCGGGAAGTAAATTATGCACAAACTTATCAACAAACAACCGTTGACCACCCTCGGTGCTCATGTCTTGACCACTATGGTCAATAAACGTTTCTTCAAACCTAGTGAAGAAATCAGATACAGTTTCATCCTTCTTCTGCTTACACGCAGACAATTTGTCCCAATTTACTCGCATAGCAGGCATTAACGTTTTCATGTAAGTAATGATCCTACCAGGAAGGTCAGCAACTAAAGGCTCAGGTTTAGCACCACCAACTTGTCGCGCATCCGCAGCACCAATATTAGCCCATGTATCACCTAACTCCGGCGCATGATCAGTTTGACGAATCGAACCCCATAAAGGCTGCGGGACCACATTACCCAACAACATATCTATATCCGCTAGATTCATAATGCATGAGTCTGCAGTTTGTTATAATTCCTTATAATACCTTGCGGGATTTTTACGGGGGTCAGGGAAAGTCTGCTTAAGGGCCAAGACTTCAGCTCGTTTCCACAGAACATGCACCCAAACACGTTGAAAATGAGCCGGTGTGGCTACAATACCAAGACCTACATCAGCCTGAACTGCTTCCTTCCATACCGGAGGAACCTCTCTCCTTGGGTACTGTCTCACCTTTCTCCTAACAGAAGGGTCAGGCTCAAACAATGACCGAGAAGGAGACTCATTCCTGAACGAAAGCAGCGTCGCTACCGCTCTCTCAACGTCGGGACCCACAATCGTGCCTTTCGCAAACTCTGATTGCACATTGGACAACTCAGGCGGAGTTAGTTCCAGATCACCATCTTCCCACTCCTCACGAAAGAACGTGCACATTTTATCAAAGACATATCTCTGCTTCGGCGCTTCCCATTGACGGAAAACATCCATAACAGACTCTACATCATATCTTAAAGGACGAGTGACCCATTTACTTGCTAAATGATCCAATACTTCCCTCTCTCGGGAATCAGGTAGTTGACTACGCAACTGCTTACGCTCTGAAACGGGGGTCGTACTAAATGACCCAAAGAGAGGGGACAAAAGACTAGTAACAGTCTCAGTCATCCTCTGTCGGACAGGGGGAGAAGTTGACAGGACAGGAGAGAAAGCGGAATGAGAAAAGGTCAATGTAGGCGCAGTAGCAGAGGAGGCAGCGAGAACAGGCGAAAAAGTCGCAGGAAGGAAAGGCGGAGCAGGTAGCAAAGTAGGCGGCAGCCCTTGAGAAGGCTGCACCAGAGGAGTAGGAGCCAACTGAAGAGGAGCTGCTGGCAGCTGTGCAATGGCGAGAGGCAAAGCAACCGGAGGTTGCGCAACTAGAGGTTGCGGAGGTGCTGTAGCAGTCTGCGCATAAGGGGGTGGCGAATTCAACAAATGTGACATCAAAGGATCTTTCACCAGATCCTTCATCGCATCTTGCTGAAGAGGCGGCAAAACTGGATAGCATTTATCTATCACCATTTTACGTTGCCTGTGCAACTGCTCACTCGCTTGTTCTTCTTCATTATCTTTAAACTGTATAGCAGCTTGCATTATCGAGATACCCTTTTCTCTTTTATTCTTCTTCGCTAATTTAATTTCTTTCTATTTGGCTTCCTTTCGCCATAGGCGGAAAGAGTCAAACATCGCCGGCCGGGCTTTCTTCTTAAAAAGTCTAACTTCTAGATTATCTAAAACTTCCGTGTCAAAACTACCATATTGGGGCCATTTGAGGACACCGTCCTTCCTAGTGTACCTAATCCATACTTCATTATACACGATGGGGCCCACGCCATGTTTCACATAGAGCTCATAGGTTGGAGTTCCAATCGGAGGAACCGGACACGAGTCCTCCAATCGGGAATCCCTATTACGACCACAACAAAATATTCTTTCCAAGTCTGCTAAGGCATCTTCGCTCTCTAGTCTAGCTTCAAACTTCAAGGGAGTATCGAATACGATAGTCTCGTGAATACACAAGTCCCTTGGCTTTGGAGCTTGCAAGTTCCAAATCAAAGATCCCAAGGGATACCCAAAAACAAAACTAAGGACTGGGAGACGCTCCACTCATACTTAACTGAAGTATCAATGACGTCGCCAGAAGATCTGTCTATCGTCTCGCTCTACAAATCATCAAAGGCTCCAAGACAGGGCGACAGTCAGGGCAGCAGTCCTTCGTAGCCGTCGGAAAGCGGGGAACCTCGCAGCAAAGACTTTCGGACCACGACGACATATAGGGGTCAATGAAGTGGCAGGCCTTCCTCCAGAATTTCCCCACGAAGCTCCTCACGATCTTCAGGCTTGGACCGGTACCGCTGAAGTCGCCCCACGTGGGCGCCAAATGAAGAACCGGGTTATTTAAGACCCAGCGGCGTCAGGGACACGCCCAAAGTCTCCGAGTTCACCTGTCTTCTAAACACAGAGACACGGAATCTTCTTGGTGACGTCAAAGATCGAATTTATTGTCTGCAACCAGAAACAGAGGTCCACGAAGTACAATGGCTGTATATTCGTAGGAGACTGCTCAATTTGTACAAAGCAAGCCATCCTTTTTATGCCAAAAATCACATTCCAAACAAATACCTTTCATTTACAAACTGTCCAATCAAATGCCTCCAGATCAGAGGTATCGCATGACGGTAAAACCCACTTTTCAGTTGCCCAGCCCATGATCGGTTACTGGTCAAACCCAACATTCTTCATCAGACAGGTCGATCGAACTCATCATAAAACCGGGCACCTCCCCATCGTAAACAGGTCATAAAGAAAGGAGCAGAGACAGGTGTGAGTAAGATAAGACATAGTTGTGTGCAATAAAGTGTTTATGATCTCCTGTGCCTTGATCCTCAATCTCGATCAGCTACTGGGAAAGGAACTGGCCTAACAAGTTCGACTTCAGGCAAGAGGGTCGTTCGCTCGGGTCATTCAGAAGTCAGCTAAAGTGTACGTGTGCTAAAGACTCGTTTGGCCGAAGTCATCGGCCTATGTGAGGGCAACCACAAAATGGCTGTCGTATTCAAAATGGAACCCAAGGGTTCAGAACGAATCCTTAAATACGTAGTGAATCCATCGGTGTCTGGTGACGAAAACACTCATGCTTGCCGTACTAACTGGTTACGCTAATACCAAATTCGTAACGAAACAATGACCTTTATGAAACGGGTTCAGGATTCACGGAACCTCAATGCAGGCTAAAATATGCGAGGAACGTTAAGAGCAATTAAAAATAATTTTTTCATGAGGGAGTAGAATTACGAAAATAGAGAGCAAAGTGCAGCAGCCAACAGTATCCACACACAAACAAGACACCTCGTAACACCCTGCGCGGCCACGCCAGAGTGTCACTTTTATCGGTGAAAGTGGGAAGAAACTAGAACGTTAACCTCCTTTTTATACCTGACACTTGACAAAGCCCTATTCACTTGAAGAGGCAAAAGAGATATGTCGAAACATGTTGGTAGCTTTCCACCTTTAAAATGATCAGATGAATAATTACATTCAAACCATTGTCTTTATTTTTGCAATTTTAACCGATACCAGAGGTACCCAGCAATAAAGGAAATTCCTTTGGGTATATCTCTAGGGATTTGTATCCCCTTTTTCTCCTTTTTTCTGTTTCACAATCCCAACAGGACCAAAGGTATTGACTGAAAGATTAATCTAAGAACTCCCAAGCCTCATCCACTTGGTTGAGGATGCTGGAGTAGTACCATCCTACTCCAGTGGGAGAGGTCATCTATGATGAAGCATGCCATGATAAGTTGTGGGTGAGGCGACCTCTCAAATATCTATTTGATGACCTGATACGAATATTCCCTCACTAAGACTGAAGAAGTGAGACACTTGTGATGTACGCTCAAGTATTTTGTATGAGAACATTACCATTTTGCTTGTCATGCCCACTTACAGCATGTTTCAAGGGCACCCATCCACATATACCACATCCTGGCAACTGCAATTTGTGAGTATATACTCGGTCCAGAGGGTGGGTAGTAACAACTACAACTGTCTGATTGCATACATCTATTTGTATGTTTCACTGTGCCACAAGGGAAATGGCCTGAGAAAAGTGGATGGCCGCACAATGTTGTCTTGGAAGGCTTTGTAGCCTTCTTTCTGAAATCTATGTGGACGCTAATGTTACTCAGATTACTACCTTGCCTAAAGGCAAACTTGGGTGGAGTAACCTGTCTGGCTCCCACATTCAGAATTTGCCATTGTTTGAGGTGACTTTTTCTTATACGATGTGTTAGACCTGGTACCATTGGCGTGAGTCTCCCTTCAATGTTTCACGATTGCCTCCTCTGTTTTTGATATGTTTTGCAGGTTTAGATGCTTTGGGCACTGTGCCACTGCTATTCAGTGGAAGTACTCCCTTTGTTAAATTGTTGTAATGGATTAGTGACTCCGTGATTGGCTTATTTGATTTACTTGTCAGACCTTAGTATAATGTACCATGTGTGCCCAGGGCCTGTAAATCAAATGCTGCTGGTGAGCTTGCAGCACTGATTGTGCCACCCACAGAAGAAGCTTGTAAAGTGTGCCTCAGGCCTGTCATTGCAGAGCTTGTGTGCAGTCTGTGACTGCCATATAGACTTGCAAGTGCACCCACTTGACAGTCTCTAAACCTTCCCTTTTCTACATTTCAGTCACCCCTAAGGTAGGCCCAGGGGCATGGTGTATTGTATGTAAGAGGTAGGACATGCCCTGATGTATGTGGCATGTTCTGAATGTATGAATTACAGTCATTTCCGTTTTTCACTATTGTAAGGCTACCTGTCCCCATAGGCCAGCATAGACAGTTTAATTATAACATCTTATATTCCTAACTGACCCAGGGAATATGGTGGAAATTCGAATTTAGTATGGCTGAACTCAGAATGATAAAATACATCTTTTAGTGAGGTTGGTTTTAACATCTGTGTTTGAAAATCCCCCTTTTAGAAAGTAGGTATTTTCTTGCCTTTTAGAAAGTAGGTATTTTTTTGCCTACCATCCAGCCTGCCTCTGCTAGGTTGTGTTTTGGATGTCTAGTTTTGTGAGTGACAGGGGTTGGGGTGGCTCCAAGAGACAGGGTGAGTCAGCACAGGGCTGAATAGACCTATCTGCATGTAGAGTGGTGGGAGGAGTAGCACCTGGGCCTGAATAGGGTTGTGCCTGCCTTCCACAATACTGGCTCTACCTCCTATGGTGTGTCTGATGACCCTGGCCCACTCTGCCAAAGGAAGGAAGGAGTTATGCAAACAAAGTGCTCCAGGACTGCACATGACTGGTTTGGACTAGGTACAGGACCCTCTGCCATCAGAGGACAAAGGATTTTGCAGTATAAGGACGCTACAGGAGTTTGGACTGCCCCTCTGCCAGTGTGCTGTTTGCTGGGTTGACCTGTAGTGGTGTCTTTATTGCCAAGGAAAGGAGAAGGAACTTTTAGGGAACTTTCATCATCTTGCAGAATATTTCTCCAAGGGCTTGAATCATTCTCCTCCTGGCCCATAGAAATGAGTAGGAAAGTATTCCTTAATTGCGATTCGCAATTTGCTAATCGCAATTAAGGAATTTTAAGAAATCACAAAAAAAATGTGATTTTGTACATACATAGCCATTTGCGATTCTCAAATAGCGATTTCTTAAAAATCGCTATTTGAGAATCGCAAATGGGTATCTTGATACATATGGCCCTTAATCCCTTACGCCTTCCTATGAGCTGTTGTTTTTTGCATTCGAGCAATGTGTTTGTAACTACCTCTTGGAACGTATCTAAATTGTCATGTGGAAGGATTGGGTAAAACACTGATTTGGGTCTGAACCTGGTGTTTGCAGCTCTGTCCGTAGTCATGTCCCCAATTTCAATGTTATCGTTTGTACCTATAATCACAGTAGTTCCAGCATTTGCTGCTAAATCTTGCATGGTGTGCAAGATGTTTGCATCCCCTACTGTAAGGGTAGGCTGGCTGAGTAGGCTGGCTGAGGGTTTCGCTCATGGTGGTAACCTGACCTCTACTACTGTTTTTCAATGTATGCCATTTTGTTAATTTGAGTTTTCTGACAAATTTAAACATGTCAATACGAGTTTCAGAGTAGTTAAAAATTTCTGTAGGACAAAAGGATAGGCCTAGACACAGGGTTTTCTTTTCTAGGAATGAGAGTTGTCGGCTAGATAAATTGAAGATAGTTTTATTTACCATTTCTGTTTCATTCATTGTTGTTGTCGTTTCCTGCAGCCCCTCGTCTGGGTCCTATTGGCTCTGTTTCTTTTTCTCTTCTTGTGTTTTTGTTTACGTCTTTTTCTTCGTTGATCGCTGCGCCCCCTCCCTCTTCCGCGGCCTCTTCCTCGATTCCCTCTCCCCTTCTGGGGGGGTGCCGGTGGGGGTGATACTCTTTCCGATTGCTGCCCCCTCGTCAACACTCAGATTTATTTTTGCTTCATACATTGCATTTAAGGAATCGCAAAATTTGCGATTCCTTAAATGCAATTGCAAAATAAGGAATCGCAAATTTTGCGATACCTTATTTTGCACCAGATTTTGCTTAATACATACCATGTAGCAAATTCGCATTCGCAAAGGCCAAAATTCTGCGAATTTTGGCCTTTGCGAATGCGAATTTGCTTGATACATATGGCCCTTAATCTTACCTTGAATCAAAAAAAATCATATCTTTCCTTGCAAATGATAAAACCATAATAATCTGCCCTGCTGACAAAGGGGGGAATGTTGTGTTACAAGACAAAGAATTGTACATCAAAGAAGCTATGAGGCAACTCAACAATGAGACTTTCTATTTTAAATGTAACACTAAGACATATAAACAACAGTACTGTGAATACCTGTAGCACACTATATGAGTGTCAAAAACAAGAAATATTATCATTGGAGGAATATTTCTTCCTCAAAAAATACTACCCTAAACTCCCCATAATATACTTCCTCCCTAAAGTACATAAGAACCCACAGGCACCACCTGGGAGGCCTATTGTATCATCCATCGGGAGTGTATTTGAAAACATATCTTAATCTGTTGAACATTTTTTTGCAGGAATATGTATCACGACTCCTGTCTTATGTGAAAGACACCAAAGACTTCCTATGCAAAATTGAAAACATTGTAAGGGAAGATGAGTACATGTTCTTAACACTAGATGTGTGTTCACTTTACACCATGATTGAAAACAAACTAGGAATAAAAGCGTGCACCCACTACCTTGAAGGAAAAAACATAATGTACCTTGAACACACAAAAATGTTAACTGTTATAATGGACATATGCCTCCAGAATAACATTTTCATGTTCAATGGTGATCTGTACAAACAAATAACGGGTACTTCTAAGGGGACAAGCTTCGCGCCAAGCTTAACGAACATTTTCCCGGGTCTCTGGCAGGAAGAAATACAAAAAGATGACAAGTATGATGCCTACTTCACAAAGGTGGTTAGATGGCTACGTTACATAGACGACTTTTTATAGTATGGCAGGGCAGTAAACAGGAGGCTGAAGAATTTGTCAAATTGTTAAATGAAACAACTACAACATAGTGTTAACCCATAACATGAGTAAGGATGAAATAGAATTTCTGGATGTTAAGGTAACAGCTACTGCCAACTCCATACAGACTAAACTCTTCAGGAAGGAAACAGCAGGTAACAGCATCCTCCATGCTCTCAGCAGCCACCCGGATATGCCTAAATAGAGTATTCCTTCTGGTGAGCTGCTGAGAGCAAGAAGGAATTGCAGTGATATCAGTGGATATCAAAAAGAAGAAATGACCATGATACAAACATTCAGGAAAAGGGGATATCCAGAACGGGTCCCCAACAGAGCAGTGTCCAAAATGGAGTCTATAACAAGAGAAAATACATTGGAAGCCAAACCAATGGAGGACACAAATAAATCTTCCAGCACCAGAGTAGTGCTTACATAAAACAGGGACTTGCAGAAAATACAGAAGATACTTAACGACAATTGGAAGATTCTTAAAAGTGATTCAGTTATAGGTCCCCAAATTAGTGATAGACCTAAGATCACATATCTAAAAAGTAGAAGTCTCAGAGACATACTCATGAAGAGTGACATAACTGAACGCATTCACCGTAGCCGACACAACCAGAAAGGGTTCTATCCGTGCGGCCACTGCAAAGCATGCAGGAACAGTAGGATGGTTAAAGAATTCAGATTTCCCCTACAGGAAGCAGAAGAAAGAAATAACTCTTTCCTACGTGTAGTACAACATACGTCATTTACGTCTTGGAGTGCCCCTGTGGCAGTGTAGTTCGAAGGCAGTTGTTAGCATAGACATCAAGGAATGCTTTTTGTCACTTCTTCTTGACATAATCCGAGGACATAGAGTACAATTCTCTGTGCAATTAATAAATCAAGGCTGAATTCAAATTGTGAACCCTGCTGTCCACAGTGTAGATCAAAGGCAGTAGTCGGTACAGACGCAGTGGGCCTGTTTCGAGCAGGCCCGCGGTCATGGCGGCAGTCATGTGCAGGGTGAGGGCAGCAGCTATGTAGACTCGTTGGTCTTCCCACAAGTGAACCACGCCCAGGGCGTGGCCTATTTAGTCATACTCCTACGCTGGAGTGGCATACGTTGGACCAGCCCACTCCGCTTCCGCTACCAGGGGGGGACAACATAGCTACATGACCAAGATCTTCCCCACTGCCTGAGGTAACATGGTTGCGTCGACAGTGCACTACACTACAAGTACATACCTTTAAGATTCATTTGTCCTCGATATTCTTGACAAAATATTATGTCCACGCCATATTTGTTACCAATATTTTGTGCAAACACCTGAGGCACCCTGCCAGATCATGAAAATGTAATTTATGTACCTCTTCCACAACATGATGTGGCCATAAAATGATTCAGAAAAGGGGGTGGTGATGAACAGAGTGTCTGAATTAAGCAGACCACTCTTACCCAGTCCAAAGATCAGGGCTTGATCCATCACCGTTATTTATCTCACTGCCCCATCCCAGCTCAGAACCTGGCTATATGCAAATTAGTCTGTCCCTGGCCCAGTGCATCATGGGAACAGGGCAGACCAAACTACCAAGCCAATTCTTCACCAGAAAGGAGACAAGCTACCGGGGACCGGTTTCTGGCATTTCAGCCTCTTCGGCCCGGCTTGCTTGAATCCTGATGGAGCAGTGAGAAAGGGACTCATGTCTGAGTATACCCTGCCACACCTATAGTGGCCAAAAACGATTCAGAAAAGGGGGTGGTGATGAACAGAGTGTCTGAATTAAGCAGACCACTCTTACCCAGTCCAAAGATCAGGGCTTGATCCATCACCGTTATTTATCTCACTGCCCCATCCCAGCTCAGAACCTGGCTATATGCAAATTAGTCTGTCCCTGGCCCAGTGCATCATGGGAACAGGGCAGACCAAACTACCAAGCCAATTCTTCACCAGAAAGGAGACAAGCTACCGGGGACCGGTTTCTGGCATTTCAGCCTCTTCGGCCCGGCTTGCTTGAATCCTGATGGAGCAGTGAGAAAGGGACTCATGTCTGAGTATACCCTGCCACACCTATAGTGGCCAAAAACGATTCAGAAAAGGGGGTGGTGATGAACAGAGTGTCTGAATTAAGCAGACCACTCTTACCCAGTCCAAAGATCAGGGCTTGATCCATCACCGTTATTTATCTCACTGCCCCATCCCAGCTCAGAACCTGGCTATATGCAAATTAGTCTGTCCCTGGCCCAGTGCATCATGGGAACAGGGCAGACCAAACTACCAAGCCAATTCTTCACCAGAAAGGAGACAAGCTACCGGGGACCGGTTTCTGGCATTTCAGCCTCTTCGGCCCGGCTTGCTTGAATCCTGATGGAGCAGTGAGAAAGGGACTCATGTCTGAGTATACCCTGCCACACCTATAGTGGCCAAAAACGATTCAGAAAAGGGGGTGGTGATGAACAGAGTGTCTGAATTAAGCAGACCACTCTTACCCAGTCCAAAGATCAGGGCTTGATCCATCACCGTTATTTATCTCACTGCCCCATCCCAGCTCAGAACCTGGCTATATGCAAATTAGTCTGTCCCTGGCCCAGTGCATCATGGGAACAGGGCAGACCAAACTACCAAGCCAATTCTTCACCAGAAAGGAGACAAGCTACCGGGGACCGGTTTCTGGCATTTCAGCCTCTTCGGCCCGGCTTGCTTGAATCCTGATGGAGCAGTGAGAAAGGGACTCATGTCTGAGTATACCCTGCCACACCTATAGTGGCCAAAAACGATTCAGAAAAGGGGGTGGTGATGAACAGAGTGTCTGAATTAAGCAGACCACTCTTACCCAGTCCAAAGATCAGGGCTTGATCCATCACCGTTATTTATCTCACTGCCCCATCCCAGCTCAGAACCTGGCTATATGCAAATTAGTCTGTCCCTGGCCCAGTGCATCATGGGAACAGGGCAGACCAAACTACCAAGCCAATTCTTCACCAGAAAGGAGACAAGCTACCGGGGACCGGTTTCTGGCATTTCAGCCTCTTCGGCCCGGCTTGCTTGAATCCTGATGGAGCAGTGAGAAAGGGACTCATGTCTGAGTATACCCTGCCACACCTATAGTGGCCAAAAACGATTCAGAAAAGGGGGTGGTGATGAACAGAGTGTCTGAATTAAGCAGACCACTCTTACCCAGTCCAAAGATCAGGGCTTGATCCATCACCGTTATTTATCTCACTGCCCCATCCCAGCTCAGAACCTGGCTATATGCAAATTAGTCTGTCCCTGGCCCAGTGCATCATGGGAACAGGGCAGACCAAACTACCAAGCCAATTCTTCACCAGAAAGGAGACAAGCTACCGGGGACCGGTTTCTGGCATTTCAGCCTCTTCGGCCCGGCTTGCTTGAATCCTGATGGAGCAGTGAGAAAGGGACTCATGTCTGAGTATACCCTGCCACACCTATAGTGGCCAAAAACGATTCAGAAAAGGGGGTGGTGATGAACAGAGTGTCTGAATTAAGCAGACCACTCTTACCCAGTCCAAAGATCAGGGCTTGATCCATCACCGTTATTTATCTCACTGCCCCATCCCAGCTCAGAACCTGGCTATATGCAAATTAGTCTGTCCCTGGCCCAGTGCATCATGGGAACAGGGCAGACCAAACTACCAAGCCAATTCTTCACCAGAAAGGAGACAAGCTACCGGGGACCGGTTTCTGGCATTTCAGCCTCTTCGGCCCGGCTTGCTTGAATCCTGATGGAGCAGTGAGAAAGGGACTCATGTCTGAGTATACCCTGCCACACCTATAGTGGCCAAAAACGATTCAGAAAAGGGGGTGGTGATGAACAGAGTGTCTGAATTAAGCAGACCACTCTTACCCAGTCCAAAGATCAGGGCTTGATCCATCACCGTTATTTATCTCACTGCCCCATCCCAGCTCAGAACCTGGCTATATGCAAATTAGTCTGTCCCTGGCCCAGTGCATCATGGGAACAGGGCAGACCAAACTACCAAGCCAATTCTTCACCAGAAAGGAGACAAGCTACCGGGGACCGGTTTCTGGCATTTCAGCCTCTTCGGCCCGGCTTGCTTGAATCCTGATGGAGCAGTGAGAAAGGGACTCATGTCTGAGTATACCCTGCCACACCTATAGTGGCCAAAAACGATTCAGAAAAGGGGGTGGTGATGAACAGAGTGTCTGAATTAAGCAGACCACTCTTACCCAGTCCAAAGATCAGGGCTTGATCCATCACCGTTATTTATCTCACTGCCCCATCCCAGCTCAGAACCTGGCTATATGCAAATTAGTCTGTCCCTGGCCCAGTGCATCATGGGAACAGGGCAGACCAAACTACCAAGCCAATTCTTCACCAGAAAGGAGACAAGCTACCGGGGACCGGTTTCTGGCATTTCAGCCTCTTCGGCCCGGCTTGCTTGAATCCTGATGGAGCAGTGAGAAAGGGACTCATGTCTGAGTATACCCTGCCACACCTATAGTGGCCAAAAACGATTCAGAAAAGGGGGTGGTGATGAACAGAGTGTCTGAATTAAGCAGACCACTCTTACCCAGTCCAAAGATCAGGGCTTGATCCATCACCGTTATTTATCTCACTGCCCCATCCCAGCTCAGAACCTGGCTATATGCAAATTAGTCTGTCCCTGGCCCAGTGCATCATGGGAACAGGGCAGACCAAACTACCAAGCCAATTCTTCACCAGAAAGGAGACAAGCTACCGGGGACCGGTTTCTGGCATTTCAGCCTCTTCGGCCCGGCTTGCTTGAATCCTGATGGAGCAGTGAGAAAGGGACTCATGTCTGAGTATACCCTGCCACACCTATAGTGGCCAAAAACGATTCAGAAAAGGGGGTGGTGATGAACAGAGTGTCTGAATTAAGCAGACCACTCTTACCCAGTCCAAAGATCAGGGCTTGATCCATCACCGTTATTTATCTCACTGCCCCATCCCAGCTCAGAACCTGGCTATATGCAAATTAGTCTGTCCCTGGCCCAGTGCATCATGGGAACAGGGCAGACCAAACTACCAAGCCAATTCTTCACCAGAAAGGAGACAAGCTACCGGGGACCGGTTTCTGGCATTTCAGCCTCTTCGGCCCGGCTTGCTTGAATCCTGATGGAGCAGTGAGAAAGGGACTCATGTCTGAGTATACCCTGCCACACCTATAGTGGCCAAAAACGATTCAGAAAAGGGGGTGGTGATGAACAGAGTGTCTGAATTAAGCAGACCACTCTTACCCAGTCCAAAGATCAGGGCTTGATCCATCACCGTTATTTATCTCACTGCCCCATCCCAGCTCAGAACCTGGCTATATGCAAATTAGTCTGTCCCTGGCCCAGTGCATCATGGGAACAGGGCAGACCAAACTACCAAGCCAATTCTTCACCAGAAAGGAGACAAGCTACCGGGGACCGGTTTCTGGCATTTCAGCCTCTTCGGCCCGGCTTGCTTGAATCCTGATGGAGCAGTGAGAAAGGGACTCATGTCTGAGTATACCCTGCCACACCTATAGTGGCCAAAAACGATTCAGAAAAGGGGGTGGTGATGAACAGAGTGTCTGAATTAAGCAGACCACTCTTACCCAGTCCAAAGATCAGGGCTTGATCCATCACCGTTATTTATCTCACTGCCCCATCCCAGCTCAGAACCTGGCTATATGCAAATTAGTCTGTCCCTGGCCCAGTGCATCATGGGAACAGGGCAGACCAAACTACCAAGCCAATTCTTCACCAGAAAGGAGACAAGCTACCGGGGACCGGTTTCTGGCATTTCAGCCTCTTCGGCCCGGCTTGCTTGAATCCTGATGGAGCAGTGAGAAAGGGACTCATGTCTGAGTATACCCTGCCACACCTATAGTGGCCAAAAACGATTCAGAAAAGGGGGTGGTGATGAACAGAGTGTCTGAATTAAGCAGACCACTCTTACCCAGTCCAAAGATCAGGGCTTGATCCATCACCGTTATTTATCTCACTGCCCCATCCCAGCTCAGAACCTGGCTATATGCAAATTAGTCTGTCCCTGGCCCAGTGCATCATGGGAACAGGGCAGACCAAACTACCAAGCCAATTCTTCACCAGAAAGGAGACAAGCTACCGGGGACCGGTTTCTGGCATTTCAGCCTCTTCGGCCCGGCTTGCTTGAATCCTGATGGAGCAGTGAGAAAGGGACTCATGTCTGAGTATACCCTGCCACACCTATAGTGGCCAAAAACGATTCAGAAAAGGGGGTGGTGATGAACAGAGTGTCTGAATTAAGCAGACCACTCTTACCCAGTCCAAAGATCAGGGCTTGATCCATCACCGTTATTTATCTCACTGCCCCATCCCAGCTCAGAACCTGGCTATATGCAAATTAGTCTGTCCCTGGCCCAGTGCATCATGGGAACAGGGCAGACCAAACTACCAAGCCAATTCTTCACCAGAAAGGAGACAAGCTACCGGGGACCGGTTTCTGGCATTTCAGCCTCTTCGGCCCGGCTTGCTTGAATCCTGATGGAGCAGTGAGAAAGGGACTCATGTCTGAGTATACCCTGCCACACCTATAGTGGCCAAAAACGATTCAGAAAAGGGGGTGGTGATGAACAGAGTGTCTGAATTAAGCAGACCACTCTTACCCAGTCCAAAGATCAGGGCTTGATCCATCACCGTTATTTATCTCACTGCCCCATCCCAGCTCAGAACCTGGCTATATGCAAATTAGTCTGTCCCTGGCCCAGTGCATCATGGGAACAGGGCAGACCAAACTACCAAGCCAATTCTTCACCAGAAAGGAGACAAGCTACCGGGGACCGGTTTCTGGCATTTCAGCCTCTTCGGCCCGGCTTGCTTGAATCCTGATGGAGCAGTGAGAAAGGGACTCATGTCTGAGTATACCCTGCCACACCTATAGTGGCCAAAAACGATTCAGAAAAGGGGGTGGTGATGAACAGAGTGTCTGAATTAAGCAGACCACTCTTACCCAGTCCAAAGATCAGGGCTTGATCCATCACCGTTATTTATCTCACTGCCCCATCCCAGCTCAGAACCTGGCTATATGCAAATTAGTCTGTCCCTGGCCCAGTGCATCATGGGAACAGGGCAGACCAAACTACCAAGCCAATTCTTCACCAGAAAGGAGACAAGCTACCGGGGACCGGTTTCTGGCATTTCAGCCTCTTCGGCCCGGCTTGCTTGAATCCTGATGGAGCAGTGAGAAAGGGACTCATGTCTGAGTATACCCTGCCACACCTATAGTGGCCAAAAACGATTCAGAAAAGGGGGTGGTGATGAACAGAGTGTCTGAATTAAGCAGACCACTCTTACCCAGTCCAAAGATCAGGGCTTGATCCATCACCGTTATTTATCTCACTGCCCCATCCCAGCTCAGAACCTGGCTATATGCAAATTAGTCTGTCCCTGGCCCAGTGCATCATGGGAACAGGGCAGACCAAACTACCAAGCCAATTCTTCACCAGAAAGGAGACAAGCTACCGGGGACCGGTTTCTGGCATTTCAGCCTCTTCGGCCCGGCTTGCTTGAATCCTGATGGAGCAGTGAGAAAGGGACTCATGTCTGAGTATACCCTGCCACACCTATAGTGGCCAAAAACGATTCAGAAAAGGGGGTGGTGATGAACAGAGTGTCTGAATTAAGCAGACCACTCTTACCCAGTCCAAAGATCAGGGCTTGATCCATCACCGTTATTTATCTCACTGCCCCATCCCAGCTCAGAACCTGGCTATATGCAAATTAGTCTGTCCCTGGCCCAGTGCATCATGGGAACAGGGCAGACCAAACTACCAAGCCAATTCTTCACCAGAAAGGAGACAAGCTACCGGGGACCGGTTTCTGGCATTTCAGCCTCTTCGGCCCGGCTTGCTTGAATCCTGATGGAGCAGTGAGAAAGGGACTCATGTCTGAGTATACCCTGCCACACCTATAGTGGCCAAAAACGATTCAGAAAAGGGGGTGGTGATGAACAGAGTGTCTGAATTAAGCAGACCACTCTTACCCAGTCCAAAGATCAGGGCTTGATCCATCACCGTTATTTATCTCACTGCCCCATCCCAGCTCAGAACCTGGCTATATGCAAATTAGTCTGTCCCTGGCCCAGTGCATCATGGGAACAGGGCAGACCAAACTACCAAGCCAATTCTTCACCAGAAAGGAGACAAGCTACCGGGGACCGGTTTCTGGCATTTCAGCCTCTTCGGCCCGGCTTGCTTGAATCCTGATGGAGCAGTGAGAAAGGGACTCATGTCTGAGTATACCCTGCCACACCTATAGTGGCCAAAAACGATTCAGAAAAGGGGGTGGTGATGAACAGAGTGTCTGAATTAAGCAGACCACTCTTACCCAGTCCAAAGATCAGGGCTTGATCCATCACCGTTATTTATCTCACTGCCCCATCCCAGCTCAGAACCTGGCTATATGCAAATTAGTCTGTCCCTGGCCCAGTGCATCATGGGAACAGGGCAGACCAAACTACCAAGCCAATTCTTCACCAGAAAGGAGACAAGCTACCGGGGACCGGTTTCTGGCATTTCAGCCTCTTCGGCCCGGCTTGCTTGAATCCTGATGGAGCAGTGAGAAAGGGACTCATGTCTGAGTATACCCTGCCACACCTATAGTGGCCAAAAACGATTCAGAAAAGGGGGTGGTGATGAACAGAGTGTCTGAATTAAGCAGACCACTCTTACCCAGTCCAAAGATCAGGGCTTGATCCATCACCGTTATTTATCTCACTGCCCCATCCCAGCTCAGAACCTGGCTATATGCAAATTAGTCTGTCCCTGGCCCAGTCGGTACTCACTGGGGGGGCTCTGGCCCATAATAATAGGATGATATGTCTGGCACAGTCCACTTGAATTTTATAATAAGCAGTTGCATTTTAAAAATGCAGGCACCTACATTTGGGGTGTGGGAAAATCAAAGTAACAAAAAGTGTTAACAGTGATGATTCATTTAAAGAAACTAAGGCAACTATGTGATAAATATTATTTTTTCATATTTTGGCACATCGCACATTGATCAATCTTACAATATGTTCGAAGGACATATATACATCTTTGTGTATCGCTAAAGGACTAGATCATGCAAGAAACATGTCAAAGCGGTCTAGTCTTTCTAAATGCATAATTTATAAGCAGTGTCCAGACCTTCAAGACATCATGCATGGTGTCTTGAGCAGTCAGTAATCTGGGACTAGATTGGCCTGGGGCTAAAGGGACGGTAAAACATGTTCTTTTCTGAGACCTATAAACTATTCAAAACCCACACCAATGTGTCACTTTAATACATGTTTTCGCAAGAGTCGCTGTATGGTTCTGATCAACATCAAACGCCAAAGTACACTTCCGAGAAACCTTTGTTCCAGGTAAGAGAAGAAAATGATTGTTGTCAGTTATCTGAACCATTAGCGTATATTGACATTAGAGAGGGGGAAGCATATGGTTGTATCAGCGAGTAGTTTGCCTCATAAATGGAGCATTTTCGTGGCTTATGATTTGACATTAACCTTATGGCATATTGTTCACGGGAATGTGCTGGCCCACCACAATAATTAAAGAGCCTTATTTCACCAAAATAACGGTGTCAAGTCGACTGTGGCTAAACATGTTTGGCTACTGTGCCCTCCTGGTTAAGCTTATTTTCTATGTTCTCACCATCACAGGGCTATGGTGTTGTGAGTTATTTGGCAGCCAGCTCGAGTCTGCAAATATATCGAGCTAATGTTGGTGCTAATGCGAATAGTTGCCTCCTGCCTATTGTCATTGTGCTTGTTTGAATAGCTGGCTTACCTGTACCAATGATTCCCAAGTAAACAGGGAAGTGAAAGCAGCATTTTTTCTAAAGAAAACACATTTACATAAAGAAATTACTTTCCAGTACGTCATGTTTAAGTCATATAAATACTTAAACAATGATTAATGCTTCCATTTAGCACCTGCTCTAAGGGGAGCTGGGCCCGGGATGGGTGGGGGTATAGTCAGGATCTTGAGGGAGCACATGGGGCACTTGCGGATGCCTTACACCGAGAATGGTGGGGCCAAAAAAATAATAAAACAATTCATTGACTTACCTTACTAACTTGCCACGCGACGTCGTCCTTCCTCAGGTGTCTTCTCTCCCCCTGGAAGCTCCGGACCAGGAAACTCCGCTACCCAATCCTGGTGCTGCTCTCACAGCACGAGAGCAGCGCCAGGATTGGAAAGAGCAGGTTCTCTCAGCATTCCAAAGAGCAGTAGAGCCCAGCGCTTTCTCTAACCCAGCTATCTAAGACAGCTAGGTTAGAGAACTTTAAAATGGGCACATATGGCGGCCATCTTAAGATGGCCAAACAGACATGTGCATTTTAAAGCATACGTCTCCCTATAAGCGCCACTCAGCAGCACTGGCCCTGCCCCATTCTGACACTCAGTTCCGGATGGGCCACGAGTTGCTGAAAAAATAAAATGGCACTGAATAAACTTTATTATCATTTTATTTTTCAGCTCAAATAGAGGTGCCGCCCCTGGGAGCATTACATGCTCCACTTGTTGTAGTCAGTGGTGGGCAGGAGTGCTGTCTAGTCCCTGATTCTGCCTCAGAGGCAGAGAGTTCACTGTATCAGCCAGGTATGGGCTCACACATGTTGGAGTGGGGGACGAAGGGTGAAATATGACTAGTTAGGGGGGACAAACGCCGCAAAGACTCACCGGCTGGAGGGTTGCCAGCTGCCTGCTCTGCCACACACGCCTGGGGCCCTGACGCTGTTGGTCTTCTCTGCCGCCACCGCTACTTCCATCGCGGGGCCGCAATGGGGGAAGACTACAGCTCCCAGACTCCTCGGCAGACACGCCCACTTCCGACGAACAGCGCGCACGGAGGCGCATAAAGGCGAGGAGCTTCCTCCGCGTCGCGGGACACACGCGCACAGCGCCGGGCTGAGCCCGGGCAGAGGGCGGGCCATCTGTGGCCATCCGGGGCCAGACCGGGCTGGGCCACGGATTTTGGTCTTACTTTAGTGGCTTCATCTCCCCAAGTGAGACTTTTAACTTTTGATTCTGGGCAGGGCCCTGTTTACAGTCAGTTACTGAGGGTATATGTTTTTAACCCTTGCATTAGGGTAATTTGTATTTCGGTTTTTAATGTCTGTTTGTTACTGAAACATTGGAATATTTTAGCATCTATTGTACGATTTGATCATGTCTAAACCTAAATCTGATAAATCCGCATCTGGGCTGGCCACTATAGACAATTATTTAGTGAAAGTGGTCAATAAAATTAATAGTGACCGGAGAGCCTCGCTAGGACGGGGAAGTCCCCCTGCCTTACACCCAGACACTCCAACCCCACTGGTGGAACTACCAGTGGATGATAGCCTTGATTTGGGTAATCGAGTACCAGGGATTACTGAAGCGCAGGTGCACTCTGAGCTTTATCAGGATATTCTGAACACATCTATTGAGGTAACAGAGCAGTGTCCGCCAGTCCCCAGAGCAGTGAGGGCTTGTAGAAAATTACAAACAAAACGAGAGGGTAATCGTAGTAAGAAAAGATTTGAAACAACTCACTCACCCCATAATAGCCCGTCTGGTGGAATTGACTTAAAGGAAAGAAAAAGCGCTCTTAGTGTAAATATAAACCCTGAGCAATTTGAATTACTAATTTCTGCTATAGAAGCCAAGATAGAGGCTAAGATGGTAGAGATGATTAAACCCCTAGTTCTTAAGTTGGATACTGTTGCTCTAGAAGTTAACAGACTAGGAGGTTTGATAGCTTCACATCTGGCCTCTGTTGAAAAGACTAAGATTGCTCCTAAAGGTCCTGCTGGTGAGGGGCAGGGTATCAGTAAAAATATTCCTCATCAATCCACCCAGCTAATACCAGCAATTGAAACTGCTCTGCCTGACTCAACATTAAAAGGTTGTCAAAACAAACAGGCTATAGCAGTACCAGAAGGTAAATTTGGCCCTAGAGAGGCGAGGAAAAGCCGCTTTATTAATCTTCCCCCTGATTGTGCTCCCTATGTGGTTGTTCTAACCAATGTCCCGCCTACTGATCATTGTCCTGCTCAACCCCATGAGGAATCTCATGAACCACTTAAAAATAAAACAGTGTCGTGGCTGAACAAGAGATGTGGCTTCCCAATTACTTACTCTGAGCAAATACTGTCCACTAGAAGAGTAAACTGGATTGGCCCGTGTAGAAAGACATGTAGTGGGGATTGTGTTATAGTCAATTTTAAACACCCACAACATGTTGCAACGCCCTTGTTAAGAGCAGCCTCCCTAGTTTATGACGTGAATAGTATATGAGTACGACCTCTTGGCTACTTCTACACTCATCTCATTAAAGCGCTTCCTGATCCTAGTAGAAGTAGACCATTTACTCCTATTCATCGTCTTGCCCCTGAAGGAACACAATTTAATAACCCCGACAGTCACTGTAGGAATGGGTTTAATGTCGTGACGCAAAATAGATTTGACCTACTTTCAGGCCTAGAGGCGTGTGATTGACGTGAGGACTCTGTGGAACAGGGTAGGGAGACACTGACTGGCTCAGGAGGCATAGAAGCCACACGGCCAAAGAATAGTCACAATAATGTAATTTCATGGAATATCGCGGGTTTGGGAGCTAAGATGCAGGATTGCAATTGGATCAGGTACATAAAAAAGTATCACATAATCTGTTTGCAGGAGACCTGGTCCATTGAATGCAATCACTTTTTTGAAGGTTATAAGGCATTTTATGTCCCCGCCATTGCAACCACTAGGGGAAGATCTAAGGGGGGATGGTCACGTACATCTCGGTTGCATTGTCTCGTAAAGTACATAGAGTACCATCTGCCAACCATGGTATTATCGGTTTAATTTTAACTGGAGAAAACTGTACAGCTGGCCTGGTTAATTTTTATAATTCTGTCAATTTATACTCAGATTCTAGTCATGTATCTGCGTTAAATGTTTTCGTTAGCACCTCTATGAAACAGAGTGCTTATAACCTTATGATTATGGGTGATTTTAATGTCCATCCCTGTGGTGATCCCCTTTCCAAATGTATTCTGGATCTGAATTGTGAACGATCTAATGGTCTACATTTTGAACATACGATTGAAGGGGAACTTTTTAATGACTTATTGAATGATCTGGATGCGACACCGACCATGGCCCTGATGAATCCTGTTAAGTGTTTTGAGATCCCGACTTTTAAGGGGCATGGGAGGGGAACTTTTATTGACTATATACTAATTTCATTATCAATGCAGCCCTTTGTAGATTATTTTACTATAGAAGATAGTGAATTTAGTGACCACAACCCGCTCACTGTGCACTTGTCGGGACCATGGATAACCAAAGAAGGGCTGAATCACACTCAGGGTAGGGTGAGCACAACTGATGGGAGACGCCGACTGAGATGGTCTAAGATCACCCCAGATCTGCTGTATAGAGACATTAAAGTTAACTGTGCAGATGAAATCACTATCTGCACTCAAGAAGGTATACAGCCGAGTAAGGTACTTTGTGCGTTCCAAGGACTCTCGGATAAGGTCTCTAAGCTGCTGTCGGTACCAGCAAAAAATGTAGTCAATGTGGGACCAAAGTGGTTTAACCATGATTGTTCCAAAGCAGCAAGTAACCTTAGGCTGGCTCTAGTAGCTAAACCCAGAATACAGGCGACTGTTCAGCTTTGTCGTAAGGAATATAAATCTACTATTGCCAAATGCAAGGAACTCCTAAGGGAAGAGGCCTGGGATGAGATCCTTGATCCCACTGTCTTGAGGTGCAGCTCAAGATTCTGGGCTGTAATGAAAAAACCTTTTTTGGTTCAGGAGCCTGGTGATGGCTTAGAATGTTACATACCAAAAGGGGAGTGGGAAGCACACTTCAAGCATTTATACTGTTGCCCGATGGATGAAACTTCTAACCCACCGCCTTGTACCACTGGGGAGCAAATTAGAATTGATAGGGGTGAAGTCATTGAGGGCATAATGGGATTAACAGCCGGGAAAGCACCCGGCCCGATGGGATCCATCCTGACCTATTCAAGTCTGAACCAACATTTTGGGCCCCCATACTAGAGTCTGTTTTTAACGCTGCAGTGAAAAATGGTTGCCCACAATCGTGGGGGGTTTCCACAAATGTCCCGGTCTTTAAAAAGGGTGACAAGTGTAGCCCACCTGTTACAGACCTATTTCATTAATAGACTCCATGCTTAAAATAATAAGAAGGATACTACTGCAGAGACTCTCAGACTGGGTGGTGGAAAACAACATCATGTCCATCTTTCAGTATGGATTCTGCAGTGGTCGCTCATCTATAACCCAATGCCTTAACCTTTTTTTAATCCTTAGCAAATACACAGTGGCGCATAGGGGCACTGTCCACCTCGCCTTTATGGACTTGTCCTCAGCTTTCGACTGTGTGAACAGGGGGAAGTTGTGGCAGTTCATGAGGGCGAAGGGGGTGGACAGTGGTATTGCTGATTTTCTAATAGACCTTCACAGCAATAGCAGAACCAACGTTAGATACTCCCAAGACTTGAGCGTAACAAACAATTTTCCCATTAGAAAGGGTGTTCGCCAAGGATGCATTTTGGCCCCCTTCCTTTTTAATTTTTATAATAATGATCTTGATAGTGTTTTGCAGAAGGTACCAGCTGACTGCCCTAGAGTCGGCAGGCAGGGAATTCCAGTACTTTTATATGCAGATGATGCAGTTTTAATATCCAGAACTGAAAGGGGCCTTCAAGCTTTATTAAATGCTTTTAAAATCTTCATGACAGATAGAGACCTTATGATTAATAACTCAAAATCATTTGTCATGCAAGTTGGGCAACAACCAAGAAGGAACTTTTTATTTAAAATTGACGATGCAGTAATCCCGGTATCAAAAACGTTCTCCTATCTTGGGGTTCTTTTTGATACTAAACTAAACTGGGGCCCGCATCTAGCTAAAAAGAAAGGAGAATTGGTCAGGGTGAATGCCTCTATTTTTAACTTTGCCTCGAAACTGGGGAAAAAACCTACTGGTGCCATGCTGAAACTCTATAACTCTAAATCTATGGCAACAGCTACATACGGTAGTGAAATTTGGGGGTACGTTGGTGGTGAGCAGCTGCAGATTGCTGAAAACTTTTTTATGAAGCGTCTCCTGTGTGTCCCAACAGGCACGTCCAATCTTGCAGTACACGAAGAATTGGGGACGCAATACTTATGTGACATTTTCTCCTTACGCCCTTGACTTGCTGGATAAATCTGTGGCTGAATCCGGATATTCCTTTGACACATTTGATTGTGAGGGACTGCTTGTCCCAGGACAAGGCACTGGGTATCCCATGGATAAAATACCTGAAATCCAGCTTCGCCAGGTTGGGGCGTCCTGACTTATTTGAACACCCAAGTCGGATTGTTAAGGGGGATCTGGAGGCAGTTAAACAAGCGTTCCTCTTGGATAGGAAGATCCAGAGGGAAGGAGTGGAGCTCCAGAAACAAAGTGTGAGAGAATTTGTCATGTTGAAAACTTGTGTAACCACTGAGCCATATTTATTGGGTTCCCTGACCTCTCATGAAAAGTTCCTGCTAACGAGGTTCAGGTTGAATCTTTTCCATCATCTGCTGGCTAGGCCAAAAACTGTTAATTTTAACAAGATTGCAGTACCTTGCGGCTGC
Organism: Lissotriton helveticus; assembly: GCF_964261635.1. Classification (NCBI taxonomy): domain Eukaryota; kingdom Metazoa; phylum Chordata; class Amphibia; order Caudata; family Salamandridae; genus Lissotriton; species Lissotriton helveticus. The sequence goes on along the minus strand of NC_136059.1, from coordinate 796,716,048 downwards.
GAAGGGAAGTTTTGTTGTAAGTTTTATGAATATCCAGCAAGAGCTATCTGGTGACTCTTTTAAAAAAACTTAATTTTATTCAGATTAGGCCGGTGTTAATTTATTTACAACTTTTGGACAGTGACAGTATTCTCCAAATTACTGAATTTTTAAAATTAAGTGTTAAACTGAGAAACTGTCTGGATCAGTAGTGGATTCTTGTGATGAATTTTCGTCAATCCTCTGATTTTTATGTAATGAAGTTTGTATACTCTTGCACTTATTTGCACTTTATCAGATATGTTTCTATAACAAATGTACTTTTTTAAATGTGTTATTGTTGTATATGTACTTTTATGGTTTGAACAAAACCGAAATAAAGTTTTCTGACTGACTGACTGACTAGTTAGGAGGCAGGAGCAGAGTGGGGCAGGCCCAATGTGGGGCAGCACAATCAGCTGTCCGTAGTAATGCATGAGTCAGGTGAGGGCTGTTCCTCTGTACTCTGCCCCTACTTCTTGGCAGCACCAGCTACCTATCCAGGTGCAAATATGCATCTGGTAAAGCCAGGTCTAGTTTTTTTCCAAACCCGAAATTATGAGATTCTGTTTATGAAGATATTCCATATATGTGTCTAGAAATATTGGCCCACTTGCATCGACCTTGATGGTATTGCTCTTCCTCAGTCTTCTTCTGGCCGCGATAGATTATTAGGTGTTATCATAAGTACATGAAATCAAAATGTCTCAGAGTACAGGTGATGTGATTGGCCGTTACTCATGCCATGCTTTTAGCTTGGCTTTTATCTTAGCATTGTGATGTTTTGGTTTTGGAGAGCAACACCTCAGGGCATGTCAATTATGTTTCAGGTTGATGTAGTTGCACATTACTGGGTTACTTGTAGACAATATTACAAATAGCTCTGAGTGAGTGGGTGAGACAAGCAAACCCAGCAGTTGTTCGAGAGATTGCACCACATGATGAGATTCTTAAATTTCCTCTTTCCTTTGCTCAATCCTTCTTCAGGTTTATTGTACTTCCATATCTCTATCATTCGTAAGGTTTTTTTCCAGCTTGCTTTTCTTCCTTATTTTCATCGTTTATGTACTAAATTACATTCCTGCATCCATCCATCTTCTTCTGCTTGTTCGATCCATCCTAATAATAATAATAATAATAGGGGCATTTGTAAAGCGCTGAGTTACGAGCACCGGCGTGTCCCCGCGCTGACGGTAAGAAAAGCCAAAAACAAGGAAAACAGTACTAGCAGGCCAAAATTATCTTCTCTCTCAACTTTCTTTTTATATATTCTTCCTTCTCTACCTCCTTCTCTGTATTTTTTCCTTCCTTCCTTTTTCATCCATCGCCCATCCTTCTTGCCATCAATCCTGCTCTGCAGGGGGAACATACAACTATTTCAAGTACCAGTGGAATGACAGATGTCTACATGTATTTGAGAACAGATCTTTATTTGTCTTTGGCTATTTTCCTTTAATACGGTTTAGCAGATTTTTCCTGGCAAAATGTTCTAGAGGAAAATTGCTGGTGTGCTGTAATTACCACACTGCCCAGAGCCACGATATGGGCACAAACTTGAGTTTGTGCACAAGTTGAGACTTAGGGCCATATGTATCAAGCAAATTAGCATTTGCAAAGACCGAAATTCGCAGAATTTTGGCCTTTGCGAATGCTAATTTGCGAAATGGTATGTATGAAACATTTTTGCTGCAAAATAAGGAATCGCACAATTTGCCATTCCTTATTTTGCGATTGCACTTAAGGAATAGCAAATTTTGCGATTCCTACATGCAATGTAGCAAAGAAAAAATAATTCAAAAATGCCCATAAGGATTCGCAAATTACCACCAACTTCTAGTTGGTGGTAAGTTGCGAATTCTTTTAAAAAATAAATTATTTTAAAATCCAAAGGTGCCATATGACGCTCATACATGCCCTTAGGGCATGTATGTGCGCCATATGCCCCCACATGTCATTTTCAGGGGTGCAGCAGGGTGTTCTTGAGACACCCCTGCACCCTTGAAAATATTCACAATTTGCGATTAGCAAATTGCTAATCGCAAATTTCCCCTTCATTCCTATGGGCCTCCTGGCCCATAGAAATGAATGGGAAATTTGTGATTAGCAATTTGCTAATTGCAATTTAGGAATGTTAAGGAATCGCTAAAAAGAAGCGATTTCCAACATACATACCATTTTGCGATTTCTAAATAGCGATTCCTTAAAAATCGCTATATAGAATTCGCAAAACTGAACTATGATACATATGGCCCTAACTCACTTCTCAACATGAGCTACATAGTGGTAACTGTTGGTTAGAACTTGGCCCTGTGAAACCTACAGGTAAAACTTATGTGTAAGAAATTAGGTTATTAGGTGAGGGGTGGATGCCCCATGCAAATAATAAACACAATTCTTGCCAGGGTGAACCATAAAAGTCACTAATTAAACCTGTGCACCCTCTGGTAGCTTGGTACAAAAAAGTCAGGCTTAACTGAGAGGCAATGTTTTTATGCAGCACTCAAACAGTAATAACGTGAAAACACAACACAAGAAAAATCCCAAAGTAATTTTGAAAAATAGAGTTTGTTTTGATAAATGAGATGATACCAAAACGACAAAGATCCAAGTTTTAGATGAAAGTAGCTCCAAAAAGCACAAAGTGCAAACTGCAGTTTTCTGGTCACGCAGGACCGGCACAAAGTTATAAGTTGAGACTAGCTGTGATGGAATGGAGGCCAGGTACACGACCAAGTTAGGACCCCTCGGTCCCTGGGTATCTTTTTGTAGCTTCTAGTGAAGCTGCTGATCTGGGACTACGTTGTGGATACGATGCAAGGTCCTACGTTGGTCTGTGCCATGCTATGTCACTTTTGGTAACATGTGGTTCAGGAGCCATGAGGGGCTGCAAATATGAGGTCCTGTGTCAGTCTGTACAATGCTGCATTGGATATGGTGGAGCTGCCGATCAGGAGATGCGAGGTTCTGTGACGTGAGGTCCTACATCGATCTGTGCTGTTGTGTGTCAGACCTGTTGACATTTGCAATTGTGTAAGAAAGAGTACATGTTGACTCCCACCAAGGGCTTGAGGACTAGCATTTGGTAGGTCAGTGGAGGGGGACCAGATCAGGTCCAGTTGAGTGTGGTCAGCTGGAAAGCAGAGTAGGCCTCTGGAAGTTTTTGTCTCCCCGTAGCTCAACCAGGAGGTCAACCATTGGCGTCACTATTGGTCTCCCTTGGTTCAAAGAAACAAGGTCCGATCTTCCTTCTTCAGAAAGCTGATCAGTCCTTCGTCTGACTCTTCCACAGGCCCATGAGTGTTCTGATAAGAGGTTCTGAGGTCAGACTTTTATATTTAGTGACAGTCTGTGTATGAAGGAATTCCCTGGCCTACTACAAATCTGGTTCTGGTCAATTCCTACACTTCCTGTGTTCCTAGATCTAAAGTGTCTTGGGTGACTAAGGCAAGGGCAGGCCTAGTGTCAGGTTCCCTTGTGTGTGCCACAGGCAGGGCTCTTTGAAGTGTAATCGGACTTAGCACAACTCCTCCCTGGACCCTTTCCCCCGCACATCTAGGCCTTTCTTGTCTCAATGTCTGATGAGAATCCACAATAGGGGAGCAAATCACAATATATGTGACACAGGACACTGCCAGAGAGACACAGTTGGTTTGGGCAAAGAAAAGTCAACTTTATAATAAGCGGGATTTAGAAAATTCTAGCTTTTTAAAATTTGAAATTTTCCATTAGAGGGCAATTTAAATTACTACTCATTTGAGTGGAAACATTATTGTTCTATCTGGTACCAAACTGAAGTTGGCACACAATAAGGTAATCCAGTGTTATACAATGGTCGAGATAGCCTTACAGCAGTGAAAAATGACTTTAGGAGTTTTTCACTGTCAAGACATGTAAAACTCATACCCACATGTCCTAATTTTTAAATATCATGTACCATATCCTAAGAGTGGTTAGGGCCTACCTTATGGGTGACTTATAAGTATTAAAAAGGTATTTTGTTTGGCCAAAATGGCAATTTGAAACTGCACTGCAGCTGCAGTTTCAGCCCTGCGACATGTTTTAGAGGGCTTCCTAGTGGATGGCACATTGTGTGCTGTATCCCATGTGTAGCATGTTTTAAATTTACAGGCTGGGTACAGGTAGTACCATTTACTAGAGAGGTATATGTAAATTAAATGTGTCAATTGGGTGTACGCCAATTTTACCATGAGCACAAGCACTTTAGCAGATACTAGCAGGGGAAAGTGCACAGAGTCCTAATTCCAACAAAAATTAGTTGAGCAAATAAAACATAGAGTGAAGGCAAAATGTCTGGGGCAATTCTACACACAGAACGTCAGGCAAACATGTATCCCCCCCAGCTGAAACCAGGCAGAACTACATACCCTCATGGGGGTTCTCTTTGATAATGCAGGAAAACTAGACAAACCATCCGCATTGTAGTAGTCAGTCCCAGGGAGATGTTCCACTGTAAAGTCCATTCCCTTTAGGGAGATAAACTACCTTAACAGTTTGGGATTCTCACCTTCATCTGCCTTAACTATTTTAGGGGTCTGTAGTGTGTTTGAACCTGGAGTCCAAAACAAGTATGGTCCCATTTTCCTCAGTGGCCAAACAACTATATAGGCTTCCCTTTTTAAAGCACACCAACTCTGTTCCCAAGGAAGTAGCCTCTTGCAGATTAAGGTTACAGGTATATCTAAGTCCTCATTGTATAGCGGTGAGAGTACAACCCCAATGCCGTGCACTAAAGTGTCTGTTTGTACTACAAACACCTTGGAGAAGTTGGTTGCCTTGAGCACTGGCCCTGTGAATGCCCTCTTTCAGGGTATCAAAAGCTTTCAAGCAAGCCTCAGTCTAGATCACCTTCTTGGAAGTCAGCTCTGTCAACAGGGCAACAATAATACAATATTACGGCTCTCATCTCCATCTGCATCTTTGCGTTTCTTAAGCCAGGATGGTCTGAATTTTGGGCTGGTAGAAGTGCACCTTGCTCCCATCCAATTGGTGGCCTAAGTACACAATAGAAACCTGTCCTATATGGCCCTTACTGGCCTTCATAGTCAGGCACACCTGATACAGGGCGCCCAAAGCATCTTTTGTAGATGAAACAGGTGGTCTTCCCAGGTGGATCTGAAGACAGCAATGTCATCCAAGTAGGCTGCAAGGAGTCTACCAGGCTAGATGGGACCTGGTTTACCAAACTCTAGAAGATGACAGGGGTGGGTATCACCTTAAACTGATAGTGGCACTTGGGGTACATAATGCTGACCTCTCCTAAGCCCCTTCAGACATGCAATCTGCCAGTACTCTGATGTAAAATCAAAGGTACTCAGAAATTTGACAACCTCTAACCTGTCAATGAGCTCATCAGATTTGGGGATGGGTTGAGCATCAGCCTTGGTGAAACCAGGTCTTGGTGACTGAGTTGATGCCTTTATAGTCCACACTGAACCTGAGTTCTGAGGTGGTGCAAGGGGGTGAGGAGGTCAGCCTTTAGTAGAAATACCAATGGGCTGGACCAGGGACTAAAGGAGGGTTCAATCACCCCCAACTCCAGCATCTTGAAATCTCATCCTTGATACTGGCCCTCACTTTGTCAGACAGCCTGTATGCTGTTTCCCATGTCAATATCATGGGTGCACCAGTTGGTAATGCTTGGGATAAGTGAGAAGATAGTGGAGAACTGCCCAAACAATTGCTGGCAGTCCCGATATTGCTCTGGTGTCAGGGTATAAGAGAGGACCATCCCTTCAACTGACCCATCTTGCTCCTTGGAAGGCAGGAGTTCTAGAAGGGATTCTCTCTCCGTCTCTTCACTATCATCTGTCACCATGAGCATTGTCTACTTGGACCTCTTAAAGTGTGGCTTGAGACAAGTCACTTGCAGTACCCTTAAGAGTTTTCTGGATGTCTTGAAGACCACTACGTAGGTGAGCTCATGCTTCCTTTCCTCGATTTCATAGGGTCCTATCCACCAGTCATGTAGCTTTCGGGCTCATGGTCTCCATGATACACACTTTTAAGCCAGGGTGGTATTCTACCAGAATAGCCTTCTGATCATACCACTGCTTCATCACTTCCAGATTTGCCTCCAAGTTCTCTGTGTCCTTTTTTCAGAAGGAATCATCTGAGACTGTAGGGCTAACGTGTAACTCACAGAATCTGGGTAGAGTTTCTTGGGGACTTGCATACCTCACCTTGACAAAGCTGAGAGGTCTCATAGGGTGGCCAAACAGAAGCTCAAGGGGTTAAAACCAACACCCTTCTGAGGTGCCTTCATGTAGGCAAACAGAAGCATGGTTTCAATACTTTCCACTTATGCCTCATGGGCTTTGGTAGGCCCAAAACCCTGTCATTCAGGATCTTGTTAACTCTTTCAACAAGTCAATTTGTTTGTGGGTTGTTTGGTGTGGAGAACGTGTTGTTTATCCCACACTCAACTCACATTACCTTCATAGGCTTCGTGTAGACATACACAAAGTTGGTTCACTATCAGACACTTCCTTCTTGGGTAAAGATCCCCATCATTGCCCTGGCCTCCATGGATGCAGTCATTAACCTCAGATAGCTGGCCTCAGCATACCAGGTGGCTTGTTCCACAAAGACTAAGAAGTAACTGTTGCATAGGACTGTCTCCATTCTCTCAAAGGGGGTTCCCCCCATGGGGAAAGTTTGAATGGTTGCCTTAAGCTTTACCCCTGACTTTCTAGTGGCTTGGTAGGTAACACTGGATGGGTAGAATACCTCTGTTCTGTCCGACATCTGGAGCCAATAGAAGTGAGTAACCAAGTGCTATTGGCCTGGGCCTGTCGCCATAGGCCCTCGAGAATGAGGAACTCGTTCTGTACCTTGTAAATCTGTCTGGGGACGGTCTTCCTGCATCTGGCCACCCAGCGCTAGATCAGGCAGGTCCCCCAGGGCAGCAATGTCTTCCCCTTTAGGTTCCGGGACATCACCTGTGTGCTCAACCTCCTTGCAGACCATGGAATTTCTGGGGCGGGATTTCTGTGTACCTTACTCCTCTCTTCCTGACATGTACCTGGCCTACTGTATCAGACTCCAGGTCCTTCTGACTGCCCTGATGGAGTGCCATGGACTGTGTGGTCATAAGCACCCACTCAGGCAACCCAAACATCTCAAGATGAGACCTGAGCTCCACCTCCTTCCAGATAGTTTGCTCTATGTCATTCCCCAGCAGACAATCAACAGGAATTGCTGGACGCAGCTACTTTGAGAGCTCCTGAGCCCCAACTCCCTCACTCTAGGAGAACCAAATCCATAGAGTAGTGGCTTACCTGCTTGTTATCAGTCACAACCTAGTGGACCACCTTAGGGATAACCTGCTCTGACGATACCAGATGACACCTCCTGGTAGTCAAGCTGGCCCCTGTGTCTCTCAGAGCCTCCAACCTCTGCCCATTGATGGTGAACTACTGGCTGTACTTTTGAATGTTGTTAGGCATGTGACCGTAAGCACGATCGCTGTGTCACACTTGGACACTAGAAAAATCTATGTTCTCTCCTCCAAACTGACTGAGACCACCTCATCCCCAAGCACTACACTAACAATGCCAGGGGCTTGCCTACCAACAGTGGGGAGTGGTTCCTGCTGCAGCAGATGGCCCCTCCTTCTTGTGCCTTGGGTGGTAGCACTCATAATACTTGAGCTGGAAGTATCACTTGGGTCTCCATCCGAAGAAAACCCCCATCAGAGTAAGAATAGAACTCCTTCCCATGAAAACTCTTTTTGGCACCTTTAGAGAACCGCTTATGGTTTTCCCAGTTACCACATTCTTTTGTTGAGGGGGACCCACTCCATCATTCTTGTGCTGTCCCTCAGGTATGTCACTAGATGCTCTGGTAATAAACTGGAGGTTGGCCTCCTTCCCAAACTTTCTGGGTATAGTGTATTTAGAATCAATAAGGTGCCGGTGCAACTCTGTAAAACAATGACTCAGTATGTGCTCCATTCTGATCAAATTAAAAAGCCCATTGTAATCACTCACTGTGCTAACCTTCACCCTGTTGTAATGTGCATCCTGCTCTGAATCTCAATTTCAGCGTGACATTTTCTTTTAAGGGTGACTTTTTACACGTTTTATACTAATACAATAATGTACTGAGAAGCTAATGTACAGCAGCTCGTTCCTAGTAAGCAGTGCTGCCTTGCTGTCTGCACACTCTGTCCAAGGTTAGGCACATAGAATTCCGATGCCCTTGCATTTGGTTGTCCAGTTCGAGACAGCTCTAAAGCTCCAGACAAACCATCACATTAGCTCTGCACCTTTGACACAGTGGAATTGGAACAGTGCTTTTAATATAAAACAGCCTCTGTGCTACATTCGGCAGAGAAGCACTTCCTCAGGTATTACCCTGAAACATGGTGCACTGTGACTGTGATGCAGCCCTGCTTGCTCTAACATTTATCCTGCTAAGAACGATAGCCTGTTCTACCCAGCTATGCATGATCATACTCAGGTATGGGGAAGTTAGGCTGCCCCAATGAATCTGACAGAGGGTATTGGACCTATCATCCTTAGGCTGGTCTTCCCCCAACATTTTGCCTTTTTGCCTCCAGTATTTTTTGCTATATCTTTTTGGCCGAGTTTTGACTCTGGGTACCTTACCACTACTAACCAGTGCTAAAGTGTGGGTGCTTCTCCCCTAAAGCATGGTGGCATTGGTTTATACCTGATTGGCATATTTAGCTTAATTCAAGTCCCTTGTAAAGTGGTATACCACATACCAAGGGCCTTTAACCTACATACTGCTAGTGGGGCTGCTGCACTGATTGTGTCACCCACACATGTAGCCTTTCAAACCTGTCTCAGGCCTACCATTGCAAGCCTGTGTGTGCAGTTTTCTATCACTTGCCATGCCTTAAAACTCACTTTTTTTACGCATATCCACTTCTAAGGAAGGCCCTAATTAACCCTAAGGGCAGGGTGCTGTGTACCTAAAAGGCAGGACATGTCCTTTTAATCTAATCAGCTACATTTATTTTTCACTGCTGTGAGGCCTATTCCTTCCATAGGCTAGCATTGGGGTTTCCCTTTTACGTATTTATGTGGTAATTCCTGATCTGAAAGGAGTAGTCTTGTAATGTTTGGTATGGTTGGACTAGTAATGATAAATCCTCTGCAATGGTAAAGTTGGATTTAAAACAACTATTGTAGAAATGTAACTTTTAGAAAGTGGACCTTTACATTGCTCTTTACGTTGCGCTGTGTGCCTGCAGCCTGTCCCCAATCCACGTCTGGCTTGGTTGACAGTTCCACTTGTGCATACTCTCTAGACAACCCACAGGAAGCCTGGGTGTGACAGGAGGTACCTGGTTTCATATACATACAGATACCCTTCCTAGGATGAGAGGGGGGAAGTAATTAACACTTACATCTGAATAGACTGTATCCTGCTCTCAAACAAAGGGCTGGTTACCTCCTTCTGGTAGTCTGGAGACAGGGCTGGGATGAAAGAGACCCAGGTGCACTTCTAAAGAATCTTTTAAAGTCACCCCTACATATAAGGCAGTCTGGGGTTTGAGGGTTCTTCTGGCCCTATCAAATAAGTACACTACTTGATGTGCAAGAAACTCTGCTTGAATAAAGGATGCTGCGCTAGGAGGATTGCAACTCTGCTGTGACTGACACACCCTAGAGTGGTTCCAAGGACTTTCTGGCTTGTCCCGTGTTCTCCTTGAGACCTCACTTGCTGCTTCCCATTGACCTCATATCTGCAGGAGGTTGCCTTGCAAGGATCTGCACCCCTGTACCTCTGTGACCCCAGCGGTGGAGGGCTTAAAAACTTTCTGCGCCAGTGCTGCCTCACTTCCAACTTCAAAGAATGTTATTCAAAAAGGAAATAATCACAAACCTAAAAGAAAACAAATACATTCAAATATAAGAGAATATAAAGAATATAAAGAAGAAAAGAAAGAAAGAAATAAGTAAGGTGTCTGAATGTTCACACCTTTTAACTTATTTGATCCTTTCCAGTTGCTTTAATTGCTTGACGGAACATGCTGGCTTTTTCCTCCCGGCTTGGAGTTTTCAAACTTTTGTACAAGTTGCCGCTGGAATATACCACATTCTCTTCTGGATGTGACTATGGCATATGACATCTCTGTCATTTCGGTCCCTTAACTTAGATAAATAGGATCATTAATTGACTTGTCTTTTGTTGGTTCTACAGGATTATACTCCTGAGACAATCATCTGGTAAATTCCATACGATTGTTGGACTTTCGTTTGGGTCTACCACATGAATACGTGAAATAATTAGCACATTTTCTCTTTAAGGTGTAAGTCATTCTTGACTCTTATGCACTGATAGTCACTTCAGTCATTTCTTTCCAGTATGGTTCCAGGGTCTTTCGGTGGTGGCACTGACTGCCCTGACTTTTCTCTTCTTTTCGATTTCTGGTTCACTCCTATACAGAAATATTTTCGGATTTACCTTATGCTGTGATATAACTCAAACTTTTTAATGTTTGATACCCATGTACATATATTTTTCTTGGTTTTAGATGTTTTATTAAACTGTTGTTGACACTCATATAATCATTGTCCTGTCCTGATGATGACCATTTAGTCCTATTATGTTTGGAATGACGTCGATGTATAAATGTGGCCGAAATTGAAGAGGACACATTGTTTGCTTTGTGCTGTTTCAGTTTTGTCCTGAATTTCTCATTTTTGTATAAATCTTTTCTTCAGCCACTTGTTTGACTACACTGTATTGTTTATTTTGTTGTTTGTGTACCATGTTGAGCACCATTGTCTTATATGTTTTAAGATTTAGTTATTTATCCTTGTTAATACATTTCCTATGAATTGTATTTACTTATACATGGGTTCTTTCTTTCTTTTTTAGTTTATATTCTTTATATTCTCTATATTTGAATGTTTTTGTTTTCTTTAAGGTTTGTGATTCTTTCCTTTTTGATTAATATTCTTTGACTCGCTTGCCGGTGGCAGAGGCAGGCTTCTTTCCGCTTGTGTACGCTGGATATTACTCTGTTTAGCGCTGTAAGAGCATGTGGACGGCAGCTACTTAGATGTTTTTAAACTGCACGGAGTCAACTAGGACTACTAGCATTTTTAAACAAAATATTGCACTGTGTTTTCTATTTTTAAACTGCAACTTCTTGTGAGGGCATGCACACTGTAGGGGCTGATTCGAGAGCCCGGTGAGGTCACCTACCTGCTGCACTCCCGCCCCGGTCCGCCGCGTCCATTGTGGGCGTTTGTTGCGGAGGGTGAGGAGGAGCCCAGCACTTCCGGGCTCACTGCAGCCAGGTCAGCGCTCTAGTTGGCCCGCCCCTCTCCTTACTTAATGTGGGCCGGACGACGGCCGCGCGCCGAAGGTGCGCAAAAGGCGTGCCCGTCTGCGGCCGTCCGGGGGCCGGGGCCACAACCCCGGGTCAAATTAGGCCGGTTCGCATTGGATATGGGAGAGAGGAACTAATGCAGCTCCGCATGCCGGCAGGAGGAGACTGTGAACATTTAATGGAGGCACTGCAACTGCGAAGTTGCCCTTTCTGCCCTTTTAGAGGTAATGGAGAGCTGGAATGTGAGGCAGCCTGTAAACCGCTGCGGGGTGGCCTACTTAACTGCAGATCATTAGTTAAACATGGTACACAGATCTGGGAGCTTCTTTCAGATGAAGGACTAGATGTACTATTATTAACTGAGACATGGCTTGGTCCTAATTCTGATCCCGACATAGTAGAGGCCCTTCCCCCGGGATACTCTATAGCTAGAGTTGACCGAGCTAAGGGCAGGGGTGGCGGGATTGCAATCATCGCTAGGATGGGGTATGAATGCAACCTTGAACCTCTAGTGGTGAATAACTGTGAGGCAGGCTTATTTGGGCTGAAGACGGGTCCCAGGTCCTCAATAACGTGGATCCTTATATATAGCCCTCCTGGAGGGCTTGGTAATTTCAGCACGAGCCTCCAGGAAGTGATTGTCCACCTAGCAACCAGGCGGGGTAGGCTCCTTGTTTTGGGTGATCTGAACCTGCATTTGGAGGACCCCCAGTGTAGGGAAGCTGCCAGAATTAAGACAGGATCTACAGGCGATGCAGCTGGAACTTAAATCTTGTGTCCCCACCCATAAGTTGGGTCATTTGCTAGATCCCGTGTTTGCCAGTTCGGAGGGGGTGGTGGTGAGTTCGCCACTGCCCGTCCCGTGGTCGGATCACTTCTTGATACCTTTTAGTATTGACACTATGTTGGAGGAACCACGGAAGGAAGGAAGTAAAACCTACCCCTACAGGAAATGGAGGAACTTCTCGCAGGAAGATTTTAGTAAGGTGCTGAGAGAGGGAGGGCCGCCAGGAGGTTTGGATTGTGAAAGCGCCAATGACAACCTGGAAGAACGTATCTTGAAGGCTCTCAATGAGGTGGCGCCTCTGCGGCTGAGAAAGTCTGACAATAGAGCTGGGAAATCCGCACCTTGGTTCACCCCCGCCTTGCAATCGGTGAAGACTGGCTGCAAGAGACTATAAAGGAGTTGGAGGAAGAGCATGGGCAGGCAGGAAAAGGAATTATATAAGGTAGCCTATAGGAAATATCAAGTTCTTCTGAGAGGGGCAAAATCCACCCACTACAAAAACAGAATAGGAAAGGCGGAGAATTCAGCCAAGGAACTCTTTAGAATTTTTAAAGAGATTTCCGTGGTAGCTGGCTCGAATACGCCTGGCAATGATTCTGCGGCTGAGTGCAGCAGAGTTGCGTAGTACTTTGCGCAGAAAGTCGGGAAGATATATGACTAATTTTCTAGCTGTCCTGAGAGTGGGGTGGCATTTGAGAGCAGGGGACGACGTGGGATTCCCTGGAAATTATTGGCGCAGGCTGCCTCGTGTGTTCTTTGAAAGGGGGAGAGCACTTTGAATACTTTTGACACCGAGGGACTGCGAGGTCCAGCAGGCTCTCTGTCACACAGCTGCTGCCTCTTCCCTCGGTGTTCCCGCCCCCCGCCCGGACCCTTGAAATACTATTTGCTGACTGTGACTCCTGCTGGTCGAGAGCAGGGGACGACGTGGGATTCCCTGGAAATTATTGGCGCAGGCTGCCTCGTGTGTTCTTTGAAAGGGGGAGAGCACTTTGAATACTTTTGACACCGAGGGACTGCGAGGTCCAGCAGGCTCTCTGTCACACAGCTGCTGCCTCTTCCCTCGGTGTTCCTGCCCCCCGCCTGTTGCCATTTAATCTCGCTCGTAATCCCGCGACGCAGATCGCGCGCGGGAACTAGCTCGGGGCTAAGCCCGGGCAAAGGGCGGGCCCTCTGTGGCCCTCAGAGGACCGAGGAGGACGGGACGGGGCCACCCCCTTTGGCTCTTGGCTCTTGGGTATGAGGAGGTAAAGAAAGACATTTGCTTCCTTTTCGTCCTCCCCTTCTTGACTTTGCCTTTCTCCGAGGACATATCCCCTATTGAAGCGTATTTTATTTTATTTTGTTGTTTTTTTATTTTTTTTGCCGATAACCATTCTGTTACACCCAAAATCACACCATGACTTGCAAGGGGGATAATATAACCAGCTCAAATTTGTCCATTGCTAGAGAAGTCAATAAAGGTGTATCTCCCCAGCCCACACAAACAGTAGTCGCAGAGCACGCTCTTGCATGGTTAGATGATTTAAACACCCTGTGCAAAACCAAACATGCTTTAGTGGAATCGCCGCTTCCTGCTGACAGCCCTTGTGCGTCACATGATATTGTTAGCCCCCTGCAACCCTTCCCATTAACCAAAACACCCAACATTGAAAACACTCAAAGGATAGTTTCCCCCCAGTTTTCACCTGTTAAGAGGAAACGTAGTGGGATTAATCACATTGGGAATCAATCAAAATCCCAAAAATCGTGCTCAAGCCCCACAGTTCCAGTTAGTAATTCTTCCATGACTCCTGAGGCTGCCGAGACATTATTCAATCCAGTTTCTCCTCCACAGCGGGATTTATTATCCCTTATTGAACAACTGGTCCGCTCTATTATATCACCACTAATAGAAAAAATAAACATACTAGGGGACAGGCTGACTGAAATGGAGGAAACCATTAAATCGAACCTTCTAGCCAATAAATGCAAAAAATGCCTTATAACACCTAACTGTTCCGACCTACCTATTACTCCCAATGACCTCAAGCCAGTTACGCAAGACAAAAGGGCTCCAATTCAATCAAAAGTCCCTAACGCACCAGCCCCGATAGCCCGTAAAACCTTGCTAAAACCTCTTTTGCCACAGATTACTGCTTCTCGAGCACAGTATAAAAAAGCTTCTCCTATCCAACTCCCTCCGGAGGCAGCTCCTTTTGTATCTGTCCTCGCGGGAGTACCACCACTTACACCTGGGAAAACCGAGAGACAACATGATTTGCTGAATAAGGTCAAATTTTGGTTGGCAAAAAATAGACCTTTGCCACCTAACCTTGAGGGTACAATAGTGAGTGTCAGAAGGGTGTGTTGGTTGGGTTCCCTCCCAAAAGACATTGATGGTGACTTAGTACTGGTTAGATTTAGGCAGAGAAACATCGTCCCATATCTGCGTACCTGTGCACCCCAAGTGGGTAATGGCCCAATCTCCGTCTGGGATCTGCATGATTTTTACCCTAGAATGCCATGCATCCCCACATCTAGCCTAAAGGTAGGCTGCAACATGATAATGCGCAGAGGACTCCATGTACCGAGTGGCCGTAGCTTTCCGTCCTATACCAGACAGGAATCACCGTTTTATAGTCCCAAGTATTGGAACCCCTATTAATTACTGTTTGATCTAAGCTCAACCTGTGAAAAGATCGCTATAATTAAGTTATTTATCCCCAGGGTTAGGGAAAAGTTTTTTTTTTTTTTTTTTTTTTTTTTACTTCAAATATTATGTGTCATTGTATGTATGTTTTTATCTGTAACTGATTTTATCTGTACGCTTTTATGATTTTAAACCAAAATCGAATAAAGCTATACTGACTACAGGGGTGGCATTTGAGGAGACGTCGGGAGACAGTAATGAGGGTTTGAGATTAGAGCAGTTTGTGGTCCCCCCTCCAGAAACACTGAGTGACATTTGCCTCTCGATAAAATGAGGGTCCCCCAGAGACCCCGCCCCCCCTAAAGTGCTAGCCGGCAGTATGGCGGTTATGGAGCCTTACATTAGATATGTCTTGGAGACCTCCTTCGAGTCCCAGACACTGCCTACGGCATGGAAGAGAGCAGTGGTTTTACCTATCAGGAAAAAATCTAACATTAGCCAGGATGTCTTAGAAAATCTCAGACCAATCTCTCTGCTACCCTACGTAGCAAAGGTTGCAGAGAAGGTGGCTAACTCTCAGCTGATGTCTCATCTGGAAAGGGCCAACCTCCTACACCCCTCCCAATCGGGGTTTCGGGCAGGTTACTTTACCGAAACGGCCCTATTAAGAGCTACTGAGACTATCAGGCAAGGAGCGGATGCCGGACACACTATGGCACTAATTATGCTCGACCTTAGTGCGGCGTTCGACACTGTGGCGCATTTCACCTTGCTGCAGTGTCTGAAAAAGGGAGGTGTGTCGGGTGCCGCTCTGGGATGGCTGAAATCCTTCCTGACAGGACGGAGCTTCCAGGTCCAGCGGGCTCCTTTCAATCTATTGAGATCGCGCTAGAACAGGGGGTGCCCCAGGGCTATGCCCTAAGTCCCACCCTGTTCAACCTGAACAGGGCCCCTCTGGCTGAGGTGGTGCAGGCATTTGGAGTGGAGTTAGTATCTTATGCTGACGACACTCAGCTGCTGATATCCCTATCCCAGTCTCCCTCGGTTGAGGCCGCCAACTTTAGGGCATGCATGCAGGAGCTGGCCTCCTGGATGAGTAAGAACTGCCTAAAGTTAAATGGAGGCAAAACCGAGGTGCTGGTGGTGGGGAGCAACAGGCTGAGCTGGACGGATGCCTGGTGGCCGCCCTGCCTGGGCCCTACCCCTATCCCGTGTGAGGAGGCAAAGAACCTGGGGATCTGGGTGGACTCTACCCTCTCTTATGAGGGCCAGATAAGGTGGCTGGTAGGGAAATGCTTTGGTGTGTTAAAAACATTAAACAAAACACTGGACCTGCTCCCTCTAGAGGCTAGGCAGACGATGACTCAGGCGCTCATTACGTCCCGTTTAGATTACGGGAACGTCTTATACTTGGGAGCGACGGAAAAGATCTTAGGCCGCCTGCAAGTCTTACAAAACGCAGCAGCGAGGCTAGTGTTGAGACTACCTAGAAGAGCGCCTTCTAAGCCTACGCTGACTGCTTTACATTGGCTCCCTGTTAAGAAGCGGATTTTATTTAAATCCCTTCTTATATGCCATCGTATCATTTGGCATAAGGCTCCCTCCTATTTAGGAGATTTGGTTTCCAGATATGTATCAGGTAGGGCCCTGAGACGATGGGGTCAGGACAGCTGGCTGTCCCCAGGTTTTATAAAGCCAGGATGGGCGAACGCTCCTTCAGAGTCTTGGCGGCTCAACACTGGAACAATCTCCCGCTCTTTCTCAGGTTGGAGCCCTCAGAATCCAGATTTAGGAGCCGACTAAAAACACACCTGTTCACTATGTAATGCCAAGCAGAAATCGGGGGCTTTCCTTATTCTATGGGTAGGCCGATGCTCTCCACAGCGCGGGGACACGTCGGGATGGCGTTACCATGCGCTCTATAAACTGCTTTATTATTATTATTATTATTATTATGTATTGTGTTAACTTGAACCTTTGTTAGGATTCCACTATTGTTTGCCCCTGGTTTGGGTTTTCAGGGCTGCCCCTGTTGTTATTAACCATCACTTCCAACTTCAGCAAAAAGTGTAGCACTTCAACCCTTTGCTGCACCGCTTTTCATCTTGGGTGTGTATGTGGTGCTTCAAGACTCTGTTGCATCTCGCTTCACCTCTGAAGCGCGTGCAGAGCTTCACGACTTTGTAGCATCTTTTTTCCACAGCAGAGCTGTGCCCGCTCGTGACCAGAGTAGCGCCAAGATGGTGGGGCAGCGAACACACTGACACCCCCTCCGGCCGGATTGACCAGACAACGGGGAGTGCACCGTGACGCCCCACCAGCCTATCACGCCGAATTGCTGCTGCCCACTTGGGAGTTATCAGGGTGACTCTCACTTTGCCGCACGCGGGTCCCGAAACTGAGGCCCACCAACACAGCCCACAACTCTGTCTTCTGCATCGGAGTGCTGTCGGTGGAGTCTCGTGCAACACCATCTCACAACACCACACATCATTTTGCACTGGGCAGGCCCTGTAACCGAGGTACACCAACACTACCCGCATCAGCTGCACTTCATAAACATAGATACTATACCTATCAGGCCCAGGCAATCTTGACTCTCGGACCTTGTGTCTACCGGGGTAGCAGAGGGGGTGCCCTGTTTTATTGACATTCCGACCTCCCTCAGATTATAAAACAATGTTCCCGACACGGGAAGAGGTGACTTAGATACTTTTGGTGAGATTACAGTGAGGGCCCAAAAACGAGCCCTGCTGATTTTTGCACACTGCTTTGCTATCAGTGAGAGTGCATATCCTGTCACAAACCTACTGCTTTGATATATGTACAGGTGTACATCTCTTTACCTGCCAATTGGATTTTTTTGTACAACTGTATGGAGTCTTTTTGTGGTGCATTTGTAATTTACTGTGTGGGTGTATTACACAAATACTTTGCACATTGCCTCCTTAATTAAGCCTGACTGCTCTGTGCCAGGCTACCATAGGGTGAGCATGGGCTAATTTAGGGTGTGTATTTGACTTGCCCTGACTAGAGTGGCGGTACCTACATGGACAGGGTGGAAACATCTACCATTTCTAACATTGGTGATCAGCAGTGAGGATAGGATTTGTGTTTGTGTAATACCTTATAGTATTTCAGTGCTCATTTCAACTCCACACGTAAACAACCAATTTGAACCTATTGGCAATTTTTGTTTGTCGTTTTTAAATGGCATTTTTCAACTCTACCTGACTGCCATCCTTGATTTTTCCTCAGAAAGTCCTTTTGACCAAGTCTCACATATTTCTCTGCAAAAGTCTGAGGTCCCGCCTAGCAGAATGGAATGCGAGTTGGCAAACTTGGACGTCTACACCGTGAATCATTTCAAGGGCTTCTGCCAGGAGAGAGGGGTGTACTTCAAGGGAAGTGCCAAGGAGGCAGAGCATTGGAAAGTGTTAAGAGCCTAGTCAGTCGCTCATCCAGAAGGAGAAGTGGATGAGGAGGGATCTGTGAATGAGGAAGTGTCAGAGCGAAACTCAAAAGAGGATCTTGATGTGCAGCCTGTTGAGGGGGGGGGGGACATTTCTCACAGGATTGTCAGTCCATTCTAGAGCAGGCAGCAGTGTGTTATTCAGGAGTCTGTCCTCATAGGAGTTAGAGGGCAGGAGGGATGAGTGAAAATTCAGATTAGAGATGGCCAAATTAGAGAAGGAGCAGGCACGTCATCTACAGCTTGCCAAGATGCAGAAGGAGCAGGCCCATGTGGAAAGGAGGCTGGCCATTGAGAAGAAGAAGCTTGCCCCGGAGATCAGCCTGAAAGAACTAGATATGAGGGTGCTGCAAGTAGGGTCCAACAATATTACAAATTGTGGCAACATACCAACAGGATCTTCAAGTGAGTCCAGAGTGTATATACCAAAAGATGTGGTGCACAGTTTCAATGGGAGGGGGGTTAGCCTTTGGAAGTATGTGCCCCCGGTGGGGAGGGACACACCTCCAATACTAGACCAGTGGAATCGCATAAACTACCTGTTGTGAAGGCCATTTTACTTAGGTAGTTTGGTTTGACACCTGAGAAGTACAGGAGTTCAGACGTAGACTGTTTGTTGGGCAATGACCTTGAGCACACGTCTAGAAGGAAGGGAAGTTCATGTAGAGGTGATGGGGTTACTTGAGTGGATCTCTGCAACAACCTGGTCCGTGGCTTCCCAGGAGGGGAGTGAAACAGGGCTGAAGCCTGGAAAAATGTCCCAGCTGCCTGCTAATGAAGAGAAAGCCAATGGGTGTGGGAAACCAGCCCCTAAATGTACCCCCAGTAAGATGGAGTGGCACCTGCGGTGGGCGTCCCAGAGACCACAGAGTGACGCAATGCTTGCCTTGGTGACCTACCTATCCCTGCATATTGGCAGGTGGCGGTAGGACTCATCAGGGAGGTGTTCTGTAGGGCACAGAGGGAGTGCCCAACCCTTCAGGACATGAGGCACTAGGCCAAAAACCAAGCAGCAGGTGACGTCTCTGGGAGGTATCACATTTACTGGAAGGACAACCTCCTTACAGTGAGCTTAAGCCACCTGTGCATGGGACATCAAGGGCTGTGGTGGTCCCCCAATGCTAAAGGGCCTTCTCACTGGAGCTTGCTCATGAGTTACCCTTGGCAGCGCACTTGGGCCAAGAGAAGACCTGTGCAAAGCTTGCCCCAAATTTATATTGGCCCAAGATGAGGAAAGCCTCAGACACATTCTGTAGGACCTGTGTCACCTGCCAGGCTAGTGGAAAGACAGGAAAAAAGCTGAAGGCTCCCCTAGTACCACTACTTGTCATTAGCACTCCCTTTGAAAGGGTGGGTATGAACATTGTTGGACCTATGTATCCCCAGACCTCTTCTGGTCACAGGTTTATTCTGGTTCTGGTAGATCATGCCACCCAGTAGCCAGGGGTGATCCCTCTGAGGACCACTATTGCACCAGTGGTGGCACGGACCCTGATGGGAATTTTTACCAGAGTGGCTTTCCCCAAGGAAGTTGTGTGTGACAGGGTCTCAAACTTATGTCTGTATATGCAGTTGATGAAGAAAGAGTTTGGAGTTACATACACGTTCTCCATGCTCAGACAAATGCTCTTGTTGAGAGATTCAACCAGATCATAAAAGGCATGATTAGGAGTTTGGCTGAGGACCTTAGAAAAATGTTGGATATCCTCTTGCCCTACATGTTGTTTTCCTACACCAAGGTACCACAGAAGGTAGTGGGCTTCAGCCCCTTTGAGCTTCTGTATGGCCACACTGTCAGAGAACCTCTCAGCCTGGTGAAGGATGGGTAGGAGAAACCTCCCATAAAAGTTCCCTAGGATGTAGTGAGCTACATGCGGGCCTTCAGTAGCTAGATGGCTAAGTTGTGGAAGCAAGCTTCGGACATCTTAGAAGCCAGACAATCTGTAATTAAGGAGTGGTGTGACAACAATTCTGCCACTGTGAAATTCCAGCATGGACATAGTTTGGTTCATGGAACCTGGAGAGTTTAGTACCCTCCAGGATCATTGTATGTATGAGGTGGTTGAGCAGAAGGGAAAGGCTAATTACATGGTGGTCCTTAAGAACCGCAGACAACCTGAAGGTTGTATATTAACCACCTCAAACCACACTATTAGAGGTCTGAGCTGATCCTGTAGTTGATGACTGATGGGGCATAGAAGGAGGAGTGTGAACCTCTCCCTGATCACTTAGCCTCAGAGGAAAAGGATGGATCTGTGGGAGGGGTTGTCCTTTCCCCCACTTTGACTCCTGACCAGCAGAGGGACTGTCGCCAAGTATTGGAACAGTACTCCTCATTTTTCTCTCTTATCCCTTGGGATCACCCACCTTTTTACCCATGATGTGGACACAGGGGACAGCCTTCCTGTCAAAAATAAATCTTACAGGCTGACAGATAAGGTGAGAGCCAATACCAAGAGTGAAGTCTCTAAAATATTAGAGATGGGGTGATAGAACCAGAGATAGCCTTTGGTCCAGCCCTGTGGTTCTGGTACCAAAAGCTGCCCCACCGGGCACCACGCCTGAACTAATGTACAGAGGTTTAAACTCAGTGCCATAACTGCTGTTAATCCTATCCACAGGGTAGATGAGCTCATTGACAGATTAGGGGCTGCCCAGTACCTGAGTACATTTGATTTCATGCCAGGGTTCTGGCAGATTGCCCTAACTGATGGAGCCAAGGAGAGGCCAGCATTCTCCACTCCAGAGGGCCACTATCAGTTTAGAGTGATGCCCTTAGGTCTAAAAAACGCTCCTGCCACCTTCCAGAGGCTGATGAACCAGGTCCTTGCTGGTTCGGAGGCCATCTTAGCTGCATACTTGGATGACATAGCTGTCTTCAGCAGCAGTTTGGAGGGATACCTATTTTCCCTCTGCTTGAGACCCTGCAACGGGCAGGCCTGACTATCAAGGCCAGTAAATGTCAGCTGGGGAAGGGGTCTGTGGTGTACTTTAGACATCTGGTGGGGAGGGGGAAGGTGCAGCCCCTACAGGCCAAAATGTAAACCATCATGGTCTGGCAGCCCCCCCCAATATATACAGTCCAAGTGGAAGGAGTGTGGAGTAACATAAACGTTCTCCACACCGTACCATGCCCAGACAAATAGGCTTGTTGAGAGATTCAACAAGACTATAAAAGGCATGATTAGGAGTCTGCCTGCGGGCCTGAGAAAAATGCTGGATATTCTCTTGCCCTACTACTTGTTTTCCTACACAGAGGTACCACAGAGGGGAGAGGGTTTCAGACTCTTTGAGCTTCTGTTTGGTCGCCCTGTCAGAGGACCTCTCAGCCTGGTGAAGGATGGGTAGGATACATTTAACAACCAACTACTCCTTCTGTGCATAAGGTTTAACAGAGAACAACTCTGACTGAGTAGCGACCACAGAATGTTATGTGGGATTACACGCCAGGTTGGTTGTTAAATGTATTGTATGCAAGTGTATGGATGACTGACTGGTGAATGTGATCTAGGTGTGGATATTAGGTTAGTTTTATGAAGTTGTTGTATAGTATAAAAAAATGAAAAAAATGTATCATGACGATGAAGTATGTTTTTATATCTGTCCTATTTGTCTAAAATAAGTATAATGAATTTGTAAGAGAAGAAATGATGGTATATGAAAAGAAAAAAAATACAAAAAAAGTTTTGTGATATATATACACTTACTTTTTCCTTTTAAAAAAAGAAAATAAAATCTGATAAATACATGAACACTTGTTATTAGCATATTTTGAAGGACTTGTCATAATTTTTGTGAACTAAGACACAATGGTCAAAATATGAAAGCCACAAGGGAAATTGCTACTTTTTATACCCACCTGTTTACCCATGATGTGGACACAGTGAACAACCTCCTTGTCAAAAATAAATCTTACAGGCTGTCGGATAACGTTAGGGCCAATATCAAGAGTGAAGTCTCTTAAATGTTGTACATAGGGTGATAGAACCAGTAGTAGCCCTTGGTCCAGCCCTGTAGTTCTGGTACCAAAAGCTACCCCACGGGCCACTACACCTGAACTAAGATTCTGTGTGGATTACAGAGGGTTAATCTCAGTGACAATAACTGATGTTCATCCTATTCGCAGGGTAGATGGGCGCATTGACAGATTAGGGGCTCCCCAGTATGTGAGTACTGGGCAGGAGTAAGGTCAGAGCATTCTTGGGCCTCATGGGATACTATAGGAAGTTTGTCAAGGGCTGTGGCACCATTGTTGCCCCCTTGACTGAGCTTACGTCAAAGAAGCAGCCCTGTAATGTGATTTGGACAGAGGCATGCCAAAAAGCATTTGACTACCGGAAGCAGGCCATGTGCACAGCTCCTGTGCTCGAGGCCCCTGACTTCTCAAAATAATTCATTGTTTAAACAGATGCCTCAGAGCATGGTATAGGAGCGGTGTTGTCACAGCTCAGTGAAAAGGGCCTGATCCAACCTGTAGCCTTCATCTCCAGGAGGTTACTACCCAGGGAACAGAGGCGGAGTGCAATAGAGCAAACATTTTTTGCTGTGTTTCGGGCACTATAGTAACTGAGGCCATACCTATTTGGCACTCACTTCCTGGTTCAGACAGATGGCAGGCCCCTGTGGTGGTTCATGCAAATGAGAATTAAAAATCCAAAATTGTTGAGGTGGTCCATTTCCCTACAGGAAATGGACTTCAGGGTGGAACACAGACCAGAAGTGGACCGAGTCTATGCTGATGGTCTGTCCAGGTTTTTCAGACCTAGTGATGAGGACTTCCCAGAGTTTCGGTAGCTCTCCCCACCTTTAGCTGGGGCGACACGTGTTAGACCTGCCATCCTTAGGGTGGCCTTCCCCCTACGTTTTGCCTAATGTGAACGTGTCTTGTAGCATGTCAGCATTGGGTATCCCCAGTGTGAACTGAAAATACAGGGACAAACCAAACATAAAGGTAGGAATACAAATGGACATGGGCACATAGACAAATGTACAGAAATATGTTTGGCATGGCAACATAACACTAACGCACACCTAAAAGTATGTCCCACAGAAACCCATAAACTGGAGTACTACATCCTCCCCCAACCAATACCCTCATCAACACTGCTAGGACCAAATACTGAGGGTCTACCTGATCTCCTAAACTGCATCATGAAGGAGAGTGTCGCAGTGCAGTGTCATGCAGAAAATTGATATTTTGAGACGTACCACATTAGAGTGCTTGGAGGTGCATTGGAGGAGCAAGCACTGACAAATGTATATCAGTCTATGAATAGTTATTGGAATTGATAGTGCCTAGCATTACCATGATAGTATTTGTATCCACAGAAAGCTACCATCCAAACTCCATTTGAGTGCAGCAACATCTTAAAAAACAGAATGGAGACTTTGCAGCTGCATCACCTACCAGTGCCCCACAACTGTTATCTGAGATATCTGTTACACTACAAGCACATTCTTATACTGTTTTCACTGACCCAAATACAAATCCCAAAGCATTAAAGTCACCTTTGTGTCAACAAGGTCAATTGACGGTAGCAGCCTTTGCCAATGTTAAACACTCAGACATCTTATGTACAATCACTTGTGTAACAATATGTGAAAACCACAGTCAAGTGGCTTGTTTGCTTGAAAAAACTGGCCACATAGGCACAATACACATCCCTATGAGTCCCTACCACAATTTATTGTTAATTTAAGCTACTCCAACTCATGTTGTGACAAACAAGATAAAGCAATAAGGGCTGCACTCTCAACACTGAGAGATGTCCTCTAGGATCCAAAAATGTCCTTGAATCGAGGTTTCACAAAAAGATTATGACTCTACTCCAAAAGTTGTAGTCTAAATGTTTTATTCACATGTGTTCATAGCTTGTTATGTTCACAAGCGTTTGCTGCTGTTCCTGTTCCATTAACATTTTGCACTCATACCATCCCAATGCATTTCGGCATTTCCATTATGCCTTCATCTGGGGATATATTTCTAAAAACGAAGAAATGCTTATATTTTACATCATGTAAAAAATAGTTCATAGGCTGCCTAATAGATGCTAAATAATTATACAACAGCGAATTCATGCAGTGTGTGTGGTTAAAAAACTGGTTTGTCACAATGAAGGGTGATATAACGTGAAAGAAAGCGATTATGGTTAAAATAATAAAGTCTAAAGTGCAAGGTGAAATAACATGTGCGTTAAGTTGCTGACTCGTGCTGGTAGGAAAATAACTTGTGACCGAGTGGAATATTTATGTTATCTTTGAAGAGCTGGGGCCCCAGCCAATGACTCCTTACCTGCGCAGAGTGGTTTTTTCATCCCACCATTCAAAGCTTGTAATTCATGTTTAATCATATTAGTTTGTTTACATTGCCTGATATTATTATACTACATGTTAGTTTTAGTAACTTTATTCATTGTGATCTCTAGTTAACCACTGTTTTTCATTCACCACGCCTTTTTCACCACCCTTCAAACATCCCACTTTTTTAACGCGCTCCCTACCCGTTTTCACCCCTGCATTTTACTTTGAACACAGTCCCTACCAGGTCGCGCCCTCACGTAACCTTTTCCCTATATTTATTTCCGGGTCACAGACCTTTGCCGAACCCAGCTACAGCCTTTACCATCACAGACGCACATTTGCTCTTTCGCGGTAAGCGTTTCCCTTAGCCACTGTATTTGTAAGACACTTAGGTGTTTGATTAATGTCAAGCTTAGGAGTTTCACATGCTAAATTCTCGCTTTTATTTGTATATAATTCACAGCACTCCGTCTACTTTAGTTAAGCAGCTGAAATGCACAAGTTATTTTCCTACCAGCACGAGTCAGCAACTTAACGCACATGTTATTTCACCTTGCACTTTAGACTTTATTATTTTAACCATAATCGCTTTCTTTCACGTTATATCACCCTTCATTGTGACAAACCAGTTTTTTAACCACACACACTGCATGAATTCGCTGTTGTATAATTATTTAGCATCTATTAGGCAGCCTATGAACTATTTTTTACATGATGTAAAATATAAGCATTTCTTCGTTTTTAGAAATATATCCCCAGATGAAGGCATAATGGAAATGCCGAAATGCATTGGGATGGTATGAGTGCAAAATGTTAATGGAACAGGAACAGCAGCAAACGCTTGTGAACATAACAAGCTATGAACACATGTGAATAAAACATTTAGACTACAACTTTTGGAGTAGAGTCATAATCTTTTTGTGAAACCTCGATTCAAGGACATTTTTGGATCCTAGAGGACATCTCTCAGTGTTGAGAGTGCAGCCCTTATTTCAGTACATTACGCCTCCAGACAGAAGGCGATACTCTGGAGATCCATACAACCTTAAAAACTTTTTAAAAAAACGCTGTGCGCCCGGCAAATAACCCTTCTTTTAAACAAGATAAAGCAGTCACAATGAAATGTTTACTGAATGATACACTCTTCCACAACCCAGAAATCCTAACGCTTGTAATTGTGACACTGTGTGCACGTGACACATCATATCTGGACATATACACAAACTCAACATCACTTGGCACACTCCTTGACCATCCGGGCCGACACTTAACAACAGGCATGATCCTATGATAGCACATACAACCCCTATCAGTCAGGTAACCATTGTCAGGTATGGTGCATGATATCTCTGGGTGGAAGTTCAAATGTGGGGCCATGTGTGCACCAAGAATATTAAGGAATATCACGTCAGCATGATGCGGCCTATGTTTAGTTTACTAATGATGTATATGCATAGCTTCACATACTCTAACTGTTCCTTAAGCCCTGAAGCTGATGTACATTGGTCTGAAACATAGTGCCCAACTCAATAATCACACAATATTATTACTAGCTATCAGATCCTGTGACACCCAGTCCAGGACCATAAACCAGCTTCTCATGCAGCTAACACATACATCAGTAGTGAAGTAATAAGTACAGAAACACAATCTAACTTACTAAGCATTTTCATGGACCCACACACACCATCCACATGAAATAGGCAACTAATGTGAATAGCATAACAACCATCCAAATTCCGCCACATAGGAGGCCACTGTGCATAAACACCCTGCATACAATGGATCCCAAATTTAAGGGGAGTCCTGGAAGATAGTATGGGCGCTACATAGTCTGATTTATACCTACCTCACACTCTCCATGTGGACAGGACGTTGAAAATCAGTCTCTACTAGGTCTAATGGCTATTGGCACAAAGTGGTGTCTACATGGGGTAAATTCTTCATTGGAAGTACTTAGCAAGATCCACTGAAGGAACAGCATTTGGCCCATATCTATTAAGTCACATGTTGCAGTTTACACATTGTTCTGTGTGTGTGTGGCTAAAGTAACTATGATGTATATAGAGTAACAACGCCTCCAGGGGTACTGACAATAAGATTCACGTTATACACATCAAATACATATGCAGCATACATCTCATTGAGTTTTGTCTGTTGACACACTTGCACAATGGACTCAGAAATCGAACTAAACTATGAATGCATACAATATCTGATGGAAGGTTTGGCCCTTCATCTTCACTCCTACACAAACCACATGTGGACATTGACACCCAGCCAATGTAGGTACACAAATCCACACGATATCCCAATAGACTTTCCTACTCTAGGAACCATATACTATCAATGTCATACTAATAGAACTGTGCTGAAACATCCAAAATTACACATGAATAACAGTTAACTGCAAGAGATATGTTTGCACACAGGAATGACAGAAACAAAAGAAAAAGTGCTTTCTTCAGCCCCCAGAGTTCAAGAATGAAAGCAGAGGCCAATGGGTAGTCCAAATGTTCATGTTGTGGGCCAGAAAAGTGTGGCCCATCAAAATTTCCCTTCAGTAATGCTTCTGCGAGATGGCTCCCCTGCTTTGGTACCCTGAAAGCCCTCAGGAAGTTCTTCCCCCTTCTTCCTCGCGTTGCAAAGGAGGCTGTAGCCAGGGCGCTCATACTCTCGCGCCTGGACTACGCTAATGCCCTTTACATCGGCTCTCCTGGATATCTCTTGGGAAAATTACAGATTGTGCAGAACGCGGTGGTTAGGCTCCTCTTTGACATCCCGAGGAGACTAAGTGTCCGCAAACAACTGAGCGATCTACACTGGCTCCCGGTTGTTCAGCGAGTATGCATTAAAGCCCTGGTCCTTGCACATAAAGCTCTTCATGGCCCCTGCCCCTCCTACCTGAGTGCTAGGTTTGCGTTTTACCTCCCGACCCGTCATCTGCGCTCTGCTGCGCAAAGGCGGCTGGTAATCCCTGGGTTTAGAAGAGCCCGCCTGGGAGGTCAGTCCCTGGCGGTGAGAGCATCCACCATGTGGATTGCCCTGCCCGATGCACTAAGACACACAAAAGAACTAACCACCTTTAAAAAACTTCTGAAAACATATCTGTTTAAACAAATGGTGTAACCGCCCCAGTCTGCTTTGTCACTGTTTTCCCCAACGCGCCAGGACACTCTTGAGTAGCAGTGCGCGATACAAATCCATATATAACATAACATAACATAACATAACATAGGTGACATGCGAGGCACCAAACTTAAATAACCAGAAGGGACTGGGTTGGTCCTTGGCAGGGCTGGGTTCAGGATTGGGGGTGTGGCTGGGTCGGTGGGAAGGCTGCATATAGGGGGAGGGCCTGGACTTTACCATTTTGGGCATTTTAAACTCCTGAAGGGTTGTTAAGGGAATGGGGGGCTTTTTGTCTTTTAATTTCTGGTGGAACTTGGGTTAGATGGGGTAGAAGATTTTCTGGGTTTAGGTGGGGGTGGGGTGGTGGCAGGAGGAAGAGGTTTCCTTTTCCGGCTTCCTTGATGTTGTCTTTGGGCTTCAGTAGGGGACTGGCTAGGTGTTTTGGGGGTGGATGTTGAAGGGTATGGTAGGGGCACAAGGGTCTTTTTTACGTTTCTGAGGGGGTTGGTAAGTTTGGGAAGGGAAGAGGTCAAGAGCAATGATGTGGAGTTTCTGAGCTGATTGGGTACAAGGAGAGCCAAGGTACGGGGTATGGAGGCAGAGGATAGTGATGTATGCGGCATGTCAGTGTGGTGCCTGTCATAACTGTGTATGAAGGTGTGCTGTCTGCCTGTTTGTCTGTATGTAAGACATGTGGTGAAGTGGGTATTGTGTCTGCTGAGTGCGTGTTTGTCAGTATTTTGCCTTATGTATGTGTGTTTGCGTGCTGCATGTGGATGTTTCTGTGGATGCATGGTCAAGTTTACCTGTGCTTTGGTCATGTATGGGAATAGGGACTGTGGATGGGGTAGAGGCAGGAGGGGATGGAAAGCTGAATTTGGGATAATGTTGCTGTCAATATGGAGGCTAGAGTCTGAATGGATCTCTGTAGGAATGACATGTCGAGGTGTAACACTCCAGCAAAGATACCATCTGGGTCTGATGATTGGTATGCACCTGGAGGATATTCAGGACTGCTGTCTAACCCACAGAGATCTGTCTCAGGAAGTCTTTGGGCTCCACACTCAGGGCAGCAGGGGAGACAGCGGCAGACATAGTAGACACAGGTCCAGGGAGATCCACCGCCACCTGGGAGGCCTGACTGGAACTGGACTCAGACGAATATGTTCCAGCCATCAGGTCGGTCAGCTCCTCAGTGGCGCTCCCATCACCCTCTGTGCCACTGGTCCCTCTTGCTCACTGGCAGCACGAGAACTACTGTGGCCAGCTGCTTCCCCACTATCTCTCTCGCTGCCCTGGTTTGATGCTGAAAAACAGATTATATATAAAATGTGTTGAGATGTTGATATGTACATGGTACATATGTGTAATTACAACTCTACCCACATTGGTTAACATAATAATTTGTACTTGGATGACAACATTAGGTCATATAGAGTCAATAGTACATTACTGATTGCTACAAGACCTGTGTACACTCTCACATAATGGCGTCAGGAACATAGTTTGATGCAAAATCATGTTTATCATTCTCAACATCTTAACCATATCCATGTACCAGCTGATGTTGTGTTTCACACTCCTGATACCCTCGTAGTACACTACGTTTACCTCATGTGATCCAAGGGAGATTAACCCTTCTACTAAGTTATGGAAGAACACTGCAGCCTTAATATACAGCATATACTGCCACATGCATCAATTCCTAAATAGCAATTTTTAAGGAATCGCTATTTAGGAATCACAAAATCCTATGCATGTAGGAATCGCTATAAAAATAGCGATTTCTAAACATTCCTTAATTGCTACTCGCAAATTACGAGTCGCAATTAAGGAATGCCGTCCCATTCATTCCTATGGGCCTACAGGCCCATAGGAATTAATTGGAGATTGCATGAGCAATTTGCGAGTACCAGTCGGTATTCACAAATTGCTCATGCAATTTCAAGGGTGCAAGGCTGTCAAAACAACACAATGTTGCACCCCTGAAATTGATCTCTACATATATGTTGCACACACATATGCCCTAAGGGTATGTGTGTGCGCAACATGAAACTTAGAAAAATGCACAAAAGTGCATTTTTCAAAGTTTTTGCAAATTACCATGAAGTTCAACTTGATGGTAATTTGCTACTCCTCTTAGCGAAATCGCAATTTTTTTTAACTTTCATGCATTGCATTTAAGGAATCTCAATTTGGGATTCCTTAAATGCAATTGCAATTTAAGAAATCGCAATTTAGAGATTCCTTAAATTGCGATTTGTGCTTTTGGGATGATGCATCCCAAATGCAAAAATACCGGTGGCAAAGGGGCGGATTTTGAGAATCTGCCAGTTTGCGACCGGTATTTGGTTTGATGCATGGGGCCCATAGTGAGCTCTGCCTAATCCAGAGCTTGTGGAACAGCAGATGCCCTGCTCCAGTTAACATAGTTTGATAAGTCACCATCAAGGTTGAGGAGTCACTGAATACGCTATTTCACAAAGATCATATTACTGTTGCACGTCTGTCCATGAGCAGATGAAGCAGTTCTAAGTGTCACATGTGTAACTCATATAGAAGTTACACGCAGAATGTAGGCATAGCAAGGCAAAACTTTATGTCTCCAAGTATTGTGTCATGTCAACCCAGTGCAACTAACAAATGTACTGTATTCAAATTGCAACACTTCAAATGGTTTGCCATGAAAACACAGGTCACCACACTGCCAATGACAATGACTTAATATTACTTCATGTACATATGGCTTACTATACCACCAGGCCAAGTAGAATCATTGTGTGGCCACAATCTTAGTGTACAACATTTTTCTTGATATCTATTGCTAACACTATTTCTTATCGTGTACATCCTGCTGATGTCCACATCTCACAAGTACAAGTCTGCCTATCTCTCCCTGATAAATATCATCAGTCATACATTGTCCAGCAGAGATGTGGTTGTGTTCTTCACCTGAATATATCTGTCCTTCTCAGATGTCGGTGAAGCATTTCCAGATATCTGATTTTCAGTGTTGAGCCAATTGTTTTATTTGCATACAAAGATGTATGCCCCTTATAACAACCATCAATACCATTGGGAATGTGTAACTTCCACTTCCATGGACTTACCCCCCCTTACAAACTAGAACCTACTTTGTTAGGCACTCACCGACATCTGTTATCACCTATACATAGTCCAAAACTATGTATAGGTCCAAAACATGGAACCTGCTCAGATTTAGACAGGATGTACTCTTTTACTCACTTATGGTAAGGTCCAGTCTAATATGTGACATCAATACACATAAAACTGAATATTGTCAGCTGCTACATTGGACAACAGATAGCACTAGTGCTGTTTGTTAAATGTTTAACACAGATCAATCTCCACTTACCAAGGCCTACAATTACACAATGCCTGCTGCCTGGTTGTATTGCATAAAAGGGAGGTTTGGCCCTGGGACCGTAGCGAGGTGGGGCCTTTTAAACTGAAAAACTGGGAAAGTTACCTAGCTACCGGTTAGTGTTCCTGCTCATTAATTCAACAGATATACATGATGACCAGGCATTGTATTGCGCTTAGATCTGGTTATTTAATTAACCTTTTTTCTTTTTAAATTAAAAAAAATATTGTAGATCTTAAAGCGTCTGAAAATGACGGAAACACTTTACATTTATATACATTCAAAATCACAATCTTTAAACAAAAAATTAATTATTGTGAATGTAAAATATTTACAAACAATTACAATAATACACTTTTTTCTTTACACATTATTACACATTGTTTTGACAGAAAACTTGTGCAATTTGATCCCATATGGATTGTATGGGAACAAAAGGAGAGGCCAATCAGTTGCTTTAAAAAATACTTTTTGGGGCATGGCCAAGATGGCGGCATGAGCGGACGGAAAGCTCTGAAGCTCCCGCTGACGGCCTGTATAGCACCAGCTTTGGGGCCGCTTTAGCTACCATTGGCCGAAGCAGCTGTGGCTCCCTTGTCCGGGAGCCTGTGAGCGACTTTTGGAGCAGGCAGTGGTTGCAGCGTGGACGTCCGGTGCCCGAGATCTAAAGATTCCCGGCCCCGCGGCCTCATTACAGGGTAGGAGCACTGCGGCAGTGCCGAGCTGCGAGACCCCAGAGGGGTGTACCGGCGGCCCACCTGACCTGAACGTAGCGGCGTGGACTCTGGGGGCCCAGTTTTGGTTGCAGTGGCCCAGAGGGTACCCCTGCGTGTGGCCTTGTGTGATGATGGAGGGCAGCGCCCGGGCCGTCATCTTGTAGACAGCGTCATCCTGAGCCCACAGAGCAGACCAGCCGGGACATTCCCCCCAGCGAGGAGAACATAGGGAGTGAGACGCCCCACGGTGTTGGTGGAGCCCGCGATATCGGCAGAGCGTGACGCAGCGGTGGGTGTGCCGTGGGGAAGGGCCCCCCAGCTGGCCCTGCCTGAGCTCGGCGGTGGTTAGTGGGAACCCTGAGACCTGGCGGATTTGCGGTGACGGAGGCAGTGGCTCCGTGAGGCACTGAGAGTGAGAGGGCCGTGGTGGAAGAAGCGGTGAGCAGCACGTCCTGGGAGGCCCTCCTGCATCGCGGTGGTGACGAGAGCCCTGTAGCTGGAGGCGGCTGTGGCGCAGCTTTGGTAGGAGCCAGGGGTCACTTGGGAGAAGCGCAGGGGATCGCAATCTTGCTGGGGCGCTTTCTGTTCGGCCCAGGCTTGAGGAGCTTTGGACCGCGATCCCCCCCGAGCGCAGAGGCGGACGGCGCGACCGATGAGGGTCAAGACAGTGGGCCCAGGGAGTCAGAGGGCAGCGACGTGAGCCCTGGCGGGAGGGCGCCAGCAACAGCAGGCAAGAGGACTGGGGCCTGGAGAGTGCATACGGCAGAGGCCCGCGGTGGACTCTGGGCGCCGGCCTGGACCGCATTCTGGTGAAAGGGTAACACGCTTGGAGTTGTGAGCTGGGGGCTAATGCGGTTGGGGACCTAACGAGGGCCCCAGTGAGCGGCGGAAATAGTCTGGCTCCTGAATTGCTGCACAGGGGACGTGAGCTCGCTGGGACATTGCGCGTCTAAGGAGGCCTCTACTGTTGAATGTGCGGGGATAGGGCACGACTCTCTGCTGACTTTGAGGTGGCCTGATGGGAGAGCACGTATCGAACTTTGTCACAGCCTGAGGAGGTGGACAGGCGCCCCGGCTTGGTTCCTCCACGACGGCCTTGCTTGTGGCGGACGCAGGCCTGGAGGTTCTGTTGGGAGCCGCGTGCTTGGGCCTGTTGGGACAGCGCAGTATTGGGGTAGTTTTGGTCTGAGGAGCAGGGCGGTGACGGGAGTGGGCAATGTCCACTTCCAGGGGACGCGGAGACAAAACAGTGAAGGATCTCTTTGCTAAGGTTCAAGCGAGTCAGCAACGCGACGCCATGGCATCTGCACCCTCCGAGCTAGAGGCTGGCTCGGAACCTATCACTAAGGCCTTTCTGGAATCCTTGTTCACGTCCTTGCGAGAGGACAACCACACCCTGAAGATGGAGTTCGCAGGTGAAATCAGGGAGGTTCGCAGGGATGTGGATGGAATCATGGAACAGGTTGCTGAGCTGGAGACCAAGAGTGACAGCAAGGACACGGAAATCGCAGCTTTACAGCAAAAACATTCTCCGGATTCACGATCAGCAGGTTGATCTTCAGATCCAGCTAGAAGATCTGGAGAACCGCTCTCGGTGGCATAATGTTAGAATTCGGTAGGTGACGCTGACGACAAAATGAAGGAACTGTTTCGCTTCGCAACGGAATTCTTTAACCACATACTGGGGCATCCACTGGAGTTGGAGCTGCGCCTCGACAGAGCACACCGGGTTGGACCCCTGTGGGCTTCCTCGACGCCCCCACCAGATATTCTGGTCTGTGTACAGGACTTTCGCACTAAGGAAGAGATTCTCCAGAATGCCAGACTGATGCATTCACTAGCATTTCAGGGTCAGTCTTCGGTCCTCTTCCAGGACCTCTCGGCTCTTACGTTAAAAAAAAGCAGACTTTTCAAGCCTGTCACTACCCACCTGCAACAGCCGAATGTTTCTTATAATTGGGGCCACCCGTTACGTCTGGTTTTCAAACTGGACAATAAACTCTACCAGCTGCAATCAGTGTCTGAGGCCTGCCTCTTGCTAGGCATCGATCTGCCTTCTGAAGAGAACGAAGGAGCGAGCCAGGTCACCGCCATGGATGACTCTAAGCCCCAGTGGCGACATCAGGGCAGACGGCGACGAGTGAAGAAACCCCCGGTAGCCGTGATCGTGGAGGGCGAGCGAGCAGCAGTGGAGGTGGTTGCATCAGACAGGAACCCCTCCCTGACTGGCTGATCTCCGTGTCCTGCTCAGGCCGATTATTTATTTATGGGCTGTGGGGTTTTAAGTTTAAACCTATAATACCTGAAAAAACCCCACTGAAAGAAAAATAGCCCTCACCGGTGAAAACATATAAACACTGAAAAAACACCTGCACAACCACAAGCTAAATGCCAATCAAAGAAAGGAAAAAGAGAGTGAAAGAGTCATTTTTTTCTTCCTGAAGAGGTCAATATAATTTAACTTTGTTATACAAGCTAGCAGTAAGAAAGACTGGCTAACATTATTCTGCTTGAGTTTTGTTCTTTAGGGATGCCAAAAAAATATTGTTTCTTCTTCCTTTTACTTTTTCCAATTTTGTGGCCTTTGGTCTAAAGATGCAGGGTTTAGTTTCATATTTTAGGAGTAGTTTAATTATTTTATAAACTGAAGAGAATCAGGAAATATCAAACTCATATTTGATATTTTGGCTGCATTTGATTCTTTCACTGATAAAATGGCTGGTTTCATAAAAATCTTTCCTAATATGTGTCATCACATTTTCCCACAGAGAATGGGTAAAAACCCTTAATATATCAGACCATAGTTTCTAGTGGGTCAGTATTGATAGTAGGTGAATTGCCAACACCTCAGGCTTTAAACATTCAATGCAAGGTATAGTGACAAGTATATATATATATATATATATATATATATATATATATATATATATATATATATATATATATATATATATATATCACCAAGCATCTGGGACTTTTTAGTCCATTCTGGTGCACTGTTTTCTTATGCACAGGAACTAAAACGCAAATATTTATCATTTTGTGCTTTATGTGGCATCAAAGAAAGAGTCATCCCAACTGTGTTCCTTAGCCGATGGTTCTCATCCCAAAGGGCTATGAATGCTGAGAGGGCCTTTTCACAGAAGTTTACATGGGAAGAAAAGAGCAAGCGCACATGACCCAAAGACTCACTGAAGAAGTATTGTAATCTACATTAAGATTATTTTGCAAAAATCTATTTTGACCTCATATACACTATATGTACACTGTTTATATACCATGTTCTTTCAGTGCAGAAAGCAAGCAATAATAAAAGCAAAATGATCCATAAACACCGGAAAAACACTTTTTCTGTTGTTTTTAGTGGCGCAAAAATGTGTAACCACTGATAACAACTGTTTTTTAAGATATAGAAAACACTGAAAAAACCCCACCAGAATTCACCAAAAATAGAAACTGAAAACAGGAAAGCCTATTTATTTAACATGATATTTAGGTTGTTAGCGGAGGGGGGACCTTTGGAAGTGCAATGGACTACCCCGACTCAACATTTTTCCAATTATCTGGAGATGATGGACAATATGGATATGTGTTTCTGGTTTTGTTTTGGTGTTTTCTTTGGGGGGTTGTTGGGGGGAGGGTTTGGCTGTTCCAAGTCCACCGAGCACTGGAGGGAGGGCCAGATGCCCCGCGCGCGCCTGATCTAGGGAGGTGAGATTGTCACAGCCCGTTTCACTCGCAGACAGATCTGTCCCCATGGCATTTTGTGACCCTTAATGTGTAGATGCCGGCTACTGAACTTAAAGTCCTTACATTAAACGTGAGGGGGTTGAACAACCCAGCAAAGGCAGTCCTCTCCCTACTAGAGCATTCTCAGGTGGATATATGCCTCCTACAGGAGACACATTTGTTACAGAAAGATTGCCATCACCTTAGATCCTGTAGATTCCCAATACAGTTTTTTACTTCTGCTGCTACGAAAACCGCAGGTGTCGCAATCCTAGTGGCCCAGAGATTTCAGGGTAAGGTGTTGCATAAAGGAGCGGAGATTAAGGGGAGGTTGCTGACATATAGATTTTCCTTGGGCACCTCCATGTTCACTATTGGCCAGACCCCCAGCAAAAAAATCGCGAAATCTGCAGCTTTGTGCAAATCCCGCGATTTTTGGCAAACCGGCCGCGAAAGCCGCCGTTTTCATTGGGCACATGCGGAGAGCCAATAAAAACTGCTCTGCTCTCGGCCGCGCTCATCTTCTTATTGCCTCCTCACTCTCCCCGATCTAGGATTTCGCGGGACACCCAGGTCAGGAAGAAGAGGTGAAGGTGGAAGCAGCCGGCGGCGAGGGAGAGCAAGCAGGAGGCCAAGGACCGGGACGACGACGACGAGTACAGGTACCTTCCTCGGCAGCTGGCGGCGAGGGAGCAAGCAGGAGCCAGGAGGGAGCGACCACTGCGCCTTCACCGGCCTGGTCGCCCCCACGCTCCTCGTGCCTCCTGCTTCCTGTGCCTTCCCTGCCTCCTGCTGCCTGTGCCTTCCTGCTGACTACGCCTACTCCTGTGCCTTCCTGCTCGCCTACGCCGACTGCTTCTTCCACAAGCGCCCCAGCCGCCGCAGGGCCGCCCGCCAGCCCGCACTCGTTTTTCCCACCGCTGCCTGCCTGCGGCCCCGCCCCCCGTCAGCCGATAGGCTCCCACGCTCCCGCCTCCCAGCGGACCCTCCCTCCCGCTCCCTTCTTATGACGCCCCCAGAGCGACCGCGCAGCGGACGCGCGCAACGGGAGCACGGAATGAGCGCCGAAGGTGCGCCAAAGGTAAGCCCGTCTGCGCCCGTCCGCGCCTGGCCCGCGCCCAGCGCCAGACCCCCTGGTCCCCACCACCGATGCAAGACTCCACGACAGACCTACGACGCCACCACTCTCAATGCACTCAATACCGGCCGGAACCCTGCCTGCTACCGAGCCACCCCGAGACGCACCAACGGACCCTTCGCCTGCAAAGCCTACCGCTTCACCTGCCACCGGACCTGCACCGTCCCCGCCGACTCCAAAACTAACAGCAACCACTTGAAGTGCATCCTGCTGAACACCCGATCTGTCCACAGGCACGCCGTGGAACTCTGGGACCTGCTCGCCGCAACTACACCGGACGTTGCCTTCCTCACCGAAACCTGGATGAATGCCTCCTCAGCGCCCGACATCGCCACAGCCCTCCCGGACTGCTACAAGATCACCCGGAAGGACCGCGTCAACCAGACCAGAGGAGGCATCGCCATCGTACACAAGAACACTATCCGCATCTCGACTAACTCCGACAAAACCTTCTCCGCCGCCGAGCACCTGCACTTCCAGATACACACCGACCCCAAAACCACCCTCCGAGGCACCCTCATCTACAGACCACCGGGACCACGCACGCAGTTCAGCGAAGACATTGCAGACTTCATCAGCCCGCACGCCCTTCCCTCCGCCGACTACATCCTCCTAGGGGACCTCAACTTCCACATGGAGAACAACAACGACAGAAACACCGCCGCCCTCCTGGACAACCTCGACAACCTCGGACTCAAGCAACTGGTCGACACCCCCACCCACTACGCCGGACACACGCTTGACCCTGTCTTCACATCCAGCAAGCACGTCTCCTTCAGCCACGCCACCGGACTCCACTGGACAGACCACAGCTGCGTCCACTTCAGCTTCAGTAGAACTACGACCCACATCCATCCGCAACGGGTCCCCCGCCGCAGCTGGAACAAGATCACCGCCGAGCAACTCACCACCTCCCTCAGCCAGAACACTCCCACCAGCACAACGGACCCCAATGTAGCAGCCAGCAACCTCACCAAGTGGCTGACCGCCTGCGCCGATGACCTCGCACCACTCAAGAACCCTCCCAGCAAACCCAGAAGCAAGAAGGCCCCCTGGTTCACCGACGAACTCAAGGAATCCAAGAAGAACTGCTGCACCCTCGAGAAAGCCTGGCGGCTCAACCGCACCACAGACAACTGGACTGCCCTCAAGCACGCCACCCGCAAACTCCATTAACTGATCCGCGCCACCAAGAAGACGGCACTCAAAGAACGACTGGACAACAACGCCCACGACAGCAAAGAACTCTTCAGCATCGTCAAAGAGTTCTCCAACCTCAGCGCCGGAACCAGCGACATCACTCCCACGCAAGACCTCTGCGACTCCCTCACCTCGTTCTTCCACCGCAAGATCGCCGACATACACAACAGCTTCGACTCACAGACCACGCACCCTACCACCGATCCAACGCCCGCCACCACCACCCTCTGCAACTGGACCCCGATCAGCACCGAAGACACCACCCGCACGATGAACTCAATCCACTCCGGATCACCAACCGACCCCTGTCCACACCACGTCTTCAACAAAGCCGCCGCTACCATCGCACCCCATCTCCGAGACACCATCATCACCTCCTTCCACACCGCCACCTTCCCGGAGAGCTGGAAGCACACCGAGCTGACCGTCCTCCTGAAGAAACCAACAGCGGACCCCACCGACCTCAAGAACTACCGTCCCATCCCGCTCCTTCCTTTCCCGGCCAAAGTCATCGAGAAGACCGTCAACATACAGCTTGCCACCTTCCTCGAGACGAACGGATCCCTCGACCACTCGCAGTCCGGATTTCGGGCCAACCACAGCACCGAGACCGCCCTGATCGCAGCCACTGACGACATCAAAACCCTGATCGACAACGGGGAAACAGCAGCCCTCATCCTCCTGGACCTCTCCGCAGCATTCGACACAGTCTGCCACCGAACCCTAGTGAAGCGCCTCAGCAACACCGGAATCCGAGAGAAAGCGCTGGAATGGATCATCTCGTTCCTCACTGGAAGAACCCAAAGAGTCCGCCTCCCTCCGTTCAGATCCGAGGCCACCGAAGTCATCTGCGGCATACCACAAGGATCTTCTCTCAGCCCGACCCTCTTCAACGTCTACATGAGCCCCCTCGCAGCCATCGCACGCCAACACAACCTCAACATCATCTCCTACGCCGACGACACCCAGCTGATCCTCTCCCTCACCAACGATCCCACCACCGCCAGAGCCAACCTCCACGAAGGGATGAAAGACGTCGCCGATTGGATGAGAAACATCCGTCTGAAACTGAACTCAGACAAGACGTAAGTCCTCATCCTGGGATCATCACCCTCCGCCTGGGACGACTCCTGGTGGCCCCCGGCCCTGGGCACCGCCCCCAAACCTACAGACCACGCACGCAACCTGGGCTTCATCCTGGACTCCTCCCTGTCAATGACCAAACAAGTCAACGCCGTTTCTTCCTCGTGCTTCAACACCCTGCGCATGCTCCGTAAGATCTTCAGATGGATCCCCACTGAAACCAGGAAGACCGTCACCCAGGCACTCGTCACCAGCCGACTGGACTACGGGAACGCCCTCTACGCCGGAACTACAGCCAAACTCCAGAGAAGACTCCAGCGAATCCAGAACGCCTCCGCACGACTCATCCTGGACATCCCCCGACACAGTCACATCACCGGACACCTGAGAGAACTGCACTGGCTCCCCGTCAGCAAGAGAATCACGTTCAGACTCCTCACACACGCACACAAGGCCCTACACGACCTGGGACCCAAGTACCTCAACGACCGAATGACCTTCTACACGCCCACGCGCCAGCTATGATCTACCAGCCACGCACTCGCCACCATACATCGCATCCGCAGAACCACCGCCGGAGGAAGATCCTTCTCCTACCTGGCAGCCAAGACCTGGAACTCCCTCCCCACTCACCTTCGACGTACCCAAGACCATCTCTCCTTCAGGAAGCAACTCAAGACCTGGCTGTTCGAGCAGTAACACACCCCTTTCCCCCAGCGCCTCGAGACCCTCCCGGGAGAGAAGCGCGCTATATAAATGCCGTGATTGATTGAGGAGGGAGCAAGGACTGGGACGATGACGACGAGTACAGGTACGTACCTTCCTGCTGCTACTGTGCTACTGTGAAAGCCCGCCGCACACGGGGCACGCGGTGGGCCCCGGGGGCCAAATTGCAGTTGTTGTTCTTTCTGGTGGGGCCCGCCGCACACGGTGCACGCGGCGGGTCCCGGGGGGGGGGCCAAAGTCAGTTTGTTTTTCTTTCCGGTGGGGCCCGCCGCACACGGGGCACGCGGCTGGCCCAGGGGGCCCACATTGCATTCCTTGGGGCCCAAAGTCCATTTTTCTTTCTTTCCGGTGCTTTTTGTCACAGGGTTGCCCACAGATTAATTCATATTTTAGCTGTGCAGGTTTTATCAGCATTATTTCTCCACCACTTTCAACTGTAGATGTTAGGTTGATTGATTTTGAAGCACTTGACTTGTATTTACCACATCTTGAAATGTGCTGCATGATCTTGGTATGTTTTCTCTATTTGTGCAGGTTTTGCAATGTACTCTGGGTGTGCATTCGTTTCTACTGACTACAAATTTAAATTGATATGATATATATTTCAATTGCTGTCCAAAATATCTGGGGCATGCAGTGAAAGGCATGGGAGGCTATCTATAGAAATTGGTGAAAATCTGGAAGTAGATTAACATGCCTTTTAACCAAAACAAATGGGCTGAATTGTAAATAAACAAAATGTACATAGCTCCATGTTGTAAAAGAACTCAAACAATAAGATATCTGTGTTTGTTGTCGAAAAACCCCCAAAATAAAATGCCGCTAAATTTCCATTTTTGTGCCGCTAAATTTTCATTTTTGTGCCGCTAAATTTGCCAATCCATGCCGCTATATCCTGGGGGGTCTGATTGGCTCTGTTTATGCCCCCAATGAGGGTCAGGAGAGATTTTTCCACCTAGCTATTACTGAAGCCTCTAACACAATGGACCACCATGTTTTGCTCGGGGGAGATCTTAACCTGGTTTTCGACAACACTTTGGATAGGTCATGCCAGCGTACTTCCCAGTCAGGTGCTCTCACCCCTGAGGGGCTAGCCCGCTTGCGCGAGTTGGGTTTAATGGATCTGTGGCGCTGCTTTCACCCCCGGAGCCGGGAGTACTCCTACTATTCTAATGCACACAAAACATATGCTCGCTTGGATTATCTTCTAGCTTCCCCTTCGATGCAAGCGCTCGCGACCACTGTAGAAATTGGGACTGCATCTCTTTCGGATCACGTGCCGGTGACCGTCGTCCTTTCTCTTCCACCTGCTCCGCACGTGACACGAAGCTGGTGATTAAGGGAAACGCTGCTACATCGCAAGGAGGCGGTTACACGAATACTGCGAGTTATAGCTGACTACCTCACACATAATAGTAACGCAGACACCACGCTAGCGACAAAATGGGCAGCACTGAAAGCGGTAGTACGGGGTGAGCTTTTAGCAATCTCGGCGGCTGACAATGTTGAGCGCGCACGTAAGAGGGAGGAACTCACACAGCAGACATGGGAGTTGGAGCAAATGCACCAGGGAATGGGGGCTCCCCGAGTTTGGCGGCAGCTAAGGCAGTGTGACAACAGCTGGCGGCAATAGATCAAGACCGAGCAAAATATGCGGCCCTGATGCTGAAATACGCATATTACACTGGTGGGGATAGGTGTGGGCGTTTGTTAGCTCACAAGTTGCGCGAAGCTCGGCAGCGCCAGCCTGTGCATGAGATTCTTCGGCAGGGGGGCGGACGAGTCACAGAGGATGCTGACATTGCCGCTGCCTTTAGCGAGGTTTACGCCAATCTTTACGCTGGGTCCTCTACGGAGGCCTCTGCTAGAGAGACCTTCCTCTACTCCATTCCCCTTCCAGCTCTCACGAAAGAGCAAGCAGACCACTTAGAGCGTAACATCTGGCTGTAGGAAGTCATCGCAGCTATCTCCCGCCATAAGCTAGCAAAAACGCCAGCGCCAGATGGCTTTCCCGCGAGCTTCTATATGACATTCTGTGCACAGGTGGCTCCCCTTCTTAGGGCCCTTTCTAACTCTTTCTCAGAACCGGTGGCGATCCCCAGGGATCTCTTAGATGCTGCTATTGCGGTCATTCCTAAACCGGGAAAAGATCGCTCGCAATGTGGGGCGTATAGCCCTATATCTCTCCTTAACGTTGATCTCAAATTATACAAGGGTATTCTGGCGGCCCGTCTTGCACCTCACATGGGTGGCCTAATCGACCCAGGTCATGCGGGTTTTATCCCGGAACGCCAAACCTCCTAAAATACCAAGTAAGCCCTGCATCTGGTGGAGAAAGCTACGCTTATGCAAGGGGAATTTATGATGCTAGCAATTGACGCTGAAAAGGCGTTCGTTCAGGTCCACTGGCCCTACTTGGAAAGAGTTTTAGAGACGGTGGGGATGGGGAGAAGTTCCGCACCTACGTCATGAACTGCTACAAATTTCCAACTGCAACAGTCCGGGTTAATGGCTGCATTTCCCCCCGGTTTGCTATAGAACGGGGCACGAGGCAGGGGTGCCCACTGTCTTCGCTCTATACATTGAGCCGTTGGTACAGAGGCTACGACTTAACCCGAGGGTACAGGGAATCAAGTTTGGAGGCTATGTTCACACCATTAGTCTTTACGCGGACGATGTTCTGTTTTCATTGTCCCACCCGAGAGAGTCGCTGCCTGCATGCCTTGAGGACCTGGAGACCTTTGCGCAAGCGGCCGGCTTTAAGGTTAACATGAACAAATCCATGGCCCTGGATCTGTCCTTAGAGGGGCCCACGCGGGAGTTTTTGCTGGGATAATTTCTAACCCTGGGCGTAGTAGGCGTAGTGGGGCTAAGCGAAGCTACGCGAAGTGGGCAAGAAACTACGTCCACCTACGCACTTCGCGTAGCCCCACTACACGCCACCCGCCTCTCTCCCGCCCTCCCTAAATACTACCCGCCTCCCTCCCGCCCTCCCTGAATACTTAAATAACGTTTTTAAAAAGAATAAAAACCACTTACCTTGTCAGCTGCGTCCCCGGGGCTCCCTCTCGTAATCGCGACGCCATCTTGGATACTAATACGCATGCGCGGCCGCCCGCGCATGCGCATTAGTGTCCGAGACGGCGGCGCGATTACGAGAGGGAGCCCCGGGGACGCAGCCGACAAGGTAAGTGGTTTTTATTCTTTTTAAAAACTTTATTTAATTATTTAGGGAGGGCGGGAGGGAGGCGGGTGGCGAGCAACTTCGCTATGCCCACGGAGTGGGTGTAGTGTTGCCTGCTACGCCTACTTTGCAAATGGCAAAGTAGGCAACACTACGCCCACTCCGTGGGCGTAGCAAAGTACTACGCCCAGGGTTAATCATTTCCTTTCCAGTGGGCGACAGAGGCAATCCCGTAATTGGGGAACCAGCTGGCTCCCACACTCCTGGCCACGGTTAGCATTAATTATGCTCGACTGCGTCAGAAAATTAGGCAGGAACTGGGGAGGTGGAAACACTACCCTTTGTCCCGGTTGGGTAAAGTAGCGGCGGTAAAGATGACAATCCTCCCCCAGATCCTATATTTGTTACGTACCATTCCCCTGCGGCCACCAGTGGGCTGGATTCAACCGACACAGTCCGAGCTGGCCCAGTTTATCTGGAACGGTAGAAAACCGAGTGTAAAGTTGCGATTGGAGACACTTCCCCCGGAGGGAGGGGGGCTTGGCTTCCCATATCTGTTCCTCTACTTTCAAGCAGCCCAACTGCGCCTTCTTGTGGAGTGGAGTAAAAGGGAGTCTGAAAAGCATTGGCTTTTTCAAGACCAGGCGGTGGCAGGCCAACCGCTCCAGGAGATTACCTTTCTTCGTAGGCAGCACAGACCCCCAATCTGTATGCCTCACATATCACCAGGGTCCCCATGGAAGTTTGGGACTGCACCAATGTCAGACATGAGTTCACTTCCTTCCCGTCCCCACTTACACATTTGATGGATAACCCTGACTTTACCCCGGGAATGGACTCAGTAGCCTACGCACATGGCAACCAGCTGGGTGTAAGTTCCTTTTCCACTTGTATACAGAGGAGGGAGTCATGTCCTTTCCTCTTTTCCGGCAGGAACATGGCCTACTGGAGTCGGAAAGACTTCGATACTTGCAGGCGCAACACTCGGCACTTAGCAAACATGTACGTCCTACGGCTGATAGGCGGGTGCTGCCGTATGAGCACTGACTGATCACACGCAAATCAGACAAAAAACTCATTTCGGACTAAACAGGATGTTACAAGCTAAGTACACGCATATTTATAGTGCCGGAAAGGTGCGCTGGGAGAGGGAGCTGGGGAGGGTATTTAGCCATAAGGAATGGGAGGGGATCTATTATTGGTCTCGACACTCTGCATATCACATGGGACTCACGGACACACTCACTAAGGTTGCAACCTACTGTTACTATACGCCTGAGAGGCTGCGTGCGATGGATCACTCCAGAGAGGCGACATGCTGGGGAGGTTGTAGTCAAACAGGCACACTAGTACACTTGCTCTGGGAATGCGTCCATCTTCAGGAATATTGGAAACAAATCCTGGACGAAGTTGATGCACACTTTGATATGGAGATCCCACAATTCCCCTCCTACGTACTGTTAGGCCTGCCAAACCCAGTCACATATCCGCTGCGCTCCCGCAGGGGCTGCCTGATTGCTATTGCTCTGGGCTCCGCCATTCAGAATATCCTTTCCCATTGGTGCTCCACAAACGTCCCCACATTTCAGGGCTGGCTCCATCACTTGTGACACTTGTTGGGTATGGAGAAGCTTTCCCTGACGCTGGCAGGAGAGGGTACTAAGTATGCAGAGCTGTGGCGGCCCTTTCTGTCTCTACTGGCTTCGGAATTTCAGGAGGTCACCTGCCCTCGCTACCTGTGCTTATTCGCGCCTATCTGATGTGGAACAGCCGAAGACGGGTTAATGGGGATGTGCTCCTGAACGACTTTCGCGTTGGACTTGGAACAAGAGAGGAGGGTGGGAAGAGGAGGGTTTGGGTAGGTGTTTGGGGGCTTTGTTTGATTATGTTTTTTCCTTTAACTAATGTTGGTTGTTTGCACATACAGT
Organism: Lissotriton helveticus; assembly: GCF_964261635.1. Lineage (NCBI taxonomy): Eukaryota > Metazoa > Chordata > Amphibia > Caudata > Salamandridae > Lissotriton > Lissotriton helveticus. Next base: position 796,671,286 of record NC_136059.1, on the reverse strand, counting down.
ACGCCCTAAACCGGGCTTCTTTCTGCAGCGTGGCATGGCCCTGTCCGTTTCTTTTGAGCCTTGGATCTCGCAATGCAATGAGTATTGGGGGCTATGTGGTTACATGTTTTTCACGTATGTGCTATGATCTGTCAATAAAGAGATTTAATACTAAAAAATACTTCTCAAAAAAATGCTGACGCGTTTCAAGTTCCAGTGGAATTCATGGAACTCTCATCAGGGCTTCTCACTTTCTGATCTGACTCAATGTGTGGAAAATCTAAACAAAAATAAATATGTTTGATTTGATTTGATTTGAATGGAGATTTGTAGTGCGCAACTTTGCCCGATAGCGTCAAGGCGCAGATGATGGAAAATAGCCAAGTACATATATAGGGATTATAGGAGCCTAAGAGTAGGCTTCAGTGAAGAGCAAGGTTTTAAGGCCCTTTCGGAAGAGGACAAGAGATTCTTGGTTCCTGAGTTCGAAGGGGAGCTCGTTCCAAAGTCTAGGAGCGAGGGAGGAAAAAGCCTTGCCTCCCCATCTCGCTTTAGCAACTCGAGGGACGGTTAGCAAATTTTGGCTGGCAGAGCGCAAGGTACTACCAGGGGCGTAGGTTGACACTAGGGACCTGATGCCCTCAGCACCAGCACCATGAAGAGCCCGGTAGGTAATGGTCAGGATTTTAAATTTTATCCTGGCATACACAGGGAGCCAGTGAAGATTTTTCCTGATCAGTGCATTACACCCCTTCCCTCATCTCTATTAATAAAAACGGCACCTTATTCAAATTACCTGCAGTGTTCAGATTTACACTATCTTTTTATGTTCGTATAAAGGTCTTTTCTACATTCTGTGCAGGCTGTGAATAGTGAAAGGACAAATCGTGAGCAGTGTGGAGGTGACAGCCTGTGCTATTGTAACATTATATTGCTTTTGAACAACGTGTACCTGGGTCATTGGCGGCGTCTTTTTACTCGTACGCGACGTTTCTGAAATGTTTACAGCAATGCTCAAATTTGTTTAATTCCTGTGAACGGTATTTATATTATTGCCAGTTACTCTGTTGCATTTATATTTGTATTAATGTTACATTCACGTGGATGACGAATGAAAGGGCGTGTACTTGTTTAATTATGGGGAGCGTTTCTTTGAACGAAGTAGAAATCTTGGGTACCTTTGCACGAATACTCGTACCTGCAGATGACATGTGTGATACTAATCTGAAAATATTCTTTCGCACCACGTTGTTGCAATGTTAACGGTAAGCCACATTTATTTTCATACCTCTTCTGCTTCACGTAGCATCACCACATTCCTTTCTGGTGTAATCCTTAAGCCTCGCGTATGAGCATTCCTGGCATTTCTTTTTTTGAAAGCAACTGGAGCTTCCTGTTTGCTCCTGCTTTACCGCCAGAAACTGCCGGGTGCATTATGGGTATTGTAGTTTTACATCTCGTCTTTTCACATCCGTGAAAGCTCTGTCATCTCATTTAGTCCGAAAGTGGTGCAGTTGTACTTCAAAATTAGATACGCTTCTTTGCGGAGGAGCAGTTCTTCCACATCTCCCCCTCTTGCATTCGCTGTGATAACTGAGAGAACTGTCCATTTTGGATTATTTTTACCAGGATTTTTTTCAATGAAGTGCAAGACCATAGGCGCATTTATGACTTTCTTTCTAATTCTCAAGCAATGCTGTACAGTCCTTTGGTTTATCTGTTGGTTAGTCTTGCCAATATAGATCTTGAAAGAAGGGCAGATGACCGCATTTACAAAATTTTTTGTTTTACAGATTGTGAATTCTGTATGTTTCCATCTGATGGTATTATGGCACAATTCTGTGCCTTCTATTGTCAAATTGCATAGAGAACAATTGTCGCACAGATAAACCAAAGGATTGTACAGCATCGCTCGAGAATTAAAAAGAAAGTCATAAATGCGCCTATAGTCTTGCACTTCTTTGAAAAAAATCATGGAGAAAACAATCTAAAATGGACAGTCTTCTCAGTTATCACAGCAAACGCAAGAGGGGAGATGTGGAGGAACTGCTCCTCCGCAAAGAAGCGTATCTAATTTTGAGGTACAACTGCACCATTTTCGGACTAAATGAGATGACAGAGCTTTCACAGATGTGAAAAGACGAGATGTAAAACTACAATACCCATAATGCACCGGCAGTTTCTGGCGGTAAAGCAGGAGCAAACAGGAAGCTCCAGTTGCTTTCGAAAAAGGAAACGCCAGGAAGGCTCATACGCGAGGTTTGAGGATTACATTGGGAAGGAATGTGGTGACACTACGTGAAGCGGAAGAGGTATGAAAATAGATGTGGCTTACCGTTAACACTGCAACAACGTGGTGCGAAGGAATATTTTCAGATTAGTATCACACATGTCATCTGCAGGTACGAACATTCGTGGCAAGATACTCGAGATTTCGGCTTGGTTCAAAGAAACGCTGCCATCGGTAAATAGGTACACAACCTTTCATTCTTCATCCCCCTGTAGCCAAGGAGAATAGGTCACTGTGATTCATCCTGTCAGTTCAGGTTGGCATAACTTCATCCAGATTTCATGGTGTGCCATTTATAGGGACCGCCACTAAAAAAGCACCAACCTTTTGCGTCATCTGATTCAGGATGTTTCCTTTGCTCAAGATGGCCTAGACAAATCAGTCTGACAGAAGTTATTACCTCCTTGGTGAATCTGGCAAAAAAACAAATCTGGTAGTCACCATAAAGGCTACTACAGGTTCAGCGCATGTTATTAGAGGCTATCAATCAATCAATCAATCAATCAATCAATCAGAACATTTGTAAAGCACGCTACTCACCCGTGGGGTCTCAAGGCGCTGGGGGTGGGGTGATGCTGCTACTGCTCGACTAGCCAGGTCTTGAGTAGTCTGCTGAAGGTTAGCAGTTCCTGGGTCTGCCGAAGAAGGATGGGGATGGTGTTCCAGGTCTTGGTGGCGAGGTGGGAGAACGATCTGCCACCAGAGGTTGCTCTTTGGATGCAGGGGACGGTGGCGAGGGAGAGGTCAGCGGAGCGGAGCTGGTGGTTGAGGGTGTGGAAGGTGAGACGTCTGTTGAGGTATGCTTGTCCAGTGTCGTGGAGTGCCTTGTGTGCATAGGTGAGGAGCTTGAAGCTGATCCTCTTGTTGACGGGGAGCCAGTGCAGGCCTTTCAGGTGGGGTGTGATGTGGCTGCAGCGGGGATGTCGAGGACCAGGCATGCAGAGGCATTCTGAATGCGTTGTAGTCCTTTCAGGAGTTTGGCCGTGGCTCCTGCATAGAGGGCGTTCCGTAGTCCAACCTGCTGCTGACGCTGGCTTGGGTGACCGTTCTTCCTGTTTCAGGGTTCTCCACCTGTAGATCTTGTTGAGCATGCGGAGGGTGTTGAAGCAGGAGGACGAGACGGCGTTGCCCTGCTTTGTCATGGAGAGAGTAGAGTCGAGCATGAACCCCAGGTTCCGTGAGTGGTCGGTGGGTGTCAGTGCTGGTCCCAGTGTGGTCGGCCACCAGAAGTTGTCCCACGCCGTGGGAGTGGAGCAGAGGATGAGGACTTCTGACTTGTCCGAGTTTAGCTTCAGGCGGCAGTTCTTCATGCACTCGGCGACAGCTTTCATTCCTTCGCGGAGGTTGGTTTTGGTGGTGAGAGGGTCCTTGGTGAGGGATAGGATCAGCTGGGTGTCGTCGGCATAGGAGATGATGCTGAGGTCATGCAGTCGGGTGACGTGGGCGAGCGGTGCCATGTAAATGTTGAACAATGTTGGGCTGAAGGATGAGCCCTGGGGTACGCCGCAGATGATCTCAGTGGCTTCGGAGCAGAAAGGGGGAGGCAGACGCTCTGGGCTCTGCCGGAGAGGAAGGATGTGGTCCAGTTCAGAGCCTTGTCTCGGATCTCTGCGTTGTGGAGGCGTGTGCGTAGGGTGCAGTGGCAGACAGTGTCGAAGGCTACTGACAGGTCCAGGAGAATGAGGGCCGTGGTTCCGCCATTGTCCAGCAGGGCCCTGATGTCATCAGTGGCAGTGATGAGGGCAGTTTCAGTGCTGTGGTTGCTGCGGAACCCGGAGTCTGATGGGTCTAGGATGCTGGTCTCCTCGAGGTAGCGGGTCAGTTGTCTGTTGACGGTCTTCTCGATGACCTTCACCAGGAACGGGAGCAGGGAGATGGGCTGGATGTTCTTGAGGTCCTTAGGGTCAGCCTTGGGTTTTTTGAACAGGGCGTTGATCTCTGTGTGCTTCCAGCTCTCCGGGAAGGTTGCTGTCTCGAAGGAGATGTTGATGGCTATTCGGAGGTGGGGTGCGATGGTGGTGCTGGCATTTTTGAAGATGTGGTGTGGGCATGGGTCTGAAGGAGATCCCGAGTGGATGGTGTTCATTATTTTGATGGTGTCGTCATCGCTTAAGTTGGTCCAAGAGAGCAGGGGATCAGTGCAGATGGTGGGCGTGGGGATGGGGGTCTCAGTGGCTGTTGGGCGGTCTTGACATTGAAGCTGTCGTGGATGTCTGCGATCTTGCGATGGAAGAAGGTGGCATGGTAGTCGCACAGGTCTTGAGCAGGTGGGATGTTGTTGGTTTTGGAGCTGGGGTTGGAGAGTTCCTTCACAATGTTGAAGAGCTCTTTGCTGTGTGTGTGTTGTCGCCTAGGCGGTCTTTGAAGGAGGCCCTTTTGGCGGATCTGATCAGGTGATGGTGTTGGCGCATGGCGTTCTTGTGGGCTGTGTAGTTGTCTGGTGTCGGTTCATGGTGCTATGTCTTCTTTAGTTTTCTGCAAGTTTGCTTGGATGCCTGGAGGTCCTCGATGAACCAGCTGGCTTTCTTGCTGGTGAGTCTGTTGAAGGGTTTCTTGATCGGATGAGGGTGTTCACGCAGTTGACGATCCAATGTCTGAGGTTGCGGGCAGAGGTGTCGGGGTCGGGGTCGGGGTCGGTGGGTTCGGCGGGTGGGCTCCGGGCGAAGGTGGTTGTTAGCTGGTCTTTGCTGACTTTGCTCCAGCGGCGGCGAGGGATCTGTTGGGTGCGATGGTGCGTGGTGGATTTACGGAAGGTGAAGTGGATGCAGCGATGGTCGGTCAAATAGAGCTCTGTGGAGTGGCTGAAGGAGACGTGGGAGCTTGCGGAGAAGATGAGGTCAAGAGTGTGGCCGGCGGAGTAGGTGGGTGTTGTGACGATCTGTCTGAGTCCGAGGTTGGCGATCAAGGTGGTAGAGTTGATGTCGTTGTTGTTCCCGAGGTGGAAGTTCAGTTCCCTGAGGAGGATGTAGTCTGTGGAGGTGAAGGCATGTGAACTGACGAAGTCGGAGTCGCTGAACTGTGGCCGGGGCCCAGGGTGTCTGTAGATGAGAGTTCCTCTGAGGGTGGTGTTGGGATTGGTGTGGATCTGGAAGTGGAAGTGTTCTGCGGTGTTGAGGGTGTCTTCGGTGTTGGTCAAGACTCTGAGAGTGTTCCTGTGGACAATGGCGATTCCTCCTCCTGTTCCGTTGGTGTGCTCCCTGCGGGTGATCTTGTAGTTGTCCGGGATGGCTATGGGGATGTCGGGTGCTGAGGAGGGGTTCATCCATGTCTCCGTCAGGAAGGCAACGTTTGGGGAGGTGGAGTCGAGTAGGTCTCAGAGTTCAACGGCGTGTTTGTGGGCAGAGCGGGTGTGGAGAAGGATGCATCAGAGGTGGTTGCGTTCTTTCACGGTGGGTGACTTGGCAGATCAGATGCTGGTGAATCTGCAGTTCCGGCAGGAGAAGGGTCCTTGGGTGCGCTTCGGGGCGGCCAGGAAGCAGGTATGTGATCGTCCAGTGTTGAGTGCGTGGAGGGTGCTGGCATCGTAGTGGGTTTCGGGTGTCATGGTGTTCGCGGGGGCCAGGGGTTCTGGCGCTGGGCGCGGTCCAGGCGCGGACGGGTGCAGAGGGGTTTGCCTTAGGTGCGCATTTGGCATGCGGCCTCCATAAGAAGGGGAGGTGGGAGGGAGGAGCAGCTGGGGGGAGGGAGTGGACGAATGGGCGAGCGGGGGCAGGGCCGCTGAGGATGCAGCGGCGGTAAGAACAGGGGCAGGAACTGCGAGGGAACAGAAGGCAAAAGGGGCACAGGGCACAGAATACAAGGGGAAAGGAGGAAAAACGAAATAATTAAACAATATAAAAACAGAAGCAATACAGTACAAAGCAGGGGGGCGGGGACACAGTGGCGGGAAAAACAAGGGCAGGAACGGTGAGGGAACAGAGGCAAAAGGGCCACAGGGCACAGAATACAAGGGGAAAGGAGGAAAAACGAAATAAGGGACCAGAAGAGTCCTGGAAAGCCTTTCAAATTACCAGGATCATCTTTGGGGAGGTGAATAAAACAAAGGATTCATTTTCCAGAGACACCTCAATGTTAAACAGTAAAGAATCCATGGTGGGATAGGAAGCCTAAAGTAGTGTAGAAACGGTGCACCACAGTGGCAGTCCATCACATACACAATGAGCAGATAGAAACCTCAAGCCAGCAGAAAGTTCTCGATGCGTCGTTGTTGTCGCTTAGGCAGAATATATATATTCTCTGCACTGTGGTGTTGTTGGGCCATGGAGAATAAAAAATAAGGAAGTTATTTATTTATTTATTTTTACCATTTGTTAAGCGCACTACTACTACTATGCTATTGTCAGCATCACAAATGCCAAGATATTATGAATTATGCTACTTTAGCGAGCTGTGATTCGCACGCCCGATAGTAGGGTCCCTCACAGGACCCTTCTGGTCCCTTAAATCGTAATCCTCAGGGGGAACACATTCAAGACCATTCTCTTCTGGGGCTACATCTGGCCTTCGCTGTAGGAATAGCTGTCGCATTTGTTGGCGGATTAAGGACCATAGACGGTAGATTATATACAGCATATATGTATGAATGTTAGAAGTGGAGTTTGTTTGCCACAACTTACCAAAAATGAATTCCTTGCTGCTCAGAAAATTACTGAAGAAGCGGGCAAATCAATGATCAATTAGAAAGAAGAATTTTAGGTTTCATATTCCACTTTAGTTACTATTCTTTTTTTTATTTTTAGCTTCAAATATAATTAGAACTGTTCTAAATGTGTCAGAGAATTTAATTACAAATGGAAACATATTGTTGTATGGACAGGCCTGACCTATGGCTGCGTTGTGAATAAAATGAAATTACACCGGATTGTGTTGCAGGGAGTGCCATTTCATGTTACAATGAAGAGAAAGGCGTCTTGAGCTTCATTATGTGAACTTTAAAAGGGGTTTAATAGTTTACATTTCTGAATGTCTTCGGGAATTAGCTTTTGGGTATGTATAAAGAATAGAAGAGCTTTGATCTTTAGTGAAGTTTAAAACCCAGATTTGGTGTGTTGAAGGACATTTAGTGGAGATGTCAAATATAATTTATTTTCACTGCTAGGTTTAATTTTAATTCGCTTGAACACAATGCATACCTTTATCTTCTACAAAAGATGCATAAAACTGCAGTTGCCAATATCAAGAGATACCTTTTATGAGCAGAGGTCCATCTTATTTCACTGTTTCTGTAATTGCTGTTTGTTTCACGGTTTTGAATGGTTTATTACAAGTTGGGCTCGCCTCAGGTCAGGCCACCTATAACCAATAAAGAAAAACAATAAAAACAGCTGGCAGCAAAGTTTAATTCATAGGCAGAGAAGGAAATCTATAACAATAAAATAACATGCTGCACGGAAAAAACAAGAAAGGGTGAGAAACATTTCTGAAATATGACTTTAACTGTTCATGGGGATAATAGATAATTTAAAGATTGAAATATAGGTTAAACCATGGAGAACTATGGAATAAAGAGAGGAAGTAGGTGGACAAAAGGTGAAAAGATAGGTGGAATGGGAAACGACTTGGAATGAAATTCAATTCTGATATCTCAGAGTGGGAGGTATGTGTAGAGTTCAGGCGCATGCTTTACTCTGTTTGGAACGCATGCAAATGTAAGCAAGTACTGGCAATGACAATAAGTCTGGCGTTAATGTGACTACACATGTAAACACAGGCATACACAAATGTTGTTTAGAGCCTTCCCTATTAACCTTGCCAGTTGTAGAAAAAACGTAGGAAGACTTTTTTTCTGTATGGAAAGCATATACGAAATAATGAATTGAGCATGGCAGAGTGTTGAATGTGTTGGTTTTCAGATGTAAAATTGTGCCTCATGCATTCTAGATTAATCCCTTTCTGGATGGCCTAATGATACACCGAGTAGCCTATAGTATGAGGTGAAAGAATAATACTCCTTGTGGTGGCCCTAAAGCCCATACATTGTATATAACTATATGGCTTGAAGGCAGCTCCACCGTCAAACTAGACATTAAGTTGCACTTAGGTCTAAACTCCTTGTCAGCTGTGATATACGTTACCCCAAAACCCACCTGCCCTGCTCCAGTCCATACCACGTGAGGAGGTGTGCCTCCTCGCAGACCACACTTTAGAAAGTCTTCTGCCTTTGAGTAATGAAGAATGCGTCACCACAAAATACTTCTCCTCATGAAGAACGACGTTTTTTTGTGTGTCTCGCAATCCGTTGTGGTAGCGGTAAGTGCTAGCTCACATTATTTACTTATTTTTAAGAATACTTATTATGTGAACCATTTAGGTATCTGTTGGGCACCAGGAGAGCAAAGCTCCATCTGGAAGCACACATGTGCGTTGCGTTGCCCGGTCCCCCATCCATGTGCAGCGTTGGGATGCAGGGATTTAAAGCCAGGCAGCCACTTTAAAACTGGTATATTTCCCCTTCGAAGTGGGGGAAATAAAGGTTTGGTCTGGCCTCAGTGCACACGCTAAGACTGAAAGTGGATCAGTGCACCAGAGGTTGTTTTACCACAGGTGCAAGATCTCATGAGATGAAATCTTTTGATATGTATTATGTGCTACTAACACTTACATAGCTGAGAAATACCACAGGTCTTTTGGCGCTTATCCAAGGGTTATGATACCATGTTGCAACAGATATTATTAAAAGGAGAAAGTCAATCTCTTCTAAAAGCATGTTCAAATAGGAAAGATTTCAGTCTCTTCTGAATAGAGTGGAGAGTGGTTTCTCTCCTCAAATTTTCTGTTAATCCGTTCCAGATCTTAAGTATTAGAACTGAAAAAGCCCGACCACCCAAGGTAGTTTTATTAAAACGTGGGCAGGTCCGCAAGATCACCTCAGAGAAGTGAAGCCAGCGTCCAGGCACATACTGCCTCAGTCGGTTCTCAATATAGGCTGGTACCATGCCATACAACGGCCCTCTGTTTGATTGGCAGCCAATGCAATTGTTGCAGCAGTGGCGTAGCATGCACTTATCTTGGTAGCTTGAACGATAGTCTTACAGCATCATTCATAACTACTTGAAGCTTACCCAGTAACTTATTTTGGAGGCAGATGTTATGTACAAGGCATTGCCATAGACCATTATCAATACTGCCACCACTGTTCGCATAGTTGTACAAGAAAAAATAGGAACCAATTTCTGGAGCGGCCTAAAAGACCTGTGCAGCTCCCATCTACCGTCACCATGTGCCTAGCCACTGACAGGTTACTATCCAGCTTGAAACCAAGGCTTTACACTACTGGCACGGATTCTAGGACAGGCCCTAACTCTTGGGGCAAAAACCGTCCATCCATGGATTTCCCTTCATGGGGATAGCCAGGACCTCAGTCTTGTCTGGATTCACCTTCAGAGAGTTCGCTGTCAATCAGTTCACAGTGTTACTATAGAAACTCCTTGAGATCAGAATGTGGTTGCTGGGAAAGCAGATTTTTACAATTTTCCTGTCTTCAGCTATGGTTAGATTACAGGCTACTCAGAAAATTCACCATGTGGAAAAGGAGGAAGAAGGGGAGAATGATGTGGATGACCTTATCAAGATCTGACCTCCAATCTCTTATCAGCTTTAAATGCCCCTGCTGCAACAAATATAAGCACTGGGCCCCAACAAGCATGAGCATGAAACAGGTAAATATGTACATGTTGTACATTTTCAACAAATGCTGGTCCACATTAGTACATCATTATATCCTGCCGAAGGTTTTGTTGGTCTATAGAAGGATCGCAATACAGGACTAATGCCTTTTTCCGAGATTCTAATGAAGATGGTTCTCAAATAGTGGAAGGACGTAAATAAATAAGTGGTAGCACATCTCCTCAACAAAAGATATTCTTTGGAAACGTTTGATGTGGAATTGCCACAAATTCCATAGGTGAAATCCATCTTTTTTAGTATGGCATTATCCCCATCATCATCATCATCAATAGCTTCAGAGGAACCAGTACTGTCGCTAAAAAAATGGAACGTTCATTAAACAGAATGCATGCTGCTGAGCATTTTGTGATATAAACCAATGCCTACACAGCCTATTAAACACAAATCACATTGAAAGAATGTCAGTCCCGTTTTGATTGTTCGGAAGCAGGGGGTGATCTTACGGTGATACTGGGAAACATGGAGTTGTTGGTGAAATTCCTGTCTAACACTACTTTCAACTGCTTGTCGTCTGCTTCAATAGCAGGAGCCTCAATAGCAGTGAGAAGGTCACTTTGGTTCAAAGTTTGGAAGTTGGAAGCCACCCAAAGGACGTTGATCCAGAAATGTTCCTTTTATAGCCAAAAGTTTTCAGGTGAGGAACTCAACTTAGTGAAAAAAGCTTTGGAAGAAAAGAAGATTATTAACTGTTTATGCTGTTTTTGGCAAGACAATGTCTTTTCAGAGACCATTAGCACCTTCAGCACAGAATACATAACCCTGTTGAGGCCTTGGGGCTGCAAGACGATACCATCTGACTGCAAGCATCCTAGATCCAAAGTCAGGAATCTTGACTATCATCAAGAGCTGGTAGGATGAAGGTCAAGTCAAGTCAAAACTGCTTTATTCGAGTTTTTTCCTCATAAAAGCACATACAATCACAAGTATAAAAACATCATTAAGAACACTACAATTAGAATTAGGCTGGGATAGCAATCAGATAATTTAAAACGTAAAAAACAATTTAAAAATATAAATTTACCAATAAGAATTTACAAATAGAAATGTTCAAATATTTAAAATACAGACGAACTATAGATACAATAAAAGACAATCAGCTGCCTAAAATCCTCTGTCTGATAGTCCACGCCCATCCTAAAAATGTGGCTGTACCTATTACTAAGGGCAATAAAGTGCTAGTACGTATGATTCTTAAAGCTACAACACTACTAATAGTGCCTAGATTCTTACACACTGGTGATAACCAAATATGCCTGGGTTCTGCATATAACTTACAAGAAAATAAAAAGTGGCCAGTAGTTTCTTTGTGTGCTCCACAGGCTGGACACTTGCTGTTAGATGAACCCCCCCCCCCCACACCTGCCTGTTAAAGATCTAAGGGGGAGGGCACCTGCTCTAATTTGAAAAAAGAGCTTCCTGTCCCTAGGCGTGGTTATAGCATCCCAATAAGGTTCTAAGCTGGGATACAACTTTGCTTCTAGAAATCCACCAGCCATAGATGCAGCGTTAGAACCTCTCCAATTTCGAGTAGCCGCATTCTCCCAGTATATTTCCTTTAGGACTTTTTTTGTGGGGAATGAGGCTCCCGTCGGGTTATCCCAAAGCATTTTGAGGCCAAGATCGCTCAGCATTAGTCTAAGAACATTCAACCATCCGATTTTATGAAACACATCCGCTTTAATTATATGTAAAAAACCCTCAGCATAGTGAGAGAGCTCGGGTGTAGTCCAGAGCCTCATCCAATATAAAATTGGACGGAGCCTCGCCAGATCTACTACAGCCTTCCTACCCAAATCATACCTAAGTGGGAGCAATGGAGTAGATTTAGGAAGACCAGTGATACTCCAGAAAAATTTATTTTCTGATGTTTGTAATGACTGTAACTTCTCAAAGCCCCACAGCTCGGCACCGTATAGTGCAGAGCCAAGGGCCTTGGCCTCATAGACCTGCAATGCCGGTTTGATTGGTTTAGTTCTAGATTTTCTATGCTCTGAACTAAGAGCACCAGCCAATTGTCTATGTCGTAGGACTGCAGTGTCTATATGCTGGGACCATCTAAGATCATTAGTTACATAGATACCTAGATACATGAAAGCGTTGACTATCTTGAGAGGGCGATCATTCATTACTAACTTAGGTCTAAAACTTCTATGGGGATTAAAAACCATAAGCTTAGTTTTAGCCACATTGACTTCTAAGCCGTGCTCCCCACAGAATTGGTCGAAAATGAATAATGCTCGCTGTAGGCCACTTGGGGTCTTTGATAAAATCAGAGTATCATCTGCAAACAATAAAATCGGTATCTTTGTACCAGCTAGAGAAGGAGGATCCACGTTACCAGACAACATACGGGCCACGACTCCGTTAATAAACAGGGTAAAGAGCGTGGGAGCCATCGAACACCCTTGCCGGACTCCACGCTCCTCCGGGAAGTCTGCAGTGACCACTCCCTGCCCTCCCCAGTAGATTTTAGCAAAATTTGCTTCATGCAGCGGCATTATCATTGACAGTAGTTCTTCAGGTAAACCCAAGTTCTTCAATACCGACCACAGCTTAGACCTAGGAACCAGGTCGAAGGCAGCCCGCAAATCGACAAAAGCTACGTACAGGCTGCCCTTGCCCAGTAACACAGTTCTCCACTGCAGCAGTGTAAATCGGAAGACCTGGTCCACCGTACTAGTGGATTTTCGAAACCCCGCTTGGAATGGAGACAGGGCGTTGTTCTCCTCAGCCCACTCCAGAAGCCTATTGACAACCATCCTCCCGACCACCTTTTGAATGGTGTCAATTAAGCTTATGGGCCTATAATTCCCTGGTTTAGATCAATCTCCTTTCTTGAATACAGGTATTATGACTGCTCCTTGCCAGGATGCCGGCACAGGAGCCCCCTGTGAGACTCCATTAGCAAGGAGGGAGATGTACTTGGTCCAACGCTCCTTGTCGTTAATAAAGAGATCCGCTGGCACCCCGTCTAGGCCTGGGGCTCTACCACTTGTCACTGTCCTTAGGGCCATCATTGCTTCGTCACTGCTGAATGAGTTTCCTTTATAGTAGACCGGCCTATAACCAGCTATCTCACTGCCAGGTTGCATTTCAGCATACTGGGGCTTGAAGTAGTTAACCCAATACTCCTCTGCTATATTGTTATTTGGAGGGTCGGGTACTCCACCCCTACCCCATTTTACGATGTTCCAAAAAAGCCTGGATTCTTTTTTCACACTAGCGTCCTTTAGCTCATTCCAGTGGAGCTCGTCCCACAGTTTCTTGGCTGTAGATATACTATTCTTATATTCTTTTCTAGCAGTACGGATAGCCACCAATTCTCTCCTCTTAATTGCAGTACCTAAGGCTAAGCGGGCATTTCTACACTGGGTGTTATACCACTTTGCCGGCTTAACAATTTCCCCTCTAAACTTCTTTACCGGTTTCAAAAAATTATTCCTGATAGTAGAAAATAGATTTTCATGGATTTTGGTTACATTATTCATACCTGATACGGTTATATTAACTTGCTCCATGGCCTTTGTAGCTCTGTCCACCTCAGTATTAATATTATCCATAGACTGTTGGTTGGACACAACAAATGGCCATTTTAACCTATGCGTGTCATTTGTAGGAACAATCAAAGGACACTATCCTTCTCAAGAGTCGGGGTCACGTTGTCAGGTGTCCACCATTTGTGCTCTACGCACAGCGGATTGTGATCACTTTGAATCCTCCACTTAACTTCCATGTCACAGACTAGTTTCCAAAGTTTCATGTTACATAAAACATAGTCTATTCTACTCCTATGTCGCCCGTTATCAAAGGTGCATGCCTCGGCCTTATCACTCGTGGTCCTCCCATTTAATGCCCTTAGACCCCTTTCGTAGCAAATAGCATTTAAACATATAATATCCTCAGTCCAACGGGTGACAGGATTCAACTCTAATTTGGGGACCCCCCCATTGCCTATCCTCTTCATCCCCAGCAAAGTCATCACAGATAGCCAAAGGTTCGAAGGTACGGTTCAAGTCACCAGCTATTATAATATTATTGTCCAATGAATGGGTTTCAAGGAGGGAACTCAAAGCCGCTAAAACTTCCGACCTCCCACCCTTGTTACACCTGGTATAGACGTTGAAGATATCGAGCCGACCTAGAGGGCCCAAATTCATTTTAATGTATTGGATGTCATTACTTCCAAGGTCTACCACCTTTACAGTAAGCTACATGATCTGACGTACCCATATAGTTAATCCACCCATAGGTCGTCCCTTGGGACCTTTTGTTGCTGGAATCGAATAGTTCAAATACCCCTGTGCAAAAGATGGTTCACACAGCCATGTCTCCTGAAAAATGCACACATCATAAATATTAACAAAATGTAGCCACTCCTGGGATTCCTGCTTAGGACGCAAACCAGCGATGTTCCATGAGACAAGCTTTCCCACACCATCCCTAACGTTGTCAGATTGTCCTAGGGGAATGGCTACAGGAGGAGTGGCAAGAGCAATGGTATTGGAGATAACTGTAACCGGGTCAGTATTTCTATTCGCCGTGTCAGCCAGAGATGAGGGATGGACAGGTAGGGTGTTAAGGGCGTCACACAGATGACCAATACCTGGTTTACCACCCAGTCAATCGCTGTCATTGTGATCCGAAAGGACATTAAATCTGTTTGAGACCTCAACAGCTGCAATATCTCCTGGGCCACCCCTCAACCAGGCTCCATTGAATTTCATAGGTATTGCATTCCACCCTCCTGTTCCCCTGGGAAAACAAATGTTGTTAGCAGGCATCTTATTCATAAAATTCCTGTTACTAAAATTGACCTGATTACCTGGTCTATAAAAAAACCCGAGAGGCAATATTTCAATGACCTGTCTCCCCGACATTATGCTTTGCTCTACCTCCCTAAGAATCCTAGCTACTGGTATGGGGCTATTAAAATTTATGACTATACAGTCACCTTCTCTAGACTTCCTAGATCGACCCAACCATGCAACACGGCGGGCCATGATTATGTTTTGACCTACCGCATAGCCGCCAACAGTATTTTGTGAAAGCCAATAAGTGACCTTGTTCTTCAATTGAAAGACGTCCTCTCTTTCTCCTTCTCGGAAAGGAGGGACATTTGCCAAAACTATCACTAATGGAGTGCTTTGAGGGGGTAAATCTAGAACAGATCGGTTATCTATACCCTGGACCGGCTTGATAGAAAGAGTAGGGCCAGTTGTCAGTGTGACTGACTGTACACCGATCTCCTGATACAACTGCTGGCCCCCTACGGTGCACTGACTTCCCACATTACCCGGGGCTCTACCCCTTGGGTCTGATAATCTGTTAACACTATAGGCACTATTGGTCTCAGACCCTTTAACTAGTTGGGAAGCAGGTTCACTTGCGACCAATATAGGGGGATCGTTGTTATCTTCCCGTCCACTTACTTGTAAGGTGTCAACTCACACCTTCTTGTTAACATTTAGAGAGTGTAACATTTTAGAATTGTTGGTGATAACTTGTTCCAACTTACCTAAATTAACAGTAATTATTTTCAGTCTCTCTATTATAGGGAGTATTAGGGATCTAGTTATCCGTTCTATCTGCCCTATCAAGGCCCCATCTCCATGAGCAGCAACTACAGGTTTTAACATTGGTTGAGGTTGGGCATTTTTCGGGAAGAGGGGTGTGCCATTGTTATTCTGTAACAGAGTCTCAGACTGTATGTGGTTCGGAACACCCAGATATTTGGCCCCTTTATTCACTAGCTTTGGGATTTTTGCTCTTTTGCCTTTCTGTCTTCCACCCCCACGCTTTCTTTTGCCTGTCAGCATATTACTTGAAGATGGCAAATCAGCTATATAACTAGCAGGTTTGATCGGGGGGATGTCATACAAGGGGCAGTTTCCATCTGAGTAGCACTACCTGTCGGTAAAATCAGTGAGCTAATCTCTAGGGAAATATTACTAAGAGAATAAGACTCTATGCTGATCTCAGGCAAACCTAAGTCACTTAACCGTTGACTTAGACGGTTCTCCGGGGTTATACAGTGTTGAATTAATCCCAGAGAAGACCTTTTGGAGAATATTTCTGTCGACAGTCTTTTTTCGACATCAACCATCTCTTGGTCCAAGGCGGCTGAGACCCGTGTAATATAGTTATCAAGAGTTCCCATAAGACTCCCACTGATAGATTTCACTCCCGACTTTCCCCCTTTGGCTGGCAAAGCGGCCATATTATAGGAAACAATACCCTGATGGCTAAGTTGATGGTATGCAAAATAATCACCGTAAAACAAATTAGCCTTATTTGAATGGTAATACGACCAAATCGAATGGGGGAAGTTCCTGTATGATGAACTGGATCTTAAAGGGGTGGCCCGGCCCGGCCTCCTCTGGCCCCTGACGGCCACAGACGGCCCGCCCTTTGCCCCGGCTTAGCTCCGTGCTTCGTCCCGCGGTAGCGTTAGGGGTGTTCCTTAAGTGGGAAGAGGAGGGGCGGGAAGAGGCACCAGGTGCGCGAGACCTCTGGGCCTAGCAGTCTCGCACCCCCGTGATCGCCCAAAAGGTGAAAGGAGGTTTAGCAAACCAACAGCAGCTCCAGGTGTCCAAGTAAGATGCGGGCTTATAGTTCAGCTATGGTCCCAATTAATGCAGCAGTGAGGGTTTTAAAAGCACCAAAGAAAGTAGAACGAGTTCCACGACTACGAGCGGAAGGTTTCTCAGCTTCTTCTATGAGAAATGAAAATCCCCAAAATGCGACAAGTGAGTTCTGTCATTCATGAAAGTCGTCTAAACACCAATACCAAGAGATGAGGTAAAGAAGTTAAAGGGAGTGGAAGCCCTATTATTGAAAGGAGCAAAAAAGTACTAGAAAGAAGTCAGAGATTTTATTTTATTCTATTCTTTTTCTAGTGCCAAAACTAAATTGATTATTCCATTCAGTATTGGACTTAAAAGGACTAAATTGTTTTGTGCAAAACAATAATGTTCCGAATGTTGACTTTTCATGAGCTGATCTAAGTGGTGTCAAGAGAGAAACTGTAGATGACCATAGACCTAGAGGGTGTGTATTTCCAAGTGGCAAACTATTCATCAAGTCAGCCTTTTCAACTCTTTGCAGTAGCAGGGACCCATTACCAATTCCAGGCCCTGAGATTTGATGTAGTGACTTTGTCAAGAGTATTCACAGAAACGTGGGGCCAGTTGTGGTTCTTCTGCATTTACCAGGTATTCAGGTCTTGTGATACCTTGACGATTGGTAATTGTCTCCTTTTTCTTTTCTATGGTATCACCGAATTTGGAGAGGACTGTCAGTTGCCTCAGAGACATTGGATTTATTTTCAACCTCAAAAAGTCTAAATTGATACCATCACAACAGAGACTTTCTTGGCACTCTTTTCGACGCAGTGAAAGTGAAAGTTCACCATGGCAAGAATCTAGCTGTTGGAGAACTCTGTGATAAATCTCCTTTCCTAACAGGAAGCCACTGCAAAGAACTTTCTGAAAGTACAAGGACCTGTGTCAGCCACAACAGTGGTAGTTCCTTGGGAACGCTTCCATCTGAAACCTTTAGTCAATCTCCTACTGGCTTATTAGTGTCCAGTAACTTAAATGTATGAGACGAAGATTCTGATGCTCCAGTCTCTAGTTTAGGCTTTGGAGGTGCGGGTAAATGCAGGGAATTTTTGAAAAGGTATTGTTCTACAGCACCCATTTCCTTGGGTAATCACCACAGTTGCCAGTCAATGAGGCTAAATGAACACTGACCAAGGGTGGAAGCATTCTAAGCTTCAAATTTCAGAGAATTTGTGGCCATAGAGAAAGCCCTTCTATAGTTCTCTCCTCAGTTTCTCCACAAAGTAGTGCTAGAGAGAAACAACAACCAGGTTTCCACAAGGTATACAGACTGTCAGACTGTCAAGCTTGTATGAGGGTGGATTCTCTCGTGTCATAAAGAATTTGTCTTTAAGAGGAGGGTAATTTGTTGTCGCTGACAGCAATGCACAATCCAAGACAACTTACTGGCGGATCATTTGTGCAGAAACATGACCTCATTGGTGAATTTCAGACTGAGTCACATGGCACTCAATAGGATTTATAAAATATTTGATCAACATTTGTCGGACCTTTTTGCATCTCAAACCAATGTTCTGCGGCTGAATTACTGAGGGGACAACAGAGATGCTCTAGCTTGAAGGGGGAACGCCATATCCCTCACACAGCCGAAATAAGTATTATATGCTTTTTCTCCCTTCCTCCTCCTGCACAAGGTTCTGAGGACATTTTTAGAAGAAAGAGTGACTATAGTCATGGCTGTCTCCTTTCGTCCAAGGAGAATATGGTTTACACTCCTGTCACAACTGTCAGTACAGAAGGACATCGTATTTCCATTGCACCCCTAACCGATTACTCTCTGTTGCCTCTTGAGAACCTCCGAGTTATAAGCCTATTGGTTTGGAAACTGAGAGGGGGTATTAGTATTTTCAAGGGAGGTGGCATTTTCCATCAAACAGTCAAGAAAACTATCTAACTCAGTGGCATACGCAGAGCATTTGATGTCGTTTTGAGTGGATAAAAGTTTACTGGCAGAAACAGGGAATTTATTCAAAATGTTGCAACTCCTTCAAGAGGGTTTTCAAAAAGGGTTAGCTCCCTCAACTATGTCTTCACAATGGGCAGAAATCAAAGGGGTGAGCAAATCATTCCTAGATTTATTAAAAAAGAATAGCTCCCCTAGTTAAACGGTAACTGAAAGGATTCAGGTTTACGTAACCTGTTCTTGACCCAATGGTGCTTCAGTGGGATTTGCCTACAATTTACGTCATCTGAAAACTTCCATTTGAACCATTGCAATCTGCTTCTCTTCAATGACATATGATTATAGTGGTGTTTTTGGTTGCGATCACTTCACCAAAGCACTTAGGGGTACTAAAAGCACCATTAACATCACATCCCTATATCTGTTTTTTCTCAGAATGGTTTTCACTTAAGTTGGACCCATATTGTAATCCCAAAGTTTCGCCCCAGCTCTGCAAACAGGAAGAGATGGAAATGCAAGTTTATCTGTCTTAGGAAGATGTTTTATGTCTTTGCATAAATGCCTATGGATTTTTCTTTTACTACAAAGAAACGACTGAGGATGTTGACCATCTATTGTGTTTGAGTCCATTGCACACAAGGGCCAGAAGAAAGTGGCTTTGGCCACTATGCCTGACCCTGGGCATCAAACAGTATCACGCTGCCTCAAGATTACTCCAACTGGACACTAGCCCACTGGTTTTTTTCACCATCAGCAAATTCCTATATGCTAACTGGATTTGTACGAAACAGTTGGCGTTCCCACTTTGATGCATAATGGCCAAACCTGCCATTTGTTGTCTTTTAGCACTTTTTTGTCATAGATTTGTACATTCCCACTCCTGATCCCCAGTTTTACCCATTTTAATGCACTTTGTGCCAGAGTCTAACACTGGTTTAGAGGCAGGTGTAAATGAATTTTAGAAACAAGTCAAATCACAACCCTTTAATCGATAAAAACTGACAGTTTTAGACCGCTCACTAATGAATTGCTTTATATTTACCATGTATTAATTTTATGTCTTGTATCTTTTATGTTGTTTCATGAGTCTCGCCCAGAAATAAACTATTGATCGATTGACTCCTTATATGATGTGCTGGAGGCCACAGCAAAAAGAAATCTGTTAATGGCAGATAATCACTTCACATGATTTCAGCTGGAATCCAGAAATGTTGAACTGCTGAATAGGAAAAAAAAATCACCCTCAGATCCTCCAAGAGCCACAGATAATTTACCAAGGATTCACCCAAATGGACAGAAACTATTACCAATTTTAAATACATTTGGTATCTTGTGTGTGCAAAAAGAATTGAACAGGTTTACAGCAACCCAGAAAATTTGCCATTTTTGGAGAAAGCTTTTTTTTGTTCTCTGAGTTCATCACTTTTTGCTGTAGCAGAGATCACTAATTTCCATGGGACTCAAAAAGCAAAAGGCTCACTGGAAATACCTTTGTTACCAAAATGAAAATGTGAGCCAAGTGTCTACCAAATGTACAGCCTAATTTACAATTAGGCGGATGGGTTATTCTGCCATGTTGTAAGTGCATTAAATCCAATGGGTCTTGTTATATGGCGGACAAGATATCCGTAATGTGTGATGGAGTTACCTATCCAAATCAACCGACTCTAAATCAGGCCATCAGTAAAAGTATGTGTTTAATATCACAGCTCCACCTTTGTTACAGAAATTAAATTCATGGAATCTGTCAATTGATTAGGAGAGTGTTTAATGTGTATTAGCACCAACTCTGAAATTCTGCCGCTGTGCAGAAAAGATGTAAACATCATTCTATTTGCAGCCCCCTGCTCTAGCCTTGGCAACCTCACAAATTCCATTCAAATATTAAGGAGCCTAGGGTCAATATTTGATTCAATTCCATTGTTTCCCTACCCATCCCAGGTAAATTCGGTGGTTAAAGATCCAATGTTCAGTTATCATTGCTTTGCAAGTCTTTACATGTCCTCTAAACAGATTTATACTTGGAGCTAACCATTTATCATGATGAGGCTAGACTATAGTAATGTGGCAAACATGGGCCTACCCAAAAACCCAAACTAAAATAAAGCCGCAAGATATGCCCTCTGCCAGAAAAAAGGAACCACATCAAGCCCATCTTAAATACTCTCCAGGTGGAAAAAAGGATTAGATTTAATGTTGTACAGCTATGCACAACGTGTTGTGGACTGAGGACCAAGAATTCACACAGAGGCGGGAAGCCCATGCAGAAAACATCTGACAAGTTAAGAGAAGAATAGGATAGGGTGGGAGGTAAATGAAAGTCAGAGGTCCACTATTTTTAGATTGCTTTCTCACTAGCTATTCATTTATTTATTTTATAACATTTGTATAGCACAACCCTCAGTGTTTCCTGGAATGTCTGATTCATCCTACGCAGACAATAAAATAAACACAAAATATACGAAAGAATCAAAGTACAATTTCAACTAAACATAACCACAAAATACCCCACACTAAACAGTCTCCTGAATAGTCAGCTTATTAAATGCATCACACGCCAATGGAAAGCTAGCAAATAGAAATGAGTTTAAGCCGCTCTGAAAAGATCAAAAACGATCAAGAATGTAGGATTATGAATAGGGCTCGCATTTTTTTTTTAACATTTCCGTTTGTATTTATCCATATTTTTTTTGGTCTATTTTATTCGCCTTTATCCACATTTATTTTATGTTTTGACAATAAATGAGGTCATAAAATGGTATATTTTCACATTTATTTAACTGATAAGCATGCACTCATACTTTGATGCCTGTCATGTTTTAGCAAATTAAGCAGCTAAATATAACAATACACTACACCGGGAAGTAAACATTAGCATCATTTACAAATATAGGTTAACATATGCCTGTATTTATGGGAATCGCATCCTGTTTTTTAATCCCCCTGATGTATATCTGCTTAGCATTTGTTCTGGAATTCATGAAGGACACCAAAGAGAGTCACTCACAAGAATCACAATTTTCGGTATTTTTCTGCTTTTAAAAATAAATACAGACGGGAAACACATTGTTTTCTGTCTGTATTTATCTGTAAAAATCAGTAAAAACAGAAAACTGGAAGCCTTAATTATGAAGAAGTCGTTATCATGTGCCTCAGTGAGACACCACCAGTCAATAGGAAATAAAATGGAAATATTAACATTTGATTTCCGGGAAATAATTTCAGAAAGCATACTTAGAAAAGTTCTAAAAGATCCTGGGCACATATCTTGAGGCTGAAATGGCCTTCGGAATTATCAGGACTTATACATCATGTTGTAGACACGGTTTAGCCACTTCATGAAGCTCTATGCTTCCTATATGATTAAAGCTAAACTGTCCAGTGCTATTGATCATTTGGATATAACAATCATAGAAATAGAAAATGCGTTTGTAATGCAAAAATCAATTGTTGTCAGGCAGATCTTTTTGAAGCTGAGTCAATAATATGGAAACCAGTTCTCATAAAGGCTTTAATTCTCCCCAGAGGACTGGAATTACTCATAGGACACGGTGGCGCACTGTGACAAAGAGGAGTCCCACTGTATTGAACTTATATTGACCCAAAATCAGCCTTTGATGAGGTCAGTAGAGAACAAGTTGGATTCCATTGGAATGCTAGGGATTAAATTACTCCTTGATAAGAGTCCCACAAAGTCTTCATAAGGATACTACAGCTCAGGTGCATTATGGGTCGAATGGGGGTGCACTGAGAGTTTCATGAATATTAAAGGTGTGTGCCAAGAGTGCATTTTAGCACCCTGGCTTTTTTTTCTATATGTTTTAATGATATTGGCTCACACCTTGGACTAACTGGACAGTTCAAGACTCTGCAATACAAGAATATCAATTCTATTATTTGCATAAATTGCAATCCTCTTGTGGATTGAGCGTTCTGTGCATAAGCTTATTTAAGGCTTTCTTTTAAATATTGCTTAGACACAGATATAGCAATAAATGTGACAAAAACAAAAGACATGATTATGAAACTAAAGATTACTTTAAGATGTTCAGGCTTATGGAGCTATTTTGTGGATGCAAAGGCTCTGATCTGCAAAATCAGAGCCTTTGCAATTGCAAAATAGGTTTTCAGTATGTTCAAACCCCAAATAATGATTTGGTAACTTGTCACTGGATCAGAAAATAGGTTTGCGATTACATACTGAATCGTAAATTAAAAGAGGCGTGTTTAGGGCATCCCTTCCAATTTTACGATTTCTTCTGGTATGTTTCAATGTTGCGACCACAATTGCATCTGCAGATCGTTGATAAGTTACAGACACCTCAAAGGAGGTGGTAATCCATTCACTGACAGGAAGGTGTCCTTACTGGACCCCTTCTGCTTTGTGGGTGTTCTAAAAAACATTTTGTAAGAGTATGCCTGGGACCACTGCTTACTCCTAAAAAAAAAAGTTTTTGAAACTTGTCTCTTACTTTAAAATACATTTTTCCTTTAAGGAAAATAGCCTGTGTTTAAAAAAAAGAGATTGCTTTATTTTAAAGGAACAACAGACATTGTGGTCTGCTGACCCCATTAGGCCACAATGCCTGTGATGGCTTTGATTCATGGTGGGTCGTACTTTACTACCTACCTCATGCATATTAATAAGTTAGGTCAAATTGCAACTGCCTACTCATCGAAATTTTGCAAACCAACATCTTCGAACATATGTTATTCTGAAAAAAACAATGCATTTTGTAAAAGTAGGTGTGAATGTTGTGACCACTTTTACCGAATGCTTTTTATGAACGCAGGGCGGTCTTCTTTGCCATAACGAGCCTTTAGAACGGTTGGATAAGTTTGACTATTTCGGTATACATTATGATATCTGGTTGACTTTGAAGCTAACACAGAGAAAAGGCCAATGATGTATCTGGGTCCAGGCACACCCTTGATTGCTCTTTACGTGGAGCTAGCATCAAACCTATCTTTGATATCATTGCCCTCACCCCATTTTTTTGTTGTGTTCATTTAAGGTAATTAGCATCTCATGCTGGATCAAATAAGGTGCTTTGGTGGAATCATGTAGAGGACATCTTAAAGTTACCTGCTCTCAAGTCTGTGTGCGCGCCCCTCTGCTATTAACTCGAGTACATAAGGGAGTATCAAGGAAGCGAAGCCCATTGGTAGCATAAAATCAGAGACATCTGTAACTCTGCCAAGAGTTCTTCCTTTGTGTATAGATGCATTTTAAATAAAGATCAGGTCAACTTTGAGACCTATTTAGGAAAAATTCTATCGCGAAGCACAGAGTGTGCTGTACATTAAGTTTCACCTTGGCACGCAACTCTAAAAATGTACATTGTTAAATGGAAAATTGATAAGGTCTGTGATGATTGATGTGACTGTGAAATGGAGGTTGGTGAAACTATTATGGACATCATGTTATTTTGCCTCAAGAAGACAACACTCGTTCCCTTATTTAATGGTTATTGCGTATTGTGACTGTACAGATGCCATAACACTGTGCTATAGGACAGGACATCCTGCGATTTACCATGCGGTCAGTTCTTATTTTTGGATTGCGTGGACTGTGACTGGTAAGTTTATTAGTAATTTAAAGCCGGATTGATTTTGATCCATGTAAATTAGGGTTGCTTTATATTCATAGGTCTTTATTGCAGTAGCAGTACATTAGACAATGCGTGATTTGCAGTTTAATAGCTGTATAGTTATGGTCATGAGAGTAATTATTCAGCTTTTTAATGATTTCATTTTTTTACCTAGATTGTTTCTGCATTGCCTGTTATTTCATATCATCTAGTGAAATAGAATGATTGTATTGGATTTAATGTTATTGCTGTTTGTTTGTCGTCTAGTGAAATAGATTGATTGTACTACCATTATGATTTGCTAAGAACTGTATCATTATGATGTATACAATTTTGCAATGTCTTTTATCTTTATTGTGATGAGTCTAATGTTTTGCTGTTTGCATTGTTAATCCTCATGCTGAAAACAATAACTAGAAATATAATGGAAAAAGATCAAAATGTCAGGAATCAGCTCAATAGCACATGGGATGGAAATCCAGCAGTGGGTACATAAACAGTAGACCATTTTGCTCTCCAATGCTTGGTCATCTCCAGAAGGATTTACTTCTGGTTAGATAAAAATCTGCTGCATTCTGCACCTTCGTTCCTAGATACACTGGTTTTCCCAGGTCAAAGTGCCTTATGCTGAGGGATGTAACACAGGTGCCTACCTCCGCTGCAGGCCCTGCCCTTCAGGGACCCTGTAACCCTTCAAGCGGTCCCCATTTAACCCAGGACCCATGAATATCTGTGAGATATCTGAGGCTAAGGGCCCCTCTTCCCATTATGCAGGGGGTCCACATTTGCGTTACACTACTCCTGATGCCCTAAAACGTTTCCCACCCTAGAACTAATTTTAAAGCTGCAAGAGTTGATAAAGGAAGACACATACAGGCATTTCCGCCGTCCATTCCAGTAATCACTGAAGCCTGGATCACTTATAAAGCAATGACGTAGATGAAAGACTGCATTTGACAATAAAGCCAAAAAACATGACATGACTGTGCTAGTTTTACAATATCATCTTAGAGATTTAGTTCAAAGTCGAGAGGAGAACCGAAAGACTTGATCAAGAAAACCACAGAAGAGGAGATCCCAAGTGAAGATAGAGCCCAAAGCCAACACTCACACCAAGGAAGTAGGAGAATCAGTGTAAAACAATGAAAACTGAGTTTTAGGGGGCTTAAGGTATGAACGGTGCAAAGCCTGTCAATCTTCTTTGGTACTGAGGTAAATCATAAGTTGATTAATGCCATTGACCTATGGCACACTAAGCATACAGTAGTAGAGAGTAGAGACCCTTGCCAAGTTCTAGATCCCCTTGCAGTGTTAATAAAATGCTAAAGAAGGTTGGAGACAAAATCAAACCCTGAGGCCCCCTGCAGGTCTTGAGAGGGTCTGAATGAATGGTTCTGACATGAACTACCGGTAACCTCCCACTCAGGAATAAGGTGAACCACTTTGAGGCATCCCTATCTATTCCCATGTGCCTGGCTAAGATGGACAGAGAGAGGTCCTGGAGCACCAACAGTCAGGCTACTTTCCCTCTCATCCAGTATCCTCGTGACATCATCCAACAACCATTCAGTAGCTGCCTTGGTGCAGTGGCACTTCAATTGAACTACCAATGCGTCTCTTCTGAACATGAATGTGTTAAACACCTGTTTGAGGCACATCAGCAAAAACTCTTGATAGCAGGCCCGGTATGTAATAGCACCGGGCGCTGAACGCGCATACTTTTAGACACTAGCGCATTTTCCTTCGGCTGTACTTCAAAGGAATACGCACAGAGGTGGACGTGCGTTATCGCGTCCGTCATCTTAGAATGTGCGGAATGCGAGGCTGTGGCGCTTTTCTTTCTTCACATCAGCTGAAGTAAACGCCACAGTGACAGCGCTCTCAAAGCCTTCTTCTACAGCACCCATTTTTGTTTTTCTCTGAGGGTTAATTTATTTTCCATTATGGCATATGTGCATTTTTGTGCTACTTTATTTTATCTGCACAAGCATTGTTGTTTACGCCATTTTAAGGAGATCTGCAGGCTTTTACTCAGGAAACACACAGTTGTCATCAACCAGATTGTTTTTCATCATTGTAATGCTGTATACATATAACTTGGCTGGACACTTTCTAAAAATATGACAGGATTATTTATGTGATACCTTTCTGCCATCATATTTGTATGCTTATTTACAGTGGTGGTTGCAGTTGCTTCTATACATCCTGGTGCCAGATTTTCTTTGGACAATGCTATAATTGCACTCTCCTTTTTGCCATCCACCTCATAGATTTGCTCTTTTGCTGTACCACGTCAATCTGTCACATAATATAAAAGTGACATTAACCAGCTTGTTTATTTACATGCAAAGTTGCACATGTATAACATGCCCAGACAACTCTTCTGCTTTCTATGCAAATTAACGAAAACACTTTTATGTAAAATCTGAAGATATCTTTTGCCCTATCGCCTGTTTGACTTATTCACAGTGGTGGTTGCAGTAGTTTCTATATGAATTGTCATCAAGTTTTTCTCTGGGAAGTGTTACGAATGCAGTCTTTTTTTTCACCACGCGCCTCATTGAATTGATCCTTGCTGCACCACTCTTATTTGTTACACAATTTCTATTACATGGTGTAAATAAATACTTCAAGGGCAGAACGAAAAACTCTTTTTCTTTTTCAGCTAAACCTAAACGTGTTTTTATTAAAAACTCAAAATTATTTTCTGAGCTCTCAAAATTAGAAGATTCTGAATCTTTTGAGCCACAAAGTATTACTGCTACAATGGATCAATCAAAGTAAACAACAGGAAAGTCCAATGTGAAACGCCTAAAGCAGGACCCTCCGTCTCCGCCCAAACCAGGGTCTCCAGTATCCATGGATCTATTATTGCAAGAAATAAGTGCTTTGAGACCCTTTATGGAGGAAACTAATTCCAAACTGCAATTACTCTCTGATAGCTAGTCACAACTTGACTCTAGAGTCTCAGTAGTGGAGCGCAAGGTTTTGTCAGTAGACAACACTTCCAAAACAGTTTCATTTATGCAGTCGCAAGTTTCATCACTCCAAAAGCAGGTTGAGGATTTGGAAAATCGCAATAGGAGGAACAACCTACGTATTTATGGTCTGAATGAAGGAGTCGAAGGATCAGACGTTTGCAGGTTTTTCAATGTTTATTGATTTATTACACATGTAGGGTTGTTTAAAACCTTTATGACACTATGATTATTGTGGTTTAGTTTTCATGATTTTTAGGTTCACTGTTTTAATTCTTCCCTCTTATTACTTATGTCTTCTAAACATTTCTATTATTCTATTCCATCCTCTGTCTAAATAGTGCTGTCCACAGTTTGGCATGTTCCCTCCTTGGTCTCCCTGATCCTCACCTGAAGCTCCTTATGTCCCATGTGGTTCCACCCACCCTCGACTTGTATTTCCTCATTGTAAGTATGTTTTTTGTCTTGTCCTTTGTTTTTTGTTTTGTCTCACAGTTTTCCCGTTACTCTCTCTATGGTGACCTCAATACCTTGTTCTACCTTCATGTTTTTTACTCTCAAGTCTATTACTTTTTCTGTCTTCTTTCCTATATATTGCATTCCAATCTTCTTTTCCTTATCCAATTTAATTCCTTGTTCTTGTCTTTCTTTCTCTCTCCATACGCTGAACTCCTCCTTTTCCTATGTCTCCGTCTTGCATTTCTCAACGGAAACCATCACTTCTATAGGAAATTAGACTATGATATCTTTATCATGATCTTCCTTATTTCTTCCTCTGGCACTTTCTCTCGCTTCTGTTCCGAACTTTTCTTCTTCTCTTATGGTATTACACTTAGCTTCTAAGTCTCTTTTTCTTCTCTCTTTCTCAAGGTTATACAATATTTTTCTACCGAATTGGACTTTTATATTACGTGCTTGGTTTATCATACTGATGGTTTTCTGTTTAACTTACTAAACTGGTTTGTTGCTTCATGCTGTTTTCATCATTATACTTTAGTACCTCACGTCAGTTTCTAACTGTATTGAAGACAATTTTATTATGGCAGGCGACTGCAACCAGGTGTTTGACCCCTTCTTAGAAAGAAACTCAAAAGTCTCCTTTATACCCAATAAATCACCTAAATCTTTTACTCACACCATACGTCAACACAAACTGCTCGACGCTTGGTGCCTTTGTAACCCGACTATCAGAGAGTATTCCTTTTATTCCCCAACCCATCAAACTCAATCAAGAATTGATTACGTTTTTGTATCTCATAATGTTTCGAAATCTCTCACCTAGGCAGATATTGGCCCTATCCTCCTTGCGGACCATGCGCCAGTTTCAATCAGCTTTGACATCCTTCCCAGCAGCAACGCTCCTAAAAGGTGGCATTTTAACAATTCAATCCTCCTAGATTCCAACTTTACTACAGCTTTTATTTCCTTTTCTACGGATTATTTTGCAAGAAATTCCACAGATTCTTTGTCTCCTGTTACGATATGGGACGCCTTTAAAGCATTGGCCAAAAGTCGAAATGCACGTAAGACTACTAATGACCTTCTTAAAGATATTAAGGCATTAGAGCATTCATATTATACATCACACTCAGAGGATTCTCTAAACAACCTCATTAAAGCTAAGCTACAATTCAACAAAAAGTCTACAGACGATGCTTCCATCTACCTACTAAAATCAAGTGCAAAATTCAATGGAGGTAAAAATAAGGCAGGGAAATTCTTGGCTAATTACTTAAAGATCCACCAAAATAAGTTAAATATTGAGTCTATCTTTGATGAGCATTCGGTCCTAAAATTTAAAGATGATGACATTTTAAGAGAATTCTCTCTCGTTTATAAATCATTATATTCTTCAGAAACTCACCCCATGGATCATCAATTATCACAATTTTTTTCTAACAGCCAAAAACCTCAACATACTCCTTTGGATTTATCCCCCTTGGACTCTGAACTTTCTCAACATGAACTTCAAAAACATAAAAAAGATAAAGCTCCCGGACCAGATGGCTTTAGCGTTGAATTCTATACTAATTTTTCTAAATTTCTGTTACCCAAATTGCATTCACTTTTAACTTATTTTTGTGCCTCCAATCATTCTTCTGGCTCTTTCTCTGAGGCCCACAGTTGTCTTATTCCAAAAGATGGTAAAGACCCTAAACATTGTAAAAACTACAGACCAATCTCGTTGGTCAACATTGACTATAACATTTTCTCAAAAGCTTTGGCCAATATGTCTTGACTCTTACTTACCAACCCTACTAGGAAAAGAGCAATCTAGTTTTGTCAAAGGACGAGTCATCACAGATAATATCAGGCTTTTCTTCGATATTCTTTCCAAATCTTCTCACCTCGACCACCCCTTAGCAGCAATTGCTCTAGATGCCAAGAAGGCTTTTGACAGAGTTGAATGGAAATATTTATTTTATACCCTTAAATGGTTTGGATTCGGCCCTAAATTTGTAAACCTAGTATCTCTTCTTTATTCTAATCCGAGAGCCGCAGTTTGCACTAATGGCTTGATTTCTTCATTCTTCGACCTAGGTAGAGGAGTTCGTCAAGGCTGTCTCCTCTCCCCTTTTCTTTTTAACTTAGCCCTAGAGCCATTCTTATCCAAGTTGGGTCAAAATCCAAACATTTATGGCTTCCAAACACCGAAGGTTCACATTAAACTTGCAGCATACGCCGATGATATTCTACTCTTCCTTTCTAAGCCAGAAATCTCAACTCCAGCCTTTTTAGCAGAGGTGAAATCCTATTCATCATCTCCGGATACAAATTAAATAACGACAAGTGTGAAATACTCCCATTAACAAAACATACTTTCAGCTCACAATTTCAAGTTTCTCAATTTAAATGGAGCCCAAGCCATATTAAATACTTAGGTTTGCAATTTACACCTTCCATATCTGAAACAGTAGCATTATGTATGAGTACTTGCCATCAAAAGATTTCTGAACTCACTT
The DNA here is from genome assembly GCF_964261635.1 of Lissotriton helveticus. Taxonomy (NCBI): domain Eukaryota; kingdom Metazoa; phylum Chordata; class Amphibia; order Caudata; family Salamandridae; genus Lissotriton; species Lissotriton helveticus. Next base: position 796,641,276 of record NC_136059.1, on the reverse strand, counting down.
CTAAGTGGCATCCCCTCTACTTGTCCTGGTGGGGCCGCTTAGATATAATTAAAATGATGTTATCACCCATAGTTTTGTAAACAATCTCAAATTTACCAATTCCCATTTCCTCTAAATTACTCACAAAAATTAATTCTACACTATCCTCCATTCTTTGGAATAACAAGAAACCTCGAATTTCTCTATTAAAACTGATCCGCCCAAAAATAGAGGGTGGAGTTAATTTTCCAGATTTTCAGGCATATCACAAAGCTTTTTTATTACAACAGGCTTAATTATAGCTGTTGGATTCGGAAGCAGATTGTCCCTTCTGGACCTCAATTGAACGTTTATTTTTATCTCCCTATTCATTTCGTGAATATCTTTCTTTCTCACATAAGCCGCAATCTATTTCCACCCCTATACTAAAATATACGGCCAGATTGCTTAGTTCCCCTTGCGACTATGTGCTTAACTCCAAAGACCTTTTTCCCCACTCAACAATTTGGCATAATAAACTTTTATTGATCCACAATGGACCCTTTTAACGGAAAACTTGGAGGGAAAGAGGCTTGATTTGGATCCATCAGCTGTTCTCATATTCAGAGTTTCTACCTTTTACCATACTCAAACAAACATTTAATCTAGATGGATAATTGGATAATTGTATCAAAATTGCTTTGACGACAAGAAAATCTCTTTCCATGGACTAACTTATTTTGGACTAACTGTCGAAATAAGTAGAACTGTATGTTTTGTGTTGTGTGAGATTTCAGTTTGTACTTTCTTGGGAGAAGATGTTTTCGTTTCTAATATTGAATGCACATGTGATCCCTGACACTTATTTATTTCTGTGCTGCTGCTTTACAGTTCCCCTGCGTGGCTTCTGTGTGGAATATGACCTGTCCCAAGGCTGTGTCGGTATAGACTAATATTGCACGTCAGTTCAGTAACAGTGAAGCAGCGTGATCCTGAAGATTTGTGAATTTATAGTTCTCCTGATAGACTTATTCATTTTGGGTGTGTTGTACACGGGAGACATCATTTACATTGCATGCAAAATATTACATCCTATTACAACGTGTTATATCGCAAACCATTACAACGCAAGTCGTTACAGTGACTTGCTGTAGGGGTCGGAAGGTGTTGGATTTAAATATCAACACCTTCCATACTGTTGCACAAACTGGATTTGGAATAGTAAATTATACTATTTCAACATTGAGTGCCCCCTACAGCAAGTTGTTCTAAAGACTTGCGCTGTAATGGTATGCGATGTAACAACGTGGTCATTGTAACGACCGCATTGTAATGGCATGCGATGTATCACATGCATTGTAACATCACATATTTAATATACACCAGGACATTCTGTGTTTTGAATAGCGGTCCTATTAGATGTGGGGCTAAGCTTGGGTCTATTTTAAGGTAGTACCAGTGTTTTTTTCTTAATCTTTGAATGTGATACTATGTCCTGAGTCAGTGTGATCACTAGATTGGTTAGGGTTTTGTTTTAGAAGGTAATTTATTTTCAGTGCCTTGCATATTACTGTCATCAATGCTTACTTTTATTGGTCATGTCCTACAAATCTGCCTATTCTCATAGATATTTCCATGAATTGTATTTTTTGAATCCTGGTTTGGAGGTGATTGTTTTAAAAAAAACAGCTCCTAAGGAAGGAATGCTGGTCTTGTAAAATTGTGCTCCATTATAAAATCACGTTTAAAGGGTTGAGAAAAGTAAGGTACCATTTTAAAGCTCACCTCCAGACAGCACTTTAGACCTCTTTCTTCTTATATGCTTAAAATAGGCTTTGAGTACTTCCATTACTCATGATTCAATAGTGTTTATGTGCATCCTCTTTTTTTTCCCCTCACATTGCACTGCATGACAGACTATTTTCTCTCCTTCTCTCTCTTGCTTTCTTTCTCCTTCTTCTCATGTCTCCCCACCCTTTTCAGCCACTGCTCTAAGTGTCATCCAGCTCTCTATGAGTTGCCACTTTCCCCCTATCAGCATTCCCTCTGCCTCCAGCTGGTAAGACAGTGGTGGGCATCTGTCTTAGAAGGGATATTAAGCCATCTCTAGATGGCCACCCATAAGTGTGGATGTGTGCACTTGGGCAAGGCATGCAGCCATCTTGAATTTCTTTTTCTTATGCTTTATTAACAGTGCCTCGGGGGCGCAACAGGTGCTAGTGCCCAGGGCTGGCTTTATGGCAGTGCGACAAGTGCAGCCACATCTGGTGCTGAGCTCAGGGGGCTCTGTGTTTAGAAATAACTTATGGGTATGGAAACATTTGCTGCAGAGTTCCTCGTGTGTCCAGAAGTTTTCAAGCAACAATAAAATGTCAGGATAATTCTGGTGATTACTGTTCCTGTTGGAGAGAGAGAGTTTTGTCTGATAACAGGTTTGAGTCATAATAAGGTAGCACAGAGGGTTAACATGCAAGCTGCAAAGACTGTGTACCATGAAGATCACAGAACTGTATTTTATGTGGATAGCCCTGTGGGTTACTGTTTTTATCACAGAGATCCTTTTGTTACTTGCAGCTCGTAAGTTAAAATCCTAATACAGAACAGTAACCTATGAACTGTCACTAAAGAGCTGCATGCAAACTTCATAGGGTAGGTTAGAACGCGCTGAGTTTTACCCCAGTCTTTCACTATCCTAATGTTGCTAAAAAAGTGTTTGTTTGGATAGTAGTACATTCTTGGGGTGTGGTCTGTCCACAAACGAAGATGGCCACTTAATTCCGGAGCTCTGTGCTGAAGGGGGCTCAGGACGGTGGCAATGGCTTCCCAGGAGGTCTATAAGAGCCATACATGATTGCTCCATGTACTCAAGGGATCAAACAAGCTGAGGCAGATGATCCAACACTGTGCAATGACCTTATTCCGGACTGCCCTGCTGTGAACCAACCAGAGCCCTCAATACAGGGAGGCACCATGACATGGCGTGTCACCTAGCGGTGGTCTACTCCCTCAACCGGACTGTCACCATACCCAGTGAGGTGCTGAGAAGTGTCCCTCCCTTCCCTGCTCTACACATCATGAGCCACACCGGAGCGCAACCCGAGGAGGCTGCACCAGATAACAGTACACAGCGATGGCGAGTTCTGCAGCGATCACCCTTCTCGTTGGGCTGACGGCGGGCTCAAAGCGAATCCCTGAGCCATTTTTCTGGTGCGGGATGCATGATCCATCCCCCCCACATCCTCACAACCACAATGCCACTGCAGTGGGACCTACGGCCCTCAGCGGCCCCACCTGACTAACTTTGGCACTGGGCGTTTGCAAACCAAGGGAATCAGCAATAACAGATGGGATCATCCGAGATGGGGACTTCCAACTCGGAGTAGTCCCCCTACCCTTGTCTCTCTTCCCAGATGGGCTCCAGTGCCACCGCTCTTCATCCTGGGATGCCAAGAAGAGAGTGAGGCCTGTTCAACCAAACCGGGCCAGTACTTTAACGGAGGACCGTGATCTAAGGCTGGGAATCGTACAGGTCCACAGAGCACACTGAGAGGTGCCCCACAGCGATCCTCTTCTCCTCGCCAGACCAATGGAGCACCAGAAGGGGTGTTAGAGACTCATTAAAATGCCGGACCTGCAGTTTACCTCCCTCTTCCCTCTTCATCATAAGCAAAACAGCTGAGACCTCAGCGGCACAATCGAGAACTAAGGACTTCATTGGCCCCACTCCAGTAACTTCCCCATGGACCACAGCGGAGCTCAATGGCTATACACAAGTGAGCTCTAATGGTTAGGATCAAATGACCTTGATGGCACCATGCGACACCACCTGAGGTAACAAATAGCGCATTGCGATTGTCACCGTTTAGTCCAATCGTAGGGTGACGTCCCCTTCCTCCTCTTTACCAACGTCTTGGAGGGAGTTTTGCACTAATTACCTACCCCCTCTCAAGACACGGCAATCATAACTCAAAGCGTGAAGACCTGCAGCCAACCCATGGAATGGTCCCTATGCAGGTGGACCTTCAATTGACCTCCACCATGGACCCTGAACTTGGCTAGAACCATGAACTGCAGCAAGATAGGACTGACCACCATAGAGGCACATGATAGACCCATCATATGGGCTTCACCACCATTGTAAACCCTCCTCAAGAGAGGCTGCAAAACTACAGGGTTCCATACTAATTGCTACTACCATCCCCATCTATCTGCTGTGCAGGGTGCCACCACTCCTCCACCTACAGCTGCTGCTGACCATCTGGCTTACCAACACTGGACATCCACAGAACAGGAGCCTGCCTTCCTGCAGCACAGCACACATGGGCAAGGCACAGAGCACTATCAATCGGCACCCTTGACACTATAGCCAGCCATCTACAGCAAACCACCCTTTGGGCCTGCTTAATGGCTGTGGACCCTGGCCCTACTACGTCTCCTGTGACAAAACAGCCTGTCCCCACCTCATAGTCGGACCCATACAGGACACACCATCCAAACGTTCTTGGAAAATTCCTATGCTCGACCTGTCTAAGGTTACATCATACTACTTCACATCCGCAGTCAGCTGCCAGAAGACAACAATTCCACCCTGAGCACCGCAATGTTCAAGTAAATTATACATGTAAGTAAGAAAATTCTACGATACAATCCTAGTTAACGGTGCAGACGATCTACATATAATTGCTCCAATGTCCAGATGTTAATGAAACAATATTTAATAGTTCAAAAGAAAGTCCTGATTCATATCCGTTAATCACAAATCCAAAAGGTTCTCCAATTTTTAACACAGATCTTCTTTGTATAGGTTATTGTACAGTTCCAAGGTTTAACTGTAGACTTCAAAAGTGCAGTCACTGTAGACTTCAAAAGCTCAGTCACTGTACAGTGACTGCGCTTTTGAGGAATTGTTGTCTAGTTTAGGTTGTGCCCACCTGGTGGGGACTTGTTGGATTGCTTGGTAACCGACCCCTCCAACCTTTGAAGCACTTATTTGCTTTAGAGATTTTAGGACTTGCCCGGACTAACGGTAGTGCGCCCAAATCTAAACCTGGTTACCAATTTCGTTGTTTCACTGCTGCCAGAAAAATACTAGCAGAGAAGTGGTTCAATATGTGGGAGCCTAAGTGAAATAATAGCAATCAGCACAATGATAGAGAACATTTATTCTAGATGATGAGGTAATACAAATACGTGCAGCACGGAGACAGTCAGCATAGCCGCTGAGTGACTGAAGAGTTGACGTTTCTGACAGCTTTTATTGGTACAAACCACAGAAGGAAAATCGTCACTATTCATGCAATATATTCAGTAAAAGTACAGGATCATGACACTTCAGTAGCCTAGCCTCAGCATGTTACACAAGTATACAATACTAGGCCAATCAGAAGATGCAAACACTGCGTGGTACCTGCATGGTCTGATGTGCTGTGACTTGTTGCTACCCATGTAATCTTTGTTCGTGACATTTTGGGACTGCCCAACATAATGCAATGTACCAGTAAAGGTAATTAATACAGAAGTGATTTAATCAATCTATCAATCATTTGTAAAGCGCACTACATACCTGTGAGGGTCTCAAGGCGCTGGGGGTGGGGGCGCTACTGATCGAACAGCCATGTCTTGAGTATCCTCCTGAAGGTCAGCAGGTCTTGGGTATGTCGTAGGGTCAGTGGGTGGGTGTTCCATGTCTTGGTGGCAAGGTGGGAGAAGGATCTCCCACCGGTGGTTGTTCTTCGGATGCGCGGGACGGTGGCGAGTGAGAGGTCGGCGAGCGTAGCTGGCGGTTGGGGATGTAGAAGGAGAGCCGTCTGTTGAGGTAGGCTGGGCCGGTCTTGTGGAGTGCCTTGTGTGCGTGGGTGAGGAGCTTGAAGGAGATCCTCTTGTTGACAGGGAGCCAGTGCAGGTTTCTCAGGTGGGGGGTGATGTGGCCGTGGCACGTCGAGGATCAGTTGTGCTGAGGCGTTTTGGATGGGTTGTAGTCGTTTCATGAGCTTGATCGGGGCTCCCGCGTAGAGGGCATTTCTGTAGTCAAGTCTGCTGCTGATGAGGGCCTGGGTGACTGTCTTTCTTGTATCTGTCGGTATCCATCTGTAGATCTTGCGGAGCATGCGGAGGGTGTTGAAGCAGGAGGAGACAGCGTTGACTTGCTTGGTCACGGTGGGTGTCGGGGCTGCCCCCAGTGCCGTCGACCACCAGGAGTCGTCCCAGGCTGAAGGGTTGGAGCTGAGGATGAGGACCTCCGTCTTGTCTGAGTTTAGCTTCAGACAGCTGGTCTTCATCCAGTCAGCGACAGCCTTCATTCCTTCTTGAATGTTGGCTTTGGTGGTGATGGGGTCCTTGTTGAGGGAGAGGATCAGCTGAGTGTCGTCGGCGTAGGAGATTATGTTGAGGTCGTGCTGTCGGGCTACGTGTGCGAGCGGGGCCATGTAAATGTTGAACAGCATCAGGCTGAGGGAGGATCCCTGGGGTACGCCGCAGATGATATCGGAGGCTTTGGAACGGAATGGGGGGAGGCGGACACTCTGGGTTCTGCCGGAGAGGAAGGAGGTGGTCCAATCCAGAGCCTTGTCCTGGATCCCTGCGGCGTGGAGGCGTGCGCGTAGTGTGCGGTGGCAGACGGTGTCGAAGACGGCAGAGAGGTCTAGGAGGATGAGTGCTGCGGCCTCGCCGTTGTCAAGCAAGGTCCTTATGTCGTCGGTGGCAGCGATGAAGGCAGTCTTGGTGCTGTGGCTGCTGCGGAATCCTGACTGGGAAGGGTCCAGGATTCTGTCGTCTTCGAGGTATCGGGTTAGCTGTCTGTCGACGGTTTTCTCGATGAGCTTGGCCGGGAAGGGGAGCAGAGAAATGGGCTGGAAGTTCTTGAGGTCTGTTGGGTCTGCCTTAGGTTTTTTGAGTAGGGCGTTGATCTCGGCGTGTTTCCAGATCTCTGGGAAGGTCGCTGTCTCGAGGGAGAGATTGATGACGTTGCGCATGTGGGGTGCGATGGAGCTGCTTGCTCTGTTGAAGACGTGGTGTGGGAATGGGTCAGACGGAAAGCCGGAGTGGATTGTGCGCATGGTCTTGATGTTGTCATCGATGCTAACGCTGGCCCAGGCTAGCAGGGGGTCGTGGTCGATGGTGTGCAGAGGGTCTGTTGTATTGCTGTCTGTTGGTGCTTTCTGGTTGTTGAAGCTGTCGTGGATGTCTGCTATCTTGCGATGGAATAAGGTGGCGAGGGAGTCGCACAGGGCTTGCGACGGCGGGATGTCGTTGGTGTTGGAGCTGTGGTTGGAGAGTTCCTTCATGATGTTGAAGAGCTCCTTGCTATTGTGTGCGTTGTTGTCGAGGCGGTCTTTGAAGGAGGTCCTCTTGGCCGCCCTGATGAGGTGGTGGTGGTTGCGGATGGCGTTCTTGTGTGCTGCGTGGCTGTCCGGAGTTTGTTCACTGTGCCATTTCTTCTCTGGTTTCCGGCAGGCTTGCTTGGAGGCTAGGAGTTCTGGGGTGAACCAGCTGGCCCTCTTGCTGGTGTCTCTGTGGGGAGGTTTCTTCAGCAGGGCAAGGGTGTTGGCGCAGTCCTCGATCCACCGTCTGGGGCTGTAGGCAGCGTTATCGGTGTTGGAGGGTTAGGTGGGAGGGCTGAGAGTGAGGTTTGCGTGTAGTTGGTCTTCGGTGATTTTGCTCCAGCAGCCGCGGGGGATCTGTTGGATGCGGTGGTGTGTGGTGGGTTTCTGGAAGGTGAAGTGGATGCAGCGGTGGTCGGTCCAGAGGAGTTCGGTGGTGTGGCTGACGGAGATGTGCAGGCTTGAGGAGAAGACGGGATCGAGCGTGTGGCCGGCGGAGTGGGTGGGCGTTGTGACGAGTTGGTTCAGTCCGAGGTTGGTGAGGTTGTCGATCAGGGTTGCGGAGTTGTTGTCGTTGTTGTTCTCAAGGTGAAAGCCATTATCCAACCTATAGACAATAGTGGCTGACACAATTGTCTGTAGTGAGGAGGTTGAAAGGAGGGGGACTAGTTTCCGCAACTGCCTCATGAGACTTGTACAAGTGCCAACCACAGAGGTGACCTGGTTGGCCATGCAGAGCTCGCAATACATTTTTATGCCCAGACTTTTCACAATTGGCACTGGTGTGGGGGTGATACCTAGCTCATGGGCCTGAAAAGGACACTCCAAGGGCTGTTTTTGTTTCGAATCACAAGGACTTCCGTTTTATCCGGATTGATTTTCAGTGAATTTGCTGTCATCCAATTCACTGTAAATCTCAGGATGGTTTGTGCCAGATCATGTGCATGGGAGGAGTTGTCAGTACGGAGGATGAGTTGAGTGTCATCCGCATAGTTGAAGACTCTGCAGTCCCAACTAGCTAGCTGAGAGGTCTAGTAAAATCAGGGCGCTCTGTTTTTTATTATCGGCCATAATTCTGAGCTCATTGAGTATGGACAGCATCACAAACTCAATACTGTGGTGGGCTCTAAAACCTGCCTGTTGTCCCTGGAGTAGGTGATGTTCCTCCAGGAAAGCCAAGAGGGCCTTAAGAACATGTTGTTCCACCACTTTCGCCAGGAAGGGAAGCTGGGAGATGGGCCTATAGTTTTTGGGGTTAGCAACATCTGCTCCGATTTCTTTAACAAAGGGATAACTCTGGCTTCCTTCATGTTGGATGGCAAGTAGCCAGCCTCCAAGGAGTTGTTTAATAGAGAGAGGATCTGCCTTTCCAGCCCAGGAAGGGCCATTCGGAAAATGCTAGGGGGACAGGGATCTGCGGGGCGAACCCAATTTTGTCAGATTCATCAACGATGTCAGGGAGGCTGAGTCTAAGTTGGGGAAAGTGGTAAGTAACTTACGGGGGACTTGGAGCTGAGCCGTAGAGCTCTGAATGATAGGGGTATTGTCAATTTTGTAGAGAATATCCCTGACTTTCTGGAAGAAGAAGGATTGGAAAGCATTGCAGTCAATGGGTGCGGCAGTCAGTTTCTGCTCAGATTTTTGGCTGAGTTCTTTCAGTATTCTGAAAGTTTCTTTCTGTTTGTTTGCCGTGACTGAGATTCTTGTCTCGTACTACTCTGCTTTCCTGGACACAATAGATTTTTTGTATGAGGTAAGTATGGTTCTGTAACTTGTCAGCTCGGCTGGGTCATATACTTTACGTCATCGTCTCTCGGCTTGACGGAGTTCTTTTTCCTTTCCTCAAGATCTCATTAGACCAAGGGGCTCCCGTTCCCTTGTCTCTAACTTTATCTCTCTGCTTTGGTGCCACTTGATCTATGGCTGTACACAGAGTACCAGTGGGTGCTTCACTTTCTTGGTCCAGATTTCCAATCTCAGTTTTTTTGGGGGGGAGAGCCTGAGCAGGGTGTTTACCAGGTTTGCAACCTCAATATTTTTCCAGATTCGTTCCTTTTTCCACTCCGGGGGTGGTTGTAACAGCTGGCTGTCCATCAGGACGCAACAGCTAATTAATGAGTGGTCGGATCACGCATAGGGGCTAATGTCTATTAGCCTAGCCCATGGTTGCGCGGTCCAACTGAGGTCCAGAGTGTGCCCTTTAATGTGTGTGGGGCCGTCGACCAGTTGTTAGAGCCCCATTGAGCCAATTACTTTATCAAATTGGCTAGCAAATGGCTCTCTCGGTGCTCTATCCCAGTGATAATTAAAGTCCCCAACCACAAGTAGACGTTGGTACAGATAGCAGAGGTCATTGATAATCTACGCGAAGAGATCATTGAAGCCGGGCGTTGTCTGAGGAGGACGGTACGCTACCAGAAGTAGAAGGCAGGAGGATTAAAAAGAGATTTTGACCCCAAGGATATCTGATTTATCAATGCTCTCCACCACTATTTTGGCAACCATTATCCGCTTCTTGAAAATAATGGCCATACCCCCTCCTCTCAAATTGTCCCAGCGGTTGTACCAGAGGGCATCAAAGTCTCCCAGGAGGGCTGCAATGATGTCAGGGACTGAGGTGTCGCCTAGCCAGTGATGTCACTGACCAAGTCATGAGTGTTGTAACATTGTTAGGTAATAAGCAGTGGCAACTGTAACTGCTGAACTTCTATGGTTTTGTGCATGTGAAATCTGAGCCTAACTATAATGTGCTTGTAACCTTTGATGTTTACTGCTTGGCGATAACCAGTAGGTAGGTACAGTTAGGACCAACTTTTCTCTTAGACAAATTGTTTTTTGTTTTGCTAATAATTTTGGTGCCATTTGACGAATCTTAACAACATTTTCCAAAACAAGGGCCTTACTTTGCCTAGTCCTGCATGGAAAGTGTTGGGGTGATTCGTGAAGTGGGGGCTAAGAAAAAAGGGGGGTCCCAAAATGGTTTTTCCCCATACAATGTCTATGTGGATTTTGCAATTTTTGACACGGCTACAGGCCGAACCACGGAACGGATTTACACCAAATTTAGCAGAAAGCTAGCTGTTGGCCCAGAAAGAGCATTTATGTAATATGGTGTAAATATGTTCAGCAGTTTTGGAGTTATTGAAGAAATAAAACTTTGCAAATCTAGAGATGCGGATCCTCCACAGATCTGTGCTGTCCCGCGGGTACCCGCGAGTACCCACGGATCCAATGATATATTACTGTATGTTCCAAAAGCATAAAAATTCACTGAAAAAAACAAAGGTTACAGGGAGGTTATAGTTAGGTTTACATATTACTCCCACAAAACCATGGAAATGCATCAGTTATCGGAAGAAACTGTAACATGTGCCGTTAAGTAACTTTAGTAAAAAAAAAAAAACAGCCCCTGGAGGGATTATTTTCAGTATACTTTGAGTTGCATTGGTCATTAAAGTCAACACTATGATTAATATGCAGAAGACACCATTTACAATATAACCAATATAATGAGAAAAAACTCTAGAGTAAGTCTGGGCAGTGAACTCCGCTCTGCTCACTGAGTTTGCAGAGTTTTCTGCACTCCGCGTTACGCGGAGTTCGCAGAGTTCCAAAAAACTCTGCTTCACCTAGCGGAGCAGAGTTTTTTCCTCGCTCTCGTTCGTCATTGTTAAGTTGGCAAGCAAGGAAAATCCACCTCCCGCCAAGATTTCTCCTCGCTCGTGATCGTCAACATCAAGTTGGCGAGGTGGAAAATCAAACTCCCTGCAAAATTTTGCAACACGGGTTGTCAGATATATCATTGCGAGTGGTTGCGTATGCTTGCGACTGCTCGGCTTGAAAAAACCGTCTGTTCCCGTTGAGAAAGCTGCCGGTCGAAAATCTACTTGAGTGGCAGAAAGGAAGCAGTGCTCACTTGCATTGTTCATGGTGCCGTTTGCGAAGATTGCAGAGTGGGGACAAGCATCTGGCAGTGAAAATGACTGCGAACGGCATTTATCTAACCCACTCCGCTGTGCGTAACTCCGTCCAGGCTTACTCAAGAGTACTGGTCAAACAAACTGTTGCCAATCTTTGATGCAATCCCGAGCTGACAAACGTGAATGAGTGCATGCAGGAAATTGCCTCGCACTGGAAGAACTTACACAAATTAAATAGGACTGGTCATTGAGTTATAGAGCATTCAGATGATTGTCCCTTATTGGGCATTTCTACGCTGTGTCTTGATGATAATCCTGTGGACCTTGTGGCCTGTAGAGACTGAAACATCGATGGTTTCTCCTTTCTAACAGCAGTCACAGTGATATTTCATTTATATGTCCACAAGATTTTTGGAACAGATAAAAATAAACCTAATTGGACTGTGTATTTGGGACTACGTGTAGTTAATAGGATATATCATTCCTCAGTGATTTTTTTTAAGAATTCATTTGTATTTGTTGATTTGAACATGTGGGGTGCAACAGTGTTGCTGTAGGAATATTGTCAATTGCAAATCTAACCCTGAAAAATTGTGAAAACAAAATAAAAATATGTTTATTTGACCAGTGCGCTGAGTTTTTTTTCAGTATACTGGCTATATTGTATATGCTGTCTCCTGAAAATGAATTATAGTGTTGGATTTAAAGACCAACAAAATGCAAAGTATACTGGAAATAATCCCTCTAGGGACTGTTTGTTTTGTTGACAAAAGTTACTTAACGGCAAACTTTACAATTTCTCCAGATAAGTATAACTCGTGAACACTGTATGCACATCCTTAAAGAAGCCACTGGCATCACACACATCTGCCACGTCGTTGACGGAGTGCCAGCAGTGTCTGTTGCAAAAGATGTGTGCATTGTGGTGAGGTGACTGAAGTGCCATGAGTAAAATCAATTGTACCTACCACATGTGGAAAGCAGGAAAAGAGGTAAAAATCCCTAGCAACCCTTTGCCTTCCTGCCAGTGTACGTGGCATACTTAAGTAGAGAGGCACTCTCCTATTTATGCAACTCAGAACTTGATGCAAGCATCATGACTGGCTTGCCTGAGAAATGCCCAGAATGTGACTGGACACCCTCTTGAATAACCTAGTAGCAAAGAAATTAAAGTGAGAGGTAGTAGGTCCTTGACAAAGGCTAGTATGGAGTCCGAGTGGTATGTCTCAGAGACAAGATCCTGCTCCCACATAAAAACCATGTTCAAGATGACATCAGGGGAAAAACGGAATCTAGAATTGACATCTTGGTTGGGTATCCCAAAGAGGTTGATACTTTGAAGATCCTCTCTGCTCCTCCACCTTCTCCTCTAATCATTCTGTTGCACCACAAGGGCCCAACCAACAAACACAGTCAGTGATGTTATAAGGTCTGAAACTGTTTGTGTGAGGTAGCTCAGATTTTATGTATGCAGCCAGGCTGTGATTGACTTTTGGGCTACAACTTTCAGCTGGAGATAGGTGGGAGGATGGTAAGCACTGAAACAGGAGTGTGGGCTGTTCTTGGGATGAACTTGGAAATCTGAGTTTTGATTAGAGGTTTTGATTTGTATATGACATTCCCATTTAAACTGATTGTGGAAGACATTACATGACACAGACAAATTGTTAAATGTGCAGCTGTAGAAGAGATGTTGTAACAAATATATTTGTGAGGTTTTTGTTGCCACTTGAAGGGTCATATGAATAGGTTTATGGTATTGTTTCTTACATGATATATCTACACTGTTGTAAAGGTGTGTGTGTTTTGCCATCACATGTTGTTGTATGTTGATTTAGATTCCGAATGAATTTCCAGATTCATGCCCTTATAAAAGTACAATTCGCATTTCCTTTATATAGGCATAGATTTCCAGTCGTTATTTAGGCATAGCCCATGCTACCCAAATACAGGCATGGCTACTTCCATCCGTTTATCTACGTCACAATGATTTCTTGGAAAACCAGACTCTTAAGCAGAAGGGACTTCCCCTAGCCTGGATATTGATTTTTCCAAGAAAATCATTATTATGCATGAACAACTATTCCTTAGGGGTTCATCAATGACATTCATATGCCGGACTTTTACGTCAATACTGGCGTTCCTAAACACCTTCACGGTATAAATATACCTTCCCTTGCTATAGCAAAGCACGGTGTGGTTCGATGCAGTTTGACTACCTACTTGCACGACGCAGCTTGCTACAGCAAGTGCCGAAGGAAGCCAAATCTCCAGCTGACGTGCTGATCAGAAGCTGTCACCCTCCTGCAAAGAATCCAGCTCCACCGCTACCGATTCCCCTTGCGGGATGTTGGGAAATCGAGTTCCGAGACAGAGATTCCAACCTCTCTCATTCTAAGGTATGGAGCTGATTAGAACCTAGAGAAACCTTTGGCAATTCTTGGCAAAACTAAACCTATGCTAAAAGACGAACACCTACTTCTTCCCTCGTACTAGACCTAGTTTAGGTACACTGGGGTAGGGGTATTTTAAAAGCACCAGTTCAGTATTTTAGCCTGTGTTATTTATGTATGTATTTTTACATGTCATAGCAACAGACAATGCTATTAGAGTATTATTTTATATTACTGTTCTCGCTGAATGCATTATACTTTGCATTCTGTCTAACGATTGTAGCAGTTCACCTCTCTTGCATGAGAAAGAACACTGTTCAATAAACCCCTTTTTATTGAAACGCCCGTCTCTCTATTTCTAGGCAACTCTGTAGAAACTAAGCATGCACGATTGGCTGAGTGAAATAGTTATCTATTGTTTCCACAACTCTGAAGATATGTTTCGATTCTAGGGGAAACTAAGTTGTCATGATCATGCGGTTGTCAAAAACGAAACCCTTCTTGTTTATTCGAGAAAGTTTCTAGTGACCTCTGAGTTAGCTGGCACACACACAATTATGTTTAGTATACTCGCTAGAGACATACCGACCTCAGTCCTATGTCAAATCTATAGTGTATATTATTCCAATGTGCAAAGCCTATTGGGAATATAGGAACTCCATGATGTGACTGTGCACTGCTAGTATTTCTCAATGTGTAATTCACTGTAGTTCGTGCTCCTTAGGATTGCTCCCCGCTCAGGAGTAGAAAATCAAATAAACCAAAGTTGCACCGACACGAGATGTGTGAGTGTCTCCTAGGGCACAGATGTGGGCGCAGCCGTTTCAACAGCAAATGTTTTTTTCAATAAAGTTTTGCAATGTTCCTCATTATCTCAAAGTATTTTATTCATACTTATCATCAAGATCCAATTCCATGGTTTGTACATTGTTGCGATGTTTTCAAAATCTTTCATTGGTATAAACAATTAACATACATCCATTAGTTGTTCCCATGTATCAGTTTCCAATGCATTTTGGTGTAAGCCTTCATCAGGGAAATCTGAAAGTATAAACGAAATAATGTGGGGGTTCTGAACCGAATGTATACCTCAAAAGAGTTCATTACTTATATAGTGGCATTTGTGGTGACCCATTTCGTGTATTTGTTCAATCACCCGTTAAACTGCAATTACGTAATGGTATTCCATGGATTTCATCGTGTAAAGGTGAAAAATATAAATAATCATGCTTGTTATAAAACGAAATGGCATTTAATGCATTCGTTTCACGATATGTGATGAAGTCTGTTTGAACTCTAGTGAACCAAAATGGGGGTCGTGAGTAATGAGTTAATTGTTTATACCAATGAAAGATTTTGAAAACATCGCAACAATGTACAAACCATGCAAACCACGCAAACTTCGCAAACTACGCGAGCGTAGCGTAGTGCTTCGCCCAGGGTTAATCCTTGTAGAGAAGGTGATGTTGCTCAATATACTCATGGAGTAGAATTGCATCTCTTGATCTGTGATTTTGTTGGGCTTGTGGTGGTTGGAGATAGCCTGGAAGTTTGATAGGATTGTAGGACCAATTATGGTATTTCTTTAGGTGGAGATCTACGGTGGCCTGTTTCAGGGGTCAGGCACTATTTCTAAGCCATAGGAAGTATTTATTGTATTTTTAAAAATAATTACAATCCTTGTCAGAGTGAACCACAAAAGTCTATAAAAATACCTCTGCTTTTACACTGCCATCCAAAACGAGATGGTAAGTGAAAGTTAAAACACATTAATGACCCCCCTCGCCATGGGAGAGGGGCGATCAGGCTTTTTTATTTTCAGAAAACAAATCCAACTTTGAGATTTACTTTTTGAAAATAAAAACAGATATTTAAAGAGTGCCGCAAGACTCTGTCATGTTGATGGAGCCTCATGCCACACTTTCAATGAAAGATATGTCCACTGAGCCAGCGGACCTCTGTAAATATGGTGGGTGGATTACGCTTGGCATTGCAGTTGTAAAGTACTCTGTTATGCTGATGGAACATACTCTATCCAACCCACTCTAACTCAGACACTTAGGGCCTGATTTATGAAAAGTGACGCATCGCTGCGAAAAAACAGCGATGCGTCACTTTTCATTGCGCCCTCCTTGCGACCCCAATGATGCGTCATATTTATAATATGACGCATCATTGCGCAAGGAGTTACAGATACGTCAGTATTTTTGACGTATCTGTAAGGAAAGCCCCATGTGAAAGGGCTTGCGTCAGTCTTACGCCTGCTGTGAGGCAGGCGCAAGATTTTGACGCAACAGCGTCCTAAAAGTGACGCAGTGAAATCTCATAGATTTAACTGCGTCACTATTACGAGGCTTTTTGCGGAGGAACGCCCCCTCTGCATACATTATACCTGGCGCAGGAATAATGAGCGCAGGGGTTTACAAAGTGACGCATCTACCTAGATGCGTCACTTTGTAAATATGGCGCAACAAGGCGCATTGTTTACGCCACTGGTGCATCACAAAAAGTGACGCACCGGCGGAGTAAAAGTGACGCAAGGGCTCATAAATGAGGCCCTTAGTTTTCTGTTTCACTGTATATACAAACATGAACTCAAGCATGTGCCCTATGACATGCACTGGGTTATTCACTATCTAAAAGAATCTTAGGGTCTGCTATTCTCGCGGGTTTGATTCATTCTTGTCAACCTACAAAAGTTGCAAATAATCAAGATTTTATTGGCTAGTCGATAGCTAGATTTTCAATTTAATACATTTCTCCATGGGTTGGAGGTGTGCTCAAGGGGAAAGGGATGGTAGATGTTAGAAATGGGGTGGTTGGTTGACTAGGGTGTGAGCCCTGGTCAAGCAACATCTAAAATCCTAGTCACGGTAAAGCAAAAGCAAACCACAAATTGACATATGCTCACACCCTAGTAGCTTAGAACAGAAGAGTCAGGCTTAACTTGAAGACAATCTGTAAAATATTTGTGCAACACTTCAAACAGTAAAGACAGTGACAAACACCACTCAAAAAGATCCCACAATAGTTTTAGATGCATATAATAGATGTTGATAAATGAAACAAGATCGAAACAACGAAAATCCAATCAGTAAAACTGTAGATATTGAATTTGAGAGGTTTGTATAAAATAGTGCCAAAAAGCACAAAGCACCAATAAGGAATATCTAGTCGCACTGGACCTGAACGAGTCACAAGTTCAGGCCAACCACTATGGAGCGTGGGCCATTCACAGTTACCTGGCTCGGCTATCTGAACAAAGTACCTCAAGTCCTGGTTGCGGTGCGTCACGTGGGTCCGAGGTCAAAAAGCTGTGTGCAGTCCAATCAATGCATCGGTTCTGAGATACGGCGAGGCTTTGGTGCGGGATCCTATTGTGTTGAGATCGAGGATCACGTTGACGGGCTTGCAATGCGAAGTCCAGGAGGCGAGAATGCAGCGTGCAGTGGCGATGAGTCAGGTACGAAGAGCTGTAAGGCTGCGATGCAGAGGCTGATATTGTTGTCATTGAGCTGTCCTCAATAAGACATGAAAGGACCTGGATCAGAGATGCGCTTTGCCGTCAGTGATGCATCAGTTACGGAGTCTGTGAGGGCAGTGCAAACCTTCTGCGCCGGGCCCAATTAATGCAGCAGAAGCGATGCGTTGGTTCTGCTCGAGGTTGCGCCACTCAGCCGAGCAGATGAGTCGGGTCGGTTCGAGGATGCGTCAGCAGAGAAGATGCACCAGTTCCACTGTTAAGCACCTTAGGCACGCTTCCAAGGGTTCACGGTTGGAGTGACACTAGTTGGTAGGGTGGACTCACAAACGGCAGAGTACAAGTTCAGATGCAAGGTGATTGAAAGTCTATTATGTCCCTGAAGCTTCAGAGCAGCAGGCCAGCTAACTAGCCCTAAAACTCAATCTGGGTTCTGGGTTCCATTAATGCAGGCCCAGTCCTTCTTATCAAGGCAAGAAGTGCAGCACCTCAGCACAGCAGGGCATCAATTCTTCCAGAGCAGCAGTCCAGCAGATTAACAGTCCTTCTGAAGCACAAGGAACAAATGGTGAGCAGAATGCTGACAAAATCCAAACATTCACCCCTAGTCACAAAGATCTGGTTTTAATCCATTGTTCTTTTGCTCTCCACACCACCCAAATTGGACCCAACCATTGCAAATGAGTCTTGACCCTGTTCCCCATGGGAACAGTCCAACCCGAACTGCCAAGTCAGGTTCTCCCTGGCAGACTTTCCACAGGTCCAGAAGTATACTGAGGTGGTGGTGCCTGAGATCCACTACTAATGCCCAATAGTGTCTTTGCAGTGAGGGACACTTCAAAGACAAGCCTTTGAAGTGCAAATGCGTCCTGACCTGTCAGCCCTGGCTCCAGACTAACTACAGGGGGTAGGGCAGTCCTTTGTCTAGGAACAGGACACAGACTATTCAGGTGTAAGTGAGTCTGGGTTCAGCTTCTCCTTTCCCATTCTATGGATATCCCACTTAGTCACACCTAAGCTCCCACTGTGTGTGGCTGTCTAGGTGGAATACACAAAGCCCAACTGCTAACTACACTTAGTCTTGTGACCAGAGGCAGACTGCAGGCACCAGATGGCTAAGATAAGAAAGTGGCAACTTTCTAAAATGAAAAGGAAAAAGAAAAACCATGATGAATATCCGGGATGCTAAGTGCACTACTCTAGGTCACTGTAAAGGTGTACGAAATGTCAAAAACACAATATCAGACACATATTGCAAATTAAATCAGTCCTTCAACAATGTGAACAACAGATGAATCTGTGAATCCGTTCATCAATCCAACCGGAAAGAAACGTTGAATGTTGCTTAATCTGCTTTTATTTCCAAATGTTGCTGATGAAATAAAAATCATTGAAAAAACTCAGACTACAAGATAACAAAGGTATCTGAAGTGAAAACGGTTACTCCCAATGCATTTCGGGCATTACATCAGCCCTTCGTCAGGGGAATCTGAAATGTCAACGTCATAAAATAAGTTGAACAATTTACTCATTGTAACATGCTGAAGAGAATAGAGTGATGAAAATCGGCTCAAACAGGGAAGGGCTATATGAACGTGACGCTAATGTGTGGAGGAACTTCACAAAAAAAACAGAGTGCCCTACAGTAGATGCTGCGCAATCCTCTAGCAATATACAAAGAACACAAATGAGAAAGACGCCATGTGTTCACTCTGTGTAATTAATAAAACACTAAAGGATTCACTGAAAGATTCACGGCTGCATGTGCAAAAGTAAAAGAAAAGAACCCGAGTGACATGCTCACCCTGATGTGACATACAAAGCAAGCAGATAACCAAGAGCATAACTCATAACCGTAATTTTTCGAAGAATAACAGATAATTGGGTCCAAATAGACACCAGCTGTAAATAAGCCAAAAAGTCAGAAACAAATCTGTAAAACCACTATGTCACTGCTCTACAAACTGCTTAAAGCTTACTGTTTCGAAAAGCAGGTGTGAAAATTCAAATGAGTCAGTACGAGGGTAATCCATGGGAAAAGCATGTGAAAAGGTCACTGTTTCCTGAATCTTTATCTCAGTGCGCAAGTGACTGACATAAACAATGGCCATGGATAAAGGACTAATTGGTAGAGATGAGTGTTAGTTTTAAATAAAGATAGGACTATAAAAAGACTGCAGACTAGTAGAAGTAAAAAGAAAACCAAAAAAGAAAAAAGAGAACCGAATATAAAAGTGATAACATGATACAGACCACAGAACACCACAAAGTTGCTGCGCAATAATATGCGTGAATATGTGAGAGGAGACTCATGGCAAACAATAATGTGAAAAAATAGCCACCTAATGGACAAGTCCAAACTGGTATGGGGACACAAGCAAAAATACATAGCACATGAAAATTCTATGTTAGGGCCGGAGGCTCCGATTATGCTTCTCAATTTTCTTTACTGAAGATTTTCAGCAGCCACTCAGAAAAGTAACAACAAAATACACACTATAATACCCATAAATCCTAGTGGCTATCACATGGTAACCATAGAGTAGACCCCTATATAAGGAGCATAAGAGAATACTACATCCTCTTTCTTTGCTGCTCCCGCAGCCAGTTAAGTGCATTACCCTTGTTACCATCTTTATTTCATTGTGACTGTACTATTTATGCATTGTCTCTTTGTGCGCTTTTTTTGCTTCGTGTTACCTGTGTTTTGTATTCACTGGGGACTCCTGTCCGCGCTGCTCGCGATGTGACTGTTTTTGTGCTTCGGCGCTTTCAGTGCCGCTTCGGCGTTCTGCTGGGTCGCGCTCCTTAGGATGTTCTTTCGGCATTGCGCTTCTCGCTCGCTTTAGTTTTGTGTCTCAGCCGCTGTCTGCATTGTGTGCGCCGAGTTGGGAGCGCTGACTGCCTCGCTGTTCCGGGCGCTCCGTGCCCGGATACTAATTAGTGGAGCGGGAGACGGGGGTGAGGACGCGCAAGCCTTCTGCGCGCAGTCCACTATTTTGGCCCGGGTGAACGGTCGTTCCGCACATGCGCGACAGCCATTTTGTTCATTTGTTTACATTCCGGATTTAAACGAGCACGGGAGTAGTGCTCTCTGCCCACAGACCTTGGGCAGCCCTTAAACAAAGCCCAAGTCTTCCAATAAGGACTTTAGGCTGTATAACCAAGCATAGGCTCTGCCTAGAGTGGCATTTCTATGCGATCCCTCCTCTACATTTTATTGAAAGTGCACACTTTGGTGTTTTTGCGTCACTGTGCTGCTTTGGCTTGCCTGGGGTTCACCACTCCCCCTTATTATATCACCGTCTTTCTTTTTTTTTTAATCCCAGCGCTGACAGTGCTTATTGGCTCCTTTGTTCCTCCTGTGGGCATATTTTGTCACTTATTAGTGCCACTATGTCAGATTATTATTATGTTGATGCAGAATACTTTGAGGAGGAACCCTCTGGGTCTCTGGGGCATGAGCTGGCCGATGTTCTTGATTTGGGAGTCCCCCACTCCGTTAATAAGTCCATGTTCAGGACCATTGAACCATTAAAGCGTCATTTATGTAATTATGCCCTGCAGCAGGGCTGGGTTCCTGGCTCAACATCCCGTTCTACTTCTGGTGAGAAAGGTTCTAAATACCCACATTCCTCAAACTTTGCTAAATTGGTGAAAGCTCTATCTTCTGACCATTCCTATGGTTCTGCGACCAAAGATACTTCTTCTAGCTTGCCTATGAGAGATGATGGTAATACCTCCTCTGATACGGCATCTGAGTCGGAGGCTTCTCCTCCCCCAGCTAAGAAGCAACGCAAGGAGCGTTTTGTGGATGCTCCATCTCATCCACAGTTACTTAATTTTGATCCCACTGCAATTGTCCATCCTAATTCCTCTTCATGGCTCCCCTCTACTGAGGTTGCTGAGTGTGTGCAGTCGCACCTGCGCCAGGCCTTTGATAAGGATGTCAGGGCGCGTTTGCGCTCGGAATGCCCCAGACCAGATTTGGCGGACAAAGTTGCGGATACCCCTGAAGTGGATCCTTCCATGCTCACCTATCTCAAGAAATATACAAAAGATCCTAAGAAAGGGCTCGATCGTGCATGGAGATCCTGTCAGGATAAATTGTTGGATTTGACCGGTCCCCTAACCAAGATATTGGACTTGGGTTTTAAATCTAAAACATCAGGGCAAATTATAAATCCAGATGATATGATAGGATGGACCCAACGGGCTATCTGTCTATTGGGCAATGCTAATTGTGCCATGTCCTGTGAGCGGCGACGCTCTAGTCTGCTGAAACTCGACCCAAAGTTAACAGAGTTGTCTTCCTCTGAGTCAGGTCCTTTGGTGCAGGGTCTTCTGTTTGGCCAACCTTTTCTGAAAGAGCTCACTAAGGGCCCGCTGTAAGTAATCCCAGATTACCGATTCTTAAATACCGAATCATACCGGTTTGGTATTTAAGAACTGGCAATCGGGATGTAGGTAATTTTACCGGATTCATTACAGAATCTGTATGAATCTGTAATTACCGAATCGGTATTTACCGATTCGGTAATTGCCATTCATTCCTATGGGTCTGGAGGCCCATAGGAATGAATGGCAATTACCGAATCGATAAATACCGATTCGGTAATTGGAGGAAACATTGAAGGGTGGCAGGGTGTCACTTTGACACCCTGTTGCACCCCTCAATTGTGCTTGGGTGCACATGTTGCAGACATACATGCCCTTAGGGCATGTATGTCTGCAACATGGCACTGTTTAAAAAGCAAAAAAAATGCTTTTTAAAGGGTTTTCATTATTTACCACCAACTTCTAGTTGGTGGTAAATAACGAATTCTTAAACCACTGTAGCACTGATTACAGTGCTTCCTACATGTCAAAATACAGATTCGGTAATTTACAGAATCGGTAAAATTACCGATTCTGTATTTCGACATGCCCCTACATCTCCATCCTCAAATACCAGTCGGTAACGGCCGAAATCGGCCGTTACCGACCGGTATTTGGTCTCCTACATCTGGCCTTAAGTTTGTAACTACTTTCAGTGGCCTTGACAAGGCACAAGGCTCTTTAAAGCGGACTTTTCATCTGGTTTTTGGCCGGGCCGGACGACATCAGGGGCGGTCGTTCGGCCGAGGTTGCCAGCAAAGCGCCCAGCTGGGATATAATTCCCAAAGTGGCAGGTATCAGAACTCCAACTCCTCTGCCTCCTTCTAGCCCATACTTGGATCCCGGAACAACAACAAGAAAGGTCGATATGGCAGTAACCAAGGAGGTCAGCGTGATACAGCAGCTTCAGGTGAGCCTAATCCCCTTTTCAGAGGTTCCATTGGGGGGGTCGAATCCAGTATTTTCTAGGCAATTGGCAAAAGATCTCACAGGATGAGTGGATACTGGATTCAGTGCAGGGTTACAAAACAGAGTTTTTTTAATTCCCCCTCTCAGAATCTTCCCCCACGTCCGATGCTTTTTTCGCTTCAAGATCAAATGTTCATTTCCAGCAAGATATAGTCTCTGCTTGTAAAAAGGGGCCATAGTGCGGACGTCCCGTCATCCTCAGGGCTTTGTCAGCAACATCTTTCTGGTTCAGAAGAAGGGGGTGGATCCAGGCTTGTTTTAAATCTCAAGGAGTTTAATGGATGGGTTGTATATCGTCACTTTAAGTTGGAGGGGATCCATCTTCTTTGCGATCTTCTTCAGGAAGGGGACTGGATGGTCCGCCTCGATCTGAAAGATGCCTATCTGTCAGTGTCCATTTACGGACCTCATTGTCGTTTTGTTCAATTCCAATGGCAGGGGATCTGGTACGAGTACAAAGTCCTTGCTTTCAGGCTCTCGTCAGCATCGTGATGCTTCACGAAACTTTTGAGGCCTGTGGTTGAAATTCTTCGAGCTCAGGGCGTTCGCCTCATCATTTATCTAGACAACATTCTCATCATGGTTCAGTGTCCTCATCTGGTATTACAACATCTTGCCTGGACCATAGATCTATTGCAGAATCTGGGAGTCTTAGTCAACCCTCAGAAATCTGTGTTGATACCCTCTCAATATGTAGAGTTTCTGGACTTTCTAGTCAATTATTTCACTTGTCAACTCCTCTTTACCACTCAGAAGATCAGATCGATCAAAAGAGAGTTGAGGTTGATTTTGAACAAGCAGACTGTGTCCTTGAGGTCTGTAGCCCGGGTCGTCGGGTTGTTAGCTTCTTCTATACAAGCGATTTTCCCGGGTCCTCTTCATTACTGAGCACTTCAACGGTTCAAGATACACCATCTCCAGAAAGGATTCAAGTATTCCGATCAGATTGCTTTCTCAAAGGAGGCGAGGTAGGAGATGTTGTGGTGGCTGGAACATATGGAGTCGTGAAATGGTCGGGCCCAGTTCGACAATACTCCGGAGGTGGTGATCGAATCCGATGCCAGTCGGTGGGGTTGGGGAGCCCAGTGTGGTCAAGTATCCACAGGCGGCCGTTGGTCTCCGGAGGGACTGACTCTCCACATCAATTGCCTGGAACTTCTGGTGGGTTCCTTTGCGATTCGTTGCCTCTCGCCCCATCAGACGAATTGTTGCATCCTTCTCCGCATGGACAACGTGTCGGCGGTTCGTTATGTGAACAAGTTGGACTGGACCCGGTCCTGACTTTTAGCGGAGATTGCAAAAGACTTTTGGCACTTTTGCCTTCAGAACAAACTGTTGTTGTGGCAGAGTACCTTCCTAGGTGCAGCAACCAGGTTGCCAATTGGAAATCCCAACATCCCTGGGATCTCAGCGACTGGAGGCTTCACCCTCGAGTGTTCCAATTATTGGTCAGGATGTGGGGCCCTTGTCTGTTCGATCTGTTAGCCTCCAGATTGAACAAACAGATTCCAGTGTTCTTCAGCTGGCATCCGGATCCTGAGGCTACAGCCACGGATGCTTTTCTGCAGGTGTGGCCTCCAACACTTTGCTATGCCTTTCCTCCATTTGTAATGATTCCAAGGGTCCTGGCCCGAACCAAATTTTATCAGGCGGAATTGATTCTGATCACTCCTCTTTGGAAGGCTCAAGCGTGGTTCCCGGTACTTCTGGAAATGTTATGTGCGGTTCCGGTCTTTCTTCCCCAGACCCTCTCCAATCTCTGCATCCGTTGATAACATCAGGTCAACTCATGCTGGTCGCTTGGTGAATTTTGGGGATCGCTGGAAAGTCCCAGGCCTTTCGAGAGACGCTACCAGATTTATCAGCGAGGCTTGGTCTCCCAACACACACAAACGTTTTGCTACAGCATGGAAACGTTGGTGTGATTGGTGCTCTCAACGGGAGGCTGATGACACTAAAGCAGATGTGTCCCTGGTAGTGAACTTCCTTGCGTCCATAGCCGCTTCAGGCCTAGCTTATCGCACTGTCAATAATTTCCGGTCAGCCATCTCGGCGGGTCACGTGGCCATTGAGGGCAAACCTCTTGGTGAGCATCCATTGTTATGTAAACTACTCAGAGGTATCCGGCTGGTAAAACCACCCTGTTCTAAATATTCAGAGCTTTGGGATGTCTCCATTGTCTTGCGTCTCTTGGACTCCTAGCCTGTAAATCAATGTTTGTTTCGTAAACAACTTTCTGCCAAACTCGCTGCTGCTCTGTCTTGCATCCTGTAAACGCGTTTCTGATGCTCGCACTCTTGATCTAGCGGGTTGCAGATACTCACTCCGGAGGGTGTTACTTTTTTAATCACAAGATGCACTAAATGTAACACCTCTTCCGTCACTTATCCTGCATTACCTGACAATCCAAAATTGTGTGTGGTACAATGTATCCTAGATTATGAGGTGAGTACTGCCGGTTTTCGTCCAGATATGATGGATCAATTGTTGATTGCTTTGCAAAAACCTTTTCGCCCAGTGACCCCAGCTGTACTAGCAAGATGGGTGCGTTGGCTCATGGGCGAAGCAGGTATTCCAGGTTTCCAGATTTGGTTCTCTTTCTGCTCCTGGTGCTATGGCATCCAAGGCTTTTTCTTTGGGAGTCAGTTTATTGGACATTATGAAGACAGCTGATTGGTCCTCTGACTCTACATTTAAAATGTTTTATTACAAACCTATTGTGAATGTTGCACCTGTTGTGGTGGCGTAGCTTTGAACAAGCATAATCGGAGCCTCCGGTCCTGACATAGAATTCAAAATTTGCGAACATTTGTGACAAGAATTTTCAATTTTGTTAAGGACACGGAGGCAAGGATTATCCCACCCATAATTCAGTACTGTGATGTCTGATTTGATTTGGTTCATATACTGCAATGTCTCCTTATGCTGTTTCTTACCCTTCCCTTATGATATTTTTCTTCCTGGGAGTGTGGTATTTCTGCTTTGTCTTTACATTTCAGGTTCTGATCTCAAGTAAAGTTTGCTGACGTTCACCTTTGAAAAGGATATTCGTGGTCTCCATGAGGATGCTGTTTCCTTGAAGCTGACTTCAAGTTTTCATTGTTGCCCCTTGGCCTGTGGATTTCCATAGGAAGAATGTATTATTCTTTCCAGTTGTTGCCAGATATCAGACTGTTTTGTACTTGGACTTAACTGTTATTTCACACAAAGAAAGAGGATGTAGTATTCTCGTATGCTCCTTATATAGGGGTCTACTCTATGGTTACCATGTGATACCCACTTGGGTTTATGGGTATTGTAGTGTGTATTTTGTTTTTACTTTTTTGATTGGCTGCTGAGAATTTTAAGTAAAGAAAATTGAGAAGTATAATCCTTGCCTCCGTGTCCTTAATAGAATTGAAAATTCTTGTCACAAATGTTCGCAAATTTTGATTTGTTGGCACATAAACAGCGTGTACTGCACAGTGATTACAAATGGGAACAACGAGGTGAAAAATGAAAGTGAAAACAGACATCACATGTTTGAAGGAATAATACTAAACAATGCTGATCAACTGAACAATGAAACTTAAAATTACCATGTGAAAATGAATAGACCTAACAAATGTGACATCAAATGCATGCTAAAATGCAGGCTGCTGGATGTTCATGTACACAAACCTTTTGGGTGAACAGTCATAAAATAAATAGTGGTTGCTCAAAGAAACCAAAACAAATGCAATAATTAACATGAACTAACTGGCTTCATAAAAATGAAAATGACATCAAAAAGTGCAGATACACATTGCAAAACAATCAGAAACATGTGATCATAAGGTGAATAAACATGATATCATGAGGAAAATGCAATATTGTAACATTGAAATGTCATGTGTGATACTTCAAGAAAAACAAAACGGAACAAAAGTTCCTCACGTTCAAATGACAATTAGCTTTCTCAAGAAACAGGACAATTCAAGTTTCTCATTCAAACCTTTCGGTGTGAGAGTATCCAAAAACCGTATGCAGTGTGTTTCGCGTTGAGATAACAACCTGGACATGTTTCTGTCTGGTTGAGTTTTAACCACCTCTAAGACAGTGAATCTTAACTACGCGATTGTGTGGTGATGTGTAAGCCAATGTTGTGCTAGCGCTGAACTGAGGGTCTTGGTTCTAATTCTCTTTTTATATTCAGTAATGCCTGTGCGTAGTGATCTCTCAGTTTTTCCAACACAATAAAGTCCACAGGGACACCTAATAGCATAGATGACATGATGACTGTTGCAGTCAGCCATGAAATTGATATTAACATGTTTGCCAGACCAGGGGTGAAAAATGCTCGTGCCAACTAATACACTGTTGCAATGAGAGCATTTCAGGCATTTAACCATGGCTAACTTTCTAAAAGTGGCATTTCCATAATTTGTAAATTAAAATCCGACTTCACCATAAATTAGGATTTACAATTAGGATTCCAGAGACACCAAACATGAACCAGTTATATTGTCACATTTGGCAATTATGTTTATAAAATGTAATAAGGTATTCTCAATGTTTGCTTATAGAAGATATAGGCCTTGTAGTAGGGAAAAGTAATTTAGGGGTTTTCACTACCAATACATACAAACCTTAAAAGTGCATGTCCTGCTTTTCAAATACATTGCAGGCTGACCTTTGGGCTGTCCAGCGCCTATCCTAGGGGTGTTTAAAAGGAAGGCTTGGGCCAAGCAAGAGATTTAACTTGTTAGAGCGACATGGTAGCTTAAAACTGCACAAACAGGCTCTGTAATTGCAGGCCTGACACATGTTTAAATAGCTATTCAAGTAAGTGGCACAAACTGTACTGCAGGCCCGTTAGTTGCATTTAATTTACAGGCCCTGGGCAGATGCAGTACACTGTACTAGGGACTTATACATAAATTATATATGTCCAATATGGATATGCCAATCAAGCCATATTTAGGGAAGTGAGCACACGCACTTTAGCCCTGGTTAGCAGTGGTAAAGTGCACACAGTCCTAAGGCCAACAGAAGCAACATTTGAGGCAAGCAGGCAAATATTTTGGTGGAAGACAACCCTGGGGCTGTTAAGTCTAACAGTAGACCACTACTGCGATATGTGGGCTGCTATGTCTGATAGAGCTGTGAGCATTTGTGCACTTGAATTTTTATTAAGATATATCAGGAATTTATTTTGGCACATGCTGTTGATAGTGTACGGTAGATGTACCCTGTCCCCGCTCTCTTCTGAAAGTTGATAATAAGACCTGTAAAAGATAGTCATTGTCTATGGTTGTGAATTCCTTGCCAGACCATGTTCCAGTGAGGCTGACTATATGACAGCTGTGGTCAGACAGGAGGCTGTGGATGTTTAGACTGGAGGGTGTTCATGAAGTTGAGTTTTGTCAAGAGACTTGGCGAATCACCCGGGTTGTGATGAGCTAATGCATTGGGGTTAAGATTGGTTAGTCTGATGTTTTATATGCTTTGAGGTGGATGGCATGGCTTTCATTGCTCACAGATTTGAGTTGAATCTGTCAGGTTTGTATTTCATTTCAGTGCAATGCACCTTGTCCTCAGTAGTCATGCTCTGACTTATCAGATTCTAATATTCTTTACATGCTAAACATTTTTGGGGTCTGACAGGTTTGAGATACAATGTTTATATCAGTAAGCCCATCATTCTCCTTTTAATCAGGAGAAGTATTTTCAGGACTCCAAGTCAGGAAGCTGTAATTCTGCAGAGTGGCCATCTACAAACTATACATGCAAGTAAATGGGCTTCTATCTTTTATTGTGTGTACTGAACCTCCTCCAAACAATGGGGATAGGCTGTTTGATGGTCTCAGGTATGGAATGTGGAGCTCAATATGCTGGGTCCTGGGACTTC
Source organism: Lissotriton helveticus (assembly GCF_964261635.1). Lineage (NCBI taxonomy): Eukaryota > Metazoa > Chordata > Amphibia > Caudata > Salamandridae > Lissotriton > Lissotriton helveticus. The sequence goes on along the minus strand of NC_136059.1, from coordinate 796,612,990 downwards.
TGAAAGTTGTACACTCTGGGACTGGTGAAAGGAGGCATGGTATGTTGCTGGTTCCCACATGGTGTTTTATACTATCTCCTTCAATGCTGAGAGGTAGTAGGGTCACCAGTCACTTGAAATGATTGGATGTGGCCTCCCAGTGTAGCACATTTCACATGATTCATTAGGTATCCACTTGGAAAAACTGGGTCCCCGCTGTTCACTTCACCTTCCTATCAGGCTCGCAATACAATGTCATACTTTGAGAGTTGAATGATCAGGGTAAAATCAGCTCTTTAATGTACAGTGAAGTGTGTGTGTGTATGTTGGTCAATCTGAAGAGTGGACATTGAAAACACTGGATAGCAAGAAATCAGGGAAACGACGGACAGAGTGTGCCAGGGACAAGACATGGGATGGAGCTCTTGAATATGATTTAAAGTTGAGTGGTAGCAGAAAAGATCTCTTATTTCTGAAACAGCTTCCTCTAGTATACTATCACTACTGGAGACAATCTCCCAATAGATTCATCAGAGTTACAAAATCCTCCATCCACTGTAGGAGTTCCATTATGACTCAACTGTAAATCAGGTCCAAAAGTCCAAAAGTGAGGAAAGACTGTGGTTTGTTAAAAAATGATACAACATCAGGGGTGGGGAGAAGAAGACAACAGGAAGTAAGCCCATGGAGAACCAAGTGGGGAGGCAAAATCAGAAGGCTTGAAGCAGAGATCATAGCTCGACATCAAGGTCATTAGGTGTGAGAGGAATTTCAAACATTTGTCAGACAAGGACATCTAGCTTCAATATTTTACGAGGGTAGGGGACAGTGGGACCCATTAAGGTGTTGGGGCAGGGACAGAATGAAAAATCAACACAAAACACAGGAGATAAGAGAAGTAAACAATGAGGATGTGTTGCATATTCAGCAATGATTTGTAAATAGTTCCTAGAATTCTGCAAGCATGAAGTCCATTTTCACTCCCACTACAAAAGTAGACATTTCAGCAAGCCTTGATTTCTTCTCACTTTATTGCCTGCAACAGGATCAGTGCCAATCATGAGTAAAACGCTACAATGTCATTAAAAAATAGATCTTAAAGCAACATCAGCACCATCTAGAAAACACAAAGATTTGTCAAACTCCAAATCTATGTTCAAGTACTGTTCTGGGATTGATTACCTGGGACCCCAAGGTTTCTGAGGAGTGTCTTCCATGGTGTCTAGATTTGTTTCATTCTGGAGTCTTGGGAACATTGGATGGGAAATGTCTAATGAACAATACTCTCACCAATAAAATGTCATGTCTGCATACCTAGTGTTAAATCTTGCTACTCTTTATGTTGAGTCCTTCACAAGGGTCTTCTTAGCGCTCAATGAGGCAAGGCATTCTAATATGTCATCCATCAGTATACCCCGATAACTGTATTTGTCAACTCCATCAATTCTTTCTCCTTCAATTCAAAATGGCCCTTTGAGAGATTGCTTGCAAAACACCAAACTCTTGATCTTGATTTATTTAATTTCCGAAATACTATTTTTACAATCCATTACCACTGTTCTCAGTAATCACTGAAGACCAAAATATGTATACACCTGAAAACCTTCATTGTCAATTAGAAAAAGGCAAATAGCCATTTCCTTTTCACTTTTGGTGGATGTTTCTCCGCAAAGTGTAGCCTATCATGCAGATCACAAATGAATGCATGAAATAGGTGGGAAGCACGTGCAAAGCCCCGTTTCACGCCGTGACTTGCTTGGACCCGGTGCCACCATGTTTTGCCTTGGCTATCTTGTATCTCCACCCAATTTAACTACTATAGATTTTGCACCCTCGAAAATACCTAGGGTGGTACTCGTAGGACATAGCTGTGCAAACACTGTTCACATGTGCAATTTAAAAGAGGGAAATATAAACCTTATTCTTTTAACGTATTATTTTGCATCTACCTGAATATAAACTATGCTACAGGGTCCAGGTACTTTACAATCCTTTTAGTTCTTGCGGCGTGCAAGCAGGGTGCCCAGTATTATTTTATCAAAGTGTGGTTTCAATGACTTTGGTGCTTACCTGAGATAAGAATCCTTGCACCTTGGTGTCCGTAGCCTGAACTAGCACTTTAATAAACTTGGGGGTATATTCACAAGAGTGTGTGATAACTACAGCAAAAGTAGCATAACACAACTTTCAACATCACAACCCATCGCGGGAAAATACTCTGTGTCAATGTGGAATTCACAACATGGCGATAGCATGCGATAGTCTGCCAAAAACACGGACAAATGTTCGCGATAGAACCACCTCGATGGAGGCAAAAACACAAACCACAACACCAAAAACCCTGCAATGGGCCAAAGCGCGATGAGGAAACCAGCGAAAAGCAGCGCCAGGCCTGCAACACACACCCGGCAGGCGGGAAAAATCACCATAAATGTAGAAAAAACACCACAACACAAACAGACCAACACCCAAGCACCATGGAGGCAGCCGGAGCAGGTGCAGAGGACGAGTTCAACCCCACAAGCAACCCAGACGACCAGCCCGGGACCACGGGGACAAGGAAGGGCAAGGAGAAGAAGAAGTGGAAGACGAAGTTCAGTCCGCAGGTGATCCGGATCATAGTCACGGAGGTGATGGAACACCATCAACAACTGTTCGTCACCTCCAACGTGTCATTGGGCACCAAAAACGGAACATGGCGGGCATTGTGGACAAAGTGAATGCCGTTGGTGAGCACAAGAGGACAATGGATGAGGTCAAGAGGCGATGGAATGACATCAAGCGGCGAACCAAGGAGAATCTCTCCGCCAACCAGAAGGCAGCAACGCAGACTGGAGGTGGGAGCCTAGGAAGCTTGTTTCCGATTCAGCGAAGGCATGGCTTGGCAGTTCGGGCTGGACTGTTCCCATGAGGCACAGGGTCAGACTGATTTGCATATGGCCATGTCTGAACTGGGGTGGCAGAGTGTGCTAAAGAACGGTGATGGATTAAACCCAGATCTGTTGACTGGGTGTGAGTGTTTGATTGGTTCAGATGCTCCGTCCATCATAACCCCCTTTTGTACCGCTTTGTTCGCCATAAGTTTGCAGGGTATGCTCAGAAGTGAGTCCCTTGCTCACTTTGCCACTGGATTCAAGCAAACCTGGCTGAAGACGGCTGAAATGCCAGATACCGGTCCTAGGAAGCTTGTTTACGGTCCAGGGAAGGCCTGGCTTGGCAGTTCGGGCTGGACTGTTCCCATGAGGCACAGGGTCAGACTGATTTGCATATGGCCATGTCTGAACTGGGGTGGCAGAGTGGGCTAAAGAACGGTGATGGATTAAACCCAGATCTGTTGACTGGGTATGAGTGTTTGATTGGTTCAGATGCTCCGTCCATCACCACCCCCTTTTGTACCGCTTTGTTTGCCATAAGTTGGCAGGGTATGCTCAGACGTGAGTCCCTTGCTCACTTTGCCACTGGATTCAAGCAAACCTGGCTGAAGACGGCTGAAATGGCAGAAACCGGTCCTAGGAAGCTTGTTTCCGGTCCAGGGAAGGCATGGCTTGGCAGTTCGGGCTGGACTGTTCCCATGAGGCACAGGGTCAGACTGATTTGCATATGGCCATGTCTGAACTGGGGTGGCAGAGTGTGCTAAAGAACGGTGATGGATTAAACCCAGATCTGTTGACTGGATGTGAGTGTTTGATTGGTTCAGATGCTCCGTCCATCATAACCCCCTTTTGTACCGCTTTGTTCGCCATAAGTTTGCAGGGTATGCTCAGAAGTGAGTCCCTTGCTCACTTTGCCACTGGATTCAAGCAAACCTGGCTGAAGACGGCTGAAATGCCAGAAACCGGTCCTAGGAAGCTTGTTTACGGTCCAGGGAAGGCATGGCTTGGCAGTTCGGGCTGGACTGTTCCCATGAGGCACAGGGTCAGACTGATTTGCATATGGCCATGTCTGAACTGGGGTGGCAGAGTGGGCTAAAGAACGGTGATGGATTAAACCCAGATCTGTTGACTGGGTGTGAGTGTTTGATTGGTTCAGATGCTCCGTCCATCACCACCCCCTTTTGTACCGGAGGTGGGGACCCAGCACCACAGCTCGAGCGGGATGACATGGAGGAGCTGGTGTCGACAGTCATCAGTGTGTAAACTGTGGCCGGAGTCGGGGGATCGGACACTGCTCGACAGGACACAACACAATGGTAATAGGGTGAGTGATCGCCAGGTACTGGGGGGACGGGTGGAGATGGGTACAATGGCACACATGCACAATCAAGCAGAGCACAGTGCACACCCACAAAGACTCAGGGTCCTCGCCCAAATCTACAGACTGTCACTATGTACAATCCTATGCTGTCTGAATGACAACATGTACAATGCGGCTACATACATGTGGACACATTGTAATACACCATCTCCCCTTCACATCGCAAGGGCACCGTCAACACCTCCTGCTGAGCAGGCCCAGCCACTCTTCACTGATGAAGAGGAGGACAACACCAGTATCAACACCCAAGCCATCCAAGACATCATTGACATCATCTGCCCAGCTACATCGAGGAGACCCCACCCACTACCCAAAGTGCGCAGCAGGAGGCACTCACAGCCCTGCACTCCACTAAAATCCCCAGGAACAACACATGGCCTTCCAACGCCGTGAGCTGAAGTGCCAGAGGGACACCTCAGAGAAGGTGCGGTTGGGCTTCGGAAACATTGCAACCAAACTTGATGCCATCCTTGGGTGTGTAGCCCCGCTCCATGGTTTCCAACGAGCCCTGACTGACATCGCTGGAGTCATGATGTGGAGAGAAGAACACCTGTCCGCTAAGAGTGGCTCCAGCGATACCAGCCGTGAGCTGCCACAAATGCGGAGGCTCATGGAGGACATGGTGCAGACGGAGGTGGAAAGGATAGCAGCCACCGCTGCACATCAGCAGAATGTAGCTGCAATGCCATGATGAGGATCTGCAGGGCATGCCCTACAGATCCTCATCATGGCATTGCTGCCACAAGGCGTGGCATTGTTGAATGCTGCTGCCCCTACACCATCCACATCTCTGCCCCCTGGTGTGTCTATGCCTCCCTGTGTGGCAGGCCTAACCACTCCAGCACCTGAGGTGTCAGTGGCACACAGTGCGGCCGACGATCCCCCTCCAGCACCTGAGGTATCAGTGGCACACAGTGCGGCCGACAATCCTCCTCTGGCACCTTATGTGTCAGTGGCAGACAGTACCACAGCCGGTACAGCAACACCCACAGGTGGATCAGGGCACGCATCCGGGGACGAGGACGTGGATGGGCTTGTGATCAGAAGGACTCAGTAGCATTCATTTCTGCCACCTGACCTGTTCCTGGTTGGTCCCGCACATGGCCTTGTGACCTTCCACTGACCCCCGATTCACTCAGATGCACTCACCTTGGACAGCGACATGGACTGCCACATCCTGTTTGATGACCAATTACACGGCGACCAGACTGCGGACTGCACCCCTCCTCTTCCGCAGTACTTGTCTTCAACGGATGGACTGTGGTGGCCCTCCACGGGCCCATACTGTGTAGTGTGCTTGGTTTTGCCCTGTACCGCTCCAGCTGCGGAACTGCACTGGATGTGAAATAAACATCCAGTGATGCACTGCTGTGTCTTGTCTTTCATCATTCAGGTATGTATGTGTGGATGAATGTAGGGACAGTGATTTCGCTTGTGTCACTGATGCTCATCCTGTGGGATGTCAGTCAGAGGGTGCTTCATTGCAATTCATCTAACGGGTGTCCCGTGGACATCACAACAGGGACACATGCATCAGCCACTTCCTTGCCCGGACATGGACTGAACCATGCCCAGTGCCCACGAGTAATTTTTGCAAGACCTGCACTGTTATAGCGTACGACAGGTCAGACCACTTCGATAATGCTCTGAGGGGGGCCTCATTGCTACCCTTCGCAAGATTACTCGCTGGTGGTGTGCAGGTCACTGGTCTAGTTGTCAGTATGTCACAGCCACTTCCTGAGGGCAGGTTTGCACGCACACCACACCCACCCGGCACAGGCATCACCGGCCATGTGACCACGCCGTTATAAGGGGACGGCAACATCACATACCCCTCTGCCGGTGGTGACTGGATGAGGGACTTGAGGCCGGCAAAGGTCTACCACCACGAGGCGCTGACTGGGGTTGAACAGGGTGTGTGGCACATGCTACATTGCGGCCTGCACGGGCCTAACCCCCCCCCCACGTGGTACTGACTGGGGTTAAAAAGGGTTTGTGGCACACGCTGCATTGCGGCCAGCACAGGCCTAACACCTTACCACATGGCGCTGACTGGGGTTGAACAGGGTTTGTGGCACACTCTGCATTACGGCCGCCACAGCTGCCACTGGATGGTGACTTTGGGTGCACTAAGTCATTGGCACCTTGAGCTGCTGAGCAGGTGTGCAGCCTGCAATGATGCCTCGTCCCGGCGGTCTGGACAGCTCAGGATTTGAGTGTCTTGCTGGACCACAGTGTAGGCCGCGCCAGCGGGCTGCGTGGGCCTACCGCCACATGGCCACGCTTCCGGGTCCACAGAGTTAGTGGCACCCATTGGGCTGAGCGGCTGTGCAGGCTGCGATGTTGCCGGATGCCCTGGTTTATCCTATGCCAAAGTGTAACCAAGTCCCAGCACCAGACAAGTGACCTGCGCAGCATGGATGCATGGTGTGGAGGGTGCCATGTCTGCGAGCCCGGGGCTTGTGGCTTGCAGCGGCATGTGGTGGGACCTGCAGTCTACACGCCGGTGGCGGAAGGTGACCAGTGAGGCCTGGGTGTGCATGGACGGGCATGCTCTGATTGGTGGTGGGAGGGGCTGGGATGCCTCTGCCAGGGTGTGCATGGGCGGGCGGGCGATGTTGTCTTGTGCAAGTGTGTGTACTGTGCCAGTCATGTCTCTGGACTCTGTTTCAGATGACGGCTCTGTCTCAGATGGGTGACCTGGTGTACTGCTATATGTACCGTCAAGTGGTTGGAGACACACCAGTGGCAGCAGGTGAGCGTGTGGCCTGGGGGTGCAGGGTCGGCTCCCTCTCTCTCTCTCCCTCTCCCCCTCGCTTCTTCTCTCTCTCTCCTTCACTCTCTCTCTGTCCTTTGATGTGCACAGGACACACCTTATCATCATGTTTTTTGCCTGGCAGGCTGTGACTGATGGATTGTGTCGAGGAGAGCCGCCATGTGTCTTCATTTAATTTCTGTGTTAATTTCAATAAAGTTTCTTTGTTTGCTTCGAAAGTGAATGTGTGACGCTCATTTCTGTGACAACACCTGCATGTCAACTGTTGTGATTGTGAAACATCAGGCGGATTATTTTGTACATGTTTCGGTGTGGCTGATGTGGCATGTCTTTGGTAGGGAGGGCTGCCAGGGAGGGGTGGTCCTGGGGATGGTGTTGGTGGGTGTTGTGGCCCTCTTGGGTGTCCGTGCTGCATGTTCAGTTGCTCCATGGCATCTGTTGCCCTTCCAATGACGCCCTGGGTTGGGATCCCTATTGTGGTGCAGGCTGCTGTCGACTTTACACCAGGTCAGAGCAGGTGTAAATTTCCTGCTGCTAACGCGCCTCATCGCACATTTTGTGTTCTTATTGCCGATCTGTCTGGTCGCTGTGAATGTTGAGGTGTAGTGTTGTCGCGGCTTTTGCACGGGACTCTGCATCTCATTAGTGATAGTTGCGGGGTTCCTCAGTGGCGATGTTTTTTTGCAGCTATCACAGGAAAACTGGTGCTGTGGGCTGTTAGCACCAGCTTGTGAATGGGGAGGTAAATGTATCACAACTTTGGCTGTGATAATGTGCCGTTAATTCGGCGATAGCTCCTTGTGAATATGCCCCTTGTTTTGGAACTGGGGTTAACACATAGCAAAGCCTGCGTAGCTAAACTTTCTTGCATTTTTTTTTTGCAACTAGACAGCGACTCCACAATCTAGAATAATTGGCACATCAGCTGCGAAATTACTTTTGTCATATTTTATGATTTATTGCATGTAATTTTCTTTAAGACCTTGTTTCATTATGTTTAGGAAATATGTTTTAAAAAAGCGTTCTCTGTGACATTTTGTTGCTAATCAGAGGAGTGCTATTTAAAGGCTAAACTAATCATGTATTTGCTTTGCTCAGCTTCATTAGAAATTGAATTGCTCCGAAAACAAGTATTTCAACTGTTTTTTTTCTTTTTTTATCCACTTACATGCAGTGCATATTCAGTTTAAAATTCCCTGTTTTTGCCATGGCCTCGTTTAGTAAATTGACGTAGAAGTGCCTTTCTTCTGCTGCAATAGTGAATGAATTGCCCTTGATACAGAGCACTTTGGAGAGAACAGGGCGTCCTATTCCTAACAATCGTATTAATTTGCGAAAAAAACTCTATATTTTACTTTGCCAAACGTATTCATGTAATCTTTATTGTTCAATTCAGGATCAGTGCTTGCATTCATGCTTTACTTTCTTTCGTTTTCGGTCCACCATTACTTGGGTGGCTGCATGTACCTTTAATAAAGACCTGCTGTTGTTCCCTGGGCTGCTGTCGGAGGGCCATTACTGAGCAGCAGAGCAAACCGGTTTGACATTAATGTGTGGTCGCCTGTGTGAAATGCAAGGAACTTGCGGGCCTACATGATACAGAACAAGGAATGACCTATAGGTCAGTGAGGCATAAACAATTTTCTTAACCTGTAAAGAACAAAAGATGGTATCCTGTCATATAGTTAGCCAGGTGTGAGCTGACTCTGGTTTATGAAACTGAGAAAGTCATTCCAGGCTTACCTCACTATGACCAAGATTTCACATCACTCATGTCAAGTTATTCACACACAAATGCCGGTTGAGGGTCTGTAAGAAGTCCGTGTGCAGCTTGTGCCCCCCCCCCCCCCCCCCGGCCTCCCGACTGAGCTGAGAGTGTGATGCTAGAATCAAATTGCTCAATACAGAAAAGGGTTAGGATTCGGGGACGAAACACGTAAGCCATTGAAAGCAATTGTCAAACAATGTATCAGTATTGTTTGACTTAGCTTGCATAGTCAGTGGTTAATCTAAAAACCTTGCATTGTTTCAGGTCCGTTAGACCCTGCATTCAACACCTATATTCTAGTCTTTGTCTAATGTCTAATGTCTTTGTAGCGAGACAGAGCTCAAGGGCCTGGATTTGCAGGTATTGGACCAAGATGGCCTACAGAAATTACGCAATTCCCAGATAAGACTGGGACTCAATATACGGAGGATTGGGCCTCAACCAAGGGAAATATTTATGACCTTGCCACACTCACAATTCCACAGCAGGGATGTCTGTACTTCAATGCTGCTCAGTATCACCCACCTTAACCACTAAGCAGGCTAAAAGCCACTCACGAGAGCAGAGGGGAATTGGAAAAGGCGCGTCACTGCTTAGCACCCTTTCTTGAACCTGTTATCGATTAGTCTCATGCATTCGAGTCCTCAAGGTAATAAACAAACAACATTTACTAAATGCTCTACTGAACTGAACTATCTCACATTACCTAAAGTACTGTGTATGGTATAGGTAGCATTCTGTAGCTACATGTGCATGTGTTTGTGAATATAAATTGTTTGCCTGCAGCATAGCATGAAATGTTGGTCTAACTCTAGTTCTTCCATGTTGTTATGATATATGCTGACAAAATTCTATTCCTTAACTACATTAAGTAATAATGCAATATACATTACATTCAGAAAACCTCATCAAATATATGAACCAAAGACTTTACAAGAAATGGGAGCTTCTCACTCCCCAGATGAAAGCATAACTTCGTTCAAATAGAATCCATTCAGAAGCAATACTACCTTTAAAGTAATGTGCAAGTCCATGCAAACACAGACGGCAGCACTCCAACATTAATCAGCTACACTGAATAAAATTAGCCGATCCCACGGAAAGGATAATCCAGAGAAGATCACAACTCCATTCAAATTGAGTGATGTAATAGAGTTCAAAGATATAAATAACATTATTACATTGGTAAAGAAAAATCAAACACTTCCCATTTCGCCTTCCAATCTAGAATTATTACTAAAATCTGCATTTGTTATAAATAGCCTTAAAACAATATTTAGGGTATACATGTTCTGAATGAGTAGAAGTAAGAAACTATTAATTTACCTGATGCCTGCGTCCTTCTGCCTTTATTAGCCCCAGTAACAAAACCTCTCCTCTTCTAACCATAAGTAATGCATTCTCTTTTGATGTTTCTGACAGACTTAAATGTATTATGTAAATTCATTGAATGAATCAAAGCCTAATGATAAAAGAGCAAGTATGTGCGAGACAGCGCAGCGCTCAAGTGTGCAACCATATTGTGCAAAAAGAGTAACACACAGGAAAAAGTATAACCTCAGTTGCAAATCTGTATCAATATGGCCTCAAATGGATGCAGTGTAAAAAGAATGCAGGCCGAAGTGGCGTGTATGTCCACGGTTTGACTCCAGGAAAACTATTTGTGCATTGTCATCATCATGATTTAGTCATGGACATTTGTGGGGAAGCAACATATAAGTGCAGCAAAAGTGCAAACATCTATGAAGGAGAAAAAACATTTAAAGGCATAGTAACATCAGCTTCTTGAATAAATCAAGCCAAATACAACTGAGCTAAAGGTTGTGGCAAATAAACAGGCAGTACACCATCACTGCACTGCTGAAGAAACTAGTGACACAGGCCAGGAGTATGAAGATGCACATGAAGAACACAGGTCCCCACAAACCAATTTTTTTTAAAGTTGTAAACATTGACACTGTTGTTCCTGAAGTCATTTTATGTAATTTAGAAGACAGTGCCTTGTGGGGACCTGGGTTCAGGTCCCCACAGTGCAATCAAGTCCCCACAACGTGAGTGTGTTATCACACCCAAGTCCCCACAAGGATAGTAACACAAACCCACGCACGCTCACCCACACCCAAATACACACACTACAAGAACTACCTAAAGGAATGTGGTGTACAAAATAGCAGATCCCAAAGATCCAGACACAAAACATCAGGATAGAGACTCAAGGCTAACTCACCTGTCTACAAAGAAAGTGGACAAAACAGTTATTTATTATTTAGTTTGTTTCCAAATGTATTTGTTTGTTGTAACTATCTATAGCATGCACCAGGCTAGGTGTGCATCAGAGATATATGGAGGGCCACTGATCAAACAAGGTTAAGCACGGTAAAAAAAGGGTCAGATACAAAAATATATCTAGCTTGGAATAGTTAAGGGCATTGGAGTTCCTTTGGAGGTAATCTGTCTCCGGGTATTGCTGAGAAAAAATGTGTTATTCGTAGGAAGCTTGGAGCCTGTCTAAGATGCAGGTGAAACTAAGCCTGGGTGGTGAACTCTACCCCGCTCGCAGAGTTTGCAGAGATTTCCATTCTCCTCATTACATGGAGTTCCCAAAAACTCTGCTCCACATTGCGTAGCAGAGTTTTTTACCTTGCTCGCAGTCTTCAACATCAAGTTGGCGAGCAAGAAAAATTCACCTCCCGCAGAGATTTCTCAACGCAGGCGGTCAGATTTCTCATTGCGAGTGCTCGCGTATGCTCGCGACGGCTCGCGTTGAGAAACTGTCTGTTTTCATTGAGAAAGGTGCATAAAAATCTACTCGAGCGGCAGAAAGGAAGCAGCGTCCGCACGCGCTGTGCATGGTGCCATTGGAGATTATTGCACAGTGTAGACAAGCACCTGGCACGGAAAATCACCGCGCACTCCGCCGCTTGGGGAGCTCCACGTAGCACGGCAGAGTTGTTTTTGCACTTCACAGAGTTTCACGTAGCAGAACTCAGTGAACTCCGCCCAGGCTTAGGTGAAACATGTTAGTGTTACGATTTAAAAAATGGTGCAAAGATGTACTTAAACGCATTATTGGCTTGTAAAAAATATTGTAATCTTCATATTAGAGACCTAGGGCCATATGTATCAAGGTACCCATTTGCCATTCTGAAATAGCGATTTTTAAGAAATCGCTATTTCAGAATCGCAAATTGGTATGTATGTACAAATTAGCATTTTTTTGCGAATTCTTAGTATTCCTTAATTGCGATTAGCAAATTGAGAATCGCAATTAATGAATGGGAAGGTATTCTCAATTTTGCGATTTGCAATTTGAAAATCGCAAATTGAGAATAATTTCAAGGGTGCAGGGGTGTCCAAATGACACCCTGTTGCACCCCTGAAATAAGCATGGGTGCACATGTGGTGCACATACATGCCCTAAGGGCATGTATTTGCGTCACATGGCACTTTGAAAAATGCAAAAATGGGCATTTTTCAAGGAATTCGCAAATTACCACCAACTTGAAGTTGGTGGTAATTTTGCGATTCCTTAGGGACAATTTGCAATTTTTTTTGCTCCATACATTGCATTTTTGCTCCATACATTGCATTTAAGGAATCGCAAAATTTGCGATTCCTCAAATGCAATTGCAAATTTTGCGATTCCTTATTTTGCACCATATTTTCCTTTATACATACCATTTTGCAAATTTCTGCGTTTGCGAATGCGAATTTGCTTCATACATATGGCCCCTAATAATTTAGATGTATGATGTGCGTCGCCTCTTTTCTAGATGCCTCTAAACAAGGGAAAAAACAATGGAAGACAAAATTAGTTATGTAAACCAAGAGCAAATAGAAGTTATTGGGATAGGAAGGACTGGTATATGAGGGCAGACAGAATGAAAAAAAATGTAATTCATTACATAAACTCAAAGCACACTGATTATCAAAATTATAAAACTACTATAGAATGCAAAAGCATGGTGAAAAACCTGAGACCATAAATATGAGACATTCAATTTGTTGAAGGTGCGCAATGTCCTTTTGCTAGCATCTTTAGTCTGTTAAACACTAATAAAATAGCCTTTTTGCCATATTGCATCAGTGTTGTATGCCTCAGCCACACAGGTGGCTGACTAGAAAGGAAACAAGATGAAAGAATGAAACGGCAGTCAGAGCTGTCACTCACTCCAATTTCTATAGCCTCCCCCCTCCTCTTCGACAGCCGCCCTCCTGACAGATGCGTCTCTTTTGTAGCCACATTAGTTGCTTTTTATCCAAAGCAAGAGAAGTTGACAGTCGGTGACTCCGCTCTTTCGTCGCGAAGGTGTCGATCGCTGACGTTTGAACTTCTGGAGACTTCGAGGATAAAGACGCTTTTTTCTTTTCAAACCGGATGTTTTCTGCAGAAAAACTGTAATGGATGGGATAGTAGTAGTCATCCAAGAAAATCTAGGGACTTGAAGCCTTTTTCACAGATTTCCTCACATTATTGACTGGTAAAGAGGTTTTAAAGTGATGTTTTGTACCAAAGCAGAATGGCAGCTTATCGAAGAGGAGATTAAACTCTCGCCCCGATGAGGCAGACATCAAAGGTACTTGACCCGAAACTCAGTACAGGAGCTCATCAGCGAGACAGTCCTTCCGGAATATTCGTTTGGAGCTCAGCTGCGACGGATGCACACAAGGTAGGAGTCAGAATAATAACCATACTCCTGGCTTAAGCGCCCTAAAATATATCCGCAAATTGCAATATTTACAGTTGATTCTGCCACTAGCAAAGAGAACATGCCTTCGAGACTGTTGGAAGTCTTTTCGTTGACCACAGTGTTAAAAAGAAATCATCAGCTTCTATTACCTTAGCACTGCATCATTGCTAACCATATGTGATGTGTACAGTATACGCAGCGAGCACACTCAACCCCAAATATTAGTTCGACAGAGGCCGTAAACCGTTGTCATTCTTGTCATCATCAACAAAAGTTATCTGTAGGGCCAGAGAATCTGTGCATTTTCATGTAATTACTCTTATGCGAACAGACGATATGATAAAACATAAAATATAGGCATGGATTGTGCTCTCAAGCCAGTTAGTGGTGTGTGTACATCACTAGAATTAAAACAGAACCTAAACACAATCACTGTTGTAAGTCACAATAGTAACTTCACAAATATCGTGATGGTATAATATAGTAGCAAAAATACTAACAACCAAAATATCGTGGAGGTTAGTATATTTTTTGCACTCCTAAATCCACGTCTTCGTACCTTGAAGATGGATATATAGTTAAGGTACATATATGTGAAGTTTGTTTAGTTAGACTATACTTGCTTTTATATAAGGACCTTGTCCCTGCTGTGAGCCGGGAAATTATTATGGCGCGTTGGAATGGCCCTTCAAGGAAAAATATTGAAGGGTACCTTGTCATAGTTAATTTTAGCCACCCTGAATCTGTGAGGACATGGTTGAATCTGCAGATGCTGGAGATGATCAATGGTTCACAGATTGTCTCCTTGCCGTTGTTTTTTTTTCTCGAAGCCAACCAGACAAATATTTTGTGTATTAGCAAGGGAAATGCAATTGTAGCCAGAGTGGGAACTGCCATTGAGAACAGATTTGCAGTCTGGGCAAATTATAATTAGGTGGAATGACTGATAGCTCTAAATGAGGAAGCAATGACTTTGGTTGCCAGATTCACAGTCAAGGTCGTATAACCTGGCACTCTGAGAATTCTGCTGTAGTGCCATCATGTATGGCCCAGATTAAAGAGAAAGATACATTATTAGCTTGGAAACTAACCCGGATAGGACTGTAATGTAGAATTATGGATGTTCTATTTTAATGCCTGCCCATACGCCCCTATCTAATAAGGACCCAAAGCTAAACATATTAAGTTGGAACGTTGCAGGAATCGATTCTAAGATATTTCTACCTGATTAGCAAAATGTTATTAAGTCAGATGGTATTTTATCGCAGAAAACTTGGGAAACAAATTTTATATATGTGTTTTAGTTTTTTCAGGCAGTACCATCTTGTTCAGGTCAGGCTTTGGGGGGCTTTCTATTTGGTTCAGTTTGTTAATTGGAGGTTCCGCAGTAGTGGTGGAGGCACCTGGAACCGACTTTCAAGCAGTTCTGTTTGGAGGGGCTACGACCATAATGTTTATTAATTTTTACAATAATGATTTTCAACATGTTCCTGATTCAAAATTTCCAGGTTGAGTTTTTATTTATTGCAACACAGGAAGAGAAGCAATCACAACAGGGCCAACAATTGTACTTTTGTCTCGGGCGAATTTAATGCTACATTACCATGTCAGAAGGTAGGGGGGATGAGCAGAGCGATGAGCATGGCAGAGTGGATGAGCGTGGCAAGAAGTTACAGGCTTTTGTTGCATTCCTTGACCTATACAACACAATGGAGAGGTACGGGACCATAACACAAGATTTGCCTACTTTTAGAGGCAGGAATAGCGCGTCCATTATTGACCATGTCCTACAGAGCGACTTATCCTGAATCCCCCGGTCTAGCCAACCTAATATCAACTACAGATAATCTGAGGCTACGATGGAAGCTGCTCGATCCCTCAAAATCTCTTAAAAGGCTGATAGCAGAAAAAAATCATCAGTTAAGAGAGGCCTTAAATGCAGAGCCCAGGGACCGCCCATTAGTGACTGCCTTACGGAAGGTCTATAAAGCAGTCCCTAATAAAAGAAGGGCTGACGGTATCACACAGCAGTGGGCCATGTTGTCTTTTACTGCTAATACACAGGACAGCAAAACCTTTTGGAATGCTGTGTCCACCATGCGCTCCCTGAATCATTGAGGAATGACAGTCGCTTGTCATATAAGTGGGGAGAATTGGGTGTGACTTTTTATAGACGGTAACACAGATGTCAATTCGTGTCCCCCTGCAGCTATGGCAAGGGGCTGACACCCCTTGTCTCGTTATCTCCGCACAGGAAGTAGAGACCTCTATCCGAGAAAGTTCAGGTGGCAAAGCACAAGGGCCTGATGGTTTCCCTATTGACATCATCAAATGCCATGTAAAGCTGTGGACCCAATTGTTGACAAATGTGTATGACAGTCTTGAACTTCCTCGACTACTGTCCAGATTTTTTAAAGAGGAAATAGGATGGAACTGAAATGTTTCCGCCCCATTTCCTTGATTGATATCCCAGCAAACATTCTGAGGAGAGTCCTGTACAACATAATGTGTTTTGAGTACAAATACTTTACACATTGCCTTTCGGATATGCATGTTTGCTCTTACCAAACTACCAAGTGGTTGGTCAGGGGTTATCTAAAGTGTATTACTCCCTTATCCTGACTAGAAGATAGGGTCCCTACTTGGACAAAGGTGCATACCTCTGCCAGCAAGAGACCCCCATTTCTAACACTGGTGGTCAGCGGTGAGGATTGAACTCATATTTGTACTTGACCCACAGTGATTGGTGTACATCACTAGTTTAGTGCAGACCACTACGCAGCCCCATATTGTGTTTCTGGTTCTCTTTTTGATTGACCCTTGAAGTATCCACACACCATGTCTCTAAATGGTGAACCATTAAACAAGGATGCAGAATTCGAGTTTGATATTGAGATGTTGCATACATTCAAAGTGGATCAATTTTGCAAATGCTTTGGGTGCCTCATGAGGAGCACTTGTAGGAAAGAGGACCTGCAGAAGACCTTGAGTGCCTGTTGGGAGGCCAGAGAAGCTGCTGAGACAGGAGATGCAGCTGTGGATATGGATTTACCAGAAAGGGGATTTGTGTCCCTGGAATTGGCTTTAGGAAGAGCGGCCTCTGTGGTTGACAGCAGTGTGTCTTCCAGGAATTTGTCTCCGGAAGAGATGGAGGAGAGGCAGAGAACAGTAATCATGAGTCGGAACTGCTGAAGCTCCAAATGAAGAAGCTAGTAATGGAAAAAGACAAGGAAGCTAACCTTGCCTTGGAAGAAATAGAGTTGCTTTTGTCACATGAATTGAGCAAAAGAGAGCTGGACATCAAGGCCAAACAGGCTGAGCCCAGCACAAATGGTGGAAGCATACATCCAGTGCAATCTGGGGGTAAGGTCTATATTCTCAAAGATCTAGTGCAGAATTTCTAGATGGAGGAGTATATTTATGCTTAGTTTGCATCTTATGAGTATGAATGAGGTCCCTGAGAAACATTGAGGGGTGGGCTTGTGGAAGCACTTTGAGGACAATGGGAGAAACACTCTGACACCTTTGAAGGAGGTAGGTCCTCTCACCTATATCAATATGAAGAAGACGTTATGACTTAGGTATGGGCTCCGTCCTGAGCAGTGCAGGGAAATGTTTAGATCTTTCAAAGACCTTGAATCAAACATGTGGGGGGAAAATGTGAATTTATTTTGCAGAGCACTGGATTGGTGGATTAAAGGCAGCAAGGTAACTGACCATCAGGGGTTGTATAATTTGATTGGTTGGGAGCATTTGAGTAGTCTTTGTGTTCCAGAGCTGTGCAAGCATCTGATGGATAGTAAGCTGACTGACCCCAGGAAGCTTGCTCAGGAGGCGGACCCCTGGATGAGTACCAGGGTCCACAAGTGGTATGTGGAAAACCGTGCTGTGGGTGGGCAGGGTGCCCAGCAGAAGAGTGGGGGGGACAAGGGTACTCAAAAGGAGTTCTCTTGAGGGCCCCAAAATAGTTCCCAGGGTAAAGATTCCTAGCCCCCGGGGGTAAGAAGCAATAGCCCTCTAGAGGTTAGCCAGGTGATAGGGTTTCTTGCACATGTTTTTTATGTGGTCAGGAGGGTCACATGCGAGGGGATCCCAAGTGTCCCTAGGCCACACCAACACCCACTGGTGCATCGTCACAGAAGTTAGTTAGTGTAGTGCTGGGAGAGGAGTTGGTTCCTAGTGAAGGGGGGAGCCAGCTGTGATGGTCCAGGAAACCTGTCTGCCGGATAACACTAAGAAGTACCTGCAGTGGGTGACCATCCATGGGAGGAAGGTGGAAGTTCTGAGAGACCCAGGAACCAGTGTGGCATCTGTGAGGTGTCAGTGGGTGTCTGCGGAGCAGATTATCCCAATGCACCTCACCCTGTAGTTGCTACAGACAACTCTGAGCACCTGTGTAAGGTGGCACTGGTTCCCTTTAAATGAGGGATCTCAGGTCCCTTGAAGGTTGTTGTGAGTCCATCCATGCCCGTTGACTGTCTGCTTAGTAATGACCTGGAGAGTTCCCCTTTAAAGCAGGTGGAAAGGGGGGCGTGGCTTGGCGCCCGAACATGGTGGTCGCATAGCTGTGAGGCTCCGCGAGTGAGGCAGTGTCCCCACTAATATCCGCACACTGATCCGGATGAATTTCACCTCTACACGGAGGATCCCGGCTTCAGGACCGAGCGGGACTCACCGGGAAGAAAAGCGGCAGAAATCGGATGCCAGGAGACGGACTTATGACCTCCGTCGTCAAGGGGCCTGAGTTGATCCTGCAGCACCGGACTCTGGCAGGAATTGGAGCCGGGCGGAAGTGAAGGCGAGGCGGGACGAGGTGACCGGAAGCGCGCGCTGACCGGACCCCCCCCCCCCCGCAATACTCGGAGACCGGTGACCGGAGTGCTCCCCCGGACCCCTCCGAGTGTAGGGAGTTCCGATTGCCGGTGAACAGAAAAGACACACGGACGGCGGAGGCACAGGGCGGACTCCGACACACAGAGAATAAACCCCCCACTAGCAGTGCGGCATAACAGCGGGGAGGGGAGGATGCACCCCCCGTCCGGGGAGAGCATCGGCGAGTCTATCCGCTACCTGACCCCCCCCCCCCCCGAGCAGAGAACACACACGTGGGTGTCCTACCGTACCCGCCGCTGCACACAGGCATTTCGCGCCACTTTGCAGGCGCAAGGTACAGACATTGGCGGCAACCCTTTCCCTTCCACAAGGCTGGGGAGTGAGAGGAGAACTGGGCTGCAGCGGCGGTGGGGGCATGGGCTGGAGAACAGCGGAGGCACGGGTGGAGAGCCTCAAATCAGACTTGAGACCCATTGAATCGCCTAGAACCCAGGAGAGGACACTGATTCTGCATCATTTAGGCACAGTGGGCACAGACATTGTTCCCTGGCAGTCATCGCCGGACGCCGCGACCACAGCGGCAGGCGGTGGCAGAAAGAGCGGTGAGTCGTGGAGAGTCGGGCGCGGTGCTCTGCTCATTGGATTGACTGCCCTTTCAGCGAGCGGGAGCTGTGGAGGGGCGACGCCACTGGGTACCATCTCTAACCTGCTGAGTACGCACACCCCCATCCTGGGCCTATCTGCCACGGACTTGGTGGACAACCAACACTCCGGAAGAGATTATGGCTGGCAGAGGCCCGAAAAACAATGTGTCGCAGTCTAAATTGGAGAAATTTGCGTATGACAGACAGGCGCAACCACCTGCGGAACCACGCACATCGACGGGGAAGACGCCGGAAACCGAAGGAACAAAGAAGGCAACACTCGACGACGTAATGAAGGCGCTGGCGCAAGTACAGGCCACAGTGGGGTCCACGGCCACTGAAGTCTCGCTCCTTAGGGCGGACTTTCAAAAAATGGGCGAAAGGGTGAAGCAGGTCGAGGTGGTCACCAAATCCCTGGTTGAAGATGTCTCGGACCTACAATTGGCAATGGAGCGAGTGGCAGCGGAGAATAAAACACTGAAGGAGAAGCTGGACGACCAGGAGGGGCGCTCCAGGCGCTACAACGTAAGAATTATTGGGGTTCCGGAATCGGAAGGTTCGAGGGCCATGGACCTGTATGTGGAGAACTTGATCAAGTCACAGCTCAAACCCAAGGGTTTATCGCAATTCTTCTCCGTTGAAAGGGCACACAGGGTTCCAGGAGGAAAACCCAAGACCGGAGCCTCCCCCAGGCCCATACTGGCAAGACTATTCAACTTTCGCGACCGGGATGCGATCTTACAGGCTGCGAGGGTGGCCGCGCCGCTGCAGATTCAGAACTCTACAGTGGCCTTTTTCCCGGACTATACTGCGGAGGTGTCGCGCCGGAGGAGGACCTTCCTCGACGTCAAGAGAGAACTGAGAGCCAAGGAACTACCGTACTCTATGCTGTTTCCGGCCCGGCTGCGAGTGGTCGCGGACAGTAAGGTATGGTTTTTCGACACACCAGATTCGGCGCGTGAATGGCTGGATGGATGGCGCCAAGTAGGATTACCCCGACGCTCGCACAGAACAAACCTGAGCCAACGTGGAGACAGCCAACCGAGATCTCAAGCACCAGGTGGATTTGAATCGACGCGCTCTCCCACGCAGGACAACACTAACACACTGGAGGACGTGAATGAATAATCTCCCGGCAACAAGCTGAATGCATACTGACATGGCTTCCTGAGTGGGACCCGGCTTGGACACTGTACCGGGGGAGACCGGAGAGGGCAGGGGTCCTGTCTACTCCGGAGGACACTTCACCCCAGCAAGCAAGTACTGTTTATGGGTTGGGTAAAGCACTCTGCTGAGTTGGGGTGGTGGGCAGTTCTAAGCCCGTCTGGCAGGGAGGCAGGGAGGGGGGAGGGGGGAGGAGAGGGGGGGTTGTTTATCTGTTCAACGCAATCCGCAAACTGTAACAAGTTACATATTTCTCCATGTTCAGATTGGGAAGGGAAAGGAGAAGTTAGTTGAGTTTTTTAGAGGTCAACAGGATGAGTCGGGTTGTGCAGGGGGGTACCCGCGCCGCCTCCTAGGTAGGGAGGGATGGGACACTGTGGCTGCGAGATGCACTGGATATATGAGTATCTTCACGATGGTATATGGCAGATTGCTCACAACGTAGTCGGGTAGAGGGGGCACCTAGATCCCAGGGAGCACCCCTTCGCATACTAACATGGAACGTCCGGGGATTGGGAGACAAGGTCAAACGTGGGCTGGT
The DNA here is from genome assembly GCF_964261635.1 of Lissotriton helveticus. Taxonomy (NCBI): domain Eukaryota; kingdom Metazoa; phylum Chordata; class Amphibia; order Caudata; family Salamandridae; genus Lissotriton; species Lissotriton helveticus. Next base: position 796,592,340 of record NC_136059.1, on the reverse strand, counting down.
ACTCACGGCATTGAAAAGACAGGGGCCGGCTCTAGCACTCCTTCAAGAAACTCATTTACAGGGTAGTACTTCCAAGGCGCTTGATAGAAGAGGGTATAAAATGATGGCTCATTCTGAGTTCACGTCAGGATCTCGGGGGACTGGGATTTTACTCAAGAAATCGTCACAGTTTATTCCACTGAGTACGAAGATTGATGGGCAGGGGTGCTTCGCGGCCCTGCAGGGACAGTGGGAAGGGAGGCTTTTTAATGTGGTCTCGGTATATATCCCACCAGCACTTCACTCGGTTATGCTTCCAGCCCTAGGCGAGTTCCTACTTGCCCTTCCAGAGGGTGACATCATACTTGGGGGGGATTTTAATGCCACTATAGACGGTGCGCACGACAGGTTCCCCGCAGCAGGTCCGACTGAGGGTCCCTCATGCTTCCAACGCTTCCTGACAGCTATGGGGCTGCTGGATATGTGGCGGCATGCCCACCCTAACATGAATCAATACACTTTCCACTCTACTGTTCACAACAGTCTATCAAGAATAGATTACTTCTTAGCACTGGGAGATTGCATACAACACGTAGACAGCGTAGACATTCAACCCAGAGGCATCTCAGACCACTCACCGATTACTTTAACGCTCTCAAACCAGGAGAAAATACGCAAACGACTTTACCCCATACAGGCAGCGTACCTCAAAGTACCCAAGGTCAGGACAGCACTCAGGAAGGCAACGACGCATTACTTCGAGGAGAATCTAGAGTCAGTGCAGTCGGCAGCGACCCTTTGGGAAGCATACAAGGCAGTGTTAAGGGGGCACGCAATTACCGCACTTACGGGCTATAGAAGGGAAAAAGCACGCGAGTTGGCCGAAATGGAGCTGGCGCTGAGAGCAGCAACATGTGAACACGAATCACATCCCACGCCGGCCACGACCCACACATTACACCTCCAGCAACACTCATACACGGAGTATTTGCGGCATCAAGTGAGAGGACAGATTACGGAGACAAAGAATAGAATTTATGATATAGGAGATAAAGCGGGTAGGATGCTGGCCTGGTTAGACAAACGGGGGGGGAGCTCTAGAGGTATACAACAAATAGCAGACAGAGGGGGTACACTGCATACAAGTCCGGAGCGAATTGTCGAAATACTCGCTGACCATTTTGAGGGGGTCTACACATCTGACAGGGAGGTGACAGTAGACATGGCCAGGGCGGCATTAGACCCTATCCATACACCGAGGTTGCAGCCGGAGGCATCAGCTGAACTGGAGGCAGATTTAACCGTGGAAGAAATCCAACTAGCGATACGGGTGATAAAACCCGGCAAAGCGATTGGCCCAAATGGCATACCGATAGAGTGGTATCAGGCTACATCGGAAAAGCTTAGTAAACACCTACTGGACATGTATGAGGAGTGCTTGTCGAAGGGCGAGCTCCCACCAGACCAAAGAGTAGCAACCATCATCGCGATTCCTAAACCTGGGAAGCCACCGGAAAATTGCAATTCCTATCGCCCCATATCCCTGCTCAATGCAGAAGTGAAAATACTAGCCAAACTCCTGGCTACCCGGCTAATGACACACTTACCTGGCCTCATACACCCAGACCAATCCGGGTTCATGCCGCACAGGAACACGGCACTGAATCTGAGGAGGGTACACGGAGTATTGGCGAGAGCGGATTTGATTCCCGAACCAGCGGTGATACTGGCCCTCGATGCCAAAATGGCATTTGACCTAGTCAAATGGAATTACCTGTTTGAGGTCCTGGCACACTTAGGGTTTGGGCCCAAATTCATAGCATGGGTCAGACTGCTGTACGCGAGACCGGTGGCGCAGGTAGTAACGAATGGCCATATCTCCCATACTTTCCCCCTGGGAAGGGGTACTCGACAGGGTTGCCCCCTGTCACCACTGCTATTCGCAATCGCCCTAGAACCATTGGCACACCTGATACGGGCTACCCCGTTGGTAAGGGGGATTTCCTGGGCTGAGGGTGGGGAGGAGCGCGTCTCCCTGTACGCAGACGACATGCTCGTCTACCTCACAGACCCGGAACGTAGCATTCCAGCGCTGCTAGCCCTGTGTGATGAGCACGGGAAAGTCTCGGGATACACACTGAATTGGAACAAGTCGGAACTGTATGTTTTGAAGGGACCGGGCCCGGCACTGAGTGCTCATTGCCCCTTGGCAGTAGCTGGATCCTCCTTTAAATACCTGGGCATACATGTCACCAACGACCCGGTAGAATTTGCGCGGAAAAACCTGACGCCACCTATAGAACGGCTTAAACAGGACGTTGGATTCTGGGCCGGACTCCCCCTCACGATGCTGAGTAAGGCTGCGTTGTACAAAATGATGTCCTTGCCCCGTTTCTTGTACATCCTGGAGAATACACCATACCAGGTGGCACCGGGTTACTTCAGGAAAGTATCAGCATTGGTGGCGAATCTTCTATGGGGTAACCCCCTGCCCGCATCGCGCAGGCCAAACTGCACAAGGGGTGGTATGACGGGGGGATTGCGCTACCAGACCTGAAATTGTATTACTGGGCAGCGCAGCTGAAAATTATAAATCAATGGATCCACGCCCCCCAAAATGACCCAGCCTTCAGAGCGGACAGGGCACAGTTGGGAGCGAATACCCTGCTAGCCCCCCTGTACGACCAACGGGTAATACGCAGACTGATGGGACCCACGAAACTCACAGCTGAGATTTGGCACAAGGCACTGGCGACACTAGGTTGGAAAGGGAGAATAACTAAACCTACCCCCCTGTGGGACTCCCGGCAGCTGGGGAACTTACGGAATAGCAAGGGTTTCTCTCAATGGGATGTGATAGGCCTGTCCACGGTGGGAGACTTATGGGAACGAGGCACGGTGATTCCATTTGCACGGCTGAGAGAACAGTACGAGCTAGGAACACGAGAGGAGTTCCGATATGCTCAGATTCGGCACGCACTGCTTACAGCCATCCCCCCAGAGACGGAGGTACCAGAGGCCTCACCGCTTGAAGACCGCCTCCTTACGGACTTTATGTTAGAGCGAGCAACTTCCCTCACGTACCGTAAGTTAATCAATAATTTGCCAGACCCCATGACCAAACTTAAGGAAAAATGGGAGGGGGACGTAGCAGCTATGGACGAGTCTGAGTGGAATGCAGCAGTGGCTTCGCCCAAAGAAGTAGGCATCTCAGCTAAGTTCCGACTCATACAGCTCAAAATTCTACATAGAGTATACTACACTAGAAAGACACTACACCACATACACCGCGCCCAACACCCATTTTGCCTTCGAGGGTGTGGGGAGGAAGGGACGTTCTTCCACACGATATGGGACTGCCCATGCATTCAAGAATACTGGAGACGGGTGTTGCGCACCATTTCACAGACTATGGGGACCTCTCTGGTCCTTGAACCACGAAAATGCTTACTTAATGTGTGGGATCCTAATGATTTGTCTAGACATGGCCAGCAATGGGTTACCTTGGGCATGGTGATAGCAAAAAGAGACATAGCGCAAAAGTGGGGGGCGGCAGAGGTGCCGACGAGAACACAATGGTGTGAGAATATGGACAGGGTAATGGTCACGGAAAGGGAAGTGTATGCTAGCAGAGCCTGCCCGAGAAAATGGAATAAGATTTGGACCCCGTGGAATACATACAGAGGAGGCATTTGTGAACCCTTACCGGAAGATGAGCCGATCTCATCAGATGAGGAGGGGGAGGACGATTAGGGATCCCAGGTAGGGGGCGAGTATAGGTGGGGTAGGGACTGCGGGAGACCAGGGGGGACGGGAGGGTTGGAAACGGAGGGACAGATAGAGCTTCCTCCCCGTAGGAATTTCCATGTACATTTACCATCAGTATTGCACAGTGTGTATGATATTGCAGACTTAAGTGCAGATTAATGTGTCAGAAACTTGCCACGGCACGAGGTATGTGGACTGACTCCAGCACGTGATGACCTCCTGTGATTTCTTTGTTGATCTTCTACGTTGTTTATTGTTGAAAAAACAAAAAGCCAAACCTATTTGATTTAGTACATTGATTGTGAATGATGTTCCTTTACTGAAGTGCGAAATATCCAAATCACGGACACAGCAACGACTGTATGAACCTCCCCAATTGTAGCCTATTCTCGCACTGATATAGCGGCCGGCCCGTTGGGTTGTAGGCTAATGGCTGTGTAAAATGACAAGAAGCAATAAAGGTTTTGGAAAAAAAAAAAAAAGAGGTGGAAAGCCAGGCTTATTTGGAGATGCTGGGTCTGCATGAGTGGTATGTGTGACCACTTGATCAAAGGCAGCCAGTAAGGGTAAACAAGAGGACAGGAGCCTGAAACAGTGGCCCAGGTGCATGCCTGAAAGAGGGGCAGGGGGCATGGGAAGCCTGCCCCGGATGTTGCCACAGTCCAGGAGGAAGCAGACCTTTAGGGGGATGCCCTGGAACCTACAGGGGACCAAGTGGCCAAACTGAGAGACCTACCTGAGCTGACCCATTGGCAGCAGGAAGAGGGTCCCACCAGAGGAGAGGTATGCAAGGCGCTGTGCCCTACTCTTGTTGGTTTGCTGCAACAGGCTGCAGATGAGGCAGAAGGTGATCAGTCTGGATCACATTGGATTTATTGGGAAAATAGTCTCCTTTACAGTGAGCTTAAAGTTGCTGAGCTGGGGTCAGCCCGTGTGCTGGTGGTACCCAAGCACTTCAGGATCTTTCTACTGGGTCATGACGTGCCTTTGACAAGACATTTGGTGTGTGACAAGACCTTTAACAGGCTTGCCACCCACTTCTTTTGGCCCTAAATGCAAAAGTGCACTGATACTCATTGTAGGTCTTGTCAGGCTTGCTAGGCAAGCAGGAAGAGTGGGGGGAAGTGTAAGACCTCCCTCCAACCGTTCCCTGTGGTGAGCACCACTTTCTAGTGGGTGGGTAAAGATATTGTGAGGCCACTGAAACCCAAGACAGCCTTAGGCAACAAGTATATCTTGGTCTTGGTGGACCAGGAAGCTGTCCCTCTCATGACAACCACGGCCCTTGTGTTGGGTAGGGCGTTGTATAGGGATATTTTCCTGTGTGAGGTTCTCCAGAGAGGTGGTATCTGACTGGGGTACCAACTTTATATCTAGGTATATGACGTCTTTATGGGAGGAGTATGGTGTAATGTACAAATTTGTCACTTCTTACCACCCCAAGGAAATGGGTTGATTCAGAGGTTCAACCGAACCCTGAAAGGCATGATTAAGGGTCTTGCAGATCCCATGAGACATAAGTGGCACATCTTCTTACCATGCCTGTTGTTTGCCTAAAGGGAGGTACCGCAGAAATTCTTAGAGTTCAGTCCCTTTGAATTACTGTATGGTCACCCTGTGAGAGGACCTCTTAGTCTGGTGAAGGACGGCTGGGAGAAAACCCCATGTAAGACTCCATAGGATGTCTTTAGTTACATGCTGGCCTTCATAAACCAGACTCACCACTTCAGAAAACTCACCCAGGTGAACCTGGAAGCTAGCCAATAGAAGATTAAAAGTTGGTACGACCAGAATGCCACTCTCCTAGAGTTTCAGCCTGGCCAAAAAGTGTGGGTGATGGCACCAGTGGAGCCTTGTGCTCTCCGGGACAAGTGAACTAGGCCATTTGAGGTGGTGGAGCGCAAGTGTGATGTCACCTACTTGGTGAACTTACTGACTCCTAGGAACACTTTGAGGGTTCTGCACGTGAACCGCCTCCAACATCACTTTGAGAGGTCTGAAGTGACTATGCTCCTGGCTAAAGTTGATGGAATGCAAGAGGAGAGTGAGCTTCTTCCTGACCTCTTGTCTACCCAGGAACATTATGGGTCAGTGGAGGGTGTGAACCTCTCTCTCACCCTGGCCCCAGAGCCACTAAGGGACTATTGCCAGTTACTGGGTCAGTTTGCCTTCCTGTTCTGCCTGACCCCAGGAATCACCACCTGGTGTGTCCATGATGTGGGCACTGGAGACAGTTTTCCTGTGAAACACAAGATTTACAGGTTGGCTGACAGGGTCAAGTTTAGCATCAAGGAAGAAGTTTCCAAAATGTTGGCATTAGGGGTGATAGAGCCATCCAGCAGCCCCTGGCATAGCCCAGTGGGCTGGTTCCCTAAAGCTGCTGCACCCGGTGCCACTCCTGAACTGCGGTTCTGTGTGGACTACCTTGGGCTCAATGCCATCACCAGGACAGACATGCACCCCATCCTCAGAGCTGATGATCTCATCAATCGTTTGGAAGCTTCCAGTACCTTAGCACATTTTAACTAACATCTGGGTACTGGCAGATTGCCTCAACTGATGGGACAAGAGAAAGTTCTGTGTTTTCAATGCCAGAGGGGCACTAATAGTTCTGTGTCTTGCCCTTTGGTTTGAAGAACGCCCATGCCACATTCCAGAGACTGGTCAACCAGGTACTGTCTGGGGTGGAGGAATTCGGTGCCACTTACCTGGATGAGATTGCTGTGTACAGCTCCACTTGCAGCACCTCTGTGAAGTGTTTTAGGCTCTGCAGAAGGCAGGCCTCACAATCAAGGCCAGTAAGTGCCAGAAAGGGCAGGGGTCTGTGGTGTACTTTGGGCACTAGATGGGAAGAGGCCAGGTGGCACCCCTACAACCTAAAAGTAACATCATTCTGGCTTGGGACCCAGACAGAGGTGGCTACTACAGATGGTTTGTCAAGGGGAATGGCATCATTATTTTCCCCTTGACAGAGCTTACTTCAAGGAAGCAGCCAAGGAAAGTGATCTGGACTGATGCCTGTTAGACCGCTTTTGATACCCTCAAATCTGCATGTGCACATCGCCCGTGCTCAAGGCACCCAATTTCTCCGAAGAATTTTTTTGCAGACAGATGCTTCAGAGCATGGTGTAGGTGCAATTCTCACAATTGAACAATGAGCGCTTGGACCAACCTGTATCTTTCATTAGTAGGAGGCTACTTCCCAGGGAAAAAAGGTGGAGAAGCTTTTGCTGTGGTCTGGGCACAGACGAAGCTGAGGCCCTACTTGTTTGGAACTCACTTCCGGTTTCCAGGCCCCTCAGATGGTTGATGCAATGAGGGGTGAGAACTCAAAACTGTTGGGGTGGTTCATCTCCCTGCAGGGAATGAACTTGATGGTGGAATACCGCCATGACAGCAGCGGTCCATGCAGGTAAGCACGATGGGAACGTGACGTGGGGCGGGGTTGGGCAGGGGGATGTTAACAGATGACAGACTAGGAATTATTTATTTATTTAATCCTTCCTATACCATCGTCTGTCGGCCTTCCCCCATGCCCCTCCCTACTGCGCTTACCTGCACGGACCGCCACCGAGCCCTGGTACAGAACATGCCAATGCTGATGGTCAGTCTAGATTTTTCCGCCTTAGTGATGAGAACTCCCAAGAGGGTGGGTAGTTCTCCAGATTTTTTAGCTGGAGGGGCACATATTAGACTTGGCATCTTGGTGTTGTTTCCCCTTGACTTTTTGCCTCTACCGCCTGTATTTTTGATGCTGTGGTAGATTTCGTTGCTTTAGGCACTTTGCCCCTGCTGAGCAGTGTCAAAGTACAAGTGCTCCCTGTGTAAATTGTTATTATGATTGGTTATCCATGATTGCCATAATTGATATACCGGTAAATCCCTATTAGAGTGCACTGTGTGTGCCCAGGGCTTGTACATCAAATGCTACTAGTGGGCCTGCAGCACTGATTGTGCCACACACGAGTAGTCAAGTAAATGTATATCAGGCCTGCTATTGCTATGTTGACCTGACAAGTGCACCCACTTGCCAAGCCCTACCGTTGCCTTTTCTTACATGTAAGGTACCCTTATGGTAGGCCCAAGGTACCCTCCTGTGCAGCGTGCAGTGTATGTAAAAAGTAGGGTATGTATATTGGTGCATGTGACATGTCCTGATAGGGAAAGACTGTGTATTTTGTTTTTTCACTATTGAAAGGCTATCTGTCCCATAGGCTAACATGGGAGTTACTTTGTAACATCTTACAAGTATAACTTTCCATAGGGGCAAGATAGAGAGAGGGAGTTTAGGATCTCTGAATCCAGAATTAAATGACACATTATTTGTTAAGATGTTTTTTAAATTGTGTGTTTGAAAATGCCACTTTTAGAAAGTAACACAATGAAAAACTATCTACCATTTTGTGTGCTCCCATCTACTTGGACAGACAAAGGGCCAATATATGATTTCATTGGACCTGGTAATTCATTCAACCATTATCAACTCATATATCATTTTCGTCATTTCATAAAAGTCTGAAATTAAAAATACACTGTTCATTTCAGACAAGTGCAACACAGTAACATGTGGACATAACAGGCACTGTGCTCTTCGTTCGCCTCTTCACCATGGCGGACATAACACCCAGTGCTAAAAAAAATGAAGCGTGCGCGGTTCAGACAGCCCCGGCCGTCCTCCACTCACGCCTACTGTGACGTCGGACGGATGGGGGTGTCCGACACATTGAAGAGGTGTAACACATAAAATGTTTCAAAGTTAATACAAACAATGATACACCAGTCACATTTCAAACATGTAGCACTCCCTTCATATATGGTTCATGTGGTCCTGAAAGGGGAATGCCAGACATTGGGAACAAGCATAACCACAGCTGGGGTTGAGTCAACGCTAAATCTCCCTCAGAGCAGTTTATGTTCATAAATGTACTGTTCCTCAATGGTAGAAGGATTGCCAAAAAGCTGACACGTTTTAAGTCCCAGTGATACTCCTGGGGCACTCTTCAGGGCTTCTGACTTGGTGTAATCTAAGAAATAATACAAATAAGTGCTATTGTGTGCATACTCATCACCCTTCCTCCATTTCTACTGTGTGAACTGTGTTATATACTGTGCTTTACCTGGTCAGTATGAACTCTTCAACTACGGAACTGACAGGTTCTTCATCTCCAATATTTCTTGGGATTGAAAGGGGGAAAACCCTATCCTTTTTTGTGTAAACGCTGTGCCCTAAAAACCTAAAAATCAATAAAAAAAGAGAAAATCAGTACAGAGCCACAGAGATAGCTGACCTATCCTAGTGAGACTTTTTTTTTAAAACAATAGCAATCTATATGTCCATGCAAACTGGATATTTAATTATTAACTTACTAAAAGTGTTTTCTTAGAACTTATTTTGGAAACTAATTTATATGTTCACAGGTATATTCTGTGTTGATTTAATCAAGAGAGAATGATGGTGGGACAGAGCACTGCTGCCTAGAGTTGGTTATACAATGGTAAAAGTAGCCAGAACAAATTCTTTCTTTTAACTTAATTGAGCTATATCCATTTTTTATTTTGTTGTGATACAAAAGGAAAACGATGGAAGATTTATTTCCATATTTTACCCATGCACTTTTTACTTTTTGTTGCGATACTTTAAATTTTGTGAGTGATCTTCTTGAGAACAGGAAAAGAGAGTGAGAAATGACCCCAAGTGACATGACCATAACCTAGATATATGTGACAATAAAGTGACTATCAATAAAAACACGGTAAATGGTATTTAAAAGATAAAGATAAGATTAAATCAACACAGAAAATACCTTTGAAAATATGAATTTGTTTCTAGAATGAGTTCCTTGTGAATGCTTGTCGTAAATTAATACTATTCCAGTGAGAATCAGTGGGATTCTGGTGATCACAGTGTTAGCTTTGTCTGCATTAATTCTGTGTTAGACAACATGAGCACCACACATACAGGTGCAAGCACAAAGAAACAGAAGCAAGCAATCAGACCTGCAAATTCACTCACTCCTGGACACACACTCTCACAGATGCATGCACATGCACACTCAGGCACACACGTGTACTAACCAGCTGTGCCCACATACACACAGTATGTTTGTTGCATTCATGAGTGTGGGAAAACCTTATATGCTTTGTATGTGGTTATGACTAACCCTGGGCGGAATTGCGTAGTTGTGCTACGTGAAACTCCACGAAGTGGAAACTAAACTCTGCCGCGCTACGCGGAGCTCAGCAAGCAGCGGAGTGCGATAGAAATATGCAGTTCACTGTGATTTTCAGTGCCGGATGCTTGTCCGCACTGTGCAAACATCGCGAACAGCCCCATGCACAACGCAAGCATGCGCTGCTTTCCTTTCTGCCACTCGAGTAGATTTTTACTTGAGCGGCAGCTTTCTCAACGTGAACGGGCAGTTTCTCAACACGAACCGCCGTGAGAGTCCATTCATGTTGACATAGTGACTTCCAGGGCAGTGTTATAGATTAAAATTGAAGCTTTGAAGAGATATGAATAAAGTTCTTTATTTTTTGTTTTCACATCTGTTTTTTTCCTGCAAATGGTATCAACAAAGGGTTTGTGGTGCTAAAATCACCATCTTCTCAGCATTCAGGAACAAGCAGATGTTGGTTAGAAAACCAAAATTGTCTACACAGTTTTGGCATTTTACTGTGACATAGCCTATTTTTTGTGCTTTCAACAGTCCAGTTTGTGGTAGAAATGGGTGTGAAAGCAATAATGGATCCCGGAAATCTATTTATTTCCGGAAAGTAGACAAAAGTCTAAATTCAGCAAGGCTTTCCTATAGAAATTAACAGTTGAAATAAAATATAGAAATTGTGCCAACATTTTCACCTATAACCTCTAGTAGGTATGGCAGATATTTTAAAGCAACATACTATTACGTCTAGTGGACCCTTTTGGTTGCAGGGATATATAGGACTTGTAGGTTCCACAAGAACCCAGGTTACCCTGAGCCAATAACTGAGCTGTGCCTTGTAATGGTTTTTCATCGTGTACCGTATAACGTACAATAGGTATAAAGGAAATCTATGTATTTCCTAAATGGGAACAAAATACAGAGTTTAGAAGCAGTGGTTATTTGCACATCTCCAAAATTGTGGACACCCATACTAGCATGTGAATTAGAAGACATTTTCTAAAATGGCTTGTTTTTTACGTATTTTCTTACCTTTGGAAGGCAGAAATGCATACAAAGTCAATTTTATAATAACACTTGTTCCACTGTTTAGTGTTCCCCCAAGTCTCCTGATAAAAATAGTACCTCACTTATGTGGGTAGGCATAGTGCCAGCAACAGGAAATGCCCCACAACTGTGGAGACTTCAAAATTATGCTGATCGGCTCATTTCAGGTTCGATTTCAATGAAATGACGTCAGCGCGATGTACACACTGATCGTCATTTCAGTGAAAGAATCAGAACATCCTCGGGATCTGGAGAAGCTTTTCCCAGCTCCTGAAGCTGTTTGGGGGAAAGGAAATCCCTCTGGTGCCCGCACCAGAGGGATTTCCTGTGCCATGTGGGCGGACATGCGGGAGCCGTCCAAAGCACATGACGTAGCGTGGATACTATCTGACATCTACCTTTATCAATTCACACCTATAAATGATCATTATGACAAATATTTCTTGATGAAGACATTAACGGGTTAAGTCGAAAAAGAAAATTGTGAGAATACATGCTGCATAGTAAAATCATGCAGAAGGTTCTAAAAGAATGAAACGAAAATGTAAACAAAACAAAAGATACAATGTGAAATATACATTAACGTATTTATGTGTTGTGAGAAATTAAAATATTGTTTGTGATATCATTCAAAATCTGCATTGTATCTGAAATATATACATGCATAATGAAGTTCTTGAGATGCAAAATTGCTTATATTAAGAGAAATTTGACATAGTGCAAATCTGAGCTTCTGTAGCGTTTATACAATAATACATGTATTGAGAGTGATACATTAATAATTTGCTTTGAAAATTATAATGTACAAATAATGCTTATGAAACTTTTTGGTAGTGCCTAATAATGATATATAGTACCTGAAAGAAACTATAACTGCTCTGCTATCACGGAGAGAATCGAAATTCATTTATGAAAATGTATGATTTATAATGAAATTAAAGAGTAGTGATTCAGTTAATTTTCATGTAGGCCTCAAATGCTTCTCTTTACCTGTGTTAATGTAAAACCATGTGAGACAGTCACCTAAGCCCCATGAGAACTTTCTTAGAAGTTTCATTTCTGTATTAGCTAACAACGGACTCACTTCTTTCTAAGAACCATAATTGATAGAAATGCAACAGGATTGTTGCAAACCCAGGGGACAGCGCCTGGTAACAAACAGACTGTGAGCAAAGTCAAGCTCCACTCATTCCTGTGGAAGTGACGAAATGGGAATACAATTGAACTTAATGAATCTAATGAAATTTGCAAAAAGTATTACTTAATTCTTCCGGATTTGTGTGATTCACTGATCACCCCACAACAGCCCCATATGAGTGACCAATGAGGACCACATGGACTGATGGAATTGATATGTTAAAGTGATACACCTGGAACATTTGGAGGTATAATTACCCCATCAGAGAAGGAGTCGGGGGATGGCTGTCATTATCCTTTCCTGCCTAGCATGCTGTTGGATAGACTTTTGATCCCTATTGTCTTTCCATGCCCCTTTCCATCTGTACTGGGTGGAATAGACTTTAACAACCTGAACTATATCCAATTGTGACCTTGAATCCTGTACTTTGCTGGCTGGTACAGTTTTGCAGGATAATTAACCTTTCGGCTGAGAGGTTATCTGACTCCGACTGTGGCAGGTGGTGCTGCTGTTCAGACTTGACCAGATATAACTGAGGACAGACTTGACCTGATCTAACTGAGGACAAACTTGAAGCGTTCAGCTTTGCTTTGCTTTGTATGACTGATAACTGAACCTCAAATGTATCCTGTTTCTCTCCACAGAGATTTTCCAGCTGTCTGATAATGCTCTATTTTGTGTTGTGAGGCTACTTGTAATAATACACGGTCATTAAATCTGATTTGAAATGTATTTCTTTGACTTGTCTATCCAATATGAGGTATAAGATAAATGTTTCCTATGGATTATCTTTATCAATTCTCCTTCTTTTGGGCATATTTCTGGTGTGAAGGTGTTTTTATTGGTGGATGAGAAAGGTTTTGAATTAGGCTTGAGATAACAATTATTTCATTCCAGGTCGTCGTAGAATAATTGTTCACATTTCTAAGTATTCTAGTCCCTGTCAGTTCAACAAAAAGATCCATCAAAGGACTATGGTTTGTAAAAAACTGAGATAAAAAATTGGGACTATTGAGAGACTGAGGGCTGCTGGAAATGGTTCTAGAAATATAAGATTGTTATCAGGGTAAAGAAAAATTTGGTAAGCTTCACGCTGCATCAGTTGAGAGTACGTAAATATCTCCTATACATTTAAGCATTACTAATAACAAAAGCTGCCTTGAGCTTCAGGCATTAAACTGCATCTAAAAGTGGTACACAGATATTTAGTGCTGGAAAAGTGAAACATGAGACCTAGTCCGATGCTTTCCATTTAATGAATAATGTAAAACAATGCACAATTACTTCATGGTTGGCTTCAATGTGTTTAGTTTAGACTTGACCTTACTATAGAATGTAGATTTAATTAGTAAAATGTGTTTTGAACTTCAAGTTCAAGTTGTCTTTATTCAATCTTCCTAGGACAGATAATAAAAGTTACACAAAACGAAATTCGTTACAGACATACATATTTAAAAAGTGACAACCATGTATTAAAAAATGGAATGAGTCCTGCAAAAGTCCATACCTTGTAAATTAAGAACTGCCACATTTTTAGACATATAAGCTCTTCATATTAATAAACGATAGATAAAGTGACAGAGCACTAAGGTCTAATTTAGCAGTGACTGTGCAATAAATCCAGATTCGATTCCTAAAAGCTACTAAGAAGTAACAATTAGTTATAAATATTTCAAAATTGATATCCGCTTTAAACATTTATAAAACCAAATCAGGAACAATAATTACTAATATCACTATAGGGCTGTTTACATCAAAACAGAAAACACCTTCACTTAGCTCGAAGGTGCATCAGAGAGACCACAACTGTGAGACAAACGTTACAATGATTAATTTGACTATGAATAAAGTGGTTGTACAGTAAATCCAGTACCGATTCCAGAAAGCTACTGCCAGGTGGCACTTAATTCAAAAATATATTCAAAATTGGCACTAGCCTTGAACTTTTGGGAGACATAGCAGAAACAATAATTACTAAACTCACTAGAGTGCTTTTTACATCAGAACACCATGCTCCTTCTCTTAGCTAAGGTACACTTCAGAAAGATAGCAACTGCAAAGCAAATGTTACAATCGCTAAGTTGCTGTAAGTAGAAGAGAGCCGCTTTGCACTTAGAAAATGTATGTCTGCGCTGTACAGGTAATAAAACTTCCTAGTAAACAGAATATAAAATTGACAGAAAAAGACCAAATGTTAAATAGTCTGACTCGATTGCTCATCACATGGGTAAGTGGCAACAGTGTTAGTGGAATACTGACCTAAGGGAAAGCATATCACCCCAAAAAGAAGCCAGCCTGAATTTTGTCAACAAGTTTCTCTCGTAAACATTGGTCACATATAAAAGATACAGGCAATAGATGGAGTTGCTTGAATGAGGCAATAATCTCTGACTGAGGGTTTGGCCACTTCCATAAATTCCATTGAGGATAAAACTGTCCGAACCCTCTTTCTGTACTTTTTTGCAATTTCCTGTGGGTGATCAAAAAATGAGGCCCAGCCAAGTCCCAAAAAACAAGTTTTGATATATTGGAGCCATGGAATGGTCAGACCACGTGCGCATCTTGAACAATCTCCAATGACCGTCCAATTAAAGTCTGCTTCTTGGTTAGACCAGATTGAGCACCAGAGGGCTAAAGGGGCAGCACTTATGGTGTCCTGGACATACTCAAGGCTTTACTCCAGATGAACGGAATAATGTGGAGATGAGGGAGGGATGCCTAATAAACGGCGGCAGAATCTATTCTACTCTATCTGCATTGAGTGTATATCCCTGCAGGATATTTATTCCTTTTGTTAAAATCAGCAGGTATTTGCGTTTGTATATCTCTAATACGGGAGCGATGGTCTTTTTACCAATAGACATGGCAAGCAAGAAGGTAGTGCCAACTGCTTGGGTGTATCGAGTACTATTTTTAGGATCAAAATCCAGGCCTAGATAAGGGAAAGAGCTGACCCTCTCTAGGGGTTTGCCCTCTATATTCAATGTTCAGGTTTTGGTGTTTTTTGGCCCACATATCATAGTAAATGTTTTCTTGAAGTTCAACTCGAAACCCAGGTGCTTCAGAAAACTAACGTTACCTAAAATGAGTTTTTTTAGGCCATTGGCAGTCCTTGTCAGGAAGACGGCGTCGTTAGCTTAAAGCAGCGTGGGCTCGGCTGCTTTGTCCACAAGCGGCACGTCCGTCCCTACAGAAACCAGTGTTTTTTACAAGTTGTTTGTGCAGAGAAGAAAAATGATAGGGGCAAGGACGCAACCTTGGCGCACCCCTCGCTTAATGCTGAACAATTCTGTGCACTCTCCAGCACTCCCATACCTAACTGAGGCAGTAGGTTGTGATGGAGATGCCTTAAGAATCTAACCAGCCCCACGTCAACTCCCATGCTCTCCAAGATGACCCACAGCTTTGAACGGGAAACGTAATCAAATGCGGTGGACAGGTCCGTCAACGCCAAGTGGGTGGAAACATCCTTTGCATATTTGTATTTTGCCACAATGAGGTGAAGGTTAAGGCACTGCTCAATCATCCCGAGCCCCTTTCTGAACCCGTACTGACTTGGTGCAAGTATGCTCTTCACATTATTCCAACCCAGTATACGACCCAGTGCAACTCTCCGAATAATTTTAACAGAGGAATCCAGAAGGGATATCGGGCAATAAAGTGTGAGGCCCATACCTAAGCCTAAATATGAGTTATAACCTTGTCTGTTGGTGAGATAGGGAACAAAACGGACCGCACACCATCCAAAAAGCTTGTGGGTCCTTTAAATGCAAGCTCCTACAAAAGATTCCCATTTCTCCTCCTTCATTGCCGACTTCCTTCTTTTAATGGCTTGCTGGTATAACTTTCTACTTTCCCTGTTTGCACACTGATCACTAGGGATTTGCTTTAGGGCCTTATGTAAAGGTATAATTTGCTTTTCAGCATGCTTTATCAAACCATGATTTAGTATGGCGATGCGGCTGAACATTGGGTCTGGAAAGCAGCATTTTTATCGTTGCTAAAAGATTGTAAATATCAGTTAGGATGAGGGCTGGGTAACAAGGTACATGATTGCTGCTATTCACCAAATCAATACTATTACGTACAACTTGGAGCATAATGCTCCTCACGTTTGCCGTGCGCCAAACCACTCTGCACCCTGCATCCTTGGTAGACATTTCTTGGGGAGGCAAAGACTTTGGCTTGCACATATGCCAACTGTATCTTAGCAGAAATAGGACTGTGGTCACTATAGGTCTGAACAAGGACCTCACAGTTGTTAACAATTGGGTACAAGCTCCAAGAAGTAAAAATATAATCAATAGTGCTCCCATCGCCCGCCCTATTTAGGTTGGAATATAACGTTCGGAAGAATAAGGGACCTTGTTGACCAGGCCCTAGACTGCCAGGAGAGAGAAAAGGGCCCACCCTTTTGAGTCCATCACATTACAATCAAGGTCTCTGGCAAGTGGGTCAAAGGTAATTGGAGATATGAACGGATAATGCCCCAGTTTCGCATTGAACTCCCCCTGCCACCATTAACCTAGGGGGGCATTCCACCCTTGCCTCTTTCTCTTCAAGCTTGTCAGTTGCAGCAAAAAGACCTTGAAAATGGCAATCACCCTCACTCGAAAAGTTGTAACTTTAGAACTTTATCAGATATATCTTTTGTGAGTTTTTCCAGCTGAGGCAGAAGGCCTGCACTTCCCATCACTCCTGATAGGTAGAACTAAGCAGCCAATATTAACTTTAAACCAGGTGCTTAAGCCCCCCTCTGCCAGATGAAGTTGGAGTCGCAGGCAGGGTGAAGCACATTAAGCCGTCGAATGATTTCATTTACCTCCCAGGTTTCCTGCAGGAAAACTATATCAAAGTTTGTGATAAATGATCGCCTAACATCAATCGAGATTTTAGAGACTAGGCCCGCAATTTTCCAACCTAAAAAAAGTAGTTGGTCATTGCCTATTGGGCCTTCATCCAAGCAGATACTCATGTCAGACCTGGGGGAGAGGAATTTCAGTTGGAGGGTAGGAGATAATAAAGCAACTGCAATTGAACCATTGAGTGCCCTGCCCTTTTCCAGTGCCCCAAACCCTATGTGGGGATAATTCAGAGAAGAGTTGTCTGGAAATGTGGCAGTATAAGGAGTAGTGTTTGTGGATCTTGACTTCCTGCCTAAACACGTACACATCCTTCACTCTATTTTAATCCTGACCTTGGGACCCTGTAATAAAGTACTTGTGGGTACCCATGAGCCAGTTTTAACGAGCACTTTCCAACTGCACTTTAAGTCTATCACTTACCCAGTCCGGATGGACAACACTAATCGTTGGGATCACTGTACGTCACTTATATGTTGTTTGTATTTGTTGGTTTTGAGTAGTGTGTTTTTTGTTCCCCCTCCCTATGCTCCGCCCCCTGCGTGGCTACGCGGGGGTGTATTGTAAGCAGACCCGATGATGAAGCATGTCACACACATTGTGTGTGAGTGAGGGCAGTTTTTTCAAATAATTTTGTTTTTCACTGTTCTGTCCTTGCGCCACAGTGTCTGTTGTTCCCCACCCCTTTTGGTGTGTGTGCAGTATGGAAGGAGCCATCAGTTACCCCACCCTTCTCTAGAAATCCGCACCCTGTGAAGTGAAAAGTTGGTTGTGATATCTTGATAAAGTGTGCAGTAGCAATTGAACTATTGGGTGCCCCACCCTTGTCCTGAACACCAAGCTCTGTGTGAAAATGGACCGGAATAAAATTATTAGGCAATTGATCAACAGGGATGAGATACTCAGGTGCATCTCTCTCAACAAGTTGACGGGAGCAACCATGCTCATCCCTAAATAGTCAATTGATGTCCTCCAACCAGGCCAGATCTGAAAACCTTTTATTCAGGGAGAGTTTTATTTGAGGGGGGAGACTGGGTAACACATGTGTAGGTGATGTCAAGCTGCCAGGAAAACAGAGGAGAGACAACAAGATGCTAATAGAAAAAGCCAAGTGGCAGTATCTTGGCGGAACTAAGTTTAAACCCTCGTACACTTGCTTTATGCAATATTTCCTGGACAACAAAAGGATTGTGAAAATTAACCACAATAACATCACGATTCTGCCCATTCCCCCCACCTATACCCTCACCCGCCTTGCAGATCTCTTTTGAGACATCCCAGTTTGCTGCAATGTTATTATTTAGCCAGTGAATGGATTTGTTCATTAGACCCCTAGTGGTTTCCATACTGTCTGCTGCGAGCTTGGGAACGTTGGTCAAACACGTCAAACATAAGGAGCTGATGCAGGGGGGAGATCAATCACGGGAAGGCTTGCCTGACACGAAATACATGATGCCAGTTGCTTTTCAGGTAGTTTAACCAAAGGACGTTGCATTTCCATTATGGAAGGAAAATCAGAGACCAAATACTGAGTAGATACAGGAGTGTTTCCAAACCAAGGTCTTTGCCTAATTAGCTTCAATTTGGGTTAATCAGTCAATAATGGGGCGCAGTTTGAAGGCCAAGAGTTCACCAATATGCATACTCAGTTTGCTCCAAGACATTTAATTTGCCACGGACAAAGATCCAGTCATTTCATCATTGCCTACCCTGATGCATGGAGCTGGTTTGCCGGTTACACCAGGATGTCTAAATTTCGTTGATTTGGCAGATTGCCTCCTGCGCTTGGTGTTTGAGACACCCATGACTTCAAATTCAAAGAGATGATTACCACCCTCAGGCCCAGTAATAATAGACTTGGTTCCCCTTCCTTGCACTGGGGACCCACCCCCCAGGCAGGCTATGCTGATACAGGGAAATTGACCAGACCCCCGTTACTTTCATGGACCAATACGTCAGCCCGAGGACTTATAAAGGTGGAGACATTTAACAGTGGTGGTGGGTCTGTACAACTTTGGCTGATAGGCAAGGAGGCAATTACAGCAATTCCATCAGAAGTGAGAGAAAGACGGCGCTCCACCAGGAGTATTTCGTTGGAAACCATATCAACTGCCCGGGTTAAATAATTGTCAATGCTCGAGCGGGTGAGTGGAGGAGGTAATGCACTCGGAATACCGGAGATCCCCTTCCACTTACCCATGCTTATAGACTAAGATGATTTAGAACAAAATAAATGGAAAAAAGCAGAATAGTTAGGCAAGAACTCAGCAAACAAGACACAACAGGAGACTTCAGCCACAGAACACGGTACCATGGAGAAAAGTTTGGGGGGATTACACTGTACCTCCTTTCGTAGATGCAACTTGAAATCTCCATCAGACATGGGGCTCGATTAATCCTGGGACAGTTATCGGGGGGGCCTAGCCCAGCCTCTTCTGGGCTTTGACAGGCGTAGACGGGCCCACCCACCCTTGCCCAGGGCTTTGCCCGTGCATGCCCGTGCACATCCAGCGCGTGATCGTAAGGTAAACCGGGACTGATAGTCCCTTGGTCCGGCTGGTGTGGCTGGTGTTCCCGCGCTGCAGGAGTGCCTGTTGTCTTTTCTGTGAATCTCCGGGCGTGGAAACAGCATTGGCGGCGGCTCGCGGATGCAATGTAAACCGGGATTGGTAGTCCTCATGTCCTGCTGGTGTGGCTGGTGTTCACGCGCTGCTGGGGTGCCTGTTGGCTTTTTCTGTGCATCTGCGGGCGCGGAAACAGCATTGGCGGCGGTTCGTGCACGCAAGGTAAACCAGGACTGGTAGTGCCCTGGTTCTGCTGGTGTGGCGGGTGTTCCCTCGCTGCTGGAGTGCCTCTTGGCTTTTTTTTGCACCTCCAGGCACGCAAACAGCTGCAGGGGTGGCTCACTGCCACAAGGTAAACTGGGACTGGTAGTCCCCTGGTCCCACTGGTGTGGCGGTGTTCCCAAACTTATAAAGTAGCATATATTTGTACTTAATTAACATTGTAATGTGTAGAGAAGCTGGAATAAAGCTTGTGACTTAGTTTTTGCTTTGGGAGCTCTGGCACTGATCTTCAGATAAAAATGGAATGTTTGCCGTTCCTTTTCTCTGTGAAACAAAGAAGCTCATTATAATTTACAGCCTGTAGCTTGTTTTTATCAGTATTCAGTTGCTTAAACAAAGCATTATTCATTTCATAGCTATGGAAAAACTGCAAAGCACACATTTTCTTCTCATTATTGTAAAATGTATTTACTGTTTCTGGCCAAAATAATAATTTCTTGTTGGAGTAAATGTTATTTTGCTTTGTTAACGAATGTTTCTTTAGCAGGAAGTCAGGAGATGAAGACATTTAGAGTAAAATTCAAATGTATTACAAGAACTCGCATGATTGGTTATGTGAGCAGACAGCCGAGGAGTGTCACTGTCTTTCTGCCCTTCAATTGGATGGTGGACGAAGACCAATGTCACGTGTTGAAACATTTTGCTGAACTACATACACATTACACTTTACTCGCTGAGAGGCGGGACGGGTTTTTTAGCAGGATTTTTGCAGAGAAAGGAGGTGGTGTGGGCAGACTCTGGGGGAGAGAGCAGACAGGCTCAGACGGAGACAGAGCTGAACGAGAGGAGAGAAAATCAGCTGTAAGGGAACAAGGGTAGTTTAGATGCTTGCTTTTTGTTAAAACACCAAGATTTATGCTGTGACTAACTGGCTTTGCAAAGGCATATTTGCTCAATTTCTCTTTTTGGAAGATTTTGCAATTATTATTTATTGATTTAGATTCTTGCCAAGCTCACTCTTGCTTGTATTTCTTGAACTCGTCATGAGGTCTGACTGACATCATTTATGCCTAATTTTCTTAGAATAGGGATTCCTTCCTTTATGGATCACGCTGTATGCAATTTATGCTCTATATTGCTCTATATTGATTTTATTTTCTATCATCACTTCTGTAACCTGATTGATATCTGAGTAAAGAATAAAGAGTCAGAGAAGCTTAAATTTTGATTGGAAAATAAATACCTTTAAAACTACGCACAACTCTTCACAAAGATATTTATTAGCTTTTTATTTGCTCATGTTTATGTTGGTGTCCTCTTAGTCATAACACAGTGGAAAAGATCCGTCGCCTTGAGCAGAAACAAGGGTAATGGTAATTAAAGGTAAATGGTGTTTTTGCATGGAGAGGGTACCGTGAGATTTCCACTCCAACACATATGAGCACTTTTGCGCCAGACAGCTCCCGCACGTCTGGCACGTAGAAGGGGTTAATTGTATGTGGAAATATACAGTTTAAGCGTCAGTTTTCTCTCACACAACCCAAAATAAATATGGATACATGAAAATAAAATTATCAAAAAATAAATATGGATAAATGTAGATGGAAATATCCAAAAAATAAATACCTAAAATCGGGAGCCCTAAATATGAACCATAAAATAGGGTCTTGCTTTTATCATCTTTTGATCCGGGTCAGACATTTATTGGCCTATGCCCAGTATGGAGTGGGAAATGAATGCCATAGTGTTAGACCTGTCATCCTTAGGGTGGTCTTCCCACAAACCTTTTGCCTGCTTACCTACACTTTCAAACATTCATGCACACTTACAGAGCACTCACCATTCCTCACCCTTCTCTGAGAGCAAAGCAGCGCCACTCCGCCAAGCTGCAGCAGCAGGAAAAAATAAAATGATAATAACAATGAGTTATTATCATTTTATTTTTCCTTTATTCACCCTGCTGAAAAGCAGTGGGGTGACGCTCCTCCACCTTAGAGGAGCAGCCACCACTGATTTTACCCCTTCTAAGCCCCCTTCTAAGCCTTACCTTACCTACTAGTGCTCTGTTTTTAGTGGGAATAGTACATTTTACCCCTCCAAAGTTCAACACTTTCCCTATTGTTGCTCTGTTTGGAGTGCGAATAGTACATTTAACCCCTCCAAAGTCCAATGCTTTCCCTGCTGTTGCACAGACTAGAGTGAGAATAGTAAATGTTATCCTTCCGAAGTCCAGTAGTTTCCCTACTGTTTGGAGTCACAGTAGCTAATTTACCCCTCGGAAGTCCAACACTTTCATTAATGTTGTTTAGATTGGAATGGTAATTGTAGATTTTACTCCTCTGAAGTCCTGCGTTTTCCGTTCTGTTGCTTAGACTGGAGAGGTAATAGTAAATTTTACCCCTCAAAAATCCAACATTTTCCCTACTGTTGCTTAAACTGGAGTGGGAAGAGTAAATCTCATGCCTTCAAACACCAAACCTTGCCCTACAGTTGCTTTGTTTGGAGTTGACATTGGAAATTAAACCCCTCCAAAGTCCAGTACTTTGCCTTCTGTTGTTTAGAGTGGAGAGGGTATAGTAAATGTCTCTCCTCCGAAGTCCAACACTTTCCCTACTGTTGCACAGACTGGAGTGGGAATAGTCAGTTTTACACCTCCAAAGTCCAACACTATCCCTACTGTTGGGCTGTCTGGAGTGGTAATAGTAAATGTTACCCCTCTGAAATCAAAGGCTTTCCCTATTGTTGTTCTGTTTAGAGTGGGAATAGAAAATGTAACCTCTACGAAGTCCAATACTTTTCCTAATAATGTGTTGTTTGGAGTAGGAACAGTAAATGTAATCCCTCCGAAGGCTAACACTTGCCCTTCAATGCACAGATTGGAGTGGTAATAGTAAATTTTACCACTCTGAATCCAACACTTTCCCTACAGTTGCACTGTTTGGAGTGGGAATAGTAAATTTAAACCCTTCGAAAGCCAACGCTTTCACAACTATTGCTCAGATTGGAGTTGGAATAGTCATTTCTACCCCTCAGAAGTCCAAAACCTTCCCTTCTGTTGCCCTATTTGGAGTCGGAATAGTTAATGTAATCCCTCTGAAGTCCAATGCTTTCCCTATTGTTGTACAGACTGCAGTGGGAATAGTAAATTCTACCCTTCAAAAGTCCAATACTTTCCCTTCTGTTGGGCTGTTTGGAGTGGCAATAGTAAAATTCACGCCTCTGAAATCCAATTGTTTCCCTACTGTTGCCCTGTTTGGAGAGAGAATAGTAAATGAAACCCCTCCAAAGTCCAATGCTTTCCCTTCTGGTGCACAGATTGTGGTGGGAATAGTAAGTATTACCCCTCCAAAATCCAACACTTTCCCTACTGTTGTACAGACTGGAGTGTGAATAGTACATTTTATCCCTCAAAAGTCCAACACTTTCCCTACTGTTGCTCTGTTAGGATTGGGAATTGTAAATGTTACCCCTCTGAAGTCCAACAGTTTCCCTTCTGTTGCCTTATTTGGAGTGGGAATAGTAAATGTAAACCTTCCGAAGTTCAGTGCTTTCCCTACTGTTGTACAGACTGGAATGGGAGTAGTACATTCTACCCTTCAAAAGTCCAACACTTTCACGACTGTTGCTCTGTTTGGAGTGGGAATAGTACATTTTACCCCTCTGAAGTCCAACAGTTGCCCTACTGTTGTGCAGTTTGGAGTGGAAAAAGTAAATGTAACTCCTCTGAAATCCAGCACTTTGGCTGCAGTTGCACAGACTGGAGTCGGAATAATTAATTTTCCCCCTCTGAAGTCTAACTCTTTACCTAATATTAAACTATGTGGAGTGGGAATAGAAAATGCAACCTCTCCAAAAACCAACCCTTTCCCTGGTGTTGCATGGACTGGAGTGGGAATAGTATATATCACTCCCCTGATGTTCAACTCTTTCCCTACTGTTGCACAGCCTAGAGTGGGAATAATACATTTTACACCTGTCAAGTCCAACACTTTCCCTACTGTTGGGCCGTTTGGAGTGGCAATAGTAAATTTCACGCATCTGAAATCCAAATATTTTACCTGCTGTTGCCCTGTTTGGAGGGAGGATAGTAAATTTAACTCTTCTAAAGTCCAATGCTTTCCCTACTGTTGCTTTGTTTGGATTGGGAATAGTAAATGTTACCCCTCAAAAGTCCAACAGTTTCCCTATTGTTGCACTGTTTGGATTGGGAATGGTAAATGTAACCCCTTTGAAGTCCAACACTTTCGCTACTGTTTTTTATCTACTGTCGGAATAGTACATTTTACTCCTCTAAAGTCCTGCGCTGTCCCTACTGTCTTTTAGACTGGAGTGGGAATGGTAAATATAGCCCCACATAAGGGCTCGACAGCATTCGGAGCCGTGAACTCCGTTATGGGGTGGTGCAAGCCTCCGCGGCTGGGCTGCCGCGTAAAATATCAAGCTCCAGGTTGCCCTCAGGTGAGGCAGCACTGCAGCAGCGGCTTTTGGCGGGTAAAGCACACCTCAACACTCCGGTAACTGTCTTCAGCTCTCAAGTCTGGGGTTCTTCAGCCTGACGCGTTTCTGAGCCTATCGCTCGTCATCAGAGGCTCGACATGAGTACATCCGTTCTGACACTCCCATTGATCATCTCTGATGACGAGCGATAGGCTCAGAAACGTGACAGGCTGAAGAACCCCAGACTTGAGAGCTGAAGACAATTACCGGAGTGTTGAGGTGTGCTTTACCCGCCGAAAGCCGCTGCTGCAGTGCTGCCTCGCCTGAGGGCAACCTGGAGCTTGATATTTTACGCGGCAGCCCAGCCGCGGAGGCTTGCACCACCCCATAACGGAGTTCACGGCTCCGAATGCTGTCGAGCCCTTATGTGAAGCAGCGGCTAAAGGGATCAATGGACGCTTCACATCCTGGGGCCCATCCAGGGCTTGTGCATTGTATCAGCTGTAATTTCAAGCACCCATTCAGGGAATAAATACGGACTGCAAATCCCACAAGACATTGCGTGCCCATCTGAGGGTCACTAATTATAAATAATGGGAGTGTTAGAACGGGTGTACTCATGTCAAGCCTCTGATGACGAGCGATAGGCTCAGAAACGCGTCAGGCTGAAGAACCCCAGACTTGGGAGCTGAAGACAATTACCGGAGTGTTGAGGTGTGCTTTACCCGCCGAAAGCCGCTGCTGCAGTGCTGCCTCGTCTGAGGGCAACCTGGAGCTTGATATTTTACACAGCAGCCCAGCCGTGGAGGCTTGCACCACCCCATAACGGAGTTCACGGGTCCGAATGCTGTCGAGCCCTTATGTGAAGCAGCGGCTAAAGGGATAAATTGATGCTTCACATCCTGGGGCCTATCCAGGGCTTGTGCATTGTATCAGCTGTAATTTCAAGCACCCATTCAGGGAATAAATACGGACTGCAAATCCCACAAGACATTGCGTGCCCGTCTGAAGGCCACTAATTATAAATAATGGGAGTGTTAGAACGGGTGTACTCATGTCGAGCCTCTGATGACGAGCGATAGGCTCAGAAACGCGTCAGGCTGAAGAACCCCAGACTTGAGAGCTGAAGACAATTACCGGAGTGTTGAGGTGTGCTTTACCCGCCGAAAGCCGCTGCTGCAGTGCTGCCTCGCCTGAGGGCAACCTGGAGCTTGATATATATATATATATATATATATATATATATCAAATACAAGCCTTAACCTCCTGGTCAAAGAAGAAGGACGCTGCAGGGCTTCAAAACAGGGTGCTTTATTGGAAAACGGGCAGACCGGTTTCGGCGTGAGCCTTCATCATGTGCCGCACTCCAAATGCTCGCCTCCCTCTCCCATAGTTCTTAAAGTGGGCTCCTCCTTCAGAGTGTCCATGAGCACCACCTGCGTTGGAAAGTCTTGCTTGCGCTAATTAAAGGGACTACTAGTCCCATGATGCAGCAGAACAAGTGTCCAATGCTGGGGGGATCGAGTAAAATCACGAAAACTTTCAACTGTTTGTCCCTTCTTTCTACCACCAAATTAAACTCGCAACCAGGTCCGGAGATGCAATTATCTGAACAGCATCCCGCTGGGCAGTCCCAGCTCGCTGCTTGACAGCGGCTCCTTGTTGTTTGTTATGCTCTGGTGGCGGGTCACGCATCTCTCCGATGCCTCGGCTAACTTCATTTTTCTCCCATGTTCAGCGTGACCACTTCTACGAAAGGGTCCTTCCCACGCACCACAGGCTGTGCGTTAAAATCAAATACAAGCCTTAACCTCCTGGTCAAAGAAGAAGGACGCTGCAGGGCTTCAAAACAGGGTGCTTTATTGGAAAACGGGCAGACCGGTTTCGGCGTGAGCCTTCATCATGTGCCGCACTCCAAATGCTCGCCTCCCTCTCCCATAGTTCTTAAAGTGGGCTCCTCCTTCAGAGTGTCCATGAGCACCACCTGCGTTGGAAAGTCTTGCTTGCGCTAATTAAAGGGACTACTAGTCCCATGATGCAGCAGAACAAGTGTCCAATGCTGGGGGGATCGAGTAAAATCACGAAAACTTTCAACTGTTTGTCCCTTCTTTCTGATGAGATGTCATCAGTGATGTCATCAGTGATGTCACTGACCATGTCATGAATGATGTAATATGTGACATGATCAGCAGTGGATTGCGGGTGCGCGATATATAGTTAGTGCAACTAACTATATATGGAATTTCAATGGTTTTGTGTGAGTAAAATAAGGTTTTTTAAATGCTAATTCCTAACTATATATGGTCTATAACCTATGGTTTTTTCAGTGAATTTCAATGGTTTTTTAATAGCAAATATCATAAGCTGTCGAATGTCAAGTACGTGGTAAGTAAAAACATTTTCGTGTTTATGCACACTGATCTGCTTTGAATGCTGCCCCCCACCCCTCATTTCTATTAGGAGTACTCTCTCTTTGCAGATAGTGAAGGGTAGTTAACGCAGGCCTTTGCCCCCGTTGCCCCCGTTGTAATCCGTCGTGCCTGCTTCTCTCTCCATTTGATTGATTGTTCTCTTTGGTTCATTCTCTATTTACAAACAAGCACAGAGTCGCAATACTCTGTTTAGTCTTTGCAGATAGCGAAAAATCGTGTAAAAAAACAAAAGGAATCGAGCAAAATCAGTAGGCCACTAATGGGATCTCTTTTTGACCTCCCTAAAATAGAAACATTAGGAACAACCTGTTGATAATACCAATGTGTATGTACAGCGGCGTTCATTTGTGTTCACAGTACCCCTTGTTGATTGTTTGAATCGAGCATTGAATTGTTCAAAGTTGATTCTCTTAAGAATCTTCTCTGCCTGCAAACGAGGAAGAATAGGAATATTCTCTCTCCCTTTGCAGATAGTGAAGGGTAGGTAACGCAAACCTTTAACACGTCGTGCCTATTTCGTTCCTCATTGATTGATTGTTTCCCCAAACATTGACTGTTTGGGAATTGGTTCTTTTTGGAGGTATTCCCTGTTTGCAAATATACGTAGGAAAATCTTTGCAAATAGTGAAAGGGTACGTAATGCGGACCTTTCTCCCCCGTTGTAATCTGTCATGCCTATCTACTCCCCACTGATTGATGCACCTGTTTCACCCGGACCATTTACTAGAGATACGTCATCTGGCCCGACCAGAGAGCACCCCTAGTGAAAAGGACATATGCAATAATAACGAAGTGATCACTGTATCCTGTTAACAGAAACTTTAGCATGAAACAACCTGGAAAGAAAAGAATAGGAAAACGAAAATCAGTAGGCCACTGATGAACATGAACTTTTATTAAACAACGAACAAAGAAACGATAACATAACGTAATGATAAAACCTATTAATGTCCTAGAAACAAGAAAACGTTAAAATATGCCAGTGGTGAGAGACCAGAAAAACAGTAAGAGAAACCAAATCACCCCTCGCTGTCCCACCGCCTGCCACGCCAAAAAAATCGATAGACTAGGGAAAATGCAAGTCAGTAGAACATCCGCCCCCACTCTGGAAACTTCCAAGGTGGGGCAGGGTTGCGGCTACGCCCAGCCGGGAGCAGCCCATATAAGGCGGGTCC
Organism: Lissotriton helveticus; assembly: GCF_964261635.1. Taxonomy (NCBI): domain Eukaryota; kingdom Metazoa; phylum Chordata; class Amphibia; order Caudata; family Salamandridae; genus Lissotriton; species Lissotriton helveticus. The sequence continues at coordinate 796,564,552 of NC_136059.1, read as the reverse complement.
TGCTGCCACGCCTCGGCCAGGAGATCCTAACGTAGGGTGTAGCCGGAGGAGAGGCCGAGGCCAGCGGGACCCGGCCAGGGGATTGCCTTTACAACGCTGAACAGTTGCAGGGGGGGGGAATGTCTCCTCGACCCTCCCCTCTCTCTCCCAGTCCGGCCGCGGTGGCCCTTGAGAGTTGCAGGTAGTCCCGCCACATGCTCTTCCGGTCCGGCCACCAACGGTCGGGGGGCCGAGGCCGACGGGATCCGGCTGCAGCCGATAAACCAAGAAACCCGTTCATGGGGCCAGAGCCAGGGGCGTCCGGCCGACATCTACCGGAAGCCCGGCCCGAAGACGGACGGGACACTTCTTCTTTCTTGAATAATGGCTGCGACAACACTGGGGGGGGATGTCTTGCACATGCCTCCGACCCCCCCCCCCTCGTCCTCATCGCCTGGTCCGGCCATAACAAATCTCAAGCGAGACGCCGTGGGGTGCACTGGGAGGGAGAGACGGTGCGAACAGGCCTCTCCCGCCTCCCCAGGTGGAGGCTTCCCAGCTGCACCCTCAGCGCTCCAGGCGCCCGGAAAAGGGTTCTTCCACTGTGGCCATGCTGCAACGTCTCGCCCGGCAGGGTGGAGCCCGTCCGCTCATTTGACCCCGCGATCGCCAGTAGCTACCGAACTCTCAAAATGGCGGTCGACCTGGCAAGAGCGGGCCCAGCATAAAGAAATGGCCCGGTCACTGGTTGACTCCACCACCGTAGTCCTCCACGACCTTGAAGATTCTAGAGGAGCCGCGGGAGTCTCCGACCCCCGATGGGGAATGACTGCCATGATCGCCCGTGGAGTGACGAAACTGTATCCGCGGGACGTCGGCGCTCCCATGCTGGCGCCAGCCTCACTTTGAATTACTAGAATCCTGCAGACCTCAGTTCCGGTGAAAGAACAGTGTGACCCGGTAGGAAAAATTGTTGCACCCCCTCCCCTTTTTGACTGATAGTTCAAACCACCGATCCTTTCCTTTGCCCTTTTAACGGAACTTTGGACTGCCTCCCCCTCTTTTACATTTTCTAGAGAAAACAAAACATTAACCACTACATTAGCATAGCAGTTGACACCAGAACTGTTTTCAAATTGAAAACCAACAACATCTTCAACAGAATCCTTTTTGTTTCTGCTGTGACCCTGCTACAGCACAGGCATTGTCCCCAGCAGTAATTCTGCAATGCCGGTAAGAATAGCTGTGGTGCCTACTGGACTCACTCACCCCCGCGGCGCCCCACGCCGTTATTTGCTGGGCGGCAACTTACTAGACATCACTTTCGTGCCATCTAGATTTCAGCGCGTTCTGCTGCCTTGGAACTATTCGCACAACAGACTGCTACTGACGACCCACCCCCAGGCAACATCTTCTGAATTTTCATAATTTGAAAGAACTAGTAACATGTCCTCATCAGGAATTCAAAAGAAATTGCCACGGTCTCTTCGTTGTTTAAATGTTTTTACTGTTTTTGTTTTGTTGTATATATTTATATGTTATTAAAGTTTTATATTCCTACTACTTTGTTGGAGTGCTATATATTTTTAATGTGACACATAATTGTAAAAACTTTGATGTACAAAGAGTTATTCCTGGAATCTTCCGCTTCAGGCTCGGTCCCCTCCCCAATCACAATACAGGATGGTTTTCAGATAGTAGGAACAGGTGTGGTGTGACGGATCTCATCGGGTGTGGGCCTTGATCTACTATAACTCCTTTGAAGAGGGGTGATTCTTTACAGCTGGGGCCATAAACTACATCTGCAGGGCTAGGTGATAGCCTGGACAATCGGACACAGAGGAAGAGGAGTGTCAGAGGGTGCGGTAGTGAATAGGGCGAAAGGGAGGTGTCGGGTGGGCACAGAGTGTGATTTTCAGGGAAGAGCAGCGCAGATGGGGGGAGGTTTATTGCCGATGCATAAGACAGAGAGCGGGGGTGACCAGTGCCTGGGGAAGATGCTTGCGAGGGTGGGGAGCCATGCTACGAATCGACAGCGTGCAGAGAGTGGGTCTGGTCAAGGCATCTAAAATGGCTGCCGTGCACGACAAAAGTGTGGCATTTCAAAAAAGGCAAGATGGCGCAGACAATGTTTTTCAACACTTCCTCATTTCCTTCGAATCGAACCTTAACAGACGTTGGTGCATATTACCAAAGTTAAGCGATATTTATCGCTAACGATGCTTTCCAACGAATTTTTTACCGCTAAGCATCGTCAGAAATTATCGAAGATAAACCTTGCTATTATCAAGGTTTATCGCAAATGCGATAATAAACGGCCGCAATGCATGAATATCGCTAAAAAGTCAGCGATATTCATGCATTACCGAGCTAATGCTCTTAGCCATGTTATCCACCTCCCATTGGATAACATGGCTAAGAACTGCTCAGGGCAGGTGTTACTTTTTGGAGATATTCGCGCTTAGCGCGAATATCTCCAAAAGTTGGTAATAGGAGATAGATATCTTGCATGTTGTAATGCAAATTATTGTGGTATATGGAACTCATACCATAATCTCTCAGGAAAGCAGAAACTGATCCTTTTGGGACCGCCTAAAAAGGCCTAGGGGGTGAGGGGTACTCTACTTTGCCCCCTTTTCACGTTCCGAACTATTTTATTTTACTCTCTTCTGTAATTACACAAAATAGCAGCGATAAGATGCATCGGAGACACACAGTGAGAGATAGGAGGCCGGAGATGAAGAAGAGATGTCAAATACACATTGGAGATAATATAGTGGCAGAAGGGAAGTAAATATGAGTAAACTTACCATGTAACATAAAAATGTTGCACTCTATACTATAAGTCTCATTTTATACTACAATCACTTCGCTACAACCTCATAAATTAAAAATAAAAATGAATAATGTCTCAAACAATTTTTGATTTCTAAATATAAATTTATTCTTCAGAATTTTCTAAATTTGAAAGAACTAGTAACATGTCCTCATCAGCAATTTCCTCATGAAAAGTCTGCAATGATGATTCTTGTAACTCTATGGTCTCCAAACATTCGATAAATTCGCCATCAACAGATTGATCAAAAAAATCATTCAAGTCATCTCCTCCTTGTGACAATATTTCATTATTGGTGCTGTCAATTTCAATCAATGTAGTGGAATCATTCAAGTCATCTCCTCGTGACAATATTTCATTATTGGTGCTCTCAATTTCAATCAATGTAGTGGAATCATTCAAGTCATCTCCTCCTTGTGACAATATTTCATTATTGGTGCTGTCCATTTCAATCAATCTAATGGAATCATACAAGTCATCTCCTCCTTGTGACAATATTTCATTATTGGTGCTCTCAATTTCAATCAATGTAGTGGAATCATTCAAGTCATCTCCTTGTGACAATATTTCATTATTGGTGCTGTCCATTTCAATCAATCTAATGGAATCATACAAGTCATCTCCTCCTTGTGACAATATTTCATTATTGGTGCTCTCAATTTCAATCAATGTAGTGGACAATTCAAAAGAAATTGCCACGGTCTCTTCATTGTGAGCCATTTTATTTTGAAATTGCTTGCTGTAAATTGCAGAAACAAAATAATCACTTTCATTTATCGTTTTTAGTAATACATAATATAAAACCAACTTTATCAAGTATTTAGTATAACAGAAGGACTGCAAATAAATAACAGAAAACATTTTTCAAATTATCTTCAAGTGTACAACATAGTTCCCCTTACAAAGAAATTGCCACGGTCTCTTCATTGTGAGCCATTTATTTTGAAATTGCTTGCTGTAAATTGCAGAAAAAAATAATCACTTTCATTTATCGTTTTTAGTAATACATAATATAAAACTAACTTTATCAAGTATTTAGTATAACAGAAGGACTGCAAATAAATAACAGAAAACATTTTTCAAATTATCTTCAAGTGTACAACATAGTTCCCCTTACAAATTAACAACTCACCTTTTTAAAAGTAGGAGAAGTGTTAGTACTGTGTAAATCAAACACCAGAAATTCACCACCAAAAATTCCTCACAAATGTACCTCAGACAGTAGTATCACAAAATGGCTGTGGTTTCCTCTCATTTGACATATATACATAACCAATTAACTTTCATCACACACAAATACAAAACCAAAGTAACATTTTAATTGGTTCTAAATTTCAACACTTTCAAATGTGTTTTCCCATGCAATTTTCCATAGGACATTTACATACGTCTACAGCCTGAATGGCTGAACGGAATTACACCAAACTTGGCAAAATGGTACATCAAACCTAAGAGGTCAGGAAGGATCTACTATGCCCCCTTATGGTCATTTCCCCCTTCGCTTTGGCCTCCTCTTGTCTCTCAATCCTACCGAGAGACAAGATGGCGGCCGCTACGGACTGTTTGGAATGTTGACAGACGCCGGAGAACCAATCAGCTTCGCAAAGCTCCGTAACGCGAAAAGTACGCAAAGCGGAGCGCTGTTACAGATATATATCTTTTTTTGAACGTTAATTTCTCAAAATCCACTGGAGCACATATATTGAGACCTAGCAAAGGCACATCAGGCTACCAGTCCCTAATATTTTGCCACGTTTCGTGCAAATCCATTCAGCCGTTCGATTATTATTATTATTTATTTTTTTTGCCCCGCGGGGCCCTTTTAAAACCTCCACATCAAACCTAGGGGGTCAGCGAGGATCTACTATGCCCCCTTATGGTCATTTGTCCCTTCGCTTTGGCCTCCTCTTGTCTCTCGATCCTACCGAGAGACAAGATGGCGGCCGCTATGGACTGTTTGGAATGTTTACAGACGCCGGAGAACCAATCAGCTTCGCTTCACAACGCTCCGTTGCGCGAAAAGTACGCGAACTGGAGCGCTGCCCGGTCCGCTGTTACAGATATATATCTTTTTTTGAACGTTAATTTCTCAAAATCCACTGAAGCACATATATTGAGACCTACAAAAGGCACATCGGGCTACCAGTCCCTACAATTTTGCCAAGTTTCGTGCAAATCCATTCAGCCCTTCGAGCTAAAAGTGAGGCCAACCGCCCTACGGAAAACTCAATGTTAAAAACACGTTTTGGGACCCCCCTTTTTTCTCGGCCCCCCCTTGACGAACCCCCCCCAAATTTTCAAGGGCTGCTCAGAAACAAAATGTGCCATTTTCCTGAAAATTTCAGCCAATTCCGTCCACAAACGCCAAAGTTATTAGACATAGAATTTTCAAAAATCCCATAGAGAAAAAATCCTAACTATATATACCTACTGGCGACCGCCAGTAGGTAATATATATATATATATATATATATATATATATATATATATATATATATATATATATATATATCCCTTGACTGCAACTCTCCCGTCCAGGGAATTGCTTTTCTAAAAATGAGTGCACTCTGGAGCAATTTCAGTTTTCATTTATTTTAATCCTCGTACCGGATTAACAAACACGTTTTGGCGGTATTGCCTTCTTTAGTGTCAACAATTCATCACAAATCTAGTGCATTAAAACAAAGTTGTGCTATACAAACTGACCGGAAGTCAGTGACATAGAAAGTGTCAAGGTGCAAATCATAAGCATTACGTTAAAAATGTGGCAGACATCTTGAAATGGTCATTTTATATACGTCTGTTCAAAAAACAATTCCTATCCACTTTGTCATTACCACTAGGTCTAATACCATTTGATATAGATAAATAAAAAAAAGTACAACATTGTAAATTATTCATGTTTATTCACACATCGCTGTTAGTTTCAAATCATTTTTTTAACTAACAAATCATATTCTTTACATGGTTAATATAGCGGCCATATTGTGCCTCCCATACCAACTAAAAGAAACTAAAAACTGAAGTATATATAACGCTATGTGTTTTAGTAATTAGTAGCCACACCTTGAAGTGCATTATGCTCATTAATGCCAACCTATTGTGATCTTCAGCCCTATTCAAAGAGAATCTTCTATACCTTTGTAGCTTGTGACCATGGCTCACTGTACCTTTATCTACTCATCAACTCTGGTTAGGAATGTTCCATGTGATGTCACATTATCTTGTTCTGAAAGAGGACGAGACTATTATAATCAAACCCTCAGGCAAGGGGGTGAATGTGGTGATCCTAAATAAAAAGCAGTGTGTGGGAGAAGCTCTCAAACAACTACAAATTAGTGAATACTATACCCCATCACAAAAAAGGAATAGGAAATACGTATTAAAGCATTTCAGGAATTGCTGATTAAATGGAAAGATGAAGGAGTGCTAGAGCAGGAGGACTATACATTCCTAAATTGTGAATTTCCAGATCTAGCAACTTTTTATCACATACCTAAGGTTCATAAGGACAAACAATTTCCGCCAAGACGACCAATAGTGTCTTCAAAGAACAGTCTT